>NC_134214.1:33875992-35208492 GCF_965140235.1 Caretta caretta
AGGTCCACCCTTCTACAGCTGGTCCATAGCTGTGCCTGCACAGCCTCTTCTCCCCACAGGCCCAGGAGACCCAGTATCTCCTGCCGGCTCCAAGCTGGAGTGCTTTGGGAACATGTAGCTGGCCCAGTCAGCTGGACAGTTGGAAACCACAGACAGAGCTGCTAGGAGTGTTTGCCAAAGTGAGCAAACGGGAAAAGGCATTTTAAAAAATCACGGATCTTTAAAGGGGAGGGACGCCTTCCAGTTTCTGGGTGGTGGAGTGTGTTACAAGTGTGACCAGAGCTGTCACTGTTGGACATTGCAGGATAGTTGCTGGAGGACAGTTAGGGTCAACTTATGTAATGCAGCATCTACCCTTGTGCTGTGTCTTACTACATGAATCATGGCTCAATGTCTCTCGGGGAGGTGGTGTTACTGTGTCACTGGAATGGGGCACTTATATCAGAGGGAGACTAATTTAAGTGTAGACATATGCACAACTAGGTTTATGCAAGGCAGCTTACATCAACCTAACTTTGCAGAGTGTAGACTAGGCAACAAGTTAAAGGGAGAGTATCATCCTGAATGTTGAATTATTAGGCATTAGATGATTCAGAGAAAATAAAACATCTAATAGCTATTAACAGGGAAAACATAAATACACCTCTACCCTGATATAACGAGACCCAATATAACACAAATTCAGATATAACGCGGTAAAGCAGTGCTCCGGGGGGTGCTCCGGTGGATCAAAGCAAGTTCGATATAACACAGTTTCACCTATAATGCGGTAAGATTTTTTGGCTCTTGAGGACAGCGTTATATCAGGGTAGAGGTGTATACTGAAGTCAATGTAAACAACAAGGAGTCTGGTGGCACCTTAAAGACTCACAGATTTTTTTGAGCATAAGCTTTCGTGGGTAAAAACCCCACTTCTTCAGATGCATGGAGTGAAAATTACAGATGCAGATATAAATATACTGACGCATGAAGAGAAGGGAGTTACCTCACAAGTGGAGAACCAGTGTTGAGAGGGCCAATTCAATCAGAGTGGATGTAGCCCACTCCCAACAATAGATGAGGAGGTGTCAATTCCAGGAGTCAATGTAGTTACTTTGGATCGACTACTGGGTAGATGAAATTAAAATTGGCACCACTAAATCAAATTCTGCCCCTATTTAAACTATGAAATGTCATTGACTTTAGTAATTTGGTCTATTGGCTATAGAATTGAGACCGATTAAGGCAAGTGTGAGTGCAATGTTTAAAATAATTCAGTCCACATACTGTAATATCTGAATACAAATTCGTTTACAAGAAAAGAAACACCAGTATTTGGCACTATGGGGGGAAAAATTAATAGGAAAAGACCTACATCTTCTTACAGGTAAATACCTAAAACACTGGAAATATGAATCCACACACGTTTCTTTGTATGTGTGTGTTTCCTTTTTTAGAAAAAAGATTTCTCATTGGCTGAGAGTAAGAAAAATTAGAGAAGAATTATGACATCTGAATTTAACTGAAAATTGCCTGAACTCTAGCGCTGCCTGGTTCCGAAACTCTTCTCCAGTACCATGGCCAGTTTCATCAGGACTCATTCTCATTGACTGAGAGTGTAACACTATTGCAACATGTCTGTGGAAGCAGTGGCCTTATACAAATTAACCATTTGATACGTGTTCTACACAAGAAGAGGCTTATGGGCTACCATTGAGAAGAAAAGCAGAATTAGGTACAGAATAGGACCAAAAAGAAGCAGTTTTTCCTGACGTGATATTTTTTTAACCCATTTAACATTTGATAAGTCTTGGCCCCTAACTATATTTTCATACTTGCCTCCCTCCTTACACCAGTTCTGTGGATGGTCATTTCAGAAAAATTCTGGGGGAGGGGGTCAAAACTGTGTCAGCATGTAGAACGTTCTATGTGATACTATCTCCTGGAGAGACAAGGTGGGTGAAGTAATATCTTTTATTACCAGGTGACTTGAAGAAGAGCTCTGGGTAGCTCGAAAGCGTGTCTCCCTCACCAACAGAAGTTGGTCCATAAAAGATATTACCTCACTTGTCTCTCTAATATCCTGGGACCAACTCGGCTACAACAACTCTGCATACGTACTATATCCTGGAAAGTCAGGGGATGAGAGGCCACAAATGGAAGACATAGTGGAGCATATAGACCTATGAAAAATCCAGTTGGTCAAATCAATGTCAGCGGGGGAGGGGGGGAAACTGCCCCTCTTACCTCATAGCAAATGACGCCCCTGGTGTAAAGATTTGGAACCATTAAAGGAAGACCTTGACCAATATCATCCCCCCCCCCCACCCCAAAAAAAAAAAACCACATTAAAAGAAATGACCAGTATTACTTGATTCTGAGATTTCCAGTCTGGTTGGTGATGGGTTTGTGTGTAAAAGCATTTGTACCTTGCTGTCATAGATAAAAGTGACATGCAGAATAGTCACAACAGACAAGTTTTCTTTTGCATTGTATGAACATTGTCTTGGTAGTCAAAATAGTGGAGACTGGCTTCTGTTTGGTCATTTCAGTAATGGTTTTGCCACATGCTAGCAGTACCCATGAACTAGTTAATGCAGCTTTTTCAGTTGTCTTAGGTTGTATAAAAGTTGTGTACATTAAGAAATAAAGATGAACCCCAACCTGTATGTTCAATCACTTTGCTAATTGCAGTGGATTCTAAGCTTCCTTTGTGGACCATCAACTGACAGCAGACTGGATTATATAGAGTCCCATCTGATTCAGTCTAGAGTGCCTGGTAAATTGATTGTTACATCGGGAAAAATTAAATTGTTGTCAAGGTTTATTTGGGAAAGAGAGAAGCTTTCAGAAAATACCTCTGGTGTTGAGAGCAGCAAAGAATGTAAATGTTAGTGAGAAGACAGAGAGGGGTCAAAAGGAGACAAACCACAACATCCTGTTTACTTTGAAAATCTACAAAAGAGAGCTCTGGCAAATATTCTGGTTTGATATTTAAAAGGTGCTGGGCACTCTTCTTAGATTTTTATCTCCATAGGACTGTGGAGGTGTCAGCAGTGGGTCTCTGTTTCAGGCTGCATTCTGATGTGTGTGATTCAGGCTACATTCAGCCCCCTTCTAACTGAGATTTCAGTGTCTTGAAAATCAAAGCTGCAAACTTTTATCTGATTTAATACATATGTTTCCGATTAAGGTGCAGCTTGGCTGGTTTTAGAAAGTTTAAAAACAACAGGGCTCAATCTTACAAGGCACTGAGCACTGTGGCCCTGATCCATCAAAACACTTAAGCACATTGCCTTCCATGTGACTAGTCACCTGCTTAAAGTTAAGCACATGCCAGATGGAGCTAGATTTCTCAGCCTCTAAAGAAATCAACATCTCGTATAGGAAGCTGAAGATAGTAAAAACCTTCTTTTTGAAAGTTTCCCTTGGACATATTTTTGGTCTCTTCTAGCTTTTGCACCTTGTTCTACATCATAGGGACCCTTTGGGCTTTTTTGCACATTATTGAATATTCAGGAGTCTGGTAAACAGTAATAATCAATAGTCACTGTAGCCATTTCACATGCTTGCCATTTTGTTTTATGCCATTTATAAACATCCATCAGAATCAGATGTATAGAGCATTTACATATCAAAGTCAAGCATATAACAACATTGTACATGTTAATACTTAAGGGATTCAGGGAGAAATGTGACTGGCTGGTGTAGTAGAGGTGTGAGGCATCATGTCAGGAAAAAAGGTCTCCTCCCCTGTACAGATCAGGAACTCCACAGGAGAGAAGTATGGAGACTCTTCTCTCTTGTGGAATTCCTAAACTCTGTAGAAGAAGGACATCCCTGCTATGTGTCTCCTGCAGGTAAGTGGGGAGGAGCTCCTGCTGTTTCCCACCTTAGAAGAGCTCCTACCTTGAGGACCTTTAGCAAGTCTGTGGCTGCGTGTCTCCCTCCTTAACACCTCCTAAAGTGTTTGTGGGATATTTTTGGCAGGCTCCCAGAGCATGAATTCTGTGAGTCTATCTCTACAATGCAAAACAATAGAGCTTGATCCTTGGGTCTCAGCTTGACTCAGGCTTGGATCCTTCACCCCTGTGGGATCTTGGGACCCTGAGTCTAAGCCCTGAGTCTAGTGCAATTTGTGTGTAGATGGAGGGGGCTAGGCTTGCACCTAAGTTTGAATCCTAGGCCTACTTACCCTTACAGGATACATCTACACTGCAATAAAACACCCGTGGCTGGCCCATGTCAGCAGACTCAGGTTAATGGGGCTCAGTTTGCAAGGCTATAAAATGGATATTTGGGCATGGGGAGGGGAGAGTCCCAGAGGCTGAGCTCCAGCCTGAGCCCAAACGTCTGCACTGTAATTTTATAGCCCTGCAGCCCGAGCCCCACAGGGTTTTTTATTGCAGTGTAGATATACACTAAATGCCTAAGGGTGTGTCTACATTGCCGTGTAAGCCCAGGGTTCAAACTCACTCTCAAGCCTAACTCCACCTTCTCTCTACTCACAAATCACCCTCTAAGCCCTGGGTTAGTGCAGAGGGTCTGAGCCTGAGTCAAGCCAGGACCCAGGATGCAAACCCTATTGCTTTGTAATGCAGACACAGACCCACTGGACTCATGCTCTAGGAGTCCTCCAAAGTATTCCACAATCCAACAGGATGATTTTCTTTTATCCTCTGCACAGTTAAGTTTGGTGGACAGCGAAGTTTTCCCGTGTTGCATGAAGTAAGGGCTAGAATGGTCACATGGGAGGGCACTAGGAATTCTGGAATTCGGGTGGTTGGACTTAGGCTTGCATAATGCAGTGTAGATGTTGGAGCCCCAGGCTGAGATCCAGGGTTCAACAATTCCTCACTTGGGGTTACAAATGAGTGTAGGCAATGAAGCCCTAGGTTAACAAACCCAGGGTCTGTTAACTCAAGTTCTACTAACCTTGGGCTTACATAAGACATACCTTGAGTCATGTTTGAAAATGGGACTAAGGCTCCTAGTCATTTAGATGCTTTTAAAAAATTTAACTTCAGTATAGATCATTTAAACATTAAAAACAAACAAACTTTCAGGCCTCCTTACTTTACTTTTTGAAAACAAATTCCCATGCAAAAACTCTGTTGGCTGACAGTTAATGTTAGGACAATAAGTAATGTAACCCTACTGAAAATACATAAGAAGGGCATCACCATTAAAAAAATCTCCAATCCTTAAAGATGGAAATGTCAAGCTGAGGTAATAATGACTATTATATAATCCTTAAATTTCATATATTAGTTCAACGATATTACCAGCGAAAATTATCCTTACACATTCCAGTAGTAAACAGTGCTACAGACATATACATTCCTAATTAGACATTTTGTATTCTCCAAGATAGACAGACAGGTGTGTGTGTGTGTGTGTGTGTGTGTGTACATACTGTGGGTCAGATTTAGGGTTGTTATGAGAATGTGTAATGTGAATTTTTGCATGTCAGTATTGCTAAGAAAATTTATGAACAATAGGGTTTATCGAATATTCTTAATCTTAATTTGCCATTCCCATATTTGTTGAGGTTTAGAATTTTTGAATGGCTATCTTTTTGTTAGCTATTGTGTATGACAGACTCAAATTCTCCACAGTCAATGTTAGCTACCTTTTTTGTGGGGGAATCCCATGCATTTTCTCTCCCTCCCTTCCTTTGAATGTGGATAGAGGTGGGCTATAATGAATGGAAAGTGAAGCTATTGCAGCCTGTATCCTGCTGTACACAATATAGACATATTTATAGATAAAGCTAAAGGTGCGCTGCAGATTGTTGTAATTTTAATAATCCCAGGAGAAATTCTGAGCAGTGTAGAACTTCTGCACCACCCAAAAAATCCAAAACTCTTTTTGGCTAATGACATGAATACAGCACCACTGAAATGCAGCCACTCTGGGACAAGTGACAGGAATCAATCATCACAGTACGTTATACAGTTGGGGAGGGGAGGCAGGGAAGGTTTGGACAAGCATACTGGGGCAAGTTACATCTCTTAGGAAAGTGCCATGGGATATTTTATGTCCCCATAGCACAAGCAGGAGCGCAGTTTTTAAGGTCTTCTCCTGCTGAATGACATTATCTCTCCTTATTCATTTTGATACTCCAGTTGCTTTGTCAGGAATACACTGTCAGATCATCTCGCAGTAGAACTACCTACTGCACACTCCAGACATGGATTTTCTGTCATTACAGGCTCTTTGCATTGGACACTGAGGTAAGAAGCAGCCTCAGAGACACAGAGTTGTGCCCTTAATTATAGTAGAAATATCATAAATTTGAAAAATAAAGTGGTGCAGCCAGATAACTGCACTGCGATTCTGAACACACATTGGCTAATCCCTGTGTCCTGAAAACATACCACATCCATGAGCTCACAAGGTAGGTGTGGCGCCATACACAATATGATCATTAGGGCTGTCGATTAATTGAAGTTAACTCCTGCAATTAACTCAAAAAATTAATCGTGATGAAAAAATTCAGCGTGATTAATTGCAGTTTTAATTGCACTGTTAAACAATAGAATACCAATTGAAATGTATTAAATATTTTTGGATTTTTTCTACATTTTCAAATATATTGATTTAAATTACAACACAGTATACAAAGTAGACAGTGCTCATTTTACATTATTTTTTATTACAAATATTTGCACTGTAAAAATGGCAAGCAAAAAAATATTTTTCAATTCACCTCATACAAATACGGTAGTGCAATCTCTTTATTGTGAAAGTGCAATTTACAAATGTAGATTTTTTTTTGTTACGTAACTGCACTCAAAAATGAAACAATGTAAAACTTTAGCGCCTACAAATCCACTCAGTCCTACTTCTTGTTCAGCCAATTGCTAAGACAAACAAGTTCGTTTACATTTACTGGAGATAATGCTGCCTGCTTCTTATTCACAATGTCACCTGAAAGTGAGAACAGGCAGTTTTGTAGCCGCCATTGCAAGGAATATCTGGCACTTAAATACTAAACATTCGTATGCCCCTTCATACTTTGGCCACCATTCCAGAAGACATGCTTCCCTGCTGATGATGCTTATTAAAAAAATAATGCATTAATTAAATTTGTGACCGAACTCCTTGGGGCAGAATTGTATGTTTCCTAATCTGTTTTACTCACATTCTGCCATATATTTCATGTTATAGCAGTCTTGGATGATGACCCAGCACATATTGTTCATTTTAAGAATAGTTTCACTGTAGAGTTGACAATGCAAAGAAGGTACCAATGTGAGATTTCTAAAGATAGCTACAGCACTCAACCCAAGGCTTACGAATCTGAGAGGGACAAGGTGTAGAGTATGTTTTCAGAAGTCTTAAAAGAGCAACACTCTGATGTGGAAACTACAGAACCCAAACCACCAAAAATGAAAATCAACCTTCTGCATCTGACTCAGATGACGAAAATGAACATGCATTGGTCTGCACTGCTTTGGATGGTTATTGAGAAGAACTCATTATAAACATGGCTGCATGTCCTCTCGAACGATGGTTGAAGCATGAAGGGACATATGAATCTTTAGTGCATCAGGCACATAAATATCTTGCGACACTGGTTACAACAGTGCCATGCGAAAACTTGTTCTCACTTTCAGGTGATATTGTAAACAAGAAGTGGGTAGCATTATCTCCTGAAAATATAAACAAACTTGTTTGTCTGAGCGATTGGCTGAACAAGAAGTAGGACTGAGTGGACTTGTAGGCTCTAAAGTTTTAAATTGTTTTATTTTTGAATGCAGGTTTTTTTTGTACATAATTCTACATTTGTATGTTCAACTTTCATGAAAAAAAGACTGCAATACAGTACTTGTATTAGATGAATTGAAAAATACTATTTTTTGTTTTATACAGTGCAAATATTTGTAATCAAAAACAAATATAAAATAAGCACTGTACACTTTGTATTCTATGTTGTAAATGAAATCAATATATTTGAAAAAGTTGAAAATATCAAAAACTATTTAAATAAATGGTATTCTATTATTGTTTAACAGTGCTATTAATCACACTATTAATTGTGATTTTTTTAAATTGTAATTAATTTTTTTTAATTACAGCCCTAATGATTACTAATGTAACTGGTGTAGTTACACAGTGACCTAGCAGGGTTTTAAAAGGCCTAATGAAGAAGAAAATAAACACTGCTATTTGGTATAAGAAATGGTCCCTCTAGGAACTATTAAACCATAGCCCCGCCTACACCCAGGGAGCTGTTTTACCCAAGTCCAAAGGAAGACCTGTGCCTCTGAGAAAACATGGTACACCACTAGCCAGTAGATGTCTCTGTTACATTCACCTACTGTTCCACATGGACTGGATGAGAAGTTTCAGTAGGAGCTCATGTCACAGCTGGACATAATCAATCTCCTTTATTTATCTGAAACGTGAGCAAACATTCTGTAAAATGTAGTCCGAATTTTAAAGTTATTCTAATTTTTTCATTGCCAAAAGGGTGTCCTGCATCCGAAAGTATAAGTGCTATTTATAGCGTGGACATAAATATGCCATGCAAGCCAAGTATACTCAATCCACATACCCTGCATAGCTCATGGTGCTGGGAGATGCCTATGAGTTGAACCTCTCCGTACTAAGGCTGTATACCACCCATGTCATGACAGAAACAGGCTGCGTGCTATAGACAGATCATGCGTGCCCCAGCAAAAGGCAAGACGCATGCTGAACACATCATACATGTCATAACAACATATCCTGCGCAGCAAGCAGCTGCGCTAGCTGTGGGCCGCTCGGCCCGACGCACGGCGCGTGCCTTTGGGGTCTTGCAGGCGACCGGCCGCGCCGTAATACACAGATTGGTTTGACACGGGCGATACGTGGCTCACCCAGGCCCCAGATCTCTTGCATTTGTGCTCGGCGGCAGCAAGCTGAGCCTCCGCGCGGGGCTCGGGCCCGGAGCTCCGGACGTAGCCCGGCTTGGCGGCGGGGCAGGAGGAAGAGGAGGGTGAGGGGGACTCATCGGAGATGCGCCGGCTAGCGGGGGCGGGGCCGTGGGAGGGACCAGAAGCCCGGGCGCTGCCGCTGCACTGCGGGGGGGGGGCCGCCGGCGGAGCTCAGCGTCCCGCTCGCTCGCTCGCTCGCTGGTGCAAGAGGACAGCGCAGCGCGGCTAGCAGAGGAGCCGGCGGAGAGCCCGGGGTGCAAGGTACCAGGCTTCGCGCAGCTGGCGGCTCTCCCTGGCTGGCTGGGCACCGGCCCCTGAAGGACTGAGCGCACCTCGCTGCCACCCCGAGCAGATGTGAGCGAGCCTGGAGAACTGAAGCCCAGCTCGCAAGCAGCCGTGTCCTCCTCTCCCCGCAGATCCACAGAGGGTGAACTATGTGGCAGCCGGCCACTGAGAGACTGCAGGTAAGGGAGGAGGGCAGGGGGAGAAACTGAGGCGGGGCTGGCGTGTCTGTAAAGGATCGGGTCATGTGATCCGAGGGTTTGTGTCAAAAATATGTAGGGGGCATTGGTAAGCCCTTGTTTTGAATTCGTTCCCCGCCACCCCCATGGCCGTGCATAGATCACGCTTACAACTTTCAGCTGGTCTCTGTGTGTGGAGCACTTTCTGCCCAACAATTTAACATTGCATTCCACTGACAGGATTTACAGGTCCAGGGCTGGGCTTCTTGAATCCAGATGTGGGGTGGTTTTTGTTGTTGTTGTTGCTGACTTTTTCAAAGACAGAACAGATGATTTGAAAATCTTTGGGTTGCATTTATGATGTTATCTCTCTAAATTTATGCTCCTCCTGAAAATAGGATTTTAATTTTCTTTCTGGTTATTGCAACTCCCTTCCATTTCTTTCTTTCTTTTTAAGGGGAAACGTTTATAAAGAGTCAAAACTCATCAGGTATTGCGCTAGCCAATTCATTGACTCCTGCATACAAACAAGAAAATGTTTGTTTGATGGGATTTGGATGGCGGGTGCAGGAGAATGTTTGGGGTTGAGCAATACTGAAAATTGGACGTGTCTAGTTATTTGCAGGAGTCATCAGTGACACGTATTAAGGTCTCTGGGGGCTCAGGGTTGTCCTTACTGCAGGGTTTTGCTCCATGCTTTTTTCTCTGAAATGTTCTCCAGATGGTCAACTAGACAGATTGCCAGATGAATTTACACAATCCCAAAGACAAACTTTCTGGCATGCTTAAAGCAGCATTAAATCTCATAGTAAACTTTGAAGAACTATTTAAGTGGCAAAATAAAACAACCTTTAAGGCAGAATGAATTTGAAGGCATAGGGCAAAAAGAAAATATACTGAAAGGAGGGGACAAGCAGCATTATTGAGGCATGCAAACTAAAGATTTAACTTGAAGTTCAGAGATCTATAAGTAAACATATAGCCCTCATGAAAAGTCATAGGTAAAGTTCACAAACTGAATTCATTTTTGCAGTGAGGAGCAGCCTGTTTAGAGAGTATCAGTATCTTGTAATATTGAAGATTCCAACTAGATCACTGATGCTCTAAATTTCAAGGGAGATTCTAAATGGGGTGGGACAACACATTTACATATTTGTTGCAAATAATCAAACCTCAAATAAGGAACTCTACTCTGGGATGCTAAGGTGATATTAATAAATGTTCTGAAAGGCCTTATTTTAATACAAATCTGCATTCATACAGTACCTAACTGAGTGCAGTGTAGGCTTATTTTACTGTTTCACTTATCTATAAAGGCGTGTGTGTGTGTGTGTATGTGAGAGAGAGAGAGGTATTGATGCAGCATCACTTTGAAGATCGAGTCATGGTAGCAGTCAAAATTCCTTGATGTGCTTTCTTTGTGACTTTGGGCTCTTGCTCTTCTGAATGTGTTTGATTTTTTTTTTATCTATTTAAGTTATTCATGCGCAGCATGTTTTATTTAGGGAAGCGTGTGGGTTCCAAAGCCCATGACACTTGGCAGCTGAACTATTCCGGCATATATTCTGCTTTGTGATATTTCCATATTAGAAATGTCAGCTTTCATTTCATGGTTATTTGGCTGTGCAGCTGTTGGTTCTAGTGCTTCCTCTTGTATTCTTTGTCATGTTAGTAGTCTTTTCTTAAATCAGATTATATAAAATTTGTGACATAATGAAGAAAGGGCCTGGCTCATTAAAGACAATGGTTACATTTTATAAAATCTTATGAAAAATACCATTAATGGGACACAGGCAGAGTTGACAGATGCAAAATTTAGTCTACCTTAAACATAATTATACAGTAACTAGTCTCCTGACCCTAAAACCCCGTAAGATCCTCAAAATGAAAGCTGTAAAATTGTTAAAAATCTAACTTTTCTGGAAGGCAACCTGCCAACAGCATCTGAAGGTCAGTGTTATTTTGTTTGTGTGTGCATGTGTGTGTCACTTCATCTCTTTACTCTGTGTCTATTCTTTTTTCTTATGAGCAGGCAGGCTAATGAAATATACACAAATTTTGCTTTCTTACCACTTCAGAATTCAGAAGTCTTGTATATTTCAAACCCCCTCTCATGACAAGAGAGGGGGAAGGCAGTGTGGGAGGGATGGTGGCATGATGGGAAATAGTGTGCCTGCAAACCAAACCACAGCTAGTAGATCTAGTTTTAGGCCTACCTGCCTGAAGAGCATCCCCTTATTCTTAAATATATTGTATGAATAAATACATATGGAAACTTGAGACTTGCAGAAAGTAAGACAAAATAAAGCTTACTTTGTAGTTCCACTCTAGCAACTTCATACAGTTTCCAAAACAAATATCTAATGAGAAATAGTTGAACATATTAAAATATTTTATTGCTTCCGCAATTGGAATTAAAAAATTGTTTTGATACCAGAGAGCAGAAAATTCAAAGACTTGCTCTGATTTGATATTAAAGCCAAGTATGATCAAGTCTTTAGGAGTTTTAATCTCTACCAGCCAGTAACAGTAATAATCCATGCTTCTTAATCAGACCAAGGAATGCAATTTCAATGGTTAGGAACCTTTGACTTTGTGTGTGCCTGAAATGTGATTTGTGAATGAAATTAACCATGGTGGCATGTTATTTATTTATTTATTCTCCAGTAATGGCTAGAGGCCCCATTGTACAGACCCTTTATAATCACATAATAAAAGACGATATCTGCCCTGAAGAACTTAGTCTCAGGCCCTGATCCTGCAAAGACTTTTGCACATGCTGAATTTGACATACTGTAAGTAGTCTCAATGAAGCCAAAAGGGCTACTCTCACTGCATAAAGTTGAGCACATGCCGGGTAGGGGCTGAAATTAAAACCAGGTGTAATGAATGGGCATAACGAATGAAAAGGTAATTGCATAGATTGACTGAGTGCACGCTTTGTAGAATTGGAAGGTGTCTAAAATATAAAATAAGATTAATACTATAGCATAAATATATACTACATTATATTTAAAGAACGTTAGGTTGCAAAATCAAGCACTCCAAAGTTGGAAATGCTTGTGAAACTTTAATTCAGCCCTCTTGTGCATGTGTATTAGGATACAGACTGTATTTACATTAAAGCTGTCCATTTTTTCCGTAGGACTCCTGTCTCATTCATCATACAGGATGGAGCTGTCCTAGGGAGGGCTGAGGGTTATGTAATGAAGGAGACTTGTTTGTATGACCCCTGTTTCATTTGTTGCAGAATGTGAAAAGTGTGTAATGAATGAGGCAGAGTTCCTATTTGGTGCTAATGGCAAGTCATATAAAACAAACTTTTTATAGATGACCATTAACTGGGTATTCCTCATTTCCTCATTGCCCCCAATGTGAGGCAGTTGAAGTCTGATTTGCCAAAGTGCTGAACACTCACAGCTGCAGCTGGGACCTGTGCTTTGAACATATAAAATGCTATTGAATGCTAACTATTCTGAATAATCAGGCCCTAGGCATCACAAATTAGGCATCCAGAATTAGTGGAGACTTTTGACCTTAATCTCTCTGTGCCTCAGTTCCCTGTCTGTCTGTGAAATGGGGATAATAATACTACTTCACTTAACAGGGCTGTTGTGGAAAGAAATTGAGTGATGTCAGATCCTATAATGATAAGTGTAGAGAAAAGCCCATGAGGAAATTAATAATTCTGTATTCAGAGAAGGGTTTGAGTAGTGTGTGGTAAATAAGCCATGGGGCCACGCATTGAGCAATGAGAATAAAATAAAATATTTAATAGCTACTCATTCAGTGAGCACCATCCATCCTGCAGGAAAATAGTATGTAATGATGTAATTAAAGAGTGTGTCATAACGTATACATAACATGAGACAGAAATAAGGTTGCATGGGCAATCATAAATCTGGTGTGTCCTAACCTTTGAGTGTTTGACTTCGCAATATAAATAATGTTGTTTTAACATAGTTTTTTTGTTGTTTGTTTTTTGGTTTGCTTTAAAAAAACAAAGCAGAATTTCCATCATGTGGTATCCTACTGACACCCACATGAATCATCAGCAGGGTTAGAACATGTAGATTCACTGCACAGACCTCTGCTACTTGAGCTAATGAAGTCACTGATTGCCGTAGTAGGTTGTCATCCTCCATGTCAGTGGTGCCCAAACTTTTTTCGATTTTGCACACCCTTACTAGTAAGGGAATCTGTCTGCGCCCCCACTCCATTACTGCTCAGTTAGCTCAGCAGAGGTGTGTGGGCTGAAGGCAGAGCTGGGGATGAGGGAGGAGCTGGGGCTAGAGGTGGAGCTGGCCTTTGGGTGGAGAGGGAATGACGGCAGAGCTGGGCTACAGGCAGAGCAGGGGGTGGAATGGAGCTGGGTCTGGAGCGGGAAGTGGAGTGGAGCTGTGGTTGGGGGTGGAACAGAGCTATGGCTTGGGTCTGGAGTTGGGCTGGGGGTAGAGCAGGGCTGGATGGTGCTCCCTCTCTGCCCCCTGTGTGGGTTGGCATGGGCTGCACAGGATGGCCCCCCAACATTCCTCTCTGCCCCCTTAGGGGGGGTGCCCCACAGTTTGGGGACCTCTGCTGTATGTGGACCAGCACCAGAGTTAGGCTGACCAGACAGCAAGTATGAAAAATCGGGACAGAGGGTGTGGGGTAATAGGTGCCTATATAAGACAAAGCCCCAAATATCGGGACTGTCCCTATAAGACAGGACATCTGGTCACCCTAACCAGAGTGGGAGATTAGGCATTTTACCAGTGGGTTTCATAGATATTTGCTCACGGCAGAGGAGTGATAAGACATGGACTTCTTGGGTTCCATTTCAGGTTCTGGAAGAGAGTTTTCTCTAGAAATTACAGACCCTTCTGCTTCTGTTCCTTCCAAGCCTGATTTCTTCTGCCCCCTAGCATGTCCCAGTTCCAGTCCCGTCTCTTCACCCCAACATTCCAGCTCCTTATTCCAGTCCTAGTCTGCACATTTAGTCAGTCTCTAAAGCTCCCCCTCTGGGCTCCTCATCTTAGTCCCAGTCTCCTCCTACTCTGGCTCCCCATTCCAGGCCCCTCATCCTAGGCTCTTTGCCCAGCCAGTCTGTCTCCATCCTTCCTCCCAGCCCTTGGTGCCTCATCTGATCTTAGTCTCCTCCCCTTCTCCACTACCATTTTCAGTGTCCACCATCCAGATGCTTTGTTCCAGTCTCCCTACCCTGGAATCTTCATCTGATCTCAGACTTTCCCCCCAACTCTGTCTCCTTGTCACAATCTCCTGTTCCCACAGACTCCTTGTCCAATCTTACTGCCTCTCTCCACTACTTGTTTCCAACTTGTTCCCCGGCCCCACCCTCAACTCCTTTTCCAATATCCTTTTCTCACGTCCATGTCCCAGTCTTCTCACTTTACCACCCCAGAGGTCCAGCTCTCTTCCCTCCTGCTTTTGAATTAGACGGCTCCCTCCTCCTTGCTGCCTGGGTGCCAGTGGTGTGGAAATTGAGAGCACAGGCTCGAGAGTCTCCCTGTTCTCGATTCCTGTTCCTTGTGGTGCCGAGGGGCACAGCAGCTAAGAGCAGCAGTTACAGGGAAAGTGCTTCTCACAGCCCCTGCAGCTCGTGGCTGGATCATGCTCATTCACGCTGTGTGGTGGTGCATACCCAGTCCAGCCAGCACGTGGGAGCTGTGAGGGGATTGACTCTCTGAGAATTTAGCTGCTAATATAATAAGTCTCTACAGTGCATGTGCAAACTGAGATTTTTTTCAAAGGCTTATAACATGGCCAATTTTGAGTGGATTTTTATTGGGACGGTAAAAGACACATTCCTTACACAAAGGGATGCTAGCCCTGCCTATAATATAGTAATCGTTGCTAGCCACCTGCCTAGCCATTGTCAACTGACAATTTGCAGCGGGGGAGCAGAGGTTATGTGAATCTCAGTTTTGTTCATGTTAAATTGGTAGCAAGACATCCATGAGGAGATATCAGAGGCAGACCGAGATCAGGGATTTGATGTCAGGAGACAGGTCAGGACTGGAGAGGCAGTTTGTGAATCATCAGCATGAGTATGGTTGTTGCATCTGTGTGAGTGGATGAGATCTGCTAGACAAGGGAACTACCTGGAGATGGTGTCAGGGCT
Source organism: Caretta caretta (assembly GCF_965140235.1). Lineage (NCBI taxonomy): Eukaryota > Metazoa > Chordata > Testudines > Cheloniidae > Caretta > Caretta caretta. Next base: position 33,891,478 of record NC_134214.1, read on the forward strand.
CAGGGGGAAGCCCTGTGAGACCCTAACTGAGAATGGGAGTTTAGAGGATGAGCTGGTGAAAATTAAGTGTTCAGAGAGGTAGGAGTACCATGAGAGGTCAGAGTCATGAACATCAAGCAAGAACAAAATTGTAAGAAGGAAGAAGTGATTGATGCTGTTGAGTCACTAAAGGGAAGTGATAAGAGATCTGTAGAGGAGATTATTGGAGAACTCAATGAGAATGTTTTAAGTGGAATGGAGGACAGAAGCCTTATGGGAGGGGAGCAAGGATGGAGTGGGTGGAGAGAAACTGAAGAAAGTAAATGTAGGTGGTGCAATCAGTTAAGTTAGTAGAGAAGGCGTGGTAACTGGAGAGGGAATTGGGATAAAACTTTTTTGTAAGTATGGAGAGACCATGCATGTTTGCATCGTGAGGGGTAGGAAACAATGAGAGTGAGAAGCTAAGGAGATGGGAGGCAGTTAGAGGAGGAAGGGGGAAGAGTACAAGGAAATGTTGAAGGGTGTAGGCAGAAAAAAGAGGGAGCATGAGATCATGTCCCATCTTCTCAGTCTTTTCTCTGAAAAGATTGGCAATAGCCTGCCTGGAGGAGGAGGGCTCAACGGAAGGGGAGGGTATAAGGAGAGTCAAAGCTGGTGAATAGGCGGCTGGGTTTGTGGGAGAAGGAATCACTGAGGGTGGTGAATTAGTATTGCTTGTCTAGGAATAGGACAGATTTGAAGGAGGAGAGAGCAAATATGTAGTGGAGGAACTCTGTGTGGTCTTGTGCAGAGGTGCCTAGCAGAGCACGAATAGGATCGGGGGGGATGTGGATGCAGAGGGAGAACTGGGTTTGACTGGGAGGTGTTTGTTGTGGGAGAGAGGGCAAAGAAGTGTAAGGCGAGGGACAGAGTGAATCAACATCTGAGTCAACGTAAGAGTTAATAGGAAGGAATGCGTTGGGAAGCCATGAAGAATGATGGACTGGAGGCCATGGACGGAGAGGTTGGGTGTGGGGTGGGTGGGCAATGTTGAAGAAAACAAGATGGTGGTTAGACGGAGGTAAATTAGCTACTGAGGGATTAGAAATTGAACAATGTTTAGTGAAGACAAGCTCAAGTGAGGTGGCCATTTTGGTGTGTGGGAAAATTGATCCAGTGTTGAAAGAGACCAGGAGGAGAGGGTGAAGAGCCAGCATGCTAAGGAGTCATATGGGATGTCAGCACAGAAGTTGAAGTCACCAATGATGAGGCTGGAAGATGGTAAAGAGAGTAAGCCCTGCTACAAAGAGTTTACAATCTGAATAAATACAAGGAAAATCCAAAGGACAGTCAGACCAGAGGTGGGGAGGGAGTCACGCTTTCAAAGTATTAGTTACAATGATAGTTAGTCAAGGAGATGAAAGACAGAGATGTAAGAGAGTGATATCAAAAGGATGCAAGAGATGCCACTGAAGACTGAAACAGAGACTTGGGTGAAGCAAAGATCTGGTCCTGATCCAACTGGCCAAGGACTAGAATTTATTTAGCAGGTCTTAACCCTGTGAGAAGATACGGTGTGAAGTAGTGGCAGGAGGCCACTGAGTGAGCTCCATTGTCTTGTCTTTGAGATAACGGTGTGACCCACTGTTTATAAGCTAGAATGTTGCCCTTCATGGTTGGTGAAAACCAGTGGGGTCTTATTGTATTCATTATTGATGAAGATTGCTAATGTCTCCTTTCAAGAGCTCAGGATAGCTTAAACAGTAAGACCCCTGCCCAAAAAAAATCTTGTGACCTTAACAAGACAACCAGCTGCCATCTGGCCTCTAACATAAATTATTGAAAAAGAGGTGTTGGACAAATTCCAATTGTATCTGAATATTAAGCTGGGGAGATAGCAATACAATCTTTGTGCAATCTATGGGTGCCAATTATGTCTTAGAAATGGATACAAGTAGGGTGTCCATCCTGGTAATTTTAGATCTGAGAGTTTGCTAGTTTCTTTTCAGGACCAAGCAGGAGAGGGTGTGTATGTTTTATACTGGGTTTGCTCCATCCTTGCTTGGAGAACCCTGAGAGTTGTATTGGTTAGCTGCTGTTTCTCTTCTTGAGTTCTTGTATGTGAGTTGCATACAACCGGGGGGGGGGTGCTTGGGGCTTCTCTGTGTGGGGGGCTTGTGCCTCCAGCCACAGGGGGGTAGGGCGTCTCAGGGCTCTGGCTGCCGGGAGGGGCTGCGGGTGGAAGGGGTGGAGTCGGGAGCTAGCTTCCCCAAAGGGCGTCTCCACCTGCTGCCCATGCGCCTGCCGCTTGCCTCCTCTCACCCCCCATACCCGCTGCTCGCCTCCTCTCAGCCCTCCCACCTGCCACTTGTCTCCTCACTCCCCTGCCACGGACACCCCCTGCCCTCCGCGAGAACTCCTGCTTGCTTGTGGCTCACTGCTCACCTTCTCACTCTGCCGCTCACAGCCAGGGCCCACCACTTGCCTCACCGCTTGCCTCCTCATCCCTGCCCACCTGCTGCTCTGCTCCTCACCTCCCTAAGCTCGCAGCCAAACCATACACTACATACAAAGCTATGCATTTCAGATATGTGGTAGCTCATATAAAAGTTACAATTTATTCTAACATGATCAATCCTCCCAAGTTCCATTGATTTTCCTCTTGAAATTTAGGTTTGATTGTTGATCATGCAATAATTACAATCAATACCAGTTATAACATCATTAATAGAGCTCACATATTGCGTAAGGGCATCCGAGGTAGAGTAAGGCATTGAAAATGTCTGTGGTAAATTCAGATTGCAGGAAATGTAACTAATTCATTTGGTAACCTTCAAACCTCTGGAACAGATGGTTGTGAGTGCAGTTCCAAGAGATGTTGAGTTTGTACCTAGCACTGTCATGACAGCCTAGTGTTGAAAGGTTGATGTGCTGTTGAAAGGTGTAATTTTTGTAATAATGTGGCATAAATTTCTTGTTTCTGCTTAATGAGCCGTGGCCAATGCTTTCTTTGTCACTCAACTCTATGCTCCACTTCTCTCAGAATGAGGCCTGTCTTATTGCCCTCCTGTTTAATGAACATTCATTGTCTGATGTATTTTCAGTTGCTGGCAGACTTTTTACTGAATTCAGTGGATTTAACAAAAATTAGGATAGAGATGCTTAAATATCCAAGTTTTGGAATTTCCTTGAAAATATGATCTAGGAACAGCATGTTTTGACTGTGCCTTTTTCCTTCACCTGTAGAAACATCTTCACTTTTACCCTGTTTTTAGCTATGACAGTTCTTGTAATTGCATAGGACAGTGCACGGTTTGCACATTGTGGACACAAACTCGTGTAATGCTGTATGACTTTTCAAAGCCACTGGTGCAGAGAAATGCACTGATGCTTAAGAGATTATGATTACCCACACTGCTGGTCATATAGACATATTATTAATCATGCTTATGTAATAATGATCTTAGACTGTCTCTTTTAAAACACCCTTCATCCCCAGTCTTTGATTGTCCCTCGTATTTGCTTTAATTTTCTATCAGGAAAATGTCAAGGGAAGCATGGAATATGAACATACCTTGTCTTTTCTCTTGGAAAGCTTATCAAGAGGTGTTTGTATTTATTTAAAATGTGCTCTTCCCTTATGCATACAGCAACACCTTAATCCCCTGGCTTGCTGTATTTTCTTATGTATTCTCTTTGCAGTGGTCCTTGCTGTAGAATTTACTGCTTGTTGTAAACAGAAGGCTGATGAGATTGGCTCATAGTCTGTAGCTGTAATACCACTTCAAGCAATGCATGGAGTTCTCCGAAACCTTTCATTTTAAATGATTTCTAAACATATCTCCTGCTCCTGGCATAGGACGTGAGGATCAGAAACCTATTGCCTTTGTTGTGGCTGTAATTTCTAGGGCAGCTATTTTTGTTGTTCATCATGCGGAGTTCTGAAGTGTTTTTGAAAACAATCAAGGGCCTAGTACGGTTCCATTTGCCGGCCTTTGAGAAGAATGGTGTTGGTTATAAAACCTAAATTTTTCTGGAGTCACGATACCATACATTACTTCTAGGTAACTGTCGAGGGTCAGACCTGCTAGGACTTAGGTGCTCGCCTGTCCCTGACTAACTCTGCTGCTAGGCAATCAATGAACCCAGCCAGCTGCATTGCCTTAGAACTGACAGAGTAGCCACAGCATCTGATTGGCTGCTGATTTAGCAGCCCTGCTTGTAAGCCACAGCAGATCAGCAGCTGTTCAATGTGTACCACACCTGCAGCTGTGCTTGCCTGCGCCCCCTGTTCCAGCCTTGTTTCTGAACCTGCTCCTACTTTGCCTGCTCTGGGCTCTAGCACTTGTTCCCTTCTGGCTTTGATCCTTTGCTGTACCTTTGGCTAACAACTCAGGGTTACCCTCTGGCTCTGGCATTCAACTGCTGTCTCTCTGGTGCTGATCCTCAGCTCCTCCTGTGGCCTATGACTCTGGTTACCCACTGGCTTCGGCATTTGGCTTCTGACCCTCAGCTTGTCCTGGACACAGGTCTAACCAATAGGCTGAACTCTTGTTTCAGCCACTAGGCTTGACTGCCCATGGTCCAATTGGTCATTGTAGCAAATCTGAGTAGGTGCATAGTTTCCTAATTCATGCTGTTTGTAAGCCTTTTGGTTCTCCCTATTTATATTTACATGTGTGTAAAAACCCACAGTGTTCAAGTACCTTTTCTCCTAGAGTAGGAAAGGAGAGAGAAGAGGTAGTTCTGCAAGTGCTCCACTTAGCACTGCAGCGCTGACCGTTTGCAAGCAAGTCGTGCCGTACAGAAAGCACTTGATCTTTTGCAAATCTCTCACTTTGTATTAACTGTTAATCTGAATTCAAATGACATGCAGATAAACCTGAATAATATAGATGTTGAAAGGAAACTAAATAAATGATCACTCTATAAAGTGCTTTTGCATCTATTTCATGTTTTCAAGTTGGATGTGCTAAAAGGCTTCATATATACTGGTATAATTGAACAACATGAGAAATCCCTTTTTGATGATTGTCCATCACCATTGTTGGACTTCTTTCTTCTTCTAGGCATGGCTCAAATCACTGACGGGAGGTAAAATACATTCTCCTCCCCCTGTTTGGCACACCCCCCCCCAAAAAAAACCCCAAACATCCAAACTAGTACTGTGTTGTTATTTCCAGTTCAGAATATTGTTCTGTGAAATGTCATGATTAGTAAATGTGAAAGGCCAAATGCTTTCATGTAGCACTTTTCTGATCACTCTGCTAATCTGGAAACCTGATAATTCTTACCAAAAGACCAGCAAGAATTTAATAGCAGACATCTGTAGTATGGTCTTGTACTACTAGACTTTTATTTTTTACAGAATATACTACAATACAGTTCCTAATATATTCTGAAGTATTATCAAACAATTTAAGATAAACTACACTCATCAAAACAAACAAACAAAAACTACAATGTGTGATGCATTATTTAATCATGAATACAAATAGCTACAAGACAAAAACATGCTGACATTGCTGTTTGATCTTTGGTTTTATTAAACTTTGTAATTACAAGGAGGAAAGTGAAAAGAGCTTGAAATTGAATCGAGGCAAAGTAGATTCCTCAGTCCAGAATATTTTATCGCCCAGGTTTTGGCATTATCTGGCTTCTGGATACTTTATAGTGCATCAAAATTTCACAATAAATGTTGTTACTCTAATTTAATACCAGTCAAAAATCCTTAAAACAGAGCTGTCTGAATTCAGAAAAGCTCATCTGGCACCACTTAGTTTGGGCGTTTCTCTTTATTTATGCATTGTAGAAAATGAATGGCTCTTGAAAAGTGCTAATTTTGGGAAGTAATGTATGACCAAAGAAAATCAAAATCAGTGGCTCCCTTGTGGAAAGCCCTCTGGAAAATTATCACGAGGGTTCATTTATAGTCTACTGCTAGTTTATGAAACTGACAATCTCTCTGATGACAAAAATCAATGGTTTCCTTGAACGAAGGCAGTCAAGGGACTGAAGAATGCAGAGTCTAAATAGCTTACTATCTTATCTGTGTGGGTTTTATTCTTCTGCTGTCTGATGGCAAACGGCACTGGGATCAATGGTACTGTCTCTAATCCTTGGCCGAGAGCACTGTAGATTTCCTTTGAAATAGGATTCAGTGTATGATTTGACAGGACTTGAACTGGGATACATCATAGAATTCCATGGGCCAGGCTCAAATTCTCCTCTCACTTACACTAATCCAACCCCAGTGACTTAATTGGGATGCGTCTGTATAAGTGAGATGAGAATTTGGACCACAGATGTTAAACGTGGGTAATTGAAAAGTCCTTTCAGCAATATATTATACTTGTTTTTTTCACAGCCATTTGATATTGTGTAATAAAGCTAATTTACACATATAGTAACAGTTGAAAACATTACAACTAATGGCAATGATAGTCTTTTGGGCCGCTACTGTGTACTTTATAAAAAAAACCATAATGGAATCTTTGTTACTTTAAAAATTATCATATCAATTCACTGATGACAGAACTGCTGAAATGTTGTTCTCAGAAAAGAAATTGAATACAGGTTTTGACCTGTTAGTAATTTAAGTTTTGGTGACTAAGCTACTTCTGTGAGATTGGCATAGTAGCATTGAAAGTTTGAAATTGACAGCATCCTTGTGTTTGAATCATAGAATCTCAGGATTCGAAGGGACCTCAGGAGGTCATCTAGTCCAACCCCCTCCTCAAAGCAGGACCAATCCCCAATTTTTGCCCCAGACCCCTAAATGGCCCCCTCAAAGATTGAACTCACAACCCTGGGTTTAGCAGGCCAATGCTCAAACCACTGAGCTATCCCTCTACCATACCTGTGCGTCCCCCCACCATCACCTTCAATTGAAGTTGTGACTGCATTATGTCAAACAAGTTTCAAATCCTAATTCATGGAAAAGTATTTTGTCCAATGGTATTTGATGAGACTTGCCAAGAACACTGAGAATGGAGGCTATTTTTGTGAAGGAAAGCTGAGTGTCCTGAAGTTCAGGCTTGTGACCACTTTCTTCAGGCCTCCAACTCAGACCTCCAGGGGACCCGTCTCCTGACTTGGGTATCTCTGAGTCTGAAGGGGGTGGCTGAGCTTTACATTAGGGGCCAGATTTTCAGAAGAGCTCAGGGCTAGATTTTCAAATGCTCAGCACCCAGCATACAGAGAGCTTTTTTAGAAAGTCCGGCCACTTATTTGCTGCCTGTATGAGGGATGCACTGTTTTCAGAATGTGGCCCTGAATATGGGTGCGGAGCTCTTTTGGAAATTCTGGTCTGATCCAGAGCCTACTGAAGCCAGTGGAAAGATTCCCAATGGCTTCAGTGGGCTTTGGATCAGGTCCACATTTTCCTCCCCTTTGCCAGTCCTATAGCGAAGTGCAGAAAGGAAGTACAGCATGAGGCTGTACTAGCTTCAGAGAAAAGACCCTCCATGAGGCAGAGTCTCTTCACCTAGAAGGTTTCCCGGGTCAGCTGCTGATATGGATCCATGGGAGAGCAGCAAGGGGCAGTCTGGCAATACGGACTGCCCCAAAGTTCCCATGCAGGTGGTGATGGCTTCTAATGAATCCTCAAGGTCTCATCAAATATCATTGGACAAAATGCTTTCACATGAAGCTTCGGGGCTAAATACGCTGTGTGTGTGTGTGTGTGTGTGTGTGTGTGTGAGAGAGAGAGAGAGGTTGGGTGTGGGGAGAGGTTTGGCATTTCCCTTCAGGGACAATTGGTGGAGCAGGAACTCCATGAGGAGTTTCCACATCCTCCTGTGGGTTTTTTGTAGGTGGAGACAAGCTTTCCTACGGTCAGGATTAGTGTGAGCCTTTAAACTGATTACGCTGATACTGATCTGCGGTTGAAATTCATATAGTTGCTGGGAAAAAATCAAAAAGTTCAGTGCAGCAAAGCCTTCACTAGATGTTTATTTCAGCTATCCAAGTCTCATGAATATGCTAAACTTTGTTTAAAATGTTATGCTGAGAGGTCTTCTCCTGAGATTTCTAGTATTTCCTTTCAGTGGAGACAGAAGTATTCTAAGAACAGCCTTGTCATGGGTATGTTGGTACTTCTCATCCCAGCTTGGCCCAGGAAAATGCAGAGACAAGCAGCAACTGAAAATAATTAGAAAAAAATAAGTTTGGTTCAGGTTAGGCTCGAGTCTGTTTTTACTGTAACAAAACACTTTGCCCACCATGAGTTCTTACCATCTGGGATCTATTATTGGGGGGAGGGATAGCTCAGTGGTTTGAGCTTTGGCCAGCTAAACCCAGGGTTGTGAGTTCAATCCCTGAGGGGGCCATTTAGGGATCTGGGGCAAAAATTGAGGATTGGTCCTGCTTTGAGCAGGGGGTTGGACTATATGACCTCCTGAGGTCCCTTCCAACCCTGAGATTCTATGTTTTCTATTTTGCCAGAAAAATATTTTTCAGGAATTATGCAAAATGCCACACTTAGCTATCCAAGCTGGTGCCTGAATCCTATTGAAGGGACTACCTATGCACTACTGTATTTGTTGTAAGCTCCAGAGGTGACCAAGCATTTTTATCTTTTCAGAAAACTGTCAGTTGTATCTTCACATGAACAGGAAAAACCTAGTACCAAACAAAGAGACAAGATAAAGGATGAATATGGTAATAAAACTTTGCACTGATACATTACCTTCCAACTGGGGTTTTCAAAATGTTTTATGAACACGAGTGAATTTACTTCATAGAGGTGTTAGTGAGGGCAGGTAGTGAAGCGTTATTCCTATTTCACAGATAGGGAAATTGAGTCACAGCGAAATTAAGGCCCTGATCTTGACAACTTCTGAACATCCACCTCACGCATTGTCTCCAAAGCACTTTTTAGGAATGACCCCTAAAGGCCAGGTTCATGTAAGAATTTTGTGGGACTAGAACCTGCAGCTCCTCTCTGTAGTCCTGACCTTAATCATTTCACCCTTTTTGCTCCCTGCTGTACACTGCGTCTTTAAAGATAAATCAAATGTTATATGTATTTGCATCCAGTATAAATGACGATATTAATATTGCCCTACAGGTTGCATGTGTATAGTTTGCTCAATATATCTGACGTACTATTCCAAGAAAGTCTCTCTTTCATATTTTACTTCAAATTTTTAGCCAGGATGGGCAAGGATGGTGTCCCTAGCCTTTGTTTGCCAGAAACTGGGAATGGGCGATGGGATGGATCACTGGATGATTACCTGTTCTGTTCATTCCCTCTGGGGCACCTGGCATTGGCCACTGTTGGAAGACAGAGTACTGGGCTAGAAGGATCTTTGGTCTGACTCAGTATGGTCATTCTTATCTACTACAAGATCCAATCCTGGTATTCTCAGAAGATTTCTAGCGCTTCCTGGCTTATCACTAGTGACCCAAACAAACGTAAAATTTCCTTGTCTTTAAGTCTTATACTGTGCCTGTGTAAAATTTGTATATATAATTTATCACTATATTACTCTAGTATTATGCCATGGAACTCCGTTGACTTCCTTGTATACAACTAGAATAAGGCAGAGGTGCATCAGGCCTGTAAGTATAATATATAAACATAGTGAGAGATTTCTGTTTGTAACGTTTTCTGCTTTCGTGCCATATTTAGTGGCATTTGAACAATTTTTGTAGTGGGGGCACTGAAAGCCATTAAACAAAACTGTAAACCCTGTAATGATGGAAACCACTTCAAGCTGGGGGGTGCTGCTGCACCTCCAGCACCCCTGATCGTACTGCCCACAGTTAATATTGCTTTCTGTGCTGTCCATACTAGCACCACTGCATGATGTTAAATCAACATTCATGTCTTTTTTTTTAATGCTACCTCCTGCTCTATGAGAATTTTTAGGGAGATAATTATGAATATCAATAAATGTGATTAAAACAATGTAGCAGCCTGAGTCTCTTTCAGTGTTTTTAAGGGAATCTGTACAATCCAAATGTTAACAGGCTTCATTTTCACAGCTGTACTTAGTAGTTTGGATTAGAATCAGAAGAAATGAGATTTTGAAAATGTGACTTTTAAGTCTGCTCTGTAATTAGACTGCAAGGGACTATGGAGCTTGATGCTATTTGTTTGAATAAATCTTTGATAATAAAGATAAGCTTCACTGCATTCCACTGAAATGGTCTGCCAGAGTGGTGTGAAATGTAGCTAAACAGTGATGGAGAGCTGATTTTTTTGGTAGATAATCAAAAAGCTACCCAGCAGTGATCCCCATGATGATGCACACGCTTTCTGACCTGCCTTTGCACTTGTTCTCAAGTCAGAGTATCTGACAGAGATAAAAGGCTTGTTGATTCCTTGTTGGAGGGTGTGTGTGTGTGTGTGTGTGGGGAGGGGGCGGGGGCTTTGACTGACCCATCTCAGGTCCTCTGGTTGGTCTGCTGGAGGACACTTGCTTAAGACCCTGGCTCCCACAACAATGGCACATCAAAGCCACTAGTGGAACTATTTGAAGGTCAGGTGAGATCAGAGGATTCTAGCCTTTTTTTCTCCCCCCCCTCCCATCAGAGATTGCCTTTCTTTTACCTGCCCAATCCTTTAGAGTCACTGGGGTCTTCTCATGGTGCTTTGGCTTTTTAAGGAGTAAACATGCTTCCTTCACCACTGGTGTGGGCTCCACAAAGTGTGAGCCTCTACCATTTCTTGTCAGGTAAGAGAAGCTGGAAACAGAGGAGGGAGCTCTGTTCTGTAGGGACAGAGCATCTTGCGGGGAGAATGCTTACAATACTTTCTCTAAATCTGAATGCTGTGGGGGCAGTCCTTCAGTGGGTTGTGACCAGAGTAGGGCAACTGGGAGCTGGGGGGAAGAAGAAGAAAAAAAAAAGAGAAACTAGCAGTGCCACATTTTTTTGTATTGGTATAAAAAGCTTGTTACCAAGGCCACAATCCTGCTGTGCTTTCTGCATGGGTTCCTGGGTCATGCCCACACGGGATTCATTCCAGAATTAGATCCTGAAATGTAATAATAATAATTAAAAATTGCAAGTTTAACACCCATGTGTTTTCCAGTTTCAGGGTTTGGAATTCACCTCCTTCATTTGTAAGATTGTGCATGGAAAGGTGAGTAGGTGGAAAGTGAAGAGGGATGTGGAGATCTTCCACTGCTCCCTCAAATGAAAATGACATTAATGCCCAGCACATTTGTTTATATTCCACTTTTCATTTTGTTCTGGTATTTCTTGGAAAATACCAATCTGGACTCATAGAAAGCAGGCCCTGGGTAGCTTTGGCCATGGGTTTGTGCCAAATATCAGGTTTGTGATTATAGTACCTGACTTCTCTTTGCAGAGATTACCTTCCAGTGAAAGAATGCCTTTAGTAAATCAGTGTAACTGTGGCCACTGGAATACATTATGTAAACTTGTTGAAAACCTTTGATAAATTGCCTTTCTTAAAAATGTGGTTCTGATTATGGAGGAGGCGGAGCTCCTAGTTCTTTTTCATGTTTTATTGATGGAACATTAGGTGCAGAGTTCCAAAGGATGGATTTTATTTTCTTTAAAACCAGACAGTTCTCTTTGATAAATGTATGTTGAACTACTCAGCTCACACACATTTAGGAGTTTAGTCTTATCTCGGTGCATGGGGATATGTCTTTGAATCTTATTAACTTTTATTGTACAATAGTGAGATGACAGTGTTCAGCTTCACCTATTTTTAAGGAATGGCTAGAAAGTATTTATTGTATTTTCATTTTGATCTTATGTTTAATGTTTTATAATTAAAGAACCCTGAAGCTTAGTCTTAGTGCAAAAACACATGACATTTCTAAAGGGCAAGCTATTATTTTTTACTCCCTGTCATAAATATAAAGGGAAGGGTAACCACCTTTCTGTCCACAGTGCTATAAAATCCCTCCTGGCCAGAGGCAAAGCCCTTTCACCTGTAAAGGGTTAAGAAGCTAAGATAACCTCACTGGCACCTGACCAAAATGACCAATGAGGAGACAAGATACTTTCAAAGCTGGAGGGGGGTGGGGATCAAAGGTCTGTCTGTCTGTCTGTCTGTGTGATGCTTTTGCTGGGAACAGATCAGGAATTCAGCTCAGAACTCCCGTAAAAAGTTAGTAAGTAATCTAGCTAGAAATGCGTTAATTTCCTTTTGTTAAATGGCTGGTAAAATAGGTTGTGTTGAATGGAATGTATTTTCCAGTTTTTGTGTCTTTTTGTAACTTAAGGTTTTGCCTAGAGGGATTCTCTATGTTTTGAATCTGATTACCCTGTAAGGTATTTACCATCCCGATTTTACAGAGGTGATTCTTTTACTTTTTCTTTTATTAAAATTCTTCTTTTAAGAACCTGATTGCTTTTTCATTGTTCTTAAGATCCAAGGGTTTGGGTCTGAGTTCACCTATGCAAATTGGTGAGGATTTTTATCAAGCCTTCCCCAGGAAAGGGGGTGTAGGGCTTGGGGGGGATATTTTGGGGAAAGACGTCTCCAAGTGGACTCTTTCCCTGTTCTTTGTTTAACACTCTTGGTGGTGGCAAGATAGCATTCAAGGACAAGGCAAAGTTTGTACCTTGAGGAAGTTTTTAACCAAAGCTGGTAAGAATAAGCTTAGGGGGTCTTTCATGTAGGTCTTCACATCTGTACCCTAGAGTTCAGAGTGGGGAAGGAACCTTGACACTCTCAGAATACAAAGGAAGTGAATATCATACATTTAAAAGGTTGCTTGAATAAAGATAGCTCACATTGGCAGGTTTGTATCAGCAATGAGAAAATCCTAGCATTCAGTTCTGTCTTTGTTTTTTGAAGTTTTGTGGTCACATGGTCCTCCTGTCCTTGGAGTCTTCTACTGTAGTCATTTCTGTTGTGAAAACTGAGCAACGTGGCATCCTGTTGTGTCAGTCTTGTGAATGCTTTGGTTGTCCAGGTCTGTAAGGACCTCATGAACTGGGCCCTAAATGAATGGGGCCCTAAATGAATGGGGAAACTGCCTTGCACAATCCAGGGCAATGAAACCCTGAAATTTCAGGCCAGTGAAGATGTTAATTAAAGCAGTGATTCTCAGTCAGGGGTACACGTACCCCTGGGGGTGTGCCAATGTCTTCCAGGGGATACATCAACTCATCTAGATATTTGCCTGGCTACATAAAAAAGCATTAGTGAAGTCAGTACAAACTAAAAAATCATACAGGCAATGACTTGTTTATGCTGCTCTATATACTATACACTGAAATGTAAGTACAATATATTCCAATTGATTTATTTTATAATTACATAGTAAAAATGAAAAAGGAAGCAATTTTTCAATAATAGCATGCTGTGATACTTTTGTAACTAAATAGTTTTAAAGTGAGGTGAAACTTGGGGGTATGCAAGACAAATCAGACTCCTGAAAGGGGTACAGTAGTCTGGAAAGGTTGAGAGCCACTGCATTAAAGCTTTGATTAATTTATATTGAAATGTTCACTTCCTAAATTACTTGACCGAGCCCATCTAATGCTTGGAATAGTGGTGAGTTTCTAGATGGCTCATACATGGAATCTGATCTTTTAATGTTTTGGGAGATGGTTTGCATAGATGGCACTAGTCCATTGATTGCTGAAAGATGTTTGTCTGGAGAGAGAGTGTGACACTCTGTATCTCGGGGGAACACCCTGCACCCCCATGTTCATCCTTATAATATGATTGTGTGGTATCCAGTGCAAAGTTTGTCATGTTGGGTGTCTTTGGAAGGCTCATGACTCTCTGAGCATTGTTGTTATTGTAATGTTATAGGTTGTAATTTCATGTATATAATTATGAGGCTGAAAATGTGTCCTCATGGCTTAAAACAAGCACAGGCAAAAATCTGTAGGAGCAGAGGGGCAGTTCATACTGCAGAGGGCACTATGGGACAAACCCAGCCCAGCCTCACAGGAACAAAGGACGCTGGCCTAGGCAGCAACAAAGGATCTGTTGGACTTTCGAGTGAGTTACCCCCCTTGCCTTGGTCAGTCAGGGACTATGATGAGGTAATGCTCACCTGACCTTGAAGGGGGGTTGGCAAAGCCAAGAGGGAAGAAAGAACATGATAAAAGGGAGAGATGTTTGCCATGCTCCTCCTCCTCTCTTCCACCGCCATCTACAGACATCACCACCAAGCAACTGAAGTGCTGATCAAAGGGGAGAACCTGGCTGAAGGGCAACCAGCCAACCTGTGGTGAGAAGCATCTAAGTTTGTAAAGGCACTGAAAGTGTTAAGATCAGCTTAGAATGCATTTTGTTCTTATTTCAATTTACCAAATCCAACTTGTTCTGTTTTGACTTATAATCAATTAAAACGTATCTTTTGTAGTTAATAAATTTGTTTATTCTACCTGAAGCAGTTCATTTGGTTTGAAGCGTGTCAGAGACTCCCCTTTGGATAACAGGCCTGGTGCATATCAATTTATTTGTTAAATTGAAGAACTCATATAAGCTTGCAGTGTCCAGCGGGCATAACTGGACACTGCAAGACAGAGGTTCCGAGGGTTTTGTCTGGGACCGGAGGCATTGGCTAGTGTCATTCGGTTGCACAATCCAAGCAGCTTACATGCCAGAGGCTATGCATGAACAGCTCAGGAGTGGGGGTTCTCACAATAGAGCAGGGTAAAGCTGGCTCCCAGAGTCAAGGATTGGAGTGACTTAGCAGATCACCGGTCCAAATAACACCAAGGGAACGTCACAGAGAGAAACTACGTCTTTAGGTTTTTTCTCATGATTGGGCTATCACTCTCTGATTGCCTGATCCTGCAGACTTGGCCCAGGTTGGAAACCAGCAGTGGGAAAACACAGTAATTTTTGTGGGTTAGTTAGAGAAGAATCTGCATATAAGCTGGGACTAGGTCCCCGTTCAGGGAGAGGAATGGATCAGGAATTGTGGGGTGGTTCATGAGGAAGAGTGTGTAGTGGGAGTGTTTTGTGGATAACTGAACTGTACTATGTGTGCTAAGGTAACCTAAACTCTGTTTTTAGAAACTTTACTTTGGAGCAGCTCAGTGCCAATTAGTTATGAGAAACAAGTAAATATTTTAAATGTTCTTCAGAGGGGACTTACCAGGATGTCTTATCAACTGTAATATTTGTATTTTTTCTTATCAAAAGAAATGCTGACCCCATTGTACTGTAGTGTAAAAACACCAACTATACAATAGTCAATGTTGTACATGGAAATGTCTGTAACTTGTTTGCTCTGAAGTTTACTACATTTATTCTGAAAGTAACAGGCTGACCTTTTGTTTCTGTTATGGTTTGAGGCTTTTTTTTATGTGTATGTGAAGCTTTCCAAGATAAATTAAATGAATGCGGTTTGGCATTTCAATAGCCACTGTTGTATGAAGCTAGAGAGTTTCAGAAGTAATAATGTCTGAGTTAAAACTCTATCAACTGAGTTATGGATGTGGTTGTGTTCACTTGAGGATAAAGTATCAGGGGTAGCCGTGTTAGTCTGTATCCACAAAAACAACAAGGAGTCCGGTGGCACCTTAAAGGCCAAAAGATTTATTTGGGCATAAGCTTTCGTGGGTAAAAAACCCACTTCTTCAGATGCATGGAGTGAAAATTACAGATACAGGCATAAATGTATATTGGCACATGAAGAGAAGGGAGTTACCTTACAAGTGGAGAACCAATGTTGAAGGCCAATTCAGTCAGGGTGGATGTGGTCCACTCCCAATAATTGATAAGGAGGTGTCAATACCAAGAGAGGGAAAATTGCTTTTGTAGTAAGCCAGCCACTCACAGTCCCTATTCAAGTTTGCAAATTAATTGTAGCTCTGCAGTTTCTCTTTGAAGTCTGTTTTTGAAGGTTTTTTTTTTTTGATGAAGAGTGGCTACTTTTAAATCTGTGATTGAGTGTCCAGGGAGATTGAAGTGTTCTCCTACTGGCTTTTGTATGTTACCATTCCTGATGCCTGATTTGTGTCCATTTATCCTTTTATGTTGAGACTGTCTGGTTTGTCCAATATACATAGCAGAGTGGCATTGCTGATACATGATGGTATATGTCACATTAGTAGATGTGCAGGTGAATAAGCCACTGATGGTGTGGCTGGTGTGGTTGGGTCCTAGGATGATGTCGCTAGAGTAGATATGGGGACAGAGAAGGCAACAGGGTTTGTTACAGGGATTGGTTCCTGGGTTAGTGTTTCTATGGTGTGGTGTGTAGTTGCTGGTGAGTATTTGCTTCAGGTTGGGGGGCTGTCTGTAAGCAAGGATTGGCCTGCCTCTCATGGCCTGTGAGAGTGGGGGATCGTTTTCCAGAATAGGTTGTAGATCGTTGATGATGCGCTGGAGAGGTTGCAGTTGGGGGCTGTGCATGATGGCCAGTGGTGTTCTGTTATTTTCCTTGTTTGGCCTGAGGATAAACTTTTCCTTATCTGTGTGCATGTAACTCCTTTTGGGCCATATTCTGATCTTGGTTACATTGGTGTAAGTCCACATTGGTTCACTGAAGTCCATAGAGTTACTCTAGGTTTATACTGGTCTAACTGAGAGGAAGAACTTGGCCCCTGGAATTGCCTACATGTATTTGAGGGAGGAATCTTTCTCAATCCCACAAAAGGTAGCGAGAGTTGTACGTGTGTTGCTGCAGGCAGGATTCAGCCTGTGGTCCCAATCTTGCGAAGGGCTCTACCAGTCTTTATGGACCTTGGTGTGGTGCCCTGGATGGTCTATCTTATGGAACCATTTTATCTCAGAAACATTTTCTCTGTAGTGTTTTGCATGCAAGTTTATCTACATGTTGTTATGCGGATGGATTAACAAGCAAGATTGAGCAAGTTTAACTGCTCACTTCCCTGATTTTTAAAGCGCTTGATATTTAAAGCAACCTTAACTGAACGTTAACATTTTTTTTGAGATAAGTAGCTCTTAGGTTTATGACAGAGTGATGTATGAGACTTTAGTAAATAGAAGTCCACTTGCTTCAGAGGAGGTAACCACTTAAGAAATACTTATGGGAATGTTGATAAGCTCTGTTGCCACATGAAGTCTTCTCTGTCAGGGTGAAAAGTAGGCATAAATATGTAGTGGAAGAGGCTGGTTGGGGGCTCTTCAGCCACTCCACCTCTGCCACACAGTTGTCAGTGGAAAAAACAGTTTCAGGGCCTATAGAAGAGTACTAACTTAAAGATGTGGTGCCAATGACTTCACGGCAATGCAGAATATGGCTCACCCATACAGCTAGTTCTGTTTGTTAATTTGTGTTTCTTTCGATATAAATGTCAAAAGAACACCCAAACTAAGCTTTGAGCACCTTGTTGTAAGTTCAGTTATCATCAGCCACCCAGCAGCATAAGTGGTGGTGGTGGTGGAATGAACTCCATCCACCAGCCTGGCAGTAAAGCTGGTCTAAATCTTTTATTCAAAATACTATTTTTTATACTAAGAATGGGTTTTTGTCCAAATGCAAACTTCTGTGGGAAATGTCCATGTCTGATTTAAGTTTTTTAGGGTTTTGTCAAAAAATTGAAAAATATGTTGTACAAAACCAAAAACTTTTTTGTTTGGCAACTGAAAGGAGAAATTTTGGTCAAAAGTTTTCGGTTGCCAAAAACAGAACATTTTTTGGTTTTCTGGTTTTTGATGAAAACTTTTGAAGGAAAGATGTAGCAAACCATTTCTTTTGCACCTCACTCCCCTATGGACCCAGTGTGTGCACGTGAGGAGCCACTGCTGAGACATGGCCCAGCTCATGTTTCGCCCCCTGCACCAGCCAGGTAGCTTTGGCGGTGGTCGCGGTGCCAGCTGTTTACAATAGCTTTTTAATAACTATTAAATTTTACAGTGGGCAGGCTTGGAAATAACCATTTTGTGGTTTGTTCCTCACCTGTCAAATAAAAAATCACGAGCCGCCACTGGATCAAGTTGCCAGTGGTGGCTCTAATGCTACTTACACCTGAGGTGATTCTCCTTTGGCACACATGGCAAAGGTGTGTTTTGGGAGCTACGGGTCCTGAGTTGTCCATGGGGCTACATGTGTGGTTTAGCTGGCAAGGTAATGTGCATGTGGATTTGTTACATCCCCCTTCTAGGGTAACTGTCCTTTTTGGGGTCTGTTACGCTGTTGTTCTATATTATAGTGCTGACCAAGCAGGGGTGAATCTGCAGAAAGTGCTTCCCTTGGAAATTACACTGACAATTTGAAAATTATATTGGGATTTTCTGTAAAGAAAAAAGTCCTTTGTCATAAATTCAGGAAACGTTAGTGAACAGAGAAATTATGGAGACACATAAAGCAATACTTTTGTAGTTTAGATATGAAAGCCAGTTCAACGGTGAAACTGAATGGGTTAAAATAACACATACATTGAAGAGTTTCGAGCAAACGGGAAACATGAAGGATCCTAAAGAAAAACTTTCAATCAGAAATGAGATAAACAAACTTTTGGCACTAAATGATATTTAAGCTTCGTGCATGTTACAAGGGCCAAGGAGAGTTCAGATTGCAAAACATGAAATCAGCCAGTTAGCTCATAATGTAAACTTACTGAAAAACTTCAGATTCAAAATACTCTGCCTGTTCTTCATTGACATAGAGCCATTGAGCTTCTGCGGTTTGTTAGCCCATTGGTTCGTTATCCTGCAGACAGTATTATTAACTGATA
The DNA here is from genome assembly GCF_965140235.1 of Caretta caretta. Taxonomy (NCBI): domain Eukaryota; kingdom Metazoa; phylum Chordata; order Testudines; family Cheloniidae; genus Caretta; species Caretta caretta. Next base: position 33,910,039 of record NC_134214.1, read on the forward strand.
TACGGAAACTGCCTCTACAGTGCAGTTATAATCACTAACACCTTTAATTAACCGATTCATTTGAAACTTAAACTCTCTGATATCCAAGGGCATGTCACAAGCTGCTACCTTGTTTAATTTATTAAGTCATATCCAGAGCATAGACTAGGTACTTATTATGATGCATTTAAATAGAATCATACAGTCAAGAAATGAAAATTGCCATGAAATGTCTGTTGCTTCTGTGCTAAGGGGACAATTGTTCTTTAGCATGAAAGCTCAGCAGAGTTTTCTCCCAGCATGCTCCGTTTCCTTTATGAAAGTCATAATATATACCATATGTGTAAGTAGAGGAGTGAAATAAAACTTAATAGAGCACCTGAATGAAATAACAAATAAAAAATCTGCTTTATGAAAAGTTAAGACCCAGTCTTTGCAGCGTTAACATAATATGGTGCACTTACTGTCCGTATAGCAAAATAATCTTCTGAATGCAAAATTTGAGAAGAATTTGTTAAAGGTGGTGATATAGAGCAGTTACCATATCACAGTTAACAATACTGTATACAATCATTTTCAGCAACAGCCACAGTCACCCTTGAATTCCTAGAAGGAGGTGTTGATGGGCAACAGTGTAATTTCATTAAACAGGTATTTTCATTAGGGACATTCCAGATAAAGAAGCTGCATGGCTAGATTCCCACTGCCTGCTTTATCAGGACAAGCCAGATTAGTTGCACAAGTACTGTAAGTAACCAGGGGGAGGGGGAAGATTCTTAAAAGACTCGAGGACCATATTCTGTAGGGGTAAATTAACCTAGAGGCATACAGGAGATATATGCAGCCAGGCTATTACATGTGCATAAAGGAACTGCTTTGGGACAGATAGGCAACAGTTATAAGAATGGCAAACCAATGTTTTCTCTTAATCAAGAATTTATGCAGAGTCAGTACTACCAGGATGACACTATGGGCTTGATTCTCAACTGACTTGCACTTTATGTGGCTATCTATCCTTGTGGAAAGTGTGTGCAAAAGCTTGAAAATCAAAGTGGTGTCCCTCAGTTTGCACAATATATGGCCTCAGTTATCACAGTCTCTGAGCGCCCACAGTTTTTAATGTATTTATCCTCACAATGCTCCTATGAGGTAGGGAAGTACTGAGGTACAGAGAGACTAAAGTCACATAGGAAGTCTGTGGTAGACCAGATAATCGAAAGCAGATCTCTCAAGTTCCAAATTGGTGCCCTGACCATGGGACTATCCTTCCTGTCATGGCTATATAAAATACAGGGCAGTGGAGAATCAGGCTCCAGATCTTTTCTTTTCTCTGTTATAATCAATCATTAATTTTCATACTGGTCTGGGCTTTGAACAAATCTTTGGAAGAGGGTCTGGATGGGAAATCCTATCTGAAAGCAGATGTTAAGGATTCCATGTTATCTTCTGCTTCTGACTGTTACCTGTATTTATGGGTTTTATTTGAAAAATAAAAATGTTGTAAGAGTTTGACTTTGCTCTGTAAATAATGCAACGTGATTTAGAGTTAGTTTTAACTATTCAAAGCGGTACTGTATTGTGAAATTTTTTTTTAAATGTTTGGTCTATTTTGGGAAGTATTTATGCGTGATTATGCTCTGTACACTTAAAAATCAAAAGAGAGAGTGATTTGCCAGCTAATGATTTTTATCAGCTAAAGGCAAATGTGGTAAAGTAAAATGTTAGGGTAAAATCTGAAGCTTGGCCAGCTCTGGCTTACATTCTAACCAATTAGTCTGATACTTTTGATTTGCCTAACATGCTTTCACTGGAGTTTTATGAAGTTTTACTCCATGTATCTTGTCTGTATTTTTCATAGGTATATTAAAATTATATGATCTACTGAGGCTACAAAGACTGATAAAATCCCAGCTAGCCTTGGGTGTAGCTTTTGCCTATGTAGAGGTTGATCATTGTTATTTATGTTCAAAATTCAAAGTGTTCTAGTTGTTTCAAAGTCCATCAAAGCCCGTGGCTTTATACCAGAAGTTCACAGGCCATCATGGAGAGTAAAAATGGGTTAGGATGGGAGCAGGGCTGTGGGGTCTACGTTTATGTGGATTCATTGGCCCTCGATATCATGTAGACATGCATCCACTGCTATTCCAGCTCATATGTTGGAGAAAGTGGCCAGAAGATGTGGGTTGATTGACAGAGCCATGTCCTCGTACCAGGTTTGGAGATGAATTTCACCACTTCCTCCCCCCTGCACTTGTTCCATATAGAACCTGATTGCTCAAACTTGATTTGCGTGTGGATTTCACATTCCAAATATTAAAATAACTAAACAAATCTAGGTTCAAGGGATCTGACTCTTACAGATGGACCCTCAGGGCTTTTCCTGGCACTGCTGTGTAGTGAAATGGCAGTGTTTTTATTGCTTCTCAGAGTGGTTTTTTTAATTGAAGTAGAATGAAGATCCAGATTGCTCCAAGGAATTAGGGTATGCAACATATAATTACAGTTACAGTGAACCATTTCTCACAGGACCAATCCTGAGACCACTTCTATCTCTGTGGAGGGCCACAGTGCATTAGAACTGGTATGGCTCTGTTGTGGAGAGGAAGGGCAAGATCTGGGGACCTGGACATGGAGGTGTAGAGGCAGTGTTGGTGCGTCTACAGCTATGCAGGTACATTAGCCATACTCCCTTGTGGATATACTGTGTGCAACATTACCAGTCTGGTTGCATGCTGGTATTTGGTGCATAGTGAAGTTGTTTTGTGGAGAGAAATGATTACTTTGAGAGTCTTAGGTAAAAATGCACTATCTAAATGAAAAATATTTTATTACTAATATTGTCATTGGAACATTTTCAGTGTGTCTCCCTTAAGTAAATGCCATGTGAAAGGAGACTCAATGCTATGCTATGGAACTTTGATTTTTGGACTTCCTGTCCTACCCTGTAAGCACCTTCAAATATATGATAATTTATGCAGTGCAATCACTGCCTAAGTAAAAAGCAGTCAAAATATGCTCAGTAATATCTCAAAAATGGCTTTTGACATTTAGCACCTATCTCACCTGAGGGAATATTCAACCAGGAACCTGGTGGAGTGGTCTACTTTTTTCTGAAAGAGCTGTTGGGTGTTTTTTCTTCCAAATGCACAGCAACTGAAAAGTAGGGATTTTGATTTAGTATCTCATTCAAAGGACAATACTTTTGCACAGTGTGCATTCCTAATTATACTATATAGCATTATGAGCATCAACTGTAAGCCTAAATCCTGGTATGGGCCCAAAGGCAAGAATGCTACCTACTGAGCCATACTGGTATGGGATATGCTTACCAACATTAGAGAGAAAATAATGTCCTATATTGGCAGATTCCTTGGCCTGTCACTTAGTAGGGAATCTCTTTCCATCATTTGGAGGAGTCAAATGCAGCTTATAGCAACCAAATGAGAACACTACTGTGTTTCTGGCTCTTTAGGGTAATTCTGTCCTATTTGCTTTGGCACAGGGTCCAGACCTACATGGTATTGAGTGCTCTCCATGCCAATTGAACTTAATAGTTAAATTTGACTCATTCTGTGCATTTTTCAAGAATCTCAAGTGTTTTACAGAGTTGGAAAATTGAAGACTGCATGATAGATGTGGCTCTGTGAAACTTTTGTATACACTTCCTTATGTTATTTCAAACATTTGGGGAAACAAATGTCCCTGTATCTGCCTCTCAGATTCTATATAATCTTAACAGAGCTTGAGCTACGCTCCGTGTTATATGGCATACAACCGCACACCCCACATTACAGGACTGTTATTTAAGTTGCAATGTCAAACACACAAAAGCTAGGAAATACCAGATTTATGGTTGCCCACACAATCCTAATTCTACCTCCTTGCATGTCCATCCTATGCACAGAATAAGGCAGGGGACCTGTGGGGGGAAAATAGTATTTGATCATGTAACTATAGACTGTACGATAACGCATAAACCCAAAGAGTGAGAGTTAAGGTTTCTTGGTCAATCAGACATTTGGTATTTCCTAATGTTGGAGTTTGACTTCATAACCTAAATTAATATTCTTTTAACATATGAAGAAACTGTAATTTTCTAGTGTTCTTAAAGGAAAAAAGGTAAAAAACCACATCATATTATGTGCAACTGCAACATCCCCCCCTCATCATGAATCATCACTAGGGTTTGAACCCTGAACCATCAGCATTGTATCATAGATTATGACCTCTTGAACTCAGGATTAAGTACATTAGCTGGCAGCAGGAAAAGGTTGATATCCCAGAAGGTGGGCGCTGGGGCCTGAAATGGACTGCTGGGTCCTGGATTGGGTCCCAATTCTTCTCACTCCCCTCCCCACTTGTCTACAGAGCTACAGTTACTCTGTCAGCTGCCAGGCATTCCTATTATCGTTGCTGCTTCTGCTGTTGCTGCTTTTGTGTCAGCATGAGCCCAGCCTTAGAATGTTTGTGTTTAGTTATTATTTCGATGTGCTGATAAAATTTTCCTGAAGAACACATGTGGCAGAAGGGAAATGGCAATTTTTGGGAGTTTGTCTCAGCAAAAGCTGAATGGAATTTCATGGGACAAAGCAAAGGCACTTTCCTCCCTCAAAGGTCTATCCCCTGCTAAATATTAAAGGTCTGCTTCAAATAATGGATGTGTGAGAGCTTCTCAAAGAAAATGTCACAAGAATCCTTTATGATGTAAACTACTAGGCAACTAGATGCAGGGGTCGATACCAGCTTCCTCTGTAGTATTGGTGCTACATGAGATGTTAATATCTGAAGACCTGATGTTCCCTTACATGAAATAGTCCTGTGTGTCTGAAAAAAGTTCCATTCATGGAATTTCCTCACAAATTTTATGTTGAGGGAGTGGATTTGTTCCTTTCCCTGTGGAAGTGGCAGAGGATTCACACCCGCTGCTTCCCAAACTTGAGAATCAAAGGAGAATTTCCAGAAGCAGGGATGTCTGCATTGCTGCAAGCTCACCCCACTCTATTTCAATGTCGCTTTGTTTGTTTTTCTCTATTGGTAGTTTTTGTCCCCTTCCTCCTTTCACAAATAAGCCAGACCTCAAACACTGTGGGCCTCTCTCTACCTAATATATAGGACTTACGTAGACTCTCTGTAGCTTAGATCTCAGTAAAGAACTCTTTTTTGTAAATGCGTCCACTGAAAGCGATTAGTTGAAGTCTGAGGAGCTGAGGCGTTTGATTCATGTAATTCATGCTAGCTAATCTCTACCCTTATGGACTCCAAAGTCTGTATGTTTTGAGTCATCTCCAGTGAGCCCAGCATGGTTTCTTTCTCTGTGTTGTAGAGGCTTATTCATGGTATGTTTGGAACTAGATGTTGTTTGTGTGATTAATTTCTGAACTTTAATAATGATCAGTTTAAGTAAAGACACACACATTAGAGAATGCTCCACTTTTTTCTAATTGGCAAAAGAGCATGCACAAATAGAGAATTCATATGGCCTGAACCTCTAAAAACTCATTATGTTAATTGAAAAATGTCAGCCCTTGACATTAATAAATGATTTAGCCAATTCAGTCTCTGGGGAGAAAGGGAACTGACTTTAAAAGCCATCATTCACTGTTAGATGCTAATGATAAACTATAGCCCTTAGCTATCAGGAATTAATAGCTTCAGGTTTATGACATTGTTTTCATATATTAAGAACATCTCAGTGTGCTTATCCATAATAACATTTTATTCCAGAACATCTTGGCATAGAAATAGCAGGATGGCGCTAAGAGAATATGTTCACTAATTCTAACTTTGCTCTTCTGCTTTTTATGGTCTGCAGAGAACTGCCTTAATAATACTTGGTGACCTTTTTTTTAATCAAGGTTTTCTAGTTCCATTGATCAGCAATCCATGCTGTCTTTCACTAGCTGGAGAAAAGAAAAATAATTTAGACAATGTGTAAGAATTAGCTGTATATCAAGCCAATGCACTAAACCAGTAATTAATTTTCATGAAGATCTGCTTGGAGCCCTATTACTAACAATGCGTGGATTTTACAAATTCTTTTGGAAAACACAACTGTTTGACTGTCTAAAAGGCACTTCCTTTTAAGTGACTGACTATAAAGAAAGTTATTTCTAATATTCTCTGACTGAAGGAAAAAGTTAATGCATACTTTCAGTGTGCTATGATGATTGGTAAATTGACAAAAGTATGTATTTCTGTAGCATGTGTTAATTTTTCTCTTTGTTTTAAGGATGTAAGAGGTTTTTAGGAACAGAAAAAAAGCCATCCGAGCTAACAGGTTTGCTTTTTATTTCCTTTTGGTTGATAGAATCCTGTCTGTTTGCCTTTCAGTTCTTTTTTCCGTCCAAAATCAAGTCTAGGATTCCTGTACAGCACCATAGAAGTTGATGGAATTTTTTGTCACTGATTTCAGTAGGAGCAAAATAATGGTTGAGTCTTCAGCTTATGTGTAGTTTTTGCTTTAAACTACAGTCCTGGTTCATTATATCCATTCAGTAAATATATATTTGCCGCACATTTGCCTCTTCCCCTTTTGCCGCATACAGTTAAGTATAAGAAAACCCCCAATTTAGTTCAGAACTGTAAGCTTTTCTAAGCAAGTTTACAGGGTTTTCTTTAATTTTACATTTTATACATTTTATGGCCTTGCTTTATTCTTTTACTGCCTGGAGGCAGCTTGCTCAGGATTAGTGCTTTTTAAAGACCTCTAGGAATACCTATGGTCAGCCGTCTGGCCTGGTAAATTATCACCAATATCCTTCTATTTTCCTTTGTTTTTTCTTACAAATTTAGTGCTCATGACATCCCTGAAGTGTGATAGTATGAGCAGAAGTTCTGACTTCCCCATATTGCCTAGCAGTTGTACCTTAGCCCTGACCATGCTGGCTTCTCTTTTGAGACCAGCAACAAGGATGCCAATTAGTTTCAACAGTAGCGGTGGTTTTAATAACAGAGACACATCTCTGTCAGGCACTAGATTGAAACCACCATGTAACTTCATGGAGCACACCACAGTCAGAACAACTACTGGACAGTAATGATTTTGGGCATATGCTGGGCTTGAACCAGCAACGTCAAGTTAAAAGGCTCTATAGCCTGTTGCCAGTTGGCTGAGCCATCTACTTTCCTCTTCATTGTCTGGTCATTTTACAATCCAAACTGCGTCTGCTGCCTGTCTCTGCTATCTCTATACCTTGAAAAGAGCAGAGAATGATATATACCCTGATAGGAAGATTTCCTTTACAGAAATCTTAACTCATTACAGAAAGTTTTTGTTTACTTCTGTTTGCCTTGTGAAACAAAAATATTATTTTTATTCTATTTTCTCAATTGTGTGTTACTACACATTCTTTAAAAGCACTGATAATTGCATAGCTATTTGTGTCTCATAACTTGCCTGCTAACCTTGTATCATCACATTAGTATTTAATATTATCCTAATACACTGTTACAGGGCCCAAAATAAATTTGGACCTCTTCAACTGTCCTCCTAGGATGCAGGACAAACTGCTCTGTGTATTTCAAAATGAGTGCCAGTCCTAATGTAATGCTGTCAGAGGGTGGGATTAAACCTGGGACCTTTGAAATTTAGTGTATGAATCTCTACTGCATGAGCTAAAAGCCACAGTAGAACCTCTGAGTTACAGACACCGGTTAGAAACTGACCAGTCAACCACACACCTCATTTGGAACCAGAAGTACACAATCAGCAGCAGCAGAGACCAAAAAAAAAAGGAAAATACAGGACAGTACTGTGTTAAATGTAAACTACTATAAAATAAAAGAAAAGCAGCTTTTTTCTTCTGCATAGTAAAGTTTCAAAGCTGTATTAAGTCAGTGTTCAGTTGTAACTTTTGAAAGAACAACCATAATGTTTTGTTGAGTTATGAGCATTTCAGAGTTACAAACAACCTCCATTCCCAAGGTGTTCGTAACTCTGAGGTTCTACTGTAGCCCTAAGCCTAAACTGTAGTAGACTCGTCAATCTCCAGCTGGGCTAGCAGGACTAGAGGGGGACAGCGCCACACCGAGCAAGCATGGGTTACACTAACATGTATCTGGGCCTGGAGAAACTGCTCAGTTTTTGTGTGATGATTCATTCTTTGAATTAAGTGTCAAATTTTCATCAGTCTGCACAGTTCCATTTTTTACTAGAGTGAGGACATGTCTGGTATTACAGCTTTGGCCAGCAAGGGAAAGCCTGGGTTTACAATGCTGGATTTCCTAGAATTCAAACGTCGGACAATGCAATAACCTGTTAATTGCTCCAGGTATTCTCCGGTCTTCTGTTCAGTCCCCTTGTGCACACAGGATTGTTTGCTATTGTACTTTTACTACTGTTTTATCTGTTTAAATGTGCCCAGTAATGGGCCTTCAACATTTAGATTATTTCACTGAGTAATTGTTCTCATCCTCAGGAAGCTTCCCCTGAGGTGCTGCCTAAATTTCCCAATTCCTTAACTTCATCCCATTGTTTCTAGTTGTATCCTTTTTATTAAGCTAAATAAATCCTCTTCCTCATTTGTGTTTAAACTCTTCGTGTGTAGGCTGGTACTTTGTCTTCTCTCCTATCCCAGTTGTTGCTCATGCAAGCTATGCTTTGCACATTATTTAACTCATTAACCTTTTCTGATAAATCGACCTCCAGCCCTCTGATTTTTATTGCTCAAATTTGAAGTTCTTCCAGTTAGTCAATCTGGTAATCAGATACCTATAGGTGAATACACTCTTCCTGGTCATTTGAATCAGACTACAGCTTCCTTGTCATGTGATGGGATGCTGCCCAAACTGTATTGATATTTTTTGCTGCCATGTCATGTTGCAAATTCCTTTTTAATTTGCTGTCTATTAGCACCTCTAAGGGCTCTGTTATGCATTATTTGTACACCCTGAACTCCCCATTGATAGCAGATATCAGAGCTTGCCTTTCTTCAAGTTGACTATCATTTTATCACGTCAGAATACTTTGTATTGTTCTTAAAGCCACAGCTCCCAAAGCCATGTGATTACATGAGAAGCTCCACTTTCACTGTGAAAGAGAAAGTAAGTTTCTTGCTCTCATGGTTGCAGAGTAAAATTTGAAAATGTGAGCCCTAAAGACTCAAAAACCAGAAAACAAATAAAAACAACTCTACAGTTATTTTTTTTTAAATCTAATTATTTTTGGGGACCAGAATCATTATTTTTAACTTGTGGAATTGGCAATACTGCACTCTTGATGTTTGTTCCAAAGTTTTCATTTTTTTCATCAAGTATTAAAGCCCTCTCAGGGGAGACCCCATATTTTTTCCAACAGTCTCATCAGAGCCGGAGTTACACGTGGCCTGAATAGGCTTATGATTGATTTTATAACAGGGAATAAGCTTTTTGCTTAATAAATATCTCTTATTTTTTGATTGATTTTTATAGACGTAAAATATATGGGCACTTTGGTAGCCAGCACTCATATAATGCCCCAAACCTGAATTCCTAAAGAAACTAAATAATTTATCTCCCCTTACCAAAAAAACCCCCCAAACCAAAAAAATAACCCAGAAAACAGATCTTGCTCATGTTTTCAGTCTTTATGGTTTCCTTTGTCTTTTATCCTTTCTTGCTGATGTTTGCAACTCCTTCAAACTTTGGGTCTCTGTTTATTTCTCTTCTCATTTGTTAATGAAGATATTTATAAAGGCTGGACTTAGCACAGAGTGCTGCAAAGCTCCCTTTCCTGGGGACGCCTAGATGTGTGTGAGAAGGAATTTCTCTTTGCCTATAGGTGTCAGATACCACACACACACGTTATTTTGTATAAGTTTTCTTTCCTTGTTTTTACAGGACTCTCTCAGGACTTTTCCTGCATTCTCGCAGATTTCATTCCATTGATCATGGCTGTTTTCTTCATTTAGAACCATCCTTCCTCTGTTTTTATACCCTTTCTCATCCTTTGATTTTGATTTAATTAAAGTCTGATAAAGTGGAAAAATAGGCGCTAATTTTGTAAACACTTAATGCGCATGCTTAACTTTAGGCCTGTGCATGAATCATTGGCTTCAGCAGGACTACTCCTGTTGGGGTGACCAGATGTCCCGATTTTATAGGGACAGTCCTGATTTTTGGAGCTTTTTCTTACATAGGTAGGCACCTATTACACACACCCCCCTCCCCGTCCTGATTTTTCACACTTGCTATCTGGTCACCCTAACTCCTGTGCTTATAATTAAGTGTTTGTGTAAGTAATTGCAGGATTGAGGCCTTAGTCTTTTCAAATAATTGGATTTAAGTGTTTTCCCCAGCTTCTGCAAGTAAATATCTAGCACAGAATATAATTAGTTGTGTAACAACAAATGAGACAAGGTTTGGAAAACATGCCTTCCAGTGAGAGACTGAAGAAGCTCCGTCTGTTTAGTTTATCCAAGAGATGGTTAACAGGTGACTTGATCATGATCTATAAGTCCTTATACAAGGAAGAGATTTCTGATGAAGAAATAAAAGGCATAATGGGATCCAGTGGTTGGAAGTTGCAGCAAGACAAATTCAGACTTAGAAATAAGGTGCACATTTTTTAACAGTGTAGGTTATTAACTGTTGGAACAACTAGATAGATTCTCTGTCATATGAAGTCTTTAAATCAAAATTCAATACCTTACCAAAAGTTATGCTACAGCTCATGCATAAGTTATTGGCTGTGTTGTGCTGGAGGTCAAACTAGATGGTCATGATTGTCCCTTGTTACCTTAAAAATCTATTAGTCTTTGAAAAACATGCACACTTAATCAAAAACAAATATAAAAATAGTTTATAAGCTTGGATGACTACCATAAGTCCAGTAAGTCTGATCTCTTACACAACTCCGGCTATAGAAGCTATCTCACCAATTGTTGTATCAAACCCATCAGTCATGCGTGGACTATAGTGTATGTGCTGTGGTTAAATTCTGCTAAAGCTATAAATAAAATAAGTTGTAAAAGGAAAGGCAATAGCACTCAAAATATTTTTTAAAAAGAGTGAGAATACCCCAAATTAAATGTTGTAACTTCATTATAAATAACAAAGTTCTCAATTTTGCAAACTTAGATATGTGCTCACCTTTACATGTGGTGAGTAGTCACTGAAGCCAATAGAACTACTCACTTTGTTCAAAAAGAAAAGGAGGACTTGTGACACCTTAGAGACTAACACATTTATTTGAGCATAAGCTTTCATAAGCTACAGCTCAGTTCATCAGATGCATTCAGTGGAAAATACAGTGGGGAGATTTATATACACAGAGAATTTGAAACAATGGGTGTTACCATACACACTGTAACAAGAGTGAGCAGGTAAGGTGAGCTATTACCAGCAGAAGAGCTGGGGGTGAGGACCTTTTGTAGTGATAATCAAGGTGGGCCATTTCCAGCAGTTGACAAGAACATCTGAGGAACAGTGGGGGCGGGAGGGGGGGAAATAAACATGGGGAAATAGTTTTACTTTGTGTAATGACCCATCCACTCCCAGTCTTTATTCAAGCCTAAGTTAATTGTATCCAGTTTGCAAATTAATTCCAATTCAGCAGTCTCTCGTTGGAGTCTGTTTTTGAAGTTTTTTTGTTGAAGAATTTTGCCACTTTTAGATCTGTAATTGAGTGACCAAAGAGATTGAAGTGTTCTCCCACTGGTTTTTGAATGTTATAATTCTTGACGTCTGATTTGTGTCCATTTATTCTTTACGTAGAGACTGTCCAGTTTGGCCAGTGTACATGGCAGAGGGGCATTGCTGGCACATGATGGCATATATCACATTGGTAGATGTGCAGCTGAACGAGCCTCTGATAGTGTGGCTAATGTGATTAGGCCCTATGATGGTGTCCCCTGAATAGATATGTGGACACAGTTGGCAATGGGCTTTGTTGCAAGGATAGGTTCCTGGGTTAGTGGTTCTGTTGTGTGGTGTGTGGTAGCTGGTGAGTATTTGCTTCAGGTTGGGGGGCTGTCTGTAAGCAAGGACTGGCCTGTCTCCCAAGATCTGTGAGCGTGATGGGTCGTCCTTCAGGATAGGTTGTAGATCCTTGATGATGCGTTGGAGAGGTTTTAGTTGGGGGCTGAAGGTGACGGCTAGTGGCATTCTGTTATTTTCTTTGTTGAGCCTGTCCTGTAGTAGATGACTTCTGGGTACTCTTCTGGCTTTGTCAAACGGTTTCTTCGCTTCCGCAGGTGGGTATTGTAGTTGTAAGAATGCTTGATAGAGATCTTGTAGGTGTTTGTCTCTGTCTGAGGGGTTGGAGCAAATGCGGTTGTATCGTAGAGCTTGGCTGTAGACAATGGATCATGTGGTGTGGTCTGGATGAAAGCTGGAGGCGTGTAGGTAGGCATAGCGGTCAGTAGGTTTCTGGTATAGGGTGGTAGTTATGTCACCATCGCTTATTAGCACCATAGTGTTCAGGAAGTGGCTCTCTTGTGTGGACTGGTCCAGGCTGAGGTTGATGGTGGGATGGAAATTGTTGAAACCATGGTGGAATTCCACAAGGGCTTCTTTTCCATGGGTCCAGATGATGAAGATGTCGTCAATGCAGCGCAAGTAAAGTAGGGGCTTTAGGGGACGAGAGCTGAGGAAGCGTTGTTCTAAGTCAGCTATAAAAATGTTGGCATACTGTGAGGCCATACGGGTACCCATAGCAGTGCTGCTGATTTGAAGGTATACATTGTCCCCAAATGTGAGATAGTTATGGGTGAGGAAAGCTCACGAAAGCTTATGCTCAAATAAATTTGTTAGTCTCTAAGGTGCCACAAGTACTCCTTTTCTTTTTGCGGATACAGATTAACACAGCTGCTACTCTGAAACCTCACTTTGTTCAGTTAAGCATGAGTGTAGCTTTTTTCAGGATCAAGGCCAAAGTTAGCTACACTTTGTTTTTTTGCTAAATATTAATGTTTCAGCACACCTGTTGTCTTCAGAGTTGAAATGTTGCATTTACTGGGCTAGATTTGAACTGGCTGCCAAAGTAGAAAAAGCACATTATTCTAGTTTCAATTTACTGAGCCATCCAGTTCTTGCAGAATATATTTTCAAGCTGCCAAGAGCATAATGCAGATCATTAGTGAGTCTATTTTCCATCTGTTCCTTATCCTTTGAAATGTGAGCATTACAGATTTTGTTGTTGTTGTTGAAAACGGGGTTGGGTGTACTTGGAGGTAGAACATGGAGAATTTGAACTATAGAAGAGTTGTACTGAGCACTGTTGTCTATACATGGTATAGTCAGTGAATCATGCATAAGTGTCCAGGTCTTGTCATTAATTAGTCCACTCCATTCTTTTTAATTAGTCTAATTTAAGTTTGACATATCTATATAAAAATAGTCCTTGGTCATAGAAGCTCTTGGCTGAAAACCTTTGACTCTGAACTGCTAATAGACATGTTAATGATTGCAGTATCTTATCTATTTACCTTTTCAGATGGCTTTTACAATAAAATTCTGTTTTGGGGAAGTGGGAGAAGGAAAATCATTCCCTTTTTAATGTGCATAGTATTTTCTGGTAGTATCTGAGAAAGTAAAAATTACCTTAATGCTGTAATGTAGCACATAATTGTATCTTGCAGTCCTAGTATGAAAAGTCATGCATAGATTGTAGACTGCTGGTTTCACTAACTGAACACAGGGGCTACTACTGTATGGACTTGATAATGAGCCTGTAATTTTTGCGTAAGCTTTTCATGCTGGCAGTCTTCTCACGGAGCATAATTTGTCTCTTATTTGATGAGGATAGTTTTTGTGAAACAAAACTTTGATTCATGATGGGCCGAGCAAAAGTAGTAAAACGTCATCATAGCTGGGCTTCATTGTACACTGTGATTTTATGTCAAGAATGTTAATGATTTGTTTATGAATAAGTGAGCCTGTAGTATTGTGAAACAATATGTGGCAGGATTGCTGAATGGACATTTCGAAAGCAGAGAATTCTTGAATTGAATAAGCTGTAGATGTTTGTCTCTCAAGCTCATTGTAAGTAGGCTTATGGATTTTAAAGAGCAGCATTACTTAGTGGATTACTATATTCTGCAGTACTCACCCGACATAAGTATCAACTACCTGCTGCTGAAGCAAGACAAGTGGTTAAATATGCTATTTTTAAGGGCAGTTAATCACTTCTAGGTAGTTTAATTTTTTTTAAAAAAAGATTCTTTCCCAAAAGAAAATCTGTTCTTTAAATGGCATCATAGTAAGAAATTTGAGGAGTCAGCATAGATATTAATGTATTCTTGAGGTTTCAATGCATTGCTTTGATGTAACCTTTTATTTTGTTGAATACCCATTCAGCCTTCCTGATGAAATTTTAGGGGTCTCTGATGATCATGAGCATACAATTTCCTAACAAGTGATGGGGAAAATTTGGGAGGATTTTTCAATTTTTTTGGTGATTCTTAGGCAAATTATTCCAAAATTATTTTCTGAGCAGGAAATTTTATTGGTTGATGGAAAAGATTACTCAATTCACAACTACACATGTACAGTGACTGAAAATCCCTGCACGAAGTGGTGGGGTAGAGGGACAGCAGCCACTCTTTCAGTGATGAGTGCCATAGAAAAGCCCAGGAAAATTATTATTTTTTAATTCCGTTCAGGGTTTGTGTGGTGTTCAGTAAATAACATATGGGACTACACAATGAATAATGAGGATAAAAAAAATATTGAACAGCTGCCTCATTCCCTGAGCACTGTCCTACATGGGCACTGAATGAAGCAGAGGTCCTGTGAAAAAAAATGCTTTGTGATAATGCAATTAAAGAAGATATCCTAATGTACATGCACAAGGGGGGACAGAGTTAAAGTTATTTGTGCAACCTTAATTTTGGTGTTTCCTAATTTTTGAGTTTTTTGCTTTCCATCCTTAATGTTTCTTTTAGCATAATTTTTAGGGGACGGACGGGGGAGTTGGTATGGAATATGGAAATACAATATAACAGTGAGAGTATATTACAGCTGCTCTGCTTCTGTTTTGTAATATTAGTTCTGGTATTGAAGTAGCATCTAAAGCAGCAGTCAGGGATTGTGCTAGGTGCTGTACACCGACACAAAGAAAATATGCCTGAAACACCTTATTAGACTAAGTACTGAATTTTTTTTTGGTTTTCTGGTTAGTAAATAATGACTTCTGCAAGACACCTTTAAAAATTATTAAAATAATGACAGTTTTATGTTTAAGAAGTTGTGACCTTCAAATCTTATTAAAGCTACCTGAAAAGCTGTAGGTACAGAATTGTCTGTTTGCTATATCTGGAAGCATGACCATGTGAATCACTGTGCAGTGTGCACGTCCTTCCAGGAAACCAGGAATTTCAGTAATGTGTTCAGGAAACCTCTTTTGCAATTGACATAATGAAATACTGTTGCAGTAGGAGTTCTGTAAGTAAGCTCCCTGCCTGTTGACATAGTATGTCATTTCTTGAAATTGACCTTTGTAATTCAGCTCATTTCTGTGTAAATGCATGGTTACCACTGAGATTGCGATTTATACGAAGGATAACACTGTGCCTGGGGGACTTATCTGAAAATCATTTGCAATTATTAAATAAATAAATTTTAAGTGTGTCCGTGGTGCTGTTTTCCCCAAAATCCTCTGTTTCCATGTTTGCTGTGGCATTGACAGCTGGAATCCGTTCTGATTGGCAATAGTATTCAAATTGGTATAACTTTGGCATGCCAGCTACGATCATTTCCTCAGGAGCCTGGTCGGAACTGAGGATAAACATGTAAGATGCAGAGGCAATCTTATGGAGAAAACTGGATTTCATTCTGAAATATCTTTTCTTTCTGTGCCAAACAGGACCGAGTCTGGCATCAGATTAAGACATGCCGTGTATTCTAGCAAGCTGGCTTTTAGAGCTGTTGGACTGTGCTTTCTGCTCAGACAGTACTTAGATGGCGGCAGGTGTAGTGGGTACAGATGGATAAACAAGGGTAGCTGTCAAATCTGTTACCTTGCACATCTCTGTGATAGCAGCACCTGCGGTGGGAATAAATCATCATCTTCCTTACCATCACTACCTACCATCCCAGTCACTGTGGGCAGATTTGCAGGTGGTGTAAGGTATCAGCTGTACTGATATTTACACCATCTAAGGATCTTCCCCAAGACCCTGTATATGTTGTTCCTTTGAGATTATAGTGTATTTGTTACTTACGCTACTTGCAGACTTTTCTCCAACCTCCACACTGGAATTGTCAGGTCTCTGATAATGATTGAGTGAATAAACAGCCAAAGCGCTATGTTCTACTTCCATTCACCCTTACATAACACCAGATGCAGATAAAAATAGCACTCGGAGTATGGAGGAAAATGATGGTAATGGTGATTCATTTTATACATAACACACTCTCCATATATGTAGTGCACTATTGAGCTTCACCAAATATTTGGTGTGGTTTAATGGTGCATTACATGCTAGAAGTGTCCTCTGTCTAAACATAAGAGGAAACCTCAACTCAGTTTCTCTGTCATGTCAAGGATATCAGTGATACTAAAAAGGTTCTGTTAATTTCTAAATATCGCAATGGTAAAATGTGAAAGAAAAATATCCCTACCAAAGGGCAAGTATCAAAGTTATCTACAGACACTACAGGGAAGAGGGATTATAACCAGACTCTCATTCAATGTGTTGGGAAAGCCCTGTCCCTGTTAATCCTATAGAAGAGGTGCCATTCAAAGGACAATATCCAAACAGAAAATCATTATTTTCAAATATTCCTGACCTTTGTTACCAATATCCCATAGGTTATTAAACCAAACACTGAAACAAATCCAGTTAATTTTTCACCATTTTTGCTGTTAGTTTTACTTTTTGTGTTTTCATTCCCTGGAACGATGAAACTGGAATGATCTTTCACTTTTGTATATAACCACTTACATTTTCTTCTTGTGCAACTAGAACATTGCTGTTATGTTTGGGTTTCCAGCTATGATGGGAAATGTTAAAGTCCCAAAATGTCTGTTTGCTCCATTATCCCCAATGCAATGACATTGATATCTTGATGAGCATGATACCCCACCAGCAGTTGAAGACAGGAAAAAGCAAAGCTTGGAGCATGTCAATTGACGGTCTGTGACCATTCGATTGCACCCTATAGCGGGCAGGCTTTGCTGAATGTGCAGAGGTCTTTTTCTATCACCAGCCTGTCGGAACATCTGTGGGACATTTGACACTGAATTTGCTTGGAAAGCATGTAGCTGAAGAAAGCTGTGCTATGTGCATGTGCCTGGCGAACTCTAGCTATTGTAGTGAAAAATGTAGTAAAGGTAAACAATGAATAGGCCTCATGCACAGCTCTTGCCTTATTCACGGTGCTTCTTATAAGATAAAAGCTATACAGCTCCTAATGTGTATGGGGAGCCTTTCTGAGGACCTTGCAGTCTGCTCCAGCAGTGAGTGTTCAGTGTTTTGATAATGTCTAGCCAAATTGTTCCACATTTATTTTTATGTTGTTTCTTTGTAAATGCTTTTTTACCACAAAAGTAAGAAACTGTTTACAAATCTTCAAGCCAGATCACATCTTTTCATAGTAATATCTCTATAGGAGACAGGCAATGCTGTTAGGTTCCCCTTGCAGTTTCCTCTGTATTTTTTCCATTGTGGGGTCAGGCTGACCTCATATGGAAGAAACCTTGGAGATGCACATCTTATACATGTCTGCCATGTGTGTACAGGACCTGTCATTAGATACTGTCCCTCTGCCCTACTGCCATGTGAATAAGGGTTTCAGAACCAGACACTTTATGACCAGTTTGAGCTGCCATTTACACCTCTGCTTAATTTGGCCTGCAGACTTAGATGAGAGTTGCATCTTGTTAATATAGGCAACAATTAATTTAATATGCGGAGTATAGCACTTACTTCAATTTGGAGTCTAAAATAAAGCTATAATATGTAATTCAATATTAAAATAGTTGAAAGAACTAATAGATGATGTATGTGTCCTTTGGGCTGAGCAGTCGGAATACAAAGAGCAAGAAACTGCAAAACTGAACAGACAAACATGCTATAAAAACCATCACTAAATACAAAGTTAAATTGCTGAGAAAACATTTTTTGGATGGGGAAACTACTGCGTTTATTTATTTATTTATTCGGGCTAGAATTATTTGTTTATTTAGGTTGGTGGTTGGGAAAGGGGAGTTTTCAGCAATCTCTTTATAATTAAAGGTATTAGTTAATTTTATTAGAGCTCATATAGCTTTACAGCTGCATGCACTGGAATTGATGCTAAAGTAACTTCATTAATAAGCTTTTGCGGTACGTTAGATTGCTATAGAAACAGGAGGCATGGAGACAGCAGGGAAATGTTGGCCAGGCAAGTATGGCTAGCTATTCATTTATTTTAATTTCTTTGGCTCTTTCATGTCTGCTTAAATCATTGCCTAACATAGGTAAGTTGGAGACCATTTGTGTCCTGGGTATTCAGAATTTTTTGAAGTATTATATAAGAGCAGTAACATATTGTGGAAGGACCTTGAGAAGCTTGGAGGTTTAAAAGCCAAAAATGCTTTCCTTATGCATTGACAATCTATATTATTTCCTTTCACCAACCCTGAAAATGTCGTCGTGGTTTTGTTTGCAATAATTGACAGGATTTGCACCAAGAAGCCTTTTAAAAAAAACAGCTCATTTACATTTTCATTTCTACTGCAACTTCATCACACAGCAACCTTAGCCAAAATATTCAGATGCAAAGCTTCTTCTCTTTTTTCAAAGCAGAATTATTTAAATGAAGTTATTGGGAATGGATTGTATTGAAAGTGGTCATAAAGCTTTTTTTTTTTTTTTTTAAAGGGATCACATACTGAGAGTATTAAGGGTCTGATCCTGCAGTCTTTCTCTATGCAGAACTCTCGTTGATTGCAAAAGAAGTGAAAGACTTGCAGATTTGGGCCCTTTATCACAAATCCTGAATTTGGTGAGGGGAAAGTGCAAGTGGAGAGGGTGAGCCCAGGTTCCTCTACCAATTCTAAAAAGACCTGACAACAATAGGAGCCGTTACCTTGGTGGATATTCCAGCTGGGAAAGACCTTGACTATTCAAGGACCTAGACCTGATGTTTCTGAACTAAGGTGAAAGCTCTGAAGCCCTTGCAGTCACTGAAATACTTCTCTGTGATTGGACTTTCTTTTGATATACTCCGAAAGGGCTGGACTGGAATGTGTGGCTAACCAGGTGGACTGAGCCGTAAAAGAAGGGACAGACCTCACAAGATGGAACTATAACTGAAAAGGGGAGATGTCAGGGAGGGAGACAACTTGCCACATCACTGTCTGACCACCTGTCTACCACTGTCTTGGTATGGTGGTGAGTGTTCTCCTTTTCAGTGCCCAATAGGTAAACTCCACGCTAAGAACAGAACTGAGATTTGATGATACTGTAGTGCTTTCATGTAATTAACCAGACAGTTCTTAGAAGGATAGTTCATGCTCATTTCCTATAAAATCGCCTTATTTATATTATAAATTCCCCTGTAGGCCACTGACTCATGACCTATAGGAAGTGGGAGGACCTGTAGGGTAAAATCCTGCCCCCATTGAAGTCAATACAGGGTTTTGTCACTGACTTCAAGGGAACCAGAATTTTACCCATAGATTCTGGGGCATGTTCACCAAGGGTTTTTTCTGGTCATAAGCCACTGGTGGTGTGTGTGTGTGTGTGTGTGAAATTGGAGTGCAGCAAAGCAGCTACAATTTAATTTACTAGGGGGGGCTGCTAGGGACCAGCACAGCCTGAGAAGGTGGCAGCACTGACCAAAATAGACTCATGGCCAGAATACTGTAGAGTGTACTGTAGAGCTCTGCCCCACAGGAGACCCTCCGAGAGAGCGGAGATGATAACACTACTAGTCCTTTCCTGGAGAGAATCCCTCCTCCAGTGCAGAGGACTTAGCTGGGGTAGGGACATGTCATGCACCCTCTGTACGTATACCTGGGGTAGGTGGTGTGTCTTCCTAAATAGTCTGCTTCTGTTCAAAACCATACCTTCTTCTTAGTGCTGCCTGCTCTCTTGGGGAGCTGTGGTGGCTCCTTTCCAACAACCAAATGGAACCCTTGAGAACATCAGTCGTAAAAACTCAGGTTCAGACCAATGAAAGGCAATGCTGTCAATTAGCAACAAAGGTCAATGAAACAATTAATTGTTTTATATAAACAAATGGATTATCATCATGTTAGACGCTCCCCATCATGTAGCTGTGAATCTAGGAATTTGGTGGACTTTCATTTGGCTCATTGTGTTTAAAAGCTCATGTAAGCTTTGTTTTGGGAAGAGACTCACCTCCTTTGTGTCCAGTATATTGCTAAGCTCAAAACAAGCTCTTTTAAAGGTCAGTATAAATTCCCTGTGTGGAACAGGCACCTCACTAACCCAACCCAAATCTTTGGTTCGCAGGAAAAGCCTTACAGAGGCGGTGAGGGAGCACGTCACTATATAACTGTTTAATGAGTTATTGATTTATTGCTGAGAAATGAAGAAGAGCAGGAATATGACTAAAATGCTTTTTGAAAAGGGTGGGTTAGGGAATGCCTATTTTTCTGGTACATATTGTACTAGATAGGTTCAGTCTGCCTGTCGCAGAGAATGGTGAAAGACCTTTTTAAGGCATTCTCTGACGCAGAAAATATTGGAATGGCTCCAACAGTAAATTGAAAAAGAACTAGCCTTGTTCATGCTGCACGATTCCATTGTTTTAATATTGGGCTTTCTCTATCCCATAACATTCCTACTGGAAACTCAATTTAGGGAAAAAATTATAGAAGGATGTCTGAGAGGTTAGCTCAAAATAAAAATGAATAGACGTGACATATCTGTGCCTCCGTGTGTTTTATTTTGCTCTTTCTCCTTTTTGACATCTCTCATTGCTTCATTTTCTTCACTTCCTTTCTTTCCTGTTCTGTCATCTCTGTTTTCTGGTTTGCATTTGACCAGGTAAGTGTACATAAATACTCAGGCTTGCACAGATGAAATTCTGGCACACTGATCCTTTCAAAAATTTTAATCCAATTTGAGAATGCTGATTTTTTTACACACACACACACACACACACACACACACACACACACACACACTGTTGCTTGGTGACAAAAGCTGGTGATGACACCTGTGTTAAATGACGTGAATGTCGTCTCCTTTGTTGATGTGCTTTTGAGCCAAGTTTGCTGTAGCATTTTCCTTTGCTCACTGCTGGAGTTAGTTTAAATATTATTAGAGATGGAAGGAAGAAAAACAAGAAGATGCTGTAACATACAAACGCCATGCTAGGGTTAGTGGAGTCCAAACAGGTGTGAAAACTTTAAACTATTCATATCAGATGTAATCCTATGGATCCAGGCAGGGCGTGCAACTATTGTAAAATTGATTAAGTGAAAGTTATTGTACTTTGTTCCTAGCAATATGAATAATCTTTATATTATTCTACTTAAAATTATTTACTGTGGACACAACATCAGGAGTATTCAGCAATCAGTTTCAAGATATACAAAACAGTCAGCAATAAAAGAATTTAAATTAATAATATTTAGTAATTAATAATGTAATTTCATTTGCATACTTTATGCTGACACTGAGAAGCTGCTTTTTTTTTTTGCATGGGAAGACAATAATAATAGTCAACTAAATATTGAGTCCGGCTCACCCAGATGATGATATTGATAATGGGGCTCTAATTATCTAGCACTTAGATCCAAGCTGTAAATTTGGCATCTGAATAAGATTCAGAGATGTTTTCATCTGTGGTTTTGGGTTTGCCTGTTGCAGAGATAAGATCGGTCATGCACTTCTCATCTGGATCCATACTTCTCCAGGGTTGGGAGGGTGTTTGCATCTTGGCTTGTGTTTTGTTTGAGCAGCAATCCTGCTGACTGGAATCACATAAACTTGGTATCAGAACCAAGTAATCCAAGCCAGAGCAAACAAGTACACAGAGTATGAAAACAAAACGTTTCACATGAATTAAGTTGTCATGAAACACAAATTCTTTGAACTTGTAAGAAAACAATGCAAAGAGAGCATCAGAACAGGGGACTGTGTAACCATGGCCACTGGCAGAGCTTGCGACTTGTATTTATAAAACCCTGATAATTAGAGTTATTGAAGACAGCATATGACATACCACAAGAAGGAGCAAGATATCTGCCTACCGATTGGCATTGATAATGAGATGAAATGTACCTTAGTGCTCACAAGCAAGGATGCCACAGAAGGTCCCACTGAAAATGGTTTTGAAGTTGAATTGGCTTCTCTTCCCCTTCATGCCAGTTCCCTTCAAAATATATATTTACCCTCTTCATCTTAAACAAGCCCAGCTATGATCGTTCCCCTTCTGCCTCTCCAGTGACAGCCCCGTCTCCTATATGCCATTCCCATCTTCCCCCTCTCACTGTCTGTGAGATTCCATCTGGATTTCACTGTTGCCTGCATCCCCTTATTTTATACTCCTGGTGATCTCATCTGCTCACATGATACCAGCTACCTTCTTCCTTTTCTTTCCCCCGAAACATTCTCCATTCTACCCCTTCTCTGTCACTTACTACATTGTCTCCCGCTGATAATGCTAGCTTCATTCTTCTGTGTGTCAGCTTTACACACAAACATCATCTTCCATATGGCTTCATCTTACACCTGGAACAAACCCTACCATGTTTCCTATAAGAAATCCGATGGTTTCTTATGATCGCTAGGGTGAGCGTCACTGAATTGGCACTTTTATTATTATTATTTATTGAAAAAGTAATACCATTTTGCAAACACAGTCATAAATATTGTATATATTTGACTGTATTCTTAGCCTCCACTGTTCATATGTCACTTGAAGCAATTTGGGGCAGGTACTAGGCCTTCTCTTCATATGTTTGTACAGTGCCTTGGATGTCACTTCAATCCTGATTGGATCTTTGGAGTCCTATTGTAATTCCAATCTTAAATAACAATAATAATAGTAACTAACACACCTAAAATGCCAAAAGTACTTTTAGTTGTGAATCTATCCTTGAGTTGCTCTGATTGCCATTATAATTTTGATAGGGTTTAGAGATAAAACAGGAGTAATTTGCTAGTTTTTCACTGAAATATCTGCTGTCATCTGAAAGAGAGTTAAAGAATTTGGTTTGATATATTAGCAGACTATATGTATATGTATCTTAACAAGAGACAAGACACAATCTTAATAACCAGCTTTCTAGAATTTGATCAGTTTTAAAAAGATTACCCAAACCGGATTTGCTTGAATATTAAGAATCATGACATGATCGTGGATTCTACAGACTTGTATGCATGGTAATCAGCTTTGCATTACAGAGATATTGCTGATGGAATGAGTTTTGATGCTAAGTGTGTCCATCTCCTTTACAGAGGATATTATTGTATTGTCCAGTGGAATGTTATGTGAATGACTAATAAAGAACAAATAGATACTGTACAGTAAAGTTGAACGAACAGAAAATAGTATTTAAAGTGTATTAGCAATATTTGTTGAAACAAAACCACAGATTAAATGTGGCATTTATTTGTATCCAGTGGCATTTGCTTTATAAATAAAACAAAAAGCCTAGAAATAGGTATTTTTTCATATACACAGTGCCAGAATTTTTCCATTCTAGGTGAGGACTTAAAATGGGGGAGGATTACTCTGAAATCCTGTGCCTCTGATTATAATCTCATTTACACTGATGTCAGTGGAGTTATATTTGTATAAAACTGATGTAAGCAGATCTGGGGAGTACTGAGCTTCTGAAGGGGTCTGCGTTTTGAACAATGTGTAAAAACAAAGTTTTGCTCACCTGTGGTCATTAAAGATACCATGGCATTTTTGTAAACAGCAAGGCTGTTAACCCTGGTGTCTTGGTCAAAATCCAGTTGAAGTAATTCCGTCAACTGCGTTCCTAAATTGATTCTGCAGTTTCCGTTGGATACACTCTCCTAACCTGCTGTGTAGTTTTGTGTGTTTCACACCAGAGCTAGCTGGACTTTACTCATAGGTGAATGATCTCTGTATAGAAGTGAGTGCAATGCTAAGTGTTTTTTAATCTTTTTGAATGAAAAGAGCTTTAGATTGAATTGGCATTTTGCTACTGCAATATGGCCTTCAACTGGAAAATTTTTTCCAATCTTGGGTGCCGCATGGGTTGAGTTGCACTCCTTTATTGTAAAACCACATTGTGGGGTTAATCCATCTTTCAACTACTTCCAATTCAAAACATATTCTTTGATACATATTAATATCTTACTGTCCTATGTGTTGCATCATTTGCTGGTCCATGGGTACATGATCAACCTCTAGCAGAATTCAAATAATCTTAAAACATTATGCCTGCAGGTGTAACCACTAGCAACATTTTGTGAAATATTTGATGGGTCTTGAGAATACAGATAAAGTTCCAAGTTTAAAATCTTCAGGGTTTACATTATCACACATAACAGGAAAAATGCAAAAGCAGCTGAGCTTTTGTGTATTTTTTTTTTAAAAAAAAAAGGTCACTATGGAAATCTTGTTAAAATGCAGGTCAGATTATAATCTCACATACAAAGGTGATTTTCCAGAGTAACTCATTGAAGCAATGAGTTTAGAATCTGACCCACTATCTCTAAATCCTTGTATTTATTAATGATAAAGGATAAGAGAAAGTTGTAGTCTACGACTCTGATCATAGTATTGGGGGTCAGTTTGATTCTGATGTTGCACAAGTGTAAATCAGGAGTGATTCCATTGGAATCAGTGGAGTTACACTGTTGTAAAATTGGTGTGGGTAACAGTGAGTGTTGATCATTAACTAATGTGAGTATTGAGAATTGCTACTTAAGCATTAAAGATGAAAAGCAGTGCACAAGTACTAAATATTATCGTTAGAAAGGCATGCTCTCTATTTTTATTCTCCAAACAATCTTTTTAATTGTATGAGGTCATGATGTTTTCTTTTAGTCCTTTGGCCATGGAAATGATTTTTATTTTCATTGACATAGAAGCATGCCTTTCTCATGATATTTAGTACTTGTGCACTGCTTTTCATCTTCATTGCTTAAGTAGCAATTCTTAATACTCACATGGGAATGATTTTTATTTTCATTGACAAATTAGAACTAAAAAACATAAAATGTTAATGTTTAGTTTTAATTATAACTTATGACTTAAAGTGTTTAGTACATATAATTTCCAAATTGATAGCTGTGGAAAAATAATCGTTTTAAAGAAGTTCTGTATTTGAATATTTGGAGGATCGCTGAATGAAATATGTGATGAAAACACTTAAGATTAGAAAGTTGTGGCCCTATGAATGATTCATCTATATAGCTGATCTTTGTGGTCTGGTGCACATTTCACTATTATTCAGTACAAGACTAAAGATTACCGTGCAAGACTAAAATTTGCTGTCACTGGGGCAAGAAACACTTTGAAGGCAAGACCCCTGAGGAAAAATGTACATACTGCACTGTACGTACTGGTTGTGCATACATCACATACAGTGATCTCTCTGGTCAGCTAAGGAGTGGGGCTGCTTGGCTACAAAGAGGGAGATTCAACCTTCTAGAAAGGAGGTAAACTGAATGGAAGAAGGTAATGTGAGAACCTCAGTGGTTTCAAGAAGGGCTTGAAGGACCAACACCATGGTTTTGTGTTAAGGTAGCTTCATGGGATGATTATTAGCCCAGTAAAGTTTGTGTAGATTTTTAAATTGAATAGGTTTCAGATCCTGCAAACATGAAAATACAATTATAATTACCACACTAATCCTGTCTGTATAATTCTTTGGGAATCAATTAAACTAGTTCACCTGCTCAAGGAATTTGAAACTTGCTGAGAAGCTTTCGGTGTTATATTGCTTATTGGCTCTTTGTGTTTCTTGTAAACAGGCAGACTGAATCAGCAACACCGTCTACATGGATGGAATATAAATTTCTGTACAGTTCTGCTTCCTTGAGGATTTTCAATATAAGAACTACCATATGAAACTGAGTAGTTCTGGCACATAAAATGTAAATGATAACAGTGTGCTTTATGTATTAAATTGGTATAAATCATGCTTCTTAAGCACTGAGTGAATTTAATGTTCTTTAAAGGTTGTGGATTGACAGCACTGGAAAGCTAATGTCTCAGCTTTAAAATAAAAAGGTGCACTGGTCACCATTAAATGTCTGCATTTGCCAACAGTTTCCACTAAAGATACCAGTTAGGAACAGGAACTAAGGCTCAGATACACAAAGGGCCTTCAGTGTTGCAGTTTCTAACTTCAAGGTGCCTTGCCACTCAATGGAATTTCAGTCCCAGGTTAGGTGCCTTGGTTCCCGATACAATGAATGGGGAGGTTGGGTGCCTAAGAATAAGATCCATAAAAGCCAGAACACTGACCCACCCACTGTGAGGGGTGTGACCCAAGCACTGCCCCTCTCCAGAAGTTAGGTGCCTATCTCTCCTTGGGATTCTCAGGTGGAGTTAAGTGTTTACACTATTTTTGGAAGAATTGCTGGAATGGGTGGGAGAAGGATGTAGCCTCCCTTATGATGTTTAGCTCAGTGGTCAGGGTACTCACCTGGGATGTGGGAGACCTGGGCACAATTTCCACCCCTTGCCTGATTTGGAGCAGGGATTTGAATTTGGGTTTCCCACCTCTCAGGCAAGTGCCCTAGCCCCTGGCCTATAGATGTATTCTTTCACTCTCTTTGGCCCAGTGCATATTTAATTATTTATAGACAGTGGAACAGCTTCAACATGAGAGACCCCACCATAATATCCTATTGCCCAGGGCGCTCCCTTGGGGGTGGGAAACCCAAGGTCAAATGCCTGCTCCACATTAACCAAGGGAAGAGGAGGGGAGCAGGGGGGAATTGAACCTGGGTCTCCCACATCCCAGATGAGTGCTCTAATCACCAGGTTCAAGGAAGATTGCTCCTGCCAGCACTTCCTCCTCCCTGGCTGTTTTGCTTGAGTTTTAGATGTACTCTAAGAACACTTATCAGATCAGGCCATGAAGGCAAGACAGCTAAGAGAATGCCTTGTGTGAGGATGTTGCAGGTCTTAAGCGGCTGGGTGCTTAGACTGAGGTGGGTGTGCACATGCTCACTGGCAGAAACTTAGGCACCTCTGTGTTTAGGTGGCAGCTCAGCACAGGTTTTGAGGATCTTAGTGGCACTTAAATTTTGGAGTTCTGCATAACTGCCACTTTAGGTGCATAAGTCCCTTTGTGGATCTGGCCATAAGGCACCGATTCAGTAATGCACTTGAGCGTGCTCTTAGGTTTAAACGCATGAGTAGACCCATTGACTACCCAAATACGCTTCAATGCTTCTACTGATGTACTGAAAGCTAAACAGGTGTTTAAGTACTTTTCTTAATTTGGGACCTCACTGTGTGGCATCTGCTGGCAAATCTTTACTTTTTAATGCCAACTACAATATGCCTCTTAAAATGGCAGTGCAAATTTTCCTTTCCATACCATCAGTGTATCCCAGGCTAAAGTAGGACATCCTTTAGGTCTGAGCGGTAGTTGTGTGTGTATATATTCATTCTAGGCATGCCCTTACTGAGGAGACTAACAACTAGTTTGCACTTTACTGTCAATTGCAGTTGTTGGTTTTTTTTTGGCATTTGCCACTGTTGACTAGATTGAAGACTAAGGCCACTCCATCTGACTTCACATGTAATAGTGACAAGATGGCAAAAAATATTCTTTTCCCCTTTTTAAGCCTTTGTAGGTGGTTGGTAATATATGAGAGAAATAGATCATAGCTTGGATTATCATAGCTTTTTCTCACTTTTTGGCAGTGTGCGATTTTTTTTTGTCCTTGCAAGTAATCGCAATGAAGATGAGAGGCAAGGTGAGCCATATCTGGGGTCTGATTCACTGAACTCTAGAGGAATCTATTCATAGGGAGGGTGGGAAATCTTCTTGTTAAGAGCACTGTTACTGTATCAAAGTGTAACAGTGAAATACATTTAATTAAATAAAACAGGGCTATGGGAATGATTCTCTTTTTATCTCATTTAAGAGTTTCTCCCCCCCCCCCCCCCCGCGACCTTTCTTCTGTTTTCTCCCTAAAGTGCTTATCTATGGAAACAGCAATTTTGGCCCATGGCGATGGAGTGGCTAGGAAGTGGGTTAGGATTTCATTTTTAGTTTGAAATGCTTCCAGCCATGAACTCTGTTTGTAGCCAGAATCAGTCCACCAGTAAAATAGTACTTGGTGAAAGTTTTAAAAAAAAGTTTGAATTTACACCCGTCTCCCCCAGCCAGCCATCCACACACATTGAAGAGTAGGGCTCCTCTGGGCCGGAGTTCTTGGGTGCTTTGATAGAACGGACATGTTGTTCTCAAGGTTGTGTTATTGAGGGGAGATTAATAAAACCTGTGAAAGAATGTTGGCAAGTGAAGGACTGTGGTAAGAAATTCTCTCTCACAGCTCTGTGATCTGCCCATGTTTCAAGCCTGTATTACTCTTTGTATTATTTTTTATGTTTTCTTCTGAAGAAATAAATCTCTTTTCTCAGCAGCAAGTTAGCAAATCTGTATCCTATATTTGTAATTTAAGGGATACAGTGGTCCAGGTTAGTAGATTAGCAATTCCTTAACTGGCGTAGCAAGTAATGTTCCATAACTGATCTTACATTCCTCTTTTCAAATTGAGCATCTCAAACTTTGATAGTATTTTGTGCTAATCAAGGGCAATAAGGTATTTATTGATGATTACATGTTCTGTTCATTCCCTCTGGGGCACCTGGCATTGGCCACTGTCAGAAGACAGGATACTGGGCTAGATGGACCTTTAGTCTGGCCCAGTATGGCCATTCTTATGTATTTCTAAGCCTTTACTAAAAACTTACTGAATTAATCTATGACATTCAAATCAATGAACTCCTTATTCAAAATTGAAAGAAATGAAATCAGAGAATATCAGGGTTGGAAGGGACCTCAGGAGGTCATCTAGTTCAACCCCCTGCTCAAAGCAGGACCAATCCCCAATTTTTGCCCCAAATGGCCCCCTCAAGGATTGAACTCACAGCCCTGGGTTTAGCAGGCCAATGCTCAAATAAGGGTATGTAAAAGAATGTTCCCAGAGAGCTTAGTAATAGCTAACAGCGCTCTTCTCCATAAATATATGTCAAAGTATATTCTTTAATGAATAATCATCTTAAATGGAGTGCTCTTTTGCCTAAGATAATACATTATTGTGCTTAGGAGAATGAATGGGATAATGGAGAATATGAGAGAAAGTCAGATTAGAAATATGAATACATCTCTTACCAGAGTGAAAACAAAAGGACTACTTGTGGCACCTTAGAGACTTAACAAATTTATTTGAGCATAAGCATCCGATGAAGTGGGCTGTAGCTCACGAAAGCTTATGCTCAAATAAATTTGTTAGTCTCTAAGGTGCCACAAGTCCTCCTTTTCTTTTTGTGAATACAGACTAACACGGCTGCTACTCTGAAACTTACCAGAGTGGACGCCCAAATGGCTGCATAAACAGCATGGAAACATTCAGAGATGCCCTGTAGTATGATGACAGGCCATAACTTCATGGGTAGAGTGGGAAAGCAAGTATTATTTTCATAGACCATTGGTATTTCTGCCTTTTCGGTACACTTATTGAGTACAATATTCTTCATCATAACAGTCACTAGTACAAAACATTGAGGAACTAAGGATTAAAGTGTTTCAGAGTAGCATATTGTTTTAACAGTCCTTCAGTTAGCATCCCAATAGCATGTTTATGTAAATTATATACAGAGGTTGTTGCTAAGGACTTATCATACATTTTGAATGGGAAATCCATTTAATAGGGTCTTGAGTTTAAAGCACAGAACTGAAAATCAGAAGACAGGGATTCTAGTACCAGTTCTGACACAGCCTTTCTGTGTGACCTTCGGTAAGTCACTAGGTTTCCTGGTTTGTAAAATAGAGACAATAATGGTTCTCTTATTCCTGGGAGTGCAGGAAGGCTGAGCTAAATGAGGTTTACAAAGCATGCTGAAATCCTGTGATAAAAGATGCAAAGTGTAGTTTTATTAATAAAATTTCCTCTGCTAAATTGGAGATTAAAGTTTAGTTTTAGTGAAAATAATCACAAGTATGGTAAAGTTAGTAAAGGTGTATAATTAATGAGGCCTAATTTGGAGGCTGTAATCAATGAAGCTGCTGTTAGAAATAGGTTCTGTATGTTGTTAGTAGTGTCTTGAAAATGTTCATAACTATATGTCCTTTCCAAATAAATAGTGATTAACAAACGCTATATATTCCTGAGTTCAGGATCAGTTGAAAGTTGACTCTGCAAAATTAGTTTGGAAATCTCCCAAGAACAGGCTTTCTTTATTTAAAAACTTTTAAAATGTTGTATTGTTTTACGTGAGAGTTTGTTTTAAAAACTTGCCATTTAACATTATTACGGTTTAATCTTTATTTTTCATAATTTCCCATTCTAAGCATAGGGAGTACTGTGTAAAAAAGAAAAAAAAATGCTGGAAGTGCCACCTACTCTTATGGACCAATACTGTGATTTACCTGAGTACACTATATATCCTGTTCAGAGTGAACAATGGAAGGGGGTCCAAATTTAACAAGCCAAGGAATCAAAGACAAATGGAGAGGGCCTGACAAGGCATCCAACTCAATGGGAGTGTTGCTGGTGAAGTCCGTGAGAGCAGAATTGAGCCTTGGGGGAGGGGGAAAATAATAAACACTAAAAAAAATTCCTTTGAAATGTTGATTTCTGAATTATAGGGCCACAGAGATAAGGCATTTTGTCTTTTTCCTTTTTTCTTCCAAATGTTCTGATTTTCCCATTTTATCTTAAGTAGAGGCTTGCTGGGTATGGTCTGTCTTTACCAGGAAGGGCAGTTTGTGGAAAGATTCAGTGTGTGACTGGGATTTTGATTGATTTTTAGTGGGATTTGTGGGTGCCCAGCACTCCTGAAAATCAGGTCACTTTCACTTAGGTGCACAAATATGGATTTAGGAGCTGAAAGTTAGGCCTTCAAATTTGGAAATGTTGGCTTCTGTTCTAAAAGATACTGGGCCACTCTTTGTGTGTGTTTTATTTAGTTGTACATGTTTACTCATTTCTAATAGTAATCTATTTTTTTAATTTATAAAACATCCTCCTATTGCACATGAGGCTTCCAAGGCACTGAATGGACAGTTAAAGACACTCAGGTGAATAGAAGTATTAACTTTCAGTCCTCCTTTGTCTGAATTCAAGTGAATTGCTTTTTTGTTTTGTATTTTAGCATTTTCAGACCATGTTGAAGACCAAGTTGAATGTCCTAACTCTTCGGAAAGAGCCTCTTCCTACAGTGATCTTCCATGAGCCAGAAGCCATTGAGCTGTGCACCACAACTCCATTAATGAAGACCCGGGCCCATACTGGATGCAAGGTATTTGAAAAATCAAAACCCCCAAGGCTCAAGACAACTGTGGAATTGTTCCACACGTATAAGAGGAAAGTGGGAAAAAATTCATTTTGTTATCTTGGAAACCTCATTAAATAATGCTAATACTGTGAGGTTTATAAATCAAAAGAATCTTTGGGCTTTTTTTAATTAACATTCTGCTCCTTAATAAATGAGGTTCTCATGCATAGAGAATGAAATCCCAAAGTAGTTTTGCAATCCTGGCAATAAATTGCACTTGGATCCTGGCTTCCAAAATTGCTTATTATACTCAATATGTAAGTGTTTTAGTGATGGTGTCATTTCACCTGGGCTAATTTAAACATGATTATCGGTACTAACACTGAGATGAAAGATGAGGTTCCCAGGCCTAAGCACCCTGTTTAGTAATCCTTACTAACATACATATATGCCCATTGAAATGGCTTTGCAGGATCAGGCTTGAGATCATATTTAAAAATAAAGAATTAGACCTTGAATCAATTAACCAGCAAGATGACTTTGTCCAATTGCAGCAAACTACAGCTCCTGAAAAAGTGTATTTATTCTCTAAACTGCTTAAGCGCATAAAGTACTTTCTCTACTGTGACTATTTAACAACAGTGAACAGATCTGCCTGTCTGTCTGGGTATATCTGTCTAATTTAGTTACAAAACTAAGTTAGCCCAGTGGAGCCACAGATGTTAGGGGAGATTGAGCTGGATTCTCATTTGGCTTGTACATCATCAACAGGATTGTTAGCTAAGTTCCAGTTGCTGAGCCAGATACATACCTGAGCCCAAAGGTAGTGAGAGAACAGTTCTTTTAGTCTTGGGCATCACTTGCTGTGCAAGATGCCAGCTGTAAAATAAAACCCTTTCTGATGTCACAGTGGTAGGTGAAATAGAAATTTCAAGTTACAAGTAAAACTTACAAGACCTTTTGTGCCTGTTGTTTCTGGTAATAGCCATTGAGATATTGCCATTTGGTAGAAGTGTGGAGGGAGAGGTTGCTTGATGGTGGTTTCCTATGCTTTTCACAGCATTCTCAGTAGGTAAAGGAAATGAGTTGTGGGTACATTATGAAATGCTTTACAGTGTTAGGCTGTTTTTTTCCTGGAATGTCGGTCACCAGGATTTTATGAGCAAACCTTTGTTCTCGGAAGTTTGACTTTCTTGTGGCTCTTTGCTGCGAGTGCAGCTGAGAAGAGCTCATGTTCAGTGTCAAGTGCCATTGCTGCATTGTGTTGATACAGTAGAACACAAGCCAAATGAGCCCTACGCAATATTATAAGTCATTCCTACTGCCAGAGGTTTCCCTAATGATGTCTTTTGTCCTTTGTGTTGATACATAATGAAATTTGGGGAACATCAGTAGTTAATAGTACGGACTGTGGAGGGTCTGGCTTTCACATTTTGTGTGATGGGCTTTGGCTTAACAACACTTTCTGAAAGGAAATTTAACTCTGCCTCTGAGAGTATGATTGTAGAGTTCAAATCAGAGAGTGCTATTGGACTCATCCTGCAGTTCTTTAACAAATGAAAGCTCTTCTTTAACAAGTGACGCGTGTTGCAGAATGAGTCGGAATCTATAGCAGTCAGAATCCTATTCCATACTTAGCTTTTTATGTATTTCTGTGAAAAAGCATCCTATCAGCTACCACTATATACATATCTTCTTCCCCTACTTGTCAGTGGCAACAACTGTATGTCATGCAGTGTTGTAGTCCATCTCCTTGCCAGAATTGCTGCCTACAGTGTAGTTTCCAGTGCTTTGTTGAGTTAGTCTCAAACGACTCAAGAGATGAGGCTTCTAGTACCTTTCCTGGGAGACCATTCCGTATTTGCATTGCTCTCATGGTTAAGAAGTTTTCCTCAGTTATTAACCCGATTTTTCCCTTTCCCTATTTTACCTCATTGCTACATTTATTTATCCTTCTCTTCAAATATTTGTAGCTGGTTTGGCTTCCTCTCCCCTTGATGCTCAACGCTCCTCGCCCCACCCCCACCCCCGCAGCACTTCAGTGACTAATTCATTTTTACTTCTTCAGGTAACTTTTTCAATAGCAATTACTGTTTTTCTTTTGCCTTTTGGTTAGATCCACCAAAAGACCTAGATGAGTAATAAAAAAACATAGCAAATAGAGTTGGGCAAATACTATGTGACTATCTGCTGGATGAATAATTTAGGGAAAATTTAATTGCATAATTTTTTCAAAAGTTTGTGAAATTTAGCCAAATTATTCAGCAAATGTTATTCAGGCAGCTTTACCCTCCCACAGTTTCCCTCCACCATCCAGCTTTAGACTGTTGAGTAAATTTGCTCGCTAGATTGGTTCCTGAAAAGAGTGTTCACCCAGCCTTTAAAAACCATCAGAGTGCCTCCCATGTCTGCATTTCCTTAATCTGTATACCTAGGCTTGCCTTTTTCCAATCTTATCCTATCATTCTAGGCTCAACAACATGACTCCACCAAGCAAACACACACTTACACAAACAAACAAGATATAATTTACATTCGATTTTGCAGCACAGAACTGCAGTTATTCCACATTCAAAATTCTAACGGTCATAGTCTCTCAGTGCAATAGTAACTTACTCAAGGGCACAAGTTCCAGCTCCTTCTTGCTATCCCGGCCCTTCTTTTCTTTACTCTCTTTCTTTGAAATTCCTGACATACAGGCAAGAGCACTGCTGCAGTCTCAGGATTTCAAGACTGAACAACACCTCAGATGCCATTGCAGTCTTTGCTTGTGATTTCATATAGTTCATAATGCAGGCCAGCGTAGCCGAAACTTCTTGGGTAGTGTGTGCTGTCAAAGATTCCAATATATTTCTTAAAGATGAACAGACTAATTTATGAGAGAGGTGAGGTCAGAGCCCAGAGTGGAAGCTTGGGTTCTACTTCTACTGCTGACACTGCTTACAGTCTTGGGCAGGACACTCGGGTCTTGATCCTGCCCATTGCTGAGACCCCTTATCTGTCAAGAAAGTCAACAACATGGGTGCCAACAAGATTGGATGCTGCTTTTTTCAGCAATACTATGCGGTTTAATGTAGTTAATGTTTGTAGACAGTGACAAAAGAAAAGCGTTTTAGCATTTTGGTCACAACAATAGTAGCTGTTTTCAAGAGAGAAACAAAACACCTTGGTTAATCAGGGACCTGTACATAGAAAGTCACTATTTGAGTTAAACCCTAATATAGCTGGGAAGGGGAGGAGAATGCTAAGAATATATGTTTTATTGTTTCCAGCTCACTTGTTGGGCGAGATTTTTAATCATGGGTTTCTAAATTGCTCCTACCAAAAATTAAATACATATCTTTTTGTATGTGCATGAGTGCAATTTAGATCCCCACATATGAATATTGGGCTCCCCCTTGTTCATATGCTGAGGATTTAGATTTGACTGTGGTTATCTGACTTGTAGCTCTTTGATTATTAATTGTGATGCACTCTTGTGTTTTCAAGTGGAAACTTCCTCTCCTTTCAGCACAACACTAAGTACTGTAGCATCAGGTTGAGATTGGAAACCTGGACCGCTTCTCGAAAGTAGGTTGCTCAAAATGGTCGCTTCTCAAAAGTAGCTGCTTCTACTGTCCCTTTTTTAAAGCTTTATCCTTATCCTTTGAAGAATAATCAAATATTATATTACTTTATGCAGATTTCAAGGCTCCTCGTTTTCTATCTCTTAAAGCTGTGGAGGCATTACAAGGGATTTTATGTATTCTGTTGCTGCTTTTCCAGGCATTGTTACTGTAATGCAAAATGACAGAGGTTAAAAATGTTGCCTTGTAACTTGTGAAGTGGTGTCATTGGTTGAACATTTGTATTAAATGATAAGACTCTTCAATGTGAAGTCTGTATTGAAGAGTCAGTGACCAGAGTCAGTAGTGGTTTCATTCAAATGTAGTGACCCTTATTCTTGGATTGACCAGGGGGTCTCGATTAGAGCAGCATGAGCCTAGCAAGGAATATTATTCATCAAAGCTGATTTGCTATAGTTTAGGTACAACTCATTCCTTTCCTAGGGATAAGCTCTTGTTAAATGGCAACATAAATTTCCATGATACAGCATTTTTAGGTATGATACATTGCCTGTGGTTTTTCTTTTATATTCAGTTGGGAAGATTATTACATTCAAGCTCTTTGCTCATCTCTGTTGGACATGTAATATTAACATTTCTGAAATGACTAATGTGAGCTTAATGCTTTTAAAGTTCTTTTCAAATAAGATGGCAGGTAACTTGCATAGGTGGCATTAGTGAGATAATGATGTTTTAAAACCAAATCTGACTCATACTGTTACAGATGAAAAATTAAGAATTAATGGAAGCAGGTATAATTTATACCTGTTATTCTGGAGTTGTGAAAAAATATTTTCACCAGCAGTAGAAAGGACCTAATCCTGTGTCTGGACTTCCTAAATGGTAGTGGTTAGTGGAGTTTGTGTTCTGTGCACGCTGGGGGTCCTTGCCCACAATTGGAACTTCTAGGTGCTTCTGTAATATACATTATACTAATAATCTTCTGTACTTGATGTGTGGTATGGCTTTATGGAATATTGAAGACCCTGGGCCAAATCCTTCTCTTCATTAAACCTGTGTTAGTTCATTAACTTTATTGGAGTTACTTCAAATTTAACTAGCATGACATAAATGAGAATTTGACCCACAATGCAAAAATCCATAATTAATTTCTAGAGTTAATAGTCAGTGATTTGCTCTCATGCCTCAAAAATAATGATCTGATGATGTCCCACACAAATAAGAAAATCCTCATTGGGATACTTGTAAAATAGGTGTCCTAAATTTGCCCCCTGGGCCTGATTCTGATCTCCTTTCCTGGGAGACATTATTCAAGAAATAATGCCTGTGAAGTCAGTGGAATTGCACCAATTTGAAAGCTGGGTTAACTAAGAGGATGCGCAGGAACAGACAAAAGCTTAGAATCCTAGAGTAATACATAATTCCTAAATTAAATAATAATAATAATAATTATTTTATTACTGATAAATATCCTTGTTAAATTTTACCAAACTCTTGCTTGGGTATTACTCTGTCTATTTCTGCTTGTCTCTCTTCTCTATTTAGATTACAAACTCTTTGGGGTAGGGAGTTATTGTGTGTCTGTAAAATATCTAGGACAATGGGATCCTGATTCTGATTTGGGGGGGGGGGGGGGGGCTCTTAGTAATACCACAATACAAATAATAAATAAATAATGTAACAATAATAACGACATGGCATGTCAGCTTTTGACTACTGTCCCTTTTAGCTAAATACAACACAATAGCCTAATAGTCAGGACCATCCCTAACCCCGTCCTTTTCCTCCCAATTTGTTTGACAAATCCCAAATTCTCACCTCAATCACTTAAAGAAAAGTGGCAAACTGCTACCCTGTACTACATGTTTACTATTTCCTGTGCATATCTTATGCTACTGAAATCTAGATAATCTAGATAGTGAGTAAGTAAAATGTGGTGCAAATAAAGCTTTTCTTCTCACTTGAATACTGAGGGTCAGCTCATGGTCCCTGCTCTGGCCTCTTTGTGCTATCCTGGTGGAGCAGAGGGGCTGAAAAACTGCCCTGTGAGGTCAGTTGAGGTTTCTCCTCATGTGGGGGAAATCCCAGATGACATAAAGTTGGTTTAAGGGGGTTTGTCAGCTGGCAATTTCTTGGCTGGTCTAATGGCTCATAGAGATCTGTTACAAGCTGAGGTAATGGTCCCAGGGGGCAGTATAATTTAGAACAGCCGCAGGGTTGAAATTATGCCCAGCAGCTCCAGCTTTAGAACAGAGCTCTGGTGCAGCTGAGAGTCCAGGTCTTAGTTTAGATTTCAGTTATATAATCCAACTGCTTGGTTATTTGTGTTCAGCTATACGGAATCATGTCTAGTAACTTTCAGTTTATCTCTAGATGTGAGGAGTCTGGGTTCCTGGTCCCCAGTCTGAACTAAGAGCGCATGGCAATATATTATTTATTCAGAACAGCAGACAATTATGTATTAATACTTAACAGAACATGCATTTTCTTTTTGACATCTTTGATGCTTAAAAATCTACTATTTTATTTAAATTTCCTTCAGATAATTTAAGTACCCTCCCAACCTTTAAACATTTATTGCCAGTTTGGCTACTCAAACCACAGTTGAGTAGCTGCTGCATATATTCCTAAACCCACTTCATCTCATCCTAGACCAAATAAAAATGTTCTCTTTGCAGCTGTAGTGAGGTCAGGAGCAGTTTTCCTGAGCACAGCTGCATCTAGCCATAAATATAATGTGGCTAGCAGCTAACTAGCTTTTTGATGGTCTTTATTACCATTTTGTTAGATCATAACTTGAAGGTGGCCATTATCTTTTAATAAAGAAACAAATTAAACAACCCAAACAAACAAATAATAATAAAACCCTAATCCAGGCTCTATTATTATTCTACCACATATTTGAATGGGAAGCACAATGCCTCATTTTCTTTTTGCTTCATTTAGGACTCTCTATCTGTTACATGTAAGCCATGCACACTTTATACTACAAATTGACAGTGTTACTCTAATTGCCAAGTTCTCCCTGCAACTCCTCCCAGCTGCATTAGGAAAAGTGGTACAGATCTTAATTGCTTCAGCGTGTTAGAAGATTATATTCATCAGTGGGAGAGATGGTGAAATAAGACTTAGTTTTAGAGGCATAATTTCAAAAACGAGAGGGCACAACAATGGGAAAAGTTGCTTGTTGGAACATTCATTTACACTTCCCCCAGATAGTTTTCTTGGTCTAGAATTACACGAATTGAAGAATGCTCTGTCTCATTAACCTAAGATTTCAATAGCAAAGTTATTGCACATTTTTAAGAAAGCCTATGTAAAAACAAAGTATTAATGTCCATACTTGGAACTGGGGGCGTGATTCTCAGCTTGCACAGAGATCTAGCATTCATTGAGCTAGAGAGCTAAAAATAGTAACAGGTTTCAGAGTCGCAGCTGTGTTAGTCTGTATCCGCAAAAAGAAAAGGAGGACTAGTGGCACCTTAGAGACTAACCAGTTTATTTGAGCACTGATGCTCAGATAAATTGGTTAGTCTCTAAGGTGCCACAAGTCCTCCTTTTCTTTTTTTAAAAATAGTAACAAAGCCGCAGTAGCACAGGTAGCGGT
Organism: Caretta caretta; assembly: GCF_965140235.1. Lineage (NCBI taxonomy): Eukaryota > Metazoa > Chordata > Testudines > Cheloniidae > Caretta > Caretta caretta. The sequence continues at coordinate 33,948,517 of NC_134214.1, forward strand.
GAGCAGCAGCAGGATTGGAGCACTGAATACAAATCCATCCGGACACCATTGGATACATGCTTGGGGCAGCTGGATTATGTCATTGCTTGCCACTGCCCATGCTGCTATGGCTACGCTACTATTTTTAGCACACTGGCATGATGACAGCTAGTGCAAGTGTGGCTGTGTGAGCTGGGAATGCCATCCCCAGCTCCAAGTGTAGACACAGCCATAATGGCTTTACTCTGATAGGATCGGATCACAAGGCACTTTAATAACTGTGGGCCAAACCCTGTTCTGTGCTGAGCACTGGCAACTCTCACAGTGGGAAGTCAGTGGGATTTGCATGTGCTCACCACCTCTGAGTTTGTCCACGTAAGCGGTCTGATTCTGTACCATTAAAGTCTGTGGAAGTTTTGCCATTGACTTCAATGGGAACAGGGTTGAATGTGCCAACAAATGTAGCTGCCTCTGCTGTGAAGGCCAGTAGCCAAGCAGACAACCATTAAACGGAACATCCTACACCATATCTGGCATTGTGACGCTCTCCTCTCTGAACTTCCGAGCAGATCTCTGTGGCATATCATTTGCTCGCTTCATGCGTGGAAATGCCACTGACGTCAGTGGCAGTATTGTGAACTGGCTGAGTGCAAAATAACTAACAGAAATATGATGTGTGAATGCAAGTGGAAAATGATTAGTTCAGAAGATATTTGATAAGATCCCTAGACTTTAAAAATGAACCTCTAATCAAAGGATTTAAATTAGTTAAAATGATTCAGTAAAACCTGACTAAGTCCAGCCTGCTTGAAAAAGACCTCTGGCAGTGTTCAATGTTTCACTGTGATGGGATGTATTGTAGCAAATTTTGTTTGCTTACTAGTAAATAGGCATGATAGGAAAAATGTATTTTGGGTGCAGTAAAAGTTGCCATGTCTTGTCAGATATATTAATGTTCTTACTTTTTGTTAGCATTTGCACTGGTGACATTTTGCAAGCAGGAGTTCGAACAAAGGACATCTAGTTCTGGAAGTTTAAATTATACTTCCCTATCTAAAAACCTCCTTGTACATCACATTCACCAGCAGGGGTTGACTACACACATTTATCTGAATGCCTCTTGCTTAGGTATAGTTCCATGGGTTCTAATTTTGAATATATGTTAATTAAAGCTGAGCGGTACCACAATTATTTATTTATTTTGGGAGTTAAATTGAGAACTGCACCCACAGCACAATCCCTGGGAATATTGTAAATAATAATATGAAATGCCCCCCAGCTACCCCCTCAGAAAACTAGAGTCTGCCTGTCTCCTTCATGGGCATGCAGTGAGCATGGGAAAGGCACCAGGAGTTTCCCGACACACCTGCATGACCTGCACAAGGGCCAAGTTCCCGTTCCTGGGCAGCCCTGAGTGCTGCTCCCTCTCTACTTCCATGGGTTAACCTCATGATCCAAGATGGCCAGGTAGGAGGTAGGTTTATGGCTGTCTTACTGAGCCTTCCACTCCCTGGTGGAACTTGCTGATCATGATGTGGGGAAAAATGGGGCGTGACTGCACATCAAAAAGAGTGTAGTATGGTACACTCTGTGTGCCTGGGAGCTCTAGGAGAATGTCTCCTGCTGTTCTCTTGGGCTGGGGTGAGGTGGGCCCCCCCTACCTTTTATTCTGTGCCATACCCAAGTGGCACACGCTAGCCCCAAGCAAAGAGAGGGACTACCCAACATGCACAAGGGTTAAAAATCTTGGGATTCCTTCAGTCATATGTGGGAGCAAGTTCCAGAGCCAAAAGCACCCAAGCTGACCTCCAATGTTGCAAGAGCACATTACGGAGAGAGGTGGTCATTCAGGTAGCCAGTCCTTGCTCATAGGGATATAATACACAAAACCACTATGCTGTGCATCAGTTAAGGTTGGGGATGTTTTCTGTGGCCTAAACCAAAACTTCAGAAGCAAGGAAATGAAAATATTATGGTATCCATCACAATCAGCCCATAACCTCTACTCCTGTACCTAGAGAGAGAGACCTCACTGCTAGCACAACCATGGTCTGCTATATCTAACTCACTATAATCTTAACTCTGCCCATGGGGTATATGCTCCATGTATTTGAGAAATTATTTGCACTTCTCTTAAACCATGAAAAGTGTGCTTGCGTCATCATAATGAGCCTTTCTTTCTAAGCTTGCTATGATATATGCATATTTCATATTGTTTTCGAAACCTGGCAGAGCAGATAACCCTGTTACATTGTGTGCTGTCAACTTGCCAAAAAAAGAGAGAGTTATCTTGAAGTTTGGAAACCTTGTGAAGCATATAAAGTCTAAGGAAGTATAATCAGCTGTTTGCCAAAGATCTTCCACAGCTTGTGTTAGATTAATTGAGTTTTGGTTAAATAAATGGGGACCATTCCATCATGAGCAACCAGGAGAAGGAATTTGGAGCCCGAGAAAAATTTCTAAGGTAGGAAGAAGTCTGTTTGGCTGGAATTGGGTGCTTTTTACAATTGCAGAGCTTGGTGGTTTTAACTGCCTTTGAGTTAACAAAAGCTGTAATTGGAAATCATCATCCCTTAGTCTCGTTAGCAAGAGATGCCAATCAGAAGAAATAATCTAAATTAAACCTTTTAATGTAAAACAATTATTTAAGGCTCTGAACAGTTTATACTCCAATTTGTTATGGAAGAAATAATGATTCACATTCAAAGCATAAAATGCAAATAAATAGAAATCCAAACTAAGCCATTTGGACTCTGTGTGACTTGGTTGAGAATCATCATTAATCATTTATTCATTCCTGAATGTCACACTCAAAACAAAGAACAAACCTGTCACAAATGCTGACCCTCTCTGTGTTGAGAAGAAAATCAGGAACTTTTCATTGGTAGATGTTCATCATTTCTTTAGCATATATAATACTTTGAATCCTAAAGTACTTTGGAATATCTAAATAGGGATCAGTCATCCTCTGCAGTGCAGCCATCATGGGGTAGAAAATGGTGGCCATTCTCTGCCAATAACTCTTCACAATGCTCTTTCAAAGAGGAAGTGAAGAAAAATATCTCCAATTTAAACTGTAATGGAAATTTTAGGCAGACAGAATTCAAGTTGGAATTTGGCTGTGACACTGAGGCTAGTACCACTGCTGTATGGAAGCGTGCCATTGGATCTTTAATGAGTGCAAGTGAATTAGACATCTGTTGGGAAGACAAGCCTCTGTACTAACACAGTGTCCTCTAACAGAGTCATTGACTCAGTCTGACTCAGAGTGCTGACTGCCACCTACTGAATCCTCAGTTTTACTTTCTGCACCACTTGCGTTTTCAGTCCAAGGTCCCAATCCTGCAATCAGAGTGGCATGGGCAGAGCTCCATTGATGTCAGCGGGGCTCTTTGTGGATGCAGAGGTCTGCCTCCGTAGTGCTGTTTGCAGGATTGGGTCCTAAATAATTTAAGTCCATCCCTCTTTAGCATATAAGATCTGGCAAGAGCACAGCACTTACGTGCTATGGCTGAAACTATCAACCCCCCACCCCCCAATATTAAGATAAGAGAAACTGGTGAGATACTGGATGAGGTTCTTTGACCTGCGTTATGCAGGAGGCCAGAGTAATGGTCCTAGGAGATCAGATCACAATGGTCCCTTCTAGCCTTAAATCTATGAAACCTGAGGGTCAAGATTGAAAATGGAAATTTTTCCTTTAAAATAAGATCATTACAATTTAGAATATTAACAAGCCTACATGCTTTTGTATAAAAATGCATTTGATTATATTAAAAAATATCCAGACTGGAAAACATTATCCTGGATTTTAAATGACCATATAATATAGAAGTGAAGTAATTTCTTTCAGTTTTAAGGAACCAAGCATATCTATTAAGGAACTTCATTTTAATTGCAGGTACTGTGCACACGTATTGTATGGTCTTCTGTACTGTCCATGTGTATTTGTATAGCACTGAATTTATAATGCATATATTCTGAATAAATTTAAATGGTAGTTCATGTAGGTTCAGCATTACCTTTTATGTTCCCCTTGGTATTATACCAGTGACAACTGAGAGCAGACCTTTGTCCAGTAAACATTAAAATAGTTGTAAAATGTATTTTCTTTTCTTTCAAAAAGTAATAGTGGTGTCACAGCTTATTCTTTTTCACTGAAGTGTTCTGGTTTGGTACTTTTTAAAATTTAGAAATTTAAAAGAAAATGCTCCAAAATGTCGTGGTTTTCATGCCGAGTGGTTTGTAAGTGAAATCAGCACATGTTTTCTCTGTCTGAAGTGAGAGTGATGTTTATGGAAGGCACAGTGTTCACAGCACTGGAGGCTGGAGTTCTCTGACTGTCCACCAAGTACAGCAGGGGAATTGGCAGTACAATCTGCCTTGCACTGCACAACTGCCATGCTTCGGTACTTATAGGTCTTGATGGTGACTTCTGGAGAGACAGTGTGGTGTACCCTTTTTGCCTCTTCCATCCTTGACCTCTCTCCAGACACTGACAACTAAAGTCCAGATCAGTGCCAGTTGTGATGTTGGTGTTTGAGATGTGGTCACCTGTCCTGTGGAAACTGGACTAAGATCATTTCACACTGATTACTGCCAAATGTCATATGGTAGCTATTTTTTCAGTCGTTACTTGAGCTAAATATAAGCCAGTGATAGACAGATAAGACTGTCTTGCATTGTCAATCTGACACATCCATTCTCTCCAAAAGCTGAATTTCAGCACTTAAGTCAGTGGAATATTTCCAGGTTTACACTGGTATAACAGAGCAAAATTTGGCCCATAGTAAACATATACAATCAGAAGACTGATCCATAGATTAAAGTATAATTCAGCACAAAGGAACAATTCAACTGGGCTACTTCACATAAATTTGAACTAGTTTACATATATGAATGCTATAGTGACAAGTTCTCCAAACCCCATAGAAACAGTGATATCCGTTTTACGGTTGTACTTTTTATTAAAAAATGTGAAATTTAAATTAACTCTTTTCAATTCCAGTTCTAGTCTAGAGAATTCTTTTTGAGTGTAGAGATCAGAAATGTCCTACCCCTTTCCTTATCAAATTTATTTTCAGTGTAAAACTCCATTTGGAGAACCCAGAAATATATAATATAAATAAAACATGGACTTGTTTGGTCATGTGACATGTTCAAAATCACAAGGGAAGCTATGGAAGTTCTGGGCTAAGAACCCTGATTTTCTGAAGGAGAAGTCACATGTCTAATCCACTGTGCTTCTCAGAAAAAGCCTCATATCTATGTGTCTCTTTATGCTGTCTGTAAAATGGGGCTACTCGTGTACCTACCCTTGTCAATTGCTCTGAGCTTTACAGATTAAAAGTACTATGTAAATCCAAGATATTATTGGCCTGTGAGCCACATGACTAAGGGTCCGCTTCTGGATCAGATATTTATTTCAATGTGACCTTGGACAAGTCACTTAACTTTGCTGTTTTGCCATCTGTAAAATGGGAATATTAATCCTTATCATCAGACAGGTAGACTGTGCAGCTTGATTAGGAAAATTTGAACAAGTCTTCATACAAAATACAGCTCTATATAGTGAATATATGTTTGTTTTTATTTTTTGTATTGCATATTTTAATTTTGTACAATGCCTATAACTTGGAAATGGCACTTGGTGCCTGTAACGTTCCTCCCTCTCAGGGTCAGGGCATCCCCTTCTGATGGCATCGGGAAGCTGACACACCCACCGGAAGTTCATTAGGTGGTCTGACGTGGGCCTGTGCAAGTAGGCCAACTAGCCCTTCAGGTTTCCCTCAGGAGGGTTTCGCATGCCCCCAGTTGGCTGGTAGTCTGGCCTCCTGGCCAGGGGAGATAAAAACAGTCTAGGGGCTCAGCACTCTAGGCATGGGTGAAGCACTTAAACAGGATCGTTCAGTCTCCTCGTTGGGGTAACAACAACAGTCTATGGCTCTGGCCCTCTGAACATAGGCAGAATAATTAACCAGTCTATAACCCTCAGCCTCCTGGCTGGGGCAAACAGCAAATCTATGGCTCTGTTCCTATAGCCTAGCAGTTTAGTGCACATCCAGCCCATGTACAAGGTTGGGGTCAGGGGGTAGAGGGACCTGGGCCCACCCCGCTCCACTGGGTCCCAGCCGAGGGCCCTGGCAATGGCAGGCGATTCCATCATGGGCAGAGCCGGTGCAACCACTAGGCGAACTAGGCGGTCACCTAGGGCGCCAAGTGGGTGGGGGGCGGCCAAAAACGCGCTCCGGGGAGGCGGTGGAGAGAAGGTGAGCTGGGGCAGGGGGGCGCAGGGAGGGCTGCCTGCAGCAAGTAACAGGGTGGGGGGGCACGCAGGGGAACCATTCCCCACCCCAGCTCACCTCTGCTCCGCCTCCTCCCATGAGCATGCCACCCTGCTCTACTTCTCTCCCTCCCAGGTTTGCGGTGCCAAACAGCTGATTGGCGCCACAAGCCTGGGAGGTGGGAGAAGTGGAGCAGTGACGGCATGCTTGGGGAGGAGGCAGAGCAGAGGTGAGCCGGGGCGGGGAGCTGCCCCTCGGCTCTCTGGGCCGAGGGTGGGGGGGCACGGCGGCGGGGAGCTACCGTGGGGGGGCACCTCAGGGTGGGAGGGGGGAGCTGCCGCAGGGCTCGCAGGGTGGGGGCGGGCGAGCGCAAGGTGGAAGTTTCGCCTAGGGCGCAAAACATCCTTGCACCGGCCCTGATCATGGGATCAGCAGGGAAACGTGGAGTTGCTGCCTTCTGGTTCCCCTGGACTACTTCCTATTGGTTCCTGCTGCTGCTGCTCCATCATTTCTAGGCTCTGGCTCATGGTTGGGCAACCCTACCTCTGGCGTCTCCCTGGGGGTCTTCCATCTCCTGGGACCTTTCTTCCCTGCAGCAGGTCTGGGATTCTGCTGCAGATTCGGCACTCTGGAATGGACGTCTGCATGCTTCCCCTGTCCGGGCCTGACTGAGCTGCATGGCCCTACTCTTATACTTTCTGTCCCGCCCCTGCACTTCCTGTGAGGGGGAGCAGGGTGTGGTCAGCTGCGCCCACCAGAGGGAATTAACCCCTTCCATACTGGAGGGAGGCCACTCTGCCTCACTACAATGCTCTAGTGCATAAGTAGTGCTATATGGGGCAGGTCCTCAGCTGGTGCATGTTGTCATAATTCCATTGACTTCAGTGGAGATGTGACAATTTCCACCAGCTGATGATCTGCCCCTAAATCTTTAATTGCGTGATAATATACAGGTTCTCAAATATATTTCTTCTACAACCTTAAATCCAGATGTGAACCCTCTGTGGCACCATGAACTCTTAATGGGCTCAATCCAAAGTCTTCTAAAGTCCATACAGGGCTCCCATTGACTTCTGTAATCTCTGGATTGGAGCTATATGCCATACAAATAGCATCCATATGAAAACTGTGCAATATACTGTAGCTAGACAACATTCTATGGATGAAATGTAACCTAGAGGAAACGATGAAAATGTGCTGGCATTTGTTGAGAATTAAGACAAAATTAATTCCCTCAGTGATTACAACTTCCTCAGTGGTGTTTCTTTAATGTGTATTGCTGTTCATTGTGTTTCGTTAATATATTACTTCTTAATACATTTGGAAACAAAAAGAAATTTTATATCAGTCTCTGGAAAACTTCAATTTTCAATGTACTTGTAGTTGTCGAATTAGAAATATGTCAGTATCTTTCAGTGTGGTAATATACAAGAATAAATTCTGTAAACAGTTCTCACTCAAACAGTTTAATATTTTGAAGTCCACTTGTAGGAGAAATATTTGTTTGTTAGTGCATTTTGAAGATTTAATACAAATACAGAATTATATAAAAGTGTAACTAGAGTGATAATCAAACAAGTCTCATAAAATTAGACATTGTTAATACAACAATGTACATGTATTTCTGTGGGGAACTACTTGAAGTACTGACATTAATTACTGTCCAATGGTGTACGTGTCTGCAAAAGAATGGAATATCCTCCTAAACGTATGATACATGGGTACTGAGAAAATTATTAAAATATATACCTTGGGGAGAAGTGAACGTATTGTAAAAAAATGTGTATCCATATCCATAGAAGTGCCTCCAATCCCAAACCTAAATTGCTGACACCTAGCCATTCTAAGGATCTGGCCCCTTGTGGCAATGAAATTAGTGTAAGCGTTCAGTGATGAAAAAAAATTACAAAGATGTAACATGTTTTTAAAAAAGGAAAATGTGATTTTGTATGACATTATTTATAAAACACTGTATGATCATGTACTAAAGATTGTATCATAATATCTATACACAAAAAGCTAGAATTAAGGTTGTGTTGTAGCCCTGAAGGCAGCATGCTGGAGTTTAGTATATGCTGGAGTTTAGTACAACTGTGAATTCCTAGATATCCACAGATTTGTTACAATATTTGTTCTGGGATTTTTGGTGCTGTAGAAAGGGCCATGCTCATGCATGCAAGGTCTTTTCGTCATAGGAGTTAACCAGTTCTGTGATAACCAGGGTTCAAACATCTTGTACTTAATAGCTTTTGACACTCAACATTAAAACAAAATTTAAATTTATTATAGTGGTTACTCTGAGCAGATGCTGAAGTCACTGTCAATCGTTTTGTTATGGAATGTCCTTGAGAAATGTTTCCATCTTTGTATGACCGCTTCAGTTTCAGAATGGAGCCACTAGAAACTTCTTTGATCTAATTTGTGTGAATGATATCCAGGCTAGGTCTCCATGGTTACTGAAGCATGCCTGGTAGCAGGATGGCTCTTCATGATAATTAGTGTAGACCCTGCATCTTTGCTTTGTATTGGCTCTTGTAGAATAAAACATCCTTCATTTCTAACACTTTAAGCCATTCTTTAATGTAAATCTGGCAGCATTGGGTTCTCTGGGTGTTATTCCTCCTGCCCACCAAATACCATTAAAGAATGTGCTTCTGTGCAGCAGCACAAGATCAGATGTGACAGATATTAGGTAGATCTTTTTAGACAATGCTTCTTTGTGAAATAAATAAATGAATGCATCTTTATTAATCCATGGAGGTATTTCATGTTGCTACTCTTCTGAAACCACTGGTATTAGGTTTGATTTACTTGGACAGCATTGCATTTAGATTCTAACATGCATGCATATGTATGAACACACAGAGTATCCCAAAATTAGGAGGTGTATTGCACCACAGAAGTTTGATGATGCACACAGAATGCCCATGCTGTTTCAACCTAATGTGAGTCTTCTTAGCAATTCATAATTATTTCTAATTGCTATATTCTGATCAATGTCAGTTTTCCTCTTGTGGCTGATCCTGCCTGCTCAGAACTCCCCTTGAAGCCCATGAGATTTTTGGTATACAAGAATGTTGGAATTGGACTGCAAATTCACTTATCTGTAGTAAGACACTGTGGGCCTGATCCACAGCCCATTGAGGTCAATGGGAATATACAATAATATAATTATACTCCTTTATATATGATACTTTAATAACAAGATTGTTAATTTGAGCAAAGAAAAAATGTATCTAGCACACATCTCCAGTTCTCCTGGTTTCCTGTTCCCCCCACCATTTAATTATATCTACTATACCAAATAATTTGTAAATATGTTCAGATTGGGTGTAGGGCAGGGGTCTCAAACACACCGCCTGCAGAGTTATTTCCTGTGGCCCGCCATAGACACTGACTCCACCGGCAGCCAAGCTCCCCTCCTCCCCCAACCCGAGTGTGCTCCGTCCCCACTCCTCTGCCTACCTCTCAGCGCTTCCCGCCACCAAACAGCTTAGGACTTTCCAGGAAGGAGGGGGGAGGAGCGGGGACGCGGTGCGCTCAGGGGAGGAGGCGGAGAAGAGGCGGGGCTGGGGTGGGAATTTGGGGGGGGAAGAAAGGGGGCGGAGTTGGGGTGGTGACTTTTGGGGAAGGGGTTGGAATGGGGGCAGGTAAGGGATGGGAAGAGGTGAGGCAGGGGCGGGGCCTCATGGAGTAGACGAGCAGTCTGAGGTATGAAGTTCAGCATGTATGATTCTTTGCTGTCAGTAGTTGGGAAGAATGTTTGTTAAAAGTGGCAACGTATTTTGTATGAACAGTTACTTTAAAAAGTTCCTGCCGTTACAGCTATGTTGATAGACTGTTAGTGTAGATCATCATCAGTGTTACTGGCCACATAAGGAATAGTTACGTGTTTATATTTTATTAATACCTCTCTTTGCATTACAGTTTTAAAAAAGTTAATACGTTGACTTTTAATAGCATACTATATTACTCTTCATTTTTTTAAATTTTTTTCTATCGTTGTATGAAAAGGTTTCAGTGATGCGGCCCTCGGGCCGATGTACTTGTCCTCATGGGGCCCTCATGGTAATTTCAATTTGATATCCCTGGTCTACATGGACCAATTAATATACAACATGTTGGTGTGCTTTAAACATCACACCCTGTAGAGTGCATTGCTCCACCATGTAGACAAGCCCTCAGGACTCTATTCATAGTACCTAAATGTTGACCAAATCTTCAGCTGATGTAAATTGGAAGAACACTGTTAACACTGATAGAGTTTTGCTGTTTTACACCAGCTGAGGATCTGGCTTCATGCTTAATAGGGTTTGAAGGATCTGGACCTTAGTTTAGATATTTTTTTTTTGTTTTGTTACGAAAGTATTACACAGTGTGAGGAAATGGATGAGGTAATCAGTGTGAAGACAGGCTTAATTCATTTTCATCTTCAGTTTCTTCCCCGCCAACAGTGCTTTCATATGAAGTTATTTTTCCTGGTGATTACATGGCACCCTAGTAGCAGTGCCCTCAAGATTTAGAGGGCATGTCACCAGTTCTGCACCTGATAATTAATAAAACTCAGGATGTCTATACTCTTGCAGTTAGTGGGCTGCCAATATAGAATTGAGTCAAGGAAAAGGAAACTATATTTTAAGCAGGGTGAAAGGCAAAGAGAAGTTAGGAAGAAAAATTGGTAAATTGTAAACGTCTGGTACTTTACAAAATTCTAGATGGTGTGACAGTTATAAAGGTGGTGTTGCTGCTACTGAAAGATTCATTGACTTCTCTGCTGCTACAAAATTGCCAATGAACAATTACACATTAGGTTTTTTTTCAGATCAGCAAGTGTGATGTATCTCAGTTTGCTTTTTGCAGGAAATGCTTCTGAGTGCAAAATAGGGGAGAAAACCAAGCCTAGTGCAGCCAGAAATCACTTTTAAAATAATATTTGAAAGATTGAAGAAGGAAGTGTCTAAAAATAGGTACAGTGAAGTATCTGGTGGGGGGCGGGGGAGGGAGGAGAAGGAAAAGGCAGATTAAAATGAGGTTAGATAAATGTGTGAGCCATGATTATTTTGAGTGTTTTTGCAGTCGACGCTAAGTACCTGTCTGGCTGTTTAGACTGGAACAGGATAGAAGACTGGTTTCTACTGCTTTATTGAAACTGTTGATGTGACAGAATTGTCAGAGGGCTAAGAATAACTTGCCCCTGCTGACATCAGAAACACTTTTATAGAGCTTACCGTTCACCTTACCTTTCCAATGAACCTATCTTGGAAATGCTTTTGTGGAATTCTTGTTAAATGTATGAAGTCTGGGGGCTGGATCCTCAGCTGATGCAAATCCATCTTCTTCCTTTGACTTCACTAGTGCCATGTCTGTTTATACCACCTGAGGATCTGGTATTCTCAGTCTAAAAAATTATGTGAAAATTCTGATGATTGAGAGCAAGCTATTAATTAAAACAAAGTACTAGAATATAGCAGATGTGAACCAATGCTGTGTTTGTCATTTGTTATTAAACGGAAGGGTTAAAAATATCAAACAATCCTTGCAATAATGTTTATTACATAAAAAAAAACTTGTCAGTGAATTGAAGAGAGGGGTGTTTTCTCCCTGGAACTTTGCTTTAAGTCCTGAAGTTTTTAATAAAAAAATACGATTTTAATTCAGTTTAATTCAGTCCCAAGTGGACATCAATTTCTATAATTTAGTATAGTTTGGCACAGTTTACAGCCCTTACTTAGGAAATGCCCAGGAGTGAGCTAACATAGTGCCTTCAATTACCACTGACTTCTTGACAAGCTACTCTAAGGGTTTTATTCTCAAAGAATTTGCTCATTGTTGAGTATCCTTTGTTAACACCAAGGATCTTTTATGTACTGCAGTTAAGGCAGGGGTCTCAAACTCGCGGCCCGCGAAGCTCCCCAATGTGGCCCGCGGGGCTCCAGCAGTTTGGGGGCTAGGTCTCTCCCTTGGCCCCACTTGCTGCCTCCGGGCACTCCCCCTCCAGGTGATTTACAATGGCTCAGGGCCCTGGCAGCGCAGCAGAGCTGAGCGGCGTCTCCCTGCTCGCTCCATGTGTCTGGCTGCCCCTCCCTGCGGCCCTGGGGCGGGGCTGTGCCTCTGTGCGCTGCCCCCGCCCCTGTGGCCAATGGGAAGTTGCGGGGGCGGTGCCTGGGGGCAGCAGCGCACAGAAGCCCCCCGGCCCGCCTCACCTTGGAGCCACAGCTAAGTGCCGCACCCTTGTGACCCCCTCCCAGAGCCTGCACCCCATCCCCTCTCCACATACCCCTTCCTGCCCCCAAACTCCCTCCCAGAGCCTGCACCCCTTCCCCTCCTCCCTCTCAGAGCCTGCACCCAGCACCCAAACTCCATCCCAGAGCCTGATCCCCTGCCCCACTCATGCTCCCTCCCAGAGTCCAACCTCTCACCCGTTCTGCACCCAGACTCCCTCCCAGAGCCTGCACCCCAATTGCCTGCCCCAGACCTCCTCCCCCACCCAAACTCCCTTCCAGAGCCTTAAGCAGGTGGGGGGGGGGTGGAGTTTGGGGTGGGTGGGTTCTGGGTGGTATGAGTGACATTATTGGCCCGCTGGAAGGATTTGAGAACTGGCACTGGCCCTAAGTTAAATTGAGTTTGAGACCCCCTGAGTTAAGGTGTGCCTGAAGGATGAAGTTCACTGCTGTAGGGGTGTGCAGGGTTGTGGAGTGCCTTGGGAAAGAGGCAGTGCAGGGGCTCCTGCATACCCAGTGACTGTAGCAGGTGAGACTTTCACCCCAACCACAAATACAGTGAGGCAGGGCTGCAAGGGAAGTCACAGAATCCACACGCACTACAAATAAAAGTCCTTCTGGATGCAGGCCCCTTATCAGGAAGTTGTTTTATTGGAGGGAAAATTACTTTAAGAGGGTTCTACTGTATTAGTTAAAATAGGGAATAGATAGGACAAGAACACTACACACCTGGTGCCGCCAGAAATTGTGTCCCCCTAGCCTACTGTAGAAGAGAGTCAGTGAAATGTGACATGTTTCCCAACTGAATAACTTTTTGAGTTGAGGGCTCTGAAATATATACCACAAGACAGTCACTTCTTATTATTTTACTGGGGTACACTACAGATCTCCAGTTAACTCTGCCTTAGCAATCACAGCACATGCTGGAGCTTTTTTTCTGTAAAATTCTTTCTCTCTCGCCACCCCACCAGCAGGATGGATGGACACACACATACACGTACCTACCTTCCTGGATCTATTTTACATGATCAGTGTTTAATGCTGATGTGTTTCGACACTGAATATTCTTATGGATATTTATACATGGAGTAAATCTGTTTTTCTTACGTTATTTTAGCAATTACTGAGTAAAAGCTGGCAATGAGAACCTAAAATGAAATTTATTTGGTGTGGTTCTGTACAATAGATATTTTTCTGTCAACTTTTCAGACTTTGTGCGTAATAAGTGAGCCTGGGCCAAATTTGAAATATGAATATGAGTTTCTTGTGTGCCTCCTACTTTATCTGCAGCACAGTCTGCACTTCCGTTCACTTCAGTTTGGTTTTGTTGCAAGAGTCGGGATTATGTATTTATGGATTTCTCTTGTCTGCATCCCAGTTGGATCTGGGGCAGTGCTTCAATGAGGTACAGTAGTGTAAGGAGGCTACATTCTTCTCAGTTGTTGCCAAGAAACTTCAGCCTGCAGTGGAGACAGCAATGGGAGTTTTGCCTGTGTAAGAACTACTACGAGTTCTGGCCCCCAAGTAACCAAGCAATTTGTGGCCATGTGGGCCCTGGCCCTAACGTGAGTGTGCAAGTGGGGCTGGAGGGTGTGTCCAGTGGTTGGAGTGCTAGTCTGGGACTTGAGGGACCCAGATTCAAGTTTCTTCTCTGACACAGACTTCTTGTGTGACCTCAGGCAAGTCACTTAGGGTCAGATTTTCAAAGGTATTTAGGTGCCTAACTCCAACAATGGGACTTACGCAGCTAATGTTCTTAGTGGGATTTTTCAAATATACATTTTTAGGCACCTAAATTCCTTTGAATATCTGGCCCTTAGCTTCTGTGTGTCTCAGGAAAAAAACATTTCCCTACCTTAGAGGGGTTTTCTGGTAATGGGGGCTGGATAAGTACCATAGGCAGGTGCAAGGGGCCTTCCAGCCCTGTTTCCCCTGGGCACCCTGCAGAAGGACCACAGACAGCCAGAAACAGTCTGTACCTTGTGCCTTCGGTAGCATAGGGACTGCTCCTTCCATACACTTACAAATCACCCCAAAGGGGGAGGGGGTGGCCTGTATCCCTTTCCTCACAAGGCCTGAAGAGCTAGAGGTGCTGGGTGGAGAGTTGGCGCAATATGAGCTCCCTCTGCATGCCCGGGAGTTGAGGAAGGATATTCCTCCTCATTATGGCTTCTAGTTTAGAATCAAGGATAATATTTTATTTTCTGGGGGTGAAATCTGTATGGGGAAAGGTGGTTTTTGTGTGTACTAAGGGACTGCATTCTGCCAGCTATCAGGAAGGGGGGTAGTAAAATAATGCTTAATTTAATTTTTTTCTTGTTACTTGTGCCAGGGACATTCAGTGCATAGCATGCATAGCATTCTTCAAATGGTCAATATTGGCAAAAGTGACTGGTAATTTAGAAAAGAACAACTAATAGGGTTTATATTATTTTACCTCTACTTCAGGTCGGATTGGTTTTATTTCTTTTATTTATTTATTTATTTTTAAAATAAAACAACAAAGTTAAGTTATAGCCAGGTGAGCAGGATTTAGCTGTGCAGCTCAGGTCAATGTTAATTGGATTAGTTTGTTTCATTTTTCCTAAAGACATAATTCCAATATTTAGTAGGCATAGGAAATGGAAAATTAGCACACTCTTTCCCCTGGTCACGTTCCCTACATTAGCTGCAACAAAGGAGGTGTGTGCAGGGGTTAGCTCCCTGCAGGTACACCTCCTTCTGGTGGGCCTAGGAAATTAGCTTTCACCTCATCTGGTGCCCGTTACTCTCATTTGCTGATGTCATGGCCTCTCTCACCCCTCCCCCGCCGCCCCCAATGACTCGGGGTGCTCCCTCCAGCCAAGTCGCTATATAGTCATTTCCCCCTCCCCTTCCAGGGTAACAAAATCCAACCAGACCAGTTGTCTGCATGCCATCTCAGGCAGTCTTCTGTTCCAAGTCCAGGTCCTGTGCCACTTTGCCAGTGTTTGTTAGAACCTGGGCCCACCTGGTATTCCAGATTCCATCCCATGGACATCTACACAGGGATAAAAAACCTATGGCTGGCTGGGGTCAGCTGAGTTGAATTAACGGGGCTTGGACTCTGGGGGTGAAAATCGCTGTGTGGCCGTTTGGGCTCAGGCTGGAGCCTGAGCTATGGGACGCTGAGAGGGCTGAAGGTCCCAGAGCTTGGGCTCCAGCCTGAGCGTTTCCACAGAGATTTTTAGTCTGCAGTCCAAACCCTGCAAGCCCGAATAGGCTGGCCTGGGCCAGCTGTGGCCGTGCTGTGGGTCTTTTATCCCTGTTTAGATGTACCCTATGGCTAGTCACCTAGGACTGCTCAGTCTCAGACCCTCTTGCTGTTTCCCTGGACTCCTTCCGACCCCATCTCTCTCTGTCTCCTTGCCTCTGGGTTTACCACCAGAGATTCCTCTGCTCCCTGTGGCTACTTCACCTCCTTGGGCCTTTTGTAAGACTCCCTAGTCCAGGGCAGGACCTAGGATTTACTCTCCACTTGGATTTCCTCTTTGTCCCTGGCCAACTCCCTTTCTCTCTCAGGAGTGACTGCAGACCTCCTTCCTGCAACCCCTTGCTGTTCTTATTTTCCTGGCTTTATACTCCCCTACCTGGGCTTCACCTGCAGTTAGTGCTTATCAAGCCCTAGCTTTCCTTCAGATGCAGTACAGAAGGTTAACTGGCCCCTTCTGGACCCATTAACCTATTCAGGGCTTGTGTGGGGTGGGCACGCCATCACAAGTTGGTCTAAGAGATGTCATTGTTTCTTCCCTTCCAGAGGAACTTGCTGTGTTTGGGTGATCCATCCATTGCTGGTGATGCTGACTTTAAGGCTGCTTTGTGCTGATGGTGCAGTGCAAATTAGCCCCAACACAGGGAAAATCTAGGCCCGTACTTGCATTGTCTACACACTTTCCAAACCCTGGCTGTACACTCCCAAATTTACCATTGCTATTTTATAGTCACACCTGGGATTAAAAGAGAAACCTTTTGTAATTGAATCTCACTGATTCCTTGTACTCCAAGTATCCACCCTTGTCTAATACTTAAATTGTAAGCTGTCTGGAGCAGAGACTATCTTTGCCTCTCTTTGTACAGCTCCTAACACAATGGGGTGCTGGTCATTGACTAGGTCTCCTAAGTGCTATGGTAATACAAATAAATAATAATAATAATCCCCTTCTCCACCATCTCCCCAAACCCCCCACAAAAATGGACCTCTGTGTGGGGCTGAGGAAGAATACGAACGGCTTTTGCTTTATCATCTTGGATCCACTCCATAGCCTCCCTCAGAGAAGGCCTGCAGTTTCATTTCAGGACTGAACGTGAAATTAAATAACTCATGTTAATTCTCAGTATTCCCCATCATGAGATCACATGATGGGAATTAAATTTATTCATGTCACCACTGTACACAGACTTCTTATCCTCCAGGGTATTTGTAATTTCATGGCAGAATTTCTGTGATAAATCAAGGGAGTGAAGTCCAACACTTTGGCCATTTGGACCTTTGTAACAAACATGAGCCTCACTAACACAAAAACATTTTTGGGGCAGTTCAGTTCTGCTTTCGTGGTCTCTCTAAATTTGTCAGGTGCCCTCACTTGACAGTTGAGCATCTTGTCATGTTATCATTAGATTAAAAAAAACTCAGTTTGACTTTTACCATGTTAAGAAGTATGTGAGCTATCACATTACATGCCAGGATTATGATGATCTAAACACTTCTGAATTGTTACATTGCAAGGCACGGAGAGGGAGGAGGGGCCTTCAGTTATGTAGTGAATTATTACATTGTTATATCTTACAGTACTGGAATATTGTATTTATTCAATTTTTTCCATTGTAAGAAAAACATTTGGGGAGGGAGGAAAGAGACAAGCAATTATGATGCTTTGGATTATAAACATAAATTTGATTTTTCTCTTTGTAAAACTTCATTTTTGTTCTCTATTTTCTGTTAAATTTACTTCAGTATAAGAAAATGACAGATTATAGGACCGCTTATGCTCTTAATGTTGTGGAGGCTTTCTACATACCAGCCCCACCTTTCTACATACCAGCACCCATCCTTTGCATTACACAGATAACAATAAATGTCATGCAGAAAGGTGTAAAAGGATGCTGTAGAAGTCCCAGACGTAGTCCAGAGTTGCAGTTTCTTCAGAACTGTCTTGAGTTTTTCCTTACGTGCAGACTTCACAATAGAAGTGTCTGGGAATCCTGCTAATTATTTTGAAGACATTTTTGTATGACATGTTGTCTTGTGAGTTGAAAATCTGAGCATCTGTTAAACAGATGAAGGGAAAACTCGTCCAGCTCCTAACAACGAACACAAGCAGGTGGAGCAATTCCAAGTCTTGAGCAACACATTGGCGCCTCCCTCAGTATAATGAGGGGCTTCAGAAAAGGCTGTATTTGCAGGGTATGTACAATACAAGGACACTTATTTTTCATTGTGCAATAGCAAGGTGTCACATACAGATTGGGGCTGGCACATGTGTGGGTGCATTAGCTGAAGGAAAGCACAGGGAGCCTCCCTCTCCAGCTGCAGGGTGTTGTAACATAAGGGTCACCCTCAGCTGCAGTCCCTGTAGAATGTTTAGCAGGAGTTCACTCAACTCACTGACAACGTGTTAAAAGGGAAGCATGTCTGGAGCTAGCTCTAGATCAGAACATCGCAGATAGGGGCCATCTCTCCTTTCGAAGGGCATTGGAATGGCAGTGTTGCTTGGTGTGGTGGTGGCGTCAAGTGTTTGAAGCATTTCCCTGGACCAGTAAACTAAGTGCTTCGTTTAGGACAGTCATGCTCTTCAGAGCAAAAATCTGGATCCAGAAACGAAAAGTGGACCATTTAAGCCGACTGCAGAAAACGTCTGGAAAGAAGCTGCTGGTCTGACTGCCTGTGATGATGAATGGCCATCTGGCAGCAATTAGTACTTAATGTATATGCACTTTTATAGAAATAATTTTTGCAGACAGCTCTCAAAGGTATTTACTGTCAATTAATGAAGTCTCAACAATCCTGTGAGGTAAGTATTATACCCGTTTTACATATGGGCAGACCCGGCAGATTAAAGATCAGAGAGTTTAGGTTTTAGATCTAGCTGCCACTTTACACACCTACATCCAATATTTAGATCCTCAAAACCTTTTGCTCAGTTGCCACCTAACCCTGTAGGCACCTAAATTTCCACCAGCACAGTTCTGGTGGCACCTAAAAATCTGCCAGGAGGCACGCACAAAGCCGCCTACAGCCTGATGCCTGGCACCTAAGCCTCAGTGGGATTCTCAGACTAGGTGTTCTCCCTCCAAGCCTGTCTACAGGCCCAATCCTGTAGGCATTTTCAGAGGCTGCCAGAGAGCACGCCTACTGGATCAGGCCCTGCAAAAACACAGCTGGAGGAGGTGGTTCTTTTCCTTTTGCCAGATAGTTCAATGGTTAGAGTATTCACCTGGGGTGTAGGAGACCCAGGTTCAAATTCCTGCTCTGCAGCTGGGAGTGAACCTAGGTCTCCTAAATCCCAGCAAAGTGCTATAATCACCAGGTATTCTGGGATTTTCTTGGGGAGTGGGTGTGAGAGGGGGGTTGAGTGGGGCTGTGTCAGTCTCTCCTGATGAAGCTGTTCCACTGTGTATAAATAAACATTCAGAGAGAGAATGTGAGTGATTGTATAGTCTGGTGTTCGGCGCACACACACCTCTGTGTGTGTGTGTGTCCATCCAGGGGGGTGGGGAGAGGCAAATTCCTGCACCAATAAAATCCTACTGGCTAGCTTAGGTGGCTCAGCGTGCTGGCTGTTATGATTCCTGTTCTAAGGTCCCTGATTCTCCCCATGCATCGTAAAGGGACTCTGGGTGCCAAACTCATGACTCAGGATCCACTAGTCATCAGGGCTCCTAAAGTTGGGTGCAATGGTAAGTCTAAATCCCCTTTGTGGACCTCGCCCTAAGTGACTTCCCCACACTCATACAGAGTCAGTGGTAGTCAAGGATAGAAACTAGTACTCCTGACTCCTACCTGCCTTTGCAAACCACTAGACAGTAATATCTCAAGATCAGTTTTCTGAAAAATAAATAAAAATCCCCAAACAAACCAACACCTTTCTGTAAAGTTGTGAGAATAACTATTTGGCATTTTCCTAACATCCTTCATAAAACAATACAAAACTGTATAGGTGAGAGACAGAAGAGCTCACATCAGGACATCTAGAAAGGGTTAAGTAATTTGGAAATGAATTGATTTTCCAATTAAAGTGTGCTGCTGATGTACGTGGATAATTGCAGAGACAATTGAAACAGATTTCCCAATGGCATCCCTACACAATATCTAAAAGGCAGCCTTTTCCTCCTTCCAGAAAAACAAAAACACTTAAATGATTTTGTCTAAGAGTACTAAGATAAACCACTTTTGGATACAATGCTTCGCATTTGACAGTCATGGAAAATAAACAGACTCTCAGACTCTGCCCTGGTTTTAAGTGATTGAAACTCCATTCACTGCTATTTGTGGAGTTTGCACCCACACTGACATAGGGCTGTTTGGTTCACTTTCAGTTTTCCATGTAGTTTTCAAAGGCCAAGAAACTATGATTCAAATATACAGAGATGTGGCTAACACAGTGGTTTCACACCAGCATAATCTGATGACAGGCAGAGGATGCGACTTGGGTACAATACCTTCCTATCTTGTTTCCTGAGCTAGCTGGGGTTGAGTGCTGTGAAGGGAGCCACAGTCATTCCTCTGCACCAGTCAGGTCTGTGTGGCACTGGGATGTAGGATCTCTGAGGGTGGGGTTTAAACAGACGTTCCTGAGGAATTATCCCCAAAAGTTTTTTTTAAGAAAGCATCAAATATAATTCAAGTAAGGCAAGGCTGGAGTTAGAGTTTATCATCATTTTTATTTTGTTCTGTAAGTCTGTTACATGGTGGGTAGGCAATAAATGTGAAATTAATACATAATTCACTGGTATTTCATGCTCATGTTTGAGTAGGACAAACAAAATATTCTGCAGTCACACTAGGCTATGGCATTAAGATATGAATGACATGCCTTTGTTTCCAGCTGATTGGTTGTTGATGAACGTATAAACAAAGAGAAGAGTTACCTTTGTGAATGGAAGCTGGGGAGTGGGTGGCTTAACCATGAGGTTTGTTAAACCCTAGTGTAGTGGTTTCAAATCTCAAAAGATTAATCACCCAATTAATTCTTCCAAAGTAGGTCTGAAGAATACCATGACATTTGTTGTGGCTGCATGTCTTTCAGATGATGTATTTAAAAATAGATGTGTTGTCTGCTTTGTGTGGTTATTAAAAAGCCTGTGGCATTTTTGTTAAAATATGTATTTACCCCAGTTTCTCTGGCCAAGAATTCCCTTCCTGGAGTCCTCGTGTGTAGTGTGCTGTATACTTTCTTGGCTTCAACCCTGTGCTTGAGAGGTGGCTGCATTTAATGGAGCTTTGTGTAGGCAGCAGAAAATTTTGGACTCAGTTACAGCAATATGAATCCACAATAACTGCATTGAAGTTAGTGGGAGCTACTCTAAACTTACATTGCAGTAACTGAGAGAATAATAGGACTGGCCCATTTTTTGCGTTCCTTCAATATGTGGAGTTTTATAAATAGAATATTGTATATTTTTATATTATATGAGAGAGATTTTACATATACCAGGAAGTGGAATCTATTTGATCTTTCTTCGACTGATCCCAAGTCAGTATATGTTACATAGTTGTATAGCACCAAAACCTGGCCATGGGCTCTTCATGTCTAGATTGGTTTGACATATGTCTGTCTGTATATTTTAATAGTTCCTTTAGTATCCTAGAATACTGTTGTCCTGGCTACTATGCACAAGTATTTGACCGAATCTCATTATGTAGGTGTCTAGAGCAGTGGTTTTCAAACTGCAGGTCATGACCCAGTACTGGGTCACGGAATGCAGGGCACTGGGTCGCAATGGCTCTGGTCAGCACCGCTGACAGGGCCGTTAGAAGTCCCGTCAGTGGTGCTGCCCGGCTAAGGCAGGCTAGTCCCTACCTGTTCTGATACTGTGCTGCGCCTTGGAAGTGGCCAGCAGCAGGTCCGGCTCCTAGGCGGGGGGGCACAGGGCTCCGTGAGCTGCCCCCACCCCGAGCACCAGCTCCGCACTCCCCAGCTTGCAGGAAGATTCTGCAAGCATGGAACTGCAGTGGGTGTTTTAAGTGAAAGCTGGAGGAGACGTATCCCAGGGTCCTGACATGGGAAAAGCCCATGTGAGTCAGCACAACTCAGCAATGCCACAGAGAGAGGACCCTTCAGAGAGGACTTGCCGCTTCCAGGGCACAGCGTGGTCCACATTGCCAGGACAGCAGGAAGCCTGCCTTAGCACCCCTGCTGCGCTGCTGACCAGGAGCTGCCTGAGGTAAGCTCACAGCCCTGAGCCCCCCCCAATCTGGAGCCCCTTCCTGCACCCCAAACTCCTCATCGCCAGCCCAGAGCCCCCTCCCACACCCTGAATCCCTCATTCCCGGCCCCAGCCCTGAGCCCCTCCCACACCATTCATCCCCTGCTCCATTGGGTCACGGATATCAACAATTTTTTTCAACTGGGCCACCAGAAAAAAAGTTTGAAAACCACTGCTCTAGTGTACTGAAGTTTTGTGCTCTTTTGTGGAAAATTAGGTTTAAAAAATGCAATTGTTTTTTTAAAAAAGTATTTGTGAATAAAACAACTATGACCCTCACTGCTAATTAATTGGCGCCAACAATTTTCAGCATGAGTCAAGGCTTTGAATACTATTGGCCCATGCAAAACACATGAACAGTGCACAGGTGGTAAATGCTCCTGGAAATGTGTAGTTGTACATACAGTTGCCTTGTCTGGGTGCATCTCTTTGCACACCAAATACAAGGTTTTGAGCATGCAGTCGGTGTGCACTAATTCTGTCTTTCTCATCTGAAGCATTGGCCCTGTTTTTTTTTAAACTATTGGTACATACACAAATCCTAAATGTCCTGTACTCAAGTGATTCCTCAGTTAGCACACACAATTTAACTTTTCGTTTCAGGCTTTGCCCCAGGGACACAGAAAATTACAGTTATAACAAAAAGATGAACATTAACTTGCTATATAGACATTCTAGGAAAATGACTATAGGGATATATAATGATACGCTTCAGCTTTAGTGTCATTAGTCAGTCTAGTTTATGGCTGGCTTTATGAGCAAAATTAGGGGGTTATTTGATTTTTAACCAAGTTTCTGTGAAAATTGGTTCATCTGGCTTACATTACTGTCGATGATTACTAATGCAGCCACTCAGACGTTGGATAGTGTGCTATGCATACTAAAGAGAACAGAATTTCATCTCATGGAGAACTAGAGTGTCATAAATGTAAAGGGAAGGGGAAACCCCTTTAAAATCCCTCCTGGCCAGAAGAAAAATCCTCTCACCTGTAAAGGGTTAAGAAGCTAAAGGTAACCTCGCTGGCACCTGACCAAAATGACCAATGAGGAGACAAGATACTTTCAAAAGCTGGGAGGAGGGAGAAAACAAAGGGTCTGTGTCTCTCTGTCGGTATGCTGCTTTGCCGGGGATAGAACAGGAATGGAGTCTTAGAACTTTTAGTAAGTAATCTAGCTAGGTATGCGTTAGATTATGATTTCTTTAAATGGCTGAGAAAAGAATTGTGCTGAATAGAATGACTATTTCTGTCTGTGTGTCTTTTTTGTAACTTAAGGTTTTGCCTAGAGGGATTCTCTATGTTTTGAATCTAATTACCCTGTAAGGTACCTACCATCCTGATTTTACAGGGGTGATTCCTTTACTCCTATTTACTTCTATTTCTATTAAAAGTCTTCTTGTAAGAAAACTGAATGCTTTTTCATTGTTCTCGGATCCAAGGGTTTGGGTCTGTGGTCACCTATGCAAATTGGTGAGGATTTTTACCAAACCTTTCCCAGGAAGTGGGGTGCAAGGGTTGGGAGGATTTTGGGGGGGAAAGACGTGTCCAAACTACGTTTCCCACTAAACCCAGTTAGAGTTTGGTGATGGCAGTGGGTATTCCAAGGACAAAAGATAAAATTAATTTGTACCTTGGGGACGTTTTAACCTAAGCTGGTAAAAGTAAGCTTAGGAGGTTTTCATGCAGGTCCCCACATCTGTACCCTAGAGTTCAGAGTGGGGGAGGAACCTTGACATAGAGTCTTGATTCCATTTGTGTCTTCACTGGTGCTCACTTCCAATGTTTTAGACTTGAACAGAAAAATGTCCATTGTGGCTTTCTTAAGATAGTTACCGGAGACACAGGTATATCTACCGATCCCAAATGTTATGCCCAGCGTGAGAAACTCATAGATGTGTTTATTGGGCAGGAAGCTCTTTTAGAAATTGATGAAATTAGTAGAAGAGTAGGGGGAAATTGGCCTAATTAATCAAGTAATGTATAGTGGGCCTGTGACAGGATGCAGTTAGTAGCTATAAACTGAGCCTTTTGGAAGCCAGCACTCTGGTCCCTTAGAATACCCAGGGCACTGGCTATTGTTAGAGTAGGAGGGATTTAGGTAGTCTGGATTTGGAAGGGTAGAAGGGATCATTTGCACCTTTACGGAGCTTGATGAGGTAATTAGCTTGCCGGCTGGATAGCTCTAGGAAGAAAGCAAGCAATATAAAAGGCTGAGCCAGGGAGCAGGAAGGGGACTCTACATTACTGCTGCTGTGTTGTGATGTACCTGGAGCATATACAATAATGGAGTCACTTGGGCCTGGTCTACACTATGAGTTTAGGTCGAATTTAGCAGCGTTATCTCGATTTAACCCTGCTCCCATCCACACGATGAAGCCCTTTTTTCTGACTTAAAGGGCTCTTAAAATCGATTTCTTTACTCCACCCCCGACGTGTGGATTAGCGCTGAAATCGGCCTTGTTGGGTTGAATTTGGGGTACTGTGGACCCAATTCGAAGGTATTGGCCTCTGGGAGCTATCCCAGAGTGCTCAGTTGTGACCGCTCTGGACAGCGCTCTCAACTCAGATGCACTGGCCAGGTATACAGGAAAAGGCCTGTGAACTTTTGAATCTCATTTCCTGTTTGGCCAGCGTGGCGAACTCACCTGTACAGGTCACCATGCAGAGCCCATCAGCACAGGAGACCATGCAGTCACAGAATCGCCGAAGAGCTCCAGCATGGACCGAATGGGAGGTACGGGATCTGATCGCTGTATTGGGAGACGAATCTGTGCCGGCAGAACTCCGTTCGAAAAGATGAAATGCCAAAATATTTGAAAAAACCTCCAATGGCATGAAAGACAGAGGCCATAACAGGGACCCGCAGCAGTGCTGCATGAAAATTAAGGAGCTCAGGCAAGCCTACCAAAAAACCAGAGAGGCAAATGGCCGCTCCGGTTCAGAGCCACAGACATGCTGCTTCTATGATGAGCTGCATGCCATTCTAGGGGATGCAGCCACCACTACCCCAACCATGTGCTTTGACTCCGTCCCAGGAGTGACAGGCAACACGGAAGCGGGTTTTGGGGGCGAGGAAGATAGCTCACAGCAAGGAAGTGGAGAAACGGGTTTCCCCAACAGCCAGGATCTGTTTATCACCCTGGACCTGGAACCAGTACCCCCCACACCTACCCAAGGCGGGCTCCCAGACCCTGAAGGCGGAGAAGGGACCTCTGGTGAGTATACCTTTTGTAAATATTATACATGGTTTAAAAGCAAGCGGGTTTAATGATTAATTTGCCCTGACATTCGTGGCCAGTACAGCAACTGGAAAAGTCTGTTAACATGTCTGGGGATGGAGCGGAAATCCTCCAGGGACATCTCCATAAAGCTCTCCTGGATGTACTCCCAGAGTCTTTGCAAAAGGTTTCTGGGGAGGGCAGCCTTATTCCATCCTCCATGGTAAGACACTTTACCACGCCAGGCCAGTAGCACCTAGTCAGGAATCATTGCAGAACAAAGCATTGCAGCGTATGGTCCCGGTGTTTGCTGTCATTCAAGCAACATCCGTTCTTTATCTCTCTGTGTTACCCTCAGGAGAGTGATATCATTCATGGTCACCTGGTTGAAATAGGGTGGTTTTAGTAAGCGAACATTCAGAGGTGCCATCCCTGCTGGGCTGTTTGCCTGTGGCTGAACAGAAATCATCCCCGCTGTTAGCCATGTGGTGGGGGAGGGGTGAAGCCGCCATCCCAGAGAATTGGGTGTGTGTGTGGGGTGGGGAGGAGGGGTTAGTTGGGTTTCTGCTGCATGTGAACCCAGAACCGCAGCCCCTCCTTTTAAATTGCCAACCCATTTTAAATGGCCAACCCAACGGCTACTTCATATGGGAAATGAGGGCGCTGCTGTTTGAAACCATTCCCATGTGTTATGAAGGTTAAAGAAGCCAAAAGACTGTGGCTTACCATGGCTGCCTGGAAGCCAAATTCTGTTGCCCGGCCCTGCGTCAGTGATCTCTCACACCAAAGCGGCAGACCCTCAATAAGAGGCAAAATGCGACCTTGTAATGAAAGCACATGTGCTATGTAATGTTAACAGCAAGGTTTACCATGAAAGAGTGTACCCATTGTTCGATAAAATGTGTCTTTTTAACTTCCACTCTCCCTTTTTTTCCCATCCAACAGCTGCATATGTTTCTCCTTCCCAGAGGCTAGCGAAGATTAGAAGGCAAAAAAAAGCACTCATGATGAAATGTTCTCCGACCTCATGCTGTCCTCCCACGCAGACAGAGCACAGCAAAATACGTGGAGGGAGACAATCTCAGAGTGCAGGGAAACACAATATGACCGTGAGGAGAGGTGGCGGGCTGAAGATGGTAGGTGTCATCGGCTTGCTGAAAGAAGGCAGGAGTCAATGCTCAGGCTGCTGGAGGATCAAACTCGTATGCTCCAGCATATGGTTGAGCTACAGGAAAGGCAGCAGGACCACAGACCACTGCTACAGCCCCTGTGTAACCAACCGCCCTCCTCCCCAAGTTCCATAGCCTCCACACCCAGACGCCCAAGAACATGGTGTGGGGGCCTCCGGCCACCCAGGCACTCCACCCCAGAGGATTGCCCAAGCAACAGAAGGCTGGCATTCAATAAGTTTTAAAGTTTTAAACTTTTAAAGTGCTGTGTGGCCTCGTACTTCCCTCCTCCACCACCCCTCCTGGTGCTTCTCTCCTCCACCACCCCTCTCGGTCTACTTTGGTAGTTATCCCCCTATTTGTGTGATGAATGAATAAAGAATGCATGAATGTGAAGCAACAATGACTTTATTGCCTCTGCAAGCAGAGATAGAAGGTGGGGGGGAGGTTGCTTAGCTTACAGAAAAGTAGAGTGAACCCGGGGGCGGGGCGTTTCCATCAAGGAGAAACAAACAGAACTTTCACACCGTAGCCTGGCCATTCCTGAAACTGGTTTTCAAATCTTCTCTGATGCGCACCGCACCCTCCTGTGCTCTTCTTACTGCCCTGGTGTCTGGCTGCGCGTAATCAGCGGCCAGGTGATTTGCCTTAACCTGCCATAAATGTCTCCCCCTTACTCTCAGATATTGTGGAGGGCACAGCAAGCAGTAATAACAGTGGGAATATTGGTTTCGCTGAGGTCTAAATGACTCAGTAAACTGCACTAGTGTACTTTTAAATGCACATTCTACCACCATTCTCAGCCTGTAGTTGAACAGCTCCTGACTACTGTCCAGGCTGCCTGTGTACGGCTTCATGAGCCATGGCATTAAGGGGTAGGCTGGGTCCCCAAGGATAACTATAGGCATTTCAACATCCCCAAAGGTTATTTTCTGGTCTGGGAATAAAGTCCCTTGCTGCAGCTTTTGAAACAGACCAGAGTTTCTGAAGATGCGAGTGTCATGTACCTTTCTTGGCCATCCCACGTTGATGTTGGTGAAATGTCCCTTGTGATCCACCAGAGCTTGCAGCACCATTGAAAAGTACCCCTTGCTGTTTATGTACTCGCTGCCTTGGTGCTCCGGTGCCAAGATAGGGATATGGGTTCCATCTATTGCCCCACCACAGTTAGGGAATCCCATTGCAGCAAAGCCATCCACTATGACCTACACATTTCCCGGAGTCACTACCCTTGATATCAGCAGCTCAGTGATTGCGTTGGCTACTTGCATCACAGCAGCCACCACAGTAGATTTGCTCACTCCAAATTGATTCCCAACTGACTGGTAGCTGTCTGGCTTTGCAAGCTTCCACAGGGCTATCGCCACTCGCTTCTCATCTGTGAGGGCTGCTCTCATCTTGGTAATCTTGCGATTCAGGGTAGGGGAAAGCAAGTCACAAAGTTCCATGAAGGTGCCCTTACACATGCAAAAGTTTTGCAGCCACTGGGAATCGTCCCAGACCTGCAACACTATGCGGTCCCACCAGTCTGTGCTTGTTTCCCAGGCCCAGAATCGGCGTTCCACGCCATGAGCTGCCCAATTGACACTATGATGTGCACATTATAGGGGCCCGTACTTTGTGAGAAGTCTATGTCCATGTCCTCATTACTGCGCTGCAGTCACCTCCTCCTCTCCTGGTTTCGCTTTTCTTGCAGGTTATGGTTCTGCATATCCTGCTGGATAATGCGTGCAGTGTTTATAGTGCTCATAATTGCCACAGTGATCTGAGTGGGCTCCATGTTCCCAGTGCTATGGCACCTGCACTGAAAAAAGGTGCGAAATGATTGTCTGCCGTTGCTCTGATGGAGGGAGGGACGACTGACAACATGGCTTACAAGGTTGGCTTACAGGGAATGAAAATCAACAAAGGGGGTGGCTTTGCATCAAAGAGAAACAGAATGGCCCCCTCAAGGATAGAACTCAAAACCCTGGGTTTAGCAGGCCGTTGATTTCACGGAGGGAGGGAGGGGGGCGAAAACGAACACAAAACAAATCTGGTCTATTTCTTGTTTTGATCCACTTCATCTATCTTTATACATCTTGCTGGCAGCAGACGGTGCAGTACGACTGCTAGCCATCGTCGTCTCCTGGCTGCTCATTAGAAGACAGTGCAGTACGACTGCCAGCAGGACTGAATCGCCATGAGATGAAACTTAAAAGGGAAATGACCTGGCTGAGTCACTCCCATATCTGCTCAGACGCCCCTGACCGACCTCACTGAGGTCAGTTAAAAGAGCATCCTGGAGTGCGGCGATGATGGCTACTAGACATACTGCCCTGTCTGCTGCACTGACCTGCTGCTGTGTAGCAATGCAGTACTGCATCTGCCAGCACCCAGGAGACATACGGTGACGGTTACCTGAGCGGGCTCCATGCTTGCTGTGGTATGGCGTCTGCATGGATAACCCAGGAAAAAAGGCGCGAAACGATTGTCTGCTGTTGCTTTCACGGAGAGAGGGAGGGAATGGGGGGCCTGACGATATGTACCCAGAACCACCCACGACAATGTTTTAGCCCCATCAGGCATTGGGATTTCTACCCAGAATTCAAATGGGCGGCGGAGACTGCGGGAACTGTGGGATAGCTATCCACAGTGCAACGCTCCGGAAGTCGATGGTTGCCTCGGTACTGTGGATGCACTTAGCCGACTAAATGCACTTAGAACATTTGTGTGGGAACACACACCATCGACTGTATAAAAATGCTTTCTACAAAACCAACTTCTATAAATTTGACCTAATTTTGTAGTGTAGACATACCCTTGGTGGCATTACCCAGGTGGACTGTGTGTGCTGCTCAGTTCACAAAGAGGGCCTACCAGTCAGGGTTTCCAGGAGCTGAAGGGGGAGCCCATTCCCACGACCATATTACACCCTCAGAGAACAGATTTCTTTTAACTCCTACTGGGTGCCATGTGCTGGGGCCCCATGGTCAGAGATGTTTCCAGAGGGCCCTCCCTCTGCCCCCTCTCTTCAGGGACCCTTAGGAGCACCATATGGTCTGGCTCAGGGCTATCCCCAGACTTCCATTGAAACTGGCTCAGTAGCCCAAAGTAAATCAAAATAGAACTCTGTGTCCCAAAAGCAAGATCCTTGGGAGTAACCCCATAATTCATACCCATTTCCAATGCTCCTGTCATCCACAGAGACATTATTCTGCTTAGAATCTAACCTTCTGGCTCAGACTTCCTTCCTCTGGGCACATGCTCCCTGTTTTGAGAGGGAAGGCAGCATATATACTACCCTCCTTCTGAAAGCTTCTCCTGATTGGCTGGGAGAGAGGGGAGTCCTGTCCTCCCACACTGTGGGATCCTGATGCTGGGCCTTTAAAGTTAGTGTCCAGGGATCTTCCCATTCCACTGCTAACTCCACAGGGCTGCCTTCTCTCTTCTTGTTTTGAACTGTTTCCGAGCCTGTGCTCACTAACATCCCTTTAACAAAGTCTTCTGGAGACCCTGAGGTTTAAAGGGTTAGTACAACTCATTACAGTGAGGACTGAGGGCACAAGGAAGATCCTTTTCTAATATATTGTTGCAACATTTTCTGAAATCTCAAAAAAAAATGCCTTAAATGAAACAGACCAAGGCAATTTTCCAGCAACGTGTCCAGGTATGCACTTGTATAGCATATGATGCATTGGCAAGGTGTGGTACTTCATATTAATGAACTATTCTTTATCAGTTTTCCCAATGGATTAGGTGCAAACAAACGACAAACCACAAAATTCATTAAAAAAACCCACAAACTAATTATGGACAATACAAAGAGAATCTTCCTTTCTTTTTTGAAGCCCAAGGAATTAATGCTATATCGACCCTTGTTACATTCTCATTTGTAGAGCATCTTGGAGTAACTGGTGTTGGTTACTTCTCTTTTTGCTCAGTTATGTTCTTTAGGTTGGATTGAGATTGATTGAACGTCAGACTCTGTTCTTCTGTGATCTTTTGTTCTGTGGCGATAGCAGTAGAGTAGGTAGAGCCAGCAGTTGTTGGGGGCTTAGGATAATCAGTGAAGAGATTCTATTAAGATAATTCAGGCATCCATTTCCCATACATCCAGTTTATTACTGTGCTCTACCAATTGGTGAAAGCTGCCATTATTACAGGATTTCATACTAAGAGCCAGATTCTGATCCTATTGAAGTTCATGATAAAACTCCCATTAACTTTAGTAGAACAAGGATTTCGCCATAAGGATTATTACACATTATTATGTTCCCCTTCTTACCTCCCAGAATATATTTATTGTGGTCACTACAAGCAGATGGTAAGCTCAACATTTCAGAAGTATAAATGATACCAAGATAAGTTTAAAAAAATTTGCTCAAATAGGCTGTAACCATGCAGAGCATATGAAAGGAATTAAATATATTTGTAGAATACATAATGAAGGTTAAGTAATGCTTTGGGTGGGTGTAGGCTAACCAGATTCCACTATTTTTGGAGAGGAGTCTTAAATGGCTGCCAATGCTTTGTTTTCTTATTCTTGATTTGTACAGGGTTGGGATTTTTCATACATGGTTTTGAACCATCTACAACATGTAGGGCCTTATTTTGAAACTGTGTGCAGGCTTTTATCCACCTAATTTGTTGGTGTTTGCACGTACAAGGAAACCAGGCAGGCACATAACCGGTCATTTACGTGCCGAAATACCCAGTTTGCACACACCATTGTGGTACTTGCACATGCAAATTAGGCACACAATTGCTTACATGCATTTTCATAGATTCATAGATATTTAGGTCAGAAGGGACCATTATGATCATCTAGTCTGACCTCCTGCACAACGCAGGCCACAGAATTTCACCCACCACTCCTGCGAAAGACCTCTCACCTATGTCTGAGCTATTGAAGTCCTCAAATGGTGGTTTAAAGGCCCTTTGTGTCTGAGTAGGAGATGTGCTTCATTTCTACAGTGTGTGTAGCCATGAGTGCATTTGAACCATTTTAGTAACATGTCTTCAACTGGTTTTTATTACTATCATGACAGATTATGTAGCTCTTTTTGTTGTTTATTTGTATTTGTCTTTTTGTTGTCATACTCTCTCTATAAAATCAACATGGACTTTTGCAAAAATATTCTTTTTAAAAACAAATCGTTATGGTCTAAATACATATGGATGTGATTCTGCCATTTTTGCTCTACAGGTAGCCCCAGTGGGTGGTAGAATCTGGCCATATGTAATTTAAAGGTTAATAAGTATGTTATAACATATTTATATAAACCCAATAAAGATGTGCTGGTGCACTCATTTCAGAAACAGCTTATACTCAAGTCCTGCAATGGACACCCACAGAAATTGTCCTTAGTCACATGACCCGCTCCATTGGGTGAGATGTGTAGAGTGAGTAGGGACTACTCATGTGAGTATTTACAGTACTGAGCTCACTTTATAGTTATAGTAATCATGGAAAGTACAATTGTCTTTGTAGTTTGGCTGTTTGAGTGTGTTTGTTATTCCCCATGTGAATTGATAGATTTTGCATGTTGTCCTTAGAGAACATGTATGAAGTGACCATAACGAATCTATATCATCGATCCATCATGTTTTGTATTTGACCTAAAGAAATCGCCTACACTGGATACCTCAAAGAAAGCAACCCCGCCCCTGCAAACCTTGCAATATCCCAGGCCATTTGTGAAATCCTACACAAGGAGTGGGGTGAGGGTAGAGGTAAGGGTAGGATTTGTTCCTGATCCCAGCTGGTGATCATTTTATAGATCCTTTCATCCTTGAAGCATGAGATTTGATTTCCTCATATCTTTTTGTTCTGCCTCAAGTAGCTGTATCTGTAATTCATACTCATTAATTCATCTAATCCCATAATCCAAAAAGGAAGTGCGGTCGGTTAAAAACAGGGACTGTCTCTGTTTAAAGCAGCAAATAAGGCCAAATAAACAAAAAAATTGCCAACTGTGAGCTCTACAAAAGTTCACAAATTAGATCTAATACCCACCATTTCTCATTTTGAGGTATTCTGTATGTATGATATGCTCCATATAACATACATACATACATACACACAGGCACATACAGACATATTCTTTGTGTAACTGGTGAATGGCCCATCACCACTGCTTCAGAGCCATTCTGGAGGGAGAGTCTTAATGAGAGCTATGTACAGAAGAATGCTGTATGTGAGTTTAGCTACATGAGATGCCTGTACATCCCTGTGTTTAATATGGTAGACCACATCATGCCATCAATTGTTAAGGAGAACTTCAGTGGGAATATGGCTGAGTATATGGTATAATCCAGTATTTTTAGTCAATGGTTAATTATGCGTGTTAGACCAAGCAACAAATCCTGTATGTTACATTGTGTTAGAAGCATGATTCACTTTAATTCTCTTCATATGTAACACCCACAGACAATTTCTTTTGTACTGCAAAGAATTTTACACTATGTTTTATGTAAGGGAATTACATGCATAATAATAAACATACTGGACTATATGCATAGTTATCTTCATCTGCAACAACTATAATGGAATATAACAGCATAGTACAATGATACTGCCACAAATATATGCAAATGAATAATCTTTCATATTGGTGAAGGTTGGTTTCACTCCAGAAAGGATGCAATGACTCTGTCTCATCCTGTTTTTTAACTCCCCTCTTTTTATCCTCCCTAATCCCTGATCTCTCTCTCTCTCTCTCTCTCTCTCTCTCTTATTCATAGACTTTTAAGATCAAAAGGGACCATCGTGATCATCTAGGCTGACCTCCTTCACATTTCAGGCCACAGAATCTCACTCACTCCTGAAATAGACCCCTAACATCTCATTGAGTTACTGAAGTTCTCAAATCATGGTTTAAAGATTTCAAGTTTACAGAGAGATTCACCATTTAACCTAGTTTAAACCTGCAAGTGACCCATCCCCATGCTGCATGGGAAGGTGAAAATCCCCCAGCGTCTCAGCCAGTCTGACCTGGGGGGGGAAATTCCTTCGCAGGTCAAAATATGGAGATCAGTTAGACCCTGAGCATGTGGGCAAGACACACCAGGCAGACACCTGGAAAAGAATTCTCTGTGGTAACTCAAGGCCTTCCCCATCTAGTGCCCTGTCTCTAGCAGTTGGCGATTTTTGCTACTGGCAGTTGCCTATGGGCCACATGCCATCGTAGGCCATGCCATTACACCATCCTCTCCATAAACTTATCAAGATCAATCTTGAAGCCAGTTAATTTTTTGCTCCCACTGCTTCCCTTGGAAAGCTGTTTCAGTACTTCACTCCCCTGATGGTTAGAAACCTTTGTCTAATTTCAAGACTAAACTTGTTGATGGTCAGTTTATATTCATTTGTTTTTGTGTCCACATTGGCACTTAACTTAAATAACTCCTCTCCCTCCCTGATATTTATCCCTCTGATGTATTTATAGAGAGCAATCGTATCTTCCTCAGCCTTCTTTTGGTTAAGTTAAACAAGCCAGCCTCTTTGAATCTTCTCTCATAAGGTCGGTTTTCGATTTCTTGGATCATCCTAGTAGTTCGAGACCAGTGGGAGACCAGAACTGCACAGAGTATTCCAGATGAGGTCTCACTAGTGCCTTGTATAACGGTACTAAAACTTCCCTGTATCCACTGGAAATATCTCACCTGATGCATCCTAGGTCTGCATTAGCCTTTTTCATGGCCACATTACTGTGATGGCTCATAATCATCCTGTGACCAACCAATACACCAGGTCTTTCTCCTCCTTTGTCTCTTTGAACTGATAAATTCCCACCTTATAGCAAAAATTCTTGTCATTTGTCCCTAAATGCATGATCTTGCACTTTGCACTATTAAATTTCATCCCAATTCTATTACTCCAGTTTACAAGGTCACCCAGATTTTCTTGTATGATATTCCAGTCCTCCATATTGGCTATACTTCCCTAATTTGTGTCATCCACAAATTTTATTATCACACTTTCACTTTTTGTGCCAAGGTCAGTAATAAAATTGTTAAATAAGATTGGTCCCCAAGACTGATCCCTGAAGAACTCCACTAGTAACCTCCCTCCAGCCTGACTGTTCACTTTTCAGTATGACCCATTGCAGTCACCTCTTTAACCAGTTCCTTATCCACCTTTCAGTTCACATATTAATCCCCATCTTCTCCAATTTAACTAATAATTTCCCATGTGGAACTGTATTAAATGTCTTATTGAAATCCAGATAGATTAGGTCTACTACATTTCCTTTGTTTAAAAAATCAGTTGTCTTCTCAGAGTAGGAGATCAGGTTGGTCTGGCATGATCTACATTTTAAAACCATGTTGTATTTTATCCCAATTACTGTTCACCTCTATGTCCTTAACTACTTTCTCTTCCAAAATTTGTTCCAAGACCTTGCACACAACTGAGGACAAACTAACAGGCCTTTTGTTTCCTGGGTCACTTTTTTTCCCTTTCTTAAAAATAGGAACTGTATTAGCAATTCTCCAGTCATAGGGTATGACCCCTGAGTTTACAGATTCATTAAAAATCCTTTCTATTGGGCTTGCAATTTCATGTGCTAGATCCTTTAATATTCTTGGATGGAGATTATTTGGGCCCCTGTATTTTTCCCTTGTAGTTACTCTACATAGTCAAGAGAAGAAACCTGGTCTTAATTTTCCTGTCATGTCTGTCTCATAAAACATACACTGTATCATGTGACTATTGTGCAGTGTTAGAATGCTGTTGAAATGAATACCACATAGACTTGTAAAGTCATCATGAGGTAAAAGTAAAACTTCAAAATTGAAGAGCCAATAATAATTCCATATGGATGACTGAAATACTGATATTCTTGTCAAGAATGAGCAGTCCTCCTAGTCAGTGGCATTTTCACCTCTCTCAGGTAAGGAGTCAGGAGAGGCAGTCTATTGTATGGTTTACACACCCTTAATACTAGGCTGCTTTATTTACCACTTCATGCTCCCATTTGCCCAGTGTATCAGAAGCTACGCTGCACCATTAACCCACTGATGGAGAGCATAGTCTTTGCATCATGGTCAGTGTCAATTGCAGAGAGGCATGAAACTGTTTCAAATGCCATCCAAGTGACTTTTAGTTATGCTCTTCCTTCTGCCATGGCCTTGCTAGGGTGGGCCTCTCCAATAATTTAAGCAGAGGTTGCTTCTATATCGATAAACCTCGCTATGTAAAAGTTCAATATAGAGCTTTTTAAGAGCTTAGAGTTCAATGCTTCAGTACCCTGCAGTGCTTGTAAATTAAGGACCGCATTGCTTTATTCATTCCATACTGTGGTCAGTATTATACAAATCTATTGAATAATTGGTAAAAGGAATAAGATACAAGAGTTTTAGAGTAAATAATAGACAAAAATATCTGGGCATTTAAACAATAACATGGTTCTTAACATGGCACCAGATTTCAAGACATCTGTCTGGTACTGACTATGTGGAAGGATCTCTTTTTATTTTGCATTGTTGTTGAATTTCATTAAACTGATTTGGAAAGAGTTCCCAAGAGTTCCAGAACATCAGCTAATTTTATCCATTGCACAGCGTCTTCAAGCAGGACCCCTAACTGTCCCCCGGGCTGTTTGCTCTGGCAGGAGCAGGAATCAGAGGCACCGTCCTTAGCAAAGTGCAGTGGTGCAGAAAGCCAACAAGAAGATGATCTGGAGGGAAAAGGAAAATAGAAAGCTGTGTAACACGTAGGATGCTATAGCAGCAAGTTAAGAGACCTTGCCAAGAAAAGCAAATTGTTCCATCTAAATTTGAACCTGCAGTGCAAGTGGTTTAGAGTCTGTGGTGTATAAAACAGGAGGAGAAAAAAGAAGATAAAAAATACTGCTTGCAAGAGCAATCAAAAAGAGGGGAAGGATTATGCAACTAATGAGCTGACTAATGATAGGAAACAATGAATGGCGATACTTACTCCTGGAGAATTTTGTGCTACTGTGCCTAAGGCCTGTTATAGCCAACACAGATTGCAGCACAGAACAAGACCTCACAGAGAATGTTGTTAACACAGAATGTTAGTATGAAAACTTCTTAATTATTGCAATAATTTGAAGTTGTTTACGTTTTTCTTATCTGACAAATGTCCTGTGTGTTCTTCTTGGGCAGTATTTCTGTCTTCATGTTTTTAATGTTGTTTCACTTCCACTTGGTTTTCAATGAGCAGAACAATAAGAGGTAGTCAATAAGGACATTCTGATCAGCAGTGTTGCTTGAAATCTTATCTATGGGTGTTTTGTGTGCATGCTGCGTCCCTGCTTCCCTTTTCAGTGCTAGGCAGGCTGTAGCTTTCTCTGGCGGACATCAGTATTATTAGAGCTGCAATATGTCTGAATCATAATTGTCTTTTAGTTTTTAGAGTTAAAGTTCCAGGGCCACATTTTGCTTTCATTAACACTGGTGTAAATGAAATCAGAATTTGCATTCTATCTTTGCCCAGGAAGTAACTGCTGTTTTGAATACTCTTTGTACTTTTTCTAATTGCATATTTATTTGGCTAAAACAACTGTTAGATCAGGTAAGATTTTGCTTAGACACCACTGCATTTGTATCTTATCTTTTGCATCTCATCATTTTCTGGTTGCAGAACAGACAGGAAGCAGAAGTACCAAAATACCTTGGGAAAGACTGGCCTTGTGATATTTCTGGACTAGTGCAAATGAGGAAGCACTGGAAATATCTTAGAAAATCTGTCTGTTCTTATCAGATTTTGGTATCAAAGAAGTTGCAATAAATCACAAGGGCCATCTGAATTTTGAGGCCAGATCGACCCTATTTTTGCAGAGAAGCGTAAATTTAACCTTTTAGTGCCCAGGGCCATAGTACCTGAGTGCTGGGGCAATTCACCCCTGTTGACTCTCACCTGATCTTGGAGGGTCCATAGTTTTGGGTAAAAAAAAAAAAATCTATCTGCTAAGCAAGCTTATAGAACTAATAATGAAAGTTACTGAAGAGGTAACAGCAAGGAGAGGAACCAAAAATATGTATTAAATATAGGCTTGGCTATAGGTTTTAAGCATTAAGTGTTAAGAGCTTAGAATGAGGCCTAGCAGAAATTGGTATTATGTGCTTAACCAAAAGTTATGGAACGATACATGCTTGATCTAAGGTTATAACATTTAGCAAAATCTATCTTATGATAATTTAGCAATGCAATTTGTGATAAATTGGTAATCCACAAATGAAGAGATGGTAGGGGCTATTCGCAATCAGAGCTAACTGCAGTGACATAGCAAAACTTTTGGGAAAGGAAACTATGATTTCAATTATATCTGTCTATATTAAGTAAAGCTCATAATCCCAGGCTACCGTCAGTACCCAAACTCCAGAAAGGAGACAGCCTTAAGTTCTGGGGCCTTCATAGTAGCTCTATCAGTGGAGACTGCCATGGAGATGCCTTGATTGTCCCTCCTTAGCAAGCACCATTTGCCCACTTGTGGGGCAGTGCAGCTTCCTTGCAGGGCCTCTGATAGAGGTTGCTGGTGGATGAACTGCTGAACCTCACTCCCAGTGGACTTACCCCATGATCTGTCCTGGAGCAAAGTCAGACTCTGGACTTCTGAGGATCATCTATCATTATCATTTTTGTAGTGCTGAAAAACTGGTCTTTAAGCACTTCACTTTCAGTTGCTTTTTTAATGTGGAAAAAAAGTCTTTGATATAAAAATATCTGGATGGAAAATGGTGATTAAAATAAAGTTTGCTTAACAGACCTCCTTCAGAAATAGCAGACACTATGCAGTGTCATCAGTTGAAAACAATAATTCTTTTGCTTGAATAGAATTTTTCACTCTTTTGATCTGCAATTCCATTTTTCAGAAGGGCTGTAATAGACATTGTAGCCTGCAGGAATCTCTTGGAACTCAAAAGCGGACAGAAATGTCACAATGATCAGGGTTTTAAAGGACAAGATGTGCATTGCTTTTGCTTCTCTCCTCCCTCCTTTTCTC
Source organism: Caretta caretta (assembly GCF_965140235.1). NCBI lineage: Eukaryota > Metazoa > Chordata > Testudines > Cheloniidae > Caretta > Caretta caretta. The sequence continues at coordinate 33,986,782 of NC_134214.1, forward strand.
CAGATTTAAGTTAGTAGGAGGAGAATAAAACTTGCGGTTTTCCAGTTGATCAGGTATGTAGTTTGTTAGCAGCTGCAAGAGTAACCCACACACCTCCTTGGTGTGGTGTTCTGTCCCATCTAGTGGCACCAAGATCACTTAGAGAGAGAGAGAGAGAGAGAAAATGAGACTGCTTTACAGCCTTAACAAACAGGCAGTTGGCTTTTAGCTCATGTGATAGTGGCTCATGCACTAAGCTTCAAAAGTCCCAGGTTCAATCCTGCCCACCAGTGACCGGGACCTGTCAACGTTACACAACCCCTTATTCATTCTCTGCTTTACCTTCTCTGGAAACTTTAGCCCTTTTGTGAAATGTAGTCCTCTTGTTTTTCAAATGAGATACTTTGCACAAAGAAGAGTTCTTATGGTGTCATTTATGACTGTCTTGTTAAATGAAGAAACCCAAGGCACTTTTGAGGGCAGTTTTGTAGACTCAAAGCAGGATTTCACAAACATGGGTCCAGATTCTGTTGTGCTAATCTGGTGTAACTGGGGGGTAATTCCAGTGGAATAATTGAATCAGCATCTGGCCCAGAATCACTATACTATCGCTATGCTGCAGTTTCCATAATTTCTTTCTAATTTGCTTTATCTCACATTGTGTTATATTTTAGCAGTGTTAAAGATGTAGGACACATCTGTTTTTATTAGAAAATTTTGACTTCAACTATTTTCACAGCTGAGTCTGGAGTTCTGCAGATTAATGGTGTGTTCCATATGTGCTTACTTTCTCCATATTAAGTTTTTAGAAGGAGAGGAGCATGTCTTGCTTTTCATGAGAGAGCGTGTACTGAAGTACTTTTAATGTGTTTAGAGCCAACGCTCAGAAATGTGGTAAAACATGTATACACTAATTTTACACAATGAAATGTGCAGTTCTGGAGCCTTGAACTCCCACTTCTGTAGGAGATTTCTTGCTCTGTAGGGTGAATAATAAATAAACAAAGTAATTAACATTTAACAAACAGTAATTTTTCTCTAGCTCTCCAGACAGTGTAAATGAAAGGTACAGGCCCAGATCAGTGAAGTTTATTATCTCCATTGCTGTTACTAAAAACCCAACAAATCTCTTTAACCCGGGTGCAAGGCAGAGATATATAACTGTTTCTGTCATAACAGCAAAAATGGGCCTTGTAAAGGAAGTGGTGTGATCCAGGGGATAAGGTAATGGAATAGGAGTTAGTTCTGTTACTGATTTGCTCTCTGACCCTAAGCAAGATTTCTAACCTAAGATTTCTTTGTCTCTGTTTTCCCATCTGTGAAATGGGGGTAATGGTACTTATCCCAAGGGCTGTCCCCGGGGGTGGAGGCAGGACATAGGCGCCGAGTTTCTAATCTGCCAGGGGGTGCTCCCCCTGGCTCTGCCAAGGCCCCGCCCCCACCGTTGCCCCACCCAGTTCTGCCTCCTCCCCAAAGCGTGCTGCGCCCTTTCTCATCCCCCCAGCGCCTCCTAATGCTGTGGACAAAACGTCTGAGCCACGGTAGGCTCTGAGAGGGAAGGGGAGGCGCTGGGGTAGAGTGAGGTTCTGGTAGGGCGGCTCCTCCTCGCCTGCCACTCACCTCCCCGTTCGCCTCCTCACCCTGCTTGTCCGCCCGCTCACCTTCTGCCTCACCTCCCCACCCGCCTCCTGCAGGGCCTGGGGCGATTGCCCCGATTCTCTGTACCCTAGGGATGGCTCTGCTTATTTCCATGGTAAAGCACTTTAAAATCTATGGGTGAAAAGGTCTATTAAAAATTAAGTTCTGTTATTTTAAGTCTTTGTTTCCTGCATTCAGCTCCCATTGACATCAACAGGAACTACATGTAGGGATAACAACTATATGTATTTTTGTGTACTGTGGTGTACAATAGGAACATGATAGAATTTCTTTCTTCATGCTGTGATGATACAAAGCAAACGCAAAATATCATGACTTTGCGATCCCTGAAGTAAGATTGGGGATCTCTGTCTTACAGTTTGTGGACAAATTGCTGTCCTATGCTGAGTGGGTATGCTTGTTGTGTAAGACACAGGGTGGCTTTTCCACCCATCCCTCACAAAGCCACGAGAAAAGAACGGCAAAAGCTGTCTGTTTCTGGAAGTGCAGCTTAACCACAGAACAGGGGGTATCAAAACGAAATGAACTCCAATATCTAACACGACAAAATGAAATCCAGCAGCAAATATAGAACTAGCTTCCGGATCACTGGAATGGCATAATACCAAGTGCCACACAACATACACATTCACTTACTGTTTCACAATAGAATCCCCAAGCCATCTGTGATTAAAGGGAAGTTTCACAGCCACTCTGACAGCTGTGAGCAGAGCTCTCCTTCATTATGGATTCAAATACAGTTCCTGAGAGTTATAAACAAGACAATTGAACACATTTTTATTGTGCTACATGAACCATTTCTCTGTTCTGTCCACTGGCTGTGTCTTCTCTAAAACATCAGCCATGTCCTTGCTATCACCTGTATAAGACGCCTACTGGCAATATATAAAGCTCTGAAGTTCTGGAAGTCCTCAACGTCAAAGGAAGCCTCTGCTTTCAAAAGATTCACTTGGGAGTTAAATTCATAACTTTGCTAGAAACCAAAAATCATGGTCTTAATGAAGACACTGGATTTATAGCTTATTACAACAATCTGTACCTAACTAACCTTCCTTTTTGTCCTATGACTACAGGTGTGTTAACAGGCCACTTCACCTTGAATATGGTCCCTTACAATATGTACTGACTGCTTATGGTAAACTATCTGTTCAATCTCGTATTCAGCTTTATACCCCAGGGTGCTGGAACTAGAGGTGCTGGGGATGCAGTAGCACCCACTGGTTTGAAGGGGCTTCCATCATGTACAGCAGTTGTTCTCATAGCCAGTCCGCCGCTTGTTCAGGGAAAGCCCTGGCGGGCCGGACCGGTTTGTTTACCTGCCGCGTCCGCAGGTTCGGCCAATCGTGGCTCCCACTGGCCACAGTTCGCCGCTCCAGGCCAATGGGGGCTGCGGGAAGGGCGGCCAGCCATGTCCCTTGGTCCATGCCACTTCCCGCAGCCCCCATTGTCCTGAACTGCGGCCAGAGGGAGCCGTGATGGGCCGAACCTGAGGACGCGGCAGGTAAACAAATTGGTCTGGCCCGCCAGGGGCTTTCCCTGAACAAGCGGTGGACCGGCTTTGAGAACCATTGATGTACAGGGTTTACAGTTTTGTTCAATAGCTTTCAGTGCCTCCACAATAAAAATTGTTCCAATGCCACTGGTAACACCCTTAGTACCTTTCCCATACCTGAATGAGAGCTCTGTGTAGCTCGAAAGCTTGTCTCTCTCCCCAGCAGAAGTTGATCCAGTAAAAGATATTACCTCACCACCTTGTCTAGCTAATATCCTGGGACCAACACAGCTACAGCAACACTGCATGCAAATAGACTAGTCAGTTTCACTTTTAGTAATCATTTTACACAGGTTTGCTTTCTGACTTTCCTGTGTGAGAAGAATGTTGCAATGTTTAGGTTGCAAATATTGCATGAACATATATATTTGTTTTTCAAAACAACAGGTGACATTGGAATTAAACAGAGAACTAGGGAAACATATTTGTTCTTGGGTTTGATATCTTTACAAAATTTTAATTTGGGGCCAGATTTGCCATGAAAATATCCCTGTACCTTTATAAACAAAGACATGAATGGCTATTGATTAAGGGACTACTCAGCATGTTCTCCATGCACAGGGTAGGGTTGCCAGGTGTCTTGTTTTCGACTGGAACGCCCGATCAAAACAGGACACTGGAGGCTCTGGTTAGCACCACTGACTGGGCTGTTAAACGTCTGGTCAGCGGTGCAGTGGGGCTAAGGCAGGCTCCCTGCCTGCTGTGGCTCTGCGCGGCTCCCAGAAGCAGCAGTATGTTCTCCCTCTGGCTCCTACGCATAGAGGCAGCCAGGGGGCTCCACACGCTGCCCCCAACCCAAGTACTGGCTCTGCAGCTCCCATGGGCCCAGAACTGCAGCCAATGGGAGCTGCAGGGGCAGTGCCTGAAGACGGGGCAGCACGCAGAGCTGCCTGGCCAAGCCTCCTTGTACTAGCCGGAGGGGGGACATGCCGCTGCTTCCGGGAGCTGCTTGAAGTAAGTGCCGCCCAGAGCCTGCACCCACGACAGAGGGGATGGTGTGAGTTGGAGGCAGGGCCTTGGAGAAGGGGCAGGGCAGGGGTGGGGCCTTGGAGGAGGGGCGGGGCAAGAGTGTTTGGTTTTGTGCGAGTAGAAAGTTGACAACCCTATGCACAGGGTTCCCACTGAAGACAGTAGAAGTGCAGTGCACAGAGCCACTTCAGGACTGAGTTGTAACAGCCTTGAGGGAAAATTTCCAAACTCTTTCATGATTAAGAGTTTTAGCTATAATGTTTCACTGTTGTCTTTGTAACTTAGCAACTCCAGCTGAAAATTAACAGTGTTTTTTGTTTGAATCAACATAACTATTTATGCAAAATGAAAGTCCATGTGAGCTCCATGTGGGTTCCCTGCCTTTACCCCAAGCTTAGTCGAAACCACCCCTTTGAAATTCATTTCACGTCTAAGCCATGCAAACCCAAAATTTCACATAGTTTTGACATGATTTTGTAAAATTGGCAAGCGTGGTTTGAAACTGGGCCTGTGTTCACCAAGCTAAATGAACCTATCAGCAAACATTTTCTGAGTCACTAACAAAACCCCAAAGCTGGTAGATTCTAAATTTCACTGCAAATATTTTGCATACCTCAAAATGTTATAATGCCAGCATTAAAAATTAGTTAATTTCAATAAAATCTGTAGAGGTGATAGGGGGAGAAAAGAAATACAATAAGGAAAAGAATCCTCAAAATGTTCTTGAGACATCTGCACTTCTTACCACTTCTATTGTTAGAGGTTAAGTATGTTCTTCTTTTGACTTAATGGAAATATATTCTTAGGTTAGAGACTCCTGTATCAAATAAGCATTTATGATCAAAGACTTGCTCATTATGTGAATCTCCATTTGTAACTTAACTGAACAATGCGAACACCATAAAGCATAACCAAATGCTTTATAAACAAAACAAGTTCTGTACATGCCAAATGGAGTTATAGTAGCACTTCATTTCCATCAATTTAAAAACAATCCAATATTTCTCTGGATTTTCTTCCTGTTGGCAAAATGGAATCAATTATCCTTTTTGTCAGTATGAATCCAGTTATGTTGAAGGACATTTCGAAGATTGGTGAGGCATTCTGATAAACAGGGTTCCTACTTTACACGGGAAATCCTTTAATTACTACCACTGGAAAGCCTGCATGATAAGAGCAAAAAGTCAAATTAATGTAGTGCATTGGCTGGCTGCATGTGATGGACAATAAAAACAGAGATTGGCTGAGATTTGGCAGAATCAGGGCTGTTTAATCCCCTTTTCATTTCTTCTTATGCAATTCATGCTCTAGATAGGGAATGCTAGCTGCTAACAGGAAAATGGCTAACTACCAACAAGCCTAGTCACATTTAAAAATCTAATAGTTTTCGGAGGTATATATAATTGTTATGTTCTGTAACTGTGTGGTGCTCCCATTGTGTAGTAGTGTCCCTCTGGAACTTCTGGAATCTTTGGCTGCCTAGCTGTGAAATCACATGGTTTTTATTCATCTGCATAGAGTACATCTCATATTCCTCATTCAAAGTACAGTGCTGGTTAAAATATCCGAATTTAATTCTATTTTGGTGAGAATTGTCTTAATCCAAGCAGATATCTGACTTGGAGTCAAACTCTAATAAACCTGAGCAGCAAGCAGATCAGAATGTACCGGGAGCCTGTACAGTATTATGTTCTGATTCCACGCCACCCGACTCCAACTCGCTTCCACACTGGTAAGAAAGCTCAAGAAGGGGAAATTTATTTGTGTATATCGTGGTTCTTTATAAAGCAGTTCTGCAGGCCCATGCAATGGGCAGGGCAGTGGCCTTATACCCCAGCTGAGTTCCATGGCAAAATACTTTCTAGTTCCTGTGTAACTCTGTCCCCTAAGGAAAGATCAGAGAGATCAAGCAGCATTTGTTTCTCTGTGTGGGGGATGAAGGGGTTTCAGCTTTACTGCAGTAGCCCGGAGGGAACATGGCATATTTTCTTCCCCATTTTTTGCAGAGCTCCTCTCGTATAAAGTTAGTTAGAAGTGCTTCCATGAAGCTACCTTTACCTTTTTCTGTGGTGCTCCTCTATCCCATCTGGGTAGATTTTCCATTATTCTCCACACCACATGGCAGAGGAGAACGCAAGGAGCCAGCACAAAATCTATATCAGAAAGAGTTTCTATAGCTCTTTAAATATGTGTGTTTTATTGACTCAAAGGCAACTATGGTCTATACGCAGAACCATTCACACTAGCTGAATGTATTGGCTTTGGAAATGTCCTAATACATATTTTTATAGTACGTTCCTTTTAAAATTCCTAGCCATTGCTGTATTGGGAAATCCCAAAGAATCTTTGATTGCCTAGATCTGAAATTATGTGGTTTTTATTCATCTATATAGAGTAAGTCTCATATACCTCATGCAATGTACTTTTCAAAATATCTTCACTTAATTCTATCTCGCTGTGGTTGTTGGCTTGCAGTGGATACTGTTGTTTCCATATAGAAAGTAACATGTTTTTTTTAAAATGGAGCATAACAAAACAGGTACCCATGTTACTACGAGTTTGAGGACAGATATAGCTAATATAATTGCTGTGATATGAAACAGCTCTGAGTAAAATATTTAGGACCACAATAATTCCTTCAGGGAATGTGAATTTAGAATCTGGGATTAGTATCAGCTTTGTACAGCTGTTAAAGTTGGGTTCAGATTTAACCAGAGTAAATCAAATAACCCTTAACCAGTGATGAGCTGCCAAAATCTTAACAACCGGTTCCCTCCTAACCCCACAAGGGGGTCGTGGCCCACCCCCGCCCCCCCGGGACTCCTGCTCCATCCAACTCATCGCATTCCTTGACACGACCCCCTGGAACCCCTGCCCCATCCACCCCCCTCCCCTGTCCCCTGACTGCCCCCAGCGTGCCCCCCTCCCTCCCCAGTTACCTGCTGTGGCGCGGGCGGCCCTCCTCGCGCCCCCGCCCCAGCTCCCCTCCACCTCCCCTTCCCTGGGCCTGAGCGCGAAGCCGACGCCTGCTTCTCACCCCTCCCAGGCTTCCCGCGCCAACAGCTGATTTGTGGGAAACCGGGGGGGGACGGAGAAGCAGGGGGAGGCGCATTCAGGGGCGGAGGCGGAGCAGAGGTGAGCTGGGGCCAGGCGTGGGGCAGGGAGCTGCCGGTGGGTGCTCTGCACCCACCAAATTTTCCCCATGGGTGCTCCAACCCCAGAGCATCCACGGAGTCAATGCCTAATGCACCACTTTTGGCCGGTTGTTAAATTTAGAAGCCCTTTTAGAACTGGTGGGACAACCGGTTCTAAAAGGGCTTCTAAATTTAACAATCGGTTCCAGCGAACCAGTGCGAACTGGCTCCAGCTCACCACTGCCCTTAACCTTGAAATAGGAAAGGGAACAGTTCATGACAGTTACATATTTGGTGTAACAGTTTATCACACATGAAACTAATTAATAACTAAGGGGCCCTTATGCCATAATAAACATCTGATTTTCAGTTTCTTCACCTTGTAGTTCTTGACTTTATCCCACAAAGAAAGATACCTTTTCTTTGACAAAGAGGTGGATTTTCCAGCTGGCAGGCGACCGAGGAGGCTTAAGTCTGCTCCCAGTTTTATGAGTGTAAATCCAGAGTAACTCTACTGACCTCAGAGAAGTTATTCCATATTTACAGCAGTGTATCTGTGAGACAGATTTGTTCCGTCATCTTTGAGTAAATAGGTCTGGCCATCTACTCATGTATTGCACCATATGGGTTAATCTCAGCAACAGAAATGATCTGTTTCTACCCAGCCTCAGAAAATGATGAATCCTATGATTTTTCTGCAGTATCTTTCTTTCTGGCTTTCCTTTGGGCCTGTGAGTACCGCCTCTCTCTAGAAGTACTGAAAGTTTCAGTGGCAGAAATTAGGAACAGGGAAAGGGTAGGATCACATGAATAATTAAATAACAATCAAGAAAAAAACTGGCAACCAGTGCTGCCTTAAAAGCAGGCACCAGCCATTGTGAAATTTGAAGATTTTCTTTTTTAAATGGCTACTTCCTCTCTAAATTGAGTGATGAGTTCATGACAGGGTTTCCTAAACTTTCACAATTAATAAAATCTTTAGTGATGACACAGTAGCAGATGATGATTAAAATGTCCATATTTCACCACTTCCCCTTTGTTTTCCATCAAAATCTGTTATTTATCAAGATCCTAATTATGTTCTGAAAAAGAAAAAAGCCATAATGATTTTTATGACCGACAGTTTCAACTCCTAGAAAAGTAAACTGAGGCTTTGTCCACTGAAGCAAATTATCCCTGCCAACTCAATCATTCCAGGTTAACTGCAATACAGAAATTATAGTTTTCAGCACAATTATCAGTTGGAGGAAGAGCTTAACTTATTTCTTTCCTTTCTGCACTTATGCATAATGATAGTGTCATATGCTAATTGTCATTTCCAGTGTTTGGTCACATTTGCAATTGCTGCCATATGAGTTCTAGAATAAAAAAATAAAGAAGGATTATTTGCAAATGAACTTCAAGAGGGCCTTAGGCTGAAACCTGACCACGTCAGCCTTTATCCAAGGTTTAACCTCTGGTATGGCAGATGAAAGAAATAAAGCAACGCACTGTGTGCAGGCATTGTATCTAGTATGCTTGGAGCAGCCATGACAATAAACACTCATTGTTATGTGTCAGCCAGCAGAATGTAAATATTTAAAGGGTCCTTTTGGAGGCTGAGCTGTTTCAAGAGCCTTCTGTTTATAATCATTCATGAAAGTAAATGTTTCCTATTATACACAGAGCATGTGGTAGGTTTCTGCACTTAAAAGCTTGGCTAAAGTAATATGAAAAGAATAAAGAGCTGGGTTAGTTGAGTTTTTTGCTACTTTTTGGGCACTCTACCAGCTTCTTGTGTATTTCTATTATGAATTCTGCCCCTGTTGTGGTGGTCTATTGCTTACTAGCCAAAACTGGCAAGGCATATCATGTGGTGGCACGTCTTTCTTCAAGCACAGAACTGTCACTGCATTCCAGCGAAGTTTATATCAACTGAAATGTAATATTTATTAGACACACATTGCATATTACCTTACACATGGAACTTCCCTGCCCTCGGCAGTTTTCTCAGATCATTCAATAATATCATTCACATGTGCAAATTCACATGCACAGTGGACTTATTGGATCGCTTTACTTACAAGGACTTATGACTTTAAAGGTATTGTCATTTAAATGTATGGCCTTTAAAGACGCCATGGAGGAACCAGGATGCTGGCTTTGGAAATGGTCCGTTTGACGTAGAGGCTTTTTGCGTCTTCCTCCTTTTCAAGCTCATATATAGGGGGCTTTTCTTGCACCTCTATTTTTTGGGGGAATTAAATAGACTTCTGCACACACTGTTCCTTTCCAGGTGTTCTTAATTTTTTAGTAGAAATGGCACTGCAAAGATCTGCTTACATTCCACAAAAGACTTCATATTTGGATTCCCTCCTGATTTCATTGAGAATCCATAAAGAGTACTGACCAACTGCCTGGAGAGCTACATGAAATCAGAAAGTTCATATGATGCGGATGAGTTGCCTGTGCAACATCAGGAAAACACTCTTCTTTTTATCTTGATTCTTTAGAATACCTTTCCGCTGCCTGATTACAGACGTAAACCTCTAACAATCGCTTATGCGAGCAAATATAATAATCAGAGTGCAACAGTTGAAAATAAGTGGTGTAAACTTTAATGGAATCCTTTCCTCGGGAAAAGACAGAATGGCAGTAGTTTCTGATGTGCACCAACAGGAGTGGAGATTTTCCAGGCATCAAGTTCCAGCCCAACAGCCAGTTTCCTATTCTTCTAGATTCATGCCTATATTAGGCATAATTACAGCTGATTGAAATAGGTTGCCTGTGGGCTGAGTTAATGTTCTGTGGAATTTGGAATTAGATGTCGTTTCCTGCCTTGGGTTGCAGTTGGCCGTTGCTGTGGTTGGTTATCTTGTGAGTCCAGTCATACTACTGTTCGGTCATTTCCCCCTCTCCCCCATTAGATAGGTGAAGGTGGGTCATTGAGGCCGTCAATTTGATGTGATTGGGATTTGTCCAGGCAACTTCATTTATCATAAAAAGTGGACTCTGATTAATCTTGTCACATGTTGTCATGAGCCAAGTTACCCTAATGAGTAAACAGGAGGAAGATCGGCCCTCTCATGGGTCATGATGTTGGAAAGTTGGCCAGCAATTTGGAATGCTCAACAATCATAATAATAATAATAATAATTAATAATCAATAATAGTTAATAATGGATGTTTGATATTACTTGTTACAGTATAGTCTGATTTCTACAGTAAAGAGTCTTCATGTAAGATCTTGTTTTCCACTGTCTGTTACCAACTTGCTGAGCTGCCCAAGGGGGAAGGGTGCTGTGGGGTACCTCAAATGAGAATCGTTATTAAAAAGTCCTAATCTTGTTTGAAGTTCTGACTGGGATATTTTTATTCTCCTGAGATGCAAAGGGTTGGATGTTTCTACATCTAGTGATTGCTCCTCTCTTTTCTTTTCCTTTCCATTGCCTTGTTTCTTATTTCATCTCACACACTCTTCCTTGCCATTCCTCTTCTATCTTCTCCCCGCAGCTCTTTCTGAAAATGAGGATAATGTTGCCCATAAATTACTCCTTGGTTAAAGAACAGAATTGGCAATGGAGAAAGTTCTGTTGCAATTTTGTCAGAAGCAGCAGATTCTCAGAGGAAGCATGGCTTTCTTAAATGCACGTTGAGTGCTTGTCTGGCGTGAGGTATCCTGGCAGAGCAAATAGTTTAATATCGACTAAGAAATCTTGGTGAATCTTCAAAAAAAAAATCTTGTAATATATTTTCTGGTGATGGCATTGCACATTCAGCACCAGGCTGAGATGCTCATCTTATTTCCCATTACTTAGCTTTGGCCTTGGGTTCTGACTCCATCCTCATGTAAAATAGCCAGGCTGGTTTACTTGAAGGCACTGTTGTGTAAATAAAAAAAAAGAAATAAAAATCCCCAATGTTTTATGATCCAGCATTGACTGAAACCATGTGTCCTGAATGTATAGGAAACAAAATCGTTTTTATATCGTGTTAGAGAGTACCATATAAACAACTTTAAAATAGTATTTTCATAAATTCTGAATTGCACACACTCCCCCAGTTTGCGATAGATGTCTACCATTTTTAAGAGTGGCCATCAGGTGGCAATCCTGTCCCACAAATTTAACAGAGTAAGAGTATGTGTCAGTCATCAGAGTACTGGGATCTTTAAAGACAATTTTTGTGAGTGGCTAGGCAGTGTCTAATCAGACTGATTTACTGAAGGTTAACTTGCTTTCTTCAAAAGTGTATTTTAATATACAGTGTGCCATTTCACTATCCCAATACAATAATATGAATATAAGTTTGATTAGCTATCAATTTTCTGTACTGAAAATACCTTGGATATATCATTCCATCATTGCTATTTCAGAAAAACTGAAATAAAATAAAATAAACATCTAATTGGTTTGTAAAGGTGGATTATAATAGTGAAAACACCCATGAAAAAATAGTTCTGGGTTCACATGCTGGAACTTTACTTACCCAGAAAGTGCTGCTCAATAGCTTATCACGAGTGTCTGTTTATGGGGCAGATGTTGAAGGACTATAGGTGTTGTAGCTCATACAGACACTTTCTGAATGACCACTAATCTACTAGAGAACTATTGCTCTTTGAGACAGCACTAGTTTTTTGTTTCAATCAAGATTTCATCTCTTTTTGAAGATTCATCTTGACAAAGGCCAGCGTTGGGCTTATGAAGCCAATACTCCAATAGTTTGTCTAATGTTTCGTTTTTAATCAAACAAAATCAAATGTTGTGTTCACTGCATCTCACAACCTCAATACCTTTTTATGAATCAGTATAACATAGGAGTGCATTTCAGTGAGCAGTTAACTTAATTTCCCTTTTATTTTTAAATGAGGATACAATGGCTTAAATTACTATCTGGTATAAATTGACTTAATTTGAATTTCACCAGATTTGAATTTGGCCAATATGTCAAAGCTAAGCAGTGCATAATTTAAAAGATTACCAGTGTCACAACAGATCATCCATCAAACTCTATGGATCTCAGATTGTTTATAACCATTTTTATCATAGGGAACAATTTCTAGCTCATAGTATAATAACCGTTCAAGCTAGATGACATCAATCAAATTCTTTGTATGTGATTAATGGATGACTCCAGTGTTCTTCTTTACACATATAACCGTGAAGGCAGCTGTGGAAAAAAGAGAGTCTGCACTATTTATGCATAAATGCACTGGATACAGCTCCTGTTTCTAATGACAACGGGATGTCTATGCATCTAAGATAGAGTTATGGTTCCCTCTGGAGTTTATCCATTACAGATAGCACTGTTAAATAGAATGACTGTTTTGGAAAAAAGGGCTTATGCAGGCCTATGTTTTCTAGTTATATCATGACCAGAAGTAATCACACTTCGTGGGCCAAATCCTTAGCTAGCGTGAACCAATATAGCATCGTTGATGTCAATAGAGCTACAGATTTACGTAAGGATGACAACTTTCTAATTGCACAAAACTGAACAGCCTTGCCCTGCCCCTGTCCCACCCCTTCCCTGAGGCCTCATCCTTGTCCTGTCCCTTCTCTGAGGCTCTGCCCCCACTCACTCCAGCCCCCCTCCCTCTGTCACTCACTGTCCCCCGCCCTCACTCACTTTTACTGGTCTGGAGAAGGAGGTTGGAGTGTGGGAGGGGATGAGGTCTCCAGCTGAGGGTGCAGGCTCTTGGGTGGGGCCCGAAATTAGTGTTTCAGGGTGTGGGAGGGGACTCCGGGCTGGGGCAGAGGGTTGGGGTGCGAGAGGGGGTGAGGGCTCCATCTGGGGGTACAGGCTCTGTGGTGGGGCTGGGGATGAGGGGTTTGGGCAGCAGGAGGGGGCTCTGGGCTGGGGCAAGGAGTTGGAGTGTGGTAGAGGGTGTGGGTTGCAGGCTCTGGGAGTGAATTTGGGTGGGAGGGGGGTGCAGGGTGGAAGAGGGGATGCCGGGTGTGGGCTCTGGGAGGGAGTTCGGGTGCCAGAGGGGGTTCCAACCTGGGGCAGGGGGTTGAGGTGTGGGTGGGGGTGCAGGGTCTGGAAGGGAGTTAGGGTGCAGGAGGAGGTTCCGACCTAGGGCAGGGGGGTAGTGGTGCAGGCTCCGGCTGGGCGAGGCTTACCTCAGGTGGCTCATGGTTGGCGGCTCAGCAAGGCTGCGGCAGGTTACTTGACTGCTCTGGCTCCACGCTGCTCCCGGAAGTGGCTAGGCGGAGGTGTGGCCAGGCAGCTCTGTGCAGCACACGCTACCCACGCCTGCAGGCACCGTCTCTGCAGCTCCATTGGCCATGGTTCCCGGCCTATGGGAGCTGTGGAGCCGGCTCTGTGGGCAGGGGCAGCATGCGGAGCTTCCCTGATCAGCCCTGCACTTAGGGGACAGACATGTTGGCCACTTCCAGGGAGCTGTGCAGATCCAGGGCAGGCAGGGAGCCTGATTTAACCCTGCTGCGCCTCCTACCGACTTTTAACTGCCCAGTCAGCAGTGCTGACTGGAGCCACCAGTGTCCCTTTTCAACCGGGCTTTCTGGTTGAAAACCGGATACCTGGCAACCCTAGATTTACACCAGCTGTGGATATGGCCCCAAGCCCCTCAAACATAGTCTTTTAAGTATTGATTTCCTGTAATAGGAGGCCAGGTCATAGCTAAAGCAAGACTCCAGAATTTTAAAATACTCACTGCAAATGTCCATCACATTTTCTGTTGACTTGATATTTCCACAAGTATGTTACCCTTTCTAGCATATATCCCTTATATATTGTATATGAGGTAGTCCTGATTAACATGAGTAATCTCACTGATTGCTTGTGAGAGGAATGGGTTGTGGGAAGATGGCCATATATGTTTTAATAACAAGATATCTATAATTCAAAACAGAAGGCCATTATTTTCAACCATTTTAGAACCAGGATATTGCTTTACTTGAGATAAATTAGGAGGTGGTTAACAGAAGTTATAATACAAATCCCTGATACAGAACTATATGCTAAGATGTAGAAATATACACATTAATGTACACTCCTGTAAATGGATTTATCAACAGTGTGACACAAATACTTCATTGCGATGCTGTCTGCTGTTCTTCTGCTTGACAGGTCTAAAGAAGGTAACCATTGGCAATAAGAGGGAATATTGTAAGTTTCCATTATAAGTAGTAGCAAACTTTCATGGAGAAACTATGTAATTACTTTCTTTCTTGGGCTTCTGTTCTTGAGCTAGATCCAGAAAGGGGACTTGGACTAAGGGTTGCAACACCTAACATTTAAGCACCCTGCTGCCTAGTGGAATCCACAGCCCTTAGATAGGAAGTCAGGCGCTTTATACAATGTATAGGGAGAGCTAGGTGCCTGAGAATGGGACCCACAAAAGTCAGCAAGCTGAGTGGGGACCTGTCTAATTTAGCCAGTAGGAAATACTGAGTAGTTGCGGGTAGCCTCAATCCCACCCCTCAAAGGGAGTTCGGGGTGGCCTCAGCCCCATCTGTGAAAGGAAGCTAGGAACCTAAATATGGGCTGGAGGCAGGTTTCAGGATTCACAGCTGTGAACCCTCTCCTGCAGTTAGGTGCCTAAGCCCTTTCTCAAAAAGGATTAGTAGGAGAAAGTGTTAAATATAATCTTTATCCTAGGAGTTAGAGCAGTCACCCAGCATGTGAGAGACTCCATTTCAAATCCTCACTGTGCATAATGTGGAGCAAGGATTTAACCCAGCTCTCTCACCTCCCAAGTCAGTGCCCTCACCACTGAGCTACAGGTTGTTCTGGGATGGGGCGCTCTCAGTGTCTCCTTTTGAAGCTGTTGCAGTGATACATAGCTGAACATGTGTTTGGATATATGTGCTGTGAGACTTTGATTAGCTTTTCATTTATGTTTACCTCACCAAGATTAGCATCTGAAGGCGTCGTTTTTTATCCACGAAAGCTTATGCCCAAATAAATCAGTTAGTCTTTAAGGTGCCACTGGACTCCTTGTCGTTTTTGTGGATACAGACTAACACAGCTACCCCCTGATGCTTGTCACCAAGGTTAGGTGAGTGTCCCTTCTTTAGAATGAAAGGTCAATACACAGAGCATATTTTCTATAGCTGTCTTCATAAGGGGTTATCTTCACTGAAATAGTTAACTCCAGTTAGTACGCTTGAGTTAGCTTAACTCAAGTGAGAGCAGCCAACACTGGACCAGCACGGAGTGATTGAATTAGCAGAGTGATTGGAACAGCAGCTAAGGAGCTGTGCTAATCTGAGCTGTGTGTGTAGTCTATAGCTCAGATGGCCAAACTACAGCCTGGGGGCCACATCTGGCCCTTCAGACATTTTAATCTGGCCCTTGAGCTCCTGACAGGGAATGGGGTCTGGGGCTTGCCCTGCTCCACCTGTGCCATGGCTTCACGTGGTTCCCGGAAGCAGTGGCATGTCCCTCCTCCGTCTCTTATGCGTAGGGGCAGCCAGAGGGCTCCGCACACTGCCAGTGCCCCAAATGTCGCCCCCACAGCTCCCATTGGCCGGGAACCGTGAGCATTCATGGCCTGTCACACAATATCCCCACCCAGATGTGGCCCTCGGACCAAAAAGTTTGTCCACCCCGCTATAGTTGCATCCCCTCTGCACTACTAACTCCAGTTTCAGCAGAACTTCAGAGTCAGCTCACCCCCCTATGAGCCAGTTAGCTTAACTTGAGCTATGGACTTTTTGGTGGGGAATAGGGGCAACACTCAGGTTGTACCTCAAGCCAGTGCTGTAGTGAAGACAAGCTCTAAGTCAGATCTCTGTATAGTTCCAAGGCCTGTTGATAACACGTCTGTTTAATACGATGAATGATTTCCTCTATCGTCTTCTTTCCCCCCCAGTCTGCCAAGCTTGCTTGCACACTAACTTATCTGCCTTTTATCTCAGTAAACTGACTCATTCGAGAAAAAGTGGATAGTCTCTGTATGACCAAGGACTTCTCTAATAGTGCTTGATCACGCCAAAGGACTTAATAAGCCAATAGAATGAGCTTTTGACCCCATCTCTTTTTAGTTTGAGTATAATACAGCTGTGCCTCAACTACTTTAATGACAAGCAAATTATTTATCTTGGCTCATGATGCTCATTCACCATATGGCATTATGGCTCGTTCTCCTCTGTTATGTCAAAGAGATGTTGAAATAGTCCCGTGTTTCCTCTTGGGACGGTAATTTACTAGTGCACTATACATAAACCAGGAGTATCAGGGATGGAATTGTATGTACTAAATCCAGTTTCCCAGATTAAAAATGCAACTTTTTAAATCCTTCTGTTTTTGCTGGGTTTCTCTAAGCTTTCTAGCTTTGTTTTCAATCTGCATGTTTTAAAGTGATCCGAGATTGATTGTACAGCTGTAGAAGAAGATGAAGGAGTGGGGATCAAAAAGGTCTAGTCATTAAAAGCTGTGGGATCACTTCAAATAATATACATCACTGTGCAATGGACTGAGCTGTGTGGCGCGTTTCTGTTTGCCTTTCGTATTCCATGTCAGAGGTTAAAAATGGTAATTGTTTCCTCCACTTTCTACTTAGTAGGCACTGTGACCTAGTGCATAATGGATCAAAACCCCTACGAGCTTTCTCTTAGGAAATGGCTAGAAATAACTTACTTGAGGATAGGATACTGTATTAAATATTTCAGATGTATTCTGATCTGACAAGATGGTATGCATGTCATAGAACTAGAGCCAATTTTCTAAGATTGCTATACCTCAAGTTGTTTTACGGGCTAACTTATCCCGGTTATAATATGTCAGTAAGACCATATTATAAGGGATAGCTCAGTGGTTTGAGCATTGGCCTGCTAACCCCAGGGTTGTGAGTTCAATCCTTGGGGGGGCCATTTAGGGGTCTGTGGTGAAAAAAAATTGGGGATTGGTCCTGCTTTGAGCAGGGGGTTGGACTAGATGACCTCCTGAGGTCCCTTCCAACCCTGATATTCTATGATATTAAAGTACACCTGTTTGCACAATCCTAGGGTAGCTGTTTTACTGAAGCATTAGTTATGCTTTTTCATCAGAGAGGAGAGATTGTTGTTACTTGACAGTTTTTGCTAACGGGCTCAACCCAAAATCTTTTAATCAGAGTCCACTGCTGTGCTTTCAAGTTTTTGTCCTTGACACTGTTGTCCCAGTTGCTCTTTCAGCACCTTCCCTGATTCTGGATGTCAAAACATGCATTTTTCTTTGGTGTTAAAGCTTCTATGCAAGTTGACCAGTTGGGAAAATAGGATTCTGAAGACAAAGGAGAGTAAGATTTCCTGTCAATATGTGGAATTAATTGATGTGCATGACCTCCACCAGTTTGGGGAGTAGTAACCCCAAGGTCACTTTTGTTGTGACACTGTTCTGGTTATTATTGCCTAGCTATAGGAAAGCAGGCATTGCTCCAGAAAGCTGTTATTGTTTTGTTGTCATTTTTAGAGTTTGTAAGTAACTTTAGGATAGTCATCTACCAGAAAGAAGAATGTCTAATCAGCCAGTAATTCATTGGTTCTTCAGAATGGGAGTTGATTGGTTATCTGGGCCGGATCTGAATATATCATCATCCTTGAGGGGTGATTTATAATTGTACCCTAGAATAATCTGAAAACAAGTGCATATGAATTAGAAGGAAGTTTGACTGGCAGATCTTTTCTTCTCAGACATGTTACCTCGTGATCAGAGAGTGGAATGATTACCTTAGTTAGGTTAGAGGCTTCATTTGTCATTATAAAATCTGTCATGGGTGGAATTATGCATTCCATATGGAAGGACTCATGCTTGTGTTTTTATAGTGTTCTAAAGGACTTTTCCAGGCTAGAGGTGATTATTATACCACCTGAATAAACCACCAATCTTGGTCTACTTTTTCACTCTTCAAGGGGGACTCCCAACTGAATTTTTTACTCCGTTCTTTAAACATTGTGTCCAGTTTCTTTAATCCTGTTTCCACTCTGAATAAATAGTTGCCTGCAGCTGGAATTCAGGGAGAAATGCAAACAAGCTAAAGCCTGTTTTAGCCATTGTATCTTCGATTTAATTATTCCAATTGCAGGATCTTAGTTATGATAGAAAGCATGTTGTGCAAAATTATTCCCCGGGGTTAGTTGGGAAGTGTAAAAAACATTGTCTCCCTTGCCTCAAGCATGAAAGGAAAAGGTCATTTTTCTGTAGAAAGACACTCCAGGACACCATGCTGTACATCAAAGAAAAAGCAGCTGAAACGATTGGCTTCCTGGTCACTTTCCAGACAGATTATAGCGAGAGTCCACAACAGTCAAAAAAGGGTAGTGTAACTTTAAAACCAAGGCTTCCAGTAGCCAATATGACTTTGCCTTTTCCGAAGGACTCTCTTCCCAAACATGTTAATGCTGGCGATGTGTTACTCCAACTTCTCATGGTTCAGGTCACGTAGAGAAGATGACAACAGATTTTGGATTAGTTTGTTGTGTTGTCGCTGCTGTTGTCATCTTGGGCAATTGTCAGCTGAGAGGGTTGGTAGCAGTCATACTGGAATCTACCAGTTTTCACAGTTGCATGATTTTAGAGCTTATGTATCTCCTGGATGATCCATTCTTCTTCTGTGGTCCCTTCTGCCTCTTCATTGGACCACTCATGGGGATTCACTTTATTCCAACCTTTTGTCCACCTCAGTGACTTAACTTACAAGCATTTAGATGACCTATTCGCTGTTCATTCTGTTTATTCCATTATGGCCAACTTCTTTCATTTTTAATTGCTTAAGAGAGTATAAGATAAGAATATTGTAGGCTTCCTACCTCTCTCCCCATCAATGAAGGAGAGCTAGTTCGTTGTCATTCAGGTTTATTTTTATTATCTTAGTTTAAGCCAACTAAAACATTTGCTCTCTGTAGAGAAAGCAGAATGGTGTCAGTGGTTGCTATACAGAATAAATATCACTAAAAGAATCAGATATTCCCATTATTAATTTTCTTATATGGTCACTTTTGAGCTATGATATGCATAAAATCTATTATAAACAAACCACATTATCCACAATATAACATTAACATTTTAACATGGGGCAGTGTGTGATCTCACACACTAAAAAGTTTGGGCCTTGTGAGTATTGGGATGGAAAACCCAGCAGTCGTAGGAAGCAGAAGTCGATCAGGGATGCAGGAGCCAGGGAAGATTAGGATTTGGGTTAAAGACTAAATGAGGGTTAGTGACTCTGTTTGAATTCAGTGATGGTGAAATCTTATAAACTTTTCTTAAAAGATTTCAGTTGCATAACCATCATTAGAACCAGAAAATATGTACCTCTTCTCATCTAGCCCAAAACCAAGCCCATAGAAGTGGGTGTTCATCCTGGGATTTGAATCCAAGCCTTGTTTCCCATAGGCTATACCCTCCCTCCCATCCCAAAACAGCAACAAAAAATAAAAAATCAATAAGATTGTAAATTCCTATTTAGGCCTATTTCAAGCAGGACTTGGTGGGGATGATTCAGTAGATGACACTCTTCCCAATGCAGAACCAGTTCCTCAGCATGGTGTTGGGGGATATTGCCTTTGGAGATGCTGTATTATGAATGAGTCTTTGTAACTGAGCACTTGTGCTCATTTAAAAATCCCATGGTACTTTTTTGCAAGGGAAGGATAGTTAACCTTGGTGTGATAGCCAACTTTCCTTTCAGTTAATTAATTTGGGCCTTTATAAATTTTCTCTGAAGTTTCAGCTGGATATATTATTCATCACATCCTACTGTAAACTTTTGTGTTGGGTTACTCTGTGCTGTTTGAACAGCTGCTGCTTGTATTTCATTGATAGAACATTTGCAAAATGTGTAACATTGGAAATGTGTTATATCAATATGCAATATTATTTTTATCTTATTTGTGTATCTAATATTATGACTGTTATTTATGTGTTCCATTTCTATATATTAAAGCTAAGGTTATGACTGGTAATACAACATGGCATGTGAATTCAATTAGCGGGCCAGAACAATGCATACACAAAAGGAACGTATTGTAATTCACCAGTTCAACTGACCTTGCTAATTATATCCTACCTTTGTGAAAAAAGTGAATTTATATTTGCCTTTACTCCATCGTAAGTATTAATTTATTATTAATTATCTTTCTTTGGTGTGAGAAGAGCTGCAGTTGTATTGAACTGTTATGGCTTGTGTTAAAAACATTCTACATTTTTACTGACAAAACATTAATAAATCTAAATCAGAGTGGCCCGCCTAGACTGTTGGCAGTAATGAATTCCTAAAAAATAGTCCCCATATGAAAACTGCTATCTCATGTCTGAGCCTTTTCTCCTTGGGAAAGTAAATGAAGAGGAGTTACTTCAATGAGAATCTTTTATGCTGAGGTGAAGCTGATACAAATGTCTTTTTAGTGAGGTACTCAAAGAAAGAGAACATTTTCTTTTAAATATAATTCATGTGTACACAATGGTTCATTTACCCTATCTGGTTTGATAATTTGCATTGAGGACTTTAACTTTTATGTTGTTTGGGGTTTTTCTGTCTAATTAAGGATTCCTCTGCTTAGTTTCTGACCATCAAACAAACATTAACTTGTTTGGGCCGAAGAGATCAGACCAAATGGGAGAGAAAGAGGGAAGAATGAAAAGAACTGATGGCAAAACGGAACTCATTTTTATTAGCATATGTTCTCTTCCACTGCAGATCTATATTTTTTTTTAGCTTTAAATGAGTACAAATTTTTTTGAGTTAGCAAAAATAATATTTTCTGTCTGTTAATATACTTTCTATTGATGTTCATATGTAATTAAAACATGTATTATTTTCCACTTAAAATAATTTAACTGAAAGCACAGTAACTTTGATAGGAAACAGTTCATTATGAAGGTCTCAACCAGGGTTGTAATCCTTTGACTTAATGGACAATTGTCTCTCTTAATATGATAGAACCAGGGTCCTGGAAGTAGAAAAATTTTACTCACGAAATGTAGATAGGGTTAGCTACAGAATTTAAAGGGGGTATAAACCCTCTTGTTTCAGACTGTTAACCAACCATTAGGGACCAAATTCAGAACAGCTCAGTTTTGGTACCAAAATAAGTGGGCAGATTTTCATAAGAGCTCAGCACGTTTGGGAGGTGGGGTCTTTTGAAAATCTAGTTGTAATTGACACAATGGAAGTTGCTGGGCACTTTCAAAAATCTGGCCCTTATTCAGACATCTAAATGGAAAAACTGAGTTGGTTTGAAAATTTGGCCTCAACTGCCTGGAGAAGGAAGACTCTTCCTCTGGTGGATTATTCTATAGGTCCCTGATCTTTCACCTTTCAGATCAATGGAAATTTTGCCATTGATGTTGACTGGCATAGAATCGTACCCTAATGATATGGTTTCTTGAATCTCCCACTTAAGTAGCTGGCACTGGTAAGTGTTGGGGACAGTATTATGCACTGGTTGGACCACTGTTCTGATATGGTAAAACAAGTCCTGTGCTCCTAAAATTCCAAGAAATGTGTGTGAAATTTACAAAAGTATGTTAATGATACGCTATTAAGAATAATGAATTCCTTTGTTAAACTGTTGTGAAACGTTTTTGCCCAGGTTACCTTATAAAAAATACTCTATCAGACCATCAGACTTCTGGAATTCATTATCAGATGTATATTATATTATAACAATATGATGCCATTACTTTATAAGCTGTTATATTGAGACCTCATTTAGAATACTGTGCTGAGGAATGGCCTACATTTTCATAGAAAAGATGCATTCTGCCTGGAGACACAGCATCTTAGAGAACCTGTATTGTTCTCTGCTCTAAGGTATATCTGTTAAAGGCCAAAGCACTTGTATCTGTTCTCCTGTGGAAGAGTGGACTTCAGTGACTGATAAGGGCTGTTTTATTCATGATCTAATCCTGCTGTGCCTTTGGAGGCCAAACTTCCATTTGAAGTCAAGTAGGTTCAATGATTATATTTGGCAGTGCAGTCCATAGAGTTACTATCTAAGGCCTAGTTCTGAAGTTACGCTGATGTCAATTTGGGAAGGAGTCAATAGAACAGCTAGAGTTCCATCTATTTTTCTTTTACTTGAATTTCTTATGAAGCAATGCATGACAGAGAATAGGTGGGTGTGATATGGCCATTTTCCCAGCAAAATTGATTCTGTCAAGTTATTTTCAGCCCTACCTTTCTACGTATCCTTACATCTTTTCTTTCTGTGTTTTTTCATACAGAAGCATAGATCCCCATTAAATGTACAGTACAATATGACTTTATAGGACAATCCAGTCCATATGGGAGTTTTGGTTGGCTAGGAATTGCAGAATCAGGCCCTTCTAATGTTTTCATATTTGGTTGTTGAGGGCCATACTGTACATTTAAATGGCATTGATACATCTTTATATGAAGATGAGGTATATCAAGAAAAAGAAGCAAGTAAAGCTTCGGCTATATTTATAGTTTTTATTCCCCCAAAGTCCCTTAAATATGCACTATTTCCGACAAGAAGGACTGGGTTGATCAGTTGCAGGTACCCATTGCTGAATTTAGTCAACAAGCCCTTACATGGTTCACTTCAGGGTTAGGGGAAATTATGAAAATGAGTTTGCCATGCTTTGCAATGGCAGTGACCAGTAGCAGAAAGATTAAGTTCCATGGGTAGGAAAGGAAGTCTAGGAGCTTGCTTCAGGATGGGACAGACTGGAGTTCAAATCTGAACTGTGATGTCCTCATTTACACTGTAGGAATGTGGTTATGATAGATGACTTGGGCCACATATGATGGCAGCTGTGTTAAGTTATAGTTGTCCCTAGAGAAGATAAAAGATCACTTCCTTTTTCCCATCCTTGCTCTTTTCTTATTATCCTCCATTTTAGAACAGTGTTTTTCATGCTTTGAAAAGTAAAGGTTTATTCTTTCCTTTTATCTTTACCAAGATTAGCAAAACAAGATCTTTAGATTTAACTAGTTGCTTCAGGTGGTGCCAATTTCTCTTTGAAAATCCAGAAGAGGCAGTGCCATAAAGGAGAAATTTATGTCATTAGTATAAATTGGCTATTAACCGGGATGGGCAGGGATGGTGTCCCTAGCCTCTCTTTGCCAGAAGCTGGGAATGGGCAACAGGAGATGGATCACTTGATGATTACCTGTTCATTCCCTCTGGAGCACCTGGCATTGGCCACTGTTGGAAGACAGGATACTGGGCTAGATGGACCTTTGGTCTGACCCAGTATGGCTGTTCTTGTGGTGCCAACGTAACTTTGTCTGAGAGATGTACGGGTGATGTTTGAATTAAAGTAACCAATAGGAAAAAAGAAAAGCAAAAGGCCTCTAAACTCAGCAATATTTAATAGATAATATGTCACTTTTCTAGAAGGATTTTAAATAAAATCAATGTTAAATAATATTCAGAGTAATACAAACAGTTGTCAATAAATGTAAGTTTAATTATAATTTTACATGAATTTCTCTGGGATTAATGTACATATTCTCTGGGATCAACCAGTTAAATGCAATTATAAGCTTGCTTGCTTGAATCAGTATCTGTGTACAGAAGAAAGCAAAACCAAATGAGGTGGGCAATGCTAGCTTGTGCAACTGAATAGAGATCCTGCAGCCTGGGCTAAAGTCATGTTAGATGTGTTGCCTGGCACCAGCCAAATCAGTACCAAATGTGGTTTGAGTTCCTCGGGACAAGGATTATTATTTTTACTAGTAGTATTACAGTAGTGCCTAGGAGCCCTAGTCATGGACCCATTGTGCTAGGCATTGTACAAACATAGAATATAAGGATGGTCCCTGCCCCAACAGGCTTAGTCTAAGACAAGAGACAACAGATGTTTACAGACAGATGGCAGAGTACAATTAAGCAATGAGACCGTATAGGTCAGCATGATGGAAGGTGGTCACTGGATATCAGCAGCCTAACTGTTGTCAAGTATTCTGTAGGCATCACAGCAAAGGAGAGCTTTGGAGGAGGGATCTGCAGGTGTATAAATGAGGTGGCTTTGCTGATGTTTATGAGGGGCTTCTCCTAGGCATGTGGGGCAGCGTGAGATTTGTTTGAAAATTTAACAAGTGGCTGCATGGAGGAGAACATCAACAGCGTGATAGCCAATGAAAGCTGACAGGCAGGGTGGGGATTGACTGTGAAGATCCGTGAAAGTGAAGATGAGCAGTTTATGTATAAATCATAAAGAAGGGGGAGTCAATGGAGGGATTCAAAGAGAAGGGTAACAAGGTCAAAGTGATGGGCCAGGAAAATGATCTTTATAGCAGCATTCTGAGTGAACAAGTGGGGCAAGATTGCATATGTCAGGGCCAGAGAAAAGAATGTTGCAGTACTCAAGAGCAGGATGATGAGAGCCTGGATGAGAGTTTTTGCTGTGTGAATGGGTAGGAAAAGCAGTATCTAAGAGAGGTAATATAGAAAGAATCAGCAAGATTTTTATATAGGCTGGATGTGAGGAGCAAGAGAAAAAGTCTGAGTCGAAGATGACCCCCAGTTACAGGCCTGAGTGACAGGCAGGACAGTGGTGTTGTCCAAAGTATTCAAAAAAGGAATTCGTGGGGAGGGTTTGGGGGATAAGATAAGGAGCTCTGTTTTAGCCATGTTTGGCTTGAACTGGCAAATAGACATCAATTAAATATCAGAGAGAGAGAGAGAGGCTGCGATTTCAACTTGATATGATACAGCATGGCCAGAGGGCAGCAGGAGAGTGTTAGAAGGGAGACTTATTCCCTGTAGAAGGAAGAAAGTTTGCTATAGATTAATTAAAGCACCTGAAGCCAATTAGAGCACCTGAAGCCAGTCACCTGATAAAACCCCCCTGCTTCAATCAAGGGAAGGAATTGAAGCAGAGTGGATTCGTGTTGGAGTAGAGAGCAATTTGGAGGGAAGCAGAGGAGAGTTTGGAGAAGACCAAAGTGGTGGGCGAAGAAGACCAAGACCCTAGGTAAAGGGACACCTGGTTTGTGCAGAGGGAGGCCCACAAGCTGAAGGGCAGGAGAGGGAAGTAGTCCAGGGGAAGGAACCTCTAGTTCAAGCCGTTTACCGCTATCCCTAGGGCTCCTGGGCTGGGACCCGGAGTAGAGGATGGGCCTGGGTCCCTCCCTCTCCACTCCCCTCCTCTAGGGCACTAGTGGGGCAGTTAATACCCCAGTTCAGGGGCGAGAAATGGTGCCCTGAACACTCCCCAAGAAGAGAAAGCGCGAGACCCATCAAAGTAGTACCGGCAATTTGCCACAGAGGACAGAAGGAGACAGGTCTGGAGAGTAGAGAAGAATATCTGTGAGTCCTCAGCATAGAGAGATGAATTTGTTTTTGTGGATGAGATTACCCAGAGATAAGGTGTAGAGGGAGAAGAGAAGGGGACCAAGGACAGAGTCCCATGGAATTTCCATTGAAAGTTGGAGGCAAAATTCATAGATTCCAAGACCAGAAGGGACCATTGTGATCATTTAGCTTGACCTGCTGTATAACACAGGCAATAGAAATATAGTTCCCTAGTTACAGTTACATGTTGAGACCTATCATTTAGCCAGTTTTTAATCCATGTAATGTGTGCCATGTTAATTTTATATCATTCTAGATTTTAATCAAAATGTTGTACGGTACCAAGTCTAACGCCTTCAGAAGTCTAAATATTATGTCAATACTATTACCTTTATCAACCAAACTTGTAATCTTATCAAACAAAAATGTCAAGTTAGTCTGACAGGTTCTATTTTCATGAATCCATGTTGATTTCCATTAATCACATTATCCTCTTTTAGTTTTTTATTAATTGAGTTCTGTATCAGCCACTCTATTATCTTGATGAGGAGGATCCTTCAAAGGACGTGCTGAAGGAGCAATTGGAGAGGTAGGAGGAGAACCAGGAGAGCACAGAGTCAAGGAAGCCAAGGGTGGACAAGATTTCAAGAAGAGCATGATTGACTGTGGCAAAGACAGGTCAAGGAGAATGAGGATGGAGTACTGGTTCTGAGGTTTAACTAGGGAGAGGTCAGTAGAGACTTTGGCTAGAGTTCTAGTGGAGTGCCGGGGCAGAAATTGGATTTAAAAGGGTCTAAGATAGAAATGGAGAAGAGGAACTTCAAACAGGAATTGTAAACAGCATGTTCAACATGTTTAGAAGATGAAATGGCATGGAGGGGGACATGGGAAAGGGTCTTCAATCAGGGCACTTCCCAGGCAAAACTGCTGTCCAGAATTAATTACTATTCAGTCTGTGCTGCATTAGGCTCTTAAGCCTCCTTTCATATCCACAAAAGTTAATCCTCTGGCATTGACTTCAATAAGATTTAAGCACATGCTTAAAAATTAAGCAAATGCTAGAGCGCTGTCCTGAACTGGGGCCTAATAGCCTAAGCCAGAGGTTCTCAAAGTGTGGTCCACGGCCCACCAGAGGCCACAAGCTCCATCCAGGTGGTCTGTGGACAGTTCCCTCTAAGGGGTGCACCTGGGTGGCCGCACGCAAGAGAATGAAGGGCCACTCACCTAATGAGTGGAGCTGCGCAGGCGTGGCTCTACTAATTAGGTGCCTGGACCCTGGAGAAAGACACACATGTAAGGTGTGGTGGTGGCCTTCGGTGGGATAATGGGTAGTTGGGAGGGGTCAGTGGTGCGAGAAGAGGGGGTGGGGGAATTTGGGATGTGCAGGACTGCAGTGGCCAGAGAAAGGGGCGACTTTCCTCAGCTCCAGGGCTGCGGCTGCCGGGGAGAGATGGCCCTCCTTCCCAGCCTCAGCTCTGTGGCTGCTGAGATGGGGGAGACCCCCTTCCTTCCCAGCCCCAGCTCGGGGGCTGCCGCATCAGGGGAGAGATCCCCCTTCCTTCCTAGCCCCCGCTCGGGGGTTGCTACAGCTGTGGAGAAAGGGCACATCCATCGTATTAGAAAGGTAAGACTACTGATATTAAAATATGAGTTGTCTTTTTAATTGTAGAACAAAAAAAGTTATTTTTATAGCGCTTTTATCCAAAGCACTTTACAATAGTTAGCTAATGGTAAAAACAACATTTGGAAAGATCATTAAGTGGTCTGCCGAGACCCTCAGCAATTTTCAAGTGGTCCGTGAAAAAAAAATTTGAGAACCACTGGCCTAAGTTAATCACTAAATAACTAATCAGAATCTAACTGTATTTCTGCCTCCCTTATTCACTAATGTATATGTGCGACTCTGGACTGAACTTAATTCAACAAATGGTAAATTCTCTATACAGTTTTTCAGTGTGATGATGACTAGAGGTCCAAGAGCAGTATTTTAGATGGTTATTTCTTCCTGTAGCAAATATGAACATAGATCAAACTGAGAACAGTAGATTACTGAACAGGTTTCTCTGTTAAAACTGGAGAAAGGTGATATTGTTATTCTGTATTTAAATACATGAGCTTGAAAAATCAACTCCTGCTAGTGCACCTGTAGTTCTCTGATTTATCTGTAACCAATGTACGTCCATGTTTGGTCTAAATCAGAAGAATGCTAAATAAACGCTGTTTAAATACTTGGCAGTGGCTAGCTCAGCAGTTTGACCGTAGCTCCACTGAACATACCTGGGTGGCTTAGTGTAAAAAAAGGCTTTCATCAGTGTTCTTTTTTGCTGTAAAATGAAAATCAATAAAGATTTGGTTTGAGTGATTTCAGGAAAGGATTGCAGCTTGAACTTCTCATATTATAAAATAAGAGTCCACAAAAGTATCCAATGAACCTCTGAATAATAAAAATAATTAAGGTTTCCTTTTAATAATATATTTAATGGTTTTTAAGCGAAAATATGCAATATCCTTTTGATATTGCTGCAATGAAGAATCTTCAGAACCTACAACCCGTTGCACCATTTTTGTTGTTCTGCAGTCCTGAGGTAAGACAGAGAGCAACATCCTGGAAACACTATAAATTGTCACAGCTGGAAAAATCTCTAAGGATTTTTCTAAGTCATGGAACTTGTTTCACATGAAAGAGATGTGAAACTAATGACTAAGTGCCTTAAAAGGAGATTTCACAGATGCGGGTACAGTTGCTTTTAGACAGTTGGTTACATTTTTGTGGTCTCTCTTTCACTGAAGGGGATACATTTTATTTGAGATGTGCAGTGAGATAGCAAAAGGGAGTATGTGCTGCCATTTCTGAGAGACCCTAATGACTTGTGATTGGTTTCACAATTTCTTTGAATTTCTCATGGTCTGATGATACTTAGACAAGATGATTTTGTTTTCATTGTAGTATAGGCCCAATTCTGCTTCCATTGACATCTATAGGAATTTTGCCATAACTTTAGCATGACGAGAATGGTCCCCTTCTGAGTTATCATGGACGCAGTCATTTCCAAACAGTGGCACCATCCTTCTAGTGCAGTGCGCTCTTTCCAGGTATCATTTTCCCTTGGAGATCACATCTCTTGAAAGCTTCCACACAGGGCAGAAGAATGTAAGTTTGTGATGTTTCTCTTTTCTCCTAAGTGCTAGTTCCCACAATATAGAAATAGGTTTCAGAGTAGCCGCTGGTTTAGTCTGTATCTTAGTCTCTAAGGTGCCACAAGTACTCCTTTTCTTTTTAATATAGAGATAGTAGCTTAACCATTTAACAGATGAGTAATTTACTAGGTATTAGGGGCAAGATGTGTCAGGTGCTAGTAAATGGTCTTTGAATTATCAGTGCTTCAGTAACGCATTTTCATCTGCCTTCAGGTGAATGTAAACCTCATATGAATAGGGCTAGTAGGGAGACTAAGTACTTCCTTTATTTCTAATGTGGTTGGAATGTAGGTACTTTGGTAAAATATCCAATTCTTTTCAGAAAATGTAAGCACATGCTATTCAGGTAAAATGACAGGAAGGGAGCATTTTCTGTTTGGTGCATCCAAAATAACTCCCCAAAGTTCCAGCAGAATGAACCACCCTAACTAATGTCCCCACAGCACCAATTTCGGGGTCAATTCATTTGATAAAGTTCCGTATACAGTTCACCTGAAATTCAAGATTTGTTAGCACAGGGTTTCTTCTACTTTAGACCAGATGGGTAATAAGCACAAATCTGGGACAACAGGCTCTAAAGGAGAATCTAGAACAAAAAAGAAAGAACATCCATTTATAAATGAAAAGCATAGAAACATTTTGAAAAAGGCCAGTGTAAAAGCTGAACTAGCTTTTGGTCAGCTTTTACAAATGCCCCTCCCCACACAGTCAACAGGAAAGAACGTCCAGTGACTGCTAGGAAAGGACACCGCACCCTCGTTTTCAGAGTATGTATGTGTGTGAAGCAAGAGAGCATGTGCTGCTGGGAGCAGGGGCTGCCCTCCCTCCCCTGGCTCCTTCCCATTGGCTGCTGGAGGCAAGGGAATGGGCTAGTCAGTTGACTCTCACCTGCTATTTGGATATTTAAGCTTACTTGGTCTTTTCAAAAAATCTCCTGCTAGCAACCCTTAATGTAGCGTCAGGGATGTGTTATTTATGATGCTGTGGGCCTGACCAATCACGTGTTTTGGGTCAGGAAGGAATTTTTCCATTGGATACAATTGGCAAGAGTTGTGGTTGTTTTGTTCCTTCCTCACAGCATCAAGGAGGCACAGTTAGCTTACAGCAATAATACTTAAAAGGTTAATATTAGGAAAGTAAGACTGTTTAGCTTGTCACAACTTGCGGCTGGTGCCCAGTGCAGATAAGGATAAGAGGGACCAGCTCCAAGAGGTAAATGAGACCCAGGGTTGCACTGGTGGTCCTTCTGTCTGGCAAAGGGGGACACCTGATGTTTTTATGGGCTGAGGTCCTCCCTTGGGAACCGCTACACACCCTGTGCAGCAGAGGTGGGGAGGATTCTGAAGTGGGCTGAATCACAGGGGTGAGCTCAGGTGGGTCTATCCCAAGTTACTGATTGTAGGGTGGGAATTTTGAACACTGCACTGGACCCAATTCAGTGCCTGTTATACGAGGGTGAGGAATGTAATGAACTCCCCCCCCCACCCCCCGGGTAAATAAATAACGTGTCTGCCTGCTGCTGAAAATCCATCCCATATGACTATCATTCATTTGCCTGTGTGTTTTGACTAATGCAATTGGCACTAAATCTGGAAACCAGAAAAAGGATTTACTTATACATCAACACAAAGCAGTGTCTGAAATCTTCACCCTGCATGTGTGGAGACACAGCATCCACACATTTCTTTGCACCATTTAAGACCCAGTAGAACTTGTTTTACTTTAATATTTAATTAAAATTTCTAGATTATTTATTTATTAACAGTATCTTGTTTATTTATTATCTTGCTGTTACCTTGTCCGTGAGGACAATGTGATAGATGATTTCTACAGTGCTATACTTGCTCAGTTAATTTGTTCTGTAAAATAGTTTGTATTCCAAGTATAATTCTTAACAAAAGTTACATACAGCATGTTACTGTCAAAATCCTTCAATAGTAAAGTTTTATTTGGGTTTATTTGTTTGGATTTACCCATTACCAAACCATTAAATATGATAGGCACAGTATAGTTAATGGTCCAAATGATTTTGCTGGGTTATATTCTTTCAGTGTACCTTAATCAGGTAACTCTGGCAAAAACAGTGTCACTGAAAACAGATGTGCTGTTGTTTTACTTTAACTACCATGTACTATTCAGTGTTATTCTATAGCCACTGTTCTTGACAAGCCAATTATGGAACAAAACAAAAACCATGTGTGACAAAGTTCCTCCTCTACCTTGGTGGGTCTTGCACTTATTGGCGGATTTGCTCGCCTTAGAGCTTCACAGCAGCCCTCAGTTTGGCCGTTTTCATGAACCCACAGTCCAGGTCAACTCCTCCTGTGTCTGACCAGGAGTTGGGAGGTTCAGAGGGAACCCGGGCCCACCCTCTACTCCGGGTTCCAGCCCAGGGCCCTGTGGAATACAGCTGTCTAGAGTGCCTCCTGAAACAACTGTGCAACAGCTACAATGCCCTGGGCTACTTCCCCATGGCCTCCTCCCAACACCTTCTTCATCCTCACCATAGGACCTTCCTCCTGGTGTCTGATAATGCTTCTACTCCTCAGTCCTCCAACAGTCTGCATTCTCGTTCTCACTCTCAGCTCCTCACGCCTCTTGCTCCCAGCTCCTTACACACACACCACAAACTGAAGTGAGCTCCTTTTTAAACGTAGGTGCCCTGATTAGCCTGCCTTAATTGATTCTAGCAGCTTCTTGATTGGCTGTAGGTGTTCTAATCAGCCTGTCTGTCTTAATTGTCTCCAGAAGGTTCCTGATTGTTCTGGAACCTTCCCTACCTTCCCTGTTACCTTACCCAGGGAAAAGGGACATACTTAACCTGGGACTAATATATCTGCCTTTACACATGTGAGTAGTCCCATTGAGTTCAGTTGCACATGTTTTTTTAGGGTGGGTGCCTAAATTAGCTTTCTGCAGATTGGAAAAGTAAAAATGTACCTTATCTAAGAAAATGGCTTGTGAGAGTAAAGTCGGGATGATACTTATGACTGAGAAACGTAGTGCTGTGTGAGAAGACCAATAACAAGAGTTCCATACTTATGGTTCCTATTTCTCACAAGTTTAGGGAGAAAAGTTATCTATATTTCTGACATAAATGGTCTCGTAGATAACTTGGGCATCATGAATGTGGAGATGAATATCTGTAATGTCCCTCCGAGCCCCTGGAGGAGAGTATGGCAATGCAAACATGCAGCAGCCTTCTTCCAGCACAGATCCCATAGATAGAAAGCATGGCCCCAAAATGGAGGTTTTTGGCCAAGGAGGGGCATGGTGGGCATGCTCTAAATATCAGTAGCCAGTGACAGTGATTTTTCCTTCTCTTTTCTCCACCCTCTCTACCTCTTATCTCCCAGCCCCAGTAGCAGAGCTCCAAAGGACAGCAGGGACCTACCTTGGGATTAAATCTCCCTGTGCATGCAAGCATGAATCTAGACCAAGTTTGCAGGTTTGCAGTAAAAGGAAATTATATGAAGCAGTGAAAGGAGAAAAGCTATGCAGATGATCAAAACAAAATATTTTGATGACCAAGATAAGCACAAATGTTTTCTTAGGAATTAAAGTGGCCATTGATTTGTGTGATAGGGAGTCCAACAACCCTGCAGACTTGCATATGATCTTAACGTTTCTTCATTCCAGTGTGTGTCTCACTAAAAACATTTTCTAATGTACTTTAGAATTAAATTGTACAGCAGAAATCTTCCACTCAAACAGAGTTCCTACTGTCTTCAAGTGCAAGTTCATTTCAATTCACCACTTGATTTAATTTGAGGCTCTCCCCAACAAGCCAAACCATGTTCAGTGAAAAATTAAAAGCAAAAGTATATTCTCTCTTTGTTAATGGGGTGGTATAAAGAATACCACTGAGGACAAATTGAGCTAGATTAGAGGATACAGGGCAGGCTCTTGATGACATTGTGTTTGGATTTACCCATTTTGCCAATTAAAGGCAATTTTCTGCTCCAGTATGAAGATACTGTTTACAGTGTAACTAAAGACAGTAGTTTAGTATCCCAAATAACTTATAAAGAGACTTTTTGAGCAGCAATCTGATGTAATATAAGGTACAAAGATTCTTGTTCCACTGTGGTTCTCAGAACTTGAGTTTCCAGGGGAGAGCTTTAGTTGCTTCTTTATTTATCCCACACTGACTACTTGTGCTTTGGGGCCAGAAGACTTTATTTATTTATTTGCTGTATTCCTGTCCATCAGAGCCTACAAATTAAGCTGTCAAAAGTAAATATTTTTCCTTTCCAGTACATTTAATTACTAAATATTAAATCTGCGAAATGCCAACTTTCTCCCTTTTTTTAATCCCCCCCTACTGTGCTTTGAAGATCTTGGTTCCCACAGAAGTTGCTCAGAGATAGCAAGCAGTCTATTCATAGAGCTTCAAAGGAGGAAATTTGCCCGCTAAACAGATTCTGTTCGATATGGATTCTTATATCCTCCTTATCATCTGAGAACCTACCAATAGTGCATGAAGCAATGTGACTAACAACTGAGGTTCATTCTGTATCTCATCGTGTCCCCTAAGGGAGAATCATGTGTGCAGTACAGACTTTTGTTTTGGTAGGGTTTTGTTTTTTGTTTTTTGGGATTTTATGATGTACACACTTCTATATGTTTGTATTAGAGAAGTCAAGTCAAAGAAGTGTGCCTTGCACATGGAGTGGAAGGTAGTGAGTATTGTGATGATCCTTAGTTATGAGGGGGATTGTTTCATACTCTTGGATCAGCCTTTAAGAAAGCTGTCTCTCCTGTATAGACAAATGTTACCCTTATGATGGAAAGTTCCATTGGACCAGCTGAGTTGTTGTCCTTGGTCTCCATCCCAGAGCTTTTGGTGATCTTTTAGATATCCTGGTGTGACGCACATTGCAGAGACTGTAAACAACTGCACAGAGGTATCCCCCTCCAGGGTAATTTGCATATAGTGGTTCAAAGTTTCATTTCCAGAGACCAATAGACAAAGAACAGGATTTTGGTTTAAAAAGGCTGAATTTCAACTGACTCAGGGCCTTCTTTCTGATACAACTAGTGGATATGAACTTTTGTCCAAGGGGGCCCAAATCCTGTTGAAGAGTTGGAAGGACTTTGGCCTACTGGGTCCCTATAACGCTGATGTGTGTACGCTGGTATGTTTAGTGAGTGTCCCATAGCTGTTGATTGTTTTTATGTGTTTTCTCTCTAATGCTTCTACCTTAAGAATAAATGTGCTTGCTTAGAAGGAGCTGGGTGGTAAATTGTAACTGCTGGCAATGCACTGGACATAGCCCTTGGGAGAAAGCACAGCACAAGAACTGGCCTTTAGGCAGACTGGCTTGCTGGGGATATCACAGTGTAAGGCAGGGAGTTGTGGAGACTTAAAAACCTACAGTCAGAAGGGAGTGGGACAAGAGTCCCTGCTGAGCAACTGGTGATGGATGGAGGCCTGACACCT
The DNA here is from genome assembly GCF_965140235.1 of Caretta caretta. Lineage (NCBI taxonomy): Eukaryota > Metazoa > Chordata > Testudines > Cheloniidae > Caretta > Caretta caretta. Next base: position 34,020,910 of record NC_134214.1, read on the forward strand.
CCCTGGAATCTCCTGGAATGGACCACGGAGTGGTAATAAAGGTGAAACTATTACATCTGGGGCCAGGACATTGAGCACCTTGAAGATAAAGATTCAGACTTGGACAGAAAGTCAGCACAAAACCGTTGGGCAACTTAGACGTTTTGAGGAATTAAGGTTTGCATACACCTTGGACTGGACCTTTATGTAGGGGTGAGTCTCACTCTTGGGGCTTGCTACACAGGAAAAAATATATAGTTGTCAGGGAATCCCAGTCTCCCACTGGCTCTTCATTTTGGCTGCATACTGGCCTGCTGTAGCCTAGAGAGAGAACAAAAAGTGAGTCAGGGAAAGAAGCATCAAAGCAGGGAGTGGCACAGCTGCTAATTGGGGTAGAATTCATGAACCTTGCCTCCCATGTGCCACAGGTCCCAGTTTTAGCTGGCTAGTGCCCTGTTCTGATACCAGCAGTCCTTAGAAGTATCTGTGGTCCTATGTTTTTACTGTTGTTTGGGCTGACGAGGTGACGAGAGATGGTCTTGGGCTAGCAGCCTCTCTTCATACAAAATACCATCAAATAAGCCCCCGTTCCCTGTTTGGTGCAAAAATGTGGGTCCTGTCCATGACTGCAGTCTCAGAGATGCTTATAGGGTCAATCTGAAAATTTAGCCTCTAAAGCCTCATCAGAAGAATCCATTTTAATACCAAATGAAAATAATTTTGTTTTTTTTAAATGCTGGATGGTGTAAACATAATAACAAAATTACATTGTGGTTTTGGATCTTTGATTGTTTTAAGGGTTAGAATTTAAAAACAGCCTCAGTTTAAAAATGAAAAAAGATCAGACATTCACACTTAAGTGGCTACTATATAATATTTTCCATTGAGATTTTTAGTGTTCATTCTTGCTGTCCATCTGAACTGTCCAAACCTCTTGAATCTGAGAAACTGGACTCTTGCTCTTTTATAATAAAAGAAGTTTTATAATAAAACTTTTATAATAAAAGAAGAAAATGTGGAAATGGTAGAGGTGCTAAATGACTTTTCTGTTTCAGTTTTCACCAAAAAGTTTAGTGGTAATTGGATATGTAACTTAATGAATGCCAGTGAAAATGAGGCAGGATCAGAGGCTAAAATAGGGAAAAAACAAGTTAAAAATTACCTAGACAAGTTAGATGTCTTCAAGACGGCAGGGCCTGATAAAATACATCCTAGAATACTCAAGGAGCTGACTAGGGAGATATCTGAAACATTAGTGATTATCTTCAGAAAGTTATGGAAGACAGGTGAGATTCTAGAGAACTGGAAAAGGACAAATATAGTGCCAATCTATAAAAAGGGGAATAAGGACAACCCAGGGAATTACAGACCAGTCAGCTTAACTTCAGTACCTGGAAAGATAATGGAGCAATTAATTAAGCAACCAGTTTGCAGACACCTAGAAGAAAATAATGTTATAAGTAACAGTCATCATGGATATGTCAAAAACAAATCATGTAAAACCAACCTAATAGCTTTCTTTAATAGGGTAACAAACCTTATGGATAGGAGGGAAGCAGTAGATGTAATCTATCTTGACTTTAGTATGGCTTTTGATACTGTCTCACATGACCTTCTCATAAACAAACCAGCTATGCACCCACCTTATAGGAGCTCCATCTAGGTTGGAAAACCGTTCTGAGTGGTTCACAGTCAAGCTTGGAAAGGCATATCAAGTGGGGTCCTGCAGGGATCAGTTCTGGGTCCAGTTGTGTTCAATATCTTCATCAATGATTTAGATAATGACATAGAGAGTACACTTATAAAGTTTGCAGACAATACCAAGCTGAAAGGGGTTCCAAGTGCTTTGGAGCATAGGATTAAAATTCAAAATTGTCTGGGCAAACTGGGGAAATGGTCTGACGTAAATATGATGAAATTCAATAAGGACAAATACAAGTTACTCCACTTAGGAAGGAACAAAGAGTTGCATGCATGCAAAATGGGAAATGGCTGCCTAGGAAGGAGAACTGCAGAAAGGAATCTGGGGGTCATAGTGGGTCACAAGCTAACTATGAGTCAACAGTGTAACTCCTTTGCAAAAAAAGCAAACATCATTCTGGGATGTGTTAGCAGTAGTGTTGTAAGCAAGACACAAGAAGTAATTCTTCTGCTCTACTCAGTGCTGATAAGGCCTCAGCTAGAGTATTGTGTCCGGTTCTGGGCCCCACATTTCAGGAAAATATGGACAAATCGGAGACAGTCCGGAGAAGAGCAACAAAAATGATTAAAGGTCTAGAAAACATGGGTTTGTTTAGTCTGGAGATGAGAAGACTGAGGGGGGACAGGAAAACAGTTTTCAAGTATGAGGAGGAAGAAAAATTGTTCTCTTTGACCTCTGATGATAGGACAAAAAACAATGGGTTTAAATTGCAGCAAGGGTGGTTTTGGTTGGACATTAGGAAAAACTTCCTAATTCTCAGGGGAGTTAAGTGCTGAAATAAATTGCCTAGGGAGGTTGTGGAATCTCTGTCATTGGAGATTTTTGAAAGCAGGTCAGAGAAACACCTGTCAGGGATGGTCTGGATAATACTTAATCCTGCCTTGAGTGCAGGGGACTGGACTAGATGACCTCTCGAGATCCCTTCCAGTCCCATGATTCCATAATTCTATAAATTCTTAGGTGATACTGCCAATATTTTCTGCTTTCACTGGGATCTAAAATGTGATAAAAGCCATTTTCACAGTGTTTCAACTGTTTCCCTTCTGCTGCTGGCCACAACCTGGGTGTACAGAGGTTAGGGAAACTGAAAAATAATGTGGAATTTAAAAATTATTCAAACCTTTTGAATCTCTAAATGGAAATTTGGTTGGAGCATTGAGTAGGGGCATGTACAATGCTGCAGCGGCGTGGCTGTACCCCTACAGCTGTGCTGCTTCCGTGCATGTCATGAAGACACTTTATGCCAATGGGTGAGAGCTCTTCTGTCTCCATAAAAAAACCACCTCCGTGAGCAGCAGAAGCTGCGTTGGCGGGAGAAGCTGTCCCGCCGACATAGCGCTGTGCACACTTGTGCTTATGCCGGCAAAACTTATGTCACTCGGGGGTTGAATATTCACATCCCTGAGCGACATAAATTTTTGCCCTTATATGTGTAGACATAGTCTAACCTCCAAAGTGACTCATCCATTCCTATAACTGTACTTTTTATCCTTAGGCCCTTTGAGGGGCGTAGGCCATGTCTACACTACCACTTATGTCAGCAAAATTTATGTCACTCGGGTGTGAAAAAACACCCCTGTGAGCAACATAAGTTACGCCAGTGTAAGTGGTCGTGTGCACAGCGCTATGTCAATGGGAGAGCTTCTACTGACATAGCTACCGCCACTCATTGGGGGGCGGTTTAATTCTGTCAACGGGCGAGCTCTCTCCCGTTGGCAGAGAACAGCGACACGAGAGAGCTTACAGCGGCACAGCTGCATTGGTACAGCTGTGCCGCTCTAAGCTCTCTAGTGTACAAATAGCCTGAGATACCACAACGATTGGTGCATTGTGAACGTTTAGGAGACCGACCGAAAGATAAAGGCACCTTTGAAGAGATCATAATGTAACTTAGGTAACAGAAGTAAAGCCCATTAAGGGGAGGGAAGGGACACATGTAAGCAAGGAGAAGGGAATAGAGATCTCAGGAATGCAAAGGACTGAACTGTTGAATATAGTTCTGTTGGTTTTGTTTGTTTTTGTTGCTCAGTTTTCATACTGCATTATTTTATGTCTCGTGGTCTGAATGAATGGTGTGCTAGTCTTGGTACCAGTCTTACTCTGACTGAAACAGTCATTGGGAAACTTTGTCATTGACTTCAGCCATCAGCAGGCTCTTTTCTGGCTTCTCTTAAATAAGTAAATCAGATATTAATAGCGATAGTTTTGCCCCCCGCCCACCTAAATTGGAGCACAGATATAGGAATCAGTTATTTTCCATTAAGCATTTTGCCAAGTCAGTCAGTGCTCATGCTGAATTTCTTTTCCAAAATAAAACTGTTCTTAATATATTTGTGTGAGCCATAGTTCTGTGTGCTGATGGGCTCCACAAAGAATCTCATGTTTATGCTGAAAAGGCTCCGGCTTGATCACATACAATGTGGGCAAAGAAGTAGTGACAGACTGGAGGGAAACTACTTTTTTTAAAAAGCTGAGTTGATTTGTTGGGTCGGATGAAAAAGTTGCTTGAACACAGTTCACAATATTTGGTTAGTAATCCAGTGGAATGTCTGAGGCGTTTTTGTTTTTCCTGTGGAGCCAAAAAATCATTTGCGCTCTAATACTCAATGCCACCAGCCAGAGGCTGAGTTACTCTACCTAAAGGTGAGCAGAGGAGGGCTGTGACTTGGAGTGTTAGCAATTTGCACTAAGACTGGCAGGGGAGCTTTTTCTGGCACAGAGTATGCTCTCTATGTCCCTGCCAAAAACCATGTTTGCAGATTAAAGACATTTAAAATGACACTAAAGCTAAGTTTGCTTTTACTGAAATGAAAAATGTGCCATGACTGACTGACTGAACTACCAGTCAGCCCACTGTAGACCTGTCTAGCTAATGTCTGAGTGCCACAGTGAAGAGGAAATCCAGTTTCGGAGAACTAACATGTGCAACTTTCAAAAGAAATCTGAATCTGTTGAGCTAAAAGGATTTTGGAAAATGCACATGTGCTTTCTGAGTTTCGGCTGAAGCAAAACACCGATTGCCTTGTCCCACTTCCAGTTTTCCAAATTCTGCACTTTAAAGTGTTTGTGGGGAAGAAAGTCCCCTCTCCACACATCCTGTGAGGTTGAATGATGTCTTTGTCCATTCTTGTAGCTGGAGTGCAGCCATCCTAGAAGTTTCATGAAAACAGAGGTTGCTCAAAAATATGGAAAGCTCTTTAAAGACCTTTGAGTTGAAATGTGCTGTATAAATTGAAGAGAGTCGTCATGATGATTATAATAATAATACTGAGGCAAGCTGTCTGTGTTTGTTTGCCTCTGGGCCAAAGAACGGGTATTTGGGATTCACCAGTGCCCTGTCTAATTTAGTCTTTCAATTTATCATGCAATCACTGTGGAACTTGGATACTAGGTCCTTCCGTGTTTTATGAAACCTGTAATCAGGTGGTGTTTCCACCTTGCCTCTAATACAGCATACCTGTGCCCACCTGCCCAGGATGAAGTCCAATTTTAACCCCTCCCAGAGCTTTTTATTAATTGTTAACTTAAATATTGTTGTTTGTATTGCAGTAGCGCCTACTAACAAGAAACAGAAGTTTCCTACCCATATTTGCTCCTGGCTGTTCCTAGAATTGCTTCCTTCAGGACTTCTCTGTAGCTACTCCTAGATACCTTTGCCTCAGAGAGACATCAACAGCCTTTTATATTCTAGATTGGTACTAGGATTTCCCTGACATGGTTGCAAAGGCAAGTCAGTAGATTCACTCTGCTGCTTTATTCATGGCCCAAGGCCCTCACACTAAGTTACGGGCTCTTATTTTGCCTTTCTCACTGGCCCCTGACATAGCATAAGGGACCTGGCAAAGGGAGGATTTCTTTCACTTGTAGCTACTTTTGGACGATTACCTTATTTCTTTGTATTGCCAAGTCACCATATAGGACTTGGCTGGCAACCTAAAAGGTTGAGGGACCACACAGGAGTCATTCTGTTTGTGGAATCAAATTCTGGAAACCGCATAAATCCTGAAAAATAGGGCTTCATGCTGTTGTCTTGTGAGAGGCCTACAAGCAACCAAATCCATGCCCCCAAGCTGGAGGCAGATTACAAGGTTGCAGTGTGTGTGTGCGTGTGTGTGTTCCCCCACCTCCTTGCTCCCAGTTTTCCTTTTCTTTTCTTTAATTAGAGCTAGCTTATATCCCATTTCCCTGGGTTGCAGAGGGCCCCCTATGTGCTCATTTCAATTTGCCTTAATTGGTGCAGGGCAGCAATAGGCCATCCATGCCAAGGAGGGGGATCAGCACAGGGGAGAATTTCACCCACACAGAGAAGAGAATTGCAGTCAGACACTTCAAAGCAGCCTAGAAAACTCTAGACTTACACACCCTTAGTAACATTAGGGCGAGGGTCCTGAATTAGGAGTCTTTATTGGCTGGGTTGTATTATTTAATCCAACAAAATGGGGATTTAGAAATATACCTCCATTAGTAAAACAGTGTGGGTCAGATCCCCAGCTGGTGTAAATCGGTGTAGCTTGTTGAGTTTAATGGAGCTACAACCATTTACCCCAACTTCAGATATGGCCCTTTAAAATTTAGATAAATGAAAAGTTATGCATATAACATTTAAAAACAAGATCTCGAGAAAACATAATTTATGTACGTGCTATATAGTGTACATAGAACAGAATGGAGGAAACAAATGTTACATATATACTATGTGCAAAAATTACTGTTTCCTGCTGATAAAAGTTAGACTGCTAAAGAGTATCCCTTGTTCAGGTTGAAATATCACTATTAATTCTAGTATCATGTTGTTGTTTTTTTCCATGCCTTTTTCCCTTTATACATTAAAATGTTGCCAGATGTTGGAAGCCATTGAATCCTTGTAAGAGTTACCTTATTAGGTGTGCGTTCTATGAGTTCATTGGGTATGTTAGTAAGGAGGGATGGTGACATTCTCTTGGTTTTAGGCTAATAAGATCATGCAGTTCACAGCATCATAGTTTTGTTAATCATTTACACTGACTCTTTGAGGGTTGAGGAACAGAGATCTCACTGTTTAGTTATTACAGAAGAATGATGAGATTTTAATACAGTAGACTCATAGGGCATGATTCTTTGCTTATTTGCCTTGCAATGATTTAAATTTGGAGTAACTCAATAGACGTCAATGGAGTTACACAAGTGTAAATCAGATATAGCTAAGGGTAGAAATGTACACAATGAAATTACAACAGCATAAAATGGATGTAAGTGAGAGAAAAATTAAGACCATAATATTTTACTTATTGTTATACCTATATACACACTCTTTGGTTAAAAGGCAGAGATCCACTTTCAAATCAAATCTACTTTCTGTAGGAGAATTCAGTTGTAGCCTGATTCTGTCTGAATGCTTCAGGAATGGTCAGTCATTCCACTCGAGCTGGTGCTGAAAGAAGATCTTCAGGAATCCTGAAAAAGGAAGTTTTTCATTTTATGGCAGTAAGGCAGAGATGTTTTTCTAGACTATACTTTAATGGAATGTAGTCAACTGTAGATTTCACATTTTTGTAGCTATCCTACACTTGAAAAGTCTACTAAAAAGTTTTTTTTTTAAAAAAGCACTTTTTTTTTAATCAAACTAGTATTTGATGTTTGCCAAGCCAAATTAATGTAGTTTGCTTAGCATTTAGGAATTGTTGTGTTGTCAAGTTAAGACCACCCATGTTGCAGAAAAAGTAATAATTTTATAGAATTTGTCTACATTTTTTATTCAATAACTTTTTATACAAAAAAGCCTTTTTTCTAAACTGAATATTTTTGCAGAACTTTTTCATCTTTTCAAAATTTTCCCATTTACAAACATTTCGTATTTTTTAAACAGAAAACTGATTTTTGTTGGCTTTTTTCCCTTTTTGTTTTCCCCTCACTTCTCCCCTCCCCCGCTTTCTTTTTTTTCCATTTGGTTTTTGAGGGGAAAAAAGAGTGGTGAAAGGAAGAAAAAAGTGATAGGGTGGGGGATTCATTGTTTGGTGTCAAAATAGTGGAAATTTGAATCAGCGGTTTTCCCGGAACTTTTTTTTCTCAAAACATACTTGCCATTATTCAACTAACTCTAATAAATTCCTTATTGTGTCAGCATATGGTGGTAGAAAGAAACAGTGTATAGACAAGGCAATTATAATTGTATTACCTTAACAGTTAGTCAGAATATCCCATGCATTGATAGTCGTTCCTCTCACTGTTGTAATTAGAAACAGTTCTGCTTCTGTCAGCTCTGTATACTCAGTCTTCTTAGATTTGTTTTGTGTTGTAATTTTCAAAATGCCGTAGGTAGCTGGAAAAAGTGAGTTGAAGAATAAAATGCATACATGTTATCTGGCAACTCTTTAAAAAAGATTTTGTTTGTGTTTTCACTTCCTTTTCTCTCCTTTAATCACAGTATCTACAGATTTCTGAACATTTCAGTATTTTGTTTATATTGCTCACATCATAAAGCATATCAAGCAGCAAGAGGGCATCTTAAAGTCATAAACTAAATTGTTTTTATACCGTGAGGGTAAGAATCCTTTGTTTTGACTCTAAGCTGGACAAATGGGGCAATGGAGTCGAACAGAGAGTACACATATATTACTGTGATGTCATTTTTATAAAGTGATTTTGTCTCCCCAGGCATGGTTTAATGCCTTACAGATAAATCACTTCTGTCTCCGTCAGTGACAGTGACAATATCTGCAGTCTTTATACATCCAGAAAGCCAGCTGGCAGGACAAATTACACACTGGGGCAGTTTGATAAGAGTGAGATGGGAAAAACAAAAATTCAATTCCCCATTCCTCACAGAAAAATGTCAGAGCTAAGTTGTAATGTGAATCCAGAAACCAGAGCTGTCACTTACACAGCTAATTGTAATGGATAGTACACACCGGGAAGGTGGGAGGGAAAGACCCAAAGGCAGGGGAGGGAGGAGCAAGTGGGATTGTAACAAATGAGCATAGCATTGTGACTCATGAATGAAAAATTGGAAACACTTTCTCAAAAGTTCTGTGTATCAGTGAAATTCTTGGGTGTTTCTACTTAGTCTGATTGATAGCAATGGAAGAGGGAAGATGACATTGACCTTGGCAACACAACGAATAGTTTATATTCATATGCAAGAACTGTTATTGACCAAATTTGTCAGTTTAGAAGGAGCCAGTGTAATTTGTGCCAACATCAAATGGGCACTTTTCTTTTTCCTCCACTCTTGCTTTGTATACATAAGCATATATTTGTGCTTGCAGTGTTGGGCAAATCCCAGTGCCTGCTTATGGTAGAATTTTTGCTTTTTCTCCTATAACCTATCAGGGTAAAATGAAGTACAGGATCTAATCCATTGGAGCTTTTTAGTGCAGAATAAACAGACATACTTAAAAAGAAGTTATCAGTCCTTTTTAATAGAAAGAGAAAGCAAAAGCAGTATTAAATCATGGAATCATAGAAGACATGAAGGGACCACTATAGGTCATCTAGTCCAGTCCCCTGTACTCAAGGCAGGACTAGACAACTAGACAATTCCTGACAGGTGTTTGCCTAACTTGTTCTTGAAAACCTCTAATGACGGAGATTCTACAACTTCCCTAGGCATACTTAACTACAGAGAAAAAAGTGAAAATTATGAGAGAAGCAGGATTGACAGTAAGTAATTATTGTTACTTGTGGCAAGGCCAGAGAAGTGCATCGAGAATCTAGAACTTGGGAAGTATATAGAATTACATCCCACAAACCGATATTAAGAGAATGTTACAGTTGCAAAGTCAAGCTCTCCAAATTTCGGGAATGCCAGAATTGAGGTTGCCAGCAGGGTGAGCGTTGGAAGTATGAGAGAGAGAGTCTCCCTGAGGTCAGTTCCAGTGCCTGGTTCCACAGCAGCCCCTGGCAGCTGATAGGAGGAGGGGAAATTTCTGCTCAGCCCCAGGCTGGAGCATGTTCTGTGGGGATGGTGCAATCTGGTCACACAGAGGAGCTGAGGTGAAGGATTAACCTGTAGGCAGAACTTTGTGGTAGGTGTTAGTGGCTCCGTAAGGGGGGGGGGGGGGGCGGCTTTGACATCTGGTTCTGTGGAAATTTGGCAGATCATGGGAGACAGAAGAGGCAAAATGTAAGAGAAATAATAGCAAGGGCACCTGGTGGCCTGGGGCCGCTGCACTGTGATTTTTGTATCAACGGCCGTATGTGTGTGCCTGTTTGCGTGTGCAAGAGGTGTGCCAGTGGCACTGCCTGAAGGCAGGATATGTCTAGGAGCACTGTGGGGATCATGCTGAGGAACAGCTCCAATGCCTCCATTTTGTTGGTCCAGCATGTGGTCCCCCAGCATCAGACTGACAGGTTTGTCTCTGTCTGTTTGTGCAGCACCTAGCACAATGGGGCCTCGATTCTGATTGGGTCCTCCTGGTGCTACTGGAATGCATATGTGTATTTATGGGAAGGGTTAGGGATTACCAAGACCAGGACTTGGCTTAGAAATGAAAAATCCCAAGGTCTCTTTTTTTCAGAGGAATCTTTTTAGTTTTGAAATTATGGCAAATGTTTGAATCAGGTCAAACAGAAATCAGACAGATGTGAATGATTTCTTACTTTGATCCCATTTAAATCCCAAATTTCTCTTAACTGAGATCACAGAACCATTCAACACTTTATTGATTAAGCATCCCCATGGACATGAGTCCCATGGTATGAATGCACCCAAAACTGGACCTGATTCCAGCACAAAGACTTTGGGATCTCCACAGTCTGCCGTTGCCATGTGATTTCAGAGGGGAAGCTGATTCCATCCCTCAACAGCTGCTACAAGAGGTGGAGGTTGTGAATCTGCTCCCCTCCCACTCTAACTTCTATATAGCCCCAGTTTAGAAAGGGAAAATGGTACAGTCCCCTGAGATTCTGCCTGCCCAGCCCCACTACAGATATTTTTGTCACTCTTCCTTCTAACAGCTCCCTGGGGGTTACTGAAACCTCTGGTCCACTGCAGGCAAAGATAATGTCTATGGATGGGCTGAGGCAGGGAGATATTCATTTGAAAGAGCGTCCCTTCAGCATCTCTATACCCTTTTGCTCCAGTGTCTCAGAGGATCAGGATTTGGCAGCTGTTATTTAGTTGCTTTTACTAAAAGATAATCTTAGAAGAAAGGTTTCCTTTTTCTTGATTACTTACAATATCCTCCTTCTCCAGAAACCCAGTAATATAGTACATGGCTGAGTTCTCTGAGTGACTTTATCCAATAGGAAATGCCTCTAGTGGATATTAAAATCTTTCACTATTAAGTTCTAGCTAATTTAAAAACAAATAGAATCTACTTGAATTCTCTCTCTCTCACACACACACACACACGACAGCCACAGTTAACCTACAGGATTTTTTCATTGGTGGAATTCTAAGCAGTGTATGGTAAGTGGATGCATCCCTGTGTGCATCTGATGTGGAAGTACACATAATACAAGGAATTGTTTGCAGGTGTATTGAGATTGATGTCTGGTGACTGCTGAGGGCTTTAAGCTTCAGAAGTGGAGCAGAGTAAGAAGAGGATCTGTTGAAAATAATCCAGTTGCCAAATATATAATTTTAAACCAGAAATGTTAAGTCATTGGACAGTTTTTTAACTTGTCTAACCAGTACTTGCCACAGATAACAGTATCCCAAACATTGGCTTTGTGCATGACAGGCAAATTGCACATCAGAATGAACTTTTCTTGAACTGTTTTTCTTAAGTACTATATTTGACAAACTTGTCCTTTTCCTGAGTGTCAGACACGCATCTTCCCTTTTGTGTTCCATTTTCTTTTCACTAAATAACACTTATATGTGAACAATACAAGAAAAATCTCAAAACCATACTGTGGACTGTCACTTCAAATGTGTGAAATCCTAAATACTGTAATATAGGAACAGTTTAACTGAGTACTTGCCCGCTGCCCTGCGTCCCATTAAGGCATGTCGGATCTATGAGCCTAGAGCCAAGATATAATCCTGAAAGAGCATAGTTCTATCCAGGGTACTTGTTTTTGGAACACTCTATTATGTCTACACTGCAGTGGGGAGCAAGCTTCCCTGTCTGGGTAAACAGATAGGCCCAGGCTGTGCTTGAGCTAGTGCTCTAAACATAGCAGGGTGGACATTGTAGCACCGGCTGTGGCATGAGCTAGCCACCCGCGTATGGTGGATGGGCAGGTTTCTACGCCAGCAGGTAGCCCATGCAACCACATTCACCTATAGCTCAGCTTCTGCTGCTGCCACTCCCTCAACTGGCTCTCAGTTTGCTCTGTTCCTTCTGCGTCACTGCTGCTCCATGGCATTGTCACTCCCCCTGCTGCTGGGAGCTCCCGCGTCGCCCCTTCCCCTGCCGTCGCCTGCCCGTCTCCCGCGTCGCCCCTTCTCCTGTCGCAACATCCACATCACTATTTTTAGGGTGCTATCTTTAGCAGAGCTAGTGCCTGTCTGTCTGCCCAGGCTAGGAGGCTGCGGTGTAGATGTACCCTATGGGGCCTGATCTTGGAAGGTGACGAATACCTCCAGCATATTGCAGGAGGTATTCAGAACGCTTTGCGGGCTTGCCCTATCTCCCTGAAGGCCAGTATAATACACTGCATCCCTGGCACCCTTCCAGGCAGGACTGAAGGCTTTTTTTTGTTTTTCTTTCTTATGGCTGAGCTGTTTGGACAACATGCATTTTGTGGGGAGGGACTGGGATTTGCCTTTTGACCGTTCACCTATGAATGTGCAAAGGCATCCGACCATTTAGAGCATACATCAGAAAACAGCATGGGCAGCATGAGTAAACTATATTGAAGACATTTTCCTGCTTGGTCTTCTGAGACGTTTCTTTCTCTCTGAGTGAGGCTCTTTGTGCTAGGCACAGCAGGAGCTAAGCCATTATTCTTCTTAACTGACTTCAAATTATTCATTCTCTGTTCATTTTAAAGAAAACAATTCCAAGTATGGAAAATAAACTGTCACCATTTTGTGTAACAAATTTGGCAATAAAAGAAGTGACAGTTAATATAGGAGTTGACATACCATTTTCCTTTAAAGATACTGAAAGTATCACGCATATTACAAACAATTCTAAAAACTTACGTCTTTCCTCTTACTTACAAAAAATGGAGTAAGTTAAAGGTTTGTTGTCAAAATACTCAAATCATATATTTCAAAAATGTCTTTGTTCTACTTTTTCTAGAACAGGACATGAAGATGTCATAGATCACAGTATTCATTAACTTGATGCTGAGCATGTTTGTGTACCAAGTAGCAGTAGTTCTAATAACTAAAGGGGACAGGACAAGCCATTTTTCTGTTGAGGGCACCTTGAGTCAGATATTGACATTGGCTACAACTACAACCAGTTGCAAAGTTTATGAAGAGAAATAAGGAACTCCACAGAGTGACTTGCCTTTTCGCTAGAGTATTCACATGCACATAATAACAGTGCTAAAACCACAGCTGAATTTCAAATCATGCATGTGTTTGGTTGTAGTGGCTTGCCAGTGAGAGAGGAATTAGATAGAAATTCCCAGTTCACAGCAGAAATGATGGAAAGGATATAGACAATTTTTAGCATGCACAGGGAGTTGTCTGAGTCACATCTTCCACAATCCTTTGGAAAAATGGAATGTTCAAATCAAACTATTGTAAATGCCATAAAGAAATATATTTCTACTTCTGGAAAAGCATAACATATGAACTATCTTTTATTACTTAAGGTTAGCAGTACAGTAGTGTGTTTGCTTTTCCATTACCTATTTCATATGTAAAATACAGCATGTGAACCTACTAAGTGCTTCAACAGCCTGTAAATAATGTATGCACTTGAAAGAGGCTGAGGCTGCTCTCATCGAAGTCAATGGGGGATTTGGCTATTGACTTCGATGTGTGTAAGATTGGGCTCACTTTAAATTTCCACGGTAAACATCTGATGAAGTGAGCTGTAGCTCACGAAAGCTCATGCTCAAATAAATTGGTTAGTCTCTAAGGTGCCACAAGTACTCCTTTTCTTTTTGCGAATACAGACTAACACGGCTGTTCCTCTGAAACCTGTCATTATGCAAGGCACTGCATTTAGCCGTATGGAGTGGAAATCTATCAACTGCATGAAGAAACTTGTACAGATACAGACAGACATCATCTTCCTTTCCAAATGCAAACAGATGGACATCGTACCAAAAGGACTGAAGGTCAAAAGGCAGTTTCCACGGTAAACATCTGATGAAGTGAGCTGTAGCTCACGAAAGCTCATGCTCAAATAAATTGGTTAGTCTCTAAGGTGCCACAAGTACTCCTTTTCTTTTTGCGAATACAGACTAACACGGCTGTTCCTCTGAAACCTGTCTTTAAATCTTGCTGTACCAGAAGAAATGGTTTGTCCTTTTAATGCCTCCGTCAGTTACATTAATATAGTGGTTCAAAGGAAGGAAAAGAACTCAGCCCAATTGTGTAGTGCTATCCTCTTGCAGGATTTTTTTTTTCTCAACCCCAGTTTATGCCCTAAAGCATAAATACTGGTAACTCTTTCAAGTGATTAACCTAAATAGTTTTCAGAGTAACAGCCGTGTTAGTCTGTATTCGCAAAAAGAAAAGGAGTACTTGTGGCACCTTAGAGACTAACCAATTTATTTGAGCATGAGCTTTCGTGAGCGATGAAGTGAGCTGTAGCTCACGAAAGCTCATGCTCAAATAAATTGGTTAGTCTCTAAGGTGCCACAAGTACTCCTTTTCTTTTAACCTAAATTGTGTAACTGCCAGTGTTGTTCTTGTTATATTTCTTTAACTAATTATGTGTGTATATATGTAAACCATTATTTTTATCATGTTTGATGCATGTAAGTATGGAAGAAATGATTCTTTTCTCACTTTGCATCAGTTTTCATTGGACTTACTGCTGATTCCCACCAGTGCGAGAGGAGAATCAGATACAGTATCTAATGCCCTTTTTGAATCTTGTTAAATTGTTCTCAGTAATATCTTGTTAAATATTCACAGTAATATCCCGTGATGGTGAATTACGAGGTGAATATACTGTGTGGGTGGGAAAGTATTTCCTTTTATCCATTTTGTGCCTTTTTGAATGAATTACCTTTAAAATGTGTTGTTTTCACCGAAATCTGAGTGAAAGCTGTAAAGGCAAAGAGACCTATTTACAATAAGAATAACAATGAAAGAACATAATTGACAATTAAGTGGTGGGTTCTGAATGCAAAAGAGGGAAATATTTCTGGGAAAGGAACTGAGATGGAAATTACCCATACTTGATCTGAGCCCAAAGCTTATCTATCTTGGGAAGCTTAAGGAAAAATTGGTTCAGCTGTTCTGAGAAATGGGAATATGGAAGGAAACAGTTTCCCCATATGTTCTGAATGACGTCTGCAGTCCCATGTATCCCAAATGGCTGAAGCTGGTAGCCATTTTAATGCAATACTGAGTTGAACACATAAAAGTCAGAAAATTCAAACCTGTAACATTTCTACCACAGTAGGCCACATTACATATACAATAGCGGAGTATTTTGGGTGGATGTGTATATATTTTCCTTCTTACATGACTTCTCAGACATGCCTGTTTGTTACTGTACTACCACTGGAAATTCTGCCAGATTTCCTGTGCATGTCGCTACATAGACCAGCTGCCTCTTTAGCCCCATCCAAAATGCCACAGCAGTGTAGTGGTCAGGAGCTGCTTTAACTCTAGGCAAAGTATGCAGCAGTAAACTAGGCAGGGCAGCAGATCTCTGGGAGAAGCATTTTTTTTTAATGTTCATGGCTTTGTCTTCCCCTGGTGCTTCAAATGCTGCCCTCCTAGAGCTATCCCTGTCACTGGCAAACACGCCCTTCGACGGCTCCCTGCACAGAGCTCCTCCTCTATACCATGGAGTCCTTCCTCTGTACAGAGTCTCCAGAACTCTACCAGACAGCCCCACTCACATGTCATAGCACCCCACCCACTGTACCACACAGCTCCCCTGCCCCAAACTGGACCATACAGCCATACCTGCTTTACCATAGAGCTTGGCCTCGATACCACACAGCCATGCTCACTGAATAGCGCTCCACCCACTGTGTCACACAACTCTGCCCTCTGCACATGGCTTCACCCAAAGGGGAAGCACACTGAAGTTTTGCCAATGGCAGCAGATTGTGTTGAGTGGCCACTGGTACATTCACGTTTCAGGATCATCTGTGGCTTTGGGGGAAATGAAGATGATTCCTTTTGAGGGTCCTAAGCCTCCCCACGTTTTATGGTTTGTACCCTAAACTTTTTCCCCTCTGCATCTCATCCTGGATGGGATGATCTGTTCTTTGATCTTCGGTCAGTGAATTGAAAGAAGTTGGAAAAAGAAAAATGGTTGTATCTAATACCTGTACTCTATAATGGTGTGCTTGGGCCAATTTTGTGTATTTAAGTGAGGTGCATGTTATAAAGCATGAGTCTGTAATGAGAAATAAATGGTGGTAGAAGCCAATGTACAGTAACCTTACTTGTGGAATATCTTTGTAACTGAGAACCTAGTGAGGAATGCATAATAAAGTCATCCTCTGCCAGTTTTAGTTTATGTTGGCTCAATACCTGCAATTGTGCAGATATTAATGGGCAGGTTACTAAAATGGCTAACTCCAGAAGGTTTAATATCTAATGTATAACACTTAGACGGCATTTAATTATAAAGGTCTTTTATGTTCTGAAAAGAATGCTGACTTTTTTTGTATCAGATATTCAAGAACTCTTGCCAGCCTTCTGCATCTCTGCTCTATGTCTAATAGAGGGGACTCTGAGGAAACGAGGTATATTGTAATTTATCTTCAATAAAATGTCCTGTACTAACGTAATACTCACGCACCAAATGGGAAAAATCTGGTTGCTTGTTAAAAGTCTAACTACATTATTAGAGGTCAGTGTTTTTCTAAAAATAAATATAGCAGAACTGTGAATCTAAAAGGTAAAGTTTTACTTATTTATAATCTCTTCTATGGTGCTCATCGCTGTAGTAACTTATAACCTCATAAATACCAATCAGTTTATCCTCATGGGGAAAGAGTATTATTCCCTGTCTGTAAAATGGGGTTTTGAAGTATAGATAGATGAAATTATTTACTAAAGGTCAAACAGTTAATGTGTGGCCGAGCTAGGAATATAAACCAGATCATCTAAGTCCCCGTTCCAGTGCCTTAGCCACAAGCCCCATCCTTCCTCTCAATCATTATTGCTGTTGACATTGTCTGTTTTTCAGATTTCAGAGTAGCAGCCGTGTTAGTCTGTATCTGCAAAAAGAAAAGGAGGACTTGTGGCACCTTAGAGACTAACAAATTTATTTGAGCATAAGTTTTCGTGAGCTACAGCTCACTTCACATCATGCATTGAGCTGTAGCTCACAAAAGCTTATACTCAAATAAATTTGTTAGTCTTTAAGGTGCCACAAGTCCTCCCTTTCTTTCTATTTTTCAGAGTAATTCACAGATCTTCCACGCAGGCACACTCAGCTTTCTCACAAGTTTATGTGGAATATTTTCCTTTAGGAAACTTTGTTTTAGACTTTTCATTTAGGTACTGAATATACTGAGATAAAGCAGATGGTTAGTGACGGAGAAGGTGTTGCGGGAGGTTGGTTGGTCAGAACAAACAGAAAATCTAGATAGCTTGTATGCGCTCAGTGAATGTGAGAAAAGTCAATCCTCTTTGTCCTGCCACCCTCCCTGTGACAAATAAGTCAAATTCCTCAGCTTGCAATGTGTGCCTGCACAATACTTACAACATACTCCATGCTCACTTATTTTAGAGTTGACACTTGGCAAAATATATATAAAAAGGTGACCCCCCCCCCAGTCGGTGTTTTTATTCTGTCAGTGCTTGCATTTCTTCACATTCGCAAGCAATATTAGTGTCCTCTAACCAGCAAAAACTTGGAAAGGCAAAGCCAGAGAATTTGTGTCAGGATCCCACTTATGAAGTAGAATTCGGGGCAATAGTTTGGCTGGGACAAAGTGTAAAAGCAGAAGACTCACTCTCCCTTTTGTGTTTTCAAAGTTTGATGCAAACCACATTGAAGTCAATAGAGAGATTCACTTTGACGGCAATGGGCTTTGGATTGGGTCCCCAACGTGAAACTTCTTTACAATGTGCTAGTGTTTTGTTAACTGATTTGTGAATTTTAAATGGAACATAATGGATTTTTAGAGAATATATTGAATACTTTGTGATCATGTTGAGTTCTATTTTTATGTTATTATTTTACTAGAAATATGCCTGTGAATACATGATGAACTACTCCATAGTACACTGCGGTCAAACTGCTGCTTGGTTTTCTATGTACTATTCATATGAGTACAGTTCGTGCTATGAGCTGTTAGGTACTTTACTTTCTCCTCACTAGTACAATAAAATAAAGTAACACAAAGCTCCAGTAGGGCTTGCCTTGTTAACGGTTCTGATGTGATTCTCACTGTTCCCAAAAATATAAAGGTTTTATAAGATTTAAAATATTCCCAATGGAAACCACGAACATTTATTGGAGAAGAATAAAACTTTTTGTCCGGAAATGTCTGTTATGAAATTGCTTGTTTGACAGGCATGATTAAGCCACACTATTTTGTAACCTTATTTTTTAATCCTAGCCTAATTTAGGTCTCTGAGTGGGTATATCAAAGCTTGCAGCAAAACCCAGAATTATTTTTGAAGATTTTTGCTTTGTAAGAAATATAAATTCAGTATTCCTTGCAGCTGTATCTTTAATGTATTTAAACATGTGAAAATCTATTTTTTCCTTTTTTTTAAACTTAGATAAAAAAATAAAAATATAATACTATAATTTATAGAAATTAAATTGCACAGTGCACATTATTATTTACAAATGTGTCTAGTACTGGTAACTGTCAGAGACAGGACAGTGGTCCATTTGCTTGATTTATTATAGTCTTATGTGCATTACATTTAAAATCGGACAAAGTAATTTTGCTTTTATTTTTATAATACTAGTTCTTAAATGCAACTTGCAGACAACAGTGATCGAGGGTAATACTATGTATAAATTATATTTAAATGGTATTGACCATCCTAAAATGTAACTTTTCCCACTTAATAAAAGCTTCATTCAAAATATAATTGAGAAATGTTTCTTGAAGTATAAAGATTTAGGTGCATTGATTCTTTCCCATATGCTATATTTAGAATTTTGATTTGGGCTGTATAATGAGTTAGATTTTGGCATGTGAAACAAATTTTAGTCGAGGCTTATCATTTTCCTATATAGACGGGATAACACGATTCTTATTTTTGAATATTTACCCGATGGAGCTAGACACTGAAGCAGAGAGAGCTGGTGTGATTAAACTAAGCTAGATTTATTACTGTGGGTTTTTTTAATGGCACATTTTCTATAAAATTGAAGGAGTAAATGCCTCAGCCCTTTAGCTAACAATAGAAGATGTTATTTTTGCATAGTTTCTACATATTTCTGGATAATTATGTAAGTAGAAGCAGTGGAAGAAACATAAACAAGATCATTCTGAAAAATGCATTAGAATAGTTGTGTTATTATCTGTTGTGGTTGTGCTCTTCTGACCACATTGTGTTCTTGCATTATTACACTCTGTGTATATCTCGATGTAAGTAAAATTACTGTTTAAAATGTATTTAACAAAAATAATATGAACAAAGAAACTGTGGGTAAGCACCATGTTCCAGTTATCTGGCCTGTGGGCCTGATCCTATTGACCATACTTGCATGATCGGTCCCATTGCCTTTATTGGGACTGCTAGCATGAGTGAGAGTATCAGCATTAGGCAGAGATTTTCAAGAAGCTTCAGAGAATTAGATGCCCAGAATAAACTGAAATTCAGTGAGAGGCTCCTAACTCCCTTGAAAATCCCAGCATGAATGACTAAAAATACTGTTCTGAGAGGCAAATCTGTCGCTGTCAATCAGAAAACTTCATTTGAATGTGTAGAAAAAAAATCCATTGTTCCAGGTAAAGAACTCAATTTGCGGGATGGTAGAAATGAATATCAAAGACTATTGTTGACATCACATCTCATTTTGCTTTTTCTTTGTAGGTTACATATTTGGGTAAGGTGTCTACAACAGGGATGCAATTTTTATCAGGCTGCACAGAAAAACCTGTCATTGAATTATGGAAGAAGCACACACTAGCCAGGGAGGACGTCTTCCCAGCCAATGCCCTTCTGGAAATCCGACCCTTCCAAGTCTGGCTTCATCACCTGGACCTCAAAGGCGAAGCCACAGTCCACATGGATACCTTTCAGGTGGCACGTATTGCCTACTGCACTGCCGACCACAATGTCAGCCCAAACATCTTTGCTTGGGTTTACAGGGAGATCAACGATGACTTGTCCTATCAGATGGACTGCCATGCTGTAGAGTGTGAGAGCAAGCTGGAGGCCAAGAAGCTGGCTCATGCCATGATGGAGGCCTTTAAGAAGACTTTCCACAGCATGAAGAGTGATGGCCGGATCCACAGGAATAGCTCATCTGAGGAAGTGTCTCATGAATTCGAATCTGATGATGGCTGACTGAACTCATTGATAGTACAGCAAAGGCAGAAATTGCCTAGGGAATAGGAGCTGATAGATGAATAAGCAACAACTGATATCTGGAATTAAAAGACGGCCAAATACTTGGCTGACCAGCTTTTTAAATCAAAAGAGAAAATCAATACCTAAAGATATGCATCATTAAAGTAATTATGTTACATTGAAATCTGCTGCTGTTGTAAATGTGAGGAAAAGCTTTTTCTTTTTTTTTCTTTTTTTTTTCTATATCACTTCCCCAACCCGTGCACCATCAACTCTTTATAGCCTGGTATAGTTCAGGTGTACAATCTGAAGTTGATTCAGTCCAGTTTGCCTTATGAAACTCATCAAGCAATTTTAATAGTAGATTCTCTGGGATTCATAGCTGGGATCTGATGCTGCTATGCAGCAGCAAGTGGAAAAGGGAGCCCTTTGGTTCAGAAAAACAAATCCCTTTCCATGTCATATTGCAAAATCATTTGACCTTACCTAGGCTGAAACAGCCATTCATAGGCTTTTTGACACATGGCCTGACATTCTGCAGTTTATTCACATTTCACAGATTTTTAAAAAGATGCTTATATTTACACATTATATCATATGCTATCCTTTATTTTATTCATTTTGTCTATTTTCTTAATGTACCTGCAGCCACTCGTCTCCCACCAAGCACCATTAATTACAATTTCCAGGATACCAAAAAGGGAAAAAAAACCCATGATGGCTGGTAATACAGTGAGCCAGCTCCATTATTTCTGCTGAGAGTTGAGTGACATGTTGCTAAGACCCGTGGTCTTTCACCAGTTGAACTGGGACTTATGATCCACCTCAGGTCTGAAGTGATATGAACATCGTAGGCTTAACTCCACAGTAGTCTCCATTACCAACCTAGCGTATATAATTTGATGTAGCTGGTACTGCTGGGTCACAAAAGCCAGGGGTGTGTTACCATAAATAGCAAAAATGTCTCTGACAATGAAAAGGCACTGGTCCTTTTAGAGTCAGGTTTGAAATGATTGAGAAGTTCACATTAAGATATCCTGCACTTTTCCTGGTCCATGGACAAAAAGGTTCATAACTTTTGTAAAGGCAGAAAAAAAATCATATAAAAACAAAACCTTTGGTTCACTAAATGTTTTTAAGGCCAAGAGCAGACGAATAGTTTGCAGGTAATGCTGCTCCTTGTTCGTAATCATGGTAATGGTAGGGGCACTAGGGCACCTTACAGAAGCCTTAAAAGAAAGCTATGTCTGTGTTTTGTGTGTGTATATATACATTGTGTGAGAGAGCATATGTATGCCTGTGCGTATGGCCAATGTTAAAGCATGAGATTGAGCATGGAGACATGTTGATGGGGACCCACAGCTCTTGAAAATATGCTTGTTGCTTTCCAATGTATGTAAACTATTCTCCAGCATAAATACATTCATACTTTAATAAAAAATATGTTTGAGTTAAAGCTATGATAGTTTTAGGCTCTGTTTCCAATGCAAACTCTCTGTTTTTGCTTAAAGTACCTTGGTCATCCACTGATGACAGATGTTTTTACAAACACCAATTAAACTGATTAAAAATTGGTATAGGCTTATTTATATATACACCCACCCCAACAGTTAATAGGATTAAAATATTAATTTATTTACATTTAAAACATTACATTAGTTTCCAAAAGGGGTAATGGGAATTTTTATGATTTCCTGTTGGGCTGAATTATTACTATCTAAGATCAGCTTTTAACTTTTATTTTAAGGTCTGTAGACACCAGTTCATACTTTCTGCTTTCCAGTAGGTGGCAGAGATTTTTCTCCAGGCAATGAGTCTAACTTAAGAGCCCTATTGACCAGAAACGGTACCTTGCCTCCACTACCATGGAACAGTTCGGGTCTGGCATCAGCATCCAGTATGAAGAACAAAGAAGCTCAGCAAGTTCCTCGAATACTTTGGTATTGTATCTTTGAGTGCCTGCTGCAGAGAAATGATCCAGAGTACAGAACTCTAAGTCTGGAGAGCCTAAATTTGATTCTCAAAGTTGAGATTTCCTTTTCCTCACTATGGCTAGTAAGAAGTTGGGTTACTCTACAGTCTTTATCTTTGCTTTAAAAAATAAATCTGAACTCTGTTAGGCAGGTATGTCTCTTTATGGTCAAAGGCAACCTTTCTTCAACTTTGGGTCAAATTCTGCTCACTTCCTCAGAGTTATAGCCTGCATTTAGCTATTTTGGGACATTTGGCAGCCAAAATTGCTGTCATTCAACTTCTCAGATCCATTCTCTGGTCCTTTTATAGTAATCCCAGGTGTCTCTTTGACAAGGTTCAATGGGTTCTCCTGATTTCACCACTACTGATTATATATCTTACATGTGTGTTGGCAGGAGACAGGTCCAAAAAGCCAGAGCTTGCAATTTTATAAGGCTATTTAAAGAAATGCATCTTGATTAAGCATTACAAAATCCTGATTAAGCATTAAAAAAGTTGCCAAGCCATGGAGCCAGATTTTTACTAAATGGAGCCCCGATGAATGTGTGATGGCTTTTTGTCTTTTATATCTTGCATCATTCTCATAATGTATTGGAAGAAGGTTGCCAAAGCTAAAAACAGAACTATAAATAATAACTGATATAATTAAATATTTGTATACCCAGAAGGTAGGACTAGAGAACATTGCTCTGGGCTCTGTTGTTCCATATAATATCGAGTTTCTGAATTTTCTGGCACTCGTTTGTTTGTGTCAAAGTTTAACATCAATTGTTGTATTTAATAGACTGTTATGGTCTTAAAGGTGCTCGTTGGGCCATATGGCAATAAAAATTTTACATGCAAATAAAGGGCAGTAAATAATCCTTAGTATTTATTTATCAATCAGTGGTATGTGCCACTATTGAGGTGTGCACTCTGATCATTTGTATTGTGTTGTAAAATATTCCCAAATTACCTGTATTAAGTGATTTCAAAAGGAACATAAAGAAACTAGTGGACCTGGTCCCATTATAGACACAACATTTACCTTTTAATCAACATAACAATGGGATAGAATTGGAGACAGAAATAGTTACTGTTACATTTATATTCACATTCTTACAGCATATTGAAAACTGTTGAACACATTCCCTTTTCCCAAATCACCAAGAGCTTCTAGGTCTAAGTTACACCAAGGGTAAGTTAAAGGGCAGATTCTAAACCTCTGCAAACAGTGCTGACTCCACTTTCACTAAAGCAATGCAAACAGTGCACTGGACTCCAGTAACTAGACAGATACTTAGGGACTTATTCCAACATAGCTTTATTCCCCATTGCTCCTTAAATACTACAGTCAAGTCTCAATGCGCCCTAACTTCCCTAACTTCTCCCTAACTTCAACGCATTTAATTGCCCATGAAAGAGGAGATGCGTGTCCTTCTGGCTAATCTGGCTGTTTGCAGTTGTCAGAGCCTCCATGACCAGGAATGCCAGCAAACTCATTATAATGCCACCTAGCTGGGTTTGCCATTGATTTTGATGGTAGTAGGAGTAAGAGATCATTTAAATTAGTCTGTCTGATCTGATAGTTTTGTGTGAAGATGCTTCACAGCTCTAAATTTTCACCTGCTTTAGTAAATAGTAACTTCATGAAACAGAGGATGACTTCACATTCTGATGATACCAGTATAGTCCTGCATTCAATGATGGGAAGATGGAAAAACATGTTCTGTGATGCAGATTGCCATCTCTTGTCTCTTGGAGTCCCTCCTGCAACACACATCATCAGACAATGGTAAATAAATCTGACCTGCTATAACAGGGGTGGGCAAACTATGGCCCACGGGCCATTTTAAGTCAACCCACAAGCTCCTGCTGGGGAGTGGAGTCTGGGGGTTTTGAAATAAAAAAAAAAGTTATTTAAAAAATTCAAAGCCTTCAATTCAAGCAAACAAAAATTGGCTGATTTTATGTTTGTTTGCATCCAAATTTTGACTATGCTCCTGCTTTTTCTTATGTTTATACTGGTGTAAACTTGTTGCCTTCAATGGAGTTTCTACTGACTTAAACCAGTGCATGTGAGAGGAGATTCCAGTCCTCTCTCCTTGATGGCCGTGACTGAGTCTCGGTCTTTGCAAAGCACTTGAGCACATACTTGACTTTAGCTACATGAATGGTCACATTGCTTAAATGAAACTACTCATGTGCTTAAGACTCAGTGCCCCAGAAATCACTGGGTCATAAGCTAAATCGAGAATGTTACTCCTATGTTTGTCACGCCAGGTGCTCAGACCCAGGGTAGGTCTACACAGCAGCGGGTAGGCTGACACATGCTAGCTCAGCTTGAATTAGGATGCTATAAATAGCAGTGTGGATGTGCGGGCACAGGTAGTGGCTCAGGCTAACCGCTTGGGTACAAGCCTGCCCAGCCCTCGGGGTACATACGTAAAGGGCCTAACCTGAACTGCTATTGCCTCACAGCTATTTTTATTGCACTAGCACAAGCAGAGCTAGTGTGTCTGTGCTGGGAAGTACACTTCCAGCTCCCATGTAGGCACATCCGTAATGGGGAGGGGGCTTGTTTTAGATACATGGTTTTAATGAAGTTACAATGATTTATACCAGCTGAGAATCTTACATCTAATATGTCACCAACTCTTGTGATTTAATGCCACTCTCGCAATAGTTGATGTTTTTATTAAACCCCAGCTCTCAGAAGCATGACAGAATGTGAGACTCAGGTCTTGTCTTTTAAAAAAGTCAGTTTTCACCCTTTATGGTTGTGGAGGAAAGCTTAGAAATGTGCCCCAAGTGTGTTCTAAAGGCTCAAAAACTAGATAGCAAGTGAACAAATTTATTATTTTTTAAAATCTTGTGATTTTTAAGTCAATCTTACTTTTTGGGGGGGTCCTGGCTCATGATTTTTGAACATTTGGGATAAACTATACTGTATATGAGTATGGTTTTATATACTCTCTAATATAAAAAAGCTATGTGAGATTGAAGAAAAGTTCACTAGAACAGATTTTTGCAAGTCCTGCTTATAATATAGAAACAGTTGCTGATATGGGGGATCTAACTAAATTGATTAAGTATTTGTGAAATGGGCTTGGCTTTTATTTGTTTTTTAATTTGTTATTAAAAGAATGTAAATTTTGTAAAACTATCAAGTTAAGTATATTTTGTTATGAAGATCTTAAAAGACACAGATATTGTGAAGGTAACGTTCTAAAGTGCATCATAACTTATCCTTTCCAGATTTTTGCTGTATTACATTTCTAAGCTGTGCTAAAGCAAGACCAGAAATTAGTTTCTCAGCCACCTGTCAGAATGTTTAAATATGGGGCCCAATCATTAAGCAAAACAAATGTTCCCACTCAAGTAAAAGAAGAAAGATTTGGCCGATCTGTTGAGAATATTATTTTCATACCATAGGGCAAAAATCAATTACATTTAGACATGAAACATCACAGTTAGGTTTCACTTTCAACTAGTTTGCCATGGGAACTCACTGTAATAAAATGTATAACAGAGATGGTTTCTAATTGAAGACATTTTTTTCTACCAGGATGAATACAGTTTGTGAACCCACCAGTTTAGTCTGATATACGCTAATATAACTAAAGTTGATGGCTGTGCAGAATAGCTTTGAAAGTTAGTTTCATCAATAAAAAGGAAATGCTCTGTTTTCATAGTCAAAAACCAGATGATGTTTATAGCAATGAGGCATCCTCCCAGCCATCCCACTGCTGCTGATTCTCAGGAATATTTTGCTGCTATGTTAGCGAAGGGGTTGCATTAAGGTATTCTGTCCTAAAATTGTTTGTAAGACGGGTCAAAAATTCTAAGTGGGCCATCAAGGAAAGCAGCATTTTGATCGTTAAAACCTGAACTTCAGCATGGAACTGGGCCAGTCTTTAACCACAAGTATTTTCATCAGTGCATTTTATGACCATAAGGATGGAGAATATGCCTAATTATGCCTAGAACTGAAGGATCTCCGAAAACTAATTCTAATGGAGGAAAATATCTGATTCCTGTTCATACTGTATGTTTTCTATGGCTCTGAGAGCAATTGAGGTAAAGTCAGTTTTCTTGCACACAGGTTTTTTGGGGTGGTGGGAGGGGGTGGAGATTTAATTTGTTTCCTGTTTAAAAAAATATCTGAAACATAAAATTAATATGCTTCTCCCTAAAACTCTATCAGTGAATAACTTCTTTTCACATGAGAAAACAATTGTACATGTCTAGTGGATTACATTTAACATCCCTAAAATACACCAGTAAAAGATTTGTGACTTGGGGGTGGAAGGTTTGAAATAAAGAGGAAACCTCAGATCAATCGATCAGATTATTTTACAGTTCTCACATGCTTGTGAGTTCTGTGGCTCCGGTACTATTTTGTTCACAGTACATTTTCTCTAAAATTTAAGGATCTGTCTATAGCCAGATATTCTTTTATGAAATGGCCACATTTTGAAACAAGATGTTTGTTAATACAGTAGTTTAATAACTGTTTTGTAGGGAAATTGTAAGTATACATATAAAAAGGAATCCTATGTGCTGGAATTCAAATAAATTGTGCATCTGATAACATTAATAAACTTGTAAAAAGTTTTTTCCATAAAGAGAAGCAAAATAATTTGTCTATTAAAAATGTTACTTTTCATATGTTACATGCATTGTTGACAAACATAAATACAGACTATTTACCAATTCTGTGTCCAGTTGTTTTTATATGTCTTTAGAAAAGAGATAATTGTGCTCATGTTCCTATTGACTTTAATGGAGCAGGGTGATGGGGTAGGACTGGACCCTAAATTTCCTGCGTTATCTTCTGCATAATTTGAGAAGTGAACTGTAAAGTATAGGGTTGTCAGCTCATTGAATAGGGAGGTATAGCTGCAAATTTCTGTCTATCAGGAGAAGACTTTGCAAGAAAGAGGTACAGAGGTGAAAATAATTTACTAAGGACGTTTTCCCACTGTCATCTGTCAAAGTTTGACTCAGACTCACAATTTATCAGACCACTCTGTTTTATTAGCAAAGCTGCTCTGCTAATACATTTAGAAGTGAGCCCCCCGAGTGGGGCTTGTGTCTTTTAATTTATACAGTTTTTTGGAGAACAAGTTACAGAGAAGTTACAGACAAAAGAAGAAAAAGATTTTAGTCACCACCCTTCGAGATCCCTGAGACCAGTCACGTATCTTCAATTACCTGCCACCCTTAACAATCTCCTTTAACAGCTTCCAGTTAACTTAACTAATTGCCCTTCACACCTTCCATTCTGATGCCTGCTTCTTAGACGTGCTGGCTCTATCTTAATTGCTTCTCCATTCAAAAGCTAACTGTCCCTACGTGTGCTCCCTCAGATACTTTGTAACATGTTTTGGCATGCCCTCTCATATACAATGTATCCAGCATGTCCCCTTATACAATGTTATACTTCCACACATCATTCATCTTTTTCTAAAAGGTCACTCTTTTTACTAAATTAATTAAAAGCCTTCCTTCCTTCTGATATAAGATTTACAATTATTACCCCCAAAATGTTCTTGTTTAAAGAGCTTCCCTCAAAATATCAGTCAGCCTCCCCCCAGTTCTTTTATTTGTTTTGTGCCAATTTGAGTAAGTTCAATATTTAGACCTCTGTTGTGCCCCATCTCCATCCACACACCAGTCTTCCCCATTGTGTGTAGAAGAGGGTTCAGCTATCTCCCTGGCACCATCCCCCGCTGCTTCAGAGTTTGCAGAGGCCACTCTGTGCAGTCTGCAGTCTACACTGGGTTGTATACTAGTGGTGCTTGTGTAAGCAAGGTGGAGGAGAATGGGCATTGTCCTCCTTCCAGGCCCTTGTGGGTTCCCCGGATAAGATGATATAGACTCAGGCTGTATGATGTATTCTGCACAGCTTCCCCTGTCCCTGGGTTCTGAGCAGTTTCAGCCAGGAGCAGTCCTTGGTTGCATGGCTTTGTCACAGGTTGGGGGGCCCTTTGCGGGCAGCTGAGCTCAACCTTGCCTGTGACATAGCAGCTATCCTTCAGCTGGTCCTGGTGTGGCAATTTAATTATAATTAGTGACCCCAGCTGTGAAAGGATCAGGAAAATACTGAGGAGGGATGGGGGAGAGCTCACTTAGAAAGGACCCAGGACAGAGAAGGTAGGGTGCTCCCTTGCTCTGGCAAGGGCCTGGAGAAGGCAGACTGTAGAGAGCCACAGAGATGGAATTAATCCCTGTGGTGCGCATGGGAAAGGGGGCAAAACACAGAGAGGCTGTCTTGAGGGGTCTGCCCTCTGGCAGAGAAAGAAGGAGCTTGGAGGATATAGGGAGAAGTCAGAGGTCTAGGAATCACAGGAGAAGCTGTGTTAAGCACAGGCTGTAGGGAAGTAGCACAAAGGCCTTGAAGGTAATGAGTGGCCCAGGGAAACAGCAGTGTGTCTGAAGGAGCAGACCTAACTGCTTACCATAGGGTCCCCAGGCAAGAACCCAGAGCAGGTGGTGGGCATGGGTTCCTCTGCAAGACCAATGTAAGGACTATTGAGCTAGTTAGGGTAGGGATGAAGAGTGAGCCTAAATGACAGGCTGAAGAATAACCCTAGAAGAGGTAGAAAAATATTTTGTGTTGGGACGTTTTTGGACTTTTAGTTGCACTCTTTTCACCCCAGACAGACGGGACGCAGCTGGAGGGCTGAGTTGTGACAGAATCAGTCCATTGCAGGGCCAAAGAGGCAACCAACAGGAGGCACTAGAGGCGAAGACCCTACAATGCCTCAACCTGACAGAAGGAGATGCTATGGTGGTGAGTGCAACTGCCTACGGCCTCCAATGAAGTAGGCTGCATTAATGTCACCAGTTCTCCCATTAGGACTCTCTTGTTGTGAGTCATGTTTTAAAGGCTAATTCTGCCCTCAGATACATATGTAACTCCCATAGTCTCTCCTATACAGCTCCTAGTTTTAATGAAGGACAGAACTCCAAATAGGGTACTTTACTTTCTGAAGGTGAACTGGATGCCTGCAAATCTGGGTTAAATTGATCTGTGTACTTTGACTAGCTTCCCACAAGCAATCTCTTCATTGCAAATTGGAAGCCTGATGACAAGTCAGTTAGTGGCTCCATGTGACTGTTAGCAGAGATCTTCTGTTAAGTCAAAATGATGGAGGGTTCACTGGAATGAATAACCATGGCACTGGACAACAATACAGCTGATCCTACAGATGCAAGTGAATTAGTGATGCTACCTTCTTTTAATTGTACAGGCAGGCACTTAGAGATGACTAGTTTTTGACAACTGGGAATATTAGTTGAGCTAAGAATACTGGCCCTCAACTAATAGTGAATTACGACCTTTTTACATGGTCTTGTAAGCCTGCTTTTTATTGGAGAAAATGTACCTCCTCACAAGTTGATCTGTCACTCTTTCTGACAGTTATGGGCATAGGGAATCAACTCCATGAACAGGCTTCTTCCCTCCCCTACAACAGTTCTAATCCTATTAAACGCCATTAATTTCAATAGTGTTATGCCAGTGAAAGTAATGGGAGTACCAGGCCTCATGCTTCTGTAAGTGGTATCTGTTCTGCAACAAGTCCTTTTGAAAAGAAAATGGAAGTGAAGAAATATAAGTTCTAGGCATTGCTGGTTGTTGCCTAGATTATATTAAATCATACAACTGAGAAAATCACTTGGCATAGCAACCTATGTTTAACAAGAAAATCCTGGCTAGAAAACAGTCTATGTGAAAATAATCCTAATGCAGCAGTACAGCACAAGAAGACAAAGCCCAGGCCTCAAGGAGTGAAATTGTTTCAAGCAACCCTCAATTAAGCCTCAGAACTTAAGTTCTTCTTCTTCTTAAGAAGAAGAAGAAGAAAAGAATGAGGGGGGATTTGATAGCTGCTTTCAACTACCTGAAAGGGGGTTCCAAAGAGGATGGCTCTAGACTGTTCTCAATGGTAGCAGATGACAGAACGAGGAGTAATGGTCTCAAGTTGCAGTGGGGGAGGTTTAGATTGGATATTAGGAAAAACTTTTTCACTAAGAGGGTGGTGAAACACTGGAATGCGTTACCTAGGGAGGTGGTAGAATCTCCTTCCTTAGAGGTTTTTAAGGTCAGGCTTGACAAAGCCCTGGCTGGGATGATTTAACTGGGAATTGGTCCTGCTTCGAGCAGGGGGTTGGACTAGATGACCTTCTGGGGTCCCTTCCAACCCTGATATTCTATGATTCTATGAAGCCAAGAGGCACCATCTCCGGTTGTCTCCAGTAGGTTCTTTGATGCCTGTATTGGAAGGGCATGTACAAAATAGACTTTGAAATGTTTGTTCAGCCTGAAAAAAATCCTGTTTGCAAGTAACTTGACCAATATGTGCACATACAATGGTGAAGTCGAGCAACTTTCAGTTTATAAAATGCCATGATTATATGACCATAATGAGAGAACTGGCTCTTATCTAAGAAAACATTTATTTTCTGGTTATTGCATGTACCACAGAGCAAGTAAATTTCTACACCATATACCTCATCAACCAGGGAGATGAAGCATGGTACTCTGCAGAGTACAGCATCTTTTTCCTTCCCATCATCAGTCGAATAAGAAGATATCAGCAGAGAATACTATGCTTTTAGGTTGAGTTGGCCATTACACTCTCAGTGATTTTACACTGCCGGCAAGGAGAGGGAAAGTATTGTTGTTTTATATAATTAATATAAAGTAGGAACAATATTGTGTTCTGTAGACAATATAGTTTTTCTGGAAACCTTGGACTTGTAGGGTCCTGCTCTGGCCTTACAGATTGTGAAAGCTTGCAGTTAATCTTCCAGATTTCTTTCCTGGACACCAAGTCATTCATCAATCTGTGTTAAAGGTCCTATGCATGTGATATATATATATTAAAGCTACTTTTTATTTAGCAATCTCTCTTTCAGAGTTTTTTAATGGCCAGAATAGCTAAAGTTATAATTAATTCAAAACCATAGTCCTTTCTTTTAAAGTTAGGTTAAACAGGCTCTGGTGGCCATAATGTTGAGCACTACTGTACCTATTGCTCTTTGGTTTGATCTCATCTTTAATGGATTCCAGATTCTTCTGTGTTTCAAATAAAGAAAGATATTTCAGAGCCCGAGAGAATAATAAAATGCTAGGAGGAACTTCAAAGGAAACTTGCAGACACAAAAGCGTTTAAATGCTGAGCTGGTGAACTGCTGAATATTTCTATAACCATAAAAGATGTCAGGCCACTTCAAATGTAGAAACAGGTGAAAACTGAAGTGATGACACATTGACAAATATACTAGGACTGCCAGTTAGCCAGTCTCTTTTAAACAAGGAGTTCTGAGGGTTTTTTGCGGCCTGAGTCCTTCCTCCCTCACCCCAACGTAATTCCCCTGACTTGAATGGAGTCACTCCTGACCAGTTTGAGAGAAGAATTACTTATTTGTGGCTTCACTTTTTCATTGTTTTTGGTGCTCCTGGGATGCCCCATCATTAGCTGACAGCTGAAACTAGCACTAATGGATCCTCTGTAAGCATCCTCATACAGTTCTGCCAATCAGAATTGTGACAGCCCTTCTATTCCAATTCTGGGCCTCTCTTAGGGAAAGGCTGTCAGTCAGGATGAACTTTGTTCTGCCTTTTGAACTGTTACAAATATCAACTAGGGGCTAGGCTCTGCTGGCCAAATACTTGTAGCATTGAAAGCAGAATACTTTTCTCTTGTGTTGGTGTTTTGGCCTGCCACAAAACCTACACAACTTTAAGCCCTTGAAATAGTTAGCTTCTGGAAGATTCAATTTATAGGAGCACTGGGAAGATGTTGCACTCATCTTATTCTCTTTTTTGGCCACTAATACATAGGGATAACCTGAAGCCATATCCACTTTGCTCTGTGATTTTGTAACTCACATGATTACAGGTCCTCTTCTATACCCAAGTGTCAGAGAGTATAAGTCTGTTATAGCCTTAAGCAACTCATGCTTTTAGCTGTGGAGGGCCTCTGTTCAATCCAGTCTGTTGGCCAAGATGGCAGCTGTTATTGTTGCATCAGCTCCTAGAAACTAAGCAGGACAGATAGCCTCTAAGGAAAACTCTGATGATACAGGAAGTCTGGATGGTGACTTAGCAAGGTGGCATTCTTCTCTGAGTTGTTACTGAACCATAGCGCAAGCCAGCTGGAGTACTTGCTAATGGAGGTGTCATTGCTGACCACTCAGTCATTAACGACCGTAGACACTTTTTATAACAATAATGGTGGTAGACTATACAACTCCTGTATTTGCATTCGTCCACTGTAGTCTAGCTGAGCGACATGTTGCTTCCCATCTTTAAAAGCTGTAATGTTGCATCAGTACTTAGGCTGTTCCTACCCCAAACGTGGTTACATTTCAAAGAACGGTGAAGTGATGCTGATTTGACCTAAGCCCTCCTGAACAACTTCAAGCTAGTGCATTAACTCATTGTGTTACCTTCTCTTTTTATGGAAATCTTACATAGACAAAACAATCAGGCTCTGAATTGTTTGTATTCTGCACAAGTGGTAGGACGCAGCGTGGCAGTAGGTCGCCTCTAATACATCAGAAGTGGTTTGTTTGCTTGAACTCCTAGAGAATGTTTCTTTTCCTAAGATATTTCTTTTGACTTACTTGCCAAGATCTAATGAAATATGAGATTCGTTGTTGTCTTCTGGAGCACTGGGGACTGTGTTTTGCCTGCACATTTTTTCATGACCTGGTGTCAGCAGCATAACCAGGATATGAGCTAATTTGTATTCTTGGACAAGCAGCTGAATGTGTCTTAGTAAGAGAGAAGAATAAGTTTGATCAGGCCAATGAAGTTAATTAGGCAAGATAGAAAATTAACTCTAATCCACCAGACAAAGTGATTTTTGAAGTTGCAGGTTATTAGAAACTTTCACCCCAGTGGAAATCAAAACCAGCTAAGCTGTCACTGCATTAAGACTTAATAAAAATTCACAAGAAAATAGTTAACTAGCTGTAAGTATTGCAAAAGAGTTGCATAGCTCACTTAGGAAAGAGCCCATTCACCAACTCAGTCAGCATAAAGATCTTTACAACTTAATGCAATAATCTCATAATACTGGTATTTTTTAATTAGACAATCTAGGCCATCCTGCCCTCCCCCTATCTTACAAAGTAGAGTTTCTTATCACTAAACAATGATACTGCTCTCTCAGTCCTTTGGGTGCCATGGTAAAACAGCTGAATTTACTCAAATGTGTTGGCAGCAGAGAAGAGGGTTTAAGAACAAAACATTTACAGACAAGACTGCTCCCTATTGCTATGGTCTAATTCCTTTCTTTCTACACTTGATGGGGGAAGCTGTGTGCATCTCTTTAAAGAATATTAAAGGGCAAGTTCTGGACTGATTTACTCCTGTGCAACCTCAGTAAAGTAATTGGTTGCTTTAAAATCCTCTCTCTAAGAAGCATACTAGTGACCATTCTGAAAATGCAAACCACTTCTCTACTTGAGAACAATATTTTGTCTTGTGACTGCTCAAAATCATCCCAAGAAATAATGTGTGAAGTCCATGGTTGTTGGAGCTGTAATGCTACCAATGGCCTGATCCTGGTAGGGTGGTATCTTCAACCTCTGCGTCAGTACCAACCCTACACCTTGCAAGCCTTTCATCTGAGGAACTCCCATTGGATCTACTTATGGCAGCATAAGGCTTGCAGGATTGGGCCCTTGAATGGGAGCTGATTGCCCTCAGCCCCTCGCAGGAGGCGCTCAGCCTCTTCCTCTAGCAGGCTTCAGAGTAGCTACGATTCTGAATGTCTCCAGAAAGGAGCTGCTAACTGAGCAGACATTGCCCTGTACCTTCCAGGACTGGATCCCCCATACTTAGTGAAAACGTGTCCCGCCCTTGAAAGCAGAGCTTTCAAATTACATAACAATATTTGACAGCCCATGTCCACTTCTGGCACTCAACCCACCATTGCAAAAGGTTTGGATACAGTACATGACAACATTTGCTTCATTTGTTCTTGACAAGCCCCTAAGCCATTTGTCTGACACAATTTATACTAAAAGCCAGCGTGTGTGTTTATTTATCACCACTGCTTTTCAAGTTCAAATGGGGACTCAACTCTGTATGGCTGTGCATTTAAAATCTCATAAATGAAAGCTCACTATTGCCCAATAAGTTTGTTCCCCTTGTTTTACCTGACATATTTATCTTACTTTTCACTGTATCTACCACATTTCTTTGGAGGAGTCTATAGGGTTACTACACTTACAGATAGACGGTTGTGTTCAAAACCTTTCCAGTGAAATAACTGTTTCCTTCATGTAATGGCTCAGAAATTGTCTATTTGGGTTCAAAGCAATGTGAACACAATGGACCTGCTGCTTTCCATGGCTCAGTAGGGCTGAAATTCACCCCAGTACAGAGGGCTGTACATGAGGCCTTATGGACAGCACCACTTACACCCTGTATTATGAGCGGTTCAGAAGGCCCTGTGCAATGATTTTCAACCCAGCAGGACTGACGCTGTTAAGTTACTGTTTAGCCTCGCTGCTTAGAAAGGAGAACTGCAGTTTCTCAGATGCCACTGTAGGTAAGTGTTCACTTTATAATGACCACACTGGGTGCCTTTTTTTTTTTTCATGCAATTCTGATAAAACTGAACTTGGTGCTCTGTGAAGTAATTTTTCAGCACCACACAGTTCGGGGCGGACATGCACAAATGCCATTTCTCGCTCTATTTTCAGAGTTTTAAAAATATTTTTGATCAGCGCTGGATTGAGGGTCTACATAAATTCTTAATTGTGGGGATGATTGGGGAATTCGTAATTGAATTTGAATACTTCCTCTACCCATGGCAGTCATCTAGAATTGCCAGAGTGGATCAGATCAGCTGTCCATCTAGGTCCCCATCTTGCAATCAGCTCTGTGCAGGGTATGCCTAGGAAGGACTCATTGCATAACTGGAACCCTGGTCTGGTATTCTGTCTCTAGAACTGCGGTTTTATGGGCACCAGATTATGCACGTGTTAGTACAGCATCCTGTAAAAGCGGCAAAGGGTCCTGTGGCACCTTATAGACTAACAGACGTATTGGAGCATAAGCTTTTGTGGGTGAATACGCACTTCGTCCATCCAACGAAGGGGGTATTCACCCACGAAAGCTTATGCTCCAATACGTCTGTTAGTCTATAAGGTGCCACAGGACTCTTTGCTGCTTTTACAGATCCAGACTAACACGGCTACTCCTCTGATACTTTACAGCATCCTAGTAAAGGCAGTTGTGTGTGTGTTTGTCTGTGTATGTTTGTACTGGGGAGAGGGAGTTGGGGGGAAGCAAAATATAAATACATTTAAAAAGGGAAAAAGGAAAAAAGATTATTGACAAAGATGTAGCCATAAAGTCACAGGCTTAAATCTCATGATAAAATGAAAAGAAAGCTGGATGCTGATGTTTCCAAACCTAATGCATTTTATAAGCATGTTTATTATTGTGTGTGTATAGATACACTTATGTTTCATTTTAGAAATAACTAAGGCCAGTATCTTTCCCCCCTTAGAATCCATAAGTAGCATATGTAAACATGAGGCAAGGAATCTCTGATTCCATTAAAATCAAAATTTTGGGAGTGTAAAATCATGTCAAATGGAGAATTTTCCTATTAATTTTGGCAAAAAGAAAAAAGGTCATTTATTTTCAAATACTGATGGTGTTCAAGTTCAGAAGAGCAGTTGCACAGAAGTAGAAGCATAACTTACATGTGTCAACTTCTAACCCTGGTAGAGGCTGTTTCTGCTACCACACTCCATCATGCCTTCCACTGAGAGCTTTACATGCTAGGAACACAGAACCAGTGCATTCCCCAGCTACTCCAAACAGGGTCCTTCATGGCCAGTGGCACCCATTTAAGTAGTTCTGGTCCCTCCTGATCTGTGGGATGAGATAGCTACTTTGTGTGACCACAACCACATGGTTGTCTTTTGACTGCAGGGGATCTCCACCAGAGTGTATATCAGGGTGCATGCCAGTGTAGTGTAGGGAGTGACTCTGGCTGATGGCTTGAACTATCCTACATGGGTCAGCTACGCATACCCCTCATGTCCTCAATTTATAGTATTGCAATAGAGGAGGTTTGTCTGTCTTTTCTAGGAAGTTGGCAAATAACCTGAAAGGGATCAGTTTAGTATAGTTTCAGAGAAGAAGAAGGAAAGAAAAAACAAACAAACAACCCCCCTCCCCACCAAAACTATGCTTGTATTGAATTAATGCCAAGAGGGACTGTATCATAATGGACATCATCTGTGTCTCATGTGTCTTCTGTGAAAGAGAACGGATACTAAAAGAGAACACCATGTGTAGTTTATTACAGCAATTACATTCTTGGAACTTGTGCTGTCTGAGTTTTTGTCACTTTTGGCATATTTTTCTTTCATGCTCTCCCTCAGGGAGAGCAAAATGGTAGCAAGGGGGGCAGAGACTCTTTGTGACTATAATCAAAAGTAATTTGATTTGACTGTTACTCATTAGACAAAATCCCGTCCAGCACCATGTGGGTAAGCAGGGCAAGTGGAACATATTCAGGAGCACCCAAAACTATCACTTGGGAGCCAAATTTTGCTCTTAGTCAGACTGGTATAAATCTGGAGTAATTCCTTAAAATTAGTGCAGTTACTCTGGACTTACAACAGTCTACATTAGAGCAGAATTTGCCCTTAAGATTTTATTAACTCTGCCTGTCACAGATGAAAAAAGGTGCGGTGATGGGTCTTGATTCAGTCAGTGTAATTGGAATACTAAAAAGAAAAACTTGAACGGCATTACAGAATTTCTCTATAAGAGATTTTGGCTACACCAAGGCACAGTTGAGGGAAAACTTGTAAGGGAGGACATGATGTTGCACAGATGATGTTCGCTTTTTTGATTTTTCACCTTATACATGGAAACATAGGTAAAACAAAGGAAAGAACCTTCATGATCAAAAAGTGTCATGTGGATCAGCACACATCTCTGTGTTTCTGCTGGAAAGCTGTGGTTAACTCATCATCATGGGCAATTGCTTTACCTTATTGGACCTTTAAATACAGAATAATTATGTATAAAACTAAGCCCTAATATTAATACGTTGCACCTACTGTCAACTCCTCAGCTCAGCACCCAGACCGAGTAGCTGGATGAGGATGCAGGAGCTCAGTGGAGAACAGGGCGGGGACTATTAGCCATGAAATGAAAGAGTCATCCTTCTCTTTTAACATTAACATTGTAGTATGATGTAGAAAATTTTGCTGATTGGCATTGGATTGGCTGATTCAAGTTTTTAAGTGCAAATTCCCTAAAGGAAATACAAAGATGATCACTGCATTATCACATTATTTACTTATTATAGCGTGGTGCTGCAAAGTCTACTCATGCACAACTTCCACTGAGTAGGGACCGCAGGGTCAGGCTCCACATGTTTAATACTGTGGTAAATGAGCACGTAGTAGTGGAGACCAAATACTGGAGAGCGGAAACATGGTGGTGATAGATTCCCCCGTTCTTGTATTTGTCGGTAGATTTTTATAAAATCACAGTGAAGCACTGAGGTAAACATGGTTCAAACAAGAGACAATGAATTTAATGATTACTGCATGTTTTTAATTTAATGATCATGTTTTCTCAGTTCTCTCAGATGTCCATATCCCGGTTAGAAATTGGTCAGAGATTGGCATCCTCTTCTAATAGTTTCTACCATTTTGCCCATTGCTAGCAATTTAAATTCTTGCACAACTCCACTTTTAAAACTTGAAATGATTTAAAACAGCTGCTTCATGTGAAGATGTGAAAGAGGGCCTGCTTTTGTAATCAAGCAACCCAATTCCAAATGGTACTGAAGTACTCAAACCATGCTCCATTAAACAGAAGCCGATATCTTCTGCATTCACCAGCTAGACTATAAATATGGATAATATGATTTCATGTCTGGCTTTTTCAGCTGACACCTGAAGCTTACCTACCATAAAAAGTAAGCAAGAGACAATTTACAAGGGCCCAATACACTTGAACAAACAGGAATAGTCCTTAATTGCAGTTGGTTTATTTGCATATCTAGGTGATCCTATATCAGATCATCAGAGCTACCATGTTTGGCTTCTCATAACAAACTTCACCCCAATTATAGTTTACTAGTACAGATAGGAACAGACTATGTTGATATTATAGCTTCCAAATGAAGAAGCCACTTTGGACAATTAAACATTTTCCAAATCTTGTTCAAAGAAGAGAAAATAACGCTATTGCTATAGATTTAAATAATCTATGGAAAGCCTGATGCACCAGAAATAATTTCACAAAGATATGACCTATGTTCCACCTTAGAATATAGTAAAAATCAATAAACTGTTTCTGCAATTGGTTAGATGCCAAAGCAAAACTAGGAAATATAATCAATCCCAGAAGGCATTCATTAGGTAAGTATGATAATGTTGTGTAGGATCTTACTGGATGATAGGACATAAACCTGTAAGGGTGGGAAACAGTCTTTTGCCCTTCTAACTCTGCAGATGCTGGGAGCTGGATTAAATGAATAGAGCAGACACTGTGTGTTGTGGTAAAATATTTTTATTGGTTTGGCTGCATTACTCACGAGTGGCAAATCTGTGAGTTATATGGGTCCTTTCAAACATGTCCAGGGAAACCTTTGTACCACTCCTCTCATCTTCATGTCACATGTTAGAAAAACTGACTTCAGAAATGCTTTAAGTTATTTCTAAACACTTGTATTGGTATGTGATGGGTGTATAGACCCAAGTTGTGGCATCCAGGAAGGGGTTAATACATGGGTCAGTTACTTCTCCAGCTGCAGCTAATTGGCCACTTTATCACAATGGTGATAAAAGGCTGCAGCTCAGGCAGAGCTTGGTGACTGACAGAGAACCTACAAACCCTTCTGAGAAAGAGCTTGAGGAACAAACTGGGGAAAAGCTGCACAGAGAGGTGATGCTCTTGAGAGTGAGTAGCAGAGACTGCAGCTGCAGGACAGATGCTTGCTAACAGGCAAAAGTAGGAAGCAGCCCAGGGAGTTTGTGAGATACTGTAAGAAACAGCCCTTACCTGTTTATCACAAGGACCCTGGGCTGGAACCCCGAGGAGAGGGTGGGCCTGGCTTTTAGCCCCTGTGGAAGGGGAGATGTAAGCCTTGAGATAAAGGGGCAAGGACTAATGTGTCTGGACTGAGACTGAAGGTGTGACCTAGAGTCCTTGAATGCCAAGTGTGTGTTTGGGCTTTCCTGTTACCCTGGAAGGTGTTAGGTTTGAGAGCTGAGCCATAAGAAAGAAGAGAGAGCTGAGTGGCCTGAGCTGTAGCTGACTGGGGCTAGGGGTGAGAGAGACAAAGGGGTTGTTATTCTGTGCCTAACTATGAGGTAGCATACCAACCACTCACTGACCCCCCTCTACACGGTACTTTTTAATCTTTCTGCCTGTAAATCCTGTTCCTCTTGAACCTAACTGTACAAGTATTGCAGGGAGAAGAAAATCATAACTAGTAAAATGTTAGCTTGAGAAATTACATATCATAGCCTCTTCTGTACATAACAATGTTGTCTGCATGAGATAAGGTCTGATCCCTTGAACATCTAGGCTCCACTGGAAAGCTGAGAATCCTGTCTTTTCTATACAACTTATGTCTCTAGCCCTGCTGGGTCATGAGATTCTAGGCATACATCTGTCTCTCTTCCTAGAATGACTATTGCTCATCCTGGGTTTTGGGCCACTGTGGCTTTGGAAGGCAATCCCTCATTTGAAGGAATATTTTTCTACCAGGCTGATTTACAGAAAACAAACACAAACCCCCCCACCCCCAACTGTTCAGAGGTTTAGAGTGGTGGTGGTGGTAATACCAGCAGAGATGAATTGCTGAGCAGAGTCGAAGTGAGGCTGTCAAAGGTGCATGGTAAGCTACATTCATCATATAACTCTAGGAGTTATCACAGGGATGCTTCTACCAAGGTGCACAACAATTGAAGCCTGGATTCTGCTTTGGTTAAAGTCCAACAGTGAAGCTCTCATTTATATCAAAGAGCTAATTTAAGCCCTGAGTGAGAGAGCAAGATTGCACCAATATCCTCTATTTGGAAGCTATCAGTTTTGCTCCTCTCTCCAAAAAGAGCAGGATTGGACCCCCTTACTTTAAAGTAAATAACAGATGGAAAGGGTGACTGTGACTGGAGAGAGACAATGCATGAAGACTTCACTGTTGCTTAAAAGGGATTGTTTACAATGTCCTGGATGATGTTCAGTTCTCCTTGTATAGCTCTACTTCAGTATTATAATGTTGTCCAGGGACATGATGGTTCTAGCTGTGAGCACTTAAGGCTTCACTTGTGTGGGGGTGAAGGTGAGAAAGGAGCAAAAGTCTCTCTACACCTTTCTCCAGAGCTCTTCTTTAGGAACAGGTAAAAATGATTTCTCTAATACCCCTTGAATTAAGGGAGTAAGCTAGCTAGCCTGCCTGGTGGCCCTCAATGGCACCAAAGGGTTGTGACCAGCCAGGATGGGCCAAAGCCCAAGCCAAGCTGCCTGTCCTTCACCTTGCACCACCCTCTGCACACTCGGAGAACATCTGTGGCTGATGCTCCCGTTCAAGAGCCTGAGAATATCACTTCTCAATATGGCTGTGGGCACACCCCTGAAAGCAACAGGTAGCCACAGCCAGAACTTAACCTCTAGAAGACGCTTTCCTCCACTTTCACACAACTTCCTCTGTTTTTGTTCTCATCCTTGTTCAGTGACTATGAAAACCCTTAACTGCTCTTTCTATGTCATACCCCGCCAGCCTTTCATTACTGTATAAAGGTTATGTTACAAATACAGAAACATGGCTA
The DNA here is from genome assembly GCF_965140235.1 of Caretta caretta. Lineage (NCBI taxonomy): Eukaryota > Metazoa > Chordata > Testudines > Cheloniidae > Caretta > Caretta caretta. The sequence goes on from NC_134214.1 coordinate 34,061,904, forward strand.
ATGAATGAGGACATTTTGGAAAGCCTGAAGAAACATGAGCAAGCCTGTACATACAAAGAAAGCAAAAACATATGTATTGTATCCCACCCATGTGTATATAAGGAGTGTACTCCTTCAACTTATTTATACAGTGCCACCAAAACCACTAAGATCCTTCCCCCACCCCCTGCAATCCAGACACATGCAATGTACAGCAGTGACACTAATTTCCTAAAAATGAAGTGGATGTTATATTGTAACCTAAAAATAAGAATTCACAAAGGCTGCACGCTTTAGAGAGACGCCTTCAAAATAACCTCTACAGCTGCAGCCCCTCTGATGATCCCGCAGACAGATGGAGGCCAACTATCTCAGCTTGCATCAGGATAGGACTTTTCACCTCAAAACCAAAAATTCTGCCTTCCTAGAGCACCCTGCCCCAAAGGTAGACCAAAAATCCTTCCCAGACTAACTGACTCCCTTGCCCCTCCTCGTCTACCCTCAGTCCCACATGGACTGGCTGAAAAAGAATTGCATCTGCCATCTTCCCATCCACAGGGTCAAAAAGTAGGAAATAAATCCATCTCCTTGCTTGAACAAATAAACTCAGCACAAATTTCCATAACCAGCACAGCAATAAGAAAACTAAACTTTGAAACTGACGTCTTTCACAATATGTACAGTTGTTGTAGTTGTTCATGTCCCAAGATGATGATAGAGACAAGGTGGGTGAGGTAATATTTCTTATTGGTCCAACTTCTATTTGTCAGAGACACCAACAGAAGCTTGTCCAATAAAAGATACAGTATTACCTCACCCACCTTGTCTTTCTTTCAGGATGGAATTCAAGTTTAGGGAGAACAAGGTTGAGATTGGAAGAAACAGCATCTGCAAAATTTGCACCTGTGTGGTATGTGCAAATGCCAAACTGCACACAGAAATTGTGTTTTACTTTCTTAATTACCATTTTCTCATGCAAATGCTTTTTCATTTGCAAGTAAATTAATGAACTTGTGAGTTAGGAAGATTTACTAAAAACTTTTAGACAATCTTTTAATAGTTATGGGTTTAATATGTCTTTGGTTTAATTGCATAAAGCTCCTTAGTATACAACTGCTTGATATATGTAATAGATTCTTTATAAACTAGTAAAAACAAATGAAATGACAATGAAATGGGGCAAGATGTTATCCACATGGTGAAAACTCATCTGCTTAAAATCCTGCCTCTTTCCTTTTTTGTCTACATGATGCTGTACAGTAGGTTAAAACATTAACGTTTCTGCTGTGGAGAGGTGACAAATGACATTGTGCTTGGGTCACAGCACAATTCATTAGCATTGATTGCAGGCTTTGCTCAACAGAGTTCCAATTCTGGAATTGTGAGCATGCTGCAGGTTGTGATTGGGGATGGCGTGGCTCCAGTCTCAAGTCACCTCTGTTAGCTTGTCACTTTCACCAATAACCAAAAATTGAACAAATTCAATCAAAATTTTAATAGTAAAAATAGGAAATTCATTATCTCCACCATGTGGCAGCTGCAAGGCAAAAATAAAAGCCAAAATTAATGTCGGTAATTAAGTTTAAAAGTAACAGCTTTATATTAAAGCACTTAAAATGCCACTAAAATATACAAGAGTGCTCATTACAAACAGATAGAGACCTAGATTTCAATGGCAATTAGGAGCCTAAATGTCTTTGTGGACCCGGGCCATACTGGGTAATTTTGTACTGTAGTTTCTCATTTACTGCATTGACTCATGTCAGGCACATACCAGATTTCAGCCAATACCCATTAAAACTGTCTTCAGTGAGCACTGGATCAGGCCCATTATGCTTAAAAGAGCATATTCAATCAAACTTTGAAGTATGATATTTTGCTAAGCTAAATTAAATGACAGTACCATGTACTTCCTATTATTGGTGATTATTTCATGTTAATGTCACTTCTCCCTAATTTTGTTTGATTCTTTCAGTGATGGAAGAATATGGTGTATGTGGCATAATTCATCAACATATATGTGATTGTGATATTACAAACACTGGATTATGCCAACAATGAATGAATTGGAGAGGAAGAGGCTGGTTATGAATAATCACCAATGGCAGGAAAGCAAATATAGCAAAAGTACATATTGGTTCATAGGACTTTGAGTAAAGATGGGTCCAAACCACTGAATAGGTCCAAACCACCCATGGAACTTGAGGTTTTTTATTCTGACCCCAAATCTGGATCAAGTATTTCAAAATAGCTCCTGACTTCGTAATATGCTGAACCAATATAATACTAACTTAGTATTATAACATATTAGCCATATTAACTTTATAAAATAAACTAAGTGTGGATATGGATCTTTAAAAATACACTCTGATATAGAAATCCACTGCCAACTGAGTTCAAATACCTACAGTACTCGGCTGTTGTAGGATTCCTTTTATCATGGTAACAGTTTGACATATCACCTACCAACTCATAGGCAGCCAACTTTGTAAATCTACATTTACTGTCCAGCTATCACCCAAGTTTATATCCATTCACTCAAGATACCAAATAATTCCTTGTATCTGTTGCAGTGAATCATACCTGAGTGATCGTTGTCCACACAACCACTATAGTATTACATCTTGCTCTGAGGAGCAGGAGCTGCTCTGGGGGAGGAGGAAATGCACCATACCAGCCGTGGTGGCAGGGAGACATCATACCTCTGGAAGCCTGGAGAGAGCACAGGGAAGGGTGACCCTTGCTCAGCCTGTATAACATAGTCCGTGATCCCCCAGTGCAGTAATCCTGGTGTGCAGGGGATATGCATGACTTTGGCCGAACCTCTTCTCTCTGGGATACTAGCAAATAGCAATCCCGAGTGTATTGACCACTATCATCCCATTCTTGTGTCTCCCTACAGTTAAGCAGTTGTAGCTGTAATATACCAATTGCTTGTACGGCTATAGCCCTTTCTTCAGGACATTAAATGTGAAAGTGACACCAATTTAGACTTGCTTATACTTAGAGGGCCAGATTGAGCAGGGAGGTATAAGGGGTGTAAATTGCTCGGTGATGTGAGTGTAAGGGAGTCTTGGTTCATGTTTAAATGCTGAAAGGGCCAGAAGAATGTTGAAATTGCACCAACTTAGACTCTGTTCAGATTTTTGGCCCTCAGGCTGACAGTTGTGGAATTCAGGGCCCAGTCCTGGGAGCTTTACTTACTCTGTCCCATTGAAGTCATGTGAGTAAAGTTACACAATCAGGCCCAAAGCCACTGAATTTCTGGCATACTGTGGGCTATGTACTAGCAACAAAAATAACACTGGGCAGAAGGCTAATGTCTTCAGAAATGTTGAAGCTGTGGTAGCAATTCACTGAATTGTTCATTGCTTAACCACAGCTTCAAGGCTCAGTCTGCTCTGATAAACTGTCAGCTTGCTCCAAAGTATGACAAGAATTCCTCTATAACCAGCTAATGGGCACAGTACTTTGTTTATGATAATGGCAGCAGAAAACCCACTGCAAATTGTACGATTTTACATTTACATGGGTAACAGTCCAAACATTCTTGTATGTGTGTCAAACATAACAAATACAGTTTGTGCCAGAGAGAAAATAGTAAGAAGATACAAGAAAATGCAATATGAATCCCTTCAATAGCACAGACGTTATACCAGAGCAGACTAGTGGTCCCTCATGTCCATTCTTTTCTCTCTGACAGCAGCCTCTGCTAGATGCTTCCAAGGTTGGTACAGGAAACCTTGGAATGGAATAAGCTGTTGCCTGGAAAAGTTTCTTCTTAATGTCCCATCAGTTTGCTCAGAGACATGAGAGTTTACATCTTATCTAATGTAATCAGACATTTCCATGGAAAGTGAAATTCTTATTCAAACCTAACAACCCCATTGGCTTCAATAACATGTGGCAATTAATTTAAGATTAAGCATGTGCTAAGGAATGCTTTCATTTATCATTATTAAATGTTTAAGTCCATCATCTTTCGATTGCATGTCCTTTGCTCTTGCATTATGAGAATAGGGTGCTCCTATTTACCTTCTCTATACCTTTATTTGTTTGTACCTTTCTCCTCTCTAAACTAGAATTTTTCAGTCTCTTCTCAGATGGAAACCTTACCATGTCTCTAATGAGTTGTGTTGCTCATCTTTGGATTCCTATTTCTGCTATATTTTTCTGAGCTGGGTGACCTGAATGGTACATAATATTTCAGGTGGGGGCAAACCATTTAATTACATAGTCGCACCATAATATTTCAGTAGTTTCTATTCGAGTCTGTATAGCCTGTTTACTTTTATTGTTGGTGTGACGGGGTGGACTGGTCCCACACTGGAGCAGAAGGGGTTAAGGCAGAGCTCTTAGCAGCGGAAGCCATGCCCTCTTGACCCTGCTGGGCATGTTCCTGCTGCTGCTGCAGTATAAATGGGAGCAGCCGAGATCATTCTGGGCTGACTGCCAAGGAGGAAGGATGCTTGTTAGAGGCTCCAGACCAGGAGCCAAAGAGCCAGAGACCTGGACAAGAGGCCTGCAGCCAGCAGAACCCCAGGGAGCCTCCTGGGCTGAGGAGCCTGCTGCTGCAGGCAACCTGGTAGGAAGTGACCCAGGGAGGGTGGGTGAGTTGTACCTCCCACACTCCTGAGGTCAGCGTGTTTCTGTGGGATTCCCCGCTGACCCAGTGTTAGGGCCCTGGATTGGAGCCCGGTGGAGTCAGGTGGACCCAGACCCCCATACCAGGTCCACCACACCCCTGGTGATAGCCCCCCAGGTGCTGGCCAGTAGGCCACACTACCGTGCATTCAAAGGTGATACTGACTCCGGCCACTAGGCCACACTACCCTGCGTTCGAGGGTGGTTATATTGACTCTGGCCTGTGGGCCACTCTACTCTGGACTATATGTCCCTGAGGCTGGGTGCCACCCCTTTGGCTTTGCTGTGGGGCGACCACGCCCTTACCCCATCACCCTGAGGGTGGGATGTACTGTCCCCGCAACAGTTGGCCACTGTTCATTGACCTGATAATGCACAGGCTATGTAACCACTTGCATATGAATGCAATGAAAACATGTATATGTGTGTGTATACTGCATGCATGTATAAATATGGAAGTTTGTGTATATGGAATACATGGTGATGTAGATAATGATTTTATTGGTTTGGGATGGCTGAATTAAAAGTGGCAAAACTACAAATAAGCCATAGAGACACTCCAAATGGCTGCTAATAAAAAACCTTAAATCCACAGCATCCTGTATTCTCTGTAGGTAATACAAGTCACAAACACTGTTTCACAAAATATTTTTAAGAGAACTTGTAACATTTTTTTACTGGAACTTTATCCTTCTGCATCAAAACCAGGTGCCTTAATTCCATGTGTCCAACTGTACAGGACTCAGACATAAACTCTTTCAAAAAACTGACCTAAAGGCCTTTTGTGTACATAAAAATGCACTAAGGTCAGACGTATCAGATACTTCAAGAGCTGGAAGTGAGTACTGTCTATCCCACAGAGAATGTGACAATCACCCTCTTCCAAATGGGATGGAGATCACTTATCTTCTAGTTGGATAGGGCTAGAAAATGGGCACTAAAGCTATGACATATTTAAGTTCAGAAAAGCTGTCTCTAGTCCAGGACTAAATCTCATTTGTCCTGGGTCTCAGGCAGGTGTAATTTAGCTTTCAACGCTTCTGCTAAATGACATGTTTCATCTTATACAAATCTGAGGTTTGGAGAGGAGCTGTATAAACTGTGAGACTTAGTGTGGAAGCACTTGCGATTAGACTTCATATGTTGTGGCGCAGCAGTGGTTTGGTAGAACTTTCTTGTGTCTGCAAATGGTCAGCAAAAGAATTTTGCCAGCACTTCTACACGATGCAGATCCCCACAAACATCTTTAGGATACTCAACACAGTGTATTTCAAGTTAGAACCTGGTTCCTCAGGATAGGATGTAAGGGGGCAAAGAAGTAATGGTGTTTCTCTTTAGTTGCTGCCTGGCTGAGCTGTCCTATGTAATCAGGAAGGTCAGCATAAATCAACAACCTATTTTCATCTGGTTTCTGAGGCTCAAATTCTGGTCCCTTACTCAAAGCTTTGTGCACATGGGTCTAGAGCAAGAGACATCAGTCTGAAGAAGACTGGAATCCACCCCTTGCTCAATAATGGTGAGGTGCAAAGCACCAACACACCTGCTTCATAACAGCTACAATAGTTCATGGGCTACAGTAGCATGCACCACTACCATGCTTCACCCCCAAAGGGCACTTTGACCTGTGGTTCTGCATGGCTGCAAACTCACTCCCCACTCCTAACAATGCCTGCATCGCTGTACTGTGTTTCGCTGTTGAGCACTACTTTCCATTGCCTGGCCTGCTCACCCTTACTGTTGGGCTGCAGTAGTTCCACTGCTTTCCTGGGCTTCTGTCTGTCTCAGCAGGATGTGGCCCAGATGTTGCGAGATCTAACCTAATTGAAAAGTGTTAAGGAAAAAAATCCCTTCTCTCTTAGTTCCATACCCTATACCTGTCTGACTTTAGGAGGCAGGAATCTAGTAAATTAATTATCTTCTCTAATTCCTTTGGGAACTTCCTTACACTGTCACAGTGGTGCTGCAGCCATGTTGGATGTGTGAGAGACAAGGTGAATGAGGTAATATCTTTTATTGGTCCAGCTTCTGTTGAAAGACAAGCTTACAAACTCCACAGAGCTCTTCTTCAGGTCCGCTCTGTGGAACTTGAAACCTTGTCTCTTGGACCAACTTCTGTTGGTGAAATGATATTAACTCACCGACCTTGTCTCTTATTAATGACACATTGACTGGTCTCATTTACATTTTGGTGAATCATACCCAATTTTCAGAGAAATCCTACTACAGGGTACATGGCATCATATCTATTTCATCCTGCGGTAAACAATTATATCAGTCTAATAAAGAATCATCCCAATTCATTTTATTAAAGAATCAAAGTAGAAAAAATTACACCCTATTAGGCTAAAGCAGAATACTGTACTAATTCCAACATCTATTCATTTTTAATAAATACCACATTACAAAGCATGCCTGTTTTGTGGCTAGATGACACTAGCTTGCCTGCCCTACAAAAACGTTCTATGGTGCTTTGCTGTTATTAATGAGCCTGGTTTTAAATCATTGTTTGTAGTTTGCATGACCCATATTTTGAACTGGGACTCTAGCAGGTGGTGATCATTTTCTTTGTAAAGTTGTCCATGTATGTTTGATACAGTTGTGAACAAAACATTTTCATCCATTGTAATGGATAGCAGACTTTTTTCTTTAATTGGCAAGAGACCTATTAATCTGGAGTATATTATTTTCATTTGATTTGGCATTTATTCTTATTTTTGCACTCTCTTTAATGGTATACAAATACATTGAGTCATGTGTTCCATCATAGGTATGTGCACTCTGCCAATTTATCTGCCTAAAATATTGTCTTAATATTCTTGTTGAAATTTTGGCATTAAACAAACCAAATTGTGCAAACCCGCCCCCCAAAAGCTTGAGTATATTGTATTAGAAAAAGTAATTCTTCGGTCTCCTTACACATTCTATTTAGGTTCTTATACTGTGCCCATCTCTCTGCAAGGCTGGGCCTGTATTTTTTTTCTTCATGGTATAATACATGAAGTGCAATAACAAACAATGAAGCCTTTGAAGGCCAGACCTATTAAGCATACTGTTTAAAATGTGGATCTGTACTAAAAGTTTTTTCTATATGGGATTTACTAGAGGGACTTAGTGGTCTGTTAAAATAACACCTCTTGTGTATGTGCTGTATGCTTGGCTTTCACAATGCAAATCAATGATATGCTATTTGTGTAAGATTCTTCATCCGGATGAGATGGACTACTTGTGCAGCAAAGTAAAATAATTGCAATGGATCTCATCTCTGGGAAGGGTTTGGGATGATATTTGGCTGTTTTGATACATAAGCCTATTGGGCTCCTGGAGAGAGATGGGCTGTAGCCCACCAAAACTTATGCTCTAATAAATTTGTTAGTCTCTTCGGTGCCACAAGTACTCCTGTTCTTTTTGCTACTCTGAAACCTGGAGAAATATGGTTCCTTATGTTTGATACTGAAAAAGAATTTAATATGTTCTATGTAAAATACACATCCTGGAACTCAAAAAAAAAAACCAACCAAACCCTATTAAAGTGAAACTGATGCTTGTGAACAACATCCTGCACTGATGGAATTTTTTCAGCACAATAGTGAAGGTACCATTTCTAAGGCTGAGAGCACTGCCAACTCAGATTAACTCAGCCTTTGTGCTGAGATTGCCTATTAGTACAAATGGAGTTTTGATGTAGACAGGTGTCCACTGGGAAATAGGCTGAGACTTCTAACTCCTTCTGCAGGTTCACGACAGCCATCGGATAATATTGACTTTCAGTTATTAATCCTGGATGAGATTTGAACCAGTAATTTAGATGTGAAAGACCCTGTATATCATCTCTGGTCCCTTAGATCAATCGGCCTGCATGGATGATATCATGTAAAGGAATTACTATACCAACAAAACCAAACCCCTTGTCTTTAGCCCCTATAAAATGTGAAAAGCGGATATAAACTGTCATAGCTCCATGGATTTTAGTGGACTAGGAATAAAGTTTACTCAATACGTTTCCAGCTATGCAGAACTTTGTATGGCAGTTACAGAAAATATGCTATGTGACCTTGGCCCCATATGTTCTGATGGCAATGTTTGATTAGATGCCTTTAATTTGTAACTAACAAAACAATTAGTTAGAAAAGCAGTTACATTATCCATTGGGCTGTGTAAGATACTTGGCACCACCAACTTCAGAGACAGCAGTCAACTGTGCATCTGAGGTAATGTCAATTCTTTGCAGGCAGAGGACTTGTATTTAATAGATATCATATGGCTACCAAATGTACTCTAACGCTGCCCTTGTTTGATTGCATCTTACCTAATAACTCTTGGTGGGAGTCCAAGATAGGTTTAAAAAAAAATGCTGTAGCTGTCTTTCTAAGTTGACAGGATTGCCGCAACCCTTCAATAGATACCAGTAGCAACTGGGCACATACTGCATCGATTAGAACCATCTGGAGAATGGTAAATAGAGCTGTAAACACATACACTTGAAGCTGACACAAGACTACAGGGGACTTCTGCTGGCCAAAAGGAAAGGTTATAATAATTATAATGTGTTTTTTAACCAGTGCTGAGCTGCCAAAATCTTAACTGGTTCCCTCCTCACCCCATGAGGGGGTCATTGCCCATCCCCACCCCCCGGGACTCCTGCCCATCCACCCCTGTCCCATGATTGCCCCCAGAACCAGGCAGGAGGGTCTCGTGGGTCACCGTAGTGGGTGCCCACCCCACCCCTAAGAGCCAGAGGGACCTGTCGGGGGGCGAGGTGGGGAGTCCCGGCGGTGCTTACCTGGGGCAGCTCCCAGGAAGCATCTGGCAGGTCCCTCTGGCTCCTAGGGATGGGGGAGCGTAGCTAGTGGGGAAGCAGGGTGAGCGGCCACTCCTCCCACTGATCACATCAAAAGTGGCGCCTTAGGCACTGACTCCGTGGGTGCTCCGGGGATGGAGCACCCACAGGGAAAATTTGGTGGGTGCAGAGCACCCACCGGCAGCTCCCTGGCCCCAGCTCGCCTCCGCCCCTAAACGCACCGCCCCGCTCTGCTTCTCCGCGCCCTCCCCCCCAGCTTCCCGCAAATCAGCTGTTCGGCTGGAAGCCTGGGAGGGCTGCGAAACAGGTGGCAGCTTTCCACTCAGGTCGAGGGTAGCAGAGGTGAGCTGGGGCGGGGGAGCAGTTCCCCTGCATGCCCCCGCCACCCCCCGGGCTACCTGCTGTGGCGTGGGCAGCCCTCCTCGTGCCCCAGCTCACCTCCGCCTCCCTGGGCCTGAGTGCGAAGCTGCCGCCTGCTTCTCAGCCCGCCCCTGCTTCCTCGCGAACAGCTGATTCGCGGGAAGCCTGGGCGGGGCAGAGAAGCAGAGCAGGGCGGTGCATTCAGCAGAGGAGACGGAGGCAGAGCGGAGGTGAGCTGGGGGTGGGGTGTGGAGCTGCCGGTGGGTGCTCTGTACCCACCAAATTTTCCCCTTAGGTGCTCCAGCCCTGGAGCGACACTTTGGGCCAATTAAATTTAGAAGCCCTTTTAGAACCGGTTGTCCCAGAAGGGCTTCTAAATTTAACAACTGGTTCTAGCGAACCGGCTCCAGCTCACCACTGGTTTTAATTTCTCCTTGGGTTTTGTGTTAAGTAACTTCTTGAGAGAGCTTGAATTTCTACTTTCTGTTCTTCAAGTACAGTTTCAAATGAACAGGTCCGCCCACGTCTCTTAAGTGCACAAAGGTAATAAAGATCCTTTGAATAATTATCATGATTAATTTCTTCTTTGAGAAATTCATTTATGGTGTGGCTTTTTTTTTTTTGAGCCGCAGAACCTAGAGCAATGAAATCATAGTAAGTTATTGCACTTAAACGCCTTATGCTGTACCTGACACATCTTTAAAAGGATTCTATCTTTCCCTTCCTGTTCCTAACACACTGTGAAGCGTCTTTACTTGGTCTTTCAACACAACAGCAGGAGTTGACCCTAAATCAATAGGAACTACACTGAGCCTTTGACTGGATGTACTGTAAATCCTACCTTGGCCCAGGAGATCAAGCTTTGCTACTAGAACTGTATGCAGGCAGACTTCTAGAGTGTATATATTGTATAAGCAGGAACACAACCAATAAGTGACAAAACTGCGTATTTATACCTAGAGATTATATGATGGTCACTAGACAGCTCAAAAATGTGTTTAGCTTTTATTTGAACTGAATATTTGACCAAATTATTTAAAAAGCTAAAATTAAATGAAAACTTTATTAGGATTAACATAATCTGAGAGGCAACCCCCTGGATAAAACACTAAACTGGGAGTCAAGAAACCTGGGTTCTGTTGTTGGCTCTGCTACTGATTTCCTGTGTGATCCTGGCAAAGTCATCTAACCGCCCTGTGACTCACTTTCCCCTCCCATCCTTTGTCTTGTCTAATTAGGTTGTAAACTCTTTGAGGCAAGAATAGTCTCTCAATATTTGTAGAATGCTGGGCATGCAGGAGCCTCAAATTCAGTCCTCCAGGGTTTACTGGCATACAAACAACTGCATTTTATCAATTTTCCAATTGGCCTCTTAACAATTTGAAGCTGATTATGAAATGATCTTTAAAATAAAGGCAAAGTAAGTTAACTACAAGCACTATGACATTTGAAATCACATTGTGTGTATGTGTGAAGCTTCTGTGAACAGAGATGTGTGCGGTACGTTTTTTTTTTTTTTTTTTTGGGCACCAGTAAAATATTTTCCACAGTCAGGAACAGCATTTTCTGCAATAACTGATGTCTGTTTTGTTTTGTTTTTTTAAAATCATGTTTACGGCACAATTTGAATTCTGAGCTGGGATTGGTTGCATGAAGTAATATGGTGTTTTTTTGGTTAGAACACACCGTATACTAAATTACTAGTTCCACAATAATGAAATACTGTAAATGCATCCATGCATTTTGGTGCAATGTTAAAGCCACCAAGAGCTAAAAAATAAAGGTTAAGTTTCCAAGAGCAACAACTCCTGTATGTTCTATAGTATTGATGTAATAAGCAGCCACACACTTAAACAAAAGCCCAAGAGTAAATAACACATGTTGTATGAGCAACACAGAAGAATTAAACATTGCAATGTCTTTTTCCCATTCATCTAGTAAATAGGGCAATGCATACCGGGGAAGGATGGATCCCTTTCTGATCCCAGCAAGTTATTGGTATTTGTACAGTTCCTTACAAACTTAGTAAATGGATGCAAATGTAATATGCAAGACTGCATATTGGTTTATTTTTCCTTAGTAAATAACAATTCATGTTATGCAGAGTGGGTTATACAATAGCATGACATGAATTCACAATTAATTTGATGGCTGAAAGCTCTTGGTGCTAAGTTATCTGCCTAACTTTATTGGTTTTTGAACTTGCCATGTGAAGATGGCATGACAGTGTACGAATCACAGCTCTTACAGGGGTCACTTTGATATAGAACCAATAATTATTGTGCTAAACCTTAAGCCAGACATTTTGCTATAGGCCTTTAAGGGCATGCTTTCTAATACTACAATAGTAGCATTAAATACAGCATCTCTCATTCTAGGATTGGAGTAACTACATGCCACTGTGTGGCAGCTATTGGCAAGGGCTAACTTTGTTTAATAACCATTGCAAATGAAGGAAAACTGGTCAAACAACACCTAAGTCTATGTAACGGTTAAGTTACATGTTTAAACACACACAAATCAGGAAGTGCAAGAGGTAAGAGGATGGATCTTATGCTGATCTAGTGTTGGTATAACTATATACTTCATGAAGTTATTCCTGACTTACACCAGTGTAAGGGGAGAATAGTGTGTCGTATGGGTGGAAGTTCATAGATAGATGGTGATGGTATTTAGTGTCTATCTGCACCATGAGCATGGGAGAGTTTGACCTTTCCTTTGCATCACTGTGCCCAAAAGCTACAATTTGTGAGCATAGATCGGAGTGATGGATCTGTTGGCATTTCCATAGTGCTCATCACCGAAGTATCAGAATACATCAAATGTCACTGAATTACCTCATTACCTGAGGGATTATCTTAGTTTCCATAACTGTATTTGCCCTATGACCTGAACCCTTAGAGAAGGGAGCTCCCTGGTGGTAAAATGGAGGAAGAATGGCCCAGAGCTGCTGAAGAACTGTGGCTGGAAAGGCCTTCCAGAGGTGAGAGAGCTCTTGGTCAGTATCTGTGGACAGCAGATGGGCCAGACCTCATTTGTCTTTGTTTTATGTGACTTTTTTAAGTGACATTTTTGTTAAAATCCAGTATGCTTTGAGTTTGGGGGCAATAAAATGCATTTGAATCCATTGGGAGATGAAGGGGCAAGAAATCCACACCAAATGTGCCTGCGTCACCCTGACTCAGGCTCGAGTCAGGCACTGTTGGGCAATGCACACTGATCAGAGATGAGATGAAAGGAAGGGGAGTGGAAAGAAGCTCCTACTTCTCTGGTGATAGGGACTCTGTAAAGGGTCCTAGATACTACTAATCCCCCTGTAACTGCTGAGCTAGACTGCTAGTGGCAGCTTTCAGAGGAGGGGCAGCACAGAAGCAGTGGCTGGAAAAGAGCTAAAGCACCTTGAGTTGAAGCTGCCAAGAACAGCAGTCTACCTAAGGGATTCTGGTCCAGGCACCACACCTAGTAATTAAAGCTGAAGTCGGATCAGGTGGTAAAGCCCCCACAGGAAGTACTGGCTTGCCAGTCTCCTTGGACTCTCCAGGACAGCTACCCATGAGTGGGGAACTGGGGAGGAGAGCCGGGGCTAGGGCACATCCTGCCACACTCAATTGCCAGGAAGACTGAGGTTGGGAATATTAAGGCTCAGTAGGGGGAAGGAGTGTTATCTCAAACTTTTTTTTTTTAAACTGCTGGTTTTCCCAAGTTTATTTTGTAGTCTCCTTTTTTACTGCCCTAAAAGTTTTGTCTTAAACTCCTGGGATTCTGAGGCTGGGGGAAAATAATGCTCATCAGGGATGCCTAGGTATAAGGTTTCCTAGGTTTCTGGGTGGGCACTCAAGCTTGTGTTAATTTTTTAGAAGGAACCCCTAGAAAATTGAACCCATCCTTCTTTTGCTGCTGCCATGCCCTGGCAGAAGGGTTACAAATGTTAAAATGTCTTTTTGTTAATATGCCACAACACCAGTATCTCTGCTAAATATGTGGAGAGGAAATTAACTTATTCCACACACATCATAAATCTTCACTGCAGACCCACAGGCTATTATTTTAAAGCATTTTCTTGCCTTTATAATTTGCCACTACTTGTGTGTTCAGTCATCTAACAGTTGCCTTGTTGAAGGTAGCAAGGTGTTGCAATCCACGCTCCAAAAGTAGACAAAATGCAGGCTCTCATTCTAAGTGACAATAAACTTGCTCTCAATCACTTATTCTGGAGTACTTGAATAATATATATGCAGCTACTTCCTGAAACAGGATCCTATATTTATATCTAATTTCCACCTGGATCACTGAAGAATGTTTTTATGTAGAGGGGGCAGACAACTCCCAGTCATGGAGTTCTGGGCATGAATGGAAGAGACTGTCGAACGCAGTTTATTAGTATACTACTACCAGCATGTTGCATTGTACTGGAATAATACAGTTGTAATACCTTAAGTATGGGATTCTAAAGTACTAATTTGGAGCCTGCGAAGAACCTACTGAAGTCAGGGAAGACTCATTGTCTCCAACTGGCTTTGGATGATGTCCTTATTTCAGCTTAGTCTTCATCATATCTTAGTGCTATATATAGTTAAGAGTATCCTTTTTCTTGTAGGTAGTGTACTAGGGCAGCAAACTAGGTGGCTTATGAATTCATAAGAACAATATTCATGTTTTTCCACATTTTAAGATGGGGGGTGAACTGTCAAGCTCCTTCTGTAAGGCCTTCCACTGCATTCTGCAGAGGTGGGTGAGGTTTCCCCCATCCTCAGAGAAGAAAGCATGACTTGGGACCACAAACAGCTCTGGCTTGGCTTTTTTTGGCAATATGATTTTAGGCAACCATGCTGCCTGGGAATTTTAATTGGGCAGGTGTCAGATGGAATTGAGTTGGATCAGCACAATGAGAATTAAAACTGGATGGATCATGGTATAGCTTTGATTGCTAGACAAGGTAACAGAAACAGGAGTAAGGAAATTAAGCATTTGCAGGAAGGGTATTTATTGATATCAAAGTACCAGAGAGCGGCATTTCTATACACTGAAAACAGTTAACAATGAGGGCTCTTCACTGGGATTAGCAAGGCTATTGAGCATATTGAAAAATGAAGGAAGACTAAAGAAAGTGATATAATGAAGCAAGGCAGAATCACTATAAAGGGCTGATTGGGAAAGTTAAACATGAAAATTAATATTATGCTGTTGCTGGAGTAAAGTAAAAACCCAATGAAAGTCCATGAATACCTAAACAAGAAGGGACTGATGCATGAAGCACTCCTACTATTACTAGAGACCATTTATTAGTACACAGCCAAAAAAAAATAAAGGATTTAAAAAGTAGTACTAAGGAAACCTAGAGATGAAATGTTAGAGCAATTATTTTTCAGAAGAGGTGGCAAAACATCCCCAATCTCCTACTGTCCCCATCCAAAAAAAACAACCAACCAAAAAAATCAGAAATCAAATCCCTCCTCACCAACAAACTCACCCCTGCCCCCCACTTAACAGATGATTCAGAACACATTTTCCCTAAAGCTATCTTTATGGATATTTCAAGTATGTGATGGGCGGCTCACAAACAAGACTCCCAAAAGGAATGTCTTGGAGATTAAGTGGTCTGTTAACACCCTAGATCAGTAGATAATCTGTCTAGAATACATGATGACTTTGGCTTTTATTTATTTATTTTTATTTTATACCATTGAAAGAGATTTGTGCTTAAATTCTCAGGAATGCTGACAATATGGACAGTTATTTATGAAATGACCCTTTCTTTAGCATTACCTCTTTAGTAATTCCACCATCTCAGTTCCTTTCCCTTTATAGTGAAATCAAGAATGTTGTGTCATTGTTTGGCAAGAGAAAAGACAAACAGAAATGGCAATATATGGGAAAACATTCCATCAATGTCCATCTGAGAAAAACAGCCTCTAATACCTATTGCAATAGAGCATAAAATGCTGCCCTGGAAAACTGGCACTTCATGTACTCCATTGACTATAATCCATCAAAAACTCCAAACACACAGGCATAGCTATTAAGAAGCAAGATTGAGCTGCCTCCTCAGTAGCATGAGAAATAAATTAAGTCAGCAGGGAGCACTGCAGGCTCCTCTCATGTGATTCCCTACCAACAATGTAGATGAGTATGAGAGGAATTGTCATCCCATCCTTGCCTGTGCGATTTCTTCATAGGGTGGTGGTGGTGGTGGTGGGGGAAATAATGAAGAGAAATTAGAATGATCACAGAACCTCATATGCAGCCCCACAAAAAAAGATTGACCTACAAAGTAAACACTGACTGTAGCAGTTTTATTACGTTAATTTGAGTACTGCGCTAAAAGAAGGAGGTGTAGACTTAAGGGCAGAGCACATGATACACCAAGGGACCCATGATTTCTAATTCTGCCTCTGATATTAGGTTGCATCCTTGACTGGAATGAGTTTCTTGACCTCTTCCTTATTTGTTCTATATGTAAAGTGGATTTATCAGCTTCCTAGGATGCTGGAGGCTCAATCAGGTAATGCTTGAAGCACTCTGAAGATGAAAAGCACTATCAGTTGGATTCACAGGCAGGATGTAGGCACCTAAATCCACAGTATCTAAACTTTGGTATCTTTGCATGCACACAGCTGCCTAAGACTTAGTACTGACTGCCCAGCAGTATGCTGCCCACCTCAGCCCTAAGCACCAGCAGAATTCACAAACAAGGGTTTCCCCACCACCACCATTTTGCTTTCTAGGCCTGATCCTGCCGAAGTCCCTTTGTGCATCCCACCTATGAACTGTATAACAAAACTACAATCTCACCCTACAACTTACAGGTGAATGCTCTGCCACGCGCTCTTCACAGGACCATTGGGACTACTTGGGGAACACAGTAGTAGTCAACATCAGTAAGAGTGGCAGAATCAGGTCATATGCAGGTAAAACTTCCATTAACTTGAATGAGAGTTATACCTGGATTACAAATACAGGGTTGGGCCCATAGAAAATGCTCTATTGCAATCATATCCTCAATTAGTGACTATGCGGTCCAATTTAACACAATACCATTTAACTGTTTCCATTTCTGCTATAATAATACTTGTGATTAAGCATACAAAGTAGCTCATAAAAATGTCTAATTTTATACCTCAAATGTAAAGCATAATTCACTTTTATGTTGTAAAATCATTCCTTTTTAAATTTGTTAGGACACAGAACAAATAGGACTCCAGAAGAAAAGCTGTGTTTTCTAATTCTCTTGAACATTATTGTTCTTTAATAATTCTGTTTTGCCTTTTTTATTTAAGACCCTTTGTATGTGTCCCAAGGAGAATTTCTCTGAAGCTGTGGTGTTTTCACTACTGTTACTTGATAAATATTTATCATCAAATAGTAATCAGCTTCTTGTAATGCATCATACAGTTCACAACTGCACTAGGTTATCTATTTTTTTAAACCTAACCATTTTTTTTAAAAAAAGGCGAAATCATAACACAAAATGATCAAACTAAGTTTTCAGAATACAAAGAGTGATTAATTGGCTCTATCGACAGAAATGGCAAAGCTCCCACTGACTTCAAGGATTTCACCCAGTGTGGTGTCGTTTTGTTACTAGACTACCACTTTCCTAAGATGTGATTGTTTCTGGTTATTATTAACATACTGTAGGGCCATAAAGTAGCAATGCACAGTACAGTACAGGTAACATTAGATTCCCTTTCTTGAAGAGTTCACAATCTAGGACCCTGAAAAGTTCTATAGAGTGTAACAGAACAATAATTGCCAATCTGTAAAGTACAATACCCCTTCAATAGAATTCTAAGGGGGGTCTAAAAATACAGATTGGAGAACATTTCTCTCTTACTCTAAAATACTACAGAATATAACTTTTATAGAACTTTATTAAATGACGCTGTTCATTAATTTTGTAGGACTAAATGTTAATATTGTGCATAATGCTGACAACCAGATGCCACTCAACGGAGATGATAGGAATTTTTCTGGCAGAAAGTGTTTGCAGGATCAGACCCCAAATTCAGACAATCTAGGGAGATACTGGGTGGGTGAAGACATTTTGATTATGAAGTCATATGTTCTGAAGTTCACAAATCAGTGTGACTACTTATTAACATTATTAATGTTAATGAGGCTCTAGTCTATAAGGCGACTTGAAATGGAGTTTGACAAGATATTTAAAGGGGGAAAGGGAGGAGGCAGGGCATTGGCATCAGGAAGACAGTTCCTTACATGGGGTGCGGCGGGGGGAAGTATAATAGTAGGCCCAGTGGTAGAGTGGAAGATGGACACCAGGGGCATTCAGGCAAGCAGTTAGGTGGAGCAAAAAAGCATAATGGGGGAGAAACAGCTGAGACAGAAAAAAGCTTAGCTGTGAAGGAGCCTGCAGCTGAAAATAAGCAGTCTGAGTTTGATTTGGGAGAGAGCCAGTGATAAGACTTTAACAGGACTGAATGATAGTTTCATCACACAGAACCTCTGAAATTAATTGTCACATGCAAGATCAGTGAGGGGTTGTAACCACGTGGCCTGTGACCTTGGGTGGATATATCCGCCTCCCAGGATGCTGGAGGCTCAATCAGGTAATGCTTGAAGCACTCTGACTTTGTTGCGGCTAATTGTGTAACTATGGCGAGCAGGACTTGGCAGTTAGAATCCAATAATTCTTGTAGAAATGTTGCGGTACTGGAGGTGCTGGCTCTTGCAGGATATGTAAAGCAGAGATCCTGCAGTCATTAAAA
Source organism: Caretta caretta (assembly GCF_965140235.1). Classification (NCBI taxonomy): domain Eukaryota; kingdom Metazoa; phylum Chordata; order Testudines; family Cheloniidae; genus Caretta; species Caretta caretta. The sequence goes on from NC_134214.1 coordinate 34,080,411, forward strand.
TCCCATACCGCATTTTGTAAATGCATGGTTGTTAGCCAGGATTCTGGGTCTAACTTCTAGTTGGGTAATTGCTACAGCTGAGTAAATAGTGGAACTTGTCTTTTCATGAATATGCATTTGAAAACAAATTTTGAATTCAACATATTTGCTATATGAGAACACTTCATGATTGAGCCTTTCCCCTCCCCTAGTTTGCATTGTATGCCAAAGTTCTAGGAAGTCATTTCTGATGTGGAGTATCAGTTTATTGCACAGAATTATTTGAAGCAAACACAGTATATTTATAGTCTGACAAATTGAAGGCTCTAAAGACAAATACTTAATGCCTGGAGAAAAGGAGTACTTGTGGCACCTTAGAGACTAACCAATTTATTTGAGCATAAGCTTTCGTGAGCTACAGCTCACTTCATCAGATGTTTACCGTGGAAACTGCAGCAGACTTTATATACACACAGAGAATATGAAACAATACCTCCTCCCACCCCACTGTCCTGCTGGTAATAGCTTATCTAAAATGATCAACAGGTGGGCCATTTCCAGCACAAATCCAGGTTTTCTCACCCTCCACCCCCCCACACAAATTCACTCTCCTGCTGGTGCTAGCCCATCCAAAGTGACAACTCTTTACATAATCAAGTCGGGCTATTTCCTGCATAAATCCAGGTTTTCTCACATCCCCCCCCACCCCCATACACACACAAACTCACTCTCCTGCTGGTAATAGCTCATCTAAACTGACCACTCTCCAAGTTTAAATCCAAGTTAAACCAGAACATCGGGGGGGGGGTAGGAAAAAACAAGAGGAAACAGGCTACCTTGCATAATGACTTAGCCACTCCCAGTCTCTATTTAAGCCTAAATTAATAGTATCCAATTTGCAAATGAATTCCAATTCAGCAGTTTCTCGCTGGAGTCTGGATTTGAAGTTTTTTTGTTTTAAGATAGCGACCTTCATGTCTGTGATTGCGTGACCAGAGAGATTGAAGTGTTCTCCGACTGGTTTATGAATGTTATAATTCTTGACATCTGATTTGTGTCCATTTATTCTTTTATTCTAATGCCTGGGTGCCTAACATAAGGTTTCTATCTATCCCTCTATCTAATGCATTGAAATAAAAGTGGTCCAACTTTCAGAAGTGCTGATCGCCCGCAGTTCTCATTGGCTTCGCTGTTTTGTGGGTGTTTAAAATCAGACCTTTGAAAATCAGACCACTTTTATTTAGGTCCCTAAATATGTTGGGAGCCTTACTGTAAGAACCCAGGTTTGAAACATTTAGCCTTCTGTCTTATTATTTAGGAGGCTGATTATGTTCCAATAAAGTACGAGGCTTGCAAACTGTTTTGGGAAGGTTTTGGAACTATGGTTTTTAAAAGTAAAGTATTTCTGCAGAATGTTACATGGGAACTGTGGTAAGAGGCAACAATTATGGGCCACTCATGCCATTTAAACATGGGAAATCTTTTTTAGTTGAAAGCAATGAAGAGATTTTGCTTTGTATAGTTATTAGTAGAATATATTTAGATCACTTTCATTCATGGTTCGTTACTACTTATTAGATGCAGAAATTCTTTTGAAAAAAACATTCTACATAAACGGACAGAAAAAAGGCCTGATTTCAGTCTCCCTCCTACCATTTTTACATGTGTGTAATCCTCTTAGTTTCAGAGAGTGACTCCTGAGTTCCACCCGTATTGGGGGATCAGAATCAGACCTAACATGTTTGTGTGGCAGAGGTCTTGCAGCTTTTAGTGAAACTCACAACGTAATGCAACACACAGGGCAGAGAACAGAGTATTCTGTGAGCGGAGAAATGGGGGCCAGGAAAGCATGGGCTTTAATCTCAATTTGGATGCTGATGCTCTCTGTGCTTTTGGGCAGGTCCCTTATCTTCTCTACCTTAGTTTTCCCATCTTTCACAGCGTATTTACCAGAGGTGCAATAGTATTACCTGATGTTCAGGAAATACTTTGAAGATGGAAAGAACTACAATAAGAATTCACAATAAGAGCTCAGAATGATAACGTATCACCAAATAAAGAGAGAGATTGGATTGGTAAGCTTAATGCTATGTGCTAACAGTGCACCAGTGACAACAATTATTTAATCCTTTATAAACTCTGTGTTTTTATGCCCTTCCAAAGGACACTTCTTGTAAGACAAAAGCCCAATGTACTAAAAACCATCTCTCCTTGGGAGGTCTACGGCTGCAGATACACCATTAACTAAAGGACTGAAGTCATAGTTTGTTTGCGTGTGTATGTGTGTGTTAAATGCAAATTGTTTCTGTCCCTTGTACGGGTATACAAGAGAGGAAGAAGGCACAAGGAGTTTTTTTTCGTCCCTGAGATATAAACTTTTCCTTGTCCATTTCTAATTTGACACATTAAAACAATTGTAATATTACTGGTTCTGTTATATGAGCTATGTCTATTAAAGTCAATGGGCATTTTTCTGTGGACTTTTTAATGGACAATGGACATTTGGATTGGGCTTTTAAAAATCTAAATATTTGTGATTTAGGGAACAAGCAAATCTAATAAGATTGGAGAGTTTGTCACATCCATACTGTGGGATTCTTTTGTCTGGAAGGCACCATGTGGATAGCTCAGTGGTTTGAGCATTGGCCTGCTAAACCCAGGATTGTGAGTTCAATTCTTGAGGGGGGCCATTTAGGGATCTGGGGCAAAAATTGGGGATTGGTCCTGATTTGAGCAGGGGGTTGGACTAGATGACCTCCTGAGGTCCCTTCCAACCCTGATATTCTATGACTCTATGACTCTACTGTAACTGTAAGTTGTCACTCTACAAATTATTTGGCTTAGTCGGTACTTCCCTCTCTAATGTTCATGCACTCCAAAGAAACTACTATCCATGTGAGATGAGTGCACTGAATTCTAAATTGCATTAAATTTAGATGGTATCAGCCTCATGTTTATACCCATCATGCATTTATTTGAATCCCAGAGATTGGTGGTGGCTGTATGCAATTCTCAGAAGCACTCTCATGTGGAGTCTAGCAATCAAACAGCAGTGAACTGGTGGGCTTTTCCAAGCAATCTGAGCAGGGCTCGTTCCTCAGAATTCAAATAGCCAGAGAACAGCTGGATGCAACAACTCTGTTAGTCTGTTATTGAAATGTCATATATGTCTATGTATTGGGGTAGGGTAGGGAAAGGGGAATCTTTCCTCAAAATAACAGTAAAACCCCTACCCCGGATCAGCAGTATGCACTCATGTACTCACCTGAAAAGACTGGGCCAAGTGTCAGGAGGATACAAGTCAGTTTATTTTAACATCAGTTGCGTTTCCAGATTTTAGGGTTCTCCATTGTTTCCTGACTCTGTTTAACTCTCAGAATTGGCACACAGTTGGTCTACCCAGCATAAACAGTAGTGCATTTTCAGAATAATTCATGCTTTTTTTTGAAAGGGGGGAAAAAAGAGGATGTAAGGCAAATTCTGTGAACAAATTCTGGCTGGATCATGCCTGTGAGGCACAGGCCCATGCTGAGAGTGATGCAGAGCTGTATAGCCTTCCAGTAGGGGGCACAACACACTCCAGAGCTCTGTAGTGAAGATGGGGATATACATCTCTATTTACTACCCCAGGAGGTAGCATAATGTGAATGGGAGTTAGTCATGGCCCTGCCCACTCTTAACCCATTTCACTGCTGTTTGTGCCCTAGGAGAAGCTAGGAGGGAGCAGCGGGCTCAAGAAAACAAAGAACTGCAGTGGTGCCTGGCCTCTGAACCTGGTCCTCAGTGTCCTGGCTTTGAGAATAGGGGGTGTGGTGTTGTAAAGTGGAGAGGGAGGAATTTCTCCCTATTAGTGTTTGGAGAAGTGACTGAAAACTCTTTGTAATAAGAATTTTACCACTGCTTCATCTAAATGCCAGACTACTCACACACTACAGAAGCAGATGGTTTCCTACCCACTGCTTATGTTCGCTTACACTCTCTGAGCATTTGACAGTTAATAAGAGATGTGGATGGAATGAATATTTTGGACCATTATTGGCTTTTAATGAAACAAACTGCCTTTGAGAATCTTTAATCTGATCTATGACCTCAGGTTACTTAGAAATCAGACATTTTACATAGTGCTAAATATTTTTAGTGTGGTATCACTATATTACACAGTAGGTTATTCTCTCTCCCTCTGTGTATACACATGCATATCCCCACAGATTTCTATCTACAGATACTTATACACAAATCTTTGAAGACATTTATTAAATGTATAAAAGGAATTGGAAATACCATAACAAAAACAATTAAACTAATTTATATCTCCAAACTGATATCTTAAATCCCCGTTGTGCTTCCTGTATCCATGCACAGATGGAATCTTTCATGTGTTGATCTGCCATGGTTCTGTGGTAAGGACAGTCAGCTCTTTGTGGCCCTTTCCCTCATCCCTGTTGCTGTTCTTTGCCGCTCTGAGGATCTGCATATAGGAAGGAGTAATGTGGGCATGAATTGTTTGCCCCTAGCACTACTGGCTGTCCCCTTGAGAAAGGATCCTCCATTGAGGGCCTGATCCTGCAAGAGGCTGAGCACCTCCTCAGCTCCTACTGAAGTTGGAGGTGCTCAGTCTTGTTCCAGAAGCAGCTGCACACAGACTAAGGCATGGAAGCAAATTAGAGGACTCTGTGCTTTCAGGGATTTTTGTGAGACTTGTAGGCTAGATTCCCTGCATCTTCTATGAGATGGGGTAAGGGATGCATGGGGAAAAGATGGTAGGAAAGACAATGAGAGAATTCAAAACTTTGCAAATTTCCTCCCATCCTGTGGATTTTTCTATGGGAGGAGATAATCTTGGCCTTAATAAATGACCCTGAAGTCCTCCAAGTTCCCCCTTTTCTAACAGAAAAAACCCTAAAATAGAGCTTCCCTAATGTAGTTCTGTATAAATAAACCCCCACTCCTAGTACATTCTACGCTGAAAAAATGAAAGCAGATGTTAATTGATCTTAGAAACAAAGTGCTAAAGAACATAACCAATGTAAGCGCATTGTTTGTATGTGTTATAAAGTGCAATTCATCTTCCATCATGAGAGCAAGAGATAGCAGGGCGCATCATAAAAGAATAAGACCTGTGACTGAGCCAGCAGATGTTTTAAGGCAGGGAGAGTAGATGCTAATTCTGAGACTGCCACCTATTGCATACACAGGCAATACTTTGTGGGCCAGATTCTCCGCTAGTATAAATCACAGTAGCTCCATGGAAGTCAGTGGAGCTACATTAATTTACGTCATCTCAGGATCTGTTTTTTTATCTTTAATATCCATATTTTGATATTATATTTATTAGGGATAGACAATAAAAATCAATCCCAATCTTAAAATTATCCAGTCCCTTTTTGGATTTGGATGGATATCCTTCTCTTCCTTCTCAGTTTCTGATGGGTATCTTATCTCCGCCTGAAATTCATCTTGTTGTTTGAACAGGTAGTTCATGCTCCACTGGGCCATTTGCTGCCTTCAAAGTATCCAGTGTTTTGGGGGCTAAATTCAATCAAAGGCAATGAATTTTTGAGTTATCTGTGACTGTCAAAAGCCAGGAATGATCAACTGAGGAGGTAAGGAATGAATGAAAACTCCCCAAACTCCCTTTGATTCTAGCAATTTCAAATACAACCCTCAAAGATACCTTATCTTACAGGGGCTATTCTGTGCTTTTAAAGTTTCATGTTATCAGAACTTGCTGGCAGAGTATGCAAAGTGTTGGTGTTTGCTCTTTTTCTGTGGGGGTAAATATTCTATATGTATTGACCAAGATATTCCAAAGCACCCATGAATTTTTTTGGAGGGTGGGGGGATATCCTCCTTAGGACAGTTTTTAGCTCTGATTTTTCAGCTGTTTCAGGTGTTGAGCATCCACAATTTCAGCTGGAATTAATTGGAACTGCAGAAAAATCAAGCCTAAGAGATATGTGGGTGGTGATCCAAGAACGGAGACATCCAACATCAGTGGCTGCTTCTGATGAAGTTCATGCCATCTTACAATTCTTCTAATAACTAATCTTGTAATTATGAATTATATCTATCAGGAGAGATAACAGGGGTCACTTATGCACTAGCCAGAAACTTGTTCTTATTTATAGGACTTCTGATTATGAAAAATGCTAATCTGAACTTGTCCACTGAGGCAGCAGGGAAGACAATGCTGGTGCAGTATATATCAGACATTTGCTTTTGTTGACACAGACCAGGCCCTTAAATATGCAGATTTAAAGTTGGCTTTATTGTATAATATCTCTTCTGTGTGGAAAAAGAAATAGCCAGAGATGTATTTCAATTTTATTTCTTAACCTTAACTCTGCAGTTCCCAAACATTTTCCCTGCATGACTCCATTTTCAGACTTTACCGCTTCCATTGACCCCATACAACATGGAGGATGGTTTTTTACAGTATATTTTGGTAAATCTTTAGAGTTGAGGGTAGCCTCTGAACCTTTTGAGGCTCTTCTCATCGCTAATATTTAAACTGCATGGTATAGGAAGTCCTATTTGAAATCTAAACTTGTGTTAACTAGTGAAGTTTGTTGCCTTTTATTTGTTACTCCCCACCACAGTCTTTAGACTGAAAATGGCCTAAGATGATCAAGGACTAAGAGAATGTTTGTGCTGCCTGAGAGCACCTTGCTCTTATGCAACGAGGATAAGTAAAGGTAGGTTAAAATGTATTTAGATTTATTTTTCTGTTGCCTTTATGCTCTGCAAATGATGAAATGCAAATACTATGAAAGTGAAATTTAATTGCAAGGTCATCTCCAGATGCTAGCATTTTAGAGCTTCATTGTTTTAAACTCTGAGAGCTTACAAAAGTGGCAGGAGCATAGCCAGCAGGAATCAGGCCCTCAGATGGTATAAATCCAGATAGCTCTGGAATTGAGTTACACCAATTAATACTTGCTGCAGATCTGCTTATTTTGCTGTGTCTAAGAATCCCCACCCCTTCCCCAGGTGGAGTTATTCTTAGGTGACATGCCCCAAAAGTGCTGTGCAGCTCACAAGAGCCTCTTGTTAGAATCTGACCCCCACCAAACAAAAGGGAAAGAAACCCAAGATGTGAATCCAGCACCGAGGGAATCAGGATTAAAACCCTGATCCTTCAGTCCCAGCATTCTGTTTACCCTCCTAAGCACAATGGATGGGATCAACCAATCAGGAATTTTGAAGACCTATCATGAGATTTTAGCCATGTGGTGGAAACCCAGCCAACCTTTGTCTCGGCTTGAAAACACACCAATAAAACATTTTTTTGGTGCTCTCCAAATAGTAAAAATTAATGGAATACTCTACTATCACACAACTATCACAAACATGAGAATTTACAGTAAACACTGCATGGAGCGTGAACTGGAAAAGTATATCTAGAGAATTTTAAATAACGCAGCTAATATTTAATTTCACAGCTCTAATAGTGCCCCAGCTAAGGAGTGCAGTATTTACTTTTTGGCATCTCAAATTGTATTAAATGAAGTGGAATGTTCCTTTAAGAACCTGGCACTTTGAGACTATTGGCTCAGGCAACAAAAGCCCAGCTTTTCTGAATGCTGACTGTTGGAATCTGAGATGGTGGACCACTGTAGTAGGACTTCTCTGGAATTTGGGAAGTAGGATGGCTCCTCTACACTGCATTTTGAGCGTTCTGGAGCTGTGACTCTGTTTATCTGGTGAACTTTATATGTTTCAAAATAAACAGCCTTTATCTGAATAGACAACAGCTGGAATGGATGAACTTCTCTTCATGGAATGCGTTATATGCCAGCGCCATTATGGAGCTCCCTGAAGAAGACCAAAAGAGCTTTGGAACCTCTTTTTTCAAGGCACTACCAGAGAATACAAGACTAATCTAACAGGATGTACAGTACTATCAGTGTCATTATGTAGCATGGTGCAACTTCAGAAATTACTAGGCCATCAAGTGAATGCCATACTTTCACTTGTGAGCACTTACTCACACCCATAGTCCCAGTGACTTCAATAAGAATACCCATTGGGGTTACTGAGAGTAAAGGGTTCACTATCTGGCCATCTGTGATTAGAAATCATCCGTATCTGGCTCTGTCCTTTAACAAAACACATCTGTCTTTTTATTCAAATATATAATATATACACACACAAGGAAAATGTATTTGCATTATTCACCCAGCTGTAATCAGCAGTGCTGTTCTCAGTTGGTGTTTGTGCCATCCTAATCAGCAAATTTGATACTTGATGCTAACTTCTGGAAACATATTGACAGTAATTAGTGGCAATTGAGGCTAGGCCCCAGGAGAATTTTCTGATGCTTTTTTCTCTCAAGCTTCCATAAGGCTGTACAGAGGCTGCTGCTGCTCTAGCTGTCTGGAGAAGAACAGAAATACTGCAGTGCTGCAGGCATTTCTGTTCAGTGTGAGGCTTACTCCACTGAGGGATAGAGGCAGTGATGAGCTGCCAAAATCTTAACAACCGGTTCCCTATAAAAAGTTCTGATTTAAGGGATGTGCCCCCGTATGTATTTTTTGTACCAACAGGGTTATCATACGTCCATATTTTCCCGGGAGGAATTTTTAAAATTTAAAATTCCTCCCTGACGGCGATTTAAGAACCAAAACGCCTGACCTGTCCGGGAAAATACGGATGTATGTTAACCCTGTCTAAAGTTCTTTTTTAAAAAGATGGGCCTGAACTAGAAATGAGCTCCATTTCACAGGTGTGGGTCCCCACCATGCCCTGGGGGTGTGCTAGGGTGACCAGATGTCCTGATTTTATAGGGACAGTCCTGATTTTGGGGTCTTTTTCTTATATAGGCCTCTATTACCCCCCACCTCCTGTCCTGATTTTTCACACTTGCTGTCCGGTCACCCTAGGATGTGCACATGTGTGGGTCCCAGCGACTCCCTGCCCCCCTCATTGAAGCAGGTGTGCAGGGTTACTGCCCTGGGAACTGCAGGGCACCAGTGGACATGGGGCCAGCTGCAGACAGGGGCGTGGGGCAGGGCTAGCTGGAGGCAGGGGGTGCAGGGCTGGCTGCGGGCAGGGCAGGGGGTGCGGGGTTGGCTGGAGACAGGGGCTGGCTGCGGGCAGGACACAGGGTGCGGGGGTGGCTGGAGATGGGGTGGCTGTGGGCAGAGCAGGGGGTGCGTGCGGCAGGGGTTGGCTGGATACAGGGCAGGGGGTGCAGGGCTGGCGGCAGGCGGGGGGGGCAGGGCAGGCGGCAGGGCAGGGGGTGCGGGGGGGGGGGCAGGGCAGGGGCTGGCCGTGGGCAGGGCAGGGGCTGGCTGCGGGCAGGGTGGTGGGTACTCACGGGGAGAGCAGCAGGATGCAGCCCAGACCCAGCAGAGAGCATCAGGAGCCCTAGGGCCAGGGGAGCAGCAGCAGCAGCAACAGGGCTCATGCCCAGGGCCAGGAGGCAGCCCACATGGCTCCCACGGTGCAGCGCCCCCGGTGGCTGGAGGAGGAATTACATCACTTCCCCGGCCAGAGCCCATCAAAGCCTCAGCGCCCCCTACAGGGAAGCGGGTTAACAACCGGTTCTAAAACTGCTTCAAAATTTAACAACCGGTTTGAGCGAACGGGTGCGAACCGGCTCAAGCTCACCACTGGATAGAGGTACTGCTGACCCCCGGTCTCCTTCAGTCAAAGAAAGGGGGGAAAGAGCCCAAATGGTAAGTGAAAAGAGGGTGGGGGGAAGCTCCCCATGAATGGTGAGCTGGAGGGATAGAAGGAAATGAGTGGAGAGGGGGGAAGAGGGAGCTGGCTTCAGGCTGGGAATAAGTGTCCCAGTTGTTCCTCTCTGCTCCTGGGCCTGTTCTAGCCCCCCCACATCCTGCTCTTTGATCCAGGTGTGTGTGTGTTTAGACAGGGGTGGAGCCCCCACAATATTTCCATGGCTGGTGTGTTCTCTACTCCCTCCCCCAGCATTCCGCTGCCCTGAGCAGAAAGAGAAGGAGCGAGGGTCAGGACGAGTGGATTTCTGGAGCTAGGTAATGGGAGGGAAAGAGGGAGTAAGGGGGGTGTTCTTCTTACATGGAGGAATAGCAACAGAAGGCAGCAGGGGAAATTGAGGGTGGGTCCATCTGCACAGGGGAGGGGAAGCTGGCAGTGCGAAGGAAGGTGGGAGAAAGTGGGTGGAGGGCATTTTGGGAAGGGGAGAGAAGATGAAAGTGGGCTGCACAGGCAGCATAATAGGAGAACTTGCAAAGGGAAGAGTATAATGGAGCATAGGAAGGAATCCTTGTATGTTGGGGAGGAGGGAAAGGAGGCAGTGGGAGGAGGCACCGATGCAGAGGCAATGGGCAAAAGAGTTCCTTTGTTAGGGTGGGAGTGAGGGAAGGAAAGAGCTGTTTCTGCCATGTATCTAGACCCTACAACCTATACCTAAAATCAAAGTCAGTCTGTCCACATTCAGAGACAGTAAAATGAGGGACTGGCTGCATGTTGCACTTCAATTTGGATCCAAATCTGCTCCCAGAATGGGAGGTTTTGACATTGACTTAAAAATGTGGCCCCTCACTTGTGTCTTTGAGTGCACAAGGCAAAATCAGACAATATGCATATTACAGATAGATGGTTCTGGTAATGCTGCCTATTAAGGTTGCCAGACAATTCCCATAATAAGATCTGGTTTTCAGTGGCTTATAACTTTGCCAAACTAACTGCTTGGGGTGAAATTTCCCATGCATTGTGGCTCTGTCAGGTAGAAATGCTTTGGAATTTTTCAGCCAAGATGGCTCACCCACTTCTGAGAGAGGAGCAAGGTGGAGGGGGAAATCCACTGTTTTATCAATTTAAAATTTCTCAGGGCAACCTCTCTTCTTTGAGAAGGTCTAGCACCATCCCACTTTTGAGCTGGGACTTGAAATTGGCAGGGCACTGGCATTTGTGTCAGCAATGTGCCTTTTGATGTTTCTACAAAGATCTTCCCAAGTTTGCGCCAAAAGTATAAATTTTTGAAAAATATCATTTGACACATGCTCAGTAGACACTTAGTTTAAACCCTAAAATCCACAAATATTCCATGCTTACTGAGAATGCTCTAGCCCTTCACAGCACCTAGTGCTGGCTGCACTGTACATGTACCATCCCCAGAGTGAGTGAACATGCTGTAGCCAATGGCTGCTGATGCAAATCTGGAATTTCCCTGTAAATGCTGATTCTGGCTGCCCTGAGCAAAGCACTGGAACTAAGAGCAAGGAGCCACTCTCTTCTGTGCTCTCAGTTACTCCCCTACTGGTAGCCAGGAAGCATAGAGAGAAATCCACCGGGCTTGAGTACAAAGGAGACAGAGAGGGAAGGGAAATACTTAGACTGGAGAAGGACCCTGATAAGACTGGAACGGGAGCTGGTGGAAGGGGAAGAGGGAAACTGTGCCTGGGAGTTGTGGGGGATTGGGAGCCAATGGTGGGGAGGGAGAGACCGGGAAACGAGAGGTAGAAGAAAGCCTGGGGCTGGTTGCTGGTGGTGGTGGGTACAGAGGAGAAGCTAGGGCTGGCTGACCAAGGAGACTAGGACTAGAAGCCAGCTGAGGTGGGGGTGGGGCTCTGAGATCATATGGGCTTATGGGGAAAAGAGAGAGTAGGACTGTCTGGACAAGGAGACTGGGAGACAGTAAAAGGGGGATGAGGGGAGGGGACGCAGATCTGTCAAGAACTGTGGTATAGTGGGGAAGAATTGAGACTGGCTGGGCAAAGAGACCGGGACAAAGAGTGAGAAGGGTGGGAGAAAACTGACATTGGATGGGGAATACAGGGAGGGAGACTGGGATCCAGAACCAGAGGTGGTGGGGAAGGGGGGTGGAGGATGGAATGACTGGAACTGAGGGGGAGGGGAGAGGCAGATTATATGAGGAACTAGAAGGGAGCAACTTGGACTGGCTCAACAAGAGAACTGGGACTAGTAATGGTGGGGTTGAGAATGTGAATTGGGGGTGGGTAGAGACTAGGAGTGGGGGGGGTTGAGATTGGGACTTGGATGTGGGGCCCAAAGTCCAAGACTAGGACTGGGTGTGCAAGGAGAGTGAGAATGAGAAGCCTGAGGAGTAGAGACTGGGACTGGGATGAGGAGCCAGGAGCAGACCGGACTAGGTTGGGGAAGAAGGGGTCAAGGTTTGGTGGGGAAGCAGACAGAAGGGTCTGTGCCCACTGGAGAATATTCCCCTCCAGAGCCTGAAATGGAATCCAAGATTCCTAATCTTACCATTTCTTCTACCTCCCCACCCAAGAAGCTTCTTGTCAAGTGTTCGGAATGGGCCACATCCACCCTGATTGAATTGGCCTTGTTAGCACCAACTCCCCACTTGGTACGGCAACTCCCATCTTTTCATGTGCTGTATATTTATACCTGCCTACTGTATTTTTTCACTCCATGCATCTGATGAAGTGGGCTATAGTCTACGAAAGCTTATGCCCAAATAAATGTGTTAGCCTCTAAGGTCTGTTCAGTGGATCTACAGGTTCCAATTAGAGCTGATTGGAACACCTTTACCAAAACGTATTTTTGCTGGAATATGCTGTTTTGTTGAATCTGAAATGTTTCATGGGGACATATATGTTTCAATGGAGTTTTTGTCTGGAGGCCTTCTGAGGACCAGATGGTCACTTCAGACCAGAGAGGGAGAGCGTGACCAGAATCAAAGACCTGACATTTTCAAGGAGAAAAAAACAATTTTGGCACAATTCTCCTTTTGTGGAAATATTTGAAAGATTTTGTTTTTTCATTCCAGTGAGGAACAAAACCAAATGTCAAAACCTTGATAATTGTTGGAAACCAGAATCATCTTCCTCTGGTCAACTCTGCTTCCAGCCCTGCTGATGAACCAGGTGGAAGCCAGTATGATGCCATGTGATAGAATGTTTTTTCAGGTGTTTTTTTTTTAAACCTAGAAAACTAGACAAACTACATTAACAGAATATTACGATTGCTAAATCAGTAATACAAAAGTTAGGTAATGCCAAAATTAAGGTTGCCTGTGAAACTTAATTCACGCCCTGGTGTGTATTCAGCGTGGTATTGTCTGTCTATCTATATAATCCCATGCTATTTTTTCAACAGGAACTGTGTCTTCAAGAAACAGAGTGGACATGCTCTGAGGATAAACCTTGGTTGTGTAGTGAATAAGGCTGTTGTCTGTAGGACCCCTGCCTTCACAGGTCCTGACTTGTTTTCCTGGTAGGTGCTCTGCCCCCTCGCCTCCCCTCCCACCCACTTCTCTCTACCTTCTCCTGAGCGCCTCCTGCCAGCCACTGAACAGCTGATCGGCATCAGCCCAAGAGCTGAGCACCCCCTATTTTTTTTTCTCCTTAGTTGCTTGATCCCCGGAGCACCCATGGAGTTGGTGCCTATGCCTGCCTCATTAATTGCAGTAAGCAAAAGGTGTATAGTGAATGAGGCAAGGGACTGCAGGAAGAGATAGGATGGTGTCATGGTTAAGGCAGTTGAATACAGCCCTGGAGAGCTGGATTTTATCCTTGCCTCTGCCACAGAGTTCTGTCTGGTGCCAGGCAAGTCACTAAAGGCAACTAAACTTTCCATGGCAGGGGGGGAAGAGTCACATGGGGTTATAGGCTCCTCATTTTCTGGATGCCTGACTTGAGATCAATTTGCAGAAGGGCTGAGTAGTCACAGCTGCAATGGAAATCAATAGGAGCAGTGCTTAGAACTTATAAAGTGCTATATACTCTGGAAAAAAAAACAGATCTTAGGCAGCTGAAATTGGGCACCCAAAATTTGTGGGCATTTTAACCTTAATCTTTGTCTCAATTCCCCATCTGCAAAATGGGGATAATTCTACTGCTTCCCCTCACAGAGGTGTTGTGAAGGTGTTGATGTTTGTGAAGCACTCAGCTGCGATAGTAATGAGCTCCATGGAAAAGCCCATGAGAAAATTAATAATTCTGTTTTCAAAAGGGGGGTGGGTGTTGAGTAATGTGCCGTAAATAAGGCATAGGACATGCACTGAACAATGATAAAATCAAATCATCAAATAGCTGCTCATTGAGTAAGCACTGTCCATTCTTTGTACTGAATACAGAAGATGTTCTATGGAAAAAGTAGTACTGTATGTGAGTCTGTAATTAAAGACTATCGTAATGGAAACACACAAGGGGCCAAATTAAGATTGCACAGGTGACCTTAATTCTGGCACTTCCTAACTTTTTAATGCTTGACTTTGCAACCTTAAATGTTCTTTTAGTTTGTGTGTAACATATTGTATGACATCTCTTTTCCTATAACTAGCCTTTTTTGCCTGATTTTAGGAGGTTAATATTATTATTTTGGATAATATGTGTTATAGGCTCACCAATGGATCTGATCAGAATGTAATAAGATTCTTGTCCTGGAATCAGGTTATACAGAGTTGCAAGGACCCCTGGGGTGTGTGACAAGGACACTCACACTGAGACAAACAGACTTAAAGACTTTTATCGAGGTAAATGGAATAGTAATCAAATGGTAAAATCAGTTATAAAGGCAATAATATTGTTCTAGAGATACGCGTGATATTATATTCTATAGAGCTTTTGATTAATATAATCACACCCTTCCTTGATAACCTGATGGTAAGAGACAAAGGACCAGCCTCACCTCTGGCATGCCAAGAAATTTCAGGTCCAGGTTCCTCAATTCTTGAGTGGGAGGTGCAGAGCTTAGGAGAAGCTAAATTCTTTAGTTCTTAGCTCTTTAATTTAGAGTTTTACTTAACTAACTTACAATTAAAAACTAACAGACTTATAGACTGGCACACAAAGACCTACGAATGAAGAAGCTTGAAGCTCCCTTAGCTTGGGGGGGGTCTTATAGAGCTTGAGCACTTCAGCCTTCCTTCTATGTCCAAACTTAGTTTCTTCACCCACAAAAATGTTAGTGTACACTTACTCCATAGACTGGGATGTATTGATGACATATACATAATGACATTAGCTCATTCTCAGATTTGTTATTTCTGTCCTAACTGGTTGTTTTGATTCTTTCCAAGTTGCAATGTACCTGTTAAGTTTAAAAGGCTATGAAATTAGGAAGCCCCTAATGCCAACCTGCTTCAATGCATCCTTTATCTATTTATGTTAAAGGTCACAGCTATATATGGACCTTAAGCTTTAGCTCATCACCACCTATCTAGGTGAAAGGTTCCTAACATATCTACACTAACTTAGCCTTAGCTCAACATACAGGATGTGACCTGTATGTCCCTTGTTACAGCCAAAAATACTATAATATAAGCCTATTATAATAAAACAGATAATCAAACCCATAAGAAAAGATATATATAGGCAAGCAGGTAAGTTATCCCTATAGGCTACACCCTACTGTATATACACATTTTCACAGCCTGTATCTGATGCATCATTTGATGCTGATCCTCAGATTTAAATCAAACCCATAGGTGCTGCCATTCATACATGTGCTCTTTTATGTTGTGGGGCAAATGCTTGCAGTGTATTCCCATATAGCAGAAGACAAGTATTAGTGGAATTCTCTGCTACAGTGAATGCATGTTACTTAAAAGGCCACAGTGTGGGCAAGAGTGAGATTACCTGAGTCATTGGGACAGTTCCCATTACTAGTCAGTCTCAGACTGGAATTTTATGTCTGTCACAGCCCGGTTTTCAAGCCAGACTGGATTATACAACATTCTGACAACTACTGAGAAAATCCTGTATCAGGGCAAATGTACAATAAAATCCAGGTCATTTTTCTGAATAGAGGTTGGGACTATTTTTGTTTTGATTTGGGTTTTTTTGGAAGTAAATGTGTTCAGAACAAAATATCAGACTTTATGCCTGGGTTTCTTCCCGTTGCAGAATAATATTCTTTTATCATCTTGCCAGTTTTTCCAATGTCCTGCTCAAGAGTTCTCTCAGCAAGGGCCGAGCAGTTGCAGAGGACTCTACAGGTGTCTATTTCGTCTTTATTTTCAAAGTAGGAAATATCTGGTGACAGGAAGCACCATATTGAGTTTAAAGAATAAAATGGGAAATTATGGACCTGTGATTTCAGGTGTATGAGTATCAGTCTTTGTCAAGGTAGAAGCCTAGGATCAGGTAACAACATGCCAGCCAGGCTGCATGAATTTAGTTCCTTCTAATCTAAGAAATACTTCAATTATTTTATGCACAGTCTTTTGATTCTGGGAGGTAGAGACAGAAAAAGAAGTTGCTATGCAACCAAGCAGCCAGCAGGTGAGCTGAAGAATCCAGAAACAGGAAAATGTTTAGAGTTAGGAATTGTCTGGAAAATGCTAAAGGTAAAGTTATAAGGTTACTTCCCACTTCCACATTGACCATTGGATTCTAAAGACTTCTAAATGTACATCAGTAATGATTAGTGAAGAGCTGAAGAGTTGTCACGTGGATCCAGATTAGATATAGCCTTGTAGTTCAGCTGTGAGGCCATAAAACAAATAAAATTTGGATTTAGATTCAATGATGTTGAAATCCCACAACAGTTTATATCTGTGAGTTTTTTTTTTTTTATTGCCATTTTGAGTCTTGTTCGCAGCAGAGCTGGAAAATTGGACTCACTGTAGCTTTTTTTTAAAAATACAACTTGAATTATAAACTGAATTATAGCCAAGGCATTGGTTCAGATCCGGGATTTGAATCTAGTATTTGGCAAAAGTCATTATATTTTAATTTCAGCGCTGAAATGCCAAGATCAGCGTTGCATGATTCTGACACAAACAGGTGACACTTGGACAGTTTGCACCCCAAACCCTACATGATATTCAACATCTGAACTTACATAGATCATGCGTGGGTAAAATGTCAGCATGAACCTGTGGCAAGTGAAACTACTGAATTTTGCTGAGTTTCAAACCCAGGTTTAGTAGGAGAAGGGATTGATGTCTGTAGAAATAACTGCAGTTCCTTTCTAAAAACAAAGAGGAAGTAGAAAATCTGGCATTATTCCTTCCTTCACTCATAGTTATGAAAGGAAGCATAGCTGCTGTTAGGAAGGCCTGAACTTGCTATCTTGAGTCTTTTACTTAAAAAGAAAAAAAAAAGTTGCCATGAAAACCTGGCTCTTTCTCCATCACTGACCTATATACCATCAATTAGCATAACTTGATGGGAGCAGTTTTAAAGTTTTATAACTGACTTTCTGCACCAGGACATAAAACATAGGCTGTAGCTATCATTTGTGCCATATAATTAGCTGATAAATTCCAGGCTCAGGGATATACAGGACTATAAACAAGTCTTATACTGCATTATTTTTTCTATATAGGCTACAAAGATAATTTATACATCCTGACTTAGAATTAGTGTTATTGAATAAAGCACTACTTTCTGCTGCACTCAAGGTCATATTTCATCTGGGGGGGTTATGCAGATTTCCTATTTGTTGAGATTGATGTTTAAGCAACTGACAAATGGCACCACAAATCCTTAATCGAATTATAGCCTTATTACTCAGGCTGGCTCTGTACATTGTTATAGATAACAACAAGAAAGTAATTACCATCTTAAAGTAAAAATCAAAGCATCAAAGTAATAGCTCCAATTCTGAATGTATAAGCAAGGAAAGAAAGAGAAAATATAATTTATAAAAGTGTAAGTACAATAAACTGTGGAAGACTTCTAGGAAGATGAATAAATGTTCTAATGCTAGGTATGATGGTGGACTCAGCCATATTTTCAAGTATTGTCCATTATATCCAGCATCCATTATAAAGAGAGGTAGAAGAAAACGTGCCAGGAGTACATATTAAACAGAATACATTGGGAAAATTCTACAGAATACATTGGGGAAATCCTTTTTACACAATATGTTATGTTGTTTACATTTCCTTTGCAGTAAGAACATCCACATTTTTAAATACAAATTCATTCTTGATACTAGTAAAAATGAATATCAACTGTTGGATGCTCTTGAACATTACGAACACAGACAATGAGTATATAACTGCATGTTTCCAGGAAAAGTGGAACATCTGTCTTTCAAAAGAATATCTTAAACTACATAATATTTAGAAGTTAAACTTGAATCCAACTCATTCTGTCCTCCAGCACACAAACCATATTTTTATATGATATGTCATTTTAAACAGACATATTGTGAAATCCTGCCCCATTCAAGTAAATGGCAAAACTCCTATTGGCTTCAATGGGGGCCAGGATTTCATCCATTACATTGTAATGGTCATCACTTGGGGTTGGGGAACATGGTCTAGTGGTCATTGCTGCAACCCCTGACTGTCAATGGGATTGTGGGGAGGGGAGCCCGGGCCCTCCCACTCCATTGGGCTCTGACCCAGGCCTTTGGGCTACCAGTGTTCTGGCAACCAAGGCTGTCCTCCCTGGGCCTCTTCCTCTCGTTCCCCTCCTGGGTCAGCTTACTCCAAGGTTTTCCCCTGTTGGGGAAGTCCAAATCAAAATAAGTAAGAGAGGGTTGCCAATGTCCAGGGTCCACAGTTGGGGAGGGGGAATACTTCCCTCTCTGATTGTCTCTGCGGTGGGTTCTCCCTTCTCTCAGGGAGATCCCCTTTGGGTAGTTGTCAGTCTTTAGGTTTCCCTCTGCTCAGTTCTGTGCTGCGCATGTGTTATGGTGTAATACAGTAACAGGTGTTACTAACAGAACCGTTTCACGTGCATTCTGCCCACCAACCTATTGGTCCCTTTTAACTTCCGGGAGGATTCCAACAGCCACTACTGGAAAAAAATTATATACAAATATTTCCTCCTTCCCCCCGCCAAATTACATGCTGGACATTGATTGAATTTTAAGATCTGATATCATGTGAACCATTAAGATTAGAACTGGTAGCTTTAAACCATTGGACACGGAGAGTCCTGCATCTTTCCCTGTTTTCCTTAACTCTGCCCTTTAGTGACACCTAAAACAATTTTTTGATTTTTCATTTTGGCTCGGGGAAAAAAAAAATCGAATAATAAGAAAATTCTGTTTCGGGTTGACCCAAATTTTTTTTGGTTTGGCCAGCAAAAAACCAACCAACCAAACCAAAAATTTGCTTAACTCTACAAACCAATTTTTGAAGACATTCAGCATTTTATTTCCCTCCCCCATGGTTTTGCTGCAGGGCAGAGTTTAAAAAATTGGATGCCTTAATAGTTACATTTTTAAATTTAATGTGACCTCTGAATTTCCTGAGCTTATAATGTTTGGTTTAGGGACAATTACAATGTATTTTACCCATAATTACTTATATTGTGGTATTGAAAGGGGGTAGTTTTAAATAGTTGGACTCCAAGTAATTTTGTTTTAAAAATATTTAGAGAAACAAATGAAGGCGGCTTTTACTAATTGTTTCTCTTACTGTCAGCTCAAGGGCCTGGCTCCCACTATTTAGTTACAGGGGTTTTATTTTTTTTATAAACCTTAGGGGACACCATGATCAAGACCAAGCAAAAATCACAATTATTAATCATGTCTATTTTATTATTAAAGAGAAAAAAGAACACAAACTTCACAAATGACAAGTTCATTATAGTTATTCTGATTTTTTTTTTCTGAATGGCTCTCTGTGGAGAGCTCTTAACAGAGAATACATCCCTGAGATTTTAGGGCAGGCAGACCTGTTGGCTATTAATAAATAACAGGACAGTTTATAGTTGGCAAAGTAAGCAATTTTAACTACATTCTAGGAAACCAAAGAAAATATTTAGATCAGTTACTTAGAAAAAGCCATTTAAGGAACTGTCTTGATACAGGCCAACCCTTAACCAATATTAATAATCTTAAATCTAATTAAATCCCACAATTTCTCTGCTTACCAATGTTTAGTCCCTCTTTCCTCTCCAGGAATATGTGATCTAACTACTTGGTGACTAACCGGAGGAGCTGTTAGTATTTCAAGTTTTACAATAGCATTTTAATATCCCAATAAAATTATATGAATTTAAATCTAATCCACTGGCGGTGTCTTAGTTAGCTTTCTCTCGCCAATCTATGTTGAAGTTTTTGGAAGGTTTTCTTGGGGTGGTTTCTTTTGGATTTTCCCCCCGTTTCTTATCCATGAGTGACTGCTTGTTTGTAGAGATGGACAGGATGAGCTGTGGAGTTCTTGCTGTCAGAGCAGAGTAGCAGAGGGTACCTTACTTCAGAGTCTTTTATACCTGTGTTCTATTTTCTTGAAATTCTAGGAAAACACATTTCTATCCTGCTTGTTTAGATTCAAGTTGGTTGCTGTCACTTTTTCACTGGATCTATGCCTCCATGATTGGCTTAGGTGACACTTAACAAATATGAAACATTTCTTCCTTTGTTCTTCTTGTGGCAGAAAAAAATCCAGATAACTTTAAAAGTTAAAAACTAACTTTTTTATTTAATCCATTTTTTTTTAGATTTATTAGAATTTGACAGGAAGTAAAATCCTGCTTTTAAAAAGTCCAAACTCACCTGGCCTTTTATGTAAGTGTTTTTAATTCTCAGACTCTTAGACTTTAAGGTAAGAAGGGACCATCATGATCATCTCTAATATGACCTCTCAAAACAGTTTTTTAAAATTAAATAACTCTTAAAGCCATGTTTCAGAGTAGCAGCCGTATTAGTCTGTATTTGCAAAAAGAAAGAGTACTTGTGGCACCTTGGAAACTAACAAATTTATTTGAGCATAAGCATCTGATGAAGTGGGCTGTAGCTCATGAAAGCTTATGCTCAAATTTGTTAGTCTCTAAGGTGCCACAAGTACTTCTTTTCTTTTTTCTTAAAGAGCCAAAGATCTTACCTCTACATGACGATTTCTGAAATGATGATTTTCTTGTTTTCCTCCACTCTGGATTTTCTTTTGCACTGCCAGTGATTAATTCTCCATTAATATAAATATTTTGTACTTAAATGTTTTCTTAGATTAGTAATTAGTCTAGCATCAAATGAGCTGTGTTATGTTCTTACTTTTAGATGAATTGTATCAGGAAGTTATTATATGAAGGCTTCCATTTAGATACAAAATATTTATAAATATTCATATTAAAGGTTATGCCAGTTTAAAGCATTTGAGAAACAAAAAATATTTTCACCTTTTAAGTGGCAACATGAGCTGGAAGCAACCAGTAAGCATTTTCTACCATAAGTGTTCAAGTTTACAGCATGGAGACTTTAGTGTGTTTTAAAACAAAATCCTTTTAATAAGGATATTTCTCGAATTCTTTGTGGATTTAAAATTGGGTTTTGTTTTTTTTTTAAAAAGGAAAGGGGGAGGGCAGTTTGGTATTTTCCCCTCTTGATTTATTGCTCTGACAACACAAATCTGCATTTCTTTCACAATCGGGTTTCTTCCTAAAAGTGTTTTCATGGTTTAGCTGCTTGATGTTTGTTTGCTTGTCCTCTGGAGCTAGAAACGGAAACACTGTCAAACTTTTGATTAGCTTTAACATAATTAGCTAAACATGCATAGTTATATTTTCAAATATCCTGGCTATAATGTTCTTGAGCTATATCTTAGTATTCAGTAAAGGTGCAAATAAGTTTGTAATTACTGAAAAATAAAATAATAGAGTTTTTGAATCAATATTAAGTATTACCCCTACCCCCACATGTACGTGCATGGTCTTCACGGCTGAG
Source organism: Caretta caretta (assembly GCF_965140235.1). NCBI lineage: Eukaryota > Metazoa > Chordata > Testudines > Cheloniidae > Caretta > Caretta caretta. Next base: position 34,101,927 of record NC_134214.1, read on the forward strand.
GATATGAGAGATTGCCAAACCTGAGCCATTCTTTTTAGGTGACAAAGCTGAGGAACTGTCCCAGATTGAGGTGTCATTAGAGGAGGTTTTGGAACAAGTTGATAAACTAAACATAATAAGTCACCAGGACCAGACGGTAGTCACCAAGAGTTCTGAAGGAACTCAAATGTGAAATTGCATGACTACTAACTGTAGTCTGTTACCTATCATTTAAATCAGCTTCTGTACCAAATGACTGGACAATAGCTAATGTGATGTCCATTTTTAAAAAGGTGTTCCTAGAGGTGTTCCTAGCAATTACAGGCCGGTAAGCCTGACTTTAGTACAGGGCAAACTGATTGAAACTATAGTAAAGAACACAATTGTCATACACATAGATGAACATAATTTGTTGGGGAAGAGTCAACATGGTTTTTGTAAAGGGAAATCATGCTTCACCAATCTATTAGAATTCTTTGAGGGGTTCAACAAGCATGTGGACCAAGGGGATCCAGTGGATATAGTGTACTTAGATTTTCAAAGAGCCTTTGACAAGGTCCCTCACCAAAGGCTCTTAAGCAAAGTAAGCTGTCATGGGATAAGGGGGAAGGTTCTCTCATGGACTGGTAACTGGTTAAGATAGGAAACAAAGGGTAGGTATAAATGGTCAGTTTTCTGAGTGGAGAAAGGTAAATAGTGGTGTCCCCGCAAGCGTCTGTACTGGGACCAGTCCTATTCAAAAGGAGTACTCGTGGCACCTTAGAGACTAACTAACCAATTTATTTGAGCATAAGCTTTCGTGAGCTACAGCTCACTTCATCGGATGCAATCCGATGAAGTGAGCTGTAGCTCACGAAAGGTTATGCTCAAATAAATTGGTTAGTTAGTCTCTAAGGTGCCACGAGTACTCCTTTTCTTTTTGCGAATACAGACTAACACAGCTGCTACTCTGAAACCAGTCCTATTCAACATATTCATAAATGATCTGGAAAAAGGGGTAAACAGTGAGGTGGCAAAATTTGCAGATGATACAAAACTACTCAAGAGTTAAGTCCCAGGCAGATTGCAAAGAACTACAAAACGCGCTCTCAAAACGGGGTGACTGGGCAACAAAATGGCAAATGAAATTCAGTGTTGATAAATGCAAAGTAATGCACACTGGAAATCACAATCCAACCTATACATATAAAATGATGGGGTCTAAATTAGCTGTTAGCCCTCAAGACAGCGATCTTGGGAGTCATTGTGGATAGTTCTCTGAAAACATCCACTTAATGTGCAGCAGCAGTCAAAAAAGAGAACAGAATGTTGGGAATCATTAAGAAAGGGATAGATAATAAGACAGAAAATATATTGCCTCTATATAAATCCATGGTATGCCCACGTCTTGAATACTGCGTGCAGATGTGGTCTCCCCATCTCAAAAAAAAATATTGGAATTAGAAAAGCTTCAGAAAAGAGCAACACAAATGATTAGGGATATGGAATGGCTTCTGTATGAGGAGAGATGAATAAGACTGGGACTTTTCAGCTTGGAGAAAAGACAACTAAGGAGGGATATGATTGAGGTCTATCAAATCATGACTGGTGTGGAGAAAAATAAGGAAGTGTTATTTACTCCTCATAACACCAGAAGTAGGGGTCACCAAGTGAAATAAATAGGCAGCAGGTTTAAGACAAACAGATGTATTTCTTCACACAGAGGATGTTTTGAAGGCCAAGACTATAACAGGTTTCAAAAAAGAACTAGATAAATTCATGGAGGGTAGGTCCATCAGTGGCTATTAGCACAGATGGGCAGGGATGGTGTCTTAGCCTCTGTTTGCCAGAACCTGGAAATGGGCATCAGGGAATAGATCACTTGTTGATTACCTGTTCTATTCATTCCCACTGGGGCACCTGGCATTGGCCACTGTCGGAAGACAAAATACTGGGCTAGAGGGACCTTTGGTCTGACCCACTATGGCCATTCTTGTGTACCCTGAAAGTCATAGAAGTGTCATAGAATATTAGGGTTGGAAGAGACCTCAGGAGGTCATCTAGTCCAGTCCCCTGCTCAAAGCAGGACCAACACCAACTAAATCGTCCCAGCCAGGGCTTTGTCAAGCCGGACCTTAAAAACCTCTGAGGATGGAGATTCCATCACCTCCCTAAGTAACCCATTCCAGTGCTGCTTCACCCTCCTAGTGAAATAGTGTTTACTAATATCCAATCTAGACCTCCTCCACTGCAACTTGAGACCATTGCTTCTTGTTCTGTCATCTGCCACCACTGAGAACAGAATAGCTCCATCCTCTTTGGAAGCCCCCTTCAGGTACTTGAAGGCTGCTATATAATCCCCCCTCATTCTTGTCTTCTGCAGACTAAATAACCCCAGTTCCCCCAGCCTCTCCTCGTAAGTCATGTGCCCCAGCCCCCTAATCATTTTCATTGCCCTCCACTGGACTTTCTCCAATTTGCCGACATCCCTTCTGTAGTGGGGGGACCAAAAATGGATGCAATATTCCAGGTGTGGCCTCACTAGTGCCAAATAGAGGATAATCACTTGCCTCCATCTGCTGGCAATGCTCCTACTAATACAGACCAACATGCTGTTGGACTTCTTGGCAACAAGGGCACACTGCTGATTCAGATCCAGCTTCTCATACACTGTAATCCCCTGCAGAACTGCCACTTAACCAGTCGGTCCCCAGCCTATAGCAGTGCATGGGATTCTTCCTTCCTAAGTGCAGGACTCTACATTTGTCCTTGTTGAACCTCAGATTTCTTTTGGCCCAATCTTCCAATTTGTCTAGGTCACTCTGGATCCTATCCCTAACCTCCAGCATATCTACCTCCAGTTTAGCATCATCTGCAAACTTTCTGAGGGTGCAATTAATCCCATCATCCAGATCATTAATAAGGATGTTGAACAAAACCAGCCCCAGGACCAACCCTCTGGGCCATTCCGCTTGATACCGACAGCCAACTAGACATTGATCACTACCTGTTGAGCCCAACAATCTAGCCAGCCTTCTATTCACCTTATAGTTCATTCATCCAATCCATACTTCTTTAACTTGCTAGCAAGAATACTGTGGGAGACCGTATCAAAAGCTTTGCTAAAGTCAAGATATCACATTCGCTGCGTTCCCCGTATCCGCAGAGTCAGTTATCTCATCATAGAAGACTATCAGGTTGGTCAGGCATGACTTGTCCTTGGTGAATCCATGTTGACTGTTCCTGATCACCTTCCTCTCCACCAAGTGCTTCAAAATGGATTCCTTGAGGACCTGCTCCATGATTTTGCCAGGGACTGAAGTGAGGCTGACCAGTCTGTAGTGCCCCGGGTTCTCTTTCTTGCCTTTTTAAAATATGGGCACTATATTTGCCTTTTCTCAATTGTCTAGGACCTCCCCCAATCGCCACAGATTTTCATAGATAATGGCCAATGGCTCTGCAATCACATCAGCCAACTCCCTCAGCACCCTTGGATTCATTAGATCTAGACCCATGGACTTGTGCATGTCCAGCTTTTCTAAATAGTCCTTAACCTGTACTTTTAACTACTGAGGGCTGCTCACCTCCTCCCCAGACTGTGTTGCCCAGTGCAGCAGTCTGGGAGCTGACCTTGTCTGTGAAGACCGAGGCAAAAAAAGCATTGAGTACTTCAGTTTTTTCCACATCATCTGTCAGAGTCAGAGATGACACCAGGCCTGGTTACAGGCCTGAATGACAGGCAGGATGGTGGGGTTGTCCAGAGTGACTGAGAAAGGAAGGAAGTGGGGACAGCTTTGGAGATGGGATGGGAGGGGATTAAAAGCTCTTTTAGCCATTTTGACCTTGATCTGACAGCTAGACATCCACGAGGAGATGTCAGAAAGACAAGCTGAGAATTTAGTTTGGATAGGAGGTGATGGTCTGGAGAAGAGAAGTAGATCTATGAGTTGTTAACATACAGATGGTAGATATAGCTGGTTTTTTGGATGAAATTATCCAGAGGAAAGGTGTAGAGGGAGAAGTGAAGGGGACCAAATGGAGCCCTATGGAATCCCCACAGAAAGTTGGAGAGGGGGATGAAGAGGTTCTGTCAAAGGGCACATTGAAGGAGTGATTAGAGAAGCAGGAAGAGAACCAGGAGAAGACAGACTTCAAGAAGAGCATGCTGAATGCAGCTGATGGGTTAAGGAGGTTGACGATGGAGTACTAGTTCTGAGATTTGGCTACGAAGAGGTCAAGAGAGCTTTGGTTTGAGCAATTTCAGTGGAGTGCAAGCAGCGGTAGCTGGATTGGAGAAAGTTTAGGATGCTTTCCAAACACTCAAGAGGAATCATCCTCATTCTGAAGAACTTGCAATCAAAGGACAGATGAGTAATGTCTAAATGAAGGGAACAGGAAAAATGGGCAAATTATATACAATGTATATAACTTGATTAACTGTCAATAATTTACTTTTGGCATTGCTAGTATGAATCCACCATGACTTTCCCCAAAGCATACCATGATGACAAACCTGCAGCCTTAATTAGAAAATATTGTCAAGTACCATATGTTTCCCATTCTCTGAATGTCTCATTGATATTCAGTGTTTGATCTTCACTTGACTGAAAGCTCACAGTACGTGTTGTTTGTTTAAATATTAAAACCATCAAGTTCTACCAAGATAAATTACCAGTAAGAAAAACAAATGTTATATTAAACTAGAATTTGCAGGATGTGCATTGATTCCCCCCCCCCCAGCATTTTATGCATTAAAATGCCCTGGTGGCAGATATATTTTCTTTCTTCATTATTTATGATTGCTTTTCACCTGCCTTGAAATGGGAATAGAAACCACTTTGATAATTAGACTCAGATGTTAACTAAAGTCACTGTAGCCTCTGAAAGTTCCTTTGTCTTGTTCGCTGAACCACTTTTATTGGACACATCTCAGCCAATCACAGTACAAGCTGAATGAACCTGAGCACCACAGCCCAAGAAGAGGAGGTGCAATGTTGGAGCAGAAGTGGCTGGAGGTATTGTGTGTCTGAAAGTTGAAATGCCTCTAGAAACTCTGGATGAGTGTGGGGTGGAGTATCTCACAAGTAAAATGAGCTATTCTCAGTGCAGCTCCTCTACCATGTGAGTGTGGGGGACCGAGGCACTGAGGAAGTGCCCCTCAGGAGCTGGTAGCTCTACTAGCACCCCTCCCTTCTTTACTAACCAGCCCTTTTTGCTCCCTGGCACTGGAAGCCAAATTACACCTGGTCCATAAAAAGATGTTCTGGTGTGGGGGCTGAAGGCATCCCCATCCTTTCTTTCCTTTATATCACACTCATGCAAAGGAGGTGTCTGTATTCCCCTACTCCTCCTACAGTAATAATCCTCTAGAGGCACTGTTTTGCCTATTTCTCCTGTTTCACAAAGCCTCTGCTGCTACTGAACTCTAACTGATGTCTCAGCACTGATATCAACCGATGGCACTCCCAAGTGCAGAACAAGATATTAATAATGAGCCTGATTTTTCAACCACTGTTCACTTGCAACTCCCAATGACTCCAACATTATTTTTATTTAGGATTTGTATTTCCATAGCATTTGGAATCCCTACTCATGGAGCAGAACCCTACTGTGCTGGATGCTGTCCAAACACAGAATAGAGGTTCTGCATGCAGAGCAATCCTGTGACTGGGCCAAATAGCAGTAATATGTTCTGATGCACATATAGAGGCTTAAACATTTTCTAACTTCTGCCACAAGAAGGTCCTAAAACTTAGTTGCCCATAGTAAAAACATGGGGGAAAAAATCCTGGCTCCATGAAGTCCAATAGCTAAACTCCTATTGACTTCACCTTAGATGTCTGCAGACTACTTCTTTACATTTAGCCAGACCAGTATAATCTTACCATCTTGTTCCTCTGAGACAAATATTTACCACACTTTAGTGATTTTTGTTAATTTTAGCTGACAGTTCATATGCAGTCCAATAGTTCAGAGGGGTATTTCAGGTTAAAATATTATTAAATTAATGCGTTTTCCTGTATTATAAATAATACCTCAGATTACTAACACGGAAAGAATTATTAAAATCTAATTTATTTCTAATTTGCTGTTTGTTTTATCTTTGCATGCCTCTAAACTTAGTTTCACTTCTGTTCCTGTTCAGTTGCCCTGTTAGGTTTCCATAGAATCATCAAAATGTAGGTCTGGCAGGGACCTTGAGGTCACATACCCCTCTGCCCCACCCCCACATCCACATTGAGGCAGTATTAAGAATAAATAGACCATCCCTGAGGGGTATTTGGTAGGCCTGTTCTTTAAAAAGTTCCAAGGATGGGGATTCCACAACCTCCCAAGTTAACCTGTTCCAGTGCTTAACTATCCTTTATAGTTAGAATCATTTTCCTAATATATAACCTACATTTCCCTTGCTGCAAACTAAGCCAATTGCTTCTTGTCCTACCCACCGTGGACAGGGAGACCCGTCCTCTGTATTCTCTTTCCTTTTACATATTTGAAGACTATCACACTTCCCCCACATCCTTCTCATCTGTAGACTAAGCATACATAATTCTTTCAACCTTTCCTCATGAGTCATGTTTTCCAGACCCCTTATCATTTTTGTTGCTGTCTTCTAGACATGATCCGATTTGCTCACATGTATCTTCAAAACTGGATACAGTACTCCAGCTGAGGCCTCACTAATGCAAAGGAGAGTGGAACAATTACCTACTGTGTCTTAAATATCACACTCCTGTCAATACAACCAGAATGCCAATATCTTTTTTGCAACAATTTTGCATTGTTCACTTAGATTCAATTAGTAATCCACTAATAACCCTCAGATCCTTTTCTGCAGTAGTGCTGCCTAGCCATTATTTTCCATTTTGTATTTGTGCATTTGATTTTGTTTCCTTCCTAAGTGTATTACTTTCCAAATATCTTTATTGAATTTCATGTTGTTCATTTCAGACCAATTCTCCAATTTGTCAAGATCATTTTTGAATTTTAATCCTGTCCTCCAAAGTGCTTGCAACCCCTCCCAGTTTGATGTCATAGGGAAATTTTATAATCACACTCCACGTTTTTCATGAAAACATGGCTAGTAGTAGGACATGCACCTGCAGTATGCCACTTGGTACACCTTGCCAGTCTGACACTGAACCACTGATAAGTTCTTTGTGAACAGTCTTTCAAATAGTAGTGCACCCACTTTATAGGAATCTAGACCACATTTCCTTAGTTTGCTTCTGAGATTGTCATGTGGGACTATGTAGAAAGCCTTACCAGAGTCCAGATATATCACATCTACTGCTTCTCCCTATTCACTAGGCCAGTTGCTCTGTCAAAAAAATTAGATTGGCCTGACTTGATTTATTCTTGAAAAATCTCTGTCTATGACTTAGGGAAACCTGTCTATTGATCTGAGATTTTAAAAGATTTTTTTAAAATTGGCCAAAAATACCCATTAATTCTTAAGTTGCAAGGTTAGACAAATAAAGAACACTAGGCAAATATCACTAAAGTACAAATAAATTATCTTTCACAGAAGGCATGGTACCTAATTTTCACCAACTCTGATTAGGAGCAGTTTAATTGCAGTAGTTGCCAAGATGACAAATAAGAGTGTTATATTATGTAAAGAGTTATACACAAACACAAAGTCAAGCGTTATCTGTGAGTCCTACCAAAACAGAAGTTACAATAAAATAAGGGGCTGATTTTAATTCTAAGGGCCAAATACGAAGCCAAGTCAGTTAATGGAAAGATTCCTGTTGACTTCTGTGGTCCCTTCGATTGGGGCCACAAAACAGAGGAATTAGAGGAACCCATTTAAAAGGTGATGCACCATCCATAATGTTTCCATCAGTGCCTGGGTATTTCTTTCCAATATACTGTACAGGAAGCATCTTCCATAACCTGTGGACAGACTGCTAGTGTGAAAGGAAGTGAATAAATAAAGGAAATGACCTTTATTACAAATGTAAGTGCAGCCCTGCTCTATAGACCTAATAAAAACTTGTTTAATTTAAACTAACTTCTGGCTTGATACTGTCTAATTAAATTGGCCCAACTGATGTATCTGTTTGAGGTTAACTTACACCACTGCATGATCAAAATGTTATGTACTATAGTTCTGTTATTTAATGGGTCTCTGAGTAAAACCAAAATATGGAAATTAACTACAGTTACATGCTCATTAGGTAGCTTTTTAAAAAGCAGAATCAAAAAGAGGCTAAATATAAAACAAATCTTACTCTGTAAGAAATAGGCCAACGAGCGCTAGGGATGCATGAACATTGGGAGGTTCTGATAAGCAGAAAAAGAGACTGGATCCAAATTTTCCCTTAATTCTCAGAATCTCTTGTGTGAACAAAACTTGTCTGGAAATCTCCAACCAACAGAAATGGCAGGGTAGCCAGGCTAGCAAACCTGTCTTGTCTGTACTCTGTGGATGGGGAAGCCACAGAGTGTGCAGTGGATGTACAAGTAGGCTGATGCAGTGTATGCTCCTCTATGGGGCTTGCCATCTCCATTTTTTTTTTGAAGTACAGGGGATTTAGGGTCCTGGTTCTTGCCCCTTTGCATGCACTAGTGCTGCTAGCCCTCTGGAGCCCTTCAGTATAATGTCTTCCCTTTGTGTGCAGCAGCAGCAGGAGTGAGGTGATGAGAGGCTCCTTGTGACTTCTCCCGCTCTTGCACACTAGTGCAATCTGATCCATTCTGAGTACAATTCTGCTTCTTTGCTAGAAAGTTGTTTTGAGCAAGCAGCTGCTTTGGGGATGGGGGAGGGGACTTGAGTGATCGCTAAAGTGCGGTGTCCCTGTATATTTCTTTCTTGCCTCCTACTTTCCATAACAGACACCCCCAAACATGTGAGTACATACTGGCTATGGATGAGGTTATGATGACTCCCCTTTCAAATGCAAAGACTTATTTGTTGACATTGTACCATAAGGACCATTCAGGACTTCACAGGCAATGTTACACCTTACATTGTATTGTCTCATAAGAGGCAGCTTTTACTTGGAGATAGGGCCCCAAAATTGTTCAGGGTATTTGAAAATCCGCAGCATTGCTTTCACAACATATTCTACTCATGATGATGGTCACAGTTGCCCTCTTAAAAGCAGAGGCCTCCACATTCTTTGATGCTGGTAGCAAAGCACACTCTTGGGATGTGTTGAAATGGTAGTGTGATGCTACTCCCCATATTCTTCATAGAAATATTGTTTTCAGATGATTATAGCAGATCTAGGATATATTTTATGCAAGATGGGGCATGTTAGGTATCACTGGAAAAGTTATAGGTGTACTATGATTATTTGCATACAGGTATCATTTCTGTATCTGAAATTAGGAATATTGATTATGTAACAATTACAACTGTGTTTATACTGGGGGAACGCCCACCAGACAAAATGCAATCAGCCTGGATGGGCCATTAGGGGAAACAGGATTTTGAAGATGCTAATCTCCCACCTTTCTGAGAAGCTTCCTGGGATGCTGCTTTGATACTGCAGGGTAATGTGATCATGTCATCTGGTACTGGACCCCATCTTAGCTTGCTAGTATTTTTCCACAAATAGGGGAGTGGGGATCAAACTGGGAAATCAAACTGCAATATGTAAATCCTACTGAAGGCAGGGAAGTGAGTTAATCAAGTTTGGTTCTTCACTGAAACCCTGCCCAAGATGCCTGCTAAAAACACTGGGGGAGAAGGAACTGGACCCAGGCTAGAAGGGGGTCTGGCCTGTGAAAGGAATACGTGGAGTTCTAAGCTGCAGGCAAGAGCAGTTTGTGTTTAAGAAACTTTGCAACCTGCTTAAAACAACATTTAGGGTGAGAAATTACTACTTGTAGCCAGTTTATTTAGTATATTAAGCTTAGTTTGCATGCTTGCTTTATTTGCTTAGTAATCTACTTTGATCTGTTTGCTATACCTTATCGCTTAAAATTTACCTTCTGTAGTTAAACTTGTTTTTGTTTATTTTAAAACCCATTTTGTGTAATTAATAACTGGGGGTGGGGGGGAAAGCTGTGCATATCTTCCTCCACATTGAGGGAGGGAGAAAATTTAATGAGCTTATGTTGTATAGATTTCTGTGCAGCACAAGACAATACAATTTTGGGTTTACACTCTGGAGTGGGTGTGCACTTGAGTGCGGGACAATTCCCAAACTGAGTCTTCCCACACAGAGCTGATCTCAGTGTCTGTGTCTTTCTGCAGCTGGGTGTAGCCCTACCTGCATGTATGCTGGAGGAGGCTTGAGGGCCTGGGTCATCAGGGCAGTGTAAGGGAACCAAGACTGGTGGAACCAGTGGGCGTAGTGGTATCCCAGTACATTAGGTGGCACCCTGGGGGGGAAACCCATCACAGGTGTATTCTAGAATGGATCATTATAAGATAAAGTTGATCAATTTCCAGGAAACCTGAAAACAAACTACTGGTTTTGGAAAGTAGTCAATTTGAAATGCCTCTTTGTAGCAGTGGAGTCTGGAAGGGGGCTTCTGCAAAAGCAAACCATGAAGCAGCACTGAATGTGATCTTGTGTTTCTTGACCACTCTGTGATACTGGAAGAAGGGAATACATCACTGGGATATGGAATGATCATCTCAGCAGTGGCCACACACAAAACTAGTAACAATGTACACTGAGCTGGGGAAAATGTGCTGTTTAGCTGCTTTTGCAGATAAACCTGTTTGTGCCTAAATCATTGGAGATAATATTAGACCATTCATCAGTGTGTTTATAAAAAAAAGTCCCTGCACCACTGTCAGGATCAATGAACTATAGTGAGCTGCTGAGTAAATTTCTGGATGCAAAATGGTTATTAAATGATTTTTAAACTGATTTCAGTTAAATTGGTGCAAACTCCTGTGTGGACACACTTATTTCAGTTTGAGTGGATTATTTTGGTTTGTTTTTGACAGATTCCCAATCAATTTAAATTAAACCAAAATGAGCTACTCTTAATGATAAGCAGAATAAGCATGTCCATGCAGGTATTTTATATAAATTAGTGTAATCACTTTAAAATCACAAAGGGTAGACCAGGCTCATTAGTGCAAGGCTGCCCCTTTTTAGTCACTTTCTCCACCACCCTGAGAGAAGGAAGCACTTATATACTATGGACTCAATCCCACAAACTCTTAGGCACATGAGTAACTTTTGTCACGTGCATAAGTGTTTGCCTATATGTTCTGAGATCAGGGCTTGTATCCCATATGTTTTCTGAGATGCACATCTGTCATAAATATAAAGGGAAGGGTAAACCCCTTTAAAATCTCTCCTGGCCAGAGGAAAAATCCTCTTACCTGTAAAGGGTTAAGAAGCTAAAGGTAACCTCGCTGGCACCTGACCAAAATGACCAATGAGGAGACAAGATACTTTCAAAAGCTGGGAGGGAGAAAAAACAAAGGGTCTGTGTCTGTCTGTATGCTGCTTTTGCCGGGGACAGAACAGGAATGGAGTCTTAGAATTTTTAGTAAGTAATCTAGCTAGGTATGTGTTAAAGATTATGATTTCTTTAAATGGCTGAGAAAAGAGCTGTGCTGAATAGAATGACTATTCCTGTCTGTGTGTCTTTTTTGTAACTTAAGGTTTTGCCTAGAGGGATTCTCTATGTTTTGAATCTAATTACCCTGTAAGGTACCTACCATCCTGATTTTACAGGGGTGATTCCTTTACTTCTATTAAAAGTCTTCTTGTAAGACAACTCAATGATTTTTCATTGTTCTAAGATCCAAGGGTTTGGGTCTGTGGTCACCTATGCAAATTGGTGAGGATTTTTACCAAACCTTCCCCAGGAAGTGGGGTGCAAGGGTTGGGAGGATTTTGGGGGGGAAAGATGTGTCCAAACGTTTTCCCAGTAAACCCAGATAAAGTTTGGTGGTGGCAGTGGAAATCCAAGAGTAAAATAATTTTGTACCTTGGGGAAGTTTTAATCTAAGCTGGTAAAAGTAATCTTAGGAGGTTTTCATGCAGGTCCCCACATCTGTACCCTAGAGTTCAGAGTGGGGAAGGAACCTTGACAACATCAAATACTAGGAAGAAAAACACCAAAGCAGCATTATTTAAATGAAAGATTCATAAATTGCAAGGCATGAATATAGACTTTAAGGCCAGAATTCTTCTCTATAGGTTTATGCCACAGTCATCCCTGTGCTATCTCAGTGCCTTCCAGTGCTGCATTAAGCATTGTTCTCTCATACTTTCCCCAGGGAAAGTGTACAAAGTGGAGTGCTTTGTTTTGGATTTATCTGTTTAATCTATACATGTTGCTAGAGCAAAGAAATCTGCTTTGCACTTAGCAGAATGGTGGTGATGTTTGTGATGGTCCTTAGTTCCTGTGAGAGTTCATTCCACAGTCTTGCGCTTGCCCCAGGGAAGATCTACTGTACTGAATACATTTGCTGGGAAAAAAAATCCATGACATACGGGCTTTAAGTGCTGGATGGACTTGTGCTGTGCTATTAGGCAAATGAATATTTTTAAGATTAGGGCTAATACATCTAATGAATCGCGGTTCATTTAAATTTACATTGAACAGCTTCTCTGGATAACAAATGAATGATAGGTATATGTTTTATGAAGTACAGTTAATTTTTTTCCATTTTGTCAGGAAATAAATAAATCTTGCTAAGTCCCATTTTCAACTGAGAAAGCAGTATTCCCTCTGGCTCCTGCCCAACCTTAAAAATCAGTTGTCTCCTCTGTCCTGGAGCAGTCCTGTTTGTATCGATTTTTCAACACAGTAGTAACTGGGAGGATCACCTAATTACTTCCAAGGTATGAAGACATTTTACTATGACCACAAATGTAGTGAAATCAAAACAGTCTTAATATATTTTTTTCTAGGGATATGCAGCACTATAAGAAAAGTCTGATGTTTTCGTAACTATCTAAGATTGGTAGCAGAAATAACAAAATGGAGGAAATACCTAGAATTCATTAGTAAAAAGTCAAACATAATCATGAGCTTTAAAAATGTGTAGATCAAACATGTAAATTTGATGAAACAAATTTAACACAAAAGCTTTCCCTAGTTAAGTTTTATTGTACATTTACTTTGCTGCTTTAACGTACAGCTGTGTCTTCCAGGCTTATGTACCACATATAAACTAAGTCAGAGTTGTGTGTGTTAATTTTTTCCCCCAAAAAAGGCTAATGTTAGGCAAAGCTGGTTGAGTACTAAAAACATTGAAATTCAGTTATTATGATGAATATGGGCATATAATTTGTTTATAACTATCCAGACCACTTCTGATATCCACAAAACTGTTCACAAATCCAAACAGTTTCATGAATTCTAGCATTAATAAAATCTGAACACTTGTACTAATACTGACCAAAATTCATGTCAGACCTCCCAGAAATTATGAGATTGGATTTAAAATAATGACAATTAAAATAAATTCCAGACCATGTTTTTCTATTTTTAATTTTTACATTGAGGACGAAGCTGGCAATATATAAAACAATATATAATGTATTATATGTGTGTCATTATCTCAGGTTCAAAATTCAACATTAAATAAATGCATACATTGCAGATCTCCTTGTTTGAAACTTGGAGGGGACTCCACTTAACTTTTCCTATCTCCAGAGGTACAGGGAGCTGCCATTCTATCCCTCAGTAAACTAGATGGGACAGGTAACTGTCCCACTCTCATTCTCCGTTAATATTTTCCTCTTTCCGTCTCTCCCATCTGTCTTCTCCGATCCATCACATTCTTCCTCTCTGCCAACCCACATTTCCTTGCATATCTCAGTCTCCTTCGACACTTTGTCAGCTCCCCATCAGTTTGACTCCTGTTCCTTGCATTTCCTCCCTCAGCCCTCTTCCCCCACATCCCTCAGTCTGCCTCCTGCTTCCTACTGACCCACAGTTTCCATTCTTATTTCCTAACACATATATCCTCCTGGTAGTTCCACAGCTTCATTCCCTGTCTCTCCTCATTCTCCTGCTTGGCCCTCACATGATCACTAAGGGACCATCATCTTTCTGGGAACAGCTTGGCTTCAGCCCTCTTTGGAAACTCCGTGAGGCTGCTCCCAATAAAGCAGGTCGCTACCTCCCAGTCAGCTGCAAGGTTAGACGGGACATGGCAGCCTTCTGGCTAAGCGCAGCCTGTGACTCCTGTTGACAGCAATAAATGGTGGCAGCTATCTTGGGTAAAATTGCCAAACTTGGCACTACTGATAATATATTATATATTGTTCAACATTCATTATGCCCGTCTTTTAAAAGTTTAGCTATTCCTGCATCAAAAGAAGGCTAAATTCATAAGTGTTATTCATAACAAATAGTGCTCTCTGCTTTAGAGCAAACCTCAGACTGTTAAGATTTAGTTGCAATAAGCTTAGATCAGCTTTGGATGCTATCAAACACTGTTTAATATGTAAAACCAGTAGGGAAAACTCCCAAGCTCAAACCTGTTTGTGAGATTTCCACCATTCTGTTTCTGGCCACAGTGGGAAATTCATTTTACTTCATGGTATGTCAGCACTTCGTCGTCTTCTAAGCCCATTGCATGCCAGAAACTGCATTGTCCAAATAAACGTTATAAAAAAGGATTTGTTTGAGTTTGGTTTTAAAAGTGAAACATGGATCAGAGGAAGAGCACTTTTGTTATCCGCCACTTTAGTTTCTCAATTTCTGGGAAATGTTTTAGGTGCAACCACAACAGTCAGCTACCCTGGGCCTGCATGAGTTACAGGCTAAGTTTTGTAGGCTTCATGCAGCTGTTCCCTACCAAATTACAACCATTTACAGGGGGGAAAGAGGATGTGTCTGGGCCCAGAGGATTTATTTGCATCTCAGTTTTCAAAGTTTCTTTGTACTCAAGTGAAGTCTCAAATGCCCTGGCCTAAATAAAAATAAACTTCCCTGACCAGACAATGGAGAGAAGGCCACACTCATGAATCTAAGATGTAACTCATCATTTCATTTTATGGATTTTTTTTATTAAGTTTTCTGGTGGGTGTGTGGGTGCAATCCCTTTCCAGAAGAATAAGATAGGAGTTTAGCTTCCAATAGCCATGAGGCCATGTTGATCCTTCATGTCGCATGGAGCCATGTTGGCCTAACACTACAGCTAGGCCAAAGATGGCATGGCTACCTGCAGAAGTTTTGCTTCCACAATATTCCTTGCATTTGGCTGTTCCCTGACCTTGTACTGGGTTCTCTTTCAAGCTTGTTATATGACCAAATAAGAGACCAGCCTGTCTGCGCCTTCCCACCATGTCCAGGGCCTGGCAGAGGCATGGAATGGGAGGAGAGTAGGGCAAGTGTTTAGTGAGCTTTCTTTTAGATTCAAACTGAGCAAATTTTGATCTGGAAATCACTAAGACACAACCAACATAGGATCCCACAATGCTGGATCTCTAAAGTTACTTTTCAGAAGAACCTAATTTTAAGGCAACAACAGCCCTGAAACTAGCCTATTACACTTATTTATATGATGCCCATGAATGATTTACACTACATTAACTTGTAAATGTGATGGCTTTTGGCTCATTAAGCTCTAGTAGCTTGCTTTGTAATCCATGGGCTCGGTCTCATTTTTAAAAGTTAATTAGTTCATTCAACTAGAACATATTTTGCAAAATAGTGCTGCTGGTATTGGGCTTTATATTGCAGCAGATAGTACTAATCTTTAAAATAGAACATGGAAGGCATAAAGGAGATATTTAATCATATGGCTGTCAAAGTGCTGTTTTAAAAAAATTGTATGAACCCTTTAACAAGGTTTCTAAAAACTGTTCATGAATTATATTTATATTATAGTTATGATTTTGTGGTCAGAGAGTATTATGTGTATGTGATGTATATCTTATTTGTTTGTATAAATATTACAAGTTAGTTTATACATGAGCAGGTTATTTTCAAAGGGGGCAATCTGAGTGTGTAAGCTGCTTGGAAATTCTGGCCAAAATTTTCTAAAATGGGGGACCTAACATAAGGGTTGTAACTATAGGCACTTGAACAGGTGGGAATAGGAGCAGGGAGCAGTGTGCATACAATAGCAGTGGGTGTGGGACAGAGCACAGAATTGAGGTTCTGCCATTGGCTATATGTAGAGCTAGCTTTAAGTGAATAGCCTCCAAAAGACAATAAATGAATAGCTGTGGGACATAAAATGTCCAACTGGTTGCAAGTAATCATCTATGTTATGTCTGAACTTTAAAAAACAGGCCCCTACCCTCTCATAATAATACTGTGTTTAATGTATCCAAGACTTACTTATTCAAATATATTTTGTCAACTTTTTCCCCTTTCCAAATTTAAACTTTGTAAACTTCAGTGCATAAACTCTAAATCCCTATTACCAGCTTTTAAAGAGATCATGGTAAATAGGTGTTATTCTGCAGTCACAATACTATTACTTTCAAATACATCATCTTGGATTTCCGGCTCAAAAGAATAAAGGAGGAATTTAAGTAATTTGCAGCAAAGCTACATCTGCTTCTTTGCTAAGGAATGGTTCCCTTTAGGAAAGGCACTTCTCTTATTAATATAACGTCTGACTTTCATCTTAAATAAATGCAATAATGGAAAAAGATCAAAAATAGAAAAAAATGTGGATTTTTCCAGTAATATCCAGCAGCCAAAAGACCTAATTAAAAGATATATCTGATGAGGCATTCTGATGCAGATACCTTCACAGACGAGAGAGTTGGCAGGCTAGATGTCTTTAGCAGGTAACACAAAGATGGAGAATGAACTGGATAAAGAAGAAATGAAAACAGCATGGATTTATGACTGGTCATTGTCAAAACTACCATTATCAATATGTCCTTCAGGGATTCTTTATTATATTAACTACAGTAAGGAAATTATTTTTTGTAAACCTTGTTCTATAGCATACTGTATAATTTTATCTTTTCCCTTTCCACTTTGTGATGTTACACTTTTTACTCCTATAGGGCCAAATCCAGAGATCCTTATTCTTTTTTTTTTTTTAACTCACTGACTTCCATGGAATTTTGTCTTAGTGGGGACTGATTAAAAGAAATTAGAAAAGAAAAGGTAAAGGATCTTATTATTTGGCCCTATTGGAGCAAATGGTATTATCCTATTAAAGTTAAAAAAACCCAGAAGGATAAAATTTTACTGTAAGTGTTGTTTGTTTTTAATTGAACTCTATGTGGGTTTATTGTTGTGGCAAGTGTCCCTGGATCTCACTACACCTGTAGCTCCTTAACAAATTTTCCTCACTCCGTTTCCCATTGGGGGGAGCTCAAGAAAATGTATAGCTATTAACTAGGGCCCTATCCCTACAATCTATTGACTTCAATGATAGAGAATGAAATATTAGTATAAGTGTGTTCAAGATCAGGGTCATACATTTCACAACATGTCCTTGTGCGGTATCCCCATTCTATGTGTGGGAAAACTGAGGCACAGAATGATAAATTACTGTAACTTGTTCAAGATTATACAGTGGTAAAGATGGAAACATGACACAACTCTCCCTGTGACTGGCCCTGTACTTCCGTTATGCTCCCTCCCATTATAAGATAAAAAATGGTATCCCTAATTAGAGGTGTGCATATATATATACTGTGACAAAGCTCTGTCCTTGCCTCCTTGGGTCCCACATTTTCTGGCAGATTTCACTAGCCTCAGAGACTCACTGTGACCCTCCACATAACCCTTCTCTCTCTAGAGAGAAGGGTCACAGTCTACTGAGCCATTTTCATCATGAGGGAGGTGAGGAGAAGTTATCCTTCCTTGCACAGTCTCTGTTGTCTCCCAGTCTCAGTGATTAATCAGGGGACAAGGGGGGAGCCCAGGCCCCCCCTCTACTCCAGGCTCCAGCCCAGGAACCCTAATAGTATCAGCTATGGTAGCTGACCTTTTAGAAACATGACATGTACAATTCCATGGGCTACTTCCTCCACAGCAGCCCTTACTTCCTCAACCTCCACTTCACCCTTACCTCAGAGCCTCCTTCCTTGAGCCTGATATGGTGTGTACTACTCAGTCTCTCCAACAGCACAACTTCCTCCCACAGCTCCTGACATGCACACCAACCTGACTAACTGGGAGGCTTTTAACTAGTTTCAGCCAGCCCCTGATTGGCTTCAGGTGTCCCAATCAACCTAGCATTCTCCCTGCCTTCTGGAAAGTTCTTAATTGGCCCCAGGTGTCTTAATTGACCTGGAGCAGCTGCCATTTCACTTATCCTGGTATTAGGGATTTGTTTAGCCTGGAGCTAATATATCTATCTTTCACTACTTTTCTATAGCCATCTGGCCTTACCCCATCACAATGAACACAAAAAAGAAATAAAAGGTCTAAACACTTAGATACCGCACACCATCTTTACCAGTTTACAAAAAAAGTGATGTAATCAAGGTCACACTGCTACCACTTTATTGTATAGTCCATTTAAGAAACATAGCATTCCATATTTACATTATCTTTAGGTCACTGAGAGAAACGCACTCAGCTGACGCAAGTGATATGGGATACTTTAATTCCATATTATTTCTACAGGGTAGCAACATCATCTTCACAAGCATCTTTGTACAGTTCTGTTGAAAACCAGGACTAATGTTTCAGGAAGACGTTAACCATTCATCCTTTAGTGACACTGAGACCTGTTTCCAATTGCTGATAGACTTAATCTAATTCAAGAAGCTACAGTATGAATTAGGAAAGTTTGATCTTCCCTA
Organism: Caretta caretta; assembly: GCF_965140235.1. Taxonomy (NCBI): domain Eukaryota; kingdom Metazoa; phylum Chordata; order Testudines; family Cheloniidae; genus Caretta; species Caretta caretta. Next base: position 34,120,553 of record NC_134214.1, read on the forward strand.
ACTTGCATCTGCCTATCCTATGACTGGGATAGTGATGAGTGCTAAATTCTGGATATTATGGGCCTCAGCAGAACACTGCCAAAGCTTTGTGGCAATAAAACAGCTTCCGTTTTATAGCCTACTGCAGGTAGGGTGATCTTAACCCCTGGTTTGCAGATAGTCCCATGGCTGCAAACATAGTATTGCACCAAGACTATTGCTGAGATGAGGAATCTTGAATATCATTGCCTAATCAATGCTAAGTTACAGTTAATATGTAATTCTGGAGAGTAGAAGATGGCATCTAAAATTAGCATGGTTCTAGTTTGTGTGAAAATATTTCATATTAATGTAAGAAGCGTAAAAATACTTTCCCTTTTGTATATTGTTACCAAACAAAGTTCCAGTGTAATTAGAGATGGGTGAACCAATTTTAGTTCAAATAAAAAACTCTTAAATCACACCTGGAATCAAAATGAACCTCACCCTTTTTTGACATTCAGAAAAGTTAGGTTTTTTTGTGAGGTCCTGATATACGGCCTGACCCTGTGAGGAACTTAATGCCTCTTAGGAGATGCTACGCACCCTCAAATCACATTGGAATCAACAAGAATTAAGGGTTTTCAGCTCCTTGCAGGAGAAGCTCAGCATCCAGGATTGTCAAAAAGGCCACTGAAGTCTATAGGAATTTTGCCATTCATTTCAGTGGGAACAGAACATTGTATCTATTCCCTTCATCTGTCTCCTAACCTGCACCCAGGATATACCCATATGAGTTTGGACTTTCTGAGTAGGCCCAGCAGCCTGATACATCATGCACTATTCTGGGGGACGGGAGGATATGCCTTTTTTTTAGGGAGCCAATTTGCACCCCTGCATGCTAACCTAACTGTCATTACACTACACTACCCTGCATGAATCTCACTGCATGTCATTGTTTTGTTAATTAGCTACTTATTCACTGTACAGAAAACAGACTTTACAGTAAATTATATCCCACAAATGCACAAGTGTTACTTTTGTCCAACTTGTGGAATGAAAATGTACTATTTTGGAAACTAGTAAAGGATGGAAATTAAAATAAAAAGTCTGTCTATCTATCTATGAACAAGAGGCATACCTTGTCTATAATAAAGAAAGAAAGCACTTTGCCTGTAATTCAGAAAGGAGAGGAATGCAGAGTACTTAGAAAAGAGAAGAAAAGGCATCTGGAGACAGTTTATAGATTATATTCAGGATGGTATGAATGATGTAATACATAACTATTTGACTCACTCACATCTGTGCTATCTGGTTAGAAATTTCCTTTTGACTTACTGTAGAAATGGCATTATAAATCTGGATAGTTTCCCCACCCTGCCCCTTTCATTTTATTTTTCCTTTTCTGTCTCTCTCTATGCACCCTTTTATTTTGGGCGATTTTGAAGTTGATTGTGGGGGAATTGGGAAGTTTGGGTAAGAATCACTAATTTGTACTGAAATAGTCTAGAATGCACTCTGCTTTGCTCTTTAAAAACGTAGGAGTCAGTTCTGCCAACAAGTGAGCACACACAGCTGACACTGATTTGAATAGGAGTCAGACAGGCATTTCTGAGGTTAGAGTTGGGCCCAGGGCAGTCTCATCCATCAAGGTGTTCTGAGTCTCTTGTGAGACATTGCAACTCTTGTTTTAATCAAAGGCCCAAATTGAAAGGTCCTTCACTTCAGTGGGCGGTCACCTAAGTAAGGTTTTAGCAAACAATGAGTAACGGCATTGGGTCTGGTCCCAAGTGACTTAAAGTGAATGGTCAAGGGTTATTCCCAAGATGGTCAGGAATGCAACCCCATTCTCTGGGTGTCCCTAAACTGCTGACCACTAGAAGCCAGGTCTGGATGCCACACAATAAAGTGCCCTATTTTGTCCAATACCAGTGAACCATCTGGCATCGTCCACTATCACAAAACAGGATATGGGGCTAGATGGATCATTTGACCCAGTATGGCTATTCTTATGGTCGTGGCTTCTTGCAGGGCCAGGCCTTTAATAAGACTACTGAAAGAAGGGCTTTGCACCAAGACAAATGCATATGTGGTATGATAGTATAAGCATATAATTACCACCCTACTGAATGCCTATGAGTCTGCCAATTTAAAATATATTAAAACAATACAGTCCATATCGACAAAATAAAAACCAGCAATATCTGTCACCTGATAAGGTTACGGCTAACTCCCCCAAATTGCTGACTCAGAAGGAAAATTCTGCCCAGAAGGAAAATTCTTCCCTTATTTTTTCTTACAAGCCTTTTACAGCTGTCAAAGTCCCAAAACTACATCAGTTGTCTTTTTGTAGGGAAATTTGAAATTGGCCAGTAACAATAGTGTGGCCTCTACACTTTCCCAATCGTGTTCAAGGAGAGGCCTCGGACTCCATGCTTTTTTCATGGATCCTGTGGCCTCTAATAGTGTATGAAAATGATATGGAGGAGATATTCCATGCCTGCCCTAAGTCCAGGTCAGAAATTGGCTTTTGCCCCACGCAGCATGCATGCATGATACCTTGTCTTTAAAGTATTTGCTCATTTCCTGTGCAAAGCATGGCCTGACCTTTAAACAAATAAAATGGTGTCATTGCCTTTGGTGCCTGCACACTCAGCCCTCTTAATTATTATGAAAGTAAACAACAGAGAAAGAAGTATGTGTTGGGGCCCAAAACTAAATACAGAAACATTGTAACTCTCATTTTAATTTCCTTTAGAAACATGACAGGTTTCAGAGGAACAGCCGTGTTAGTCTGTATTCGCAAAAAGAAAAGGAGTACTTGTGGCACCTTAGAGACTAACCAATTTATTTGAGCATGAGCTTTCGTGAGCCACAGCTCACTTCATCAGATGTGTACCGTGGAAACTGCAGCAGACTTTATATTCTCTGTGTGTATATAAAGTCTGCTGCAGTTTCCACGGTACACATCTGATGAAGTGAGCTGTGGCTCACGAAAGCTCATGCTCAAATAAATTGGTTAGTCTCTAAGGTGCCACAAGTACTCCTTTTCTTTAGAAACATGACATCTTTTGTTGGAAACATATATTTAACGGACAAAGCTAAGCAGATTGTGTGCACTTCTTTGCCCACCAGTAGGGGTATCTGAATTTGGGCCGCATTATTCAGGATACATAATTATAGTCCCTCAGTACAGGATTTTTTTTAGCAGTGAAAATTCCACTCTCAAGTGTTCTACTGACTGACTCATTTTTCTCTTGCATCAAATCCTTTCTATACGTGTTCAAAAGTTTCTGTACATTTTCTCAACTACTTCCTTATCCTACTAGCTCTTAAAGAAACTTAGTGGTGTGGCTCTGGAAGCTTCAGTGACTGTTTCTGGTAATCGTTAGCTGATGGTATGTTTTAATACACCAGACTGGCTACAGCCGGTGGTCAATCTTGTGATTGAAAGCGTCAGTATTTGCCATCCCCCTACAAGACCAAATCAGTTTACTACAGCTTCATAAACTGGCAAATGTATCCCTTCCAGTGCCTATTCCCCTTCCAATTGAAGTCAATAGGAACGTTACCATTCAATTAAATGTGCAATGGAAACAAATGCCACTTAACATTTTAGTAGGGGGGAACACGAGATTAGTAGTGACTGTTGGAGAATAAAATGCAAGTTTTGAAAGTCTGTGATGTTGGAAGGAAAATTCAATTTTGGCTTTTAGAGCTGAATAGTTATTGTAATATTGTTTTGTCTCACTCCATCTAAAATGCATACAGGAAACTACAACCTGATAATAGGCAGGCAGGTGGTGAGGTGTGAAAACCGCTCCTGATCGGCAAAGAATTCTGCATGTCCTGTTATTTTTGTTATGCTATCTTCACCACTCTGACCTGCTTCTTTGCTCATGCATCTGTTATGTCTTCTCTTTTAGATTGGAAGCTCCTTGGGATAGGTGCTGTCATTTCCTGTATGTTTGTACAGTGCCTGGCACAGTGGAATCCCCATCCCAGCTGGCCTTTAGGTGTTAATCAGTATAAATGTTACTAAATAATAATAAAGTTTATGTTTAAAGACTGTAGTAGGAGACATAGGGAATAGTTCCTCAGTCATTTAAATCAGTTAGTGGCATTTATTATTCAGTACTTTTCATTTGTGCACGGTAAATCTAGCTGTCTAGAGCAGTGGTTCTCAAAGCCGGTCCACCGCTTGTTCAGGGAAAGCCCCTGGCAGGCCAGACTGGTTTGTTTACCTGCCGCACCTGCAGGTTCAGCTGATCGCAGCTCCCAGTGGCCGCGGTTCGCTGCTCCAGGTCAATGCAGGCTGCGGGAAGGGCGGCCAGTATGTCCCTCGGCCCACGCTGCTTCCCGCAGCCACCATTGGCCTGGAGTGGCGAACCGCGGCCACTGGGAGCCATGATCGGCCGAAGGTAGGTGGCAGGTAAACAAACCAGTGATGGACATGGCAGGTAAACAAACTGGTCTGGCCCGCCAGGGGCTTTCCCTGAACAAGCGGCAGACTGGCTTTGAGAACCACTGGTCTAGAGGGCATGATCTTGCTCTCACTGAAATCTGTGTCAAAACTCCCATGGACTTCAGGGAGAGCAAAATCAGGCCCTGATGGTTATGCCGTCTTTGAGTAAATCATATAATTGGCTCCCTTCATATAATCTCTTCAAAAGTCTAAAACAGTTCAGCGTGCTACTCTGTTTCCAGACAATGATTTTTGGAGTGAACCATCAGGATGATTCCTTGGGATACCCCACTGACAATTTGAAGATCTGTGTTCATGGGCTAAACGTGCCCTAAAGTCAGTCCTGAGCAGACTTAGCAGGCCCATGAATAGTGCATGATTGTTAGGAAAAATCACCATGTCAGACTTGTAATTCTACAATTGGGTTGCACTTTGGAGCTGTCTTTGAAATGAAAATCTCTAGAAAGCTTGGACCCACTTGTACATCCCTTACTCTTGTGAGTGATGGATGAAAATCAGAACTGAGCCCCTAAAAGGGATCCTGAGATTAGCAGACATCTAGAAGGAGCTCTCAGTGCAACCCAATCAGTACAGCCTGTGGCTCCTGCTAGCAGTTTGGAAGCTGCTTCCTTTTCTGTCCATTCTTTTCTACCTCCTCTGGCAAATTGAAGCCAAGAACAACTGTGGCCACACAGAGGGAATTCTAGTCTGTTGCAAGGCTGCCAGGTTCTGAAGTATTTTTCCAGGAATGGCATCTGTGTCTGCGGCTGCCACTTTGGCTGGTTTCTGAGAGTTTTTGATTTGAACTACTGAGAAATCACTGTGGAACTAATGTCTTCACTGGGAGAGAGATGCACACAGGCAGTGGGGACTGTTGAAAGGGAGAGTATTTTATCTGGACTGATTTTTGTGTCTAAATGGATTGAATGGTTGTGATATAGTGAGGGTACAATCCATACTAGTGAGTAGCTGTGTCACCCTTGTCCTTTAACCTGGGGTGCCATTTACACTGCTCTGCTCTTCTTGCCTCTACTCCTGGACTGCTCACAGCCAGCCTCCAGCATATAAGTCACTCCCAGCTATGTCTGTGAATCACTGCAACCTGCCAGTCTGAATTATACACTCCCAGACCCAGATTTTCCCCAGAAATGCACATGTTGTGCTACTCAGCCCACTCCTGGACAATACAAACTCACAAACAGTCCATTTTATTAATAGCAATGATATGCACAATCTTGTTGCCCCAGCTGGAGTTTCCCAAACACTTCAATTTAAACACACTGGATTAGATGAAACAATAATGCATGTTTATTAACTACAGAGAGAGTGATTTTAAGTAAACAAGTAATGAGGCATAAAAATCAGAAATGGTTACAACAAAAATAAAGATAAAAATGCAACTAATGCCTAATTTAACAAACTATGTTAAATTCAAAGCAATTTTTCTCACCACATGCTCTCAACAATTTGACAAGCCAAAGTTCTTAGGCCAGGATCCCGTCTGTTTAATGGCTGCTTCCTTTGTTCCTTGTGGTGCAGTGCAGTGATGGACAGAGTGAGAGAGAGGAGGAGGGGGTGGGAAGCCTTGGGTATTATGAGAGGATTGGATTTGATATAATTCGCAAACATCTTGTGCACTTAACCCCCATAAACTGGAAGTGAGGACACCACAGAGTCAGAAAATCTGGCCTTGGCTTAGGCAGACAGTGTAAAAACAACTGCAGCTGCAGTGTGTTACTAACAAGGACAGATTCATGAGAAGGGGGGGAAATGTGAATAGCTGACCTTGAGTCTGGGTGCCTGTGTTTGTAAGTTTCTTGCTAGAAGCTGCTTTGCTGATAAGTAGAAATTATGATGGTTTTTTATTTTATTTTTTTGCTGTTGCTAGGGAAACCCCAGTCTATTAGAAGTTATGAGTACTTTATTTTGAGTTACATATAAAAGCATTTAGTTAGTGTCTGCACGTTGGAGAATCTGGGAGAAATTTGAGAGGATTTCTACCAGCTAGGAGACTGACACCTAACTCGCCTGTGCTAAGAGAAAGGTTGGCCACCGGAACTCTGCTACTGTCACTTGATACCACCTCAGACTTTGGGTAACTATTTTTGGGGTGCTCTAAGATTATTGCTATTTTAGATGTGTGCTTTGTACTCAATAAAAACAAGGATTTTTGAGTGGCAGTATGCTTTATCAGACAGAGGTACTGTGTCCCCCACTGTTTTATTTCCTGACACCACCTGGAAAACAGAGATTAGTTTCAATAGCTTTGGGTTCAGATAAACCCAGGTACATGGAGCATCTTCCCCTTCTTTTTATAGTCCTCCTCTTTTGAGAAGCATTTCCAGCTGGGAGCATGGTGCCAGGCAGACTGTGTGGACGGGAACCACGTACTGCTTCTTTGCTAAGATGTAGGTTTTCTGCCCATGCCCCTTTTTCTGCCAATGAATAGCCACTTAGCAGATAATGGTCCATTGACTTTGTTTACACCTGACTGAGGAGTCAGCTTGCCCTTTGTCCCTGAGGAACTGGTTTGGCCACTCCCCAAACTTGGAACTTGTTTTAATAACACCATACAGTGGAATCTTAGAACTTTACATGCAGTGTTGCTACACATATTTTACCAGGACAATAATGACCAGAAAATTATGAGTTTTCAAATTATACCACACAAAGCATACATTATACAAAGATTATTACAATATCATGTAAGGGGAGAATACAGGGGTACAGTTTGTCACAATGGCAATAAGCCCAGTTCAGTAAATTAGCATGAAGCCACTAGGTTCAGATCATTATAAAGAATAGCTCAGTATTTAATAGTAACCTGGTTAAAATAATGTAACAGTTCTTAGTGAAATAGAGAATTTTTGCGTGATGTACACTCTGTTGTTAGTATATATGGTCTTTACAATAAATTCAAATCAGAAGTTCCCATGAGCGATTAGAAAGTGCAGTAAGATATATGGAAAACTCTCCCAATAACCTTACTGTGACATGAATCAGGCCATAAAAATAAATATTAGTGGAGAGTAAAGTAAATGGTGCTCCTCTCAGTGGATCAAATCCTGTTCATGCCTCTGAATCCCCCACTCTGCTGCAAAAAAACCCAACCCTAAACGTTGTGGAACGGTCACAGTTCTACTGTGAAAGAAAGATGGGAAAGACTATGAAGGAGGTGCCTACATTTCCAGCATGGGCATCAGCATTTTCCGTTTGCTAATGCTAGCTTTGGGGCAATTAGAGTCCTCCAGCAAATATCTATAGCAACTTTTCACGGCTCTTTCTGCCCAAACATACCCAATAGCTGCCACCATTACACGGTAGGCCCTCCCTAAGGATTGTGAGGAGGTTAATGAAGTGATTTTGAGATACATCCAGAGATGAAAGGACTCTTTTTAGTTTGGTCAAATAATATTCTATGAACACATTATTTGGCAAACACCACCACTTTCCAGGAAATAATTTATGTGAGGAATAATTAATTGTTAGTAGTTGACCAGCTCTGAAGCGCTCTGATTAATACTATTCACACCTCCCTAATTCAGCAATACCAGCAATATTAATCAAATAAATTACGCACTGGAAATTTTGGCTGATTTTGACCATTTTACTTATTTTACATAGAGTCTCCCTCCACTCTGCCATGCCTCCTTGTGCAGAACTGGAGCCCAGTTAATTGTCCCTTTCAACCCTCAGTTTATGTTTTGATTGCTATCTTCACATGGAAAAGGGCTAGAATCAAATATCATTTTGTTTCGAAGGGTATATATTCTTATTTACATTCCCAGATCAGGAGGCTCTGCAGAAGCCAAAAACTGGTTTAATGGTGTCCCACCTGTGCAGGAACTCTCCCCACAGCTGTGTAGAGACTGGTAGGGGTATGAGGTTGGGGAAACCCAAGAGATCAACTGATTGAAACTTCTTGGCATGAGAAGCACTGGACAAAACACCAAAATGGTGTAGAGGGTGGGAAGGTGCAGTGACTACAATCCATAAAGAGAGAGAATTCCACACCATGGGTCACCCCTCTCCACCTTCTGAGAAATCCCCCATACAAAACCGATGTTCTCTGACTTAGGGCTTCAGTCCAGAATTTAGTCTAGAGAGCTGATATAAGGTATAAATCCATTACCATAGAGTAAAAACAGATGATGCTTTACCAGAACTGGAAGTGACTTTGTTTTAAGTATGTTTAAATGTTAATGAAATAATGTAGACAAGACCGATTAAAACCATGAAAATATTTTCAGTGACTAGTCAAACACTGGGCATTTCATATTTTTCACACTCTGTGTGACAATAAGACCTTGAATAGTGTGTTCCACTTTTATCATTTTTTCAAAATCTATTTTGGAAAAAACTATGCAGTCTATTAGAGTCTTAGAGAGTTTCAGCAGGGTTCATCTTGTTTAAATTATCTAATGTTTATACCATTTTTCTACAGCAGCGTGGTCCCTTATTAAGTCCAAAAACAATTTGGCTTTCAGAAAATATCATCTGGCTGGTGAGTCAGGAGGAACTAAATTAACTTGGTAAATTATCAACATGCTTCAAGAGACACTAGGGTTCATCACATCACTACAAATTCGTTTGATATTTACTTCAACTGTATTGATTATATTGAATTAGTGGTTACATTTTTATGTGACTATCACAATGCCCCTCCTTCATAGTTTAATTGTAATTCAGAATTAAATTCACAATCGGGGGCTGTCTCATTAAAAACAAGTTTTTAGAATATAGGCTTAGAGACAAATGACTTTAAAACTTCCTGTAGTAAGTGATTATGCAATGGTACTATAAAGACAGTCTGCTATGGGTATGTTGCAATAGACTGCTCTGGATGTGGTATGCACAGTTAACTTGCCATGTTGTATTAGCTATTTTTCCTCTGACAACCTGCTCTTTCATTCAGACAAGAGAGCTAAAGCAGGCTTTTCAAGTCAGAACAAAGCAGAAATGTGCAATTTTCTTATTATCCATTACCCACATCATTCTGTGCATACCTCAGTAATACGTAAGGACGTAAGGGACCGAAACATAGCCCAGAAATAGATTAATCTAATTTAGATACTTGGAGGCTGAGTCAACAAGGTAGTTAAGCATATACCTAACTTTAAGCATGTGACTAGTCCCACTAAAGTCAATTGACCTTCTGTGTGCTGAAAATTAGCCATGATCTTAAGGAACCTTGTTGAATCAAGGACTTTGGCCCCAATTCTGTCACCCTTTCTCATGTTCATTCTCAATGGCTCCTTAGCCTTAGCTTTGGGCTCCACTCAGCCTTTTGGCTGTCTGTCCTGAGCACCAGTCTATGTTTGTGTGTTGCATGCTGGGGAGGAAGAGACATTTCTGTAGTAGTTGTTGCTGTATGCACCATAATTTATCTCTTTTCCGTTCATGCCTCACAAGCCATACTTGAGCAAAGGGCATTCAATGATCTCCTATTCCAGAGCTTGCTGCAAAATGGCAACATGTCCCTGAGTGATTCTAGGATAGCCAAATTTCTAATCATACAAAACCAGACACCCAGCCTTGCCCCTGTCCCAAGGCCCCACCCCTGCCCCAGCCCTTCTCCAAGGCCCTGCCTCCTGCTCGCTCCATCCCTCCTCCCTCCATCACTTGCTCTCCCCCAGCATCACTCACTTTCACCAGGCTGGGGCAGGAGGTTGGGGTGTGGGTGGGGGGTAAGGGCTCCATCTGGGGGTGCGGGCTCTGGGGTGGGGCCGGGGATGAGGGGATTGGAGTGCAGGAGGCGGCTCTGGGCTGGGGCAGGGGGTTGGGGTATGGAGTGGAGAAGGGTGCCGGGGCTGAGGGGTTTGGAGTGCAGGCTCTGGCTGGGGGTGTGGGCTTTGGGGTGGTGCCAGGGATGGTGGGTTTGAGGTTCAGGAGGGGACTCTGGGCTGGGGGAGGGGGTTGGGATGCAGGAGAGGGTTCGGGTTCCGGAGGCACTTACCATGGCTTCCAGGAAGTGGCTGCCAGGTCTCTGCAGCCCCTAGGCACATCGGCGGCCAGGGAGGCTCCTCGCACTGCCTTTGCGTCCTCAGGTGCCGCCCCCACAGCTCCCATTGGTTGCAGTTCCTGGCCTATGGGAGCTGTGGAGCCGGCACTTGCGGTGGGGGCATAGCGTGGAGCATCTCTGGCTGCCCATGCACCTAGGGGCCCTAGAAACCTGGTGGCCACTTCCAGGAGCAGCGCAGAGCCAGGGCAGGCAGGGAACCTGCCTTAGCCCTGGACCCCTCCTGAGTTGCCAACCTGACTTTTAATGGCCCAACTGGAGCTGCCAGGGTCCCTTTTCGACCGGGCGTCCTGATTGAAAACGGGACACCTGGCAACCCTAGGTGATTCAGGGGCCTAGTCATCTCCCCAGCCAGTAACTCCACTTCCTTGGGATTGTGGAATGTTGCTGGATGTGTTAGCAGAGCCCTACCTCCATGTTTCTCCACAGATGTACTGGTAGAGGCAGGGGGAGAAAAGACTGTGCCCTCTTCCCTTCCCAGCACATCCACATAAGATAAGGCAGAATCAGCTGTCAGTATTTACATACATTTACACTTATCCCTTCAGTACAGACAGAGTTCAAAAATCATTGAATAATTCTAGTGGGTTAATATTCTATTTTCTTATATAAATATTAATAATTTCTTTTAGAATTTCAATTGAGTGCAAAAGAGAATTTATTGGATATTTTGTCCCATGTTAGCAGAGGCACAAGGAAGAGAATCTCTGACAACAGAAAATCAATTAGGATTCTGAGTCTCTCGTGTTGGTATCTGAGGGCTCTTTGCTTCTTCAGTTTAAATTGTATTATACTCTTTATTAAAAAGAGGAGGCAGCTTGGCACTGAAATCAAGCATTCATCTGCATCTGGATTTTCCTATTAAAAGTGGATAGAGTAAAAAGAATGTTAAATCCACTTTTTATCCACTATTGGAGATGTTCTAGCCAGGACACAGAAAGCGTCATTTCTTTTTTTTTACGGTTTATAATTTTGGGATTTTACCTTTCTTGGTTTGCAATGCTTTTTTTAAAAATATGTTCCTTCCTAATGAGTGCCTTTTTTGTCTGTCCTTTTTTGTGGGCCCAGATTCATGTTTTTCTTGTATTTTTAATGGGACTGAAATTAACATGGACATTTTTGTTTAACAACACTTTGCACAGCTCTTTGCATGTGAAAGCATCTTTGTTTGAACACCAGTACCATCAACTATGTTATCAGAGCTCTGGGAACAATGCTGTGTTAGTTAACTTCTGATGCAAAGCCAGATGACAGAGTACTGAACATTGAGCCTGATTCTCCTGTCATTTACATGTGTGGAAATTTGGAGCAACTCCCTTTGGCCGTTGAATTAAAATCAGAGGATCTCTCATAAATGGAGGAAATTATTTGCTCCTTTTCTAAGGACCCAGCTTTGCCCACTGAAATCAATACAAGTTTTATTATTAACTTATTTGGAACCGATGAAAGAGGATAATTTTTAACAATAAGTGATATTTAGATTCTGAAAGATGTTTTCCATTACTATTCTATAGCAAATCTCCTTTTGACTTCAGTTTGTGCCAGTTTAAATGAGAGCAGTATCTGGATCAGAGTATATATGCATTTTTCAATAGGAACAATAAAACCAATATTGCAAAAATATTGGCTAGTATAAGTTATGCAAAAATTCAAGCATCTTTAATGACAGGTTTCAGAGTAGCAGCCGTGTTAGTCTGTATTCGCAAAAAGAAAAGGAGTACTTGTGGCACCTTAGAGACTAACCAATTTATTTGAGCATAAGCTTTCGTGAGCTACAGCTCACTTCATCAGATGCATCATCTGGGTTTAATTCCCAGCTCTCTCACAGACTTCTCCTGGGTAACACTGGGCAACTCACTTAGCCTGGCATAAGGCCCCTTTGAAAAGCTCAGTCCTAATCTTTCTGTGCCTCAATCCCCCCCTTGTCCCTCCAGGTAGCTAAGGGAAATAATACTTCCATTCCCACATCCTTTATCTGTCTTGTCTACTTAGAATGTAAGCTCTTCAGGGCAGGGACTCTCTTACTACTTGTTTGTACAATGCCTTGCATAGTGAGGCCCCAGCCTCAGTTTGGGGATTTAGGCACTAGCATATTACAAATGATATTGATCATATATTTCACTTCAACAGCTATATTCCCAATCAGTCTGTGCATCTTTCAGTCATATCAAGGGCATACAATTCAGAGTTTCCCTGCATGTTTAAGCAGCATGTTTTCTATTACATAAGGATTATCAAGATGCAGCACCTATTAATTGGGTAAAATAATGTTAGAGACAGTCATACTGTCGCTATTGTAAAGAAACTACTGCTTTGTTTTTGAAGTTGATGGGAACAGTGAAATAGTTATGTGGTGGTGGGGAACATCTGGATATTGAAATGTTTGTCTGAAACAAATCTCTATTAGCTCTTCTGCAAAGTAGCTGGATTAATATCTCACTTTCTCACCACAAAACTATGCATCCTGCAATTAAATAGAGGAAAAAGAGCATGGTCAACTTCTGTCCTTGCTGAAGCCTCGCAGCTGCTGTAGTCTCTGCTTTAAAACTGTTGCCACAAAGCCAAGACAGCCTTAGAGGCACCGAGTGTGAGAACAGAAAGATGAAGTGAAAATAGCTTTTCTTTTTAAATTAACAAATTCCAAGTATAATCAGTGGTTTTGTATTTACAGTATGGTTGTGCCAACAATCTAACGAGTACTGAGCAAATCAAACAGCACATTTGCCCAATAGCAGGAATACTGCCCCTAGTGGTTAAGACAAATACTTTCACATATCAAGTGGAATATATGTAATTGCTGGATACCTGGGAGTTCACACATCATAATGAGATTATGGGTTAGAAAGAGATTTCCAAGTATCCTGAGATCATTCCAGTGACTTGATACAGGGCTAGAACCTTAGATGCAGTCAAGAGAGGGAGGTACAGTGGAGTTGGTTGCAGCCCCAGTGCAGTTTAGAGCAGCCTTTGGGCTACTCTGACTATACTGTTGGCTCTTGCCCCCAGGGGCTGGTACACCATTTATACCGACATATACATATATTAAATTTCTGTTATTAATATTTTATTTATACAAGTCAAAATTTTCAAACCTGGATGCTTAAAATTGGACTCCTAAATCCATATTTAGGCACCTAAATATAAGTGACCTGATTTTCAGAGATGCTGAGCATCCATTAATCCCACTGGTCATCTTCCTGTTGAATATGAGTATTCCCCCAGATTATTTCCCCCTTTTAGTGTCCTATGTGTTTTCTTAACCATTGTGATGTTAGACACCACAGGACAGGTTAGTCACTATTCAAGGGAAGATGAGGGGTGTAGCCAACTTATGCATACCCTTTCATTTCCCCACCCCCACCGCATTCAGCTGCATTTTAATATGCATCAGGGTGTAGAGATGCTGGTGAAACTAATCAGAGTGGTGCAACTGACTTAACTACCCTTGCTTTACCCGCAGGGCTGGAAATACAGCACCCATTTTACACCTGTAACCCACAGGGCCTGATTCCTTACTGCCTTGCACCTTGCATAGTAATACAGGCCTTAGCTCAGCAAAGCAATTTAGCACGTGCTTAAATCCATCCTTATTCAGCAAAGCACATACGAGCACATGTTGAAGTACTTTGCTGAATTCAGGGCCATATGCCTGTGCAAAGAGAGTGTAAAGTGATACCATTCAAATCTGGGAGCATTTTACCCCCACTTTGCATAGGTGCAACTGACTCCACAAGGGACAGGGCAGTAGAAAATCAGGCCCGTCTATTGAAGTTACACAAATATGAATGCTAGATATGAAAAAAGACAAATGATATTACTTTGCATGGGTAAGAATGAGGACTTCTTTAGTTTATCTCTGTAACAGTCTCTACGTTTTGTCTGAAAATGCTCTGGCAGTGAGCTCTGCCTCCAGTGCCTCCTCTTGGAAAATGGTTTGGAAATACTTGTAAGTTTCTATTTCTTGTCAATTTCTAAGACTTTCTAGAAATATTTTTGTTTCTGATTCACTTTAGGTATGGCTTGTATCCAAATGACAAATATCTAAACCTAGGGAATGATATTTAATTTTGAAAATTCCAAACTGGACAAGGAAAGAACTATAAAGATCTTATAAAATATGATTTGAAATTTCATTCACTTTGCTAGATGAAAATGTTGTATGTTATGGGTATGTGGTTTGATTTTATTCCTATTTTATCACTTTGCAACTAGTGCCTTTGGTACTAGTCCATAAAATTGTTCATTATTCTATGAATAGTGAAGCTGCATGTAAACTAAAGCACAGAACGTCACTTACTGTAAGATTAAAAGTCTCCAGATTGCATGCAGCATAAGTGTGCACAATTTACTGAAATAGCATGAATTCCTCAGGGTATGCAGTAGACTCTGCTCAGCTTCCTCACTCTCAGAAGCCCTCTGATGTGTGGAACAGCTACAAAGAAACTGCAAATAAAAAGGAACAAAGTGAAAGGTGAGAAGAAACACAGGGTGTATGCTTCTTCTCAGGGAGAAATACAGCATTTCATTCATTCCTTTGGAATGCCATTTTCACACCTATGCCTGCTTTTTTTGGTAACTGGCCAAAGCAACCTATGCTGACCTGCATTCATTATAAATATGGTTTGGCTGGTGGTGGGAAGTGTCACTTTTCCTACATTACTGTACATAAATTAAATCCTTTCCTTCGTCCTCCTCTAGTCATTCCCTGATAAGAAGAGGCCATCTCTGAGCACTTATCACTATAAAAGAAACAGAGCAAAACACAAATATAATGATTCCACATGCTGTGAATCATAACAGCAAGTTTCAGAGTAGCAGCCGTGTTAGTCTGTATTCACAAAAAGAAAAGGAGTACTTGTGGCACCTTAGAGACTAACAAATTTATTTGAGCATAAGCTTTCGTGATGTACAGCAAGTGTACATCTGTGCATGTCAACATCTCGGAGCAATCCCGTCCAGTCCTATAGTCAATGAAGCAACTAGAAGGCAAGAATTAAAAGTGTTTAATGGCAAAGAAAAGCACTGCAACTTGTCCTGGGATATGATCATTTGTAAATGATGATGATGATGATAAATAGTATATGATTAAAGGTAATGAGTCAAATCAGTAGTTCAGCCAAGCAATTCAAATATCTGTGTAGTTGGGTTTGTATTTTCATACCACTAACAACCCAACCCAAGTAAGCAGACTCAACACTTTAAAAAAATCTTATAACATTTTTTCGCAGCAGGATTCTCTAGCAATGAGCTTTTAGCATCGGCTCTCCCTTGTTCCCCATTGACTATATACATTGTAGACCCCTGGCTCTCCAAGTCAGGGAATAATGATATAGGGCTGTCAACAACATGAGTCATGGTGCTTTCTCCCCACTTTTTAATCTAGACCACAACTCTCCCAACCCCAATAAGTCTGAACGGCATCCAGACCCTGTTCAAATCATACAATCATCTCACAATGGTAGCGAGGTCAGACCTACTCATAGGATACAATGTATGTTCTATAACTAAACATTGCAAGCTGTCAGAGAATTTCCTTCCTAAAGATCAAGGATCAGATTTTTAAAGATATTTAGACTGCGAAAAATACAGATAGATGAAATATTCAAAAGCGCTTATGCACCTAACTCCCATGTGAGTGCCTAGGCACTTTTGAAAATTCCACTAGACATCTATCTGCATCTTTAGGTGCCTAAAAATTTTTTAAAAGGTGGCTGCAAGCCATTACCTCTGCAAGCATGAGGAGTGCACCTCCAAAGCAGACGCCTAGTGGTAGGGCTGACTCATCAGGGCAGCTTCAGAATCGTCATTGTCATAGTTTATTTATAAGCCCTTCCTTCCTTTGCAGCTCTGTCTGTTCAGTTTGACTTATCCGCAATGAAAGAGCTAAAGCTTCCTGGGAGTCTATATGGAATTCAGGGTTTTTTTTAAAAAACAGGCTTCTCTCATGTACCAGATTTGAGAAGTTTAGTGGTAGCAGAATTTTTTTCCTAATAATTCTGGCAGATAATAGAAATGTTTATTTTTAAGCATTTCCCCCCAACCCTCATTTTTTATCAATTTATATTTTGACAGCTTTGTGAAATTATGGGTTTAAAACATTTTTTCTATTTTTATCAATTTAAATATTCATAGGTGTGGGAAGCTACAGGGAAGTCAGCCAATAATTATTTTATTATGCATAGCTCCAAATTTGCTAACACCGGAGCTGGCTGCTTTAGTGGTGCTGTAAATATGTGCTTTATGCAGCATTCATTACAACATGTTTTATACACATTAAGGTGGGACTCTAATATTTTTTCAAGCAGCGTTTTTCTAACTTTGCCTAGCTGTAATTTTCAGTTATTACTGATGGAAATATTTTTTCATAGGTTTGTGTGCTTATGGGGAAATTGGCATTTAGCAAAAAAATCTAATCCTTCCAAGCCTACAGATACTGCAGTAACCACATGTATGATCACAGACATTCTCCTGAAGGTATCAGTCTACATGCATCCGATGAAGTGAGCTGTAGCTCATGAAAGCTTATGCTCTAATAAATTTGTTAGTCTCTAAGGTGTCACAAGTACTCCTTTTCTTTTTACAGATACAGACTAACACGGCTACTACTCTGAAACCAGTCTACAGAGCAAAAGTGTCTGGCTAGACTTAACCTGGTGTGCTACCCCCTCTGACTGGCACTTCCAGTGGGAAGCAGACAGTCTCCAGATTCCAGTAGCTCTCTACTGGAGATTTCTGTTAGACATGTGCAAGGCTCATTCTATACTGCTCCTTGCTTACTAGCAGTACCTCTTTATCACTTGATTTCAAAGAGGTATTTCTGGTTTGTTTTTTGTGTTTTTACAGCTGTTGACATGAAAGAATTCAGAAACATTATTTCAAGAACAAACCAGTATGTGCTCATCAATACTAAAATATGATGAAAAAGCAATATACTTTTGTCGCTTTGCAAAATTCAGAGTTTAAAACAGTAACTACATTGTAGTATATAGGATACTATTGTCATACGATAGAAACAGAACAGGGAAATAAGAATGTGGTTCCATGGTGACTATATCAACAAGACCAACCAACAGCTCTCCGGCACCACCTACTATAAAGAACTCAGAAAAGACCCCACACCACAATTCACAAGGAATTTAATGATATAATCAAATCATTCCCCAAACAACTCCAAGAGAAACTCTACAACCTCATCTCCCATTAATCCTCCCCAAGGATCTTCTTCATGCTTCCCAAGATACACAAACAAGGGAACCCATGCAGACCAATTATATCTGGCCACAGAGCTCTTACCTCAGGAATATCAGGACTCACAGAAACAATCCTCAAACCATTCACCAGCCAAAGGATCAGTTTACTCCAGGACTCAACCGACTTCCTGCAGAAATTCTGCAACACTAACAACTGCCCTTAGAATGCTATCCTTGCCACCGTTGATGTCACCTTCAACATCCTTCACCATGGCAGCATCGTTGTCTGCCTCAAATATTTACAGGACACTGGACAACCCTCAGATATTCACCCGAAACATCCAGGTTTTCTCTCCCCCACCCCTTTTTTTTTTGTAAGGAGAGTGATCACTTTAGATAAGCTATTACCAACAGGAGAGTGGGTTTGTGTGTGTGTGGAAAAAAAAAAGCGGGGAGGGAGGAGAAAACCTGGATTTGTGCTGGAAATGGCCCACCTTGATTATCATACACATTGTAAGGAGAGTGATCACTTTAGATAAGCTATTACCAGCGGGAGAGTGGGGTGGGGGGAGAGAAAACCTTTTGTAGTGGTAAACACCCATTTTTTCATGGTTTGTGTGTATAAAAAGATCTTTTGTACTTTCCACAGTATGCATCCGATGAAGTGAGCTCTATCTCACGAAAGCTTATGCTCAAATAAATTGTTTAGGGTGCCACAAGTACTCCTTTTCTTTTTGCTCATATTCAAAGGAAACCTGCACAACACCTTCAAAAGATGAATGTGGGAACTTAAATTCACAACACTGCTAGACATGGTCTAACACGGTCATGGTCTCAACAGAGATGGCTCATTACAACAATTTGTAACGTACTAGTTCACCTTTGTCCTATGACTGCAGAGTTAATTGCCCAGTTCATTTTAAGTGGTTTCTTGCAATGTGAGTTAACCCCTTGTGCTTAACAATGTGTCCCACCATGTATTTAGCTGTGACACTCTGTTTACCGTTTTCAGACCTGAAAAAGAGCTCTATGAAACTCAAAAGCTTGTCTCTTCCACCAGCAGAAGTTGATCCAGTAAAAGATATTATCTCATTCACCTTGTCTCATTCCATGGTGTAGTACTGTTGATAAATGGTAACCTTCTACTGGTGATCACTACAGATAACACAGAAAACTGTGTACTTTATCGCGACCATAAACAACTACATTGGATCCTGGTGACTAGAGCTAAATGCAAAGAATTAAAAATGTGCTTCACAAAAATTGTGTCTAACTAAAGATGCACCATCCACCAAATTGCTAGTGACAAAAAAACATTGTTGTCAACCATTACTCATTTGATACTATAGTGCCACCATTTTCATTCATTGTTTGATGTCAGCTGCTGGGTCTTCTATCTGGGGGACAAAACGAGGGTTTCCTCAAACTCCTTGTGTTTTAAAATTCCTAATCTGCTTTACATTAAAAATAGTGAGTTTAGATATTATGAGAGAAGCCAGATTGACAGACCTGCAGGTTGGATGCCTGCATTTTTCCACAGAGCCCATACCACACACATATCTCTATTGAAAATCTCCCCCAAATAGCAGAGACACCACTCCAGGTGCAATAGTCAGTCTTCTCCATGCTTCGTCAATCCTTGGTCTCTGCTGACATGCCAACAGGGTTGCCAAATGGTGAGTCTAATAGGTCACACTGGCTGTAGAATGTCCGTGCCTAATTGGGTAAAGAATGTGAGCGAGGCCAAATAGCAAAAATTAAGATGTTTGTACACCAATGTGAGGAGCCTAGGTAACAAAATGGAGGAACTAGAGCTACTGGTGCAGGAAGTGAAACCAGATATTATAGGGATAACAGAAACATGGTGGAATAGTAGTCATGACTGGACTACAGGTATTGAAGGGTATGTGTTGTTTTGGAAAGACAGAAATAAAGGCAAAGGTGGTGGAGTAGCATTGTATATCAAGGATGAGGTAGAATGTAAAGAAATAAGAAGTGATGGAATGGATAAGACAGAGTCTGTCTGTGCAAAAATCACATTGGGGAAGAAAATTACTAGAGCCTCCTCTGTGATAGTACTTGGGGTGTGCTATAGACCGCCGGGATCTAATTTGGATATGGATATAGCCCTCTTTAATGTTTTTAATGAAGTAAATACTAATGGAAATTGCGTGATCATGGGAGACTTTAACTTCCCAGATATAGACTGGAGGACGAGTGCTAGTAATAATAATAGGGCTCAGATTTTCCTAGATGCGATAGCTGATGAATTCCTTCAGCAAGTAGTTGCTGAACCAACTAGAGGGGATGCCATTTTAGATTTGGTTTTGGTGAGTAATGAGGACCTCATAGAAGAAATGGTTGTAGGGGACAAACTTAGTTCAAGTGATCATGAGCTAATTCAGTTCAAACTAAACGGAACGATAAACAAAAATAAATCTGCGACTAGGGTTTTTGATTTCAAAAGGGCTGACTTTCAAAAATTAAGGAAATTAGTTAGGGAAGTGGATTGGACTGAAGAATTTATGGATCTAAAGGCAGAGGAGGCCCGGGATTTCTTCAAGTCAAAGCTGCAGAAGCTATTGGAAGCCTGCATCCCAAGAAAGGGGAAAAAATTCATAGGCAGGAGTTGTAGACCAAGCTGGATGAGCAAGCATCTCAGAGAGGTGATTAAGAAAAAGCAGAAAGCCTACAAGGAGTGGAAGATGGGAGGGAAAGCTACCTTATTGAGGCCAGAACATGTAGGGATAAAGAAAGGCTAAAAGTCAAGCAGAGTTGGACCTTGCAAAGGGAATTAAAACCAATAGTAAAAGGTTCTATAGCCATAAAAATAAGAAGAAAACGAAGGAAGAAGAAGTGGGACTGCTAAACACTGAGGATGGAGGGGAGGTTAAGGATAATCTAGCCATTGCCCAATATCTAAACAAATACTTTGCCTCAGTCTTTAATAAGGCTAATGAGGATCTTAGGGATACTGGTAGCATGACAAATGGGAATGAGGATATGGAGGTAGATATTACCATATCTGAGGTAGAAGTGAAACTCTAACAGCTTAATGGGACTAAATCGGGGGGCCCAGATAATCTTCATCCAAGAATATTAAAGGAACTGGCACATGAAATTGCAAGCCCATTAGCAAGAATTTTTAATGAATCTGTAAACTCAGGGGTTGTACCGTATGACTGGAGAATTGCTAACATAGTTCCTATTTTTAAGAAAGGAAAAAAAAGTAGTCCGGGTAACTACAGGCCTGTTAGTTTGACATCTGTAGTATGCAAGGTCTTGGAAAAATTTTTGAAGGAGAAAGTAGTTAAGGACATTGAGGTCAATGGTAAATGGGACAAAATACAACATGGTTTTACAAAAGGTAGATCGTGCCAAACCAACCTGATCTCCTTCTTTGAGAAGGTAACAGATTTTTTAGACAAAGGAAATGCAGTGGCTCTAATTTACCTAGACTTCAGTAAGGCATTTGATACGGTGCCACATGAGGAATTATTAGTTAAATTGGAAAAGATGGGGATAAATATGAAAACTGAAAGGTGGATAAGGAATTGGTTAAAAGGGAGACTACAGCGGGTCCTACTGAAAGGTGAACAGTCAGACTGGAGGGAGGTCACCAGTGGAGTTCCTCAGGGATCGGTTTTGGGACCAATCTTATTTAATCTTTTTATTACTGACCTTGGCACAAAAAGTGGGAGTGTGCTAATAAAATTTGCGGATGATACCAAGCTGGGAGGTATTGCCAATTTAGAGAAGGACCGGGATATCATACAGGAGGATCTGGATGACCTTGTAAATTGGAGTAATAGTAATAGAATGAAATTTAATAGTGAGAAGTGTAAGGTCATGCATTTAGGGATTAATAACAAGAATTTTAGTTATAAGCTGGGGACGCATCAATTAGAAGTAACGGAGGAGGAGAAGGACCTTGGAGTATTGGTTGACCATAGGATGACTATGAGCCAACAATGTGATATGGCTGTGAAAAAAGCTAATGCGGTCTTGGGATGCATCAGGCGAGGTGTTTCCAGTAGAGATAAGGAGGTGTTAGTACCGTTATACAAGGCACTGGTGAGACCTCACCTGGAATACTGTGTGCAGTTCTGGTCTCCCATGTTTAAGAAGGATGAATTCAAACTGGAACAGGTACAGAGAAGGGCTACTAGGATGATTCGAGGAATGGAAAACCTGTCTTATGAAAGGAGACTCAAGGAGCTTGGCTTGTTTAGCCTACCCAAAAGAAGGTCGAGGGGAGATATAAATATATCAGAGGGATAAATACCAGAGAGGGAGAGGAATTATTTAAGCTCAGTACCGGTGTGACACAAGAACAAATGGATATAAACTGGCCATCGGGAAGTTTAGACTTGAAATTAGACGAAGGTTTCTAATTATCAGAGGAGTGAATTTCTGGAATAGCCTTCCAAGGGAAGCAGTGGTGGCAAAAGACCTATCTGGCTTCAAGATTAAACTTGATAAGTTTATAGAGGAGATGGTATGATGGGATAACATGATTTTGGCAATTAATTGATCTTTAACTATTCATGGTAAATAGGCCCAATGGCCTGTGATGGGATGTTAGATGGGGTGGGATCTGAGTTACTACAGAGAATTCTTTCCTGGGTATCTGGCTGGTGAATCTTGCCCACAAGCTCAGGGTTCAGCTGATCCACTATATTTGGGGTCAGGAAGGAATTTTCCTCCAGGGCAGATTGGAAGAGGCTCTGGGGTTTTTTTTGCCTTCCTCTGTAGCATGGGGCACGGGTCACTTGTTGGAGGATTCTCTGCACCTTGAAGTCTTTAAACATGATTTGAGGACTTCAATAGCTCAGACATAGGTGAGAGGTTTATTGCAGGAGTGGGTGGGTGAGATTCTGTGGCCTGCATTGTGCAAGAGGTCAGACTAGATGATCATAATGGTCCCTTCTGACCTTAATATCTATGAGTCTATGAGTTTTGTGATGTGGGTACTTATTAACTATGAATTAAACATGAAATGAGCTAAACAGCTGTCAATATCCAATAGCCCATATTTGAACTGGTACTGGGCTCTATGTCCCCTTGCAATTGTGTTCTGCTATAACAGTCTGCTGTATTGTCTCCCATCTGCTCATCATCTTCAAACTCATGAGAGTGAAGTGATGCTGCATTATACTTGTTCTATTTTTCCATTATATCTACTCCCTGACTGACATGCTGTAGAAACTATTTATATATTATTTCAACTAATTTATTCTCTTAATTGTCTTTGGCTACTTCATATCCAAACATGCATGGTCTACATCCAAACATGCATGGACTTAACAAATGACAACAGGAATAAATCTACGTTACTAGAAGTACTGAAATTAAATTGGCCGCCCAAGAATTCAATATATCTCATGGTTACTGGTGCACAACTAGAACATGTACAAAGAAACTGAACCACTGCCACTTAATCCATTGTCATAGACCTCATAATTTCCAATCCACATCTCAGTGAATCATTTTTAATTGTGTAAAACTGCAAAACTTTTTCTAGCATCGTATAGCAAAAGTGGTGAATACATAAAAATAATAATTCTATTGAAATTGACTGCATGGATGAATCTCTCATCAGAAAAGGTTACCTACTGCAAACCTAACTAGCTTACCGATGAGCGCAGCTAATTAGTGAGGTGCCTTTAAACTTGATGCACCATTAACAGCTGATAATGAGCCTTTGTGTTGGAAAGGCGGGATGATATCTAAATTCACCAAGCCGGGAAGGGTTTCTGTTGGGCATGGATGGCTTCAGGGCTGAATCCTAAAGCACTGATAACGAGTGACAGGTTTCAGAGTAACAGCCGTGTTAGTCTGTATTCGCAAAAAGAAAAGGAGTACTTGTGGCACCTTAGAGACTAACCAATTTATTTGAGCATAAGCTTTCGTGAGCTACAGCTCCCTTCATCGGATGCATTCTGTGGAAACTGCAGAAGACATTATATACACAAAAAGAAAAGGAGTACTTGTGGCACCTTAGAGACTAACCAATTTATTTGAGCATGAGCTTTCGTGAGCTACAGCTCACTTCATCAGATGTATACCGTGGAAACTGCAGCAGACCACGGTATACATCTGATGAAGTGAGCTGTAGCTCACGAAAGCTCATGCTCAAATAAATTGGTTAGTCTCTAAGGTGCCACAAGTCCTCCTTTTCTTTTTGCGAATACAGACTAACACGGCTGTTCCTCTGAAACCTGTCATTATATACACAGAGACCATGAAATAATACCTCCTCCCACCCCACTCTCCTCCTGGTAATAGCTTATCTAAAGTGATCACTCTCCTTACAATGTGTATGATAATCAAGTTGGGCCATTTCCAGCACAAATCCAGGTTTCCTCACCCTCCCTCCCCCCCCCCCCCACAAACTCACTCTCCTGCTGGTAATAGCCCATCCAAAGTGACTGATAACGAGTGAGAAATTTAGAAGAGTGTGAGTGAGATGCACAGATACAGTCTAGCTGGAGGTCTGAACACAACTGTTTCCAGAGTTCAAGTGTTCTGTGTCTGTGAATTATATTTCTGCTACCCATAATCCCTATTCAAGAATGCACACATCTTTAGAAATAAATTGTTAGGAAGAAGTATACTATTGATGTATGGTTTCAGAGTAGCAGCCGTGTTAGTCTGTATCAGCAAAAAGAACAGGAGTACTTGTGGCACCTTAGAGACTAAATTTGTTAGCCTCTAAGGTGCCACAAGTACTCCTTTTCTTTTTACTATTGACGTATGTGATTGCATAGACAGAAAAGGTGGGTGAAGTAATATCTTTCATTGGACCAACTTCTGTTGGTGAAAGAGACAATCTTTAGAGTTACACAGAGCTCTTCATCAAGTCTAGGAAAGGTATGCAGAATGTCACAAATAAATACAAGACCAAACAGGTAGTTTAGCATAAGTGTTAGCACATATTCTAAGGGACTATTCAAGGTGAAGTCACTTGTTAACACCCCTCCAGTCATAGGTCAAAAATGGGGGTTAGTTGGTTATGGATCATTGTAATAAGCCATAAATCCAGTCTTTTTATAAAGACCATGATTTTTAGTATCAAGCAAAATTACGAATGTAAGCTCCCAGCTTCGTCTTTTGAAAGTGTTGCTCAGGTTTCCATTGAGAGTCAGATACAGAGTGATCACTTTGTGAAAGTCTCATCACCCCCATGGTGATGTAGTGTTTTTGTCTTTTCTCATTTTCCTGGTTGAGTTCATTTAAGAGGGTAGTGATTGTCTGGTTTCACCCACATAGTTTTCATTGAAGCATTTAGTGCACTGGATGAGTTATACCATGTATTGTGATAAGCATGTGTAGGACCCAGGGATCTTGAAAGGTGTGTTGTGGGGGATGTTGATTATCATAGCTGTGGAGATATGTACACAGGTTTTGCATCTGTTGTTCTGGCACAACACTTCCAAACAATGAGCCTTTCCCAGCCCTGAAGAAGTGCTCAGTGTAGCTCAAAGTTTTGTCTCTTTCACCAACAGAAGTTGGTTCAATAAAAGATATTACCTCACCCACCTTGTCTCTTTAATATCCTGGGACCCACATGGCTACAACAACATTGCATGCAACATTGTGATTGCATAGTTATTTGTTGCCCATATGCACAGAGGATGGATTTTTTCCCCCCTAAACAGAAAAACATACGTACCTGGGTACAGCATGGGGTCTTACAAATTCTAATGGAGGGAAATAATTTAAATTAGCAGGACAGATTAAAATCTGTAACATGAAAAGTGCTAAATAAATGCAAAAGGTCAAATCCAGCCACTCTAGCCTGGTCGTGCTAAGTTGAAGGGAGAAGGTACTTTCCACCCTAAAACACTTGAACAAGAAGTGGGCATAATTTGACTGGCTTCACTAGTGAGTGCAAGTGGTGTGATTAGACCCCAGCAGTGCTTGCATTACTAATGGGGCACAGATAGGAAGAAAGTGCTGCTGGGTGTTTCACACTGTCACTGCGCAGCACACACCCATTATTTTCTCTGGATGCGTTATTGCTAGGCAGGCATAATACACCCAGACACTGGAATTTTTATTTGCCCTTGTAGCAAACATACGTGGTCACAAAAATATAAAATAAATCAACATCTGCTCTGCTATGACATTTTGATATTACTACAATATTTCCTGTGCTTTTAAAAGGGAATAGTCCAAAATCAGGATAAGGCCAAATATCATTTGGAGGCGGGGAGGAAGGGGAAAGGTTATTTTTTAATTTTGATTTGTAGTTGCAGAAATTGCAGTGCTTGAGGTAGCAATGGTATTATTTACAGACAAAAATCCTTTTCCCTGTCATTATTTGCAGGATTGGTTATTGTTTACTGAGGGCCATCAGTAGTTGGCACACACAGAAGAAGAGTCAATCCCTATCTTCAGGAGATTACAATCTGAATCCGCAACAGACCACACAGCTCAGACAGTCATGAAACATTACATTCAATGTACTGATAGATAAATCCCCAAAGACTTAAGGACTTCTGTTTGGATTTTTTTCTGCCGCTTATCTTAACCCATTTGATAAGAAAGGCTCTCATCAGATTTTGTTTTGTTTTTGATACCTGAGTATTGGTTCTAGCCAGGTAAAAAAATAATACGTCAATACTAGTCCCTATGACAGTATGTGTTCATTCACTTGTGTTGCTAGCCAAAACCAGGTGCAGGGACAAAAAGAAACAACAGAAAATTACGTCAAGTTATTCGAATATCAAAAGAAGTTTTGGGAGTGGGGGTCCCAATTCCAGGTTTAGGGAACGATTCAGATCAGCTCATATTTTCTCTGAACTAGTTTGCCCTTCACTGCTGAAATGATCCAAAGCAGGATGAAAACTGATCACAGACATAATGCAAATCTACTATTTTTAGTTTTCAGCGGTCAGATCTTCAGCTAAGAATCCAGCCCCATAATTCTAGCACCTTGCAAACAATGCTTAAATACTCACTAGAACAACAACTGTTCTAGTGTATGCCCATGATATTACTGGAAAATTCCAGCCTTAACCCTTCCAACAAAAGGACAAACATATAAAGGTCTTGTTTTTGTTCCCATGGTAACACTCCTGACCTAAGCATAGAATTCTTCCTTGGAAGTATAGCTGAAAAAGTATTTGCAGCTCTAAATATCATCTAGTATATTCGTGTACACTGCCTTCTCTTCATTTTGAATGCTTGGTGGTCCTGTGCTCTCATAAATTTGATCATATTTATTATAGCAAATAACCATTATTCAAAACACTTGTGTTCTGCATATTAAGAATAATTAAATATCAAGTTGTGAGTTGAATACTCTCCTAATGCTACCAATGATGCCTAATAAATCAAAAGCATGATCTTGCTGAATTTCTACTCTATCTGATCCTGTATATTCACTGTTGTCTCCTATAGCCTCCTCAATGCCATTTCAAATTCTAAATTCTTTCCAGAGAGATCATGATCTACATCAATGCATAAAGGTCATCTATCATTGCATTACTTTACTAATATCAGTAATGTCCCAACATGAAGCCAACTTTATCTGAGTGTTTACAATGCCTAGAATGATTTTATATGAGCAAATCATATTTAAATTACAATATGAGTAACATTTTTTGCCCTAAATCAAAAGGCATTAATCACAAAAGGGAAATAAATCTGGTATATCCCATTCCCCGTTCCTAGAGTAGTGTCTGAGCTATCTTTTATTAGTCATTTTGGCATAGCCACCAGTCCAGACAAACTACTCTTTTCATATCTTTCCTTTGGAGACCAACTGACATCTGCTGTAAACATATTTGTTTTGTCTTCCTCAGACAGTGCAGGCACTCTGACGAATTTTAAAAGTGTCATCTTTCTTCACAACACACACACGCATATATATATATATATGTAATACAACCTCCTCACAACATCAGTCCAAGCTTTTACAGTAATCTCCCCATACATGAAAATACAGATTTATTTTTGAAGGGGGGGCGGCATTTTTTAAATTTCAAGCCAATAAAACTTGGTTGTCAAAAGCTAAGCACCTAAAGCCAGGTTTTTGAAGGTAGTTAGGGGCCTAAAGATGCAGATATGTGCCCTGTGGGATTTTCCTAGCTGCATCTTTAGGCAGATAGGAAAACTTGGCTTCTAGGGCTCAATTCTGCTACTGCTGAAGTTAATAGGAGTCTTTCCACTGACTTCCACAGTGGTTAGATAAGGCTCCTAAATCTTTACTTGGGCACCTAAATCAAAGCTCTCTGAGTTTGAAAGAACCCACAGTTCTCATGACTCCAGTGGATACTGCAGGTGCTCAATATTCCTGAAAATCAGGCTATTTTGCCATAGAAGCCTAATTTTAGGCATCTATGATGGAAAATTTTGTCCCTGGTGCTTCTTTTGTTGTTGTTTGTTTATATTTTATTGCTTTCCCCATTCCCCCCCTCCCCCGCAAAAAAACCCCCAAACCAAACCAAAAAAAACCCACACGGAAAGGGAGCGGGAGGGAAAGGGAAGGAAGTGGGACAGGTAGGAGAAAGGAGAGCGATAGTTCGGTTTCTACGCACAAGGTAGAAATCAAAGATTTCTAAAGAGTCTGCCCAAATCTTTTCAGAATTGTTTGAGGTCCATCTTCTGTGAACCATTATCCACTCTTCAGCTGCCAGGTCAGTTGCTTAGCCAAGCTTCCTTCCCTGGAGGCAGTCTGCTCTTCCCTCTGACTTGCAATATGAGCTGTTTGGCTACCAGAAACAAGTTTCCTGTGAGTCGGAGAGTTTCCTAGATAAGGGGCTATTTATCCCAAAACGTGCCTACTTCTAGCCACAAGTACTCTGAGTTGACAGGATAATGGGGCAGTCCCAAAACATGAGGTAGTGTGGCTCTGGGAGACTCATATCTGCAGTTTTCAGCAAGGCCTATGCAGGGACCACTGGGAATGAAATATAATTTTCTGCTGAATCTATTTGAATCAAAGATAAATATCAGAGTTTTTAATGTTTTGCAGGGCACTTCCCCAGGGGCTACTGTTCAAGGATACAAACAAATCTTTGTTCCAGGCCTGGCATAGGCAACCTAATTAAGGGAGGGTCTTTTGGGCTAGGAAGTCATAACAGGCTGCAGTTGGTTGGGTGAATCTATGGAGTTCTCTCCACATCACCAACAATTCTGGAGTCTCTGGTGCTCCCAGAGCATCAGGACCAAATATGTCCTTCAAGAGATGCTTAAGCTGCAGGTAACACGAAGCAGCTGGACCAGATAAATTGTGTTGTTGTTGGAGGGCTTGGAATGGCAGAAAATGATCTTCTGAGATCAATTGACAGACCCAGATCAATCTTTTATCCATCTACTTTGTCCACATTAGTGATTTCTACTTGATTTCCAACAATGGATTTTCTCAAGGTACAGCATCAATGTGTGAGAAGGGAGGAATTAACATTTTCTAGCCAAATTGGCCCATATTTGTTTGGTAGCCAAGTCTGTAGGGGACATTTTACAGTCAAAATGGTAATAGGCTGAACCCAGTATTCCTGCCAATGGTAGGGAATGGACCAAACCTGTACTACCAGCAGCCAGGGAGGGGTCTGCTTTCTTATCTTCTGGAGGTACAGGGCTGTCATTGGTGCTCATTTGAAATCAGGAACTTCCTTGCTCAGGTTTTTCCCTGTGGAGAAGGTAGGAGATTCTATAAGGTGTGACTCTCAATTTTCCACTCACCATTCTTATAGGAGACACAAGGTGGGTGAGGTAATATTTTTTATTAGACCATTTTCTTTTGGCAAAGGAGAGAAGCTTTTGAGGTGACACAGAGCTCTTCCCCAGGGCTGGCCTTCTTATAGGTAGGCAGAGTTTGCTCTCTGACGAATGAGCTATTTCAGCAACATCTTACACAAACCAGTGGGTCTCAGGAGATCCTTGCTGGCTTCTCTGCTTTCAAAAGGCACCCTTTTCCTCTTCCTGGCAGCAGGGGTGGGTGCAAACTCAGCAATGCAGTAGTAGCCAAGAGGGGGTGTCCACAGGTCTTAACACCTGTTCTGATTTCCAATAACAAATCTATGCAGTCTGGAGGGGAGCACGTTACAGAGAGCAGCTGCTCTGTGATTCCATCCTTCTCCATAGCCCCCAAAATTTCTGGACTAACAACCCCATGAAGAGCTGGAGGAAGATCTCTGTGCAGACACTGTCAAGATGGAGAGAAGCATGCCTTGAAGCCAAGATTTCCCACTCTGGGATTAGCATGTTCTGGCCCCCTCTGCTCATGAAAGTGGAGGGGGGAAATTCCAGAGAATATTGCCCTTCAGTTTGATTCCTATCATATGTAGACTACTTATCCATGGTAGAAAGAATGCAGCAGGCTACAAACCAGTGGACAAAAATGCTGACAATTAGTCATTGACCACTTATGACAAGATAGTGGGAGATGTACCCTAGCACAAGATTTTGTAATTGCTTCACCTCCATTTTACTCCAGTGCGAAAATGGAGATACTTTGAAATATCAAAATGCTTTGTGATAACTTCATTACTGCTGGGAGTATAATAGAATAAGCCCCAAGGTTTTGCAGCAGGTTGTGTGGTAACTCGAAATTTACTGCCTATGGCATTATTCTAGGCATAAAGCTATTGAACAGTTCTGCAGCAACTGGACTGTAATACAGGCTGCATGATTTTAATTAACCAATTAAAATGTGACTGTGCAGCTCTTTATCAATTCCATGGTTTTATTTCCATAATCACGGATGAAGTTCAGTACACTGGAGGCCCCTTATCAAATCTGTGATGGAAACAGCTGAACATCAAAAGGCTGTCTGTGCTGCACTACAAATGCAAAAATAAGCTGCTCTGTACTCACCAGTTCAATAGATTCTTTTTTAAGAAACACAACAGCCAGCATTTCCGCTGTTGGCTTCAACTGGGAGTTTAACAAGGAAACTGCTGATTTAATACCTCAGCTGTGTGACACATTCAGAGCTTTTTCAAGCAACATACAAGGGAAATAAAAAACAGTGACAAAACATTAAAAGACACAGTCATTTGGTATGTTGCATCCTCCACTACAATTATTTGTATTTTAATAAACTCTTGGAACCTTTTATCAGTCCCACTTGGAATGGATAGGCCTATAATGCAGCTAGTAAATAATTTAAGGGTCCAATCCTTGGAGTTACTGGGACTGGCAGGATGGGTCAGCACCTGACAAGAATAGAGTTGAGTACATGGATAAGTCAACAACATTTTGCCTTGTCAGTTCCATTATGTTCTAGTAGCTTTAGGGGGAAAGGCCACTGAAGTTTAATGATAAGCCAGCTGGCACATTTCTAATAGCTGTTGTTGCCTTGTGTACCAAAATGGGCACTATGAACTGGTATGGCTTGCCCTAGTTTGGCAATGTTCCAGAGCATCACCTCTGGAAAGCATTATTTCAGGGGAATAACACAAGAGAAACACTCTACAGTGCAAATTCTGCCACTGGTTATGAGGTAAAACTCCCACTGACTTCCATGGGATTTGTGCATGTGAACCTGAGGGCAGAGTTCAGCCATGTGTGTCTCACTGTGCTTACAAAGTGCTTCTAGAAAAGCAGGCTAAGGAACCAAGCCACCAAAAGAGGCCCTCCCCTAGAAGGCAACACACAATAAAGATGAAAGCCTGGCCTGCTTAGAGGAATGTTGTGCAGGGACTGGAGATGAAGGGTTATGCGTTATTGAGTTGGGACATTGTGACTTGCCAATTTTCCTCAGTATCTGGGCCCTGATCACCCTAATGTGTGCAGAAAATAGATTGTGTGAATCATGCAGTGTTATCTGGTTTATTTCTGGAAAGTACAGAACATTTTTAAAGTATTCTGTAATGTTAGGATTAAGTTTTATTTTAACTTTTATGTATATA
The DNA here is from genome assembly GCF_965140235.1 of Caretta caretta. NCBI lineage: Eukaryota > Metazoa > Chordata > Testudines > Cheloniidae > Caretta > Caretta caretta. The sequence goes on from NC_134214.1 coordinate 34,152,050, forward strand.
ACAGTATTCAAACACTGATATTATTTGGTATAATTTATAAACTCTATGGTGTTTTTCATTATTTCAAGACTCCTCAGTCTACGCTCTGTATCGTTTTGCTCTAGAACACCATATATGCCTATCTTAAATCTGGGACAGGTAATGAGAACTAAGTGAACCAGCAGATGCCACTTAACAGTCCCTATCAGGAATAGTACCTGCTAAACAGTAGAAGTTTCAGGAAGACATTGCCAATCCCTTACATCCCTATACTTAGTACTGAGAATATGGCTGCTGTTATTTAAGTTTTTAACACAACTGAAAGTTTTTAATGGTGATCACTATACTCCATTATCCAGTTATGGATGGCAGAAACCAGATCCAAATTCTCCTCAGGTTCAACAGTTTTCTGATCCAGGGTTTGGGTTCTGCACAGTATAGACATCTGGTTCCTAATCCAAACTTTGAGAACGTTCAGATATGGAGTTTTGTTCCAGGTACATGCCTAATATTTTTCAAAACTCTACAGTAAAAAAGAAGTGACATAATTGCCTTAAAACAAGTACAAAAATCTAAGTAATTACAAGTTTTTTGTGACTTTAGTGTTTTAGGCAGTACATATCTATAATTATTTTGAATATTTACTTGCCATCTTTAGCATGCTGAAAACCCAGCTTGTTTTTCCACGATAGCTTCCCTCTAGCCCTCCTAATAATGGAAACAGATTTGTTTTGTCCTGCCATTGCCTGGTACAGAAATGAGACTCATCCTGAAAATCCCAGAATACAGAGTAAATCATCTGCAATCCACATTTGAAGCTAATTATCGCATGGTTCCCCTGGATGGCTAATCATTTTCTTTGGGTGAAAGTGAGCATTTTCCTTTGGAAATGTTTATTCCAGTCATTGAAAACCTTCCTTGTTTACTTCTAGAGAGAACATGATTAAGATAACTCTGCAGCCAAGAGAATTTGTCTTTGAGAATGGCAACGCTTGATACCCCTTTATGCTAATGAATTGCTAATTTAATCCAGGGTACTAGCATCAATAGTCAAATCAACCCAAACAGGTGTGCATGATTTTTAAAATCGTTTCAATTAATGATATTCTACTTTTCTCCTCAAAGCAAAAATCCTTATGAGTAAGGTGGTCACACAGTTGAGATTTTCCCCCATGGTTTGTGGAGCTGCAATTTGTTAAAGAATTCTGTCTGGAGGAATATTCCTTACTAACATTTCCCTACCTTTGGCCAAATCCTGAATCTCTTTCCCATCCTTGAATGGTAGATTTGAGTGTGCACAGAATGAGGATGGAACCTTATAGTATTTTCTCTTTATGGTGATGCCACATGAACATCAATCCCAATGGTTGAATTGGTGGGAGGCTGGAGAAAATGATTTTGTCAAAAACCCACTTGTTGCTCCTGCCACTAGATTTTGGGTCTGGCATCCTATCTCTTCCCGTTGAGCTCAAGTCAGATACAGGTTAACCCTGTCTAATTAGGTGTCAGCACTCTGTATATGAAGCTGTTGGGAGAACTGGTGAGACAACAAACACTGAGGTATCAGCCATAACTGGGTGACAACCAGCAGCTCTACTCAGCCAGCTTGCTTGATGGTCAGTTAGAATCAGTACCTGGATGTAGAGCAGCTGACTAACGCTGTATTTGAGTGAGACTGAAGTGATGCTCCCAGGTAGAGGAAGACACCTTGAAGAACGTGTTTTAGCTATTGCGTCTATTGAAGGTATCTGCCCTCAGACTGTAAACTTGATCTGCAGACTTGAGGTTGTTTGGCACAGTGATAAAAAAACCCACCCATTTCATTTCTATCAGTGACTGGCCAGAAAACTGCACCCATTCTACCTACTCATGGCAAATCTCATTCACACCTCCATGCTTGATTATTGCAACTCATACATAGAGATGAAACCATGCACCCAAAGAGATGCTAACAACCGCTAATCTCATCATAATCAGAACAAAATGCAAAGTTTGCTTTCCCTCCAAAGTTCTTCTTGCTCCCAAACAACACAACCCAAAATACAACAATCATGTTCCTTTCTACTTCGCTGTGGAGGAAAGCAGAGATATAGTCATCTCTTTTTTCATTCTTGGGAGACACTCAACTATAATGGCATGGGCACTATGGGAGAACCTATACAGACAGACAGACTGGAAGGGTGGTTTTGGAAGAGGTAGGACTGTATATCAGGTCTATGAACAAACCTGCTGGTGCCAAACAAACAACTGTGACTAAAGAAATCATTTCCCTTTTATGTTCCTAGAAACAGTAATATAGAGATTGCATTCCTAATATGACTTATATGAAAATATCAGGTAAGTTTTCATGGATTTTCTAGTGAGTAGACAAGGCTACAAGTGTGGGAATAAATCTGGATAGTCTGTGCATGGAGTGCTACTCTTCTAGATAAGAGGGATTATAAACTGCTGCTAATATTACTTTTGCTTGATAACCATAAATAATATGCTTCATTGCTTGGTTTATGTTGAGTTCCTTTATGCCAGACTTTAATGTCTTCATTAATAGAAAACTTTAGATGCTCTGATATGTTTTCAATATGTATGTAAATTATAATTTCATTAGCTTCTCCTTTTCAATCTATGTGGCACGTATGCATCAGCATGTGCTATTTAATGGTTAACATCATAAAATAGAGAAGCATTTGCATAACCCACAGGGTAGAAGACGAGACAAGTGTGTTTGAAGTCCTCATTTAGTATTTCATTATTTTATTCAAATTATACTCATTCACTTTGTTGTTTAATATTTTTAGTTTCCTTCAGAATCTTCTTCACTTTCTGTTTTTACACATATTTAATTATCATGTATTTGTATATTTGGACATTGAGTTCACTTCTTTTTCAAATGGTTCATAGATAGGCATTTTCGTGGTACCTGGAGTGCATTCATAGAGGGAATAATTAAATTATTGGCAGATAGTCATTCAGAGACACTGCTCTTATTGAAGGACTTAATGTTTTGCTACTTTTTTATTTTTGAAGTGTATTTACAGATAACTTTCATATACTATGTCTGTACAGTGCCCAGCACTGTGGGGTCCTGGTCCATGACTGGGGCACCCAGGTGCTACTATGTTATAAATATAGAGGAAAGAGTAGCATAAAATCCCTCCTTGGCAGCTGTACTAAATTGCTTTACCTGTAAGGGGTTAAAAAGATCAAATAACCTAGCTGTCACCTGACCAGAAGGACCAACAAGGAAGGAAGATACTTTCAAATCTGGGGCGGGGGGAGGATTTGTTTGGGGCTCTCTTTGTTTGGTCTCAATCCAGACGGAGGGAGAGATCAAGCAGGGACAACATCTCCTGAAAATATACTTGGAATAAACCGTCTAAAATTACAGAAATTGTAAGTAGGGCAAGGAAATGCATTAGGTTATCTTTTGTTTTGGCTTGTGACGTTTCCCATGCTTTCGAGGTAGTTTTATTCCTGGTTTTGTAACTGTGAAGCTGAGTCTAGAGGGGAGTCCTCAGTGTTTTAAAGCTTTTTATTACCCTGTAAAGTTACCTTCCATCCTGATTTTGCAGGTGTGATTCTTTTACTTTTTTCTTTATAATAAACTTCTTCTTTTAAGAATCTGATTGATTTTAATGTCCTGAAGATAAAGGGTCTGGTCTGTACTCACATTTCTAAGGCAATTAGTTGGTATATCATTCTCAAGACTCCCCAGGAAAGTGGGTGAAGGGGTTTGTGGGGATAGGGATTCCAAGTGACCCTTCCCTGAATTTTTGTATAAATCACTTGGTGGTGGCAGCAATACCGTCCAAGGACAAGGAAAGGAATTTGTGCCTTGGGGAAGTTTTAACGTAAGCTGCTAAAATATAAGCTTACGGGGTCTTTCATGAGGGCCCCACATCTGTACCCCAGAGTTCAGAGTGTGTGTGAGGGGAGAAACCCTGACACTACAATAGTAATAAGAAATAATAATTTAATAAAATGTGAAATAAAAATTAAAGTATAGGGAAGGTTTACATATGATGTCCATCCTGCTATGAGGAACAGATTTTCTCTGCACTATGCCCCTGATCCTGCATGCTGAACCTGTGGTTTGACTCCTGTACTGGTGCAAATCTCCATTGATTTCAGCCAGGCTCTGCCTGCACAAAGCCCCACTGAAGTTAATGCAGTTCTACCTGCAGATCAGGATGTATATGTGAGTAAGGAGAATAAAACCAGGTATTTAAAAGAATGGCATAGCAATGCTGTAAATGGTGGTTGACTGACGTCCAATATTCTTAGGTGGGATTTTTAAAAGCTCTGAGTATTGGCTTAATTCTGCTGTAAAGTCACTCGAAGTTCTAGCACTGATTTCAATGGAACAGTTAGGCCAATGCTGAGTGTGACAGACTGACACTATCCTGAATGAACTTTACCAAATTATGTTAAACTTGACTGAATTAGGTTTAATACCTTTGGGGTCCCTTGCATTAGAAATGCACATATGGGTGTGTTATTGTATGTCTGGGACTTCTCCAGAACACTGACTAATGCAATCTCTCAAAAGGCTTTTTGAAACAATACCTGTGAAGCAGATTTGCTAGGAAGTACCTTGGAATAAGGGGAATGCAAATGACATACTGTACTTCGAAACTTTGGAAACAAAATCCTTTTGAAGCTATGCCCTGGGGTGTAAAACCTATTGTCTACTAATTACCTGCTCCTGGAAACTCCAGATCAAAGACCCCTGAGAACTGGATAAAAGGATGAACTAAACATATAATGAATTTGCTTGTTCTGAGCTGACCTGTGATGAACTTGTGACCACAAGGTGGAGTTTGGAAGGACTGCTTCAGCCACAGCCCATGTTATAGTTGGAGCAATCTCTAGTAAGCTTATAAGGATGGGTGTATGTTATTTTATTGTTATCTTTGGAGTGTTTTACCTTAAGAATAAGATAGGCTTGCATAGAAAAAACTTACTGGTAGCTTATAAAGGGTGACAGTCGCTCTGTTACCAGTCTGAAGAGAAAGATGCAGGTGTGCTTGGGCAGCCTGTCTCTGCTGGGAATAATACAGTGAAGGCAGGAAATGTACAGCCTGGAACTATCCTGGTCAGCAGGGAATGAGACAAGAGTCCCCACCCAAGAAAGGCAACGGCTCGAGAGCTGGATGCCTGGGAGTGGGTGCCCTTGTTGGGCCACTGAGTGGAAATACAGGTGCATTTGCCTTGTATGGTGATACTGAGTGTTTCAAACCTAGAAGCACTTCTGGCTTTTCAGCTCTGCAGTGAGCGTGTCTTTGGGTGCTCATGGATGTTGGTATGTACTCTTCTTGCTGTTTACATTCCACTATTTGTGCAAGTAAGGTCTACTCAGTGCAAGTAATGGAGTCAGAATTGGGCCCTAATGCTAATGTTGTTACTTTTATATAGCACTGTTCATCACAAAGTATTTCAAAGTGCTTTTTAAACAAATACGTAGACTAAACTGGGATTACTTCATTCACCTCTGAGAAATGTAGCAGCTGTTTAAAAACATACAACAGCTCTACCCAACATTCTAGGAAGGGAAGTGAAGAATGCCTTTTCATTTGAAACTGCAGAGGCACTTAAAGCAGGCAGAATGAAACTACCTAAGTTTGAATGGGGTCAAAACACAAGGATTAGCACCCCCATTCTTGGAGTCTTTAGTTACCATAATGGTAATGATCTCAGTTTTATGTCATCTGAAAGACAGCTCCTCCAGCAGCAGTGTTCCCCTTAACACCATGCTGAGACAGTTGTGATTAAGAAGGTAAAGATCCACCTGCTGAATCACTAACTCCTTACAATATCACAGTGCTTCTTGGAAGTTTCCCGTCCAATTACTGGTCCAGTGAGACTACACATAGTGTGTGAGAGTTTGCGGGAATAAGTTACAAGGGCACCATGACTGCACGCTAAAAGCGTAAGGTATATAAAGTGAATTAGGTTATACTGTATCTACAAAGGCTGTTTACAGAGCAGAATAGTCAGGAATATCAGAGGGAGAGTAGCAGGTTTATATTATGACATGGCAAAAGAGAATGTCTATTACAATAGATAGATAACAAAATAATGTTATACACAATTACTATATATTCTTGGTTAACATTTGAATATCTATTGTAGTTATTAATCTACGTACAGTATATTATTGGAATAATGAAGTTGAGAATATTAAGAAGTAAATAGTACAGTCACTTATCAACTGTCAGGTAATGGTTAGGTTAAATGGACTATAAAATCACATTTCCCTTTATTTTCATATTTCTATTGAGCATTAAGACAATAACTTATCACTGAGCAATAGATTATTAAAGTTGAATAAAATATGTTGGGAAGGAATTTTCTCCCTGGTCAGGTTAGCAGAAACACCTTCTGCAGCATGGGGGCACAGATCACTTACTAGTTTGAACTACAGTAAATGGTGGATTCTTTGTAACATGAAGTCTTTAAACCAAGATTTGAGGACGTCAGTAACTCATCCACGGATAATGGACTACTACAGGAGTGGGTCGGTTAGGTTCTGTGGCTTGCAGTGTGTAGGAGGTCAGACTAGATGTTCACGATGGTCCCTTCTGGCCTTAAAGTCCCTATGTCAATTTGTAAAAGTTTTATATTGGGTTTTCCTAATGATTAATTAACCACTGTTTGCTTGTTTGTTTATTTTTGAGACTGATGTATATCATTGGCTAGAGATAGTTAAAGGAAATTAGCAATGCATGCTATAGCATGAAAGTTAAATTTACCCATCCAGAACGTCATCTTCTCCATTTATATTCAAATCTGTACACAGATTCTTAGGATTTAAGACTTTGGATAATGCCATATTCTAAACATGGACGTATTCATCAGTTTAATATTCCCACATGAGGTGAACTAAATGAGGACAGTGAGCAATATTTAGGAATTGGTATTAACCACAAGCTGGATATTATGGTTTTATAATTACATTTCAATCTGATCTCCCCCTGCTAGCCAGTGAGCAGCTGCCTTGCTTTGAATGAGATTACCGGGTCATGGCATTCCACTCTACTGTGAAGAGCATTTAACTGAGTGAATCACTTACTTAGACTATCCTTTAGTCAAGGTTATCAACAGACACTGGCATCTGAACAACTTGACGGAGACGAATCCAGCAGTCTTCACGTAAAAATTCCTATTGTCTGCATTGGGAGTGATGCCTAGCTATAGACTTCAGGATTTGCTTTGCAGTTTTAATGTAACAGCAGAGGAAAAGGTTTATTATGCAAAGAAACTGTGCTACAGGGTATGTGTTCAATAAAATAAACAATCCGGGGGCGTGGTTCGGTGCACAGCTGCACAGACATGCTTTACTCTGACTGCTTACTCCCATTATGATTTTCTAGTGGATTCAGGGTTATGCTTGCCTTGTTGGCTGCCAATTCTGGGATCGACCTTCCCTCGCTGCAGACCCCCATTAGGAGCAAAAGAGGCAGCAAGGGAAAGAATAGCCACTGCAAGCAGAGTAGCAAATGATTTCCTGCCAGAAATGTCTGCCTCAGTAGACTTAACTACTCCATCTTCCTCAGAGCTGGCACAGGGCCAGGAAACACTGGAAATCACCAATGGCAGCATTCTGAAGTTTTTAGAGGATATGAGACCACAGTAACAGTTATGGCTAATAAACTGCAGCACATGAGTTACCCACATGGCTAGTGATGAATAGAAACCTGACCTGCACTAGGATTCCTAGCAATTCTCATACTGTTGGTTCCTTCCGCTGGCTGACAAGCTCCAGTCTTGCAGGTAGTCTGATCTGGCCCTGAAAGCGGTTCCTGTTCATGCCTATATCTATATAATAGCAACCTCTAGTGAAGACAGCTACACTGGCTTTTCCCTTTTGATTCCTCCCTACATGCAAGTACTCTGCCAACCTCAGATTGAGAGCTTCCTCCCCAACAAACCTGCACAGTGTCTTGGTGCTATCTTTTGTGCTCTCTCCTCAGTTGGTATCTGAAGCAGAAGTGTGCTTCAGAATGAAGAGACAATGAGGTCATTCCCGCAACATGAATACAGAAGTGATCAAGGTGTATGCACCTCTCAAGGTACATTACCTACTGCAAACGTTGAGAAATTTGCCGTCTCTACATCTCAGAGAAGATGGGGGAAGACTCAGACTTAGGAGGGGCTGTACCTGTATGATATCAAAGAACAGAAATTATAGTCAACAGTGTGAGACTGGTTTTGATTGGATGGTATTTCCTAATCATGTTAGTAATTGTCTGCAGGAGGCTGTAGCTGACTTATTGGAGGTAAAAGTGCAGGGCCGTGTGTCAAATGGATACATGTTGCAGTCATGCATGTTACTGATGCCTAACGGTAACATGCATGACTGCAATGATGCCTATGGTAACTGTCAATTGAATGGAAGTGCTGAACATCTGCCTCCCTATCCTAGTTTTTTTTATCAACATGAACATAATGGGCCTGATTCTGATCTCACTTATAGCAGTGTAAATCAGGAATATCTGAATCAGAGGAGTTACACTGTTGTAGAACTGTTGGAAGTGATAGCAAGAGTAGGCCTAACACTATGTATAATTATAAAAAAAAAATCCATGCATAGCAATTTGGGGTTTTTTTTAGGGCTGTCAAGCGATTGAAAAAATTAATCGTGATTAATCGCACTGTTAATAATAGAATACCATTTATTTAAAATTTTTTGGATGTTTTCTACATTTTCAAATATGGATTTCAATTACAACACAGAATACAAACTGTACAGTGCTCACTTTCTATTTATTATTACAAATATTTGCACTGTAAAAAACAAAAGAAATAGTATATTTCAATTCACCTAATACAAGTACCATACTGCAATCTCTTTATCATGAAAGTTGAACTTACAAATGTCGAATTATGTGTAACCCTTCTGCCCATCAGAGTTGGCAGCAACAAGGGCCGGGTTCAGTATTATGGGGTTCTATTCCAACAAAACAATGCAAAACTGGCTCAAGCCCCCACCCAGTGACCTGGGACAAATATATACCATCCCCCCGGGCGCCTCTAAGAGGCAATACTTCCCCTCTTGCAAGCACAGAGTCTGAGTGAAACAAAAGCCTTTTAATAACATAATAACAAAGAGAAACAATGTGGAATTATGCTGGGGAAACACCACCAACAAGATTCATAACACAAACCATGAACAAAAACCCACCCCAGTCAAATTGGGCCGTGTCCTTTCACTTTGGTTCTTGAGTCCAGCAACCCAAAAGTCACCCAAAGTCCCAAAAGTTCAACATCCCAAAAGTCTCTGTCCCTGGTCAGGGCAGCCTCCAGAGTTCAAAAGTTTTTCTGAAGTTTTACCTCCCAGCCTGGGTGGAAATGGAGGAGTTAAGGGGCACCTTACTAGTCCCAAGCCGACTGCCCTGGCTCTCTGTAGGGCTCTGCTCCACTTCGCCAGCCGTCCCACAAGTCGCTCTGCTCCACCAGCCTCTCCACTCTGCTCCGCCAGCCATCCTGTGAGCCGCTCCAGCCATCCCACAAACTGCTCCGCTCCGCCAGCCATCCCGTGAGCCGCTCCAGCCGTCCCACAAACCGCTCCGCTCCGCCAACCATCCCGTGAGCCACTCCAGCTGTCCCACAAACCGCTCCGCTCTGCCAACCATCCCGTGAGCCGCTCCAGCCGCCCCACAAACTGCTCCGCTCCGCCAACCATCCCGTCAGCCGCTCCAGCCGCCCCACAAACCGCTCCGCTCCGCCAACCATCCCGTGAGCTACTCCAGCCGCCCCACAAACTGCTTCACTCTACCAGCCGTCCCGTGAGCCACTCCAGCCTTCCTGCAATATATCTTCAGGCCCCCCCCGCTACTTAATACAGTGCTCAGTGACTTTAGCTCTTTACTGATTTCAGCTCAGCAACCTGTAATTAGACTCTTAATAGAATCAATTAGTTCTGATATTCCACAGTAAAGAGAGGAGATAGTGCAATTAGTATTTCAGACCCTCACCAGGGACCCATACCGCCAGGTACTTAAACCTGTTCCCAGCCTCTCTCAATTCACTAAGTTTTGGAACCCTTGCTTAGCAAGTACTGCTTAGTTGATGACGAGTCCCTCCATCATAACAAAAGGCCAAGTACAGTTCCACTGTCCTTGATTCACATAATCAGGATAACAGCAGTTTATTCTTCCTGCCCCAATAACAGAGAAACTGGGGCTCCTACAGCAGCCAAAGTGACCACCTAGGCAGGGTGGGTGTCCCTATGCAAATGAGATCAGCCCCTGAAGTTCTTTTCCACAACTCACCACCAGATGTCAGGGTAGAGCTCACCCTGATTCTGCTTACATATCTACAAAAAAATAACTGCATTCAAAAATAAAACAATGTCAAACTTTACAGCCTACAATTCCACTCAGTCCTACTTCAGCCAATTGCTCAGACAAACAAGTTTGGTTATATTTTCAGGAGATAATGGTGCCCACTTCTTGTTTACAATGTCACCTGAAAGTGAGAACAGGTGATTGCATGGCACTGTTGTAACTGGCGTTGTAAGATATTTACGTGCCAGATGTGCTAAAGATTCATATGTCCCTTCATGCTTTAACCACCATTCCAGAGGACATGCATCCATGCTGATGACGGGTTCCGCTCGATAATAATCCAAAGCAGAGCGGACCGATGAATGTTCATTTTCATCATCTGAATCAGATGCCACTGAGAGAAGGTTGATTTTGTTTTTTTGGTGGTTCGGGTTCTGTAGTTTCTGCATTGGAGCGTTGCTCTTTTAAGACTTCTGAAACATGCTCCACACCTCATCTCTCTCAGATTTTGGACGGCACTTCAGATTCTTAAACCTTGGGTTGAGTTCTGTAGCTATTTTTAGAAATCTCACATCGGTACCTTCTTTGCATTTTGTCAAATCTGCAGTTACAGTGTTTGTAAATCAAACAACATGTGCTGGGTCATCATTCAAGACTGCTATAACACGAAATATATGGCAGAACGCGGGTAAAACAGAACAGGGGACATACAATTCTTCCCCAAGGAGTTCAGTCACAAATTTAATTAATGCACTATTTTTTAATGATCATCATCAGCATGGAAGCATGTCCTCCGGAATGGTGGCTGAAGCATGAAGGGGCACACGAATGTTTATCATATCTGGCACGTAAATACCTTGCAACGCCGGCTACAAAAGTGCCATGTGAACGCCTGTTCTTACTTTCAGGTGACATTGTGAATAAGGAGCAGGCAGCAGTATCTCCGGTAAATGTAAACAAACTTGTTTGTCTTAGCGATTGGCTGAACAAGAAGTAGGACTTAGTGGACTTGTAGGCTCTAAAGTTTTACATAATTGCACTCAAAAACAAAACAATGTAACAAAAATAATCTACATTTGTAAATTACACTTTCACTGTAAAGAAATTGCACTACAGTACTTGTATTAGGTGAATTGAAAAATAATAATTCTTTTATCTATCATTTTTAGAGTGCACATATTTGTAATCAAATATAACAAAGTGAGCACTGTACACTTTGTATTCTGTGTTGTAATAGAAATCAATATATTTGAAAATGTAGAAAAACATCCAAAAATATTTAATAAATTTCAATTGGTATTCTATTGTTTAACAATGTGATTAGTTTTTAAAATAGCAGTTAATTTTTAAGTTAATCGTGTGAGTTAACTGCAATTTATCGACAATCCTAGGGGTTTTTTTTTAATATAAGACGACTTTGTGTGGATAGCATGAATATAGTCTCATCTAATTGTTTTGTTTAAAATTCAAGGGTTTTAGCCAATAGATTAGAAATAAATGTCCAAATTAAATAGGATCTAATCGGATCATTCCCCTCCACATTTTTATATTTATTTTCATTTTATTTGTCCTTTTCTTTGCTTTGCACTCGATGTGGATTCAGAGATAGCAGACAGAAAATGTGCAACATAGATAAAGGTTTTAGGGGACTCTCAATGCTGTGATTTTGGACTCTATTCCATATAATTTCCATGCAAATTTCCTGGAATTTGAGCAAAATGCTCCTTAATATTTGAGCTTCAAGGTTTATATATAAACATTTGTTTCATGTCACATCTCACTTTTGATCTTTACAACAAAGTATTCAGCACCAATCTTAGTGTGTGTCATAAACTACATATTACAGCTGTTTTTGAAATGGGTGCAAATAGAATGACAGTGGGGAAACATGTCTGGTGCAAATGCTTTATAAAGACTCTACTTTGAAAGTGAAAACATTTGCAGCTCTTTCCATTGTACAAAGCACCACAGAAACATTCAAGCCCTTTATGTGACATTCTGCCTTCTGCGCGGGGCCATGGAAAATCTGAAGCCTTTTGTGTAAAGAATGTGTCATCAGAGCTGATTATAAAAGTCAGCTGAAGAAAATGGCTGCTAATGTTCAGAAAGAGATAGAAGACCAATTCATTTTTATGAGGCTCGGTGATGGATCATGGTGTGACACACCATTGGGGTTGCAAAGTAATAAGCTCCTATCAGTTAGAATGGATTCAGTGATTATGTATGATCTTGAAAATCCACCACCAAAGTGCCAGAGTAGGGTTTTTGGTACCACAACATTACTGTGCTTATAGAAATGCATGGGAGTGGAGTAGCAGGCTGTTTGGAAGAAGACTAATGTACTGACTCTTTGAATGAATATTTTTTTAAAAAAATCTAACGGCATCGGCTAAAAAACATATTGCTCATGTCTATAAAATTGTAGATTGTGAACTATAATTTACTTTGAAAGGAACAGACTCCATAGTCTCAAATAATGTTTGAACAGGACTTGCAAGGTATTAATGACACAAGCCCCCTACATCACCTGTCCGCACCCTTCCACACAGGGTGTGTGTCAAGGGTAGGAGGACCAGCCAGAATGGGAGGGTGAGTTGGAGCTCACGGAGCTTCACCACGTCCCTCAGCTAGCAAAACAGCTAGCAGCAGTCAGCATAAATTAGAGTAGCCTTGAAGCTGTTTAAAGTTACAGTCCCGAGCCACTCCAGGATTAGGAGAGCAGAAAGATGGCTTAGAGTATAAAGTCAGTGCGGCTGAGGAATCCACACTTTACATAAATCGCTTGCTCTCTCTCTCTCTCAAGGTATCAAAGTGGACTGAGTCTCTGATGCAGAGGTGGGCAAACTACTGCCTGCGGGCCACATCCGGCTGTGGGACCGTCCTGCCTGGCCTCTGAGCTCCTGGCCGGGGAGGCTAGCCCCCCCAGCCCCTCCCCCACTGCCCCCCCTCATCCCCCACAGCCACACCACTGTGTGGGCAGCGTGGCTGGCTCTGTCCAGGCTGAGGGGCTATGAGTTCCTGCTGCTCTGAGTGGCATGGTAAGGGGCGGTGGCGGGGTTGGATAAGGGGTAGGAGGTCTGGGGGAGCAGTTAGGGGACAGGGGGCGGTTGGCTGGGGTGGAGGTTCAGGGGGGTGGTCAGGGGACAGGGAACGGAGGGGGTTGGTTGGTTAGAGCATGGGAGTCCCAGGGGGCCTGTCAGGAGGCAGGGTGTGGATAGGGGTCGGGGCAGTCAGGGAGCAAGGGGGGGTCGATAGGGGGTGTGGTCCCGGGGGGGGCGGTTTGGGGTGGGGGGTCCTGGGAGGGGTGTTATGCAGACAAAACTACACAGGATCGTTTCAGGGCAAAGATACCACGTTTATAATGGTAGCAATCTGATCTATAACCAATAGCTAATATCTAATACCTATACACACACCCTCACACCCTAAATGTTCTGCAGCTGCTGTATAGTTACCAGTCCTGAACGTAGCTTGAGTCCGTAGCTTGATTTCGCAACTTGGGTTCATAGCTTGTGGTGGCTAACTGGCCAGGAAAGCTGGGCACAAGGAAGGGCTGGGTCTCTGTCGGGCGTGACCCGATGCCCTTAGGGGGTTTCACCCTCCTCCGCAGTGGGGGGCCAGGGTCACTTACTGGTTTGAACTAGCATAAAGGGTGGATTCTCTAACATCAAGTCTTGAAATCAAGATTTGAGGACTTCAGTAACTCAGACAGATGTTATGGGCCTATTACAGTCTGGGTGTATGGGGTTCTGTGGCCAGTAAAGTGCAGGAGGTCAGACTAGATAATCATGACGGTCTCTGCTGGCCTCCAACTCGAGCAGACCATTTAAAAAAAATAGGGATGGAGAATATGGAGCCAGATCTTCAGTTCATATAAATCAGCATAACTCTGTTAAAGTCAGTAGGGCTATGCTGATTTACAGCAGCTGAAGATTTGGCTCGTGAACTCATACGACTCCCAAGCCACAACTACTTCTCTTACCTTCAGCTGCTGGATTTAGGATAAATTGATCTATCAGTTGCCATGGAAAAATAGATTTAAAAAAATCCATTATCAACAATGCAAAACCATATATTAAAAGTTTTAGCATTAGCATTGCAAATAACACAATCTTTTCATACCAAATGCAAGTAATGTCCATCTTCCCTGACTAAAGCAGGCCACCCACCTCTCCCATGTAAACGTAAAATATTGCTCTTGTTGTTATGCTCAGGATCAGTAAACAGAGAGCAGGAAGAAGATGGCTTGGCAAAAGTAATCAGCCAGTAATTATGTTAAGGTAAATGACAATCTTGTATAGAAACCATTAAACACAAGCCAACATTGCTTTGTAAATAGCATCTTGTTGTTTTACAACTGGAAAAAATCAGTCGTATATAGCAAGACGACATACACAACGTAATAATAAATAACAATCCATTATAATTTGCAGGCAATGGCCAAAGGCCCCTAGACCACTTTAATAGAACTAGCAAAACAAAAACCTAAAACAATGAGAAAGGAGAAGGCACAAAGGAAGGGAGCCTGTAGAAAAAGCCAAAGAGCCAGCAAACTAAATTTAACAAATATGTAACCCTTCTGCCAGTTGGAGCCAGCAGCAACAAGGGCCGGGTTCAGTATCTAGAGGTTCCTTTTCACCAATACAACACAAAACCAGCTTGAACCCCCACCCAATGACCTGAGACAATTACACATCACGCCCTGGGTGCCTCTAAGAGGCATTGCTTCCCCTCTCACAAGCATGGAATCGGAGTGTAGCAAAAACTTTTAATAAAAGGAGGGAAGTAACTCAGCATTGATTTGGGAAAACACCACAAATGGGCTATATAGACATAAACTGTGAGCAAAAGACCCACCCCCAAGTAAGTTGGGCAGTGTCCTTTTCCCCTCAGGTTCTTAAGTTCAGCAACCCAAAAGTCCCTTTAACATGCACCCCACAGTCCTTTCTCTGCACCCCACTCACAGTTGCTGTCCTTGGCCAGTGCAGCCCCAGAGTTCAGAGGTTCATCTGCAGAGTTCACTTCCCACCCTGGGTGGAAGGGGGTGGGGTAAGGAGTCACCTTATACACTCCGCTGTTTGGGCCCTCGCTCTCCGCCCCACTGGCTGATTACCACACCTTTTTGTGGGGCTCTGCTCTGGCCCTCTCTGCCAGCTGCCCTGCTAGTCACGCTTCTCCATCAGCCATCCAATGGCCATGCCTCTCCACCTGCTACCCTGCCACCAAAATGTCTTTAGGGAACCCCACCTAACACAGCTCTCCGTGATTTCAGCTGTTAGTGGGGAAGTCTCTTACAATAGAGACACTGTCCCAGAGTAGGTCTAATATTTATATCTAGCGTGACAAAGTTCCTCCTCTACCTCGGTGGGTCTTGCTCTTGTTGGCGGATTTGCTCGCCTTGGGGCTTCACGGCAGCCCTTAGTTTGGCCGTTTTCGTGAACCACAGTCCAGGTCAACTCGTCCTGTGTCTGAGCAGGCGTTGGGAGGTTTGGGGGGAACCCGGGCCCGCCCTCTACTCTGGGTTCCAGCCCAGGGCCCTGTGGAATGCAGCTGTCTAGAGTGCCTCCTGGAACAGCTGTGCGACAGCTACAACTCCCTGGGCTACTTCCCCATGGCCTCCTCCCAACACCTTCTTTATCCTCACCATAGGACCTTCCTCCTGGTGTCTGATAATGCTTGTACTCTCAGTCCTCCAACAGTATGTGTTCTCACTTTCAGCTCCTAGCGCCTCTTGCTCCCAGCTCCTTACACTGAAGTGAGCTCCTTTTTAAACCCAGGTGCCCTGATTAGCCTGCCTTAATTGATTCTAGCAGCTTCTTGATTGGCTGCAGGTGTACTAATCAGCCTGTCTGTCTTAATTGTCTCCAGAAGGTTCCTGATTCTTCTGGAACCTTCCCTGTTACCTTACCCAGGGAAAAGGGACCTACTTAACCTGGGGCTAATATATCTGCCTTCTGTTACTCTCCTGTAGCCATCTGGCCCAACTCTGTCACACTAGGTATTCGTGATTTCAGCTTTGCAGCATATACCATGGAGAAAAGGGTTAAATAGAGACGAGGGGCCCACACCACTAGGCACAAATACGTATCCCCACCCTCTCTCAACTGATTGGGCTTTGGAACCCATGTCCCCTGCCTAGCGAGTACCGTTACGGTGAGTTCCTCCATTGGGGTATGCCAGGTACAGTTCTGCTACCCTCGAGTCACACAGCAAGGATAGCAATCATTTAATACTCCTGCCCCAATAACAAGGAGACTGGGGATCCAAAACCAGTCACAAGTGATTATTTGGGCAAGCAATCCCATCATGCTGAGCACATAGGCAGGGTGGGTGTGCCCATGCAAACGAGATCAGCTCCTGAAGTCCTTTTCCACAGCTCACCACTAGATGTCAGGGGAGAGCTCATTCAGACTCTGCTTACAAATACAAAATCAAACTGCATGAATGTAAGGTTTCTATTTATGGTTTAAGCTAGCTGATTTCTGAGGCAAATGTAATAAAGCCACTAGACAGGTTATGTGTGAGAACTGACCCCCTCGACTTCTAGAGCTAAAAGCACAAGCCGCTATTACTAGAGCTAGAGCAGAGGTGGGCAAACTACGGCCCACGGGCCACATCCGGCCAATGGGACCATCCTGCCTGGCCCCTGAGCTTCTGGCCTGGGAGGCTAGCCCCCGACTCCTCCCCCGTTGCCCTCTCTCCCCCGTAGCCATGCCACTGTGTGGGCAGCACTCTGGGCGGTGGGGTTGCGCACTCCTGCAGGCAGCGCAGCAGTGTGGCTGGCTCTGGCTAGGTGGCACGGCTCCCAGACATGCTGCTCTGAGCAGCATGGTAAGGGGGCCGGGGCCAGGGCTGGGGGGCAGTCAGGGGACAGGGGGCAGTTGGATGGGGTGGAGGTTCTGGGGGTGGTGGTCAGGGGATGGGGATCGGGGGGGTTGGAAAGGCATGGGAGTCCCAGGGGGCCTGGCAGGGGGTGGAGGTGTGGATAGGGGTCGGGGCAGTCAGGGGACAGGGAGTGGGGGTGGGGGGTAGGGACCGGGGGTCCCGGGAGGGGGCAGTCAGGGGACAAGAAGCAGAGGAGGTTGGATGGGTTGGGGGTTCTGAGGGTGGCAGTCAGGTGGTGGGAAGCAGGAGGGGGCAGATAGGGGGCGGGGGCCAGGCTGTTTGGAGAGGCACAGCCTTCCCTACCCGACCCTCCATACAGTTTTGCAACCTCAGTGTGGCCCTTGGGCCAAAACGTTTGCCCACCCCTGAGCTAGAGACTCAGGCTCATCAGTGTGGAGGCTGCAGCAGACTCATAAATCTCTATATGTGGTCTAGTCACCAGAAGGGGACAAAGGGTCACAGTCCATTAGCATGGGTTACACACACCCGAAGGTTCAGAGACGTATTGCAATTCAAATCGTCATATGGGTCACCCCTAATTGGGTCATCTGTGGTTATCTTTGGATCTAAAAAGCATGAGGCTCTGCTGCTTGGTCCGTTAGCTCAGGCAACAGGAGCGCATGGTTTTAGACCCAGTGGTCCCTGCGTTACACCTTTACAGAGACTGCACTGAGTTGGTTCTTATACTCCTAAAAAACTGCACGCTCTCACAGATAACTGATTTTGCCAAACCCTAGTCACAACCAGAGGTTACCACTAAAAAGCCAGGAATCACCAACAGCTATGGGAGCTGAGAAGCCAGTTTCCCCCATATGAAGAGGGATGAGTAGCTAGCTAATGCTCACTTTTTAATGGCTTGTTTCATGTTTGGAAAACAAAATGTTAACTCCATGGAACGAGTGTAGTGTTTGTGAGCATGACTAGCCAGAACCACGCCTAGGAAACTTTCATTTTGAAATAAAAAGCTAGTAGCATGATCTGTTTTTTGGTTTTGCAAGCACACAAGTCTGAGTGAGTGAAGTTCAGTATTAATCCAGGCAGGGCTCTCTCTGAATGCTATACAGAGTGCACTACTGATTCCCTTTACCTTCCCACAATAAAGTACCCACAATACAGATGACAGTATTTCTCTTTCCTTTCGTCATTAGGCAAAGTATGCTGTGTGATAAAATCATGATGGCCTAAGCTAATGTGGCACTGTATCAACCAGCAATATTTTTGAAATGGCTGCATGTGAGAAAAATGTCTGGTTCCTTATAGTGTTATTAGTTATATTACTATATTAGCTGCTAATAGCCAGTTCCCTTAGCATTTACAATAAAAGGTTCTTCTCTGTTTTCCTTTTAAAGCAGAATGAGGATAATGGTCACTTTATATTCATAGCCTGCAACATTAAAAATATAAACTATACGCAAGGCAGAAGTGATTCCCTAGTACTCCACTGCTACAGTCCTAACATATCTGACTGCCATGCACTACCTACTCAAGGATACTTATCTTTAAATGTGAGGCAATGAAGCTTCTAATGTAGTTTACCTCCAGCTGTATTCTTGTTTGCTTTCTTCACTAATTGTTTTGGAATATGGGGACTGATGACCCTTTGCAAATGGCCTTTTTAGCAGATGATGGGGAAGCAGCCCTTGAGGCTGGTAAAAAGGGTTGCAGGAAAAGAGCTGTTTGAAGGTACATGGAAGGCAGTTCCGTCAGCTTCCTTGTAGGTCAGGGTGAAGAAGGTGCTCGCTTCTTTGACCAGGTAGCTCTCTGGATATAGAGTGCAGTACAGCACTGCCAAAACTATCAGGACAGTGGTTTTTATTGGAGATCAGCCCCAGTTTCAGTTTTCAGACCTGGAAATGCAGTTTACAGTAGTTTGGGGTGTTTGGACCAGAGATTTGCCTAGACCCACTGCAAGGACAAGGTCTGCTGGGCAGACTGGATTTGGATTTAGATCTGAACTTCAAAGTTTAGGGCTGTTTGTGTCAGGCTTATTACTCGATTTGTTTGTCTGAGAATGAATGAGTGAAGACGTAGTTTTACTCTCGGCTGGCCAATTTTCTTTCAGTATTCTTTCTAGTGTGCCTGAGTCATGCTGGCATAGTCTATAAGCACTTGACCTCTTTAAGATTTTATGGGCTTTGCAAGTATCCTTGTGAAGAGATTGTGTCACTAACCTCTGCCCTAAGAGGCTTTCAGCCACAGGAGTAGATTCTAAACACTATGGCCTGGATTCCAAACACTATTCTCAGTTTCATGGCTGTAAGCCTAGAGAAACTGCATCCCCACTGCATCCAGCTCACATCTTCTCATTCTCCCTCATGCGCCATCATCCCTGCGCAATTCCAGCTCTCTTCTCCTCTCCCTCATGCTCCATCTTCTCCCCTGAAAACTCCGAGGAAACCCCTTTGTAACCTTCTTCCACTCTCACCTTCTTCCACGCTCATCCTTGTGCTTTCACTGCCTCCCTCTTTTCACTCACTCAGGAATTCCCTTCTTCATCCATGCTATCCTGAAAACACATTTTTTTTCTTGTGGACTTTCTGGCATGACATCTCCTAGACAGCCTCACCAATTTGACCATCTACTATCAGCCAATGTATATTTGATCTGTATTATCTGCACCTGAATTAGACAGTGAGACAGCTTTGTGTCTATGTACAGCATGAATCAACTGTCATGCCTCAACAAATATCCTGTCCTGTTTCTGTAGAAGTTTATGACACAGATTTGCCAAGGCAGAAATTGCAGCTGAGGGTAAAGACACGCTCAATTACTTTCCTCCTGTGATACTCTCTGAATCCCAGATGAAGTGCTGAGAGTTTCCACCTCTTTTCCCTCCAACCAGCAGTCATGCATTTATCTTAGAAGAACAGAAGACTCTCTACGGGCTGCACCTCACATTGCTTTGTGGGTGACTGCTATTGCTTTCAGCCCCATTTCCATAGTGCTGATTACCCCAGGAACAAAAGGCTGAGTCTAAGCATTAAAGCCCTGATCCTGCAATTGACTCCAGGCAAGCACAAGAGTTAGTCCATGTGAAACATGTCACAGGATCAAGGCCTAAATTCGAAATCTCCCCTTGTGGGTTCACAGAGCACTATCCGTAAGCCTATAGTCTTACCAGACTGATGAATGTAAAACAATAGAGGCTTATTCCACCTTGTGATAAATTCTGAGCAGGCTTTCTCTGACTCATTCTATGGGGCTCGCAATTCTATAAACACTTAACGAATATTTTATTTACTTTAGCAAAAAAAAAAAAAAAAAAAAGCAGCAGCTCATCGAGTACAGCTTGAAATAAAAAGAAATGAGTCATGACATTCATTTTATATGTGCTATTCTCTCCATAAAGGGAAATAAATGTTAAAAAGATTTCTCTTTCTAGATTGCCAGTGATCTGCTCTAACATGAGCAATTGCATACACCTACTCAGGGAGACTAGGGAAAATTCTCTCTCCCCTCATATACCTATTTAATGGGATAAGCTGGAAATGTTATGCTTTGATACCAGTTTCACTGAAAATACTGTAGGTGGATATAATAAATTCTATTCTAATTAAAATAGGACAAACGTTCTAACACTTCATACACTGAAGAGAATGGGGGAAAATGCCACACAGTGTAGGAACTTAGGCCATGTCTAAACTAGAGCCCTTACAGCAGCATAGCTGTACTGATGCAGATGCACGGCTGTAAGATCACCCGAGTTGCCACTTCTGTGCTGACGGGAGAGAGCTCTCCTGTCAATATAATTAAACCACCCCCGATGAGCGGTGGTAGCTAATTGACGGGGGAGTGCCTCCCACCAACATAATGCTATCCCCGCCTGTGCTTCTGTAGGTGTAACTTATGTCGCTCAGAGGGGTGTTTTTTACACAAAAGTGCTCGTGCAGACATAGCCTTCGGTTCCTCTGCAGGGAGTGGTTTCTAGTGGTTAGGACATATGATTGGGAGTCAGGCTGGACGTGTGGCTTTTGTTCTTAACTCTGCACCTGCTGTGCGATTTTGGACTGATCACTCACCCTCAATTTATTCATTTTCAAATGGTTGTGGAATGGCAGTACTTCACAGGGCTTAACTAATTCATTAGTAAAAAAGTCTTTAAATTCCTCAGTGAAATGCACCATAAAAAGTGCAAAGCATTAATACTGAGGAACAAAACCTACTTCTTTTACTGTCACGAGAGCTGCTGAGACATCTCACTCTTTGTTTGTCTCTCCTGTGTCCTTTTCCGTTCTTTGATGTGAATTCTGTGGTGGGGTTAAATTGTGAATGATATTCAAGCTATGGTCTGACTAGCCCTTTGGGGTGATCTGTGCACCTTACTGTACCTAAGATTTTCCAGATGCTATTACAGTACATTGCACACACAGGAGTCTTAACATGGTAATTTATGAAAGGAAGACTATGTTAAAATTTGGGCAAGTGGTTGAGCTTATGCAGGGTCAGAGATTGAGCCTGCATTTTGTGCACAGAGAGGGTTTTTCACAGCCTGGATACATTTGATTGCAATGCAAGATTTCCTTTGCTGCTAACCCCTCACTTAAGAGATAATTCAGCTGCTAACAAATCAGATTTGGGCCTCTCTTGGGAAGGGACTGCTAACTACTTCAGATTCTGTGGGATAGTTTTATGATGTGGCGTCCTAGCCAGCGGGGACTGAAAGGAGACCACCTAGCTTGTTTTGCATATGATTTTATTTTAAAATTAAACTCTGGTCTCAGAAGTGAAAGCTTAGTGCTTAAGCCATGCAGCCCTCTGATTTTTTTCCCCTTTGTTTCTGCTTTATGTTCTGGACTGCTTTGCAGCAACAATCCTGTGGAAAACTTATGAAATTGCCTCCACAAACACAGTAATTTTATTAGGACAGGTTTCTTCAAGATAGCTTTTCGGGGACTGATGTTTTGTTGTTGCTGTGGTGATTTTATAGCCCAGGCTACCTCTGGCAGTTTTCTCTTTGGACTTGATCCTGGGAGGGACTGAACACCTTCAACTTCCCCTGAAATCAATGACCAAAATCAGTATTAGCATCAGCTGGAATTTACGGCATTCATACTACAGATGTTCCGTGCATGAAAATCTCAGGAGGAAATAGAAATGAAATATTTGTAGAGAACAGTTTTGGAGTGTTTTATTGTTGTTGTTCACAATCTGCTTAGATTTTCAGAGAGAAGGGGAGTCTGGTGCCAGATAAATGCAGCCTGAATGATGACTATTAGAAGAAGCATTTCCAACTTCTAAATTACTTCTAGACTGTGGTGATAAAGAGAGACTATCAATATTTCTGTCTATCTATCTAACTCAATGTGATGTGTAACTATAAATGAATGAATCATGGGGTTGCCTGTTGCTCAATCTTAGAAATAGTAGTTCCACTGAAACAGAGTGATCAAGAAATGAAAGATTAATGCTCTTTCAAAAATATATTTTTATAATATAATCCTCTTGTAAACAAGAGAAAATACATCCTTCTGGGACTCGTTAGCCAGTATTTTCAAAGTTGAAATGAAAGAAGCTATTGGATTCCAAAACTATTTCACAATTCCATGCTGTTTGGATGAAACATGTGTTTACTGTATGTAAATGAACAAGACATTCTGTTCTTTTAGGGACTCTTCAAATATACACTTATGTTAGTCAATTTGGCTTATACAGGAAGATCTCCTCCTTCAGTAGAATTAGGGTGGATGATAGTGTGCAAATAAAAGGTTTCCAGACTAACAAAAATGTAGAATAAGTGCAACATTATCTTTTTGTCAAATGTAATTTAAGAGTTTTACTTTGCTATTTACTAGATGCAGATTATAAAACAGACTTGTCTATGAAAGACATGTGAAAGAAGAAGACACTATTACAATAAATCTTTTCTCTGTTAACACTTTCCTATGTCAAGCAATACCTCCTCAAGATGCTAATACACAAGATAGCTCAAAAATGTCAACTCCTCAGCATGTGAATTTCTTTTACTAGCTTGAGTGGCTGCACCCTGGTAATCCATGTGCTGAGTTCTGTATTGCAAACTTCAAAGAAATCTTTTTTTCCCTATTAACAGGGACAATTCAGAATTCAATGTAGATCCAGTGAGTACATTCCTTATCAAGTTTGCACAAAGCTGTTCACCTTTATTCCTTTCTATTCAGATTTAGCATATCAAACATTGAGTGTAATGGGACTACAGTGTAAGTACAAAATGATAGCAGCCATGTTGGCCAACATGTCAGGGATTGAACTGGGGACCAATTAATGAGCTAAAGCACTAAGGTGGAGCAGTATGAGTCATATTCTCTGTGGATTGGGCACAGAAGGGTTCTGTAACTCACACTCACCAGTGGGTTACAAAAGCACTACTCAAAGTGAGTGAGGATTACAGTATTGGGCCCTTAATACAATATGTCAGTACAATGCTTGAGTGCCTGATTCTTGGAATATTATAAGCCTATTAGGTTTAGATTTTGCATATGAAATTTTGCTGATTTACTCAAAAGTTCCTTGCTTAGTACTGATCTGATGGATGACTTTTCTGAACTATTTTGCTGTTGAAGTATTATGCCATGTGGCTAGTAATAGAGGGATAATTAAGATAGATTGTGTACCTTGAGCTTCTGGGATTCTGGTGAAACCTGGGTGGTGGGGTAAATCTGAACCTCAGAGCAGAGTTTACTGGATATCAATAATCTAACATAAAGAACACTCAAGCTATAGGTGCTCTTGCCATCAATTAAAAATAGAATACTAAAACAATTACAAAGTGAAATGGCTACACGCTCCCCTACACTGGTCAGCTAAGATATATTATCAATCAAATCAAAATCTCTTCACCCTGAAGTTTCCTCAAAGACACATCAGCTCCGATTGCCTCAGCCCACCCCTAATACCTGGTCTAAAAGAAGGGCTTTGCAGCATGCTAGAAGGTCAACAAACTGGGCTACTTTGTGGAATTCTCTTCCCCACCTTTGGTCCAGTTTATGGGCCCTCATGGAGAATGCCTTGCAAGCAGTTCTGTCTCACATACAAACGAACTGCCAGCTCAAGCATATCTGCTTGACCTCAGCTAGGGCAGAGACAGGTTCTCAGGTAAACTGCTGGAAAACTGGTGATGGATTTTGCTATCCTGATACACGCTAAAACTTCATGAAATTTGACTGTTGGTGAGGCACTTAATATATATGTTTATGGACTTCATAACACATATGCAAAGGCATCCATCCACCTCACTACAGAAATAGGCATATAGGGCTTAATTGCAAAACTGCACCTGCACTTTTAAACACAGGCTGGTATGCCATACCAAACGCATTCATGCACCTGAATATTTTGGAGGAACAAGAATCTCCCGATGTTACCCTCAAATCATCTGCTGTTGAAGTAATAGTAGGCGGTGGTGGAGCAGCAATGCCGGAGGTCATTGGTAAGTGGCCTAGTGGTGGCCCAGGGTTGTGCTGAGTGCCAGACATGGAGCAAGCAGATACAAATGTTCCTCCTCTAGTGGCAAGAAGTGTTTATAGTGTCATCTGTAAAGGCTTAGTCCCCATTACGTAATGGATTGTAGGCATCATCAGTCCAGAGAGGTTTTCTTTTTTAAATTTTCACCTCTCCATGTCTAAAAGCTTTTCCATCATTTCCATCATTGGAATCATTCCATCATTCCATTCCAAATCCTCTGGTTTGGCCAAACTGGGTTCCACATAAGACTGTAAGGGGTTGGGAGGGACAATGACTTCAAGTCAGCTTTATGGTCTCCTGATATCGGGGTTGGTCTGGTTTCCACTGTAACTTAGAGTAGGCTCATAACCACACTCCCTGTCCCCCGGGGACATAGAAACAGAAGACTCTTGGACAAAGGGTATCCTAACAGGCTCTGATAGGCTGCCCCTTATGTGTGTTTGAACTGCCAGAACATCCTGAGCAGGGCTGAGGGTCTGGTACTTCCTTTTTCCAAAATATATTGGAGGCTAATTGCTATTCTGAGTAGAAAAATGGATTATTAAAATACCATTTTATCTGGTCTTCGTGATATGATTCTCACCCTTTGAACTGAGTTCACAGTCATGCAATTAGGCTTTTCCTGAGATTTTGCTTCATGAAGTGAAAAGAACATTTTTTTTTTAAAAGTTTTATGTGTCAGTTTTACTCATCCACCTGCATTCGGATACTGTCCCACACTCCTGGTCTTTGAGCACCTATCTAGAAATAGCGTTTTCTCTTACTGTCTCAGGACTGCTTTGAGGGATGCTATATGGCCCCAAAAATTATATTTTAGGGAAAATATGCCAGTGGAGCTAGTCTATTTCAATACTGTACACAGAACGTCTTTCTGAGACTTAGCCCTAAATGCAATTACTGTGTGTTCAAGATATAGAGTGCATCAGAGAAAAGCAAAGCAAAAAAACAATACCAATGCTCCATACAAAAGGAAGAAATATTCTTGCCAAGATTTTACACAATCTATAACCAAAGCAACAATTTTTCTGGAAAAGTTTCTCATTTCAAATGCCCTACTCAGGAGAAATATTAAAAACATGTACTGATCCTAAAACACAGATATGTTGTTAACGCCTGTATACACTAAGGATATTATTAAAATGCCTCATTTTATCTATATGCAGAAAGAGCCTTATCCTGTGAGGTGCTGAACACCTGTTTCCCACTGAAGTCAATGTGGGTGCTCAACACCTTTGAAAAGAAATCACATACACGTGTTCCTGAAACTCACCTGTCCTTGTGAAATATTTCCAGTGGAGTTACTCTTGTAGAGAGTCCTTGTTCCACTTTACCTAGCTGAGAGTGTTATGAAACAACACTTAGGAAAATCAAATTTCTTATGTGACCCCACCCCCCCCCCAAGCCTCTTTGATACTTATTTTGGTTTAATAAGGAATATTACTTTAAAAGCTATAATAATTTATTTTGGTCCTTTTGGTGCATGAGAAACTATTTATTTGTTTGGCTGATTATCTAAAAGTCTGACATGAAAATGCAAAGCTAATCTGTACAGTAAAAAATGTAATAAAATACATAATTAACAACATTTAAAAAAACATCTCAGCAGCTCATTAATAACTCAGCTGTTTTACATTTCTATGGTAAGAGTGGAAGACAGTACACAATAGAGTACCAGTTATTTTAAAATATCTGAATGTTTATTTAGTTTTGAGCCAACAATGAGATCAGATACCTGAGTGATGGGCAGCAGTCTAAAACCCATACAAGTCTGGAAATCCACTCTGCCACTGACGTGCAGGGACTTGACACTAAACTCCCCTTAGCATGTCTGGGAAGCTCTAATGATTGAAATATTAGATACTCTTAAGCATGCATTTATCTGTAGTTTAAAACAAAATTTCAGACCAAGAGCTTGTCTCTTTTAAAACAAGTTAGTCTTGCTCTTTATACGATTTTATCTCTCTGCCCTTTAAACAACCCTCTCTCTGCTGTGATCAGTCTGCTTCTCCCTCTGTGTGTTTTGTTATTAATACTATAATTCAGAATTTAGAGCATCTGGCTGTGTTGCTGAATGTTTCCTGTATTCTGCCTTCCCTGCCATGTGATTCTGTTTCTCTACATACTCTAGATGTTTGACAATCTTCTAACTATGAGATATGCAAGCTGGGACTGGGGATTTTCCTTCTGCAGTTAACTGCTGTGTATATAGTTTGTGGAATTACAGCATTAGGTTCCTTAGCTTCTGCTCAGTCTGGAGTTTCACTTCCGGAATGCTTGCACATCACTTTATTCTTGGCCCAAATAGCTGAATTAAATAAGATGAAATTGCTTTTGATTAAATGTTTAGCATTAATGATAATACAGTGAGTTAGTCGTTATGTTGGTTAGTGTATATTAAGCCACAGAGACTCTTAAATTAGCTTTGCATTGGATACACTATTCAATCATTCAAAGTGGGTCAAATCTCTCAGGAGACCACAGACCCCTGAATGTACCCGAGGCCCAAATCTTTATGGGATATTCAGGTATCTTATTGCACCTTGCTGACCTGTCAGATACCGAACAACAAAATGATGCAGAAGGGGCTCCGGAGCATTGGCTGGAGTCTGGTATAGCTATTGAGGCAGACCCATTTCCTAGCACCAGGGTTAAGCAATTGTGTTTTGCCATTTCATGTTTTCACAGGCCCCTTTCAGATGCCTGTCTTTGGGGAGTGTCCTTTCATTGTTCTTATCCTAGCCTGAGAATGTCTGGGGGTGCCCCATCTCCTAACAAACCTTCGCACCTTCAGAGAAAATTGCAAAGTCCACTTTTTTGGTTTAACTTTCCCACGGTAACACTGTCAAAATAGTACCCCTCCCCACCAAAATCCAGTCCCTGAACAGACAGGCAGAACTATGGGCCAGATCCTGGCTCTGATACAGCCTCTTTGGGCTGCTCTAGCAGTGCAAACGTACAACAAAATCCACTCAAGGAGCCTAAGTACTGAGGGTTTCTTCAGTGGGGGGCATCCCCAGGTGACACACACCACAAGTCCCTTCACAGTCTCTGGTCTGTGGTGTGTGTCACCTGGGGATGCCCCCCACTGAAGAAACATGTCTAGGGAATGACTGTTTGCACTTCAGCAATCCATGACAGCGTAATGGCTCCTTGGTTGTGCTGCAACCAGTGTCATTTAGAGCAGCCCTGAGGCAGCTGATCTGGCCCCCTGCAGGCTCCAGGAATAGGGCATGAGGGTGTAAAAGTGTCTGAGTGCCACCTTGGTCCCCTCTCAATCGGCACTAAGCAGGGCTTGGCTGCAGCTGAGAAACAAGCCCTATACATTTATATGCACATTTCATTTAACTGTGGGAGGTAGTTAGATACCTCAGTGGATATAGAATACCTAAGAATGTACTGTGGCATCAACAGCAGTGGATGTGAAAGAGGAACTTGGGCAGTCACCACATCTGTAAAATCTGCACACTAAGCTTATGCTGCGGCTATGTTCCCAGAAAAACCTCAGCAACTTCCTCTGACAAATTTCTCCCCTGTTAGTCCATAAAATGCCTAGTTCTACATATCTTGTGATCTAAAACACTTATGGACTTAGATGGGGGGTTTAGAATGTGCAAGGACAGCAGGATGGGATTTCAAGTGTATCTCCTTTAACAAAGAAGACTGAATTGTAAAGCTTTGGCCAATGGTTTCTTCCACCCCCGTTCAGAGGAGCATTGCCCCGTATGCGATTTGTGCATCAGTCACAATAAGAAAACTAACAGATACAAAAAAAAATAGTGAAAATTGAATCATTTTCACAATCTTATGTTAAAGCTCAGCTCAGTGGCTCTGTACAGCATGGGGGGGGGGGCAAAATAGATCAATAGCTGAGTTCAACTCTTCAGTATGTGACTGGCAAAACCACACCCAGCTACCACATATTTTGGAGCTTTGGTGTAGAGAAATCCATGAATCAATGTTGTTTGGCAAACAGAGCACATCAGTATTTTTTTAAAAGGACATTTTTTAAAAATAGTGGTCCCTGTTCAGCTGTTGCCCTTGAAATGGGTCTATAAATGATTTTTTCACATGTTGGAGTGTGTTCCAAGCCCACTATAGTTGCGCCTCTCTTCTAAAGCAGACTAGTAAAGTAGAGAACTCATGTAAAAGGAATGGGTAATGAAATATCAGAGACCCTGGCCCGTAACAGACAAAACCACTACACTACTAGGTCAATCCGCACTTCAGTTGATAGTTGCTGGGCCATGCTTCAAAAATGCAGTGAAATGAATAACAGACTGTTACAATGATCCTGCAAAATAAATAGCAATGCCCTGAAGACACACTAAAAACATATAAGGAAATGGAACTTTTTTCTCTGTCTTAAACAACATTTTGCACAATGGACAAAAAGCCAAGGAACACATTTTTCTCGATGATTTAAGTTGCAGTATGCTGATACATTTCTTCCAATAGCAACAATTAAAATAGCCTTCTTGTGTTCCCAGAGTGTAGGCGTTATTTTTACTATTAACCCGCATGTATTTGAACAATAGTAGCTGCCCACAGTTTTACCTTGCTTTATTCAGAAGACGGCTGGTTTTGGGGGTTATTTTGTTCCAAAAATCTAGTATATGTATAGAAATTAGAGAAGTTCACACCAGAACTTGATCCATATTTCTCCAAAGTTGGGGGGACTTTAGATCTGGGATCTTTGGATAGCTCATTTTAAAAATAAGGGCTGGCCGCAGATTCCGCTCCAAATTTTCCCAAAGTTTGGAAAGTTGTTCAGGTCTGGTATTTTGGTTTGGGCCTGTCTTGTGCGGTAAGGTTGTTTTAAAATGATTGCTGAAAGGAAGACTTAAACACGATAGTTTAGGTCAAAAAATGTGGGCTACTTTAAACTGAAGAATTCTTTGCACACTGAATATCTCTAACCTTTTCAAATGAATGCCACCTAATTTGCCAAAAATTTATCAGGCCCATTAATATCATTTTTATAGGACGCACACTTAAACAACGATTATCCTAGAACAAGAGGTTTGCTTGTATTCCTGCTGAAAGGATTAATTATGCTGATGCAGAAGCAAACAAGAGGAAACAAAAGTGAAGAAGTAAACAAAAGGAAATCATTCTGGCATATTTTCCATTAGAAATAGGGAAAGAACATTTTTGCCCAATTCGAAAATGGAAAATTATTAAAAAACCCTATTTTAATTTCTAAATATCCTAGATTGTATTAGGAAGAACTGAAAGAGAACATCTTAAAAATAACTGCAGAAAACTGTATCCTTAAAAACAAGGGGAGTGACCTGAGTGCGTGCAGATCAGAGTTGCTATACTGAGCAATCCTGAAAACAATTGCATTAGAGGAAACATGAGAACAGAAAAATGGCCATACTGGATCATGGCAGTGTTCCATCTAGCCTAGTATTCTGTCTTCTGTCCCAAGTCCAGAAATCTATACAGCAATTTTACAGTCCTACAGCCTGAGCCTGGAGTTGGCTGGCACAGGCCAGCCGTAGGTTTTTCCTTACTGTGTGGACATATTTTAGGGGACTATGGACAGTCAGAGCATATGTTAGAGCTGCCCTGTGGCTGCTCTGAGTTACACCCACGACTGGTTCAGCTCCAGAATTTGGGAGATGCAAAGGTACCTAAAGCTATGTTTGTTCCCCTGTGCCCAGCACAGATATGGAGGATCTAGGAATTGGCTCAATACTTGTAGAAATATAAACTGCACTAATTCTTATCTTTCCCATTAGTATTTTGGGTCTGATTCTGAGAGTGCTGAGATCCACAGCTCCCATTGAAATCAACTGCCGTGATGGGCGCTCAGCACAGCAGAGTCAAACCCTTCATTTCCATCTGTGATATTAGTTTGCATGTTAATTTAATGGTCTGTAAAGAAATATTTCAAATTGGATCAAATATAGGGTGATCATATATACTGTTTTGGCCAGGACGGTCCCTTTTTTAAGCCCTGTCCTGGCCCTTTTTTTGCCCCAAAAGGAAGCATTTGTCCCGTTTGCTCTTGCTGACTTGATCAGAAGAGCAAACAGGACAAATGCCCACTTCTGTCAAAAAAGTGGAGTGTGGTATGGAGGGGGTGAGCAGAGATGCCAGACCCCCACGGGGGGAGACAGGGGTGTGGGAGAAGCAGTGTTCCAGCATGTGTGGGGGAACCCCCATTGTGCAGGGTGGCCCCTCAGGTTCCAGTGACCGGGCAACAGCCTGGCACGTGGTGGAGGGAGTGGGGGGAGAGACAGGATTACAGCGACTAGCAACAGCACTGGGGTGCCCTTGGGCGAGCAACTGGGGGTGTCCAGTTTTCTTTTTGGGAAATATGGTCACCGTAATCAAATATATCTTATCTGTGAAGTTTTTACCAATTCCTAAGTCAGGAAAGATGCAACTGTTTCTGTAGATGCCATCCGAAGCTATAAAGAGGCTTTCCATTTTGTCAGAAGTGTTAGTAGGATGAGCAGAGGCCATGCACAGTGTAAATGTGGTTCTGCTAAAGTACAAACTCCTGGGGGAATAAACACAGACAGTATTAAATTGCTTTATCATTAGAAGTTCCCAGAGTACCATAATGATTGAGAAAGCAGACGGGCTGGCAACAGCACAGAAGAAGGGAATATATTAAAGCTGAAAAATGCAATAAACATTTTAGTCTGGTTCACATATCTATGCTCAGCTGTGGTAATGTGTAACATGGGTTGCTGTTCTATGCAGCAACATGACTCAGAACGACTTCACTGGCTACTGCAGGAGAAATCTGCTGGCCTAAGGACCCTGTTGATATACTGAGAACATTTTTCAAACGAATGTTCAGGGAAACATTTTTGTAGGAACATGGATAATTAATTCTCAGGAAAAACAAAACAAAAATCCTTGCAAATAGTGGTGGCCCATTCTGAGCACTATAAATCTAGGGAGATTATAAGGAGAAAATAGGGGGCTTGATTATATGAAAAAAGAAATGATATTTTTTCTTAGAAGTTAGAAAATCATTCACTTGGTGAAAAGATGGTATTGTATAAGTCACCGTGATCTTAGTGTTAATTCCTTCTCTTCTGTAACCACTGTGTCTTAGTCATGTAGGCCTCTGTGATGGAGTTCACTCACCAGAGCGATGCCTCCTGCTGGCCATCTCGCAGATTAGCTATCTTGCCCTCTCCTGGTTGTGCCTCTCCCACTGCCTTCTCCGCATGCAGACCCATCTCAGCACCAGAACCGCAGTATCCTTTTCATGACTTGGCCCTCCAGCTGTGTCTCCATCTATGTTTTCCCCTGTTGGTGGAAGTATCTTGGAGTTCAATAGTCCAGCCACTTCCTCAATGGCACATGGGGGGACCTGGGCCCACCCACTACTCCAGGTCCCAACCCTGTAGATGGCAGCCTCCTGCTGCTTCTCCTTAACTTCTCTGCCAATACTGCTTCAATTCCCTGAACCGCTTTCCCATGGCCCCAGGCACCTTATTCACCCTCTTCTCAGGGCCTCCAGTCAGCAGGTCCTAGCAGCCAGCCAGGAGCTCCCTCTTGCTTCCCTGGTCCCTGCCAGCAACTGCTCCATCCAAGGGTTACCTTCCTGCAGCTGACTAGAAACACAGTCTCTATTTCTTGGACTCCCTGCAGCAACTGACTATCTGTAGCTCTGCAGCTGCTTTCATGTGAGCCTGCTGGGCCCTGACTGGCTGATTCATACAGTCTTCCTCCAATTGGCTGCTTCCTGCGCAGCCTCCCTAGGATGCTTGGAGGACTAACCTCCACTGCTCCTTTCTGGGACAGGGTGTGGCAGGCCCATGAGGCCTCCATTAACCCCTTCCACTCTGGTGTGGGGCGAACACCCCATCACAGCCCCATATTAAAGTACTTCTCTGAATCTGAGCCTTAACCTGATTAAATTTAGCATTGATTTACTAGGATCAACAGTTGAGAGGAGGTAAGAACAGGGCACTAGCTTGTTGGGTGACCTATGTCAAGTCACTTTACCCCTTCTGCCTTAGTTCCCCTGTCTGAAAAATGTGTATAATAATTCAGTGGAAATACTGCTGCCACATTATTTATCTAAGGCAAAACTGGAAAGTATTTTAGGGTGACTACATAGGCTCTATATAAGAACTCTATTGCTGTAAGACTTTTCTTGATCTTCAGAAATAATCTAGAAGTCAAAGCATCATTGGACAAAGTCATTTTACTTTTAACTGATATTCCACAGCTCTCTGTAATAGCTTCTCCAACCTCTGTATATAGGCTGAAACCTTCTTGTCCAGGTCACTGATTTTCAAGGTGCTGACCCTGTCCTAAGCTGGGCCCCTGAGATGCTCTACTAGACACCTTCACTTTTCTGTATCTGGTATCTGCCACTCTTGCACCAATTTGGTGTTGTCTCCTAACTGACAGTCCACCCCTTCTTCACCAGGTGTTTTGACTCCCTGCACCCGAAAATAACCTTGGACTTACAACAGAGGGCTGACTCAGGATGGGGCTTTTCCACTGCTTGCCCCACAGCCTTTGCTCATACATCAGGAGATACAGTGGCACCCAGGATTGGGGCTGCTGGCCCAACAGCCCCAGCATATCACCCACCATCTTAGCCTCCTTTTCCAAGAAAGCTGTCATTTTCTTTAACAACTCTACATCTGAAGCAGGGTCGGGTGGGGGAGCTGGGTTCCACAGGCTACCAGTTTCCACACATCATCCGCCACTTGGAACTTGTGAAGGTTCCACCGCTGCCGGCAACTCGCGTAATGCTGCACAGGCATCCTCCTTCCCTCCTAAACATGCGCCCAACATGTATACAGCCATGATCTTCCAACATGTATACAGCCATGATCTTCCAACATGTATGCAGCCATGATGCAAAGTATATTTCCCCAAAATAACGTGCTTTCCCAAATTAATTTTTTTTTTCAAGATGTGCTTGCAAGGGCTACTAACCCAGGAACAATCCCAGAACAAGCCTTCCCACCCGCCAAATGTAACCTTTCTGCTAGGTGTTGTCAGCAGTAAAAAGGGATGAGTTCAAATATCTAGGGGTTCCTCTTAAAATTAACAAATACCCCTGGCTCAAACTCCCACGCCAATACCTTGGAAAAAACAAAATACCTGTCCTAAGTGCCTTGAACAGGCAATACGTCCCTTCTCACAAGCACTCAGTCTGTGTTTAAAACAAAGACAACTTTATTATGGGGCAGAGGAACAGAACATTAATTTGGAAAAACACACCAATAAATCAACAGTATGCTTATATGAATAGTAAGTAAAATGACCACCCATGACATCTTTGGCAGTAGTCCTTTGCCTCAGTTTCCCCACCTACCAGAATGAGCATCTGATGGAAAACTGTCCCCTTGACACCCCACTTCCCCGCTTTTCCCCGCTCTGGCTGGGTAGTCATGTCCCAGACCCAAGCGTGCACTCAGGCAGGGCCCGTATGAAACCACCAGGGAGAAGGGCTGCCTGGCTCCTATGAAGTGAGGCGGTGCTGCTGGCTCTGTGCCATCTTTCACTGTTTCACACATGCTGTTGCCTTAGCTGCAATGCTGAGCCCAGGTCCTCAGACTCCACCACCCAGCCCAGCTATAGAGATTACAGCTCCGTTGGTGTAGGGTAAGGGTGCCTTGCTGTGGCCTCTATGTTGCCCCTCCCCGAGATACCAGATCTAGGTCCTCAGGCTCCTACCCAGCTCTCATGATCATAGCTCTAGTAGCTCTGGCTAGGTGCCAAACCCAGAGTGCACTCAACTCTATCGTTATATTGTAGCGTAGGTTCAATGGCATATGAAAACCGTCAAACAAAGTCCTTGGTACCAGGGATTCACCCTCCCCTTTCAGCTGGGGGTCCTTTCCCTTCTGTGACTGGTTTATTTCCCTGTGGTGTCACACAGAGGTGTTGTGGTGAGGGGAACTCCTCACTCAGAGCATATTAAGTACAGTTCTTCTGCCTTTTTTTCACACTATAAGATTACTAACATTTCATTACCCCTCCACCTAAAATTTAATTGAGTTTTAATCAAAACATTGGGAAGGCAGGTAAACATGCAAATAAGGTCTGCTCATTCAATCTTTTCCTCTGGTTCACCAGTTCATGGCAGTAGAGAGCTCCTCCCTGTAGCTGTCACAGGCACTCATTCATAAACCACAAAGACTTGACTGTACCTACAACCAAAATCATTTATCCATTTTGAAATTTCCCCTCATTTTGTCCTTACAAACTAGTGTACCTGGTTTTCTTTTAATGTGATCTAAACCTTCCCTTATAACTTACTGGCTCATACTAAATATTAAACCACATGGACTGACCAATACATTGACTTTGTTGTGACAGATAAATATATTCATAGGCCAAATTGAAGTGAGCACAAAGGCACCAAACGAAAAAATAAAACCCTGATTCTTTGCATTTTACTAACACTGTATAGTATGGAATATTTCTTGCATGCTGTACAATAAAGTATAATATTAATCATTAAAGATCTTACATTTCTGTTCCAGCTTGCATACTGAAGGATCCAAAACCCTTGACAAATTGATACACAAACTAGACACCAGGATCATGCCATCCGGCCCTGAAATGAAATGCAACAACTCTTTAACAGTGCACAGCATCCACAGCACTCGAAAATAGGAAGAGAGGAATATCATACTACATTAAATTATGTGGGAAATCATGGATAAGACATTATGATCCAGATTGTAAGTATCCAGAAAATAACAGTACCATGAGATTTTAATGATCATGTGGGCAAGGACTAAACTTTTAATCACCACCAGTTACACTAAGTCTGGACAATGTCATTGCATTCTCTGAAGAGGCACAAAGGGAAGAGTGCTACCTAATGACTAGGGCCCTACCAAATTAATGGCCATGAAAAACACATCACGACCATGAAATCTGGTCTCCTCTCGTGAGATCTGGTCTTCTGTGTGCTTTTACCCTATACTATACAGATTTCACAGGAGAGACCAGTGTTTCTCAAATTTGGGGTCCTGACCCAAAAGGGAGTGCAGGGTGGTCGCAAGGTTATTTTAGGGGGATTGTGGTATTGCCACCCTTACTCCTACACTGCCTTCAAGCTGGCTGGCCAGAGAGCGGCAGCTGTTGGCTGGGCACCCAGCTCTGAAGGCAGCGCCCCGCCAGCAGCAGCGCAGAAGTAAGGATGGCAATACCATACCATGCCATGCCAGCCTTACTTCTGCTCTGCTGTCGTTAGAGCTGGGCGTCCAGAGAGTGGCGGCTGCTGCCTGAGGGCCCAGTTCTGAAGGCAGCACCTCAGAAGCAAGGGTGACAATACCATACCATGCCATCCTTACTTCTGTGCTGCTACTGGCAGTGGTTCTGCCTTCCGAGCTGGGCTCCTGGCCACCAGCCACCGCTCTCCAGTTGCCCAGCTCTGAAGCCAGTGCCGCCGTCAACAGCAACGCGGAAGTAAGGGTAGCAATACTGCAAACCCCCCTACAATAACCTTGTGACCCCCCCCACAACTCCTTTTTGGGTCAGGACCCCTACAATTATAATGCCCTGAAATTTCAGATTTAAATAGCTGAAATCATGAAATTTACTATTTTTAAAATCCTATGACGGTGAAATTTGACCAAAATGGACCGTGAATTTGGTAGGGCCCTACTAATGGTTCAACAACAACAATTCCTGTAGCTGCCAGGATACTCCTTAAAGCACTAAATGAACCCATCCAAGCACTAAATGAACTCAACACTTTGTTCTTTGAGACCCAAAATGGTCACATGATTCTGTATGGCGACAGGAGCAGCAATATGAGATATAAAACAACTCCGGACTGAGTTGAGTCCATCCTAAACAACTAGTAGAGTATGAACCAGAAATCAGAACTAGCCAGGTGTTTAACAGAAAACAATATTATGGGAGAAGGGAACAGGGGAAGGACTGTAACTACTACTAAGGCAACTATCAGGTTTGATGGACTCTTGAAACTTTTGTCCCAGGGATTTTTCAGACTCCTCAGCTTTGGAGGAACTTTACAGTATTATTCACATTATTATACTGATTCAGACTGATAATGAGTGAAGCATTTAAGATGTTTTGCTAGTAGGCAAACCTCTCGTTAGAACATGAAGCATCTTTTGGGAGTACATTTTTTATGTCCTGGTATAATATGATCAAAACACTGTTAGAGATGTGAGCCAGCTGAAAAATGTTAAAAATGTCTATGCTTAAGACATATTCTTGATACTATATCTACTACACATCTAAAACTGTCAGGTTACAGTGAATTCCAACACTGATATTTTACACTTGAATTAAATGAGAAAGTGAAAGTTGACCACTGGTAATATTAAGTTTGACAATCCTGGTGCATATAAATCATAGCAGAGTGGTTTCATTCA
Organism: Caretta caretta; assembly: GCF_965140235.1. Lineage (NCBI taxonomy): Eukaryota > Metazoa > Chordata > Testudines > Cheloniidae > Caretta > Caretta caretta. The sequence continues at coordinate 34,188,993 of NC_134214.1, forward strand.
CCTATGCCATCAAGCACATCCTATTATAATCTATTGAGAAATGGAGTGTCATACTGTATCTTAAAAGACATTTCTACTTACTACAATTGGTTTATTTGTTTTGTGTAACAGATGAACTAGCTGATTGTGAATCTGGGTTTTTTCTACTTCAAGTTACATATACAAAAAAAAATCTGGGCTATAATTGGTATCCATAGGTTCTTTGGAATAAAATATATGACCAAAGAAGACACAAAACCAAATACTTTACTAACGTAAGCTACCAGGATACCTGGACTATTGTGAAATTTAGCTACTAACCTGAAAAGACAGCCAGATGGCTCTAAAAACAGTGTATGAAACATTGAAATCCAGTCATATCCATTTCCCCGGCTTTCTTTTCTTGTTGATTACTGTGACAGGGTAGTCTGTCACACTACTCAGCGGGGTTAGGGATCGGTCCATCCTCCAAAAATGGGAATGTTACAAACTCCTAAGGAAAAACAAACAAATCTAGGAGAAATTTTCCAGTATATGTAGATGTTATCTGACACCTTCTGAAACCGATGAAGAGACTGCTGTTGACGTCACTGAGCATTCGATTGAACCTGCAACATGTATTTTTTGCAACAATAAGATTTACAAGATCAGATGCAAACGTGTTGTACTCCCACCCTGCTTTCTCTGTTTTTTTGACCTTCTTTTTGTACTGTATGTTGAAAAACGCTTTGCACTGTATACATGTATATTGCCCACAAAACTTGAGATGACTGGAACTTGAAACTAGCTCCAGTCCCCGTGGAGTTCCTCATATTTCACAGGGTTAAAAAACTGAAAAAATCAGTTGTTGGCACTGCATGAAAGTAGTTTAAATATGCTTGGGTTTCACCAGTCATTCATTTGAAGTCTGTTAGGTAGGATTCTTTTTCTGTTGGTTGTATATAATTCAACATTTCAATGAATTAATTGAGGGTTAAATGCCAAAAAAATGTAAGCCACATACAGCTTTTGCTCTCTTTGCTCTGAAGGGAAATGATTGCTTCAATTATCTATTTCTCTTAGATCCTCTACTCTATGACATGTGGACAGTTTCAAACCCATCTTCTTAAGTAGGCAAAACTCCCATTGGCTTCAGTGAAAACACTGCCTTTATCAGGAATACTAGGATAGAACCCTTAGAGGATTTCTTTCATTGTTTGTTAATGATGTTATCTGATTCAGGACAAGGGATAACTTCACCTCCCTTTTTTAACTGATTCTTCCTAAAATATTCTGTATCCTACTCATGTGTATCTACTCTATACCAGACAAACTCTGGTCTCTCGAATGAAATTTTTGTCTGTAATTACATATTGATATCAGTATGCTCCTTGGAGCAATCCTTAGTTGATGTGAGCTCATTATCAGTGGGTTTCTCTTCTTCTTCCTCAGGTTCTTTTCAATACTGACATTAACTTTTCTGAGATCTGCTGAGGTCCCCTTTCCTTTAGGGTCTTACACATCCCTTTGTGGTTAATCATCTCTCTTGCACTGAAATCTCTCTTTCTCCAGTTCTTCTAACAGTTCCATCATCTCTTTTAATTTATTCACTTTCTAAATAACTTACCTGCTAACAGGCTTGCAGCTGCCAACATTATATACATATCAGCTATGTACCTGTTATTTCATTTATAGTCCTGTCATAAATATAAAGGGAAGGGTAAACCCCTTTGAAATCCCTCCTGGCCAGAGGAAAAACTCCTCTCACCTGTAAAGGGTTAAGAAGCTAAAGGTAACCTCGCTGGCACCTGACCAAAATGACCAATGAGGAGACAAGATACTTTCAAAAGCTAGGAGGAGGGAGAGAAACAAAGGGTCTCCGTCTGTCTATATGCTGTTTCTGCCGGGGATAGACCAGGAATGGAGTCTTAGAACTTTTAGTAAGTAATCTAGCTAGGTATGCGTTAGATTATGATTTCTTTAAATGGCTGAGAAAAGAATTGTGCTGAATAGAATAACTATTTCTGTCTGTGTATCTTTTTTGTAACTTAAGGTTTTGCCTAGAGGGGTTCTCTATGTTTTGAATCTAATTACCCTGTAAGGTATCTACCATCCTGATTTTACAGAGGTGATTTCTTTACTTCTATTTACTTCTATTTCTATTAAAAGTCTTCTTGTAAGAAAATTGAATGCTTTTTCATTGTTCTCAGATCCAAGGGTTTGGGTTTGTGGTCACCTATGCAAATTGGTGAGGCTTTTTACCAAACCTTGTCCAGGAAGTGGGGTGCAAGGTTTTGGGAAGTATTTTGGGGGGAAAGACATTTCCAAACAGCTCTTCCCCAGTAACCAGTATTTGTTTGGTGGTGGTAGCGGCCAATCCAAGGACAACAGGTGGAATATTTTGTACCTTGGGGAAGTTTTGACCTAAGCTGGTAAAGATAAGCTTAGGAGGTTTTTCATGCAGGTCCCCACATCTATACCCTAGCATTCAGAGTGGGGAAGGAACCTTGACAAGTCCGGTGGGGGATTTTTCTGTAAGAGTTCAATTGAATTCTGCCTGATTCTCTCTTTCTGAGTTGACCATTTGCTGTGGCCGATCAGTTTTATTTTCTCCTTGTTAATGCTTATTATAATATTTTGCTATGACCACACTTTCTGTTTTGAAATAATTAGACACTGAATGTAGTTAGAAAACATGGAGTGTACCAGCTGGAATGAAATGAAAACTTTGGTTCTATTTCAATGCCGTTCAGGGAGGTGGTGCTACTGCATTGCCATAACTTACATTAATGAGAGACACATGCATACATAGGTCGGTGCAAGGCGGCTTACATCAACCTAACTTTGTACACCAGACCTGAGTCTGCTCTCCTGTTGTTTTTGGGAGCTACTGTCAGGGTGCCATACCCTTCTCAACCCCCTAGCATTCAGGAATATGAAGCCAGATTCTGCTTCCCTTCTGCCCACTGTATTGTACATTACTCCCATTGAAATCAGTGGGACTGCTTGAGGAGTAAGTTACTACTCAGAGTAGTTGAGTACAAAATATACTGTAACGGATCTGCTCTGTACAATGCATCTTTTCTTCAAGTTTTGAATATTCCTTTTAGAGCAGATGAGGTAGGTAATTTGCATTATTCAGAACATTTAGCTACAAACACAATTATTCCTGAAATTTGCCTCAAGCAATGGCAGTCACCTTGCCAGTCAAGTTAAAGCTCTAAGGTCACCTCTCCTCCTTCTGTCTGAGACTGAGTTAACCCGCTCAAAAGTGCCTCTAAAACAAAGATATGGCAGATTCTGAGTGAAATCATGGTGAGATCCAAGGGGAGTTGTAAATTCTAGAATGCTGATGACTTCATTCCTTACAAAAAGAGCTAATGAAAAAATCTTTCAGTGTACGGTTAGTAGGTAAACTGAACTGAATCTTGGGTTCTTAGTCACTTGCCTAATTTGGAAAGGTCTCTCATTTCATATTTGTTTGGGATGCAATACTGGACATTGTGGCAAATTAATGACTTTACCAGGATGTGAGAATATTCATTGTTATCTTAAAATTGCATTAGCATTAAATTTGTGACTCATGGCCAATGATGAGTATGGCACTTAATTCTGAATGATGCCTCCAGGAATAGCAAGTTTAGCTGCAGTCATAAGGTCAGGGGTGAAATAGACTTGGCTAAGAGTGATGTATTCTTGCAATAAACCTCTGTCTTCATGAAGAAAAAAGTCATGTTTTCAAAACAGTTTGCAGAAATGGTTCCCTCTGACCTCCCCACCAATCCAGACATTAATGCCAGTGATGTGCTGCCAAAATATCAACATAAAGATACCTCAGACAGGGATCAACACAACATTTAGTGAGTGAAATACTCTTCATTCCACTTCCTTCCTACTCCCCATTCCTACCCTTCTCCCCACTCCACTTGGGAGCAGGCAGGGACCAGCTGGGAGAAAGGTGGCTGCATTGGTTACAGGTCCCCACGACACAATACAGCAGCATCTTGGACCATCTTCTCTTCTTCGCCCATGCTGCTATGGCTGAGGAGGGCTGCCAAATGGTAGTGTTTCATATCCACTTTGCATGAGTGACAATGGCTACAGAAAGAGGAAGGCAGTGGAGACCAAGACCTGGTCTACACCTAAAACTTAGGTGGACCTAGCCACATCACTCAGAGCTGTGAAAATTTTCACACCCCATGTGACATAATTAAGCTGACTTAAACCCTATTGTAGACACTTCTAGGGCGATGAAAGAATTCTTCCACTGAGCTAGCTACTGCCCCTTGAAGGGGTGGATTTACAACAGAGATGGAAAAACCCCTTCTGCCTACACTCACTCTGCATTGACCAGTACATCCACCCTGACTCAATGCCATTCAGGGAGGTGGTGTTATTTCATTGCTGTATCTGGGCACTTATATTCGTGGGAGACAAATTTTGAGTGTAGATACATTCATAAATCGGCCGGAGCAAGGCGGCTTACATCGACCTAACTTTGTAGTGCAGACCAGTCCTGAGTTTGCTCTCCTATTGCTTCTGGGAGCTACTATCAGTCTGCCCCTCCCTTCTCAACCCCGTTCACATTCAGACAAGCTTAAAACCCACCATCTAGTTTCTTCTCATGCCGCTGTTACAGTCTGTATATCTCTGTACCTTCTCTCTGCTCATTAAAATGTGATACTAAAAAACTCTCAAAAGAGCAAAGAATAGCAGCAACATGAGTCCTATTCCCACAGTTTTAACTATTGTCCCAAACCGCCTCCACTGAGCTCCCAGGAACATGATGCATCTTTTGCTGTTGCTCTGTTGACCTCTGACACTGAGCTGCCGCCCAGTAAACGTTCTCCTAAAGAACAGCATGGTGTCACAGCTGGTTTAGAATCTAAACAAGCCAGTTCTTTGAATAAATAGGTTCCATCTTTCCCTTGTCCTTTATAGAAATAAATCCAATAGCTTTTCTACTCTATTGTCCACTAGCCAGTGTACTCAAAGACTTATATTTAGTGCAAAATGCAATATGGCCTTAACACGTACATAAGCATTCAATGCACTGGAATATATTCTGCTCATGCAGCTACCATACATACTGTTGCACTCAACTGAGCAGGTTAGGAGAAGTACAATAATTTCAGAAGAAGAAAACTTTTTCTTTTTTGCTGGTTTTCCCATGTCCTCTCCCTATTATCCAACTACTCCCTCCTACAGCAGTACTCCTTTTCTTATTACAAACAAAAATTTTCTTTTAGTCATTTATATCAATTTACTGCTTCCCCTTTCCATGGCATGAGAAGCTTTCATTGATTAAATAATTCAGGTGACCTGACCTGAATTTTTTCAGGCAATTAGCAATTCCTATGACTCACCAGAAGGGAGCTTTTAATTATATCACTGCAGTAATGAGAATTCTACAGCCGCAAGCCTCTACTTTACTAGTGATTATCTTCTATACTACACTGGCATCTAGTGGCAGGTTCATCATAATGCATATTTTTAAAGGAAAGAAACTACTGTATCCAGTAAAAAGAAACGGAGTACTTGTGGCACCTTAGAGACTAACCAATTTATTTGAGCATAAGCTTTCGTGAGCTACAGCTCACTTCATTGGATTCCGATGAAGTGAGCTGTAGTTCACGAAAAATCCGATGAAGTGAGCTGTAGCTCACGAAAGCTTATGCTCAAATACATTTGTTCGTCTCTAAGGTGCCACAAGTACTCCTTTTCTTTTTTTGCGAATACAGACTAACACGGCTGTTACTCTGAATACTGTATCCAGTCTATCCTATGAAACAACTCTCTGTAGCCTATGGGGGAAATGTTTCCATTTTCTGTACCTGCTCTAGAAAGAAAACTAGATCTGCAGCTTGAAGAGCCAGTCCAGCGATGTACCTGAACTGCATGAAAGATTTGATCCTAATCCAAATCCAAACGTAATGGTTGGCCCTTTTTTAAAAAATGGCTTAAGTCCAATTGTCATACCTGAACACCTTCCAATCTTGAGGTAGTTCAGAACCACACTGCCAATGCTATTTTGAAGTTTGTGGGTCTAACCTATTTCAGATTTGAGCAGAGATCCTGCTAAAACATGCAGTACTCTAGCCCAGGATCCTGCTATCAGAAGGAGCATAAAAGTGTCAGGGTTTGTTGTTGCAGTGGGTGGAGGGAGGAATAAGTTCCAAAATATTTTGTGTGGAATAAAACTATAGAAGGTCAAATGCAATGAGGAAGCTAAATGCAATGCAGTCAGTATTACTGCCTACCTAATGAGGAGGAAACTGCATGAAGCAGGCAGCTTGTTTATAACAGGCAGATGGATTGTGACATAAATCCAAGACAGCTCATCTGCTCACAGTGTATTCATTTTGTCTGAAGCCATTCTTAAAGAAACATCCTGAACACGAATGAACATAAACAACATGAACTGGCAAAGAAGAGAACAGCTGTAACACCAATGTCATGGATTCATAGATTCTAAGGCCGGAAGGGACCATTGTGCCTATCTAGTCTGACCTGGATAACACAGAACATAGAATTTCCCCCAAATAATTCAGTTTCCTCCCCTTTTATAAAATGGTCAGATAAACAGTCTATCCAAAGTAACAACTATTGAATTACTGGGCAAGTCGTAACACATTGCCCATGGAGGTTATCTTTCCTGCTACTTTCAGCCCTTGCACTCAGAAACTCAGTTAACGGTAGTCAATCTAGCAATCCTTACCCAAAGCTCATTGAAATCAATGATAGTCTTTCCATTGACTTTGTTGGGCTTTGGATCAGGCCCTTGCAGAGCTGAGGAGCAACTGAATCAACAGATGACATCACAGGAAGCTTTATAGTTTCAGAATTACAGTTCATGATGGTATCTGAGTTATGGCACTGTGTTCTCCTAAGATGAGATCAGTATGCATTTGGGCAATACTGTGGTGCAAACATTCCAGTGAAACATCAACACATTGTGTGACAAGTATATTGTAGGTCTTTTCAGTTCCATCAGACACTATCTCCTCCCTGCTGGCTGCTGAAAAGGAGGGAGTCAGGTAACCTTTTTCCCCACTTGGAATAATGGCAAGAGATGGTGGAGGCTCTGATCCATTTGCTCAGCATTCCCTGTTTTGCTTTGTGTGTCAGGTCATGTGATAAACTGCTTGAGATCTGATCCACATCTGAGGCATGGGGCAACATTGTCCTAATAGTTGCCTACATAGTGGGGACTCATTCTGCATGTTCAGAAGGAGGAGGATGTTTTGTGTCTCCACAGCACCACCCTTGGCCTTAGACAGACTCTCCACAGACCCAGGGAACCCTGAGTGGGAAGGGGGGTGGGGCTGAGAATAAAGAATGGGGAGTGGGTTTGGGTGGATTGTAGCCGCAGCCATCACCAGCTCTACCCCAAGCCTCATGGAAAATACTTTGAAAAATTAGTACAGCTCAAGGTGTATTAGCTTTTCTGTGGCAATGCCTTCACCCTATGGAATGTCCCCTGAAAGGGGGTGCGAGAGAGGCTCACAGTGTGGGAGTCCTTGGTGGTGTACCTCCAGTGGAGCTGGGGTGGGAATGGGTAGCAAGGTGGCAGTACAGGGCCCTCATGTTGGTAACTCTGTGTGTGGCACTTCTAAGATTGGCTCAATGGTGAGGGAAGGAGGAGGAACCTGTGCTTCACTGGAAGAATTCCAGGCAGTTAGCCTCAAGGTAAATGACAGTCTTGAGCACTAAAATTAACAATTTTGATAGTTCAAATTTTGACGAAATAAGATCCTTTGAAATGGCAAAGAACTCTAAAATAGAATTACCAGTGATATTCTCTTTATTGCCATGTAAAGAGATGATAATTAAAGAACTTCCTCTCAGAAATAACTCATCATGTACTTTTGGGCTTAAAGTGATTTTTAAGATATGACTTCAAAACCAGTAGCTGCTACTTCAAATATGCTGTTGTAATCATATCTTTACACACATTCATAATATTGCAATATTGAGCATGCCTTTTTATTGCAATGAGTTACAGTCCTATAGTCAATAAATTACTTCTCACTCACAGAATAAATTTGAATTAGCTCTCAAAGTTGACAAATTAATAAAGTCAAATTTTATACTCTATGTCACACATACGACTATACATTTCATTCCACATGATATTTTATTGTTTAGAAAATATAAAGCCCTCATAATCTATACTGTATATGAAACAGTCTATTTAATCGTGATAGCATAAACAAAAGAGTGACTATCCTAGTAGAATTTTTTGAGGAGAATTTTAAGCTTTGTACCAGCTCACTATTAAATTTCTAAGAGATGTTTAAGATCTTGTAAGGCTTCAAATTAGATCTGAACTTTGCTGTAGCAAAGGTTTAAATAATATCTCATGTGTACATTTCCAGACCCTTTTAAATGCATTTTAGCTCATGCTCAGAGCTAATTAACAGAAACTGGCTGTTAAAAATAAAGATGTGAAGAATTACAGATAATTATCTTTACCTTTATGTAACCATAGAATTGACACAGGTGAGACATTTTAGGATAATTAACCAGAGGTTGCTGAAAGATAAATGTGTAGCCATGGTCCACAAAGCTTTTTCATTTAGCCAAGATCAGTGACACCAATTCTGTAAACATTGTCTATTGCCTGATCTAATTATGCTGATGTCCACAGTGCTGGGACAAAATGAACTCACTTATCCAGGCTCTTAGTAAGTCAGCCTGTCAGGTATCTTTGCTTTCCATATAGCATTTTAACTCCTTCTAGGAAACAACACCTTCTGGCATGTGTGACAGCAGACAGACATACACACATGTTTTCACTGACTTCAATGAAGTTATCTATAACCATACTTTGTGTTGGTGTAAAAGGGGCAAAGTCAGGCCCATAATTTATGTTGTTATTTTTTAGCTTTCTGGGGGTCTCTGACTGAACTCCCCATATTATTTTTGTAGGTAAAATCCCCAGCCCCAACTAACACAGGTTCTTGCTAGAGTTGGCTTGGAATTTTTTTGACAAAACATTTAATCAAAACCATAAATTTTTATCGAAACGTATCAGTTTTGACGACATCTCCCCGATCCCAGGTGAGTGCTCATAAAGCCTGTCTGATTGTCTCTCTCTCTCTGTCTCAAGGAATATTTAATTATTTATATAAAATGGTACAGCTCCACAGGAGATTCTGAGAAAGCTGCATCCTAGAGTAGTCAAATAGCCTGGTAGTTTGGGCATTCCCTGGGATGTGGGAGAAGTTCATCAAAACTGATGTTTCATGAACCTAAGCTATTCTGAGGTGTCTGTTTTTTTTCACAAAATTTTTGGAAGGGTCTCAGTTTCATCTCAATGTGAAATGGAACCAAATGGCGAAATCTTGATGTTTTTCATGAAATGGAATTTTCTTTCTCTAGCCAGCCCTAGTTCTCACATCATCACCTGAGGTTGGGGCCTGCCATAGCAGAAGGATCTACTTGAAGAGAAGAGGTTGGTCCTTCAGGAAAGGACCAGAATGAAGTAAATCGGGTGTGGAGAACCTCACACTCCTTAATCCAACTATGGACAAAGTAGTTGGGAAGAGAGGAAGTGACAGGTGCTTTCTCCTAAGAGATGGGTGAGGAGTGGGGTCTGGATGGAAGATGAGAGATGCAGGGTCGGGGTGGGGTGGGTGATCACGAAGAGTTCATCTGTTGAGTACAGTGATGGTAGCTTTGAAGTCCTTTCCTCCCACTCCAGATTGGACCTGGGGGAGTTGGGAAGGGATGATAGCTTGTCCAGGCAGCATAAATTCCTTTTAGATTTTCCATTGCAGTGGGGTGGATCTATACAGTCTGTATCAAACTGTCATGGAACAGTCCATGTGAAATATTTATGGATTGTAGCTCTTTTTGCTACAAAGGGAAACCTTCCCTCCAATATCTATCTTCAGTACTTATATGGCCCCCTTTGCCATAGTATGCAAGGGCTCAGACTTTTTAATGCATTTATCCTCACAAGACCCCTATGAGGTAGGTAAGTGTTGTTATCCCTATTTAGACATAGACAACTGAGGCAAAGAGAAACTAAGTCACTTGCCCAAGGTCACACAGGCAGTCTGTGACAGAGCAGGAAATTGAACCCAGGTCTCCCAAGTCCAGTGGTGCTGGAACAATTCTTATACTGGGGGTGCTGAATGCAGAAACCATGTACAGTAAAAGCTGTTTTATCTGGCACTTCACCAACAGAAAAGCTCTATAAACCAGCATTTCTGATCTTCATTGAAATTCCGGTTTACAGTCTGGTTGGTGCAGGGCAGGCAGGGAGTTGGGGCGTGGGAGGGGGTGTGGCGTGCAGGCTCTGGGAGGGAGTTTGGGTATGGGTTAGGAGCAGCTGGGACAGGCCTCTGCTTGTGGGGAGCCACGCAAGGTGAGCATCCCCCAGATCAGGTACCCCACACCCTCTCCCATGCCCCAACCTGCTGCCCTGAGCACCCTCCCACACCCAAACTCCCTCCCTCTTAGTTAACTGGCATTTTTCATTTACTGGCACCCCCCATCTCCCCAAAATGCTGGATAATACAGCTTTTACTGTTATTTGGGTTATTACAACTTTGAGCCATGGGATGCGGCAGAACCCCCAGCACCTCTAGTTCCAGCACCTATGCCAATCCCAGGCAAGCATCCTAACCACTGCACTATCCTTCCTTTCAACAGCATCACATTAGCCACTCATCCCTCCCTGATACTCTCCAATAGGATCTTCTTATCTCTCCTCGCCCACATAATCCCCTAGTGATTCCTTCCCACATCCTTGTCCCCCGAGTCCTCCCTTAACTAGTCTAAAGAGAATTACAGGATTCACACATCTAACAGCCTCTCTTCTGGGCCCAACTGCCATCAAACTGAATCTCTCCTGATCTGAGACTTTCACAGTGCTGTACAAACAGCCCTTCTGACTCATGACATAACTGACTTAAAAAATAAAGCTTCACCACCTGTTACTAAAGTAGTGTATTTAATTTCTGGCAGACAGTTTGAATCATACTGATGCCTGCTACAAAGGGAAGGGTTTTGTTCCTCATTGCGAGATTCTGCTGAGAGATCAGTGAGATCCCAAACTGAAAATAACTACAAGAACCAATCTTTTGTAAAGGAAATTCTCTCAGTTCTTATAGAATCCCCCTGTTGGGAATTCCACTTGCACCATTCTCATGTAGTAAGTTTGTAGCTAGAGCTGTTGAATTATTCATTGTGAATAATCTGTCCAATGAATTTAGCTCTATTTTATATTTGTGAATTGTTCACAAACTGACCCTGATTTCTGCAGCGGCCTTTGCTCTGGAGTCCAATAACCTTAGTCATTCTGAACAGTATCAGTCACTGAAGTCAGTGAAGCTACTCGTGGAGCAAGGTGCTTCCCAAAATGGGTAGGGGGTATCAGAATCTGCTCCATAGTTCTTGGCAGCTGTTCACCAAATACATTTTAGCTTGTGGGGGGTGACATGATTTGGGGAATCTGTCTATATACAGATTATGAATTATGTTTGAGACAATGAACTCTCTGTATGTTTAAACTCTTACAACTATCTATACTGTATTGTTGGCTCATACTGTTTGTGCTAAGGAGACAGGGATGATCACCTGTCTGTCTCTGAATAGGATGGCTGTGAGAGACCATCAACACCTGAAAAGATCGTGCCTAAACACAGCAATGGCATGGCGGCAGCCTAGGTGAAACCAGTTTTCTCCAACTTGTTTGCAGAGAGCTAGGGTGTTAAGAAGTAGAAAAATCTCTAGAAGGGGACAAAGAGGTGTCAGAGCAGGGGTTTAAAAACACAAACAGAGGAAATAAAAAGGGACAAATAGGGGACCTGTTGAGTGCAGGACCAGTCAAAGCTAAGGGGAAATGGCTACAGGGGCAGAAAAGAGACTCCAAGACTGCTTATTCATTGAAGGATCACATTACCCCTTTTTGCCACAGAATCACTCTGCGGCTCATGGTCAGCTGATTATTCACCAGGACCACCAAATCTTTTTCAGAATCACTCCTTCCCAGGATAGAGCCTCCAATTCTGTAGTACACCCTACGTTGTTTGTTCCTAGATCTATAGATTTACATTTAGCAGTACTAAAACACATATTGTTTGCTTGAGCCCAGTTTACCAAGTGATCCAGACAAGTCTGAATCAGTGACCTGTCCTCCTCGTTATTTACCACACCCCCAATTTTTGTGTCATCTGCAGACTTTATTCGTGACCATTTTCTGTTTTTTTCTTTTATATTATCATTAATTCAAATGTTAAATAGCGTAGGACCAAGAGCCAATCCCTGGGGGCCCTACTAGAAACTCACCTGTTTGATGATGATTCCCCATTTACAATTACATTTTGAGACCTATCAATTAGTCAGCTTTTAATCCATTTAATGTGTGCCATGTTAATTTTATACCATTCTAATTTTTTAATCAAAATGTCATGCAGTAACCCAGTCGAATAGATCACAGAAGTCTATGTACATTACATCAACACTATTACCTTTATCAATCAAACTTGTAATCTCATAAAAGATGATATCACCGCAATCATTCATATCACTCCTAGAAATCTCTTTTGTAGCTTATTAGTAATTTTTTTAAAACTTCCATTTATAATTAAAAAATAAAACTGATGAGGCTGGAGAGCAGATAGGGACACTTTTACATGAGAGAAAACCTCCTCTAATTAGAACTAACAAGATGGGTGCCAGTCATAATCCTGGTTTCAGAGTAGCAGCCGTGTTAGTCTCTATTCGCAAAAAGAAAAGGAGGACTTGTGGCACCTTAGAGACTAACAAATTTATTTGAGCATAAGCTTTCGTGAGCTACAGCTCACTTCATCGGATGCATTCAGTGGAAAATACAGTGGGGAGATTTATATACATAGAGAACATGAAACAATGGGTGTTACCATACACACTGTAATGAGAGTGATCCCTTAAGGTGAGCTATTACCAGCAGGAGAGCAGGGGGAGAAACCTTTTGTAGTGATAATCAAGGTTGGCCATTTCCAGTAGTTCACAAGAATGACTGAGGAACAGTGGGGGGTGGGGGGGAATAAACACGGAGAAATATTTTTACTTTGTGTAATGACCCATCCACTCCCAGTCTCTATTCAAGCCTAAGTTAATTATATCCAGTTTGCAAAATAATTCCAATTCAGCAGTCTCTCATTGGAGTCTGTTTTTGAAGTTTTTTTGTTGAAGAATTGCAACTTTTAGGCCTGTAATCGAGTGACCAGAGAGATTGAAGTGTTCTCCAACTGGTTTTTGAATGTTATAATTCTTGATGTCTGATTTGTGTCCATTTATTCTTTTACGTAGAGACTGTCCAGTTTGACGAATGTACATGGCAGAGGGGCATTGCTGGCACATGACGGCATATATCACATTGGTAGATGTGCAGGTGAATGAACCTCTGATAGAGTGGCTGATGTGATTAGGCCCTATGATGGTGTCCCCTGAATAGATATGTGGACACAGTTGGCAACGGGCGTTGTTGCAAGGATAGGTTCCTGGGTTAGTGGTTCTGTTGTGTGGTGTGTGGTTGCTGGTGAGTATTTGCTTCAGGTTTGGGGGCTGTCTGTAAGCAAGGACTGGCCTGTCTCCCAAGATCTGTGAGAGAGATGGGTCATCCTTCAGGATAGGTTGTAGATCCTTGATGATGTGTTGGAGGGGTTTTAGTTGGGGGCTGAAGGTGATGGCTAGTGGCGTTCTGTTATTTTCTTTGTTGGGCCTGTCCTGTAGAAGATGACTTCTGGGTACTCTTCTGGCTCTGTCAATCTGTTTCTTCACTTCAGCAGGTGGGTTTTGTTGTAAGAATGCTTGATAGAGATCTTGTAGGTGTTTGTCTCTGTCTGAGGGGTTGGATCAAATGCAGTTGTATCGTAGAGCTTGGCTGTAGACAATGGATCGTGTGATGTGGTCTGGATGAAAGCTGGAGGCATGCAGGTAGGAATAGCAGTCAGTAGGTTTCTGGTATAGGGTGGTATTTATGTGACCATTGCTTATTAGCACCGTAGTGTCCAGGAAGTGGATCTCTTGTGTGGACTGGTCCAGGTTGAGGTTGATGGTGGGATGGAAATTGTTGAAATCATGGTGGAATTCCTCAAGGGCTTCTTTTCCATGGGTCCAGATGATGAAGATGTCATCAATGTAGCGCAAGTAGAGTAGGGGCATTAGGGGACGAGAGCTGAGGAAGCATTGTTCTAAGTCAGCCATAAAAATGTTGGCATACTGTGGGGCCACGCGGGTACCCATAGCAGTACCGCTGATTTGAAGGTATACATTGTTCCCAAATGTGAAATAGTTATGCGTGAGGACAAAGTCACAAAGTTCAGCTACCAGGTTTGCTGTGACATTATTAGGGATTCTGTTCCTGACAGCTTGTAGTCCATCTTTGTGTGGACTGTTGATGTAGAGGGCTTCTACATCCATAGTGGCCAGGATGGTGTTTTCAGGAAGATCATCGATGGACTGTAGTTTCACTATGGTGCTAATAAGCGATGGTCACATAGCATGTGGTTGAACCAATGCATTGGTGCAAAGCCCCTTAAAATCAGAAGGGGACCACATGGGTGCAGCAATCTGCCCACACAATATCAATTGCAGGATTGGTGCCTGGAAATGCAAACTCTCCGTGGTTTGGACTAGATTTTCCTATATGCCTGCTCATTTTTCATTTGGGGGCAGAGAAGCTATAATGAGAAAATTATAGCAATGCCAGAGAAATTCACACAGTCTTTCATTATGTATGCAACCTGGGAAAAACATATTAATGTATAGGTTTCAGAGTAGCAGCCGTGTTAGTCTGTATTCGCAAAAAGAAAAGGAGTACTTGTGGCACCTTAATTTACAGTTAGTCACAAAAGTGAGTTTTTGAAATAAATTGCTGAGTTTAAAGTATTTGGGGGAGTGTTTCAGATTGCCTAAATAGACTAATATATTCTAATGGGCCAGATGTATTCCCTGGATAACTCTACTGAGGTCAATGAAGTTACACCATGGCTGCATTTGTCCCACAATTGCTACTTGGTCGCACTTAAAAAATAATCATGAGGATAAACATCAAAATCCATCATCTTTCACAGCCCAGGAAAGGCACCCAAGTGTGAAACCCTCTCAGTCAGGAAATCAAATTTCCAGAGCCTCAAATGTCTCCTTTTTGTTATTTCACTGCAGAGCACAAGCTTTGTTAACTCGCAGCATCACACCTAGTAGCTAACGTGCATATTCAAACAAAGATCTTCAATACATGAGCATCAAATGGAGAAATTTCTGTTAAAGAGCTGGCTTTACTTAGTGCTGCTCGTTTGTCACACACAAAAGCTAAGATCAATTAAGATGTCCGCGGCTCCTCTTGGACAGATAATTGCACTATGTTAAAGAAATATATGCACTGGTCTGGATGGAGTTGACATGTTTGGTGTGACATCAGTAACTGAACTATGGGTCTAGCTGGAATGGAACTATGAGCAGAACGCTTTATGCTATGCTACTGCCCTACTCTAAGACATGTATTTATACATCAGCCCACATAGTGGCACAGTAGATTAAGAAATCATTCTGCAGTTAAATGGCAACAGCTTCTTTCATGGATTTGAAATGAGTGGGTGTGATGTTCCGCTCTGGTGTTATCTGGACCTGTGATCTGCTAGGTCACTCCAATCCTTGAGTCTGAGAGCCAGCCTTACCCTGCTCCGCTGTGAGAACCCCCACTCCTGGCTGTTCACACACAGCACCTGGCATGTAAGCTGCTCCTTGGATTGTGCAACTGAATGACACTAGCCAATATGTCTGGTCCCAGACACAACCCTAGGAATCTCCGTCTTGCAGTGTCCAGTTATGCCCACTGGACACTGCAAGCTTATATGAGTTTGTCAGTTTAACAAAGAAATTGATATTAACAGGCTTGTTATCCCAAAGGGACTCTCTGACACTCTTCAAACCAAATGCACTGCTTCAGGTAGAATAAACAAACACATTTATTAACTACAAAGATAGATTTTAAGAGATTTTAAGTGATAGGCAAAAGGTCAGAGTGGTTACTAAAGTAAAATAAAATATAAGCATGCAGTCTAAACTCTCAACCTTATTAAACTGGGCAACACCTAGATTAAGCAGTTTTTCTCACTGGATATTGCAGTCCTTAATATACAGGCTTGTTCCTTAGAATCATAGAATCATAGAATCATAGAATATAAGGGTTGGAAGGGACCCCAGAAGGTCATCTAGTCCAACCCCCTGCTCGAAGCAGGACCAATTCCCAGTTAAATCATCCCAGCCAGGGCTTTGTCAAGCCTGACCTTAAAAACCTCTAAGGAAGGAGATTCTACCACCTCCCTAGGTAACGCATTCCAGTGTTTCACCACCCTCTTAGTGAAAAAGTTTTTCCTAATATCCAATCTAAACCTCCCCCACTGCAGCTTGAGACCATTACTCCTCGTTCTGTCATCTGATACCATTGAGAACAGTCTAGAGCCATCCTCTTTGGAACCCCCTTTCAGGTAGTTGAAAGCAGCTATCAAATCCCCCCTCATTCTTCTCTTCTGCAGGCTAAACAATCCCAGCTCCCTCAGCCTCTCCTCATAACTCATGTGTTCCAGACCCCTAATCATTTTTGTTGCCCTTCGCTGGACTCTCTCCAATTTATCCACATCCTTCTTGAAGTGTGGGGCCCAAAACTGGACACAGTACTCCAGGCCTCACCAATGTCGAATAGATAAACCTTAAACCTGGGCCAATCTCCTCTGTTGGAGTCTTGTCTTCTTCTCAGTGTCTTAGTTGCTTGCAGCGAAGGTTGGGGCAGGAGAAGGGCCCAGTATGTGTTCACTTTGTCTGTTTTATACCCTCAGTCCATGTGCTTGGGGAACACAAGTCCAGGCATGTCTGGGGGGCATTGCTGAGTCTCTCCAAGCAAGGTTGAGCAAATCCTTTGGTGTGGCCTCATGCAGGTGAGTCATTGCATTGTAGCTCCCTTGCTGGACAATAGCTGTTGATGGGTTGTTTGACACCCTGCCCGGACGTTGGTTACTTTCCTTGCTGTTGCCTCTGGGGAGCTAATATCTGGCTGATTCCCCAACTTCAATGCATGTTTTAGTGACCACCATACAACACAATTCTCATAACTTCATATACATTAATGATATACATATATGGATAGAGAAATGACTTTCAGCAGATCATAACCTTTCCCCTGATACCTTACAAGGCATGCTTTGTATATAAGATCATAATTATATGAAAATGAGGAATATGGGGGTTACAGTACGCTCCCCCAAGGTATAGAATGTTACAGTGGGAGCCTGATCAAAACACAGTGTATGTTGCAGAATGCATTGTTGTGGTTTTATAGGCAGACAGCTTCTCTTGCACCCCCTCTACTAAACATGCCACAGAACACCCAATATTTACCTTAGATGTCTTCAAGTGGTGCTCCTTATTGGGTGACCCCTACTGAGACTGGGTGATCCTCATTGTTCCCCTCCAGTTCCACAAGGGGCACCAGTGAAGAGATCTGTTCCGTAGATATACTTTAGAGGGAGGGCCACAGCCCTCCCAGACTTTTAAAGATCCTGGAATTCAGGATATACCCACTTTCTCTCTAATGGGGCAGCTCAGGGACAGTGAAGCGCCATTCTCCTTAGACTGGTAGGAATAAAGCCAATGGTGTATTTCTCACAATTGCATACTAGGAAAGAGACTGTAATCCACATTGTATGCTGGATCTGTTGGGATGGTTTTCCATTTGTTTCCCTAGCTGTTGTACTAAGATTTATCTCACTTCCACTTCACTGAAGCCTAAATTTGATGATTCTCTGCTTTGCAAGCCACCAGTTTTCATAGGCTTGCCCTGGATGGAGAGGGATGATTGGGAGATGACCAGGAGACTGGCTGAGCTGCTGGGGTACTCTGAGGTAGGAGGAGGGAAGGTAGGAGGTGAAGCATAAGATCTCTTAACTTACAGCAGGCTGTGGGAGTAGTTTGTCTGGTGGGATCGGGTGTGCCAGTATTGTTCATTTAGAGACTTTTGGCCTCATGATTATAATTAGGGCCCTTCATTTTTGGTTTGTATTTAATTTTTCCTGAGAATTTATCAGTGTTTATTACTACAACACCAAAATACAGGTGACAATCTGGAAAAAATTATTCATAATTTTTTGGGTAAATATCGGGGTTTATTTTGGTGGACGGAAGGACAGGGGAAAAAAGTATTCAGTAGATTAATGTTTTGATGAATGGAATTCAATGTGGTTTACTGCAGAGCTAAAAGAGAGCTCAAAACACAATGTCACCTCTGAGTTTACGAAAACAATATATCTCAAATTCCCAAAGAAAACTTTTCATTTGAATAAGCAGTTTACTGTTGTAGACTAAGAACTATTAGCCTATAAATATTTACATTTAATAATTGGGCCACACCATTTGCAGCACATACATTCAACTTCATCCTTTTCTCCTGTTTTTTTTTTTTAAACTTTCAAATACTTCTTTGTGTTCTGAAATGTATTTTGATACAGATTTTTGTTTTCTTCCCATTTTAGTGTGTCAGATCTTTAAACCGTTATCTACTAACATCTTGAAATGTGTATGTGGTGGACATGAGATTCATAAATACATTCAAATGTGCATGCCCTTTGGAGCTTGAACTCGTGCCTGTTTGTTTATTGGGTGTATTTTCTAAATTAACACATAGCCTTACTTCAACAGGCAGCTTTGCATATACCCACAGACTAATGTATTATCGTAATACATATCTCACGCAAAGTATTGTATTTTCCTAATAAAACAAGTTATTTTTATATATTTGAATTATATAAAAGTAGAGTGAAAATTGGAAAAAAACAAATACTTTTTGTAAAACCCAGGATATTTTTTTTGGTAAAAATCGGTTTAAACTGAAAATGAAAGGGCTTAATTATAATGTATTTATCCATTTTTTCCCAGCTCAAAATAGACAAACATAATGGTTCAACTGGGTTTTATCTGGGGTCATTTTCTGAAGCCCTTACTCATATTGAGTGGAGCTGGTCCAATTTTCTACACAATTTTTATTTTGGAAAAAACAAGCAAAACCAAACTCACAAAACAAACAACCAGAAAAATGTAGAAAAAAATGAATCCCCTCCCCTAATGCTAATGTAGCATCCTGCTCAGTCCCACTGACCCAAAAGCCAAAGCAAGATTCGGGGTGTACAAAACCCACTCATACTGCAATCTGCTCAAAGGTTCTGTAAAGACGAACCATCCAACGATGCATCCAGCATCAAAACACCCTTCTTGCATGCAAGCCATTCTCACAGATCTCTATTTTTCACACCTGAAATAATTTTTAAATAATAAACATTACAAGTGAATCCTCAAGGTGGAGCTAAATCCATATTATCCACTACTTTATCTTTGAAGAAGCACAATGAAAAAGGATCATTTTAGCTTTCAATTAAAAGAAAAGGAGTACTTGTGGCACCTTAGAGACTAACCAATTTATTTGAACTTAAGCTGTAGCTCACGAAAGTTTAAGCTCAAATAAATTGGTTAGTTTCTAAGGTGCCACAAGTACTCCTTTTCTTTTTGCGAATACAGACTAACATGGCTGTTACTCTGAAAGTTTTCAATTAGTGTGTTTGTGAATTAAAGCTCCAAATCTAGAGGCTGTGTATCCTTTCAGTATTTATTTATTCATAGGTATACCTATGGTCCTCCTCACTGTATTAATGAAAAGTAAAGGGCTAAATTCTGCTCTTAGTTGCATAGACATAACTCCCATTGAAACTTAAAGCAGAATTTGTTCCACTATGTGAAATGAGTGTGGTTGTTTCAGTCTAGTTTCTAAGGCACTGATTCATTCATGGGAATGAAATGCTATGTTGAATGGTGCTCATAGCTGTGATCAGGTGAGTCTTTAATCCAAAAACAATAACAGATCTTGTTAAAGTCAGTGTGTGTACCAATCATTCTTTCAGATCCAATTCAAGGAGCAATTAAACCCGTTTATATAGCAGAGACAGCATAAACAATGGAGGGACTGCCCAAGGCTCATGGCAGGTCAGAACTATGTTGAGTGGCTTGAGGGGGCTCCCTGATTGCAAGCATGGGTGCTAGGATATTGGTTTTGAAGCCTGTGTGTGTTTAGAGGCAGAAAGCTTTGCAGGAGTTGTGAGCTGTGAGTCCCCGAGAAGAAGCAGAGAGAGTGAGCTTTTGGCACAGAGCTTGCTGGAGTGGCAGATGTTCAGATTTTTGAGCGAGGAAACTAATTGCCTGCTGTTATTTGTTTCTACTGTGTTCAGGGAAACAGGACTTTGTCTATTACTTTTGTAAATAAAAAAGATTACATCAAAGAACATAACTTATTTGTAAGATACATTTCTCATCCTAACAGAAACAACCCTGCAAGTTCCTGAATACTGGTTAAGCATTTGGGCCAAAGAGGCAACAGAAAGATGTAGGCAGTAAAATTATGTGGACTTCTAGCCTAAATGTATCTAGTATTCAGAGCAGGGAACAGGGTTCTGTGTTCTAATCCCAACTATCCTAACAACTCCACCCATTTAGGTAAATCACTTTATTACTCTGTTGCTTGGTTATCCATTTGCAGCGTAGGTATATGGATACTTCTCATCAGGTACTGTAGTCCGACAGTGCTTAAGTCATGTTTGTAACCGTGCTCTGAGATCCTTGGGTGAAAAAAGTGTGACATAAAGCCTTCACTTCTGGGTTTACATTGTATACAATTGTACGGTTTCTTCTGCGCCACACAAAAATAATCTTTGTAAACATCTCCTTGAAAAACAGGAAATCTATATGACTGCAATGATCCCGATATCAGCAGACCCCACTGGTCAGGAGGTGAAGTGGCACATGAGAGACCAGGGCCTTAGCTATAATATGACTTGCTTAATAAACCCTTTCTCTTTTACCAGATTTGATTTTTTTCTCTCTCAAGTGGCTTGGCACAGGGCCGCCTCAGCGTTCCAAGAAGGTGCTTGGAGCGGCAGTTCGAAAGGGGCGGCAGTTCCTCTGGCCGCGGCGGCAATTCGGCGGCAGCTTCTCTGTCCCACCCGCCGTGGCGGCAATTCAGCAGCAGCTTCTTCCTTTTGCCATCCGTGGTGGCAGTTTTTTTTTCACTGCTTGGGGTGGCAAAAACTGTAGAGCCGGTCCTGGCTTGGCATATACAGTATCTAGTGTCAAGCTTAACTCCAGTCACACTGGTGTCATACAGTGAAATGTATGGGTGAGGGAGCATCCTGTATTCTTTGGTTTCTATCTGAACACAGTCAAAGACTCAGTGTGGGAGATTTCCAACAATCTGAAGTTTAATAGTACAAGAACCTGTGCTTTATTGAAAAGACCAGGAGCTTTGGTTTTCTGACTGACTTCCAGGCATTTTCTTATTAACAATACATCTGTCTCAATGACATAAAATCATGGTGGGGAAGTGAATGCTGCTCACATTTTATAAAAAGCAATGGTCTTCATTTTATTAAGGCACTGCTTTTAAGTGTTAAGATGGTACTGTAGATATGATACCTGGATTGCTTTTGCCAAAATTAATAAGATAAAACACATTTCCAGCAAGGGATCAATATCTTAGGTAAGTCTGGAAAAGGACAACTAAGGCATTATTTTATTCAATGAAGGCCAGATTCTGATACTTGTGTTGACGAGGAGTTCACTCCTTGCATAGACCCATTGAAAGGGTCTGCTTTGAAAGGAATATGTAGTACTTAAAGACACATTTTACAGAGCAGATATTAGAGGCAAAATTCTGATACTCTTATTCACTCCGAGTAAGACTATTCAAGCAGTTCCCCTCATTTCAATGGAAATAAGATACTACTCAATGTGAATATGGGTGGCAGAATCTAACCCAAAAGCTATTTACTTTTAAAGTTCTTTACTTCTTCCTTCATTATTCAGAACAAATAATATAGCGGTATGGGTTTTACTTTACACGTCAGTCACCTCAGTGAAATCAATGGGATTACTCACAGGAATACAGTTATTTGCGTGCTTAAATGTTTGCAGGACTGGGGCCTTAGTAGTTGGCACCCCTCTCTCTGAATGAGTAAGGAGTAACCGTGGTAAGTAAGAGGTGACGTTGTGGTCAGGTAGCTAAAATAAAACTCCATTATCTGATATGAGAGAAGGGGATTTGTAGGGATTCTAAGTGACAAGGCCTTCCCAGTAAAAGAAAAAAAATAGCATATTTAGCTGACCACTTCAACCCCAAGAGTGTGAGTGTATGGGGATACACAACAGTGCCACCTTGAGTGACAGGTGGATAGTCTACAGCTTTTCACATCTTTGAACTTGACCATCAGTCTAAAAAAAATACACATCATTGGCATGTAAATAATTGGGCCAGATTTTTTGAAATGTGTGCACATAAACCTGGATTTATAGGTCCATAAAGATGTGTGGCTTGGATGTCAGACGTGCACAAAAATACAAGTTCTATTGAAAACATGGCCCTATTCTTTGATACAGATTATCAGGAAAATGGAGAAAGGCAGAAAAATGATAAGATGATGAGGAGGAGGAAGACTAGACCTATTAAGGGCTGGAAATGCACTTAGATTAAAAATGATTTGAACACAATATCTAAACTATTGGTACAATAGATTAGGTGGTAGATAGTCCTTATTCCCAGTGAACCTAGTTATTCTGCTATATACGTATGCACAGACCAAGCAGTGGACAATTGGGAGATACATGGAGAAAAGAAGGAGCTCAAGAATAGGGGAAAAGGACTCAAAAGAACAGGGAAAAGAAGGAAATCCAAGGAGGAGGCATGGACAAAATTCCACAATATTCCATATATCTCACAGTTAGAAGCTGTATGCAAAATAACCTTCAAATTAAATCACATAAATAAATTGCTGCTCTTCTTATCATCTGCACAGATGTTGGTAAAAAAAAATGAATATATAGCACCAACAACTCATGGATAGCTGAGAAGAGGACTAAAAGGAACCTTCCCTCTGGTTTAATTTGTAGCCCAAACCTTTATATTAAGTAAAATGAAAATATGAAAATTTAGAACAAGTTCTTATACGTCTGAGGTTTTCAGTAACATAAATCACTTAAAGAAAGAAAAGGAGTACTTGTGGCACCTCAGAGACTAACAGATTTACCTGTAGCTCACGAAAGCTTATGCTCAAATAAATTGGCTAGTCTCTAAGGTGCCACAAGTACTCCTTTTCTTTTTGTGGATACAGACTAACACAGCTGCTACTCTGAAATAAATCACTTAATTTCCATGATTTATTATATCACATAACCCACTAATAACCTCATAATTCACCATTGCCCATTAATTATTGTGTATACATCCAATGACAAAAACAATGGACAAAAAAAATTACCAATCATCAGAGTGCGTAGGTTTGATTTAGAGCCACTCATAATATTAAACCTAGAAATTTCATTCTTGCTCATAATGTGTGAATTATACATTAACTCATTTCTTTTCCTCTCTGTGATACACTTGAGATTGAAAAAAATCACTGATTTATTTTACACATGCAAGCTGAAATCATGCCTTTCAATATCCACAGATATTAGGTCAACTGTACATCTGATGAAGTGAGCTGTAGCTCACGAAAGCTCATGCTCAAATAAATTGGTTAGTCTCTAAGGTGCCACAAGTACTCCTTTTCTTTTTGCGAATACAGACTAACACGGCTGTTCCTCTGAAACCTGTATAATTTATGGATATCAATGTAAAAAACACACATCACAAAAAGCATCCGGTAATGTATTGTCTCTGGTTGATTAGAAGTGTTCCCGAGCAATACCCAGAGGCCTGCATACTCAAATATTCAAAAATACAAGTACAAAACCTAATGCACAATCTTTCATTTTTGTAAGCTGAATCACATGAAATGTACATTGGACGGTTATCAGATTAATTTCAATAATATCTATTCCCCTTTAGTTTGAGCAGCATCCATTATACTGTCACATTAAAAAGAGTGAACAACATTCACTGTGGATTAATAACTGTACTTACAATTACATTAATTTGAGCAGCAGCAACCACAAGTTATCATGTGATGGCTGTTTTGTGATCAATGTGAAATGTATTTGGTGCTCTCAGTAAAGTGGCCACAGCACAATAACCACCATCACCACAACTGGCACTAATTGCTAACCTAGTTGGCCATCTCATGAATGAGTATATATATACCAGGGAAGCACAGGGGACATTTGCACTGCTATGGACTGTGCTGGGCATTTTCCAGAGGCATGGAGGTGAGTGGTGTAGGAGTCCACCTTTAAACTGGAGTGAGACTCTCTGGGCTGGTGTTGGAGTTTGCTGGAGTCTAGCAGTGCAGGATGAGCCAGAAAACCATGAATAATTCCATCAGGACCACAATTTTGTGCACTCAACAGGTCTGAAGATTTTGAAGAGGGTTAAGCAAGATGATTCTTTTTTACACCTTCCTCCCCACCCCCAAAATATTTTGGTCCCACCAGACTCCTGCTGCAGAGGTAAAACCCAAATGTTTGCTTCTTTTTGCACCATCCATCAGTTTGCATTTCAAGATTACCCTCACCACCAGAAAAATGGTTAGGGGTTTACTGCTTTGTCTAGTGGAAGCTGAGGTTCTCCCATATGGGGTCCACTACCAGCCCTGTTAACAAGGCATTGAGGATCCACAAACCCCTTCAGTTCATAAAAGCAGTGCTGAATTTTAACAACCTGTTTTCATGAGATGTTGGCTCCCACTAGTGGAAATCTTGCCAGCATCATCCTGTGACATGTCAGCCATCTTTGACTGCCTCTGAATCAGACAGTAAAGGCAGCCCCTACCAGATTTGCAGATGGCTTAGAAGTGGGTTTGGATGTTAGGCTTTGTGCCATCTCTAGTTTTTACTGGCTGTTGTTGGCGATGAATTGTTAGTTTGTAAATGAAGCTTCAGCATTTTCTTCTAACTTAACTTGCAGTGCAAATTAATTTACATTTTGCACGGCACACTACATTTTGTGTGACTGTACCATCTCCTCAGGAATACAAAGGAAAAAACAAAACCGGAGCTAAGAGTACTCATCAACTGGAAGAGAGAAATTCTGCAGTCAGTGGTAAAATGGCCACTTTAGGCTGCAGCTTCTGGTCTCTGACAGTCTTAAAGGGCCACTTCCCTGAAAGGCATACTGGCAACTAATGTTCCGGCAAGAGGATAGGTTGCACTTGGATAGTTGCCAACTTTCTAACTGCAGATGGTTGCCAACTTTCTAACTGCACAAAACTGAACACCCCTTCCCCGCCCCTTCCCCGAGGCCCCGCCCCTGTCCCATCCCTTCTCAGAGGCCCCACTCACCACTCACTCCATCCCCCCTCCCATTTTTGCTCACTCTCCTCCACCCTCACTCAGTGGGCTGGGGCAGGGGGTTGGGGTGTGGGAGAGGGTGAGGGTTCTAACTGGAGATGCGGGCTGTGGGGTGGGGCTGGGGATGAGGGGTTTGGGGTGCAGAAGGGATCTCCAGGCTGGGGGGTGGGGCTGAGGGATTAGGAGTACAGGAGGGGCTGCGGATTGAGGCAGGGGGTTGGGGTGCAGGAGGAGGTGAAGACTCTGGTGGGGTCAGGGATGAGGGGTGCAGGGTGTGGGAGGGGGCTCAGGTGGGGCTGGAGATGAAGGGTTTGGGGTGCAGGAGGGTACTCTGGGTTTGGGGGGGTTCAGGGCTGGGGCAGGGGGTTGGGGCATGAACTTACCTTGGGGGGACTTCCAGTCAGCGGTGCAGCGGGGAGCTAAGGCAGGCTGCATGCCTGTCCTGGCATCGTGCTGTGCGTGCCCCGGAAGTAGACACCAGGTCCAGGTTCTAGGTGGGGGCTCAGGAGGCTCTACGTGCCCCTCTCACCTGCAGGCACCACCACCCCCAGCTCCCATTGGCCAGAAGCCGGTGTTTGGGACAGGGGGTGTGTCTGGAGCCCCATGGCCCCTCCACCTAGGAGCTGGACCTGCTTGCTGCTTTTGGGGCACAGTGCAGTGACAGCCAGGACACGTAGGGACTAGCCTGACTTAGCGCTGCAGCACCACCAACCGGACTTGTAACTGCCCGTTCGGCAGTGCTGACTGGAGCTGCCAGGATCCCTTTTTGACCGGGTGTTCCAGTTGAAAGCTGGACATCTGGTCACCATAAGTCACCAAAGAAAAGGTCCTGAGAAAAAGGCTGCTCTTTTGTGTTGCATATTGCCACTGCACACCCTTCTAATGTCAGATAAGGAGAGTGAATGAACATGATACACCACAGTAATATTTTACACTTATTTTTCAGAATTTTCCACACTTTAAATGTCCTGTCTAGTTTTAAATTGCTTATGTGATGGATCAGCCACTAAGTCTTTTGAAAAGCTATTGCAAACGCTCTCATGATTAGAAAGTGTTTCCTGATGTCACAGAGTGAAATGGGCACTAGAGGACTAATGTAGGTTCATGAGCCCTAATCCAAAGGCCATTGAAGTCAATGTGAGCCTTTCCATTGACTTCAATAAGCTCAGGATGAGGCTCATGAACAAGAAAGGTGGAGATGTTCAGATAACATTTCAATAAACATCTGAATTTTTTGATGCTTGTCTATACTTCTGGCCCCAATGGGTATGTCTATATGGCAATTAAACGCCTGCGGCTGGCCCATGTCAGCTGACTCGGGCTCATGGGGCTTGGGCTGTAGGGCTATAAAATTGTGGTGTAAACATTTGGGCTCAGGCTGGAGCCCAAGCTCTGAAACCCCGTAAGGGTGGGAGGGTCCCAGAACCCAGGCTCCAGCCTGAGCCCGAATGACTAAATCACAATTTTACAGCCCCATATCCCAAGTCCTGTGAGCCTAAATCAGCTGACACAGGCCAGCTGCAGGTGTTTAATTGCTGTGTAGACATACCCAATGAGGTTCATCTATCTCTAGTCACACCCCAGACTGACTGATTACCTTCTATCGCTGTAACTGTCACATTTATCCAACAGGTAGATACTTTATGATACCTTCATCAATGCTAATCAGTTGCGGTTGCTGTTAGTGACATTACAGTAGCGCCTAGGGGCTTCAACAAAGGTCCTGTACAAATATAAGAGACAGTTCCCAACCTAAGAGCACACAATCTGACCCATGGTGGTTTATCTACCATTTGAAATATCAATAACCAAAGACTGTTCTTTTACTACAATAAATATTGAGTGGGCCAACATCGTACACTTATTTATACTATTGTACCGCCTTTGAGTTTGAGAGTATGGCAGGCAGAATTTGGTTCATGGTATTTAGCACTTAACTATCTTTGCATATTTTTAAAACCATTGAAGTGTACATGGTGCTTATTACAATGAGTTCAGTAGTTCAAAAATTAAATTTGGCTTGTTAGAACATTAGCAGATTATCATATTAAGAATAACAATAATCCTACTCTTCTGATGGATATGTGTTCAGCAGGATATTGCTGAGAAAATACTATATGCAGTATTAGAAAATACTATATGCAGTCCTAAAGCACCTGGTGGTCTTTCAGTAATCTTCTACTACCCACATCAAGCTCAGAATTTTTTGACTGAATAATGCAGGGTAGACATCTGATCTTCCCAATGTCACTCTCTGAAACTCTTAGGAGATGGTCTGTCTCCATCTGCACCCAACTGCCATATGCACCGTGTGTTGAAACTTGCACTGGACACAAGGAGAATTTTAGATCAAAACACAGCACACATTTTTCACAACATAGCACACTTCGTAGAAGCACTAACTTTATAAAGGCAATCAAAAGAGATTTTGAAGGAAATTGACAGATTACAGGCTGGTGACACTACTGTGGCAATCTGAGTGGAAATCTGGCTTGATTTTATGAACAAAGAACTGGAGCTCCAAATAGACAAAATCATAAAAACAATTCAGAGCAGCTACAGAACCTTTCCATTACTTAGTCAACATGATGGATCTCAAATACAAGGTGGAAGTCTGAGCCCAGAAAAGGAACAAGAGGCTAAAATGTGGCTGGTTGAATATAATCCTTCTTTCTCTTCTAGCATTTAACACCGAAGTTTGAGAGAATCTTTGTAGAGAAAATTGTGTCACAGTTCTTTGCATGAAAATGGTGGAAAATTATGAAAGTAAAATAATGACAAGTAGGACAAGAGAATTCAGAATTTTGTCACCTTTTAGAAGCCACACACACCTGTCAGTTAGGTTCACAAAGTGAATCAGGGAAAATTTTTGAAACCCTTACTCATTGTGGAGTTAGGGTATCAGAATCTGGCCAATAACATCAGCTTAGGTTTAATTTCACCAGGGCTTTTTCAGGTTCAACAATTCTGCTTGGAAATACCTACAGGCTTCTATAAGCTTCTTCTCCAATATTTAACCTAGACAAGAGTGAACAAATTTCAAACCAGGATGAAAGGTTCTCTTTGCACTACCTCATTTTAAGTATCTTCTTTGTTTTTGTTTTAATAATGTCATATTTATTAATGATGAAGAATGTTCTCAATATAATATGTAACAGCAGCATCAAATAAATGCAACTAATTATATGTACAACAGCCATGGAATTGCCAGCCTCTCCCTGGAATCTCACCATGCTATTATGTGGTTTCTGCTGCATATGAACCAAATAGGAAAGAACCTTTGATAAGCTTCTTCAGGATATAAAGAAAAGGGAACATTGAAAATAAAGTTTGAAGTATTTTGCCACTTTAATTGGTTTAATTATACGAGATATACAATTATAGGAGATAAGAAAAGGTCACTGACACCCTTTCTACCTGTTACCTGTTTGAGATATACAGGCTTTGCTCTTTGCTCAGGATATGGCCCAAAAAGGCCTGTATACAGATTATGGCATTGATTCACATGTGGAAGAATGGCTTGAAATCTAACCTCAGAAAACTATTGCCCAAAGAACTGAGCAGTTCTGCTGCCTTGGGAACAGAGTTCTAATGTATTGGTAGACATAGTGAACAGAGGGTCAAAGTCCCACTTTTGCTGCTCAGCTGATGCACTTCCATATACTACTTGGAAATGATGATACCAGATTCCATGCTGAATGCCTAAGTGCATTAATGAAGCCCTAGAAATGATTCTGCATTATAGGCTATATTACCGGCTCAACACAGCTGAGGGCTAATGAATGCAAGGCTAATAATTCCACAACAACTTGCCCACAAGTACGTTACAACTGCAGGGTCAAAACCATCCAAAAAAGTCAATATCCTCCTACACTGTGCTACTTTTCACTAGATGTAAGTGTCTAAAGTGATTTGCTTTTAAGGCAAGGGTGGGCAAACTATGGCCTGCGGGCCGAATCTGGCCCACCAGCTATTTTAATCTGGCCCTCGAGCTCCCGCTGGAGAGTGGGGTCTGGGACTTGCCCTGCTCCGGCGCTCCAGCTGGGGAGCAGGGTTGGGGGCCGCTCCACGCAGCTCCCAGAAGCAGCAGCATGGCCTCCTCCAGCTCCTACACGTAGGGGCAGCTTCGTTCTGCATGCTGCCTCCACCCCAAGCACCACCCCTGCAGCTCCCATTGGCCGGGAACTCCACGTAGGAGCTGGAGAAGGGACATGCTGCTGCTTCCAGGAGCTCTTTGAGGTAAGGCTCCACCTGGAGCCTGCACCCCTGAACCTCTCCCTGCACCGCAACCTCCTGCCCCAGCCCTGATCCCTCTCCTACTTTCCAAACCCCTCAATCGCAGCCCAGAGCACCCTCCTACACCCCAAACCTCTCCTCCCCAGCCCCACCCCAGAGCCTGCACCTCCAGCAGGAACCTGCACCCCTACCCCAGCCCTGATCCCCCTCCCACCCTCTGAACCCCTTGGTCCCAGCCCAGAGCACGCTCCTCCACCCCAAACTCCTCATCCCCAGGCCCACTCCAGAGGCTGCAACCCCAGCTGGAGCCCTCACCCCCCGCCCCGCACTCTACTCCCCCACCCCAGCCTGGAGCCCCCGCACCCTGAACGCCTCATTTCTGGCCCCACCCCGGAGCCCGCACCCCCAACCAGAGCTCTCACCCCCTCCTGCACCCCAACCCCAATTTTGTGAGCAGTCATGGCCCGCCATACAATTTCTATTCCCACATGTGGCCCTCGGGCCAAAATGTTTGCCCATCCCTGTTTTAAGGGATACTGTAAACCACAACTGTTTTTTAAAAAACATTGGCTTTTGGTTTGTTTTTTTCCCTTTCTTACCTAAACTTGTGTTGTTTCAGAAAGTAAATACACACACACACACACACACACACACACACACATCAACTCTCCCTCTCTCGCTCTTTCTCTCTCTCTCCACTTTGGCTGCATCTCCATTGGGCTATATTTATGAAAACTGAGATAGTTTTGGCAGTATCCTAGTATTGTTCATTTTGGTCCATGCATATTACAAGGGGAGTTTCCAGCAGCAGCATGCTTATGCACTATGATGCAAAATTATGGTATGTGCAATCCTTTTCTCTCTGCTTTTCCCATCTTAAAGCCAAATCCAGGTCTTGGATAAGCAGGGGAGATAGCATTAGAAAACATTTCTTGGTGTCATTTCTTAGTGATTCCCCAGCACTGGAAGTTTGGGAAACCCAAGGGTAAGGCCCAGCTCTACTGGGGACTGAAATCTTCTATCTGTGCAAAGAACAAATGTGATGTGATAGCAACACAAGTCTCCCCCCTGATGCCATCCGACTCATGACGTAGGAATCTGGCCCTGCCAATTCTACATCCCAAAAGTGCAAATGATGTTCACAATATAATACAAAGATGCTGATGCTGGGTATAGAATCACTCAGCACCACCTTGCTTTCCTTAACAAAACACGGACCATGCTGTGACTGTTGCTTATTACATGAATGAGAATTATCTCACACTTACTTTGTGCTACCCCTGTCTGTTTGTTGTAGCCTGTCTCTCATCATATAGTGCAGCTGTAAGCTCTTTGGGCCAGGAGCCATCTTTTCATTAATGTATGTGCACAGCACCAAGTGGAATGAGGTCCAGATCTCTGACGGGAGACATTTAGGCACAGTTCAAACAACATAAATGGCAACGGAAAGTGTTAGAGCTAAATACAGCAGCCTGGCCAGCTTCTTTATTAGCTCAAACTCCGCCCTCGTTTGCACTCCTTTAGCTTCATTGACTTCCTTTGTATTGCCTGGGTATGACTGAAAGCTGAATTGGGGCCACTCTCTAGCAAAATCTCAGCGTGCTACAACTTTCACCTGTAATTATCCATAGATGCAAGCTAGAAAAATTGTTGCAACAATGCATAGCCTTTTCTCTGCTACCAGCACAACTAGCCAAAAGGAGCACAACAGCAGGTGACTGGTATTTAATTAACCACGTACAGATAATTATCTTTTTAGGTTCTGGATTAAAATAGTGCACAATGAGCACACAGGAAGTGTAGAAATTAGGTAAAAACTAATGGATTTAAATAACATCGCTTACAGCAGAAAAACAATCGGCTGGTTATTTGGAATGAAGGGTCTATGTCCCCAATGAAGAAAAGGAGTACTTGTGGCACCTTAGAGACTAAACAATTTATTTGAGCATAAGCTTTCGTGAGCTACACCTCACTTCATCGGATGCATACTGTGGAAATATTCATCCGATGAAGTGAGCTGTAGCTCACGAAAGCTTATGCTCAAATAAATTGGTTAGACTCTAAGGTGCCACAAATACTCCTTTTCTTTTTGCGAATACAGACTAACACAGCTGTTACTCTGAAACCTGTCCCCAATGAGTCCTGCAACATGATCCATGGGAATAGATTTCTGGTTCTGAGTTCATTGGGACTCCAACTAGGGATAAGAATTTGCCTGAATGGATTCCATAACAGGATTAGAGTCTCAATTGATAACCTGAAATCGTGGTATACAGAAATGCAGCAGGAAGATGACAGGTAGGAAAGCAGTGCAGAGGATGTGGTATTTTCAATATGCTTCTGCACAGTATCAGTGAGGGAGCCAATGGGCTCTCTAGGCGTTATTTACAAGAGGAAAGGTGTGGGAGAAGTAAACTGTTCCCAGGTGTCAAGAGAACAAAGCATGACTCTCTCTCTCTCCATGACTAGCAGAAAGGAATAAGAACACTGAGATGATCATTAAAACGTGCCCCAAACCAATATGTAAGAGAAGGTTAAAAAAATCTTTGCTCAGGTGCAGACACCAATCCTTGGGGCTCTAGGTTATTACAATTTTTTGGTTATTTCTAGCAATACGTTACTAGAAATAATAAATAATCCAAAAAGACAATGGTAAAATATGGGATAGACTGTAGATCCAAAGGCCATTGCTACCTCCAGGATGTATGTTGCATATTTGAAAACACCAGAACTGTTGAAAATCATTGATATTTTTGCTCACAATTCTAAACTTCCCTCTTCATCTATTTTAAAATATACTGGATTTCCTCTGCTTAATTCTCCTTCTTTTCCTGTCCTCAAGTCTTATTTATTGAGGGCCTCTGTGCCAGTCAAATTTGATACTCAGCTGCCTAGCTGTTCTTCATCCATTCACACCCTTGAAGTGCCCTCCACTTGGAAAGAAAGCATCTTCACACTCACAGGTCACAATTCCATTGCTCTTCTTTCTTTGCTCATCACAGCTGGGAGTCTCTTCCCTAGGTTTAAAATGTCAAATCTCCATGAGCAGATGTTAATGGATTTGGTGACAGGCTGCTCATCACCAGGAGATTGAGAGCTCTCAAAACACAGCTTGATGCCATTTCTTGGCTTTTCTCTACAGTGCCCTGGCAGGCAAGCGTATAGATAGGAACGATTATGTACAGTATTTGCCATATGCATGGAAAATGCCATTTTGAATAGAGAAAGTAAAAACCTTTCCATTATCTTACTCTTGCCATAAATGCAAGCACCTTTAACCTGACTTTAGGAGTCCTGGTGTTTTACATAGAGAAAAACTGTAAATGATAGGAAAGGATCTGAATATCAGTCACTGTAACATCATTTTGAAAACCAAAAGAAGCAAATAATGCGATAAACTGCTGTGCTGAGGAAGATTTCTCCTGCTGATAAGGAACCTGATCCAGCAAGCCTTATTCATATGTATATTTCTGACTCATGAGTAATCCTATTGAATAACTGGATAGGGTTGCAAGGCTAGGGCTAGAACAGTACCTTTGTATCTGTGATACATGAGCGGGGGTGGGGGTAGGGAGAGTAGCTCCCTTTGATGGACACCCAGCCAGCCAGTTAGCTGTAAAATCCCTCTTGATCTGTTCTCAGCTTGCTTTACCTGTAAAGGGTTAACAAGCCCACAGGTAAAAGAAAAGGAGTGGGCACTTGACCAAAAGAGCCAGTGGGAAGGTAGAACTTTTTAAAATTGGGAAAGAAACTTTCCCTTTGTCTGTTGTTCTCTGGGCTGCAGGGACGGAGCAGCAATGCTGTGTAAGGCTTGAACCAGGTATAAAAATTAATCTTCCATACCAAGAAGAAATTATTTGGATATGGAATGTTTAAATAGACACAGTCAGGTTTATTTTTTATTTTAGCTTGTAGATCTCCTCTTTGCTAACCCCAGATGCTTTGTTTGCTTGTGACCTTTACGCTGAACCCCCAAGAAAGTATTAATTTTTAAAATCCTTGCGGGCCCCCACTTCTGCACTCGGAGTGACAGAGTCGGGGTTTAGCCTTGACAGTATCAGTGAAGGCTTTTCTGAGGATATTCAAAGTACCGTAAGAATTAATCTTAAAAAGTGACAATCATCCACGTGAGGATTCATCAATTACCTTCTTTTTGATTAAGGATGTGCTAACCCCTGTCTGAGAAATCTGTCCGGATACTGTTTAAGGACTAGATTGAAGATTACTGGGACTATTTGTGTGAGTAAGTGCTCACAAATTAGGGTCACAAGTCATGGCCTCTTCATAAAAATACTGAAAAAATATGTTTCGGAGGGGTAGCCGTATTAGTCTGTATCAGCAAAAACAACGAGGAGTCCTTGTGGCACCTTAGAGCCTAAAAAATAAATTTGTTAGTCTCTAAGGTGCCACAAGGACTCCTCATCGTTTTTGAAAAAATAAGAGATTTTTATTTGTTTGAGCTATCAGTGTCCGTTTAGCTCAGTGTTGATGCAGCCAAAGGACAAAGTATAGTTGCTTCTCATTTCATTAAGCATGAGATAGCCATTAAATAAACAGGCACACAGTTGCCTACCCAATATTAAAAAGCACAAACCCAGCAAAGACATAGTTGCCTGATGGTTCTTAAAAGGTATAAACCTAAGAAGCCCTGCCCAAACTCAACACTTGTTCCCTTGTAACTGTATTGTGTATAAAATGGTTCAAACTTTAGGGGGTTTATGCTGAAGAATCTTTTTATTTTTAACCATCATCAACGAAAGTGTATCATAACTTGAGGAGGTGCTTTACAGAATCTGGTGAGACACTGCCATAGAAACCAACTGGGCTGAGTTAATAGCTATTGTTTTAATCAAATGAAGCTAGCAACTCCAATGCTATTCAACTTCTGGGGAAGAAAGCCAACTCCCAGGGCCAAATCCTACTTTGCTTACTGGCTTTGCCATTTTGAATGGCAATTTTGCCTGCACAAAGATGGCATAACAGGCATAGGTAAAACAATAATATAGAGCAAGATTATGATTCAGTGTACATATGCATAGGACAGGGAGCAGGGGGCGGAGGTTCTGGGGCGGTCAGGGAACAGAGGGGGTTGGATAGGGCATGGGAGTCCCGGGGGGCCTGTCGGGGGTGGGGGTTTGGATAGGTTGGGGCAATCAGGATACAGGGAGCAGGGGGGTTGAATAGGGGGTGAGATCCTGGGGGGGGCGGTTTGGGGCTGGGGGGTCCCAGGAGGAGGCAGTCAGGGGATGGGAAGTGGGAGGGGGCAAATAAGGGGTAGGGGCCAGGCTGTTTGGGGGGCACAGCTTTCCCTACCTGGCCCTCCATACAGTTTCGCACCCCGACATGGCCCTTGGGCCAAAAAGTTTGCCACCCCTGCGCTAAACATATTCTGTTGCAGATGAGACCACACAGATTCCATTTACCCACAAGACTAGTACCCAGTTTCCTCATTAAAAATCAGCATAGTTACAATGTTTTACAAAACTCAGAAAGTCATAGTCTATAACTGAGTCAACAAGGTAGTAGCCTGCCTTAATTTCTTTCAGCAAATGTAGTAACAGTTTCTACTTGTCTAACAAAACATCTACTATATCTGCTGAATGGTTGGGTATGTGAACTGCCAAGTAATCCTTAGTCAAAGTAATGTAGTTCTATGGCTGTGAGATTAAGAGTCCATTAGTTTGAGATATATTTTCTCTAAATTTCATCACTAATAGGTAAAGCTCAAGGTGCATCATACACTTGTGCAATGACATTTGCCTCATTGATAAGCAGATCTCTTCTTAAAAACGATGACAATGTAAACAGGGTCTAAATTACACAGCAGGTGTAAATGAGTCAGAAGTGGGTGTGAATGTCTAAATACTCTAAATTATGCCACTTTGGAATTCTCCAATTGCGCAAAAAGAAGCTAAATTTCCGAAGTAAAGAGGTGATATAAATTAGAAAAGGGGAGTAAGTAGTCAAAACAAGAGAATGAGAGGAAATGATCAGGGGAATATTAATTCCCTCAAAGGCATCCAACACCACAGGCCTCTGAGGGAAAGAAAAAATAAAGCTAAGAAATGGTTAGAAGCTTGTAAAAAATTCTAAAATAATTGTTTATATATAATAACAGGTTTCAGAGTAGCAGCTGTGTTAGTCTGTATCTGCAAAAAGAACAAGAGTACTTGTGGCACCTTAAAGACTAACAACTTTATTTGAGCATAAGTTTTCATGAGTTATAGCTCACTTCATTGGACACGTGAGCTGTAGCTCACTAAAGTTTATGCTCAAATAAAGTTGATAGTCTCTAATGTGCCACAAGTACTCCTGTTCTTTTTATATATAATAATGTCATAAGATTAAGGTCTAGCATCTTGAACTTCTAGGGCCTGAAGCAAGTATACTATATCCTACTGGAAAGCTGAGGATTTCCCACTGTTTGGTGGTAAAAAGCCCTCATGGAAACCTCTAATTTTTATTCCTGATGGGATGTGAGATATCAGACTTAAAAGCAATCACTGACCTAGGTCTGAATATTGCCTGTCCTGCATCTGACATCAGTGCAATTTTTGGGGAAAAGAGGGAAAGATTTCAGTAACTGTTTGTTTGGTTTTTGAACTGGTGTCTGCCTGAAATTGCTCAGAAGTTTGGAATAGGCTCCCCTCCTGCTTCAATTTTCAGCCCCAGGTGAGCTGGATTAACACACATTAGCTCTTCTCCTCTTCGCACAATGAAGATCTTAGGTGGCTTAGTTTGCACTTTCTTTGGAATGGCTAACATATATAAGTATTTGAGAATGTCAACTGTGTTCTGGCTATTAAGCATTTTACGTAGATTAATATTTTATTTAATATCATTTGCCGTGGAGACCCCTGACAGACAGTCTGTAGTATTCAGCTTTATTGTAATCCTCTGAGTTCTTGATGATTAGCATAAATGCATTTTGCATTAAAGCCTTACAGAAATATTGTACCTATTACCTGTTGTTTTTGTGCACATTATATTTATGGATTATTGTTGGAGTTCATGGGACATGTGCAGCAAAATTAGCACTCAAGCTGTCCGTGCTGAGACATCAGAAAGAAACAACCTACAAATCAGCTTAAATTAAAAAAATTACAGAACTCACTGGAAAGAGAAGTATGTTGTTGTTCAAATTCATTACATTAAAAAGTCTCAATTATCTTAAACATACTGATGGCAGTGGAGTTAAAATAGGAATGAACTTGGCCTGTTATCCTGAGAATACTATAAGAAGAGAATAACATAATGTTGCTATAGAGAACATAATGTACCACATAAAGAAATGCATGGCTCCATCAACCTCGCTGGACACACAATAGCAGATTTAAAGGTAGCCATCCTGCAGCAAAAAAACTTCAGGACCAGACTTCAAAGAGAAACTGCTGAGCTTCAGTTCATTTGCAAATTGGATATCATCAGCTCAGGATTAAACAAAGACTATGAATGGCTAGCCAACTACAAAAGCAGTTTCTCCTAGGTTGGTGTTCACACCTCAACTGCTAGAAGAGGGCCTCATCCTCCCTGATTGAATTAACCTCGTTATCCCTAGCCTGATTCTTGCTTGCATATTTATACCTGCCTCTGGAAATTTCCACTACATGCATCCGACGAAGTGGGTATTCACCCACGAAAGCTTATGCTCCAATACGTCTGTTAGTCTATAAGGTGCCACAGGACTCTTTGCCGCTTTTACAGATCCAGACTAACATGGCTATCCCTCTGATACTCTGACTAAACTAACTCACACAATTACTTGGACTGGAACGTGTATTGTGTATGAGTAAATCAATAGTCTTAGAAAAACAAACATACATGGGACCAGATTGCTTGCTCTGGTGTTACAAAAAAAATAATGGAAGGGGGATCATGATAGAGAAATTTTCACAAGGATCTCCTTGCAGATGAATTCTCCCACGTTTCCAGCAGTGGGGCTGGGTCTGACCACTCCACAGAACATTGACCCACCCCCACACTCCAAAGAGCCTCAACAAGGCTCATCTGCATAGAGGCCCCATGCCTCCACAACACCTTCGTGCACCAGTGGCCCAACCTGTTCTCTGATAGCGTCACATCACGAGGGTGCCCTGTGTCCAAGGACCACCCTCAAAGGGGAATTCCTACCACAGGATGGCTGGGGGTGGAAATGCACACAAAAAGATAACAGAGTAAGGTTGTATTATCTTCTATTCGTAAGCTCTGTGCAGATGGTGGTGGGGAATAATGCTGCCCGCCTAGCCCTGCCTGCCCACTCTGCAACCAAAAAGTCACCATGTTGTTCATGTCACTTGACAAACGTCTCATGCCACAAAGCACAGCCACCCTCTTACATTTCACATTGGCAATTTCTGTTCAGTTGTGTTCTCCTACAGGTCATGTTTGGAAATACTTAAAGGAAAAACACATACAATTTTTGCAGTCAGAAATATAAGCAGCACTTCTCAGCACAAATGAATTGTGAACTCTACCATGTCCAAAAGCAAGTCTGGTATTGCAAACGGTCTTCAGAAATTCTGGACCAAATTTATGCCTGCTGTTAGCCCCCCTGGACTTCCACCAGGGATAAATGTAACCCATCGTTTTCATGCTTGCAGGGCCCGATCCTTAACTGGTAAATGGGCATAGCTACACTGAAAGTCAATGGAGCTATATTAAGTACACTAGCTGACCCTGCAATGTCAGGTATCAAGCTGCAAAGTTCTAAGCAACAGGCAGTGGAGTAAAGATGGATGTTGAACTTTTACTTTCCATTCCTTTTTGTTTTCATAAACTCCCATGGTGATTTGCCTGAACTAAAAATCTCAGATTCTCATGCTACATTCGGAAATGTTGAGGGTGTTTAAATTCTAAACACTGACCTGGATCTAAAAGTTGTGGCTAAAGCCCACCTCTGCTTATGTGTGATTTTCAGATCACAATTTCATGCCTCATTTAGTCAATCACACAATGCAAGAAAAAGGCAGGATTTGATCCATTGTATTTAATTCTTACACCCCATGGTAACAAAAACTCCACAGATAAAATAAAAGCTTTAAGCCCATCTGGGTAAGCCATTGTGTTCTGTTAGTTGCACAGCACCTGCCAAATTGTGATGTGGAGGAAACCATGACAGTCTTCAGCTGATCCTAGCATCTACCATACCCCTCCATTGGCACCTGAGGCTGGATCCTCAGCTGCACATCTCCCCTGACTTCAGTAAATATATGCTGACCTCCACCTGCCAATAATCTGGCCCTTTAAAAACTTTGTTTTTAAAATAAATGTCTCATCTTATTCACATGATGGATTCAGAAAGGAAAAATATAATCTGCAGAAAGTTATAAATAAGCATTATTCTTGGGAAATTGTCACTTCATTGTAACAGATACTGTATCTTTTCCCCATAAATCTTTATAATAAGTACAAAGTTCCCATGTGATGTCTGAGGCATGTATATTTTTTTAAGTTAGCTGCTCCCTATCTGGAATGTATTGAGGTGTAAGCATCTTACAAAATGGCTGTTGCTATGGTGACTTCAATTATTTTGTTGAAAAAGAAGTAGTTGACTAAAGCCTTCATTTTCAAGCACATAAAAGCTGCTTTGACAGCTCTAGCTTAGGAAATGCATTCTCCTTATTTGCCTCTATTTTAAATGGTTGTTATATATGACAAAGCATTCGTTTTCCTTCTGGTTTTTTTGCTTGATTACACCTGAACTTGAAGAGGAAAGGGAAATCCAAAAGGAAGATTTTTACTTGGTATACAATGATGACCATTACACATCAACATTTACCACAACATACCATGCAGCTGCTAGAGTTATTGTGTCCTATTATCAGCAATGAAAACTGTCATGTCCACAAGCAGTCTTAGCATCTTTGAATGGGCCTCTATAACAATTTTTTTGCCTTCCTCAGATATAATCAGCTCTATCCACGTTGATGAAACCATAATGAACAGGACTGCCGATGTTGGGGAGGGTTAATGAGATGATCCTTTGAGGTATGTCCAATTTTAACTAACTCATTATATATAGATATGCACAGGGAGAGAATGACTATATTGGGCCAAGGGTGGATCTTTAGCCATTTCTCACTCCCCACCGCAGCCTCTTCCTGGACAAGTAAAGCCTAACTGCTTGGGCAGGAGTCCATACACAGTTCAGTTTGTCAAGGGGTAATTGTTGGGAATTAAGGAGAAATAAGCTGGAAATCTGGGTCATATGCATATTTTTGTGCATTTGAACATTCATTTAACACTTTGCAACTATCAGCTAACCACAGCACCCCTGTCATAAATATAACGGGAAGGGTAAACCCCTTTGAAATCCCTCCTGGCCAGGGGAAAGCTCCTCTCACCTGTAAAGGGTTAAGAAGCTAAAGGTACCTCGCTGGCACCTGACCAAAATGACCAATGAGGAGACAAGATACTTTCAAAAGCTGGGAGGAGGGAGAGAAACAAAGGGTCTGGGTCTGTCTATATGCTGGTCTTTGCTGGGGATAGACCAGGAATGGAGTCTTAGAACTTTTAGTAAGTAATCTAGCTAGGTATGTGTTAGATTATGATTTCTTTAAATGGCTGAGAAAAGAATTGTGCTGAATAGAATAACTATTTCTGTCTGTGTATTCTTTTTGTAACTTAAGGTTTTGCCTAGAGGGGTTCTCTATGTTTTTGAATCTAATTACCCTGTAAGATATCTACCATCCTGATTTTACAGGGGGGATTTCTTCATTTCTATTTACTTCTATTTTTATTAAAAGTCTTCTTGTAAGAAACTGAATGCTTTTTTCATTGTTCTCAGATCCAAGGGTTTGGGTCTGTGGTCACCTAAGCAAATTGGTGAGGCTTTTTATCCAACATTTCCCAGGAAAGGGGGAGTGCAAGTGTTGGGAGGATTGTTCATTGTTCTTAAGATCCAAGGGTCTGGGTCTGTAGTCACCTAGGCAAATTGGTGAGGCTTTTTACCAAACCTTGTCCAGGAAGTGGGGTGCAAGGTTTTGGGAAGTATTTTGGGGGGAAGGACGCGTCCAAACAGCTCTTCCCCAGTAACCAGTACTAGTTTGGTGGTGGTAGCGGCCAGTCCAAGGACAACGGATGGAATATTTTGTACCTTGGGGAAGTTTTGACCTAAGCTGGTAAAGATAAGCTTAGGAGGTTTTTCATGCAGGTCCCCACATCTGTACCCTAGAGTTCAGAGTGGGGGAGGAACCTTGACAACCCCTGTGAGTAAGGAAAGTGTAAACAAAAACCCTGCCTTTGTTTGGGGGAGGGAGGAAACAAAACATTTCACAAAAAGTTTCAGAGTAGCAGCCGTGTTAGTCTGTATTCGCAAAAAGAAACGGAGTACTTGTGGCACCTTAGAGACTAACCAATTTATTTGAGCATAAGTTTTCGTGAGCTACAGCTCACTTCATTGGATTCCGATGAAGTGAGCTGTAGTTCACGAAAAATCCGATGCAGTGAGCTGTAGCTCACGAAAACTCATGCTCAAATAAATTGGTTAGTCTCTAAGGTGCCTCACGTCCTCCTTTTCTTTTCACAAAAAGTTTGGGTTTCTTTCAAAAGTTTCCAATATTTTCCAACACAGAGCTTTTGTTTTAGAAACCAAAATCAGCCCAAGCCTAAGAACTTTTGTCACTTTTAAGTAGAAAAGCCTGAACATTTCTGAGAAAAGTTTGAGAAAACAATTTTTTTCTTTCAAAAATGTCACAGAAAATACTTACCATTTTTTGATCAGCTCTATGCAGAATGTTGTACAGTTAGGCCAGGCAGTGCTCTGGTTCTTTACCCGCCAGAAGCTGTCCCACCGGCTGGAAAGAAATTCTGACAGAAAGGGAAGGGTGTGAAAAGCTCAAGTTCTCTATCTCCATTTGCTGGTTGGGAGAGAAGTTTCAGCTTGGGTAGAAGAATGGAGAAAGACATCAGACTTTGCAGACTCTGACATCAGGAGTTTATATATCTGGGGAATTTGGTTCAGGCTCAGTAGCCTGCCTAATAAATGGCTAGTAGGTCAAGGCTGGGGCTCAACCCTGTACTGAAGCCTGGTGATTTTAGCCAACTACAGAAATTAGTACAGAGTATGAGTTTCCTGAACAAAAATTTTTAAAAAATTGAAACTGAACTCTTGTTGGTATCCAAAAACTGAGGAAGTCGCTGGCCCATCTGCTTGAATCTGGAATCCAGTGTTCTTTTTATTTTGAGTTTGGTATATGCAAAAAAGACTCTCTCAAGGATTGTGGCTAACCATTCAGAATAAAATGTATACAGAGACCACTGAATTGTACTGAACTTGTAGACATTCGGAGATACCTGAAAGGAATTCACAAATGTCACTGAACCACACAGTATTTCCAGAATTATGGATGGGTGCCTCCAATCCTTTTAATGTTTGCTCTATATCTCTGAGGTCTTTTTATTTCTGTTTGACCTACATATTTAAGCAAACAGTATTTAATTCAGAAAATGTATTTCTCTAACTACCAATACTGTGTATTGCATCTTATGTAATGTATTGGACAATGCAACATAATAGTCTTTAAGACGTGATTTTATGGCCGAGAAACAAATAACCATCTTGACAGAATAAGTAACAATTTTGAAATCAGTGCCTCAAGTTATATCAAGCTACAGCAGGTAGTGAGATGTATAGATAGAGGAGTAACTATAGTAGGAACTGCAAAGATGGAGAAGTTCTTTAAAAAATTGCATCGTTTCAGAGTAACAGCCATGTTAGTCTGTATTCGCAAAAAGAAAAGGACTACTCCTTTTCTTTTTTTAAAAAATTGCATGTTGATGCATGAGTTCCATGGGTTTATCCTGGCGGAAGCGTGGGTTAGAGCCATCAGAGCTAAACTTTATCCTTGTAGCGGTGAAAATATTCCATTAAATCCCTTTCATCTTAATCGCTTATATTGTTGCCTTTTATTTCATTTATCCTCAATCTCACAAGTGTGTGTGGGTCTGTGTGTGAACACACACACAAAAAGCACCTAGCAGAGTAGGCCCTAATCCTTGATTGGGGCCTTTAGGAATTACTGCAGTACAATAAGAATAACAGGGTGAACTGACTAGGCACCTGAGGATGAATGGATGCACCTCCCTTTTGGAGTTCATCATTACCATTTGTGAATTCGGTGGAACGGTTAAAGAGAACAAGTGATACATTTTCTAACCAATGTTCCCTGTCCCTTTTAGTACAGGAACTATTAAGCTGGTGTATCAAGCTTGGAACCCCTGCAAAGCACTGGGATTCAGAAATGTTAGCTGCTGGCATGGCCATTTTTAGAATTGTTAGTACCATATTTCACCAGACTCACTTTCTGAAAGTCAGACAAGTAGAACTAAGTTAAGATTTCTATATCATATGCTGAAATATGATGTGCTAGGGATTTTTCATTAAAGTTCCCTGTTGTCATTTGAGAGAAGTTTGCCTTTAGCGATATGCATGCAACTACCTTCAATGGGAGCTGAA
Source organism: Caretta caretta (assembly GCF_965140235.1). NCBI lineage: Eukaryota > Metazoa > Chordata > Testudines > Cheloniidae > Caretta > Caretta caretta. The sequence goes on from NC_134214.1 coordinate 34,231,957, forward strand.
CACATTGTATCTGAAGTAGCGGTATGCAAAAGTGAAAACTTTCAGATTTTTTTTTCTAATGTGCAGCTGTGTTTCAGGCAATTTGTGCACACAAAATGTTGCTTCCCTCCCCTCCAAAAATGTGCTAAATTATTTTTGCATCAAAAATCTGGAAACTAATCAACTCCTGCACCAATTGCAACCCTGCCTTTGCAAATGCACCCATTTTTGACTGTACTAGTATCAACCTTTAGGACTTGAGAATGGGTCTAAGTGAGCTGTAGCTCATGAAAGCTTATGCTCATATACATTTGTTAGTCTCTAAGGTGCCACAAGTACTCCTTTTCTTTTTGCGGATACAGACTAACACGGCTGCTACTCCGAAATCTATTTTAACTGTATATCTGGCCCAGTTTTGAATGAAAAATTTAAAAATTGATTGGGATAATTTTTGCCTTTAAGAAAGGACAAGTCTCAAATTTGCAGCAAAAGGCCAAAACACAGAGTACTTTTTCAGGTAGAATCCATCCCTGCAGCCACCTCTGGCTCTGTACTGCCCCTCATTCTGGGCTGTTTCCAACTAGCACAATCTAGCCTTTACTTATTTATTGATGTGAAACTGATGCTTGCAATGTCTTTTGAGTTATTTCCTCTCTCTCTTTTTAACTTCTAGAGAAGGACAATGATTTATGTTTTAAACTGTACATAGCATAGACCATTATACTAATCACCACAAGAAAGCTACTGGAGAACTCTGTGCAGCAACAAACAACTTTAGGTTCCAGTCCTGCAAAAGGACTTAAATAGGACATCACACCATAAGGGACCACACCACAGATCCCTTTCCTTGTTTAGGCCTGGATTCAGTGAGTTACTTAAGCACTTACCTAACTTTAAGCACCTGAGAAGTCCCATTGGCTTCAGTGAGACTATTTTCATGCTTAAAATTAGGCACATGCTTAAGGCCCTGCTGAATTGGGGCCTTAATCTGTGTATATTAAACAAGTTCCATTATGCATTAGAGAACTATGAAGGCTTGTACTTTTATCTCTTGTGGCAATATTTGATCTAAATCACTGTCAATGAGAGTTTTATCCTAATAAATGTGTAAAACATGATGCTTTATGACTCAGAGCTACATACAAATGTGTTTCTGTAGCAACAGAAATTAAATTAAGCAGCAGATGTGATAATATCTTGGAAGAAGCATTTCCCCGAAGACCATTAATCAGTATGTGTGATGCATATTTTATCTGATTTTCTGTAAACTTTTCATTGAGGCTGGTGTTAAAGATTTCAGAGTCCTACGTCATTGGATAAAATGAGTTCTGATGAACTGTCACTAAGAATATTTTAATTATATTTGACTGATTGTTTTAAAATGTTATCTTGTTGCAATGTCCTAACATACCAACAGTAATTATTTTGTTTATATCTATGTTAGAATTTGAGGTTGATCTTGAGTTCCCCTGGGGTTTGGGTTTTTCATTAATGTGAAAAGCCGTACATTTCATTTGGATATGTCTACAATACAAAAACCCTTTAGACAGACGGTCCAGATTTTTAGCTGGTGTAAATCAGTATAGCTTGGTTTTGAATGGAGCTCTGGCAATTTATACCATGGCGCAGGTCCAATGTAACATTTAAGCCTAGTCCAGTCGATGACAGTCTTGGATCTGGACCTTAGGACCTGGCCCACTGATTTTAAGACAAGAAAAAAAGAAAGAAAAATGAGTTTGGGTGCAGAGCTCTTTGCAAATCTTCAAGGAAGCCATTCCTTCAAACCAAAGCAGTCTAACTCAATTCAGTCCAGAACTTGTCAGTGCCAGGCCTGTTGCTGTTGCATGGGACATTCCCAAAAGGCCTTTTTCCAAAGCCTATTGAACTCATCTTCCCATTGACTTCCATGGAGGTTGGCTCATGCTCTAAAGAAGGAAGGTCTGAATTTAGGTCCAGAGTTCAGTCCTAGGCAGGCAGGGCTGTAAGTGATGAGAAAGGAGCATGCTTGGGTCTTGTGGGTGGATATTTCTGGGATCAGGAGGAGGTGGGAAGAACCAGCAGGAGAGATGGCTGGTGCAAAGAAAATACCTGTATTTGTCTCTTCCTGTATGTTCATGTGCTTCACTGTAATTATTACTTCTCCATACTCATTTTCTAAAGGGATCATGCTGTGGATGATGACTTATGTAATGGCATTTTCTGCAGAACTAATGTGAAAACTGACCTCAGGGTGAGATATCTCTAGATAATTATTTTTCAGAAATTACATTTTGATTTAATTTTTTTAAACAAATACTTGATATAATTTTAAAAATGGGAAAAATTCACTCTATTATTCAATCAGAGCATGGTACAGAGTAGTTCAAATGGTAGCTGGAGTGTTAGGGCCAGATCCTGTGAAGTTTTGAGATCTGAAAAATTCTGAGCACTCCCAATTCCCACTGACTACAGTGAGCAGCAGCATCAATGATAAAATTACCACTTACTTCAAAGGGAACAGGATCGGGCCCTTTTAGAGATGATTGTGTTTGCATCAATTTTACTGCTCATCTCACTGCACAAAAATAACCCCAGTTGTTATAAGTAGCTACTAAATGGGTATAGGCTCCTCTCAGTGCCTGATTTACTGCATATCATAGCAAATATCCAGGACTCCCTTAACTGGGAGGAAGACACATCATCTATTGATTAGGAAAAAAGAAACCTTTTTTTAAGGCGTCAAAGTAGTGGTGGGCAACCTGCAGCCCCGTCAGGGTAATCCGCTGGCGGGCTGCAAGACACTTTCTTTACATTGACTGTCTGCAGGCACGGTCGCCCGCAGCTCCCAGTAGCTGCAGTTTGCCCATCATTATCAAAATGGCCAGATCCTATATAGAGACTAAGATTGATTTAAAAGGGAGAGGGAAAAAATAATTAACCATACTTTTAAGGAAATCCAGGGAACTTAAGTACAGTGACTTGCAAAGGTAGAAATTTTTGGGAAATGAGTTAAAGTATTATAAAAGTCTGGCTCTAGAGACTCTATTGCACACTTACAGCCCAATTCTGCAAGGTGTTGCACAACTGCTGCAGTAGTTCTGAGTACCTTTAACTCCTACTGAAGTGTTTGGGGTTCTGCAATTTTTCCTCACAGGATTAGTCTCTACTCATGTTAGTAGCCCAATTGCTGTCAGCGAGATTATATATATCACAGGCTGACCAAGTCCCCTCTGGAAGGACACCAGTCTGTTGTGAGTGGACACAACTGCTGGTTCCATGTGCTCATAAGCCAACCAGATCTGAGAAGAGCCAGGAAACTGTTCCTAGTTCTGGATTGCGAAGGCATGCTCCCAAGCAAGAGTCTGTAACCGGTCCTTGGGACATAGCACTCTGCAGTCTGGCTATTTTAGACCCCAAAACCAGTGCCTCAGCCCTCCTGAATCACCCAGTTGGTTATTCATGTTCCCTTAGTTCATGACTACACAGCCTGCAGTAGCGGGCCTCCCAGTCTGGGTCAACACACTTGGGCTTGCACATCTCACACTACTGTGCTAAAAATAGCAGTGTAGATAGCACTTTGAACTTGTGGCTTGGGCTCTGAAGCCTAAGGAGGGGCATGGGTTTCAGAGCTTGAGTCACAATGTTTACACAGCTACTTTTAGCACTGTTGTGTGAGCACCATAAACCTTAGTCAGTAATCTGGGCTGGGAAGCTCATTGCTGCAGGCTGTATAGTCATACCCTTAGAGTTCCATCTTGCTGTGGGCGCTCTGAGCCTCTCAGTTAACCCCTTCAAGGTCAACGTGTCAGGTGAACAAGGAATATAGGCTTAGCAAAGGAATTTTTTAACCAAAGTCACTTTTACTCTTAAGAAAGTACTGCAGAGTTATTATTCTTTACAGAAGAACAAACAGTCTTGTGATGCCCTTTAACCCTGCAGAGTTATTATTCTTTACAGAAGAACAAACAGTCTTGTGATGCCTGATCTCACCCCTTTTGTGAGCCTGAGGTCTGATCATCATTTCAGGCCAGGCAGAGCCCCTTCTGCCTTCTCTTTCCCTCCAGCCTAGTCTTCTGGTTTGCAGCTGTGGATGACCCCCTTATTCAGAGAAGCCCCCCTTAAATACAGTCTCTGACCCTGTTTTACCAATGGCCTAGACTGGGAAATTTTAGCCCCTTCCCCCACTCCATTGTGCTTGAAAGCCCATTGTCCCATGGGGATGGGCCAGTAGTTGAGATACAACCAATGCTGATGCCCCTAGATTGCTCTGTGATGGCTTCTCAGCCATAGTCATTCAATTAGGTGCCAGGGCTCTACTACAAAATAGGTGTTCTAATGCAAAAGAGAGGTTACACTGTGAAATGAAGCTAGAAGTGAAGGTTACAATCTAAGGTTGAGGCTGCAATACAAAGTGGAGTTCACAATTTGATACAGCCATATCTCAATTGGTCACAAGTTACATAAGAAATGTTTTACAGGTTTGGTTATATCATCAATAGGAGTGGAAGATATCTAGTCTCTTGTTACATAAAGTACATAATTCTTGGTTTTGGTCCTGATTCACCAAAGCATATGGCTAAATTGAAGTCAATGGGCCTATTGACATGCTTAAATTAGGCACATGTTCTAGTATCTTTAAATAAATAAAATTAAATACTTCTCTGATTAAGTAGTTTGTGCTTAGAGTTCTTCAGTGAAAAATCATAAAAAAGGTTCATAAATTGGAAATTTAGAGCCCAGTTCTGATCTCACTTATTCCAGTGTAAATCAAATTTAGTTTCATTGAAGTCAATAGAGAAATACTGGTGTGAAACCTTTGCAAATGTGTTCAAAATCAAAACCGTAAAATTGGAATCGGAGGCCAACCTGTGGTTGGGGTAAAGAAGTTTGTTTGAACTGAGAGATTCAGATTTTTCTCAGAGAACTGAGATAAAATTTAGTTATCTGATGTGTCAAATAATGAGCCAAACCTACATGGCATTTTAACAGAAAGATAAAATTAGCAAATTAATCTGACCACTTGAGCTGTTACAATTAGATGCTTATCTCAGTTAAATGGAAATTCTGAACCTTTCAAGATTTGACCATCACCAACACACACTGTGGTCACAATCAGAAAAGTGGGGGGGGGAGCGTTCTCCCCTCCAACCTGGGACTGAATTTTCAACACAATCTTGGGCTTGCCTACACTGTACTGCATCGTTGCCTATATAAAATGTTTGGACACAAGCAACTTCTGTGGAAATATTGTACAGTAAGAGGGTCTCATTTTATTATTACATACACCTGCTGAAAAATAGAAAGTATAATCCCTCACTTTTTTGAATTGCCTGTGATTCCTTCCACTGATTTGTTTTAAGGAGCACTGAGGCAAGATTTTTTTTCATTCATGCCAATAAATATTAATCCTCCTTACTTTTCATCATCCCCCGCTCTTCTACAGGAAGTTTTCAGTTCCACTATTGTTCAATAATAGTCTATCCATCACTTTTTGTTCCAATTAAGTCTTAAATTAAGAAAATTGTATTTTATTTCCAAAAGAATAACTTTAATGAGCAGATGACAACAGCATCTCTCGAGTAATTCAATTATTTGCTATGATTCTCTTTTTTATTATTAAACAGAGAAGTTAAATGAAATCCAAGTGCTTGAGAGAGGGATGACTGGGCAACAATTTTTATTTTCTCTCCCCAGGATAGCTTTGATTTTGACTAAGCTATTTTAGCCACTATGAACTGATCTAATGCCTTTACATTGGCATTGATGGGTATTGGATCAGGGGCAATGTCATTCACAGCATAGAATCACAGAATTGTAGGACTGGAAGGGACCTCAAGAGGGCTTCTAGTCTAGACCCCTGCTCTCAAGGCAGGACTATGCATTTTCATGCAAAGGTATTTTTAGGTGGGTCTTTGGTGAAAGACTCAGTTTTGGGACACTCAGAAAAACTTGGATGAAAATTACTTTATGTTTGTACAATGCTTTGAGTGTGGACAGCCAGATATATTCATGCTTGGAGATCCACTTAGACTGAGCAGTGGTGTGTCAGTGAGCGACTTTCAGCTCCCTGATTCTCTGGGCCAGTTAGCTGGCCCTGGCATGAGTCAGAACAGCCTACGGGCTGTTGTAATTTATGCCAGCTTGATAGGGTCTGCTGCCACCCTATCCTGTGTGAGTGAGAGAGAATGGGACAGTTGGTGCAGCAGCTGGTAACCCAGGCTTTATACCAGCTGAAAGACTCCCAGCATGGGCCAAGTTCTAGCTCCCATGCACTGCCTGAATGGAGCAAAGGAGCTAGAGTTGGCCAGAAAACCTGTTTGGGAGAGCACAATGTAAGCGATATCTATTTAAAAAAAAAAAAGCTACAGTCATGTTACTCTAATATTCTTTGCATATTTTTTGTACATCTAAACAGGAGTCATCCATAAATAAGAATGGATACATTCAACCTTGGTGTACCTACATTAAAGAAAACTAATGAAAAAGAGAGCTTGTTTTTCTAGAGAAATATTCCGTGGTTCTGTCTCCCAGCCTGTCCTCTTTATAGCCACTCGCTGGGCCACTATGCTTCAGCCAGTCTTGCAGATTTTAGTAATTATGACTGGTAAGCACCACCAGCTGTTTGTTTATGAAGCTGACTGAGTCAAATTGACAAGAGATAATTACTTTCTGACTCTGCAAGGTGACGTGTGCGCTTCTCAGTGAGAGAATAACACTGATGAAGATTGGTGTGGAAGAAAGGCCTGGCACGTATGGACAGCTCAGTTGTGTTTTTGTTACCTAATGTTTAAAGGCCTTTAACACTTGAACTGTTCATGTCACTGACAGCCATTCACATGGCTAAAACTGAAAGACAGGCACAGAGAGGCTTTTGGCGGTGGGGGGGGGGGGGGTGAGCTGATCACAAAAAAGTGTAATACAGCTTACACAGCAGTAGAATATGCATTGCTTTTCTGGTTTCATCACCAGTTTAACAAAAGCAGACTGTGAATAAATTGAAACCTTATGCAGAAATAGGAACCTGAGCTGAAATAAAACTTAAAAGGTACTTTATGAACAAAAAATGTTTCAAGGCTTGTCTGCACACAAAGTTTGCACCATTTTAACTATTCTGGTATAAATGCTGTCCAGTACCCCCAGTGTGGACACAGTTTTACTGATGTAGATGTGCTTATACCAGCACAGCTTATTCCCATAAGGAAGAGGAATGGACTACACTAATATAAGGCTCCTTTCTATGCAGTGCTTGAGTCCTAAAAAAAGAAGTGCCAGAACTCACTTCTCCCTTGGAACTCTGTGGACACCTGTCTAGTCCACTCGCCCAGGAGCAGCAGATAGGGTCGAGAGAGTTCATTTTATTCCTGCCAACACCCTTTGGCCTGTGCATCGGTAAAGGGCTTCTCCTTTCCCCTCCCCCCCACCCCCGTCCCGGGCTTGAGGGGAAGAAGGGGGTGCCAGAGGCACTGGCCATAGGGAAGACCCAGCAGCTGCCACCTCCCCTCCTGGACATATCTGAGACAGCAGAATGGACAATGATCCCACAGCCAGGGACTCACCATCTGCACCAGGGGGAACAGGCAGGGGTGCCTGCAGCCTCGCCAGTTGGGGGAACCCCTGCCAGACTTCTGGTGCTGCAGTCTGGGAGATGATGTCCCGCCACTTCCCCGAGTCCCCTGACCTGGGCAGCACCATGGGAGCAGGGGCACTGGGGATCCTGGTGCAGACATGGTGAGCTTTAGGAACCTGTAGGGGTAGCACTGCGAGAAGCACTAACTGCCTGAAAATATGGTGAGGAGGTTTCACAGCCCTCTCTCATGCAAAGGTGGCTGGCTGAATAAGGGCATGCTTAGTGCTCATCCTGTAGCAGCAGGCCCTCTTTTCTTGTCCATAGGGATCACACTATGGGGAATAGTGGCTAAAATTGCCCCTCAACATCAGGCTAGGACCCTAAGTACTAGATTCTGGAATAGCCATTGTATCACAATCAGTGGAACTGGAGTCAGAGAGCCCAGAACGACTGTTACTGATGGGACACCAGGAAAGCAGGGAGGGAGAGGAGTTGGGCTGGAAACAACTCAGCAACATGGACAGAGCAGTGAGCGGGGTTTAATAAAGTTCCACTTGGTCAGCGCAACCTGCATTCAGCTTCACTCTTTGCAAATGAAACAGCCCTGTAGCCAGATCCCAAATCTATACTCAGCATTTGTTTCCCCATTTGCCTGTTAGAATAATTCAAAGGCATAGCCATTTTCCCCCTATTTCCAGCATAATGGTTATGGTGTTTCTTTCCTAGAAAATAAACTCTTATGATTTTCCATTTATTTAAAGACTCTAGCAGGCATCACAGAAGAATTTGGTGCTCACTCTTACCATTAGATCAGTGCAGTTCCCCCTTGGTTTTGAAAAAAGCAAAACACAAACCCATTCAACCCCCCTCCTCCCCCGCAAATACCCAAGCAATCTCGGGGAGTACCTGGTGGAGAGGCAGCTCTGGTGCTATTTCTGGCCAAGAGAAAGCACTCCAGTGGTGAGTTCAGTGGCACCCACAGCTGTATGCACGGTATATGTGGAATGCACCACTGGCAGTGGTGAGAAGGAGCAGTGCTGACCACCCCATTGTTCAGTCAGATTTGACCCTGCTGGTCCTCTGTCATGAAGCAGGGTCGGCGGGTGGGGAGGGCATGGAGTCAAAACTGAGTGCCTGGCATCGCAACCTGGTACACAGGGGTAACAGTACCATGATGGAGGGGCTACGGTGCCAATTCTGAGTGAACAATGAGGTGGCCAGTACTATTTCTTCTTACCACTGCTCTGGCTCCAGTACCAGCACTCCCCATCTCCCTGGGGCCTGCCTGGCCTCACCTGGCTATGGGGAGGAGATGGCTCCACAGGGATTGAGGATGCATATCATGTTAAACATTTCTGGGGGTGCCCCTGAATGAGTCCACTGCTTTACAGAGGCTTTCCATTGACTTCAGTGTGTATCATACTTTATGTGAGTAAGCAACACTCACCACTTATGGGATTCTGCAGGATTGGGCCCTTAGCCTGCACCAGAGACAGGTAAGGAAAGAGGGACAACCCAGTTAGAAGTAGGTGACAAAACAGAAAATGTTTCCGTTTTTGACAATGCCATTCTTCAGACATATTTTGGCCTCAAGCTACATGGTTATGCAGCTATAATAAGAACAGCCTCAGCTTTGTTATTCTGTACCAACTGCCTACGTAAGCAGAAAAATCTATTAACATTTATCTCTGCTTATTTAGCTATGAAATTTATTGCTACTGTGGTTGAATAAAGTCCTCTTCAGTTGACCTCTGCATAACAAATCTTGACCATATAATTGCCACAGCTTGAAGGCATCTCATGTTTTAGTTTGCAGTCTGGTAAACTATTGGACAGACGGTGAGCTGTGACCAAAAGAGAACATTTGATGTCCATTTTGCAATAAAAGAAATTGTGTTGCGAAAGACTTTCTGGGTTATTTCTTGGAATTGTTCTCTTGTTTCCACACCATTTTTATTTACATGTATATACAAGTTTCTTTTATAACTTGCAAAAATTCACCTGGGAATTCTTGAACTGCATTGTCTCTGACTATATGGTCTGAGAGCACAAACTTTATGGCCCACAGGGGCCATCAGGTTTACAGTCATTTCCTCGTGTCAAGTTGTTTAAATGTAAAGCTAGACCTCCTACATATCAGAACAGTAACGGCTCCTTTGTTTAAATGACATCCCCGGCCACTTCAAGGTTATTCCTAACAAGGATAGTAATGATAGACATCAACTCTAAGGAGACACTGTAAAAAACCAGGTATAAGCTTCATCAATATACCTACCTCATTACATGAGCTTAGTTACTGTAGGTGAGCTGAGGATGGCTGAAATGGGATCCACACAAACCATTATGATAATAAAGTATGTTTCAAATGCTTTATTCAGTGGGCCAGATTTACACTAGTCTGCAATTGTGGAAGCGAACAAAACCTGGCAGAGTGCTCCTAACAGTGGAGAGTCTGCATGGCGGGGAGAAGCAGCTGCTCACCACATCCCCAGTGCAGGATCCCCTGGCAGGATTATAAGCGTGCTCCTGGCAGAGACTAAAGCAGCCTTCTTGTGGAGGAACACTGTCTGCCCTCTCTGGGGAGCAAAGTCCCCTTGGGATGCAGCAGCCCTGGCTGGGACAGGGAGATACAAGTTGCACCTCCTTGCACCAGCAGAGGTGATCTCAGTCCAATTATTGCATCACACCAGTATATTGTTTGGGGGCAAATTCTCTGCTGATTTACAATCCATTCAACAGTCTTGCACAGGGTTTTATATTAGCCCACATTTTGGACCCTGTTTAACCTCAAATACTAGTTTAGCCTGCAAGAAAATAGTGTTTAAAATCTGCTCATCAGACTACACAAATTGCTATATTTCATCAGGCCGGCCCTTCCTTTGATCCAATAGCCTGACTCTAACTGGGCCAATTGAAGGTGTTCCAGAGGAAGGCATAAGTAATCTCATGGTACATAATTAGGGAATACCCTGCCCACAGAGGAAGTTTCTTCCTAATCACTGTCAGCAGTTGTCTTAGGCCCTGGAACATGAGGGTTTGAATCCCTTCTCTATTTATATTATCTGTCTCATGTAATCTAATGTAAATATTTATGTTTCATTATCCATATAAACATCTAACATTTTAGTAGCTCTTGGCCTCAAAAATATCCCGTGGCAGTATGTTCCACAGGCTACGCACGGTGTGCAAAATAGTATTTCCTTTTCAGTTTGTCACCTTGCATTTCATTTAACCTCCCCTTGTTATTGTCTTATAATAAAAATGGCAAATAGGAGCATAGCCGTTTTTTCAAGACCTTTCAGTCTTGTAGACCTCTGTCAAATCCCCTCTCTAAAGTGAACAGTCCCAGTCTTTTTTCACACGGAAGTCTTGCCAGGTGTCTAACTACTTGTCACCGGTCTCTTAACGCTTTCTGCCAGTTTAGCTGGACAGTTTCTGAGCTGGGCACATTTATGTTCTTGTACCAAGTTACAGTTCTTCTTCTGCCAGTTAAGCAGTTTGCAGATTTAATAACCGTACAGAAAGGGTGCAGGACAACACGTGCACGTGCCCTAACTCTTCCCAAGAACAGTTGTTTTGGGGACAGGCTCTGAAAGGGTGAGTTCTCTCAAATCAATGGGATTTGAGGGTACTCGCCCCCCCCCCCCACAAGAATGCCTTCCGCCACATGAGGGCCATAGCCTACTGAAGGGTCCTGATGTGCAGGGTGGATGTACCTGTGGCATCCCTTTCTTTGCCTTTGCTCGTAGTCTGGAGGGATGCCTGGTCAGAGCCCACTTCCTCTTTTCCCCTTCTAGAAAGAGAGGTAGAGAGCCATGGTGTGGAGCAGTCTTTTGTGCTGATGACCGTAAAGGGACAGTGCAATGGGAGAGAAAACTCCTTATGACCCTCCCTTCTGCATATCCATAGAAGAACCTGCAGCAGTCTGACCATATAAGTATATGGCATTGTTGTAACTATGGTGATCCCAGAATATTAGCAAGACAAGGTGGGCAAAGTAATATCTGTATGAACCAACTTCTACTGGTGACAGAGACAAGCTTTCAGACTTACACAGAGTGCTTCTTCAGGTCCCCAGCTGCTTAGCCTGGGTTAGCCCTATAGGACATATTCAACTTGCTTACTAGAAAAGCTTCTATTACTTTTTGGAACTTAAGATTATAATTCATTCGTGCGAGTATATGTTCACCTGCTTCAACCTTGGAAATAACTCTTATTTTCTTGAGCTAGTTAATAAATCTTTATGTAGTGTATTATAGGATTGGTTACAAGTGCTGTCTTTGGTGTGAGATCTAAGGTGCAGTTGACCGGGGTAAGTGACTAGTCCTTTGGGATTGGGAGTAACCTGAATGCTTCTGTGATTCCTAGTATAATGGACCACCTATCCCAAAGGTATGCTTACCAATGTGGCAAGATAGATTGGAGTACCAAAGGGAACTGTCTGTGACTCCATGGTTAGGCCAGAGGAATTTACGCTTGATGATTGGTTAGTATAGTATATAAATCTAAGTATAGACCTCACACCCAATTTGGGGTTTGTGCCCTGATTCCTAGCAGTCTGCCCTGAGGTTGGCACTCATGCTCTTGAGTCACTGCAGGCAGCTTGTCGCTGAGGAACCTGAAGAAGAACTCTATACGTTCGAAAGCTTCTCTCATCAACAGAAGGTGATCCAATAAAAGATATTACCTCACCCACCTTGTCCTCCCAGAAGTATAGGCAAAACTCCTCAAATATGCACAGCAAGAAGTTAAAAGTAAATGCAATTATATAATCAAAAATTAATTCATAAGCTCATAGCTAAATTCTGCACCCTCTAAAGCTTAAGTGCTGGCAAAGCTCTCACCCTTAATTTGAATTGGATGGCAAATCCTTTGGCTAGTGTCGTTTAATTTTATTTTTTAACATGTTACTCAGAATCTTTATCTGTTACCTCCACTTTGTTTCTTACTGTGCGCGCACAAACACACAGCATGAGTGGAGGCGTTTGGGCACAAATGCTGTAGACTCAGTTCAGGAAAGTTGATTTTTCTCTTTTAACAGTGAAAGCATAAAATAAAAGCAGTCAGCAAAACAACAAAAATATCAGGGCCTAAGACGCAGGTTATTAATTAAGGTTAATTCCAACCTGATTTTAAATTGGAGGAAGCTGGGGGTGTGGTGTTTTGTTATTTTTTTTTGCTTTTAGGCCTGGAAAATTTTTCCTCATTCTCACATTTTCAGTTTCCTTTGGGTCTTCTGGTGGTTTATTAACACAGGACTTTGGTTGGGATGTGTATTTCTGGGCATTGTAGCATTTGCTCCACACGAACTTTAATTTTATAAACATAACTATTTTTTCTTAGGTATTTTTATTATGCGTATCACCATAGTATCTAGCTGCCTAGTTCAATAACGAAAGAGACCCATACATTGCTTGCCAGTCAACCAGATAGCAGTTGGGAGAGTATCTCATGGAAGTAAGGAGAGGGAACAGGTTGTGTGCATGTTTGGATGAAACCTCTATTAATAGAGACAGGCCTGGGTAAAGAGGCACAACTCACATTTTCCTCTAAATGGGGGAAGGGGAGGAGGACTCATCCATCTTTCTGGCACAAAAGTGGTCCACAGCAGAGGCCCTCTGCACAAAGTGTCTTTTTCTTGGAATATGAAGATTCACCCTCGGCTCCATCAACGTATTCCTGTACTTAGAGGCTTTTTAATGTATGGGCTTTGCTATGATGCTTGTCATCTAAGGGAATAGACAGGGAGAGGGCCCTATGCTCCATTGTGCACAGAAACTGCAGGTCTGACCAGATCTTATACAGGCCGGTCAATGTGGTGTTTGAAGGAACAAATACGGACACCGTGTAGAATCAAGCAAGTGGGTTTATTACGTACAGCGCTGACAGAGCGTCACCTCGCTTATTAGGCTCAGAGACACTGCCAAACAATTGATTACAATGGATTATATGGATTTTCCATGGGTGGAGGGAAATGACGGGGTAGGCAGTCCCAAACCCCTGGATAGGTCTAGCAGCAAGACAAGATAAGCACAGTAGCCAATGGTCAAAAGGCTACATAATGTCTCCGCCCATGGTTTCAGGTTAACACATGACAATTAGTACACAGATGTTTTCCATTAAACAATATATAAAGTGTGTTAGTATAAAATATATATATGTTGAATTCTGATTTGGGATCCATAGATAATGAAGTAGCTCCCTTGATTGTTCAACAGGTACACACCTAGGAGTTAAAGCAAAAGGACAAATGAAAAGTATATAGCAATAAAGGTTGTCTTTTAATTATTCATTTGTGTTTGTAAGGCAGGTACTGGCAATGGCTAGGAGGAGAGGTGCACATCTGTGAGAGGGAGGATATCATATCTCATACGGATATGTTTGAACCTCTTCCATAAACTCAAGGCTGGTATGTAGGAAGGCACCTCTTCTACAGAAGAAACAGGGCCCCTTTCATTCCCATGGTCTGTTCCCAACTTTGAGATAAAGCCCCCAATTATAATTTCCACCTGGCTTCTTGCTGACCAAGCTTATCTTAGCAAAAAGTAAGGTTGTCCTTTGTTTGTTCTGTTTCTTAACTAATATTGTTCACTATTTGCTAGGCCTCTGTCTTCTTGACCAAACTCTGGATTTTGGGCCTGTAAAAAGAGCTGACACAGTCTATATACCAGCTTGTAACATGACCAGAATACGGATTTTAGCCCTTCAGTGTCACTGAGGAAGCCTTTCAGAGTAGCAGCCGTGTTAGTCTGTATTCGCAAAAAGAAAAGGAGGACTTGTGGCACCTCAGAGACTATCCAATTTATTTGAGCATAAGCTTTTGTGAGCTACAGCTGTAGCTCACGGAAGCTTATGCTCAAATAAATTTGATAGTCTCTAAGGTGCCACAAGTCCTCCTTTTCTTTTTGAGGAAGCCTTGTGTTTGAATAATTCTGCCATGTAAACATCTACTAAGTTGTCTGCTTCTTTGTTGTATGGTTTTAATCCAGTGGAGTTGTAAGATTGTGAGTTTGGGGATCCTTAGAAAATTGCTTACATTATGATTCCTAGTCTGTGACCATGAAAATGTTTTTGCTTCACTTGTGTCCTTTCTGTAGCACAGCACTTATGTGTCCTTTTCGTTATCAGAAAATTTCTGAATCCTTGTTAATTATGGTAAGAGTGTGTCATTGGTGTCGGAGCATATTCAGCATCAAACCATGCCTAGACATTTTCAGTACAATGGACAGAGACCTGTGCAAAATTGAATAAGACCACTCTGGAGTTAGAGCTGTCTAGTAAATAAGCTTTTGGGTAAAGGAAATAACCGTATCTATGTTGCAACTGATACACAATAGTTTGCATGGTAAACAGCCATCCATGGAAAAGAGGATATAGTGTTGCAGGAGTGGAGAACAGAATTCAGGGGAGCATTGCCTGAGTTAGGAGAGCGGGACTGAGCCCTCTGCAAGACCTAAGCAGTTATGGATCTTCCTTTGTTCATTTTCATTCTTCAGGGTCCAGAGGATAAAATGTTTTTAGAATCAAGCTGTAGGGAGTCTGGGAAAAGAGGAGACGGGGCGTGGGGTGTTAAGTCTTCCTCTCTCTCGTGTATGAAAAAAAGATGGAAAAAAACTTCCCAATACCAGCAGTATTTTAATAACTCTGTTTTCTAAAACAGATAGGCAAGTTTTCCACATGGCCGTGGATTGTGCATAGTAGTTACACGACCTTTCATTCTACTTTGTAACCTGTAACTATCTCTGAACAATAGATCTTAGACTTTAAAACTTAAGACATCTGCATCAACAAAGGGAAGGAGGCACTTTCCAAATTTAGAATCCTCTATGGAGCACATTTGCTATGCAATCAATTGCATTCTGGCCAACAGCAGGAATAACTGATGTGCACCTACCAGACCTGATTATATTATAGTTTAAATCTGATTCTTTTGCTCTATGTTTTCCAGTGCCTGCATTTGTGCAAACCTAAGTTTAACAGTATGAGTCAATCCCTGGTGTTTGCAAAAAAAAATTTATGGTATCCAAACGATCAGAAGGTTCAAATGCCGTATGAAAAAGCAAGCATTGTAAGCATGATTTAAAAAGGTTTTTTTAAATAAGGTATTTTTCATCTAGTAACTTTTACTTGAGTGTTTCAAAGTAAAAGTTACTAGATGAAAAATACCTTATTTAAAAAAACCTTTTTAAATTGATGCAAATAAGGGTCACCGCAGTTCCCAGAAGAAGCAGGAGATAGTAATATGCTGTGTACCATTGCATTGCTTATACCCCTAATTTTGTTGCAATGCACACCAAATTCCTCAACCATGCAGGAGGACTGTCTCTATTTAAAAAATAAATAAATAAAAGCCACCCCCACCCCCCAAAAGGAAAACTATATGGAAAAAAGACAGCATAGTTTATTTTTTAAAGGATAACAACTGACAAAGCCATACACAATTACTGGTTGTAAACATGCTTTTCAATCTTATCAAATGCTTCTTAGTACCTCCTTGCTGAACATGAGTCATTGGCTATTAGGTCCAAGTATGGCTGTGTCTGAAAATAGAGCGTGAGTAGTCATCCTATCCTATGCATTCTCAGTGCATTTGCATGTTCTCCCTTCCCTCTCCATGTCTGGCATCAGAAAATATGAAGGAACAGAAATAAAACTAACTTCTCCCTATTCGCTTGTCCTTTATTTAAAACTTTTCACCTGTCCAATCAAGAAGCAGAAGAAATACAAAGGATGAGATATACAAAAGGATGTAGGTGCTTAAAGGGGCAGTTAAGAGTATCATTTAGGTGCCACTCAGATTGTCAAATCCCCCACTGCCACCTAACTATAGGCACCAGAAATCCATGGGCCCCTAATTTTTCACAGTTAAAGTCCCCTAAGTGCCTACATTTCTGCCAGTGACTGTGCATACATCTGCCTTTGGCTAGGCACCTATTTCATGCCTAAACTCCAATGCGATCCTCAAACTAGACATTCCCCTCTAATCTCACCTATGGGGTCCGATCCAATAGGCATTCTCAGAGTATGACTAATCCCACCCAAAATGGCCAGAAGAGCAGGAGGTTATGTTGGTTTCTTCCCTTAAGTTTTAGCTCCGTGGTGAGTAGCTGGGATGTGGGTGATCCTGGTTCAATTCCCCCTTTGCCTGATGTGGAGAAGAGATTTTAAATTGGGTCTCCCACAACCTAGGTGAGTGCCATAATCACTGGGCTATCAACTAACTCTCTCTCTGGCCCAATGACTATTTTAATATTTATATATAGTGGAACAACTTCAAAACAGAAGAGATTGACAGATCCACCCCAGCCTAGGCTGGAAAAACTGGTACCAGCCTTCCATTTGGGGTAACAGATGTGGGGGGCCATGTTTAGCAGCATCGGCTGTTTGGCAGTTTCTTTAAAATAGCGAATAACCTAGTCAGTGCATACACAACTCATTTGTATGCTGTTACCAGTTCATGACAGTGGCTGGTTCCCTGCGATAAAGTAAGGAAATAGCTGTGGAGAGGGCCTAATCTAGGTGTAAACATGGGACTTTTGCCCTAGAAACAAGGAACTGCTTTTACATTTCCTTCAGAATAAAAGCCATTCACTGTAGTTAAAGTTTTCCCAGGCCCAACTCAAATGTGCCCTATCTTCCTCACAACATTGACCAAGTCGACTCTTGAAGACTTCACAGAACAATGAAAATCCACTTCCATGACCCAGAAACCTTGAACTGCAAGGACAGGTAGAGGGCTGAAATATATGCATGGGCCTTCCATGGGCATGTGGCAGATGAATAAAAGGCTCAATTTAATCTCAAGAGAACTGTTCAAAGGGTTCCTTTTAATATTAATGCAAGTTACTCAAATATACTGAAGAGACTTGGCTACTGTGGAACTCAAGGACGCACAAAGCTGAAAGCATTGTTAGTAATGTGAGACGTGTAAGCAGATTTTCAAATGATATTGGTTGGTATTAAAATTAAACCCAGAGGTTGCGCTGCCAGCCAGCGAGTCATCATCAGATGCACAGATGCATGCGTCTATTCTGGAGGACTTGGGTCAGGCACCAGCAGCCAATGACTTTTTGTATTTACAGGAATAGAAAACAAACTAAAGCTGTATAATGTGTTGCTTCATTTTTAAAATGTACGTGAGCAAAATATATGTAAGGAAATAATGTCAAACCATTGAAGATAAAACTGAATATTTTGTGTATATTATATATCAGGCACCAGCCTAGCTCCAGTGAGGGTTCCCAGCTGTGAGGGGGTAGGGCTTAGAACACACCTCTGTCCTTGGCATCTCTCAATGGCTAGCTTAGATGCCTCCCCAGCCAGCATGCTGGCTTCTGTGGATTGCAGTCTAAGGTGCCTATCTCTCCCCATCCAGGCCTATATGCTTGTCTCCAGTGCAAGGGTATCTTAAGTTATATCTCTAGTGTTGCCCCTATCTTGAGTCCCATTCACATGTAAAATGTGTTAACTGGAGGGCACCTGTGTCATTAACTTGAGTTGGCTGCCCCATCTGGGGTGTAGGCTGAAGCTCAAGTTAATACAAATCGACAGCTGCTAACATGATCACTCTGTAGCGTGGATGCAGGCTACTGCACTCCAGTGCCTTCCCATCATTCCCCGCCCTCCTCCCATGCAAAAGAACAGCCATATTCTCCTACAAATCACTGGGAATGAATTCCTAGAGTTCATCTTACTGCAACATAATGTATCCTGGGATATGCCCCTGGAAGTCTTAGCAACACACACCAGTGATTGTAGCACCCGTGCAGATACAGCAGTTCAAATGTTACTTTTCAGATTGGCCACTCTTACTGACTTGAGAGGAGTAACTTGGGTGTACATACCCTAAGTTAACTCTGCAACAAAACGTAAACAATTATACTAACCAGTTCCTATGCACTGCATGTTGAGAAAGTGTGGTGGGAGGCAGGTTAAGTATTTTGCTGGCAAAAGCTATGCGCTCAGACCTTATGTAATCAAATTACTGATCTTCTAAAAAACATTTTTCTAGAATTTTAAATGCCAAATAGAAACAAAATCTGAAAAAACAGGAAGATTCTTTTAGACCATATTAAAACTTGGGAATGCAAGCACCTGATCCTTGGTGTGCAGTTTTAGAAGAGAATTCTGTTGATGAATTCACCAGTGCAACATAGTTCAAAAGTGATTTACAGAAAGAAGTCAGTTATATTAAAATAAAATAATAATGAAAGCCCTTAGCCTCTAAAATGTATGCATGTGCTTAACTCGACCCATGTGAAGAGTGCATAGGAGTTTGCAGAATCAGGACCTAATAGTGTAATAATTTTATTTACCAAGCTCTACCGACTAAAATGAGGGCACCCAGGCTTATCCCACTTTATCTTAACATTTTTGCTTCTACATTTAAAAGGAGAAACACTGTGTTAATTTTATTTTCTGATATAAAAAGCACCTTTTGGTTGTTATCTTCAAAGCTGAGTAAGGGAGTTAAGCCCATGACTCCCACGGAAATTAATGTGAATTGGATGGCTAATTCCCTTAATCAGCTTTGAAAATATCAGCCATAGGCTACATGCACCAGGACCCAATGCTGCAGTCTTCTCCACAGAGGTGGGGCCCTGTGCAGAGTCCCATGGGCTGCACAGCAGTCAATATGCACTAGAATATGCACTTCATATACTCAGTGTGCTGGTACTGCACACTGGTTCAGTCAGCTGATCCTGGCTCCATCTCAGATAAACAACTGGAAACAGGAATTATCTTAATATGTACATAAAATAGATCAAGACCAGCTGTGGCAGGAACTAAACCCTGAAGAGCTCTTCAGTGCAGAATGCACATGCAGCCTTTCCCTCCTGGATTTGCAGCTCACTATCTGGCTGTAAAGCAATCTGTGGAAAAGGGGAAGAACTTTTCACAGACAAACAAGGAAGGAGAACTACTCCATTCTGTGGGCATTCTGAACGGTTCTCTTGAGATTAAATGTATGGTTTACATCTGTATGGTTCTCTTAAATACAGGAGTGTATGGTTCTCTATAAACCACCATTTCTTTCTGACATTAGTTCACAAAATAACATTAATATTCTAACAACAACGATGCTACTAAGGAAACTTAAACACCTGGAGTTACATAAGATGTAAAGATCATGGCTAAAGGTTGCTGAACACTAGTTTACATATTTAATATGCTATCTAAAATCTAGAAATAATGCACCAGGAAACATTAGATCTATGAGGAATTTCCAAATGCCAGCTGTGTCAGAGCTGTAGTCATATATGTGTTGATCCAGGACTATGAACGGTTCCTTTTAAAGCTATCCAAGTATCAGCTCCTATGCTCTTTCCGAATACAAATAAGGGCTGGTCTACAAGGTGGGGTGATGCACAGCACAGGGTGTGATAACTGAAGAGCACTAACATGTTGTGCATTAATTGGTCTACATAGATCCTGCTGTGCACACTAAAGGGGCTGTAATAGGGAACTTCACAATAGCGCTTTTATAAACAGAGAATGGTCAGTGCTTGACAGGGGGCATTCAGCACCTCACTACAGTCTTGACCACAGAGGTGGAACTCTGGCCCTGGATCCTACCTGTGTATTCTGGGACTGAGAATTAGATCATATCTTCCTTTTCTAATTGTTTTGCCCCTGGAGAAGGGGCAAAACTGCCCTTAAATTCACCCTGTTATCGTGTGACTGGAACTATGGAGATTTTTTTCTTAAAATAAATGTATCTTGTTCACCAGTGCCCTGATCCAAAACCCATCAAAGCATCAAAGGCAATGAAAGATGCTGGACTAAGTCCCCCCCCTCCCCCACAATTTCACTCTGCCTTCCTTGCATGTTGCAAATTTGCGCTGATTTCACAAGAAGTTTTGGTGCAGGATTGGGCTACAGGCAGGAGATCACAAACTCACTCAGCTTTCTTTCAGAGTAAAGCCGTGTTAGTCTGTATTTGCAAAAAGAAAAGGAGTACTTGTGGCACCTTAGAGACTAACCAATTTATTTGAGCATAAGCTTTCGTGATCTACAGCACACTTCATCGGATGCATACTGTGGAAAACACAGAAGATGTTTTTATACACACAGACCACGAAAAAATGGGTTTTATCACTACAAAAGGTTTTCTCTCCCCCCACCCCACTCTCCTGTTGGTAATAGCTTATCTAAAGTGATCACTCTCCTTACAATGTGTGTGATAATCAAGGTGGGCCATTTCCAGCACAAATCCAGGGTTTAACAAGAATGTCTGAGGAACAGTGGGGGGGATGGGAAGGAATAAACAAGGAGAAATAGGTCTACAACCTATCCTGAAGGACGACCCAACACTCTCACAAATCTTGGGAGACCAGGCCAGTCCTTGCCTACAGACAGCCCCCCGACCTGAAGCGAATACTCACCAGCAACCACATACCACACAACAGAACCACTAACCCAGGAACCTATCCTTGCAACAAAGCCCGTTGTCAACTGTGCCCACATATCTATTCAGGGGACACCATCACAGGGCCTAATAACATCAGCCACACTATCAGAGGCTCATTCACCTGCACATCTACCAATGTGATATATGCCATCATGTGCCAGCAATGCCCCTCTGCCATGTACATTGGTCAAACTGGACAGTCTCTCCGTAAAAGAATAAATGGACACAAATCAGATGTCAAGAATTATAACATGCAAAAACCAGTCGGAGAACACTTCAGTCTCTCTGGTCACTCGATTTCTGATCTCAAAGTGACTATCCTTCAACAAAAAACTTCGAAAACAGACTCCAACGAGAGACTGCTGAATTGGAATTAATTTGCAAATTGGATACAATTAACTTAGACGTTCTTGTTAAACCCTGGATTTGTGCTGGAAATGGCCCACCTGGATTATCATACACATTGTAAGGAGAGTGATCACTTTAGATAAGCTATTACCAACAGGAGAGTGGGGTGGTGGGGGGGGGAGGGGGAGAAAACCTGGATTTGTGCTGGAAATGGCCCACCTGGATTATCATACACATTGTAAGGAGAGTGATCACTTTAGATAAGCTATTACCAGCAGGAGAGTGGGGTGGGGGGAGAGAAAACCTTTTGTAGTGATAAACACCCATTTTTTCATGGTCTGTGTGTATAAAAATATCTTCTGTATTTTCCACAGTATGCATCCGATGAAGTAAGCTGTAGCTCACGAAAGCTTATGCTCAAATAAATTGGTTAGTCTCTAAGGTGCCACAAGTACTCCTTTTCTTTCAGCTTTCTTTGAATCTCCCAGTGGAAACATTCTGTAGGGCTGCTGGATTTGTTTCATGTACATTTATTTTAAAAGTAAATTATTTGAAATAACCATAATTGCTTTGTCTCAGTGTTTAATTTTGATAAATGTCTTTGTGAATGCTTCTTCATTGGTTTTTTTGGCTAGATCTCATTATCTGGAAGCAAAATACAATTCCATTAATATTATCACTTAATTAAGAGTACAAACAGAACTCTTACTCATGATAGGCTTCTAAAAATATGATAGGAAAAGCCACTTAATGCAATTAAGTTTCTTCTGCATCAGGAAGAAAAAAACACTTATTGTAACTCATAAATTAGCTACTTTACAAAAGCGGCTATTTTTGAAAAGCTGTCACGCACTGAATCGTCCTTTTCAGTTGTATTTGGAATATAGTTTATAAAACATTTCAAACATAATATGTCATTTGAATACTGATTATCACCACCAGTATTTAGCTAGTTATGCCTGATGATCTGTCAAATGAGTTCATCATAGATCACCAAAAGAAGGAGATTGTTAGCTCATTAACTATTAGGGATTGCGGTAAGAATAAGGGAATTTTAATACTTGTAAAAAGTGCCAGAGTCACAATCCAAGAGATTGTGGGGGTCAGACTGTGGGGCTGTTTAATTGCAGTGTAGACTTCCGGGCTTGGCTGGAGCCTGGGCTCTAGGACCATGGGAGGGTCCCAGAACTGGCTGCAGCCCAACCCTGGAAGCCTGAGCCCCACGAGCCTGAGTCAGCTGGTATGGACCAGCCACGGGTGTCTTATTGCAGCGTAGACATACCTAGAGATACCAGGATGACATTTTTCCACATCTGCCTACTGCAGGGTTCTTTCACCTTCATCTGGTATGGGCCACTTCAGAGACTGGATATTAAATAGGACTAAATAGACCTTGGGTTTGATGCAGTACAGCAATTCTCGTGTTTCTAAGATGCCCACAAATTTGTATATGGATACATTTTTGCCAAAAGAATACCTAAAATAGAAAGATATGAAGCATCTTCACACGGTACAGAAACACTTGTTTAACAGGAAATCCCCATTGTACAAATGGGGAAATGGAGCCATAACAGATGTGAATTGCTCAAGGCCTCAAAGCAAGACAATGACAAAACTGATAGAGAAATCAGGAGTTCCAGGCTCCCAGTCCCAATCTCAGACAGATTTATAGCCTCATCTCCTTCCCAAACAGGTTCTAGCAAGTTTAGATAAGCAGCTGAGCCAAACCTCTGAATGTTCTGAAACTCTTCCATCATAACCATCAAAAACTTTGCTCAGA
This sequence comes from Caretta caretta, assembly GCF_965140235.1. NCBI lineage: Eukaryota > Metazoa > Chordata > Testudines > Cheloniidae > Caretta > Caretta caretta. The sequence continues at coordinate 34,255,021 of NC_134214.1, forward strand.
TAAGCCAAAATTAATGTATATTATCAATAAATCTTAGAACAGTGGGGAAGTTCTAGAAAACTGGAAGAAAACTACCATTGTTTCAATATTTAAAAAGCATTAACAGGAAGACCTGGATAATTGCAAGCCTGTCAGCCTGACACTGATCCCAGGCAAAAGAACAACAACAAAAGCGCGGCTGATACAGTACTCGATTAATAAAGAATTAAGGAGGATAATCAACATGGCTTAATGGAAAATAGATTCTGTCAAACTAACTTGATATATTTTTTCCATGAGACTACAAGTTTAATTGATAAAGATAATACTGTTGATGTAATAGACTTCTGTAAAACATTTGACTTGGTATTGCACTCCTTGATTAAAAACAAAAATAATATGTCAACATGGCACACGTTGAATGAATTGAAAAATGACTGACAGGTCTCAAAATGTAACCGTAAATGGGGACTCTTAATTGAGTGGGTGAGTAAAGCCAAATTTAAAGTTACACATCTAGAAACAAAGAACATTTCCCATCCTGTAAGTATGGCCTACTATTCTGGGAAGCAGTGACACCAAAAAAGACTTGTGTTGAGTTGATTATCCACCATAACCCCCAAGCTTCCAATGTGAGACTGTGTCCAAAAAGGGCTATGATCCTTGGATGCATAAATAGGGAAATCTCGAGTAGGAATAGGGAAGTTATATTACATCTGTATTTGGCACTGACACGACCACTGCTGGAATACTATGTCCAGTTCTGGCATGCACAATACAAGGATGTAGATACATTGGAGAGGATTCAGAGAAGAGTCAGAGAATAATTAAATGATTGGAAAATATGCCGTGCAGTGATAGACGCAAGGAGATGAATCTATTTAGCTTAACAAAAACCCTGTTAAGGATGACTTGATAACAATTTATATGTACCCACATAGTAAACAGAATTTGATAATGGATTCTCCAGTCTAGCAGACAAAAATATAGCAAGATACAATGGCTGAAGTTGAAGCTAGACAAATTCAGACGGAAAATAAGGCCTAATTTTTATTTATATAATTAGCTATTGAAACAAATTACCAGGGATTGGGGTGGATTCTCCACCACTAGCAATTTAAAATCAAGATTAGAGTTTTAAAAAAAGATATGATCTACTTTATACAGGAATTCAGCAGAGTCCTTTGCAGTGTGATATACAAGTGGCCAGACTAGATGATTGCCTAGTTGGAAGAGGTTTCGGCTGAGACTACCGTGACAATTTTCAGGTAAGAAGTGTTTGTAGAAATGTTAAGTGGCTGAAAATGCGGATTTTCAAAGAGCCTGCTTTCTCAGCAGCAATAGCAGTGTGTGTTCGCATGGTCGCCTGAAGCCAAGCGCATCCTCATGTTGTTGGTGGGGAACGAGTACTTTTTTCTTTTTAAGAGGCTAAGGTGAGAAAGAGATTTGTCAATGTACTTCATGTGCAGATTTAGAGCCCCATTCTGCCAGCCTTATCAAACTCAGCAGCACCTTTTCCTACAAGGAGCTCCACTTTAATTCACTGGCCAATTTCAGTGGGGATACTCGTGATTATACGAACATGAAAAAAGGTGACAAAACAGAAAATAGTAGCAATAAGAAGTTGTCCTGTCTATTTATAGCATGGATTTGTTGTAGTACAAAAAAAAAGGTGATAATTCAGAATAGTGTATGAAAAAAATCTCACGCAAAATAAATGTTTTCAATTTAAAAAACAAAACGCTATTTTGTCAATTCTGTCTTATCAGCATCCACATTCTGTGTTGTAAAGAAGTGTTCCTAAGAGTGAAAAAATAGATTGGGAAGAGTTAAAGATTTTTAGCAGACAAGTGTATTTTCACAGATCAACAACATGGTAGAGCAATTATTCCCAAAATACTATTAAAAGCCAGCATTCGATTCTTTTACAAGGCCCAAGAAGACTTCAGTTATGAGCTTTTAGAACCGTTGGGTCAAAAGAGCATCATTATCATTGGCAGTCACTGGAGGCAATTATTTCATCTCCGTAATAAACTTCTACATTTTCTGAACTGTCCTTTCAATGGAGCTATCTTCTGTTTTATCCACTGTAAAACATTTTCCAATCTTATAGTATAAATTAGATGGTAAAGGGCATAAAAATACCTTAAATAAGGAATTCATTTCAAAGAAATTAACTAAGATGGTTAAATATATTGGTATCCAAAATCATCAGCTTGGAAGGAAGTCATATTGTAGAAAATTTCTTACACAGAAAATGACAACAGTTTGCTTTGGATGAAGAAAATGATGAACCCTCTGGGCAGGTACCATCTTTGTTCTGTGTTTGTGCAGTGTGTAACACAATGGGATCCTGGTCCATGCTTGGCGGTCTTAGGCACAGTGTTAATACAAAGAATTAATTATTCAGAAACAAACAGGTTAAACGAATAATTGTCAGACTATGGGCTATTAATTCACTGGTATTGTTGGTCACATGAGATTTTCAGATTTCCCATTGACTAAACCATTAAAAGGAAAAATAAAATTAATATGATGCACTTCCCAAAAGTTTCAAAAATTTGAATAGCTTTGTGAATATTTGCAAGAATAGCAGCAGACCTAACAAAAGTTAATGGATACCCCTACAAAGATCAGTGAATATATTACACATACACTCACATCTCTACATGTGGATATTGGGAAATATTTACTAGACTAGCAATTTCTTATTCAGAAGCAGCTTTATACTAGACATTGTGGGGAACCTTAAAAAGTTGCAAGTTTTAATATGATTCACTCAAGAACCCTAAGTCTCAGAAGCTTATCCAGATCTCTTGAGCTTAGAAAACTGGGTGGCAAATCTTTATAATAATAAGGTCTCTAGAATATCTTATGTTTGGGTGTGCCAGAACTGCCACCAGATCAGCTTTCCACGTGGTATTTCAGCACTTCTACTTCCAGTCTTGTCTGACACTTCAACGGAGATATTCAAAAAAGAAAACTAAACTGTTACAAAAATGTTCAAACTTCAAACTAGATTGGCTTCATGTTTTAGATGAAGGGAAGTTGCTTATCTTATTCAAACCATCTTCTTATTTTGAGATGTTTACGGTTAGAGGTTCGTGTACATACAATTCCATCACCTCTCCCCACGCAGATCATTTAAAAATAGTTTATGGCTGAACAAAATATAATGCAAACAAGGCAACTATAATAGAGTGATCTAAATTGGTTAACTTCCATGAATAGTATCACTCAAAGGGCCTCCCTCTATAACATAAATGCACTTCATACTTCATAATTTCATAATCATTTCTAGTTTTGCTTTGCATCCATCCCACATTAAAAAAAAGTCTGCAGAATTCCCTTCTTTCTCCCTTCCTTCTCATAACACAAGAACTAGAGGTCACACAATTAAATTAATAGGCAGACTTAAAACAAACAAAGGAAGTATTTTTTCACACCATGCACAGTCAACCTGTGGAACTCTTTGCCAGAGGATGTTGTGAAGGCCAAGACTATAACAGGGTTCAAAAAAGAACTAAATAAATTCATGGAGGATAGGTCCATCAATGGCTATTAGCCAGGTTGGGCAGGGATGGTGTCCCTAGCCTCTGTTTGCCATAAACTGGGAATGGGCAACAAGGAAGGGATCACTTGATGATTACCTGTTCTGTTCATTCCTTCTGGGGCACCTGGCATTGGCCACTGTCAGAAGACAGGATACTGGGCTAGTTGGACCTATGGTCTGACCCAGTATGGCCGTTCTTATGTTCATTCAGAGTTGTTGGCTATATTCATAGCTTAAGAAAATGTCAGGACAGATAATCTCAGTCACCTTCCCACAGGGACTATCCTACGGAGAGGGGAGGAGGGAAGAGATCATACCAGATGAAGTGTCAAACCCCACCGATTCTCCGGATCCATGAGGAAGGAAGTCACTACCTCTGTGGATATAGGAGCTGTCCACATGAATAGCTTTGTTGTTTCACTCCCTCTCCATTTCCCCACTGGCTGTATCCCCCTGCAGTTGCTTAGTAACCATAGAGGGAATGGAAAGGAAATTAATACAAATCTGTGTGGGTGTGATGATCCAGTACTCCATTCGACCATCACCGAAACACCTGGAGAAGGCTGTGGCTACTAAGCCAGGCCATTATTGAGAGTAGCAGCTCTGTGGGAGGTGCTATGTGGTAGTCACACCCCAACTTTGTGTGGGAATGAGGATGGTTGATTTAATCTCCCCAGCCTCCTTCAAAACTACCTACATTAGGAGACAATAGTTGGGCTTTATGCAGGTGGAGTTAATTTAACCTTGGAGACTGAACTGGATTCTGGCTCATGCATCTTCAACAGATTTATTAACTACATTCTGATGGCAGAATCTTAACACAACAGCTCAGCATGCTGCCATGCACAGTCAGGCACGCAGGGACACATACACACACACTGTAGCTGGACTGGAGCCAAAATCACCCGATTCAAGCTCTCATTCTGATTGGTTGGGACCAGGGGTGGGCCAGGGCCAGGAGCCAATCAAAACACAAGAAGCTACAAACTACTGTAAAAGCCCTGAAAGCCAAAAAGCTAGCCAACACACAATGCACAAGCCAACTCAGCCTAAAACAAGCCCAATTTCTGCTTGGTTTTCACGGATTTGGCAACTCTGGGGGATCCTGCCTTAGCCCCGCTGCGCTGCCACCAAGAGCCGCCTGAGGTAAGCGCCTCCTGCCTGGAGCCTGTGCCCCACACCCCCTCCTGTACCCCAACCCCCTACCCCAGCCCTGAGCCCCCTCCTGCACCCAAACTCCCACTCAGAGCCCTCACCCTGAACCTCCTGCTGCACTCCAAGCCCGGCCCATCCCTGGCCCCACCCCAGAGCCCACCCCCCCCAGCTGGAGCTGCACCCCCTCCTGTACCCCAATCCACTGCCCCAGCTCTGAGCCCATTCCTGCACGCCAAACACCCACGGGCCTCACAAAATTTAATAGCTCCTGGCCCACAGGAGAGTTAATCTGGCCTGGCACATAGGGATCTGTGAGCTAGAAAAAAATCAGTGAGCTTTTCAGATAGTGGTTGAGTTTTCAATGTTAGCAATTAGGAAAAAAAATTATTGTAAACATAAGAACGGCCATACTGGGTCAGACCAATGGTCCATCTAGCCCAGGGACAAACTTTTTGGCCCGAGGGCCACATCTGGGAATAGAAATTGTATGGTGGGCCATGAATGCTCACAAAATAGGGGCTCGGGTATGGGAGGGGGTGAGGGCTCTGGTTGGGGGTGCAGGCTCTGCAGTGGGGCGCAAAATGAGGAGTTCAGGGTACAGAATTAGGCTCTGGGCTGGGGTGGAACAGTGCAGGGGGGTGGGTGAGGGCTTCAGCTGGGGTTGTGGAGTTTGGGGTGTAGGAGGGTGCTTCAGGCTGGGACCAAGGGGATTGGAGGGTGGGAGGGGGATCAGGGCTGGGGCAGGGGGTTGGGGTGTGGGTGCAGGCTCTGGCTGGGGGGTGTAGACTCTGGGGTGGGGCTGAGGATGAGGGGCTTGGGGTGTAGGAGGGTGCTCCAGGCTGGGATTGAGGGGTTCGGAGAGCAGAGGGGGATGAGGGCTGGGCCAGGGGGTAGGGGCACAGGGAGAGGCTCAGGAGTGCAGGCTCCAGGCGGTGCATACCTCAAGCGGCTCCCGGAAGGAGCGGCATGTCCCTTATCCGGCTCCTATACAGGCGCGGTCAGGCGGCTCTGCAACCTGCCCCATCCACAGGCACCGCCCTGCAGCTCCCATTGGCTGTTGTTCCTGGCTAATGGGAGCTGTGGGGGTGGCGCTTGGGGCAGGGGCAGCTTCCGGAATGGAGCCCCCTGGCTGCCCCTACATGTAGGAGCCAGATGGGGGCCATGCTGCTTCTTCCGGGAGCCATGTGGAGCGGCCCCCGACCCTGCTCTCCAACTGGAGCATTGGAGCGGGGCAAGCCCCAGACCCCGCTCCCCAGCAGGAGGTCGAGAGACGGATTAAAACAGCTGGCAGGCCATAGTTTGCCCCTCCCCGATCTAGCCCAATGTCCTGTCTTCCAACAGTGGCCAATACCAGCGGCTTCAGGTGAAATGAACAGAACAGGTAATCAAGTGATCCATCCCCTGTCACCCATTCCTAGGTTCTGGCAAACAGCAGCTAGGGGCACTTCAGAGCATGGTTTTGCATCCCAGCTCATCTTGGCTAATACCCATTGATGGACCTATCCTCCATGAACTAATGTAGTTCTTTTTTAACCCTGTTATAGTCTTGGACTTCACAACATCCTCTGGCAAAGAGTTCCACAGGTTGACTGTGTGTTGTATAAAGAAATACTTACTTTGAACTGAGCCAATATGATGTGGAATCACTGAGACAATACAAGCAGAAACATATCGAGTTGCCAATTGCAGAGAGTTGCTTTTCAGATATAAACCACAATTTACAAGTTATTTAAAGATGCTATTTATCCTAAGTATATATTCAGCATGTTCTCAACAGTGTGCTAATTGGCATTAGAAGAGTTTCTAAGTTTGGTCAGCAGAAGAAACAAAACAAATGATCTGGGGGTTATACATTGTCTTAAGAGAATTCTGTGCATTGATACCAGGGGTATAATCTCTACTAAGGAGCATGAGTTTCAGTCTGCTGTTGATTTACTTTGAAGGCAGGTTGGCGTCAAAGTTTGCAGAAATTCTAAAGCAATTTATAAAGTCTCATTTCTCATGCTCGCTGACACATTTGAGTTTTATCATAAACTTGAGACAATTTCTTTTCATTCTAGTCCAGAGAATAGAAATTATTGATTTTAGTAAGCCTTTGATATATAATCACACATGACATTCTCTTAACTGAATTAGGGAAATGCAGTCTAGATCAGTAGTTCTCAACCAGGGGTCTGGGTCCGCTTGAGGGGGCTGCAAGCAGGTTTCATGGGGGCCGCCAAGCAGGGCTAGCATTAGACTCGCTGGGGCCCAAGGTAAAAAGCCAAAGCCCCACCACATAGGTCTGAAGCCCAGGGCTCTGAGCCTCGCCACTTGGGGCTGAAGTTGAAGCCAGAGCAATGTAGCTTCGCGGGGGCCCCTGTGGCATAAGGCCCCAGGCAATTGCCCTGCTTGCTACCCCCTAACGTCGGCCCTGGCTTTTGTATGCAGAAAAACAGTTATTGTGGCACAGGTGGGCCGTGGAGTTTTTATAGCATGTTGGGAGGGCCTCAGAAAGAAAAAGGTTGAGAACGCCTGGTCTAGATGAAATTACTATTAGGTGGGAGCAAAACTGGTTGACAGACTGTACTTAAACTATCAATAGTTTGCTGTCAAACTGGGAATGTCTAGTGGGGTTGTAGAGGGTCCGTCCTGGGTCTGGTACTGGTCAATGGTTTTATTAATGGCTTGGATAATGGACTGGAGGATAGGCTTATCAAATTTTCAGATGACACCAAGACGGGAGGGGTTGCTTGCACTTTGGAGGACAGGATTAGAATTCAAAACCACCTTGAAAAACTGGAGAATTGGGCTGAATTCAACGAGATGAAAGTCAATAAAGATAAGTGCAAAGTACTTCCCTTAGGAAGGAAAAAGCAAATGCAGAACTACAAAATGGGGAATACCTGGGTCGGTGATAGTACTGCTGAAGAGGATCTGGGGCTTATAGTGGACCACAAATTGAATATGAGTCACCGATGAGATGCAGTTGCAAAAAAGGCTAATAGCACTCGGTTTATTAACAGGAGTGTTATGTGAGATGTGGAAGAAAACTGTTCCATGCTACTTGGCACTGGTGAGCTGAAGCACTGTGTCCAATTCTGGGCGTCACACTTAGGAAAGATGTGGACAAATTGGAGAGAGTCCAGAGGTGAATAACAAAAATGATAAAAGGTTAGAAAACCTGACCTATGAGGAAGATTAACAAATCTGTTTAATTGTGAGAAAAGAAGACGGAGGAGGGGACCTGAAAAGAGTCTTCTAATATCCTAAGGTCTGTTACAAAGAGGACTGTGATCAATTGTTTTCCATGTCCATCTCCATGTAGCACAAGAGGTAATGAGCTTAATCTGCAGCAAGGGCAATTTAGGTTAGAGATTAGGAAAAAATTTACTAAAAATATAAGGGAATTGGTTTCCAAGAGAGGTTGTGGAATCCCCGTCACTGGAGGTTTTTAAGAACAGGTTGGACAAATCCCTGTCAGGGATGGTCTAGGTTTACTTGGTGGACTTGCTGAATTCTCAAGGTCCCTTTCAACCCGACATTTCTATGAAAAAAGACCAAAGGTGAAAATGTACTTACATTTGTACAAATGTATTTACACGTACTTCAGGAGCAGCTTCTGGACCCCAGCCACCTACAAGAGGGTAAAAGAGAAAAGACGTCAGAATAAGACCACAGTGGACAATTACAAAATCATAGTATGTGAGGTTCAGATATGTCTTATTGTTACCTTGTAATCCACTGTCTGTTTGACCCTTCTGTTGTCTCTTGTCTTCTACTTAGATTGGTAGCTCTTTTTGTACTGGGTTGTGCAGTGCCAAGCACAGTGGAATCCTGGTTCACAACTGAGGTTCCTAAGTGCTCCAACAACAATAAACAAAGATGATTAGAACTACTAGTAATAATATGTAAACTAGTCAAAGCCAGCTGCCCTAACAACTGTTCCTGGGAATATCAACGCAACTCCATCAGCACTCCAAGGATCCGTCATCTCCCCCAGCACCCAAATATGGTTATTATTAGCACATATTGTTTTGTGGTGGTACCCATAATGGGCTAAGTGCTTTTCAGACATTCCTAGGGACCTGGACCCTTCCTTGAGGAGTTCACAGCCTAAAGGACAAACACAGGTGAGGGGGAAGGGAACAACAAATAAGGGTTTTAAAATTGCAAGCTAATTATATTCACTGTAGGCAGCATGGTAGGGGTGAATCTATAGGAAAGGCTTAAATGTGATACCAACTAGCATGGGCCATCATGTAGGTTTACCCTGCATGTAGTGGGGAGGGTGTTTTCTTCTGGTGAAGGCTTTATAGTTAGGAAATTCTTTCTTTCATTCTTTGTGAATTCATGCATCAGTCTGTTTCCTGTTTTGGGGAAGGCTGATTTTATTTTGCTTTTTGTCTTTGTTTAGTTTGAACGGTTTGCGTTTTGAGAGTCTTAGATGAGTTCAAAGTAAATAAAAAGTTATGAAGATCTAATTAAAACACTACAAATGTACATGATTAAGTAGCAAGTGAGGGGTGTGTGGAAAAGGTGAATGGCCAATATAGGATGTTCACTTCTGCTTTACTTCCAATTTTGCCAACAACTTTATTTTCAGAAAAAAATTGCCTTTTGACTTTTAAAGGCAAGAAAAAAAAAAAACCTTTCCAAATACTGAAGTTGTGTTATCTCAACAAGCAAAATTGGCACTAGAGTGGGATAGTTAAGTATGTATTTTGCCCAATCTACAGTGAGGAATGGCATTACTGTGAGATTTCCATTTACAATTGAATCGGCAACTCCTGATGCTACAACATTAATACTCAGCTGGTATGAAGTTAACTCTTCCTCCACACTCTAATTTATCTATTTCTGTTTGTAATGTAGTAGGAGCAGGTGACTGAAAGCTTTATTACTCTGCTGTTGACAATGTTCTGAAGATTGTGGCATATGTAAGTTAACAGAACTCAGTGTAAACACATTAGAAAAACCACAATCTAGAAAATTATATTTGAAAGACTTTCTACATGACTACTAAAGCTAGTATATTAGAAACAATGCTATGTTTCCTACTTGAACAGGAAAGAAGATACAAAATCATGTTGGAGCTCTGTTTTGGAAATAAAATCTGACAGAAGTTTTTCAGAGTATTAGATTTCAATAGTTCTCATATCAAGGAAAGCTGGCACAGCACCACATGCTATGAAGAATTAGTCTGGAGGGATACTGTTTCCCTAAAATAATCTACTCCTCTAATGCTACAACTTACATGGTACTTATTCTCCTGTTCATTCCCCCACCCCCACTCAAGATGTGGGATTTAACCTCAGTTGTTCAATTACTTTGAACAACCCCCGAGGAAGCCTTCAGTCATCATTCTACTTCTTTAGGGCTCTCATGACAATGGTTGTACACTCTGATGCACATGTTTATAGACAAGCTAGTCCCAGTGCAGAAGCTTGTCAGAACTCGAATGGCAGCAACTGGACCAGTGGAGCAATTCATCATCAGCAACATATTCAAACCAAGCTGGTTTTCTGCTTTTCAAACAATCTGATATGTTATGTTTCACATTGTCTGTACTTAAACAAACAAGATGCCTAAATAATTATACTTAAGAATAAGCAGTATTAGAAAAAACTGACCTACTCAAATATAAAAGAATGCATCCCAGAGTACTAATATCTCAGACCTCCACTTAGATATATCAAGCTAAACCCTCCACTACACCAGGTTAGACCTTTGCCTGATTCTGAGGCTGACTCGGACTACGGCAGCCAAAGGCACAAAACTTTTCTGACTTGCAACAGACTAATGCCCTCATAGTGCCAATCACACTGACAAGGCTCACCACAATGCAGTGTGCTCCCTCCTCTCCCCTTCTAGCATTCACCCTACATTGTAGGATTTAGGGGCCTGCTGTAGAGCAGCCTACAACAATTTAATACCAGCAGAGGATACTCCCATCCTTAGCTGCCCACAGAGGGCAGATTTAAGGCTCTTTTGCAGTGTTCTGGTGGCACAGGATTTTAGTATGGACAGGGCTCTCAGAAAAAAGTCCCTGAAAGACCCAGCCTTTCCTTCTGCTGGGTCATTAACATATATATTTTGTGGCCTCCATCTTCATAAAAGCCAGATATAAAACAGCCTCGGGACGTGGATACAGTTTTAAGCTATTACTTCCATCCTGGAAAAGAAGAGAAGATTAAGACCATTTTCTAATTAAGCCACAAGTTAGCAAAATTAATTGTCCTCATGCAAGTCTCAAAAATTGCTTAGGTTAACATGATAAGGAGTGATGAATGAAACTTCACTGGTTTTTCATTCATTCATTCTGAGAGAAAATTATAGTTGGGCTGAATCACAATTTTACAACTGTACGCTTATTCTCATGAGAAAGAATTATGGAAATTCTCTGCGTCATCTTGTCTGAAGTTATTATGGCCATAATTTAGGAAAGCACTTAAGTATGTGGGTAAGTCATGCCCTGAATAAAATGGCCATAGGCACGTGCTTAAGTCCTCGGAAATTTCAAAGTGGACTAAGCTAACCAGGAACAAGACACTCTTGTTCCAAAATAAGTGTGTCCACACACTCGAGTTATCCAGGAATAGCTGTTCCTGAATACTTCCATGTGTAGACAAGCCCTTACCCTTGACTAGTAGACTTCCTGGTACTTCATGCAACTTCATACTTTCCTCTGAAATGACCTCAAAGTTTATACCTTCTAAATGGCCAGACTTGTAGGCCAAGTCCACTCCTACTGAAGTCAATGAGAGCTTGCTACTGGCTGAGATAGAAGCAAGAATAGTTAGTTCTCTCTCCTCTGACAGATTTTTGGGTGTTCAACTCCGACAATTGGGCCCTGATTTTCAATAGCACTCAGTTTCCATTTAAGAATCAAAATTAGGGCAAGAGTTTTAAAAGTGGTCTGAGTCATGAATTAAGCTGAAGTTCATGTATTTAACTAAACATTTTTCACAGTTCTATGAATGACCCTGCAAGACATAACCAATGCATCAATGCTGTTATTAAACCAGAGAATACTTAACAAGATTTGTCAGCAAAAAAGTTCTTTTTATGCAGAAATAATATTTTCTTTGTTTTTGAAAAATATTACTAAATATTGTAATAAGAGTACTTGGAGCAATTTTCTATCCTAACAAAATAAACTTGCAATATGCTACTGCAGTTCATGATGGGTCCATGAACGAAGATGACACAGCGCAAGTATATTAATGAGGCTATTAGCCTTTGTTGGCAAATTGCTTTGCATATCCAAGACGTTTTAACTATGCTAGTATTAAGTCTGGGTCACTATTTACATTCTATGCAAATTGCTAGGAAACTAGAATAAGTCTTATCACTGGCATACACTCAAACTTCCTATAAACACAGCTGTCATATGGGAGTGTAATATCGCTAGGAGCTGTTCATTATTTCATATTAAATTTGAGGCGACAGTTTGATCAAGAATTTTCATAACTGGAACATCCTTATTTATCATCACAGCCTTGTCAAATCTCTTTACCTTATGGTCAAAAATAACCTCAGGTTGGTTATAGATCTTCTTTATGTGAGGTAGATTGACATTGTTGGTAAAACACTGCCATAAACAACCACACTGTCCAAATATGAAAATAACATTAAACAGGGGCAAAGCAGAGGCTGCAAATGAACCAAAGGGGGGGTGTTTTTTTTTTTTTAAATGCATGTTAGAAATAGAAAATAAAGTTAGGTAGGATGATTTGAATGGGGCTTTTTTCAGGAATGATATGGGATTTATATCTGACCTGTGAAAGAAAATTAAAAGCTGCGTACCTGCATGGTCATTACAATATTTTCAGAATGCCAATACCCCCACCCCTTCCCTATTTACTTCTCTTACTTCCCTTCTGGATTTGGTGTTCTCATTTTATTTGGTATTCACTGAGACTGGTACAGGGCAAGTGATAGGTTTAGATCAGAAAACTTCTCCCTAGTGCAGAGTGAAAGAATAGCTAGCAATTGGGTGCAGACAGACATCTCACTTGTTCTCGAGTGTTTTTTGTTTGTTTGTTTGTTTATTTGTTTTTAATGAAAACAGAAAGAAGTCTCCAGCTGTTATGGTTGTGAAATTTTTTTTAAAGTGTCATGATATCTTCCTGATTTTGCAGAGTGGCTGACAATACCTAGGAGATGTTAACTAGTCCTTTCATTTCAAAAGGTGCTAACTTAAATGCCATAGTTAACTATTTCACTGCTTCTCAAAGCATATAAGAAAGTAGAAGAAGGATCATACCATGAGGGTCTATACAAATTACTGTAGGTGACTGCTCATTTTGGATAGGCTTTTAAAAAAAGCAAAACCAACCTATCAACCAACGGAAAACAACCCATGGCAGACTTGAAAGGGGGTGCTTATTGATTTCATGGGCAGGGGTTTCACTTGAATTTTGGGAAATGCTGAATTAGAGTTTTCAGCCACAGCAGATTTGTAACATAGTTCAGGCCATATACTCAACAGTAGTTCATTTTAATTTGCAGACTTGCTTTATGTTTATTGAGCATTAACAACAGCTGCATGATCACACAGACCTGATTCTCTTTCTATGGCCACATCTCTGCTATAACTTTGACTGTATGACTCTCAGTAACCCCAGCAAGGGAAAGTATATTTTTTTGTTACAGCAGCCAATATAACATTTTACCAATTTAAGACCTAAGAAGTCTAATAATTGTTTTATTGAATAAATCCAGTCAAAATGCAGTATAAATGTAATAGACAGGAATGGATAAATGGAACTGTAAGAACTATATGAAACTTGACAGTGATTTACGAACTTTAACCTAATGCTGTCAAATAGTGAAGTGTGAAAAAAAGGGATCCACAGAGAATTCATTATTCATCCAATCCTTTTACAAGCTGCAATCTTTTATGACTCAAATCTGTTAGCTCTGTTTTCAATTCACTGGTTCTGAAAGAGTAGACCAATTTACATGTAAAATGCTTGTTTTACTGTGCCTTTTATGGAGTGCTTACCAAGGTCAAGCACTATAATTTATTGAGTGAAATATTTTATTTGGTTATAATAAGCTTGATTTTTCACTATTTAGAAACATTATTTAGGTAATTATCTTAAAGTTCTGTTATTTGCATTGAATTTTCAATTACTTGATATGCCTTTCCCCTAGTAAATTATAATTTTCGATTTCCCCCCACACACACACTGTTGCCACAAATAAATCATCACCACTTCTCTATAGGAGGATCTCAAAATCACTTAAACAGCAGTTAATCCTCACAAAATATCTGTATAGTATTGTCATCTCCATGTTACAGATGTGTCTCCAGTCACAGAGAAAATGATGCTAATGGGAGAACTAGGAAAAGAACCCACTGCTGCCTCATTCTGTGCTTCAATTATGAGACCGTTTCTTTTACTTGCATACCTTCCTGATTAAATGTCATTCTTCCTTGCCACGCCCATGCCTGGAGCACTTTGTATCAAGCCATCAACATCCCCTCTTTTAAATCTCTCCTAAAAATTAATTTCTGCTACAAAACATACAGAAGGTGGACTAAAAAAAGTTTAAATTTCAAAAACTCTGGACAAAGTTATTCACTTTGTTAAAAAAAGATACAGAATAGAGCAACACAAATTGAAAAGTTTAGATCACTGTAGTGCACTCTAAATCAGGCCACAATTTAAATCTAATCCGAAGATTAGACTGTGACTATGCACAAGAATGAAGTTAACTACATGCATGTTTGCAGGGTTGAGGCCCCTACTGATCTAAGTATTTCAGCAATGCTCCATGCTCTGCACTTACTAGTCTCTCGGCAGAAATTAAAGTGTTGGATTTGACCTACAGAGCCCCAAATAGCTTGGGACCTGCCTACTTGAGAAATCTTCTCAACCCCTGTAAAATACTTGCTATAGCTGCAATGAGACGAGAGGACTCATGCTATATAATTATTGGTTTAAAGGGGAGAAAGGTATGTTTTTTTTCTGTGAGGGGCCCTGAACTTTGGACTTCACCGCATACCTTCAGCATGAAGTAGCCCAAGTTTGCTGCCTTCTAGGTATTCCATAAGGACTGGAGTTCTAGAAAAAATGAAGTTGAGAGACTGGATGGGGTATTTGTTTATTTGGGTCAGATGATGTATTTGTGTTTGTATTTGTTTTCTGAGGCTGATGCTCTAGTTTATGTTTATTGTTGTGCAGATGCCTAGCAGAATAGGCTAGAAATCTAATTAAAGAGACTCCTTTGCCAGCTATGTTAAACACAGATGATGTGCTTTAAATTTAGCTACTTGGAAACCTTTAAATTTAGGGTCACCTTTAACCTCCCCTCTCCCCCATAGGGCTACTAATTTTTCTTGTTTATTCATAGTGTAGTATGTCAGCCTAGAAATTCTTTAAGGGCTCATAACACATTCCTTGCACTGAAGAGTTTGCAGTTTACTGGTAGACACAATGCACAAGTGAGAGTACCAAATTGTGCCCTCAGTTACTCCCCCCTATTGACATCAATGGAGTCACACACCAACTATATTTTGTAGTTATTATGGGGCTTGTGTTAATGGTCTTTGGGGATAGACAATTTTTATTTGCTTGTTTTATTGACCTTAGAATTTAGACACTAAATCCCTTGAAACAGTGCATAACGGCTTTTTTAAAAAAAAGTCATCTTTTTCAGCTAGGACATGATCTAGCGCTTAAAATGATTCCATTTCTGCACAATTCACAGAACTGGCCTTTCTGCTTTTTGACTCAAGACTAGTCCATACTGCTAAAATGCAGTATGTCTAGTGTTTTACTCTCCAGGGGACTGAGCAGCTTCAGATACTGGTTTGAAATATAAAGGTTTTTCATATTTAAAGAGATTCCGATAGATGCACTTTCTTGAGCAGAACATGGGTGGTGGGTATCATACTCTGTGCCTCCCCAAACAGCCTAGCATGGCCCCACCCACGCTCCGTCCCAAGCCAGGCCACCTCCTGCAGTTCCCAGTGCTCTTCCCTGGTTGGTCTGCCTCCCACTGGGACTCAGGGAGGCTGGTTCACGAGCTGTGCTGGCCGGCGCACTGGGGCCGGGGGGGCTGCAGCTGCACTGCCCCGTGCATGGAGGCTGGGGACACGGTGCCCGGCTGCCCGGAACATCGGGGCTTAGGATGGGTGGGCTTCCTGGAGCACCGGGGCTGGCTGCGCTGACGCCTGGCGCTAGCGGCCATAGGTGGCCAGTGATCTGGCCGTTGCGGGAGGCTAGCCTCTGGCCCCTCCCCCTCTGCCCCGGACCCATCCCTCCCCCTGTTCCCTCTTCCCTGCAGGAGCCCAGAGCACCCCCACTGCAGCCCTCAGCCCCAGCACCTGGAGGCCGGGGTGGGCAAAGCCCAATCCCTGGTGCTTCGGGCAGAGCAATCACTGTGCCCCCAGCCCTGGGGCGCTGGGTGGCAATGCCCCAAAGCAGAACATTTAAAACAGAGTGCTTTTAATGCACAGTATGCACACTTGATTCTCTACTATATTCAGCAGGACATGCAGTGTCCAGTGTAGATCCCACCAGAGAGATGATAAATTACATTACCCTACAGCTGAACAGCTGATTGATTGCACCACATTTCAGCCTAGTTCATAGCCTTCCTCTCAATGGTCTTGATGCAGTGAAAATGAGATTTTATCTAGTCACCAAGTGATACAAGGACAAACCCTGTCGCCCAGCATTGCACTTAAACACCCCCTACTTCATCTGGGAAGCCACATTATGCTTCTAGAAGATATATAATGTATATATAAAGAATCAACAAGAAACACATTTTCATGTAACCAAGTAATAGCTTTAAAAATACTTGTACCATTAAAAAGTTGGACGTGACAACTGAGCTTTAACTGGAAGCTTTTTTCCAGAAGACCTGAAGAAAGCGAATGTGCCAAAATGTTAAAAGGGTAAATGGGATGACCCAGGTAATTATAGGCCTGTTAGTTAGTCTGACATCGATCTCAGGCAAGATAATGGAGTGGCTGATACAGGACTCTATAAGTAAAGAATTAAAGGAAGTTAATATAATTCATGCCAATCAACATGGGTTTATGGAAAACAGATTCTGTCAAATTAAACATATCTTTTTGAAATTACAAGTTTGGTTGATAAATGTAATAGTGTTGATGTGATATACTTAGACATCTGTAAGGTATTTGACTTGGTATTGCATGACAATTTGATTAAAAACCTAAAACAATATAAAATTAAAATGTCACACAATAAATGGATTAAAATATGGCTAACCGATAGGTCTCAAAATGTAATTGTAAATGGGGATTCATCAAGCAGGTGTTTTTCTCAGGGGTCCCACAGGGACTGGTTCTTAGTCCTATACTATTTAACATTTTCATCAGTAATCTCAAAGAAAACCAAAATTATCATGATAAAAATTACAGATGACAAAAATAGGGGAGTGGTTAATAATGAAGAGGCCAGGTTACTGATTTAGAGTGATCTGGATCACTTAGTAAGCTGGTTAATAAGCAAACAATATGCATTTTAATAAGGCTAAATGTAAACATATACATCTAGGAACAAAGAATGTAGACCATACTTACAGGATGGGGGACTCTATCCTGGGGTGCAATCACTCTGAAAAAGACTGGGTGTCATGGTGGATAATCAGCTGAACAAGATTTCCCGGTGCAACACGGTGGCCAAAAGGGCTAATGTGATCCTTGGATGCTTAAACAAGGGAATCTTCAGTAGGAGTACAGAAGTTATTTTAACTCTGTATTTGGTACTGTTGCGACCACTGCTGGGATATATATCCAGTTCCAGCACCCACAATTCAAGAAGGATGTAGGCAAATTGGAGAGGGTTCAGAGAAGAGCCATGAGAATGATTAAAGGATTAGAAAACCTGCCTTACAGTGATAGACTCCAGGAGCTGAACAATTCAGCTTAGCCAAGAGCAGGTTAAGTGGGGGCTTGATTGCAGTCTACAAGGACCTACATGGGGAACAAATATTTAATAATGGGCACTTCAATCTAGCAAAGAAAGGTATAACACAATCCAGTGGCTGGACGTTGAAGCTAGACAAATTCAGGCTGGGAATAAGGCATAATTTTTTAATAGAGAGAGCAAATAACATTTGAATAATTAACCAGTACCCCTGGGGGATTCTCCATCACTGACAATTTTTAAATCAAGATTGGATGTTTTTCTGAAAGATGTGCTCTAGGAATTATTATGGGGAAGTTCTATGGCCTGTGTTACATAAGGTCAGACTAGATTATCACAGTGGTTTCTTGTAGCCTTGTAATCTATGAAACTATGACCAATTCTCTGAACTAAAGTAAGGAAAAGTAGGTGTCCAGAGCGTATTCAAGATGCCAGATCAAGACAGCATATCAGTTTCAGATACATAGATAAAATATAATATAAGCAGTATTAAGCCTTCAATAGGATACTGCATTTGCTATTTCAGTGTTGTCATACAAACAATTTAGGGTTACCCCAAACATCCACTTTATAAACTCGCTCTATCATCATGACAACTAGTTACAACTATAATTTTTTAATCACTACGTGAGTGAGCCTTTTTAGCCAAGATAATTGTGGATAACAATTTTGAAGTGACCACGAAGTCCTTTCATCAGTGTCCTTTTAAATTGGGCCAGGTCAGGAAGCCACCATTCCATTTCTTGAATCCAGTGTTTTATTTACCAGCTGTTTTGTGGTACCTGAACTATCCTCTGTAGTTTTAGTTAGTCTAATCTAACCCTAGAAGGGACCTGCTTTAGAGTTTGAATTTGGATGGGGCTGAAGTCTCACAAGACTTGTTCCGATGAAATACGTCTACTTTAAAGATGGTGTAAACATTGAGATAGCAGAGCTCTCAGATGCTCAGTCAGTGTACTGAAAACTCACAAGAACATCTGGTGAGATTTTGGTGTCTCTGTCTGTTCCTTAGCTATCATTCACCCTGGAATCTGAAACCCAAGCTGTAGCCCACAGCCAAACAGATACAAATCCTCAGCCCCCATCAGATAAAGACTGAAGTATGAATGACCGAGACCTGCAACTTGGAAAGAATAGAGGCCTGGAGCCATATGCTGTTGCCAGTTATATTAAACAGGAGTCTAATTCAACCTCTGTAAATGTGCTAACTATATTACAAGACACACTAACCTCTAAAGGGAAACTTGGAAGCCACCAGCACCACTAATTTCTTCGTGTTATCTCCCGTTGTGTACATGCTTTGCTGTTTTGGCCTCACTTTTCAGAGGTCCCATAGCCTCTTGCTGCTGTAGTGCTTACTTCACAGCATACTATAGGGTTTTTTTGTTCAACAACCTGTAAAATTTCCCCCCTTTCTCTTCACACTTATTACATAGTTCAGACACTTGACTGGAACTGAAAATTGAGGCTGTTGAAGTAGCCATGTAGGTAAATGCAGCAAACCAACTTTTGTCATTTCATGTAACTGTAACCTTCCTCATTAAGGGTTGGTTGTCAGGAGTGAAGGACTCAGGTTATGTCTACACTTAAATGTAAACCTAGGGTTCAAACTCAGTCTCAAGCCTACCCCCCCTTCAGACTACATACAAATCGTGCTAACCCAGGTCTTGGACCCAGGTTCTTAGGACCCCATAGGGGTGGAGGGTCTGAGCCTGAGTCAACCCAGGATTCAATCCGTATTCCTTTGCAGTGTAGATGCAGCCCCACAGGAGTCGTGCTCTGGGAGTCTGTGAAAAGTATCCAACAATCTCACAGGCCAGCTTTTTTTGTCCTCTGGACAGTCAAGTTTGGTGGGCAGAGAGATTATTCCACACTGAACCACAAACAAAGAGCTAAAACAGCCACCTTTTGGGAGGGCGCTAGGAAGGCTTGGATATGGGTAGTTGGACTTTGGCCCACATAATGCAGCGTAGATGCTGGAGCCCCAATCTGGGACTGAGGGTTCAACAATACCTAACCTCAAGTCACAAATGAATGTAGATGCTCAAGCCTTAGGTTAACAAACCTGGGATCTGCTAACAAGTTCTACTAACTCTGGGCTGACATTGCAGTGTAGCCGTACCCATAGAGACCTGGGACCACAGACCTTCTGCACAGGCCTGTGTCATATTACCATAATGAGAAACTGTACAGCTTCGAGTGAGTGTTTCTCTGTCTGTATACTTCTCCATTACTCCCTTATATTGAGAATGCAACATAATCACTAGATCCTTAGCTTTAACAACAGAATGTTTTTTCTTTCTGGATTACTGGAAGAGCCAATGTTTTACATTTCCCTCATTCTTTTAATAAGCTAACATGGTCTCAATCTGGAGGTGGAGGTAATACTGCTGGCTTCTGTGGATAACATGCATTTTGCACAGCTGTGAGTATTTGCACATAATAATACTTGATGTGCTACTAATTGTGATAAACTGATGCCATAAAAACTTCTCAAGAGGCAAAGTCAAGAAAGAAAGCGTACTTTACAATACACTTCTCACCTTGCAGCCTGGATGTTTAGAATACATATTTAGGTTTTGAAAGATTGGTTCATTTAACCAGTAAAGTCTCATCAGGAGTTCCAAATGTTAGTGAGACAAATGATAAGCTGATGTAAATCAGTGGAACTCTGTTGATGCCAGAGGTATGTTGATTTACAGCAGCTGAAAATCTGGTCCTCTGTTTGTTGTTGATGTTTTCTTTCCTTACTTGAAAACAAAACAAAAGCAGATTGCTTCAGAAAGGTTCTGGAGAAATCATGATTTTAGCTTGTGTCTGACTGCAGTAATTAAGGGCTGGATCCTTTTTTGCATTTCGCACCCTTTTATCTGGGCCTAGGTCTTGTTTAGATCTGGCCATGTCTGCTGTGCAGACAGCTGTGTATAAGTATTTCAGTCTCTACCAAGGATGGAGTTTTTCATCAAAGAAAACAGGATCCTGCAACTATGATACTATTTATGATTTAAAACATTTATTGAGAAATCCATGTAGCTGATACATCATAAAGTACACCAGGCAGCTGGTTCAGAATCTACTCTCACCTACATTGCATTTACATCATTGTAACCCAACTGATTTCAGTGGATTTATGCCAGATTTATACCAGGTTATGATCAGAAGCAGACCCATTGTCTAACATACCTGTTTCACACTATCTTGAAATCAAAATTTCAAATCTTTTCCATGAGTTTAATTGGGAAAAAATGGTGAAATTGAACTAGAAATGAGAAATACACCAGGGAAATATATAATTTTAGATATTAAAGCTTTTTTGTTCCAGTACTGAAATGTAAAATCACAGAATTGTGCCTTTAGCCATGTTTTCCCTCCCCGCCACCTCTTTTCCCTTTGTATCCATTATGCCATCTAGACATTCTGTCTCCTTATCCACAACACAGAATGTTTTGAGAAAAGGGAAATCGTTATTGCATTCATCCCCAGCATCATGATTAATGTCATCTTGGATGATGGGAGCACAGAAATAGAAAAGATTTCACAGTCTAAAGGTTCTCTTGTAGTAAGTTTATGAAGTGAGTTGTCTGTCTGTTTAATAGATCTATCGTGTTAGAAGTTAATATACCAACTCAATGCAATGACTAACAGTTGTGCAATGAGTTTAATGTGAATACATCAGTGTACAGGAATCCAAAAGTAGATTAATACTTTATATTTTATTAATAGAAATGGGAGAACAAGGAGATCTTGTTTTGTTCTGGTAAAACCTCAACAATCATATTTTGACTTCCCGTTCCTAATAGAACCCTTTGGTTTTATATTTGGTTTGGATTCATTTATTTTACATTTTTCTGTTTGTCACTTGTTATGGACTCAAATTAAATAATCACTTTTCTTGCTCTGCTTCTAGGAATGAAAGCTGAATAAAATTTAAAGCCCTCTTAACCCCAGCTTGTAGCACAGGCAACTTTTGCATAAAGGAGAACACCAAGTAAATGAAACATCATTGGAAAACCAAAGTATGTAATAAACCAGCCTCAATAAAGCAAATATAGAGGAAAATAGTGTCCAGACTATTACCATCACTATAGGAAAAAAGTTATTTTAAAAACATATGTAATGAGGATGCATTACATAGAAGCATGTATCAAACTCATTTCAACACTGGAAAATTGAATATACATTGCAATTAATGTTAAGAAAATACCTATACAAGCACAAAATAAATTATACTCCAATCTCAGATTGATAGCACTACATTGAAATTGACTAGAAAACATAAATGAAGCAGAAAAATAATGTAGGGAAAGCTTTTTGTTCCATTACTGAAATGTAAAATCAGATGTATTTATTGAAATATTCTACCTGAGAACCTTTGTGCTATAAACTTGGGTTTATATGGTTTTACATTGTATTAATCATTAAATCATATTTTAAATTCACACTCACCACCACAAACAAACTAGTGCTGAGGAAGCCTCAAAAGTATCAGAGTTCAGATTGGAAAAGAGTCCAAATATGCAAATACGTATCCCAAATTTACGGATAGCTATCACAGACCACATGTGTAGGTAACCACTGTAGGGTATAAATATAATACTAATTTTAGTTGAGAGATTAAGAGATTTTCCCAAGGTCACACAGCAAGTCAGAGGAAGAATTAAGACTAGTACCCAGAGGACCAACTTCCAATCCCTTTGTGTGTGTGTGTGTGTGTTAGGACCTATAGTTTCAGAAGTGTTCTCTATTTTTGGGTGCCCAGTTGGACAATAATGGCCTGATTTTAGAGGTACTGGACATCCCACAGCTCTCACTGTGTTCAACTGCTCTAGTGGGTGCTCAGCGCCTCTGAATATAAGACCTCTAGGTGTCCAAAACAGCACATCCAAAAACTGAGATAGCTGAAATGAATGGACACAAACATTTAAGATTAAAAAAAGTAAGTACATGCAAAAGTTGTTCTTTTACATACTGGTATTTGCGAATAAGATCAAAGTGTGTCCACATACACTGTAGTTTTGGAAGCGATGAGAGATTTTACACTATGGACCCTTTTCATTTGTCAAGTGTCTTGCACAGGTAAAGTGTTCCTCTAGCTTTCAGATGACTTAAAAGGTTTTCAGAGTGACTGGGATGGCAGGGTCTGAATCAGAAACAATAATGCGCAGGAAAAAAATCTCTGCAATTAATGCCTGTTATTTATGGAGACCATTAAAAAACAAACAAACCAGACTTTATTTTCATCAGTGAAATCTGCTTATTTCCTGAGGATTTATTGTGATATTGATAGGTGCCATCATTAAACAGAGCTGTGTAGAAAACATCATTTGCATTATTTTATCATCATCATGGTGTTCTTAGATTAGTAAAAAGAAAAGGAGGACTTGTGGCACCTTAGAGACTAACACATTTCTTTAAGCATAAGCTTTCGTGAGCGACAGCTCTAATAAATTGGTTAGTCTCTAAGGTGCCACAAGTCCTCCTTTTCTTTTTACGGATACAGACTAACATGGCTGCTACTCTGAAACCTTTTCTTAGATTAGGTTTCAGGTATTGCTTGCCAGCACATTTAACTCAGATAGTTCAAAGAAATAAAATAGGCCTGAATAAAAATAAAGGGCCAGATCCTCAGATGGTGTGAGTCAGCATAGCTCTATTGGAGCACATGGATCTATGCTAGTTTACACTGGCTGGTATCTTTGTGACAGAATCTAAAGAGACAAAATACCATGGGATAATCTCATTCTTAAACCCGACCCACTGCTCACAGCAGTGTTATATTTACAACAAATTTAGCCGGTC
This sequence comes from Caretta caretta, assembly GCF_965140235.1. Lineage (NCBI taxonomy): Eukaryota > Metazoa > Chordata > Testudines > Cheloniidae > Caretta > Caretta caretta. The sequence continues at coordinate 34,278,403 of NC_134214.1, forward strand.
TATTTTTAATGTAGATTTTCAGTTGTGTTTTAAAGTGATAACATTAAGGGCCTGATTATGAATCCTGTATTCACATTGGTGGGCACCTGGCACATTTTCTCTTTTAGAGCCAGACTGAAGTTAAACAAAATTGACTCCACAATACCTTTTGTACCACTCAGGGATGGATCTGATAATCCTTACTCAGGCTACAGGATTGTCATCTGTAAAGGAACTATAGGATGGAGACCTTAGTTTTGATGGGATTATTTTTAAAAAACCCACATTTGTATAAGTATCAAAGCTTATCTGTCCTAGCTGAACTTTGAGTTGGACAAACTGGGCTGGAAGCCTCCCAAGAAGAAAGTTTCTTGTGCGATGTGAGATATTTCTCACTTCCAGCCAGATGAGAATGGCTATTTTCTGTCTATTTCAGTACTTCTGCTTTTGGTTGCTGCTGGAACCCGGAAATGAATGTGTGGAAACAACGGAGGGAGGAGAGGCAGGAGAATGAAGGTGCTGGAAATCTCTAAATCAAACGTTTAAAGCCAGCTCAAGTCTTTGTTCACTTCAACCTTAATCATGGAGTTAGACCAGCACTTCTCTAATCCTTAAACTCAGAGCAGGAAAAGAATCATATAACAGGTCTATCCTCTACCAAACCATTCTTAAAACATAAAAATACAATGTGTATAGGGTGACCAGACAGCAAGTGTGAAAAATCGGGACAGGGGGTGGGGGGTAATAGGAGCCTATATAAGAAAAAGACCCCAAAAATGGGACTGTCCCTATAAAATCAGGATATCTGGTCACCCTAAATGTAAATATGGCTCTCTGAGAGACGCTAAGAGCATATCTGGAAAACGATATTCCTGGTATGCACATGCTAATTATAAGCAATCTACCACTTGCGTCACAGTCTCAGGACTGGATAGGATTCATACTGGGATGATTACATGGGAATTACAGACAGTCCAGTTGGGACAGCCATTTCAGAAAGGGATGATTTTTTAGTAGTTTAAGAGCCCTGAATCACAGACAGAGCAACACTTGATTTCATTGTTCTGTTTCATTTAATTTTATTCCCACTGGGCTCCATACAAGTATCTGGAACATGTGTGTTAAAGATAGAGGCCCTTTCTATATAGTCTTCTCTTAAGAGATTAAAGCAAGGTTCTCCGGGGAAAAAATTAGAATTGGCAAATAATGAGTACCAATGTGGTAAAGAAAGGTTTGTATTGTTAGTAAGTAAAATCTACTCAGGCTCAGGACTTGAAGGTCTTGTGTGTGTCCCTGCATCACTGTAAAACCTTATAGATGTTTAGCTTCTACCTCAATCTGCTGAAAATAGTTTAATAATTCACAAAAGGTAAAATAATGTCTCTTCAAGAGACGTGTTCTAATTTGTGCTTTTCATTTTTCAAAAAAAAAAAAACCCCGACATTTTTGTTGTTTCTAATTTGTATTGCAGTAGCACTCAAAGGCCCTAATCAGGAGTGGGGTGCAATTGTCCTAGATGCTCTAGAAAATACAATGAAAGAGTTCCATTTACAACCCAATTTAAGTATAAAAGTTATTGAAAATATACGATGAAATCCTGCTCTTATTTAAGTCAATGCTTCACTGGGAACTTTGACATTGACTTCAGTGGTGTCAGGATTTCATACATAGGGTCATGTCCTGTAGTCATTGACCCGATTCTACTGAAGCCAACAGGACTGAGCACGTTTCTGAAACCAGGTTCTATTCCATAGCTCCTAAAATATTGTTTGTGAGTAGTATTAGGTAATGTTGCATGCACAGCCATTCTATGTAAGTTACATAAAAACAGGGGTTGCTAGTTTACACACCTGCAGATCTAATCATATAAATGCAAGGTTGCCATGACACATTCAAAGAAGCCCCCAAGAATACATACTGCAAAAATTAAAAGCGGTAGATGTGGTATATCTTGACTTTAGTAAGGCTTTTGATACTGTCTCGCATGACCTTCTCATTAACAAACTAGGGAAATACAACTTAGATGGAGCTACTATAAGATGGGTGCATAACTGGTTGGAAAATTGTTCCCAGAGAGTAGTTATCAGTGGTTCACAGTCATGCTGTAAGGGCATAATGAGTGGGGTCCTGCAGGGATAGGTTCTGGATCAGGTTCTGTTCAATAGTTTCATCAATGATTTAGATAATGGCATAGAGAGTACACTTATAAAGTTTGTGGATGATACCAAGCTGGGAGGGGTTGCAAGTGCTTTGGAAAATAGGATTAAAATTCAAAATGATCTGGACAAACTGGAGAAATGGTCTGAAGTAAATGCTACTGCTACAGACTAGGGACTGAGTGGCTAGGCAGCAGTTCTGCAGAAAAGGACCTAGGGGTTACAGTGGATGAGAAGCTGGATATGAGTCAACAGTGTGCCTTGCTCCAAGAAGGCTAACGGCATTTTGGGCTGTACAAGTAGGAGCACTGCCAGCAGATTGGGGGATGTGATCATTCCCTTCTATTCGGCATTGGTGAGGCCTGATCTGGAGTACTGTGTCCAGTTTTGGGACCCACACTACAAGAAGGATGTGGAAAAATTGGGAAGAGTCCAGCGGAGGGCAAAAAAAAACGAGTAGGGGGCTGGAGCACATGACTTACGAGGAGAGGCTGAGGGAACTGGGATTGTTTAGTCTGCAGAAGAGAATAATGAGGTGGGGGATTTGATAGCTGCTTTCAACTACCTGAAAGGGGATTCCAAAGAGGATGAATCTAGACTGTTCTCAATGGTAGCAGATGACAGAACAAGGAGTAATGGTCTCAAGTTGCAGTGGGGGAGGTTTAGGTTGGATATTAGGAAAGCCTTTTCACTAGGAGGGTGGTGAAGCACTGGAATGGGTTACCTAGGGAGGTGGTGGAATCTCCTTCCTTAGAGGTTTTTAAGGTCAGGCTTGACAAAGCCCTGGCTGGGATGATTTAGTTGGGGATTGATCCTGCTTTGAGCAGGGGGTTGGACTAGATGACCTCCTGAAGTCCCTTCCAATTAGGAAGGAACAATCAGTTGCACACATAAAAAATGGAAACTGACTGCCTAGGAAGGAGTACTGCGGAAAGGGATCTGGGGGTCATAATGGATCACAGCTAAACAGGAGTTAACAACGTAACACTGTTGCAAAAAAAAAAAAAAGCAAACATTATTCTGGGATGTATTAACAGGAGTATTGTAAGCACGACACGAGAAGTAATTCTTCCACTCTACTCTGTGCTGATTAGGCCTCAACTGGAGTATTGTGTCCAGTTCTGGGCATCACATTTCAGGAACGATGTGGATAAATTGGAGAAAGTCCAGAGAAGAGCAAGAGAAATGATTAAAGGTCTAGAAAACATGACCTATGAGGGAAGATTGAAAAAAATGGGTTTGTTTAGTCTGGAGAAGAGAAGACAGAGGGGACATGATAACAGTTTTCAAGTACATAAAAGGTTGTTACAAGGAGGAGTGAGAACAATTGTTCTTCTTAACCTTTGAGGATAGGACAAGAAGCAATGGGCTTAAATTGCAGTAAGGGCGGTTTAGGTTGGACATTAGGAAAAACTTCCTTTCCGAGTGGTTAAGCACTGGAATAAATTGTTTAGGGAGGTGGTAGAATCTCCATCATTGGGGATTTTTAAGAGCAGGTTGGACAAACACCTGTCAGGGATGGTCTAGATAATAGTTAGTCCTGCCTTGAGTGCAGGGGACTGGACTAGATGATCTTCCGAGGTCCCTTCCAGTTCTATGATTCTATAGTTCCCCAAACTATTATTGTGTGTGCTGCAATTGTTAGTGTAGCAGGTTCTTGCTTTTCCAACAGGGCATGACCATGCCTCAGTTTGCCTCTTTGGGAAATTTGATGTGATATAGCCTTCCCGACAAACCATGTACTCCCCTTCCAGAGTAAACAAAAGTCCAAACACAAAAACACATTCCTGTCCTTCCTCCGGCTACAGCTTTCAACCACGTTCATGAAGGACTGATCAATGCCAACAGAAGTTTTCCCTCCCCAAGTTAAAAAGTTCACAATTCCTTTCCCACAGCATCTTCCCTGGATTTCCTTTGTTGATGCAGCAAGTGAAGGGAGGTTCCTTCCTACCCTCTCAGGAAGCTCCAGCTGAAAGAAGCCACCACCACTGGATTCTATCCCAGTCCTTCTATTCTCCTTTTGTCCAAAGCCTCGCATCCCTGTTACCCTCCAAAGACACTTATGGGTGCTACTGAGAATGCACTCTAGGCACTCGGCCTGCAGACCCCTGACCCAGTTGTGGATTGCTTCACAGGGGCCCAAATAGAAACTGCTATTGCTTTACTTTGAGTTGTAACTATCTAACCCACTGCATTGCAAAGGGTATTTGCAACCTTTCTCTTTCTTGCTAAACCCCCAACTTCAGCCATCTTCCGAGTGCTTATTGGGGACCCCATGGATAGCACATAGCATCTGAACTACCATCAGCACTTGCTTCTGAGTCATGGTACACTATCTGAGAGGTTTGCTTTATGAGAGCACTGAGAAGCTATAAAATTACCCTCCTTTTGCCCTTCTTGTGAAAAACCGCCCAAATTATACCCCTCTGGAAAAAAAAATCAGTTTGAACCACTTAGTAGAGACTTGCTAAATTACTTAGCTGCTAAAATCTCAGAAGATTCCATCCATACTGGGCATTCTCCAGCCTGGTGCTGAGCAGAACTTTCTCTGCAATTGCAGCTCTAGGCTGCTACGGGCCGTGCCAGCACTGGCCCCTGAACTTAGAACAGGGAGCTGTTGAATTAATGTCAATGGAATAAGTTGGCACATAGAGTCAAGTGTTAACGTGACCAAGCCACTGTACAATTTAACAGTTTTAAATGAGGTTCATGGTTCCGAGTACAGAGTCCTCAGACTACTTAGTACCATGGCAAACACATCAGGAAATTAATGCTAAAGGTTAGAAATTTATTGATTGAAAGACAAAAGAAGAAGAATCAAAACAAGGCAAAAGACATTGAAACTGTTTTATATAATCACTCAATTTTAAACTTAATCAAAATCTATCAACATCTCTTTAAAAAGAGAGGGAATATCGGTTAAAGCCTATTATTCTGTCAAGCAGTCCTCCTTGGTGGGTGGGAAGGAAGGTGTTAGTTGTATTGCTCAATTTTGAGTCGAAAATGATAGTCACTTTCCTGCTTTTGACAGACAGAGAGACACAGAAAGGAGAAAAGAGACAGGGTAGTAAAGATGAGGGAACTGTGGTCTTTGTTGATGTTCTCAGGATCCAGGGTGGATAGTCAGTCAGAGATGCTTTGGGCTGGTAGGTCAGCCACAATAGTGGTTGGTCTGGACCCCAGCTTTCCTCCCCTGTCAGGGACATCATTTGGTTGGTTTGGTCCAGTCCAACTCCTTCACTACTCCTTCTCAGACTGAGTAGATCTGGGCCGTGTCATTTCATCACGTTGGTGCTGTGCAGTGTAGTTGATTTCAGGATTAGGTGAAAAACAGAGAGAGATTGGACAGGAGGAAGATAGTGGGGGCCAGAAAGGGACACACGAGGGAGGGGAAAATAAAGCCGGTTCTCACAGGTATTAGACTGGGATCCTTGCTGGGGCAGTGGTGATAGTCAAGCATCCCCACTGGTGTATCAACGTCTGGGAGTCATGATAAAAATCCTTTCACCATGGCCGCAATAGGGGTAGAAATGCTTATTCTCCCCCAAGCCACTTTTTAAAGGCCCCCAAAAGTGGATGGGTGGAATAGTCCATCCTCTCATTATTTTGTCCACTAACTAGGCCTAATTTCCAAAGCACCAATGTTGGTCCATTGATTTTTGATCCTCTACTCCTCCTGTTTATAAGTCATAATCTTAACACAGTCCTTGGGTGGTATCAGTAGACCCTCTCTGTTTAAATTGATCCAGTTTATCTCCTTCTTACACCTTTTCTTCAATAATTGTATATAACAAGTCATTGTGACAATTCATGAATGTTTACTCACCTTCTACTGGTGAGGCTTACAATTAAAGTAAGCCTGCAAGGCCCCAATTATCACAACAGAGCCTGTCTCTCTTGTGCTCCCAGTGATCCCCCTGCTGAGACCAGGCAGCTTGGAGGAGGAAGCTGCCTGATTCACATACATCAGCTGAATGAACTCTTTCTCTAGGAAGCTTTTACCAAACTTCAGAAACTATCAGAAGCCTGCATCCCAAGAAAGGGGAAAAAATTCATAGGCAGGAGTTGTAGACCAAGCTGGATGAGCAAGCATCTCAGAGAGGTGATTAAGAAAAAGCAGAAAGCCTACAAGGAGTGGAAGATGGGAGGGATCAGCAAGGAAAGCTACCTTACTGAGGTCAGAACATGTAGGGATAAAGTGAGAAAGGCCTAAAGCCATGTAGAGTTGGACCTTGCAAAGGGAATTAAAACCAATAGTAAAAGGTTCTATAGCCATAAAATAAGACGAAAAGAAAGAAGAAGTGGAACCACTAAACACTGAGGATGGAGTACAGGTTAAGGATAACCTAGGCATGGCCCAATATCTAAACAAATACTTTGCCTCAGTCTTTAATATGGCTAATGAGGAGTTTAGCGATAATGGTAGGATGACAAATGAGAATGAGGATATGGAGGTAGCTATTACCACATCCGAGGTAGAAGCCAAACTCGAACAGCTTAATGGGACTAAATCGGGACACCCAGATAATCTTCATCCTAGAATATTAAAGGAACTGGCACATGAAATTGCAAGCCCATTAGCAAGAATTTTTAATGAATCTGTAAACTCAGGGGTTGTACCATATGACTGGAGGATTGCTAACATAGTTCTTATTTTTAAGAAAGGAAAAAAATGTGGTCCGGGTAACTACAGGCCTGTTAGTTTGACATCTGTAGTATGCAAGGTCTTGGAAAAAGTTTTGAAGGAGAAAGTAGTTAAGAACATTGAGGTCAATGGTAATTGGGACAAAATATAACATGGTTTTACAAAAGGTAGATCATGCCAAACCAACCTGATCTCCTTCTTTGAGAAGGTAACAGATTTTTTTAGACAAAGGAAACGCAGTGGATCTAATTTACCTTGATTTCAGTAAGGTATTTGATACAGTTCCACATGGGGAATTATTAGTTAAATTGGAAAAGATGGGGATCAATATGAAAATTGAAAGGTGGATAAGGAACTGGTTAAAGGGGAGACTACAACGGGTCACAATGAAAGGTGAACTGTCAAGCTGGAAGGAGGTTACTAGTGGAGTTCCTCGGGGATCGGTTTTGGGACCAATCTTATTTAATCTTTTTATTACTGACCTTGGCACAAAAGGTGGGAGTGTGCTAATAAAGTCTGCGGATGACACAAAGCTGGGAGGTATTGCCAATACAGAGAAGGATCGGGATAACATACAGGAAGATCTGGATAACCTTGTAAACTGGAGTAATAGTAACAGGATGAAATTTAATAGTGAAAAGTGAAAGGTCATGCATTTAGGGATTAATAATAAGAATTTTTGTTATAAACTGGAGACTCATCAGTTGGAAGTAACAGAGCGGGAGAAGGACCTCGGAGTATTGGTTGATCACAGGATGACTATGAGCCACCAATGTGAAATGGCCGTGAAAAAAGCTAATGCGGTCTTGGGATGCATCAGGTGAGGTACTGCCAGTAGAGATAAGGAGGTGTTAGTACTGTTATACAAGGCACTGGTGAGACCTCATCTGGAATACTGTGTGCAGCTCTGGTCTCCCCTGTTTTAGAAGGATGAATTCAAACTGGAACAGGTACAGAGAAGGGTTACTAGAATGATATGAGAAATGGAAAACCTGTCTTATGAAAGGAGATTCAAAGAGCTTGGCTTGTTTAGCCTAACCAAAAGAAGGCTGATGGGAGAGATGATTGCTCTCTATAAATATATCAGAGGAATAAATAGCAGGGAGGGAGAGGAATTATTTAAGCTCAGTACCAATGTGGACGCAAGAACAAAATGGATATAAACTGGCCATCAGGAAGTTTAGACTTGAAATTAGACAAAGGTTTCTCACCATTAGAGATGTGAAGTTCTGGAACAGCCTTCTAAGGGGAGCAGTGTGGGCAAAAGACATATCTGGCTTCAAGACTAAGCTTGATAAGTTTATGGAGGGGATGGTATGATGGGATAGCTTAATTTTGGCAATTAATTGATCTTTGACTATTAGCAGTAAATATGCCCAATGGTCTGTGATGGGATGTTAGATGGGGTGGGATTCTGGGTGAGATTCTGTGGCCTGCGTTGTGCAGCAGGTCAGACTAGATGACCATAATGGTCCCTTCTGACCTTAAAGTCTAGGACTCTATATCCCCTAATCTCATCTACAAGGTGCATCTACATCACCTCTTTATCCAGACATGTACATGTCTACTTATCTACTTTCTTCAGTTTTACCACCTCTGCTCCTTCTCTTTTCCCTCCTTCTACTCTCTTTGTTACCTAATATACTTTTAAATGACTTGCAGAACAGCAGTACTAGATACATAGGGTCAGTGGGCACAGTTCTCTCTAAGCCGTGTGCGTGCGCACACAGATTCTAAACCCCGCACACACGGTGAAACACCATGCACACAAAAATTTGCACAGAAGCACAACAATTTGCACAGAAGTTTTTTGCACACACGGACTGTCAAAAATTTGCACAGAAGAAATTTTCTGCGCACATGGCCTGTTAAAAATTAGAGGGAACATCGGTCAGTGGCTTTGCTCATGACCACCTTGTCTATTGTGTTATTGACAATTGGGTTACATTTTCTTTGCCTATGTGTGTAGTGACATTCTATGTGCTTCCATTATGTGAGGAGCGAGTTCTGTTTAGGACAGTGGAAAAGGTCAACTGCAAACAGATTCATTATCATTTTGATAAATGAAAGTTTTTAAACCATGGAAATAAGCTTTCTTAACTTCCCTGGCTATGGTAAAGGGTTCTGTTATAAGGCTTGTGTGTGCTGGGTACATTATGAACTATAATTCAGTATTCTTGGCCTCCCCCAGATAAATATCAGGCATGTCAAAATCCACAAATCAGAGCAGACCTGACTCAAAAAGGCCAAATAATAGTCTGGAATATTCACTTGTTGAGCCATCCTATTAACTCAGCAAACATTTTTAAAGGACAATTGTATTAAAATATGATGTACTGAATTACTTGGCAGACATGGGGGAAAGGATAAGAAGCATTCCCTGAATTTTATGTACTGAAGCAAAGAAAATGCTGATTGATTCAATATTCCCTTGTGAGGCAGCTCTCTTTACAACTCAGCATGTGTTACAAAAGTATGGAACTTTAGTTTGAATCTTGTGGTTTGACAGAGATACTTATTCAGCTTCTCATAAAAGAGTTTAAAGAAAAAGAGCTCTTGTTACTCTTCGGGGATCAGGGAAAAGACCTTAAATTGGAAAGGGTGGAGTGAGGGGGAAAAAACCACTTTAAAAACACACTTTCTGGAGGCATAAGAATACTGTTTGTAGGTGAGGTGAAAAGGACTGCTGAGGAATTGTGCATCCATGAAGTCATGCTTGGTAGAGAGGGGATGGGACATAGCTGGAAAATCACCTCCCAGAGAAGGCCATTGGACCAGGCATTCCATCCTGGTAAGAGGCAGGGGGAGTGGAGAGTGAAGTGTAGCAGTAGCCTGACCTATTCCATGTTACTGGGTCCAGAAAATAAAAATCACGCTCTTACCAGCACGCTTAGCAGTAAGCACATGCTTACTACATGGTACCACATGTAAACTAAATCTTTGGTAAACTTATCCTGTCTAAAAACCTGGCATGAAACTGGAAAAGATAGGTGCAGCACTTCCAAAAATTTTCCTAGAGTTAAGTGATATTGAAGAAAAAATTGGAGCGAGTGAAATTCTCCACAGTGTTGCTGTAGGCAGGCACAGAGGCACACTGGAGATCATGGACCATACGTGCCAGTGGAAGCATGAGGGAGACTGAATACTGCTAGATAAAGTCTTTCCCAAATGTGAAGGATAATTTGATCCGTGCAAGAATGTCACTTGGGAAAGGTACGCTATACAAGAAACTGCTACCAGGTGAGACCACTGACTGATGTTGTAGACCTGTGTAATAAAGCTAAGTCATGTGATTTTGAACAGTTATCTGATGGGACTAATAAGAAAATGAATTATTGGTGGTATATCTAATAACTAAGTCAAATCAAGATTATTGTAGGAAATGGACTCAATGTTGAAAAGATCAGTGAGTACTGACAAGGCTAATTAAAAACTGCACTTCCCAAAAGAAAATGTTAGCAAGCAGTTAAACAACTGAAGTGTGTCTAGTTAATGGTGAAATTGATGTTAAGTGAATTCAGAAACAAACTGATTGGGTCAGCATGTGTTATTTCTGCCAGCACATAAACACTCTTATGAGCATTCTAGATGTCCAAGACACAGAGAGCCAATGGCCTCCTTGATTTTGTTTCCATGTATTCAGTTCTTCTAGTAGGGCTGACCCTCAGAAGGGGCTCTCCCTCGGATGACCGTGGTGCAGGTAGCATAGCTGTTAGAAAGCATCTGGTAACCTGACAACCTATTTAAAGGTCAAGTTTCTCCCACTTACCACAGGAATTCCCGATGTAATATTTCTTCTGTTCTAGTTTCCTGGCAGATGGTTGTTTTGTAACTACTTCAGCTTTAATTGCTCTTGGTTCAAAAAAACTTTTTTGTTTTCTTTCTTTGAATTTCATAATAATTGTGAAGTGTTTCGTTACAGTCTAATAGTCTTATATTAGCAGAGTGATTTTTTAAATCAAGTTCTTCATTGTTTGCACTGACTTTTCTGCTAGCTCATTTGATGGTGCATAGTAAGGGCCTGATGATGGATGTGTGAACTGTCGTATCCTAAATGAGTCAGTGCTAAGGACATCATATCATAAAAAACACACATTGTATGAGTTCAGAAACTAAGAAAAATCCACAGATATCACGAAACCCTGATCCAGCCAGCCATGAATGCTGTCAAAGGTAAGATCTAAGTGTGAAATCTGAAATAAATACACAAAACTGAATATAAAAACACTGGAAACCACATGGGAGTCCTGATTGCCCTTGCTCCAGGCTCTGGACAGATCTGTTTGAATAAAAAGGGAAAGATGACTTTTCATTGTTGCTCTACTGCTCAATTTTAAAAAGAAAATGAATTGCCGCACACCACTCTATCAATGTAAGAAAAGATTGTAAGGAGGTCGGACTAGATGATCATAATGGTCCTTTCTGACCTTAGTATCTATGAATCTATGTGGGGAACTTTCCTGGCTTCTGCACTACCCCGGTGAAGTGGGCTAGCGAAAGGATCTGAGTCCTCGCTCCCACTTCCTTTACCCAGAGGCCTCCCTGCCCTTGAGGGCTCCCCTTCCACTCCCCTGTCTGGCAGAGTCCTCATAACCCCAACAAGGCTGGGCCCAGGATTCCTGGGGGGCTCGACCCCCAACCCTGCTGTGGTCACCTAGGACAGGGGCTAGGGTGTCCCCACTCCAGGGTACTCTCTCTGCACTGGGCACTTCTCTGACCCACTGATCATTACATACAATTTAAAGCAAATGCAAGCTATTTAATCAGCAATTAATTTAAAAAAGAGTGAGGAAAAATGGGAAAGATTAAAGGAAACACATCACCCCGCTCTGTGGCAGGGAACATCACAAACAGTGTCTCTGGAATGTCAGGACAGTTCACAGTCTGTTCCTTGTAAGTCTGAGGCCTTCTTCTCAGACCCTGGCTGTGCTGCAGGGATGCTGTGGGTTGGACACTCGCTCTGGTAGTGGCCACAGGCTCTCAGGCTCTAGGAGGCAGGGCCCTTCTTCCCAGCATTGCCCCCGCCCTGTCGGGGTTACCAATCCCCCTCTGAGTCTGGCCTGCAGAGCCTCCTGGCTGAGGTGTCTCCCTGTGCTGGTCCCACTGCCCAGGGTCCCCCCTCGCTCTCTCCAGCTGCTCACGACACTGGGCCCCAGACTGCTACAGCCCCAGCCCCAGCTCCAGCTCCACTCTGCCTCAGCACGGCTGCTGCTCTGCCTCTAGCTCCCTGGGCTGCTTCTCTGGCCCCTCTGGCTCTGGCTCCCAGGACAGGTCTGTTCTGCAGGCTGCTTCTGTGACTCCACTCCCAGCACTGACCTGCTTCGTGGGCTGCTTTTCTGGCCCCTCTGGCTCTGGTGGCTGCAGCTCTCCTCCCAGGGCAAGTCTGCTCTCTCTGGGATGTGCCTCTGGCTTTGGGGCTGCAGCTCTGCTCCCAGGACAGGGCCTGCTCTCTCTGGGCTGCTTTTCTGGTCCCTCTGGATCTGGCACAGCTCTGCTCCCCAGCTCAGCTTGGGCCCCTGCTTTCTCTTTAGCTCGGCCCTGCACTGTCTGACCCAGGCAATTCCAGCTCACACGGAGGACGGGACCTCCTGACTCCCTGATTAGCCTGCCCACCCTGATTAGCCTGCCCACCGTCATTCAGGCGGACCTGGAGAATTGGCCTCTCCCCATTGCTCCTAGGGACTGGCAGTCTCAAGGTCCTGATTCCCCATTGACCTTTCCCCCTTTTAGTACTGGGAGCCAGCAACTAAATCCCCACTGAATGTTAGTAAGGGGGCAACAGTCCCCTTACATAAGTCAAGGTTTGTTCACCTGGAATTCCAGATGAGCTAATAACAGATAAATGGTCCTCAATTTATGAGTTACTCATCTCAACAATTCTTTTTGATATTTCAGTTCAGTAAGATCTATTGGGTAATGCAGTATTTTGTCACACTAAATTGGAGATCATCTCTTGCTTCAGGAAATCAGAGATTGCCCTAATTTGATAGAGCAGTAGCTCCTATATTATTATATGTCTTCTGCATTCCTTAACTTCTAGTGTACCAAGTATAATCAAAACTAATAAAGCCAATTTCATTTAGATATAAAATGTCATCTTATAAATTTTCCATGGCTTGCAAATGAAAAGCTGACAAATTAACTACCATGGAAAAGGAACCTTGTATCAGTGGTCTTATATTGTATTGTAATAAACTAAAAATATGAATCCATTACAGAAGCATAGAAATGTACAGCTAGAAGGGATCTTGAGAAGTCATCAAATCCAGCCCTGTGCGCTGCAGCAGAACCAAATAAACTTAGACTATCCCTTAACAACTATCTATGACTGGGATTCCACAATCTCCCTTAGAAGCCTAATCCAGTTCTTCAATATCGTAATAGTTTAAAAGGTTTTCCTAATATCTAACCTAAATCTCCCTTGCTACAGATTAAGCCCATTACTTCTTGTCCTACCTTCAGTGAACATGGAGAACCACCAATCTTCTTTATAACAGCCCTTAACATATTTGAAGATTTATCAGATCTCCACTCAGTCTTCTTTTCTCAAGACTAAAATAAGTTTCTTTCAACCTTTCCTCATAGGTCATGTTTTCTAGACCTTTTATCATTTTTGGTGGTGTCCTCTGGACTCTAATTTGTCCACATTTTTACTAAAGTCTGGCATATACAACTGAACATAAATACTCCAACTAAGGCCTCACCAGTGTCGAGTAGATCAGGACAATTACCTCCCATGTCTTACTTACAGCATTCCTCTAAATTCATCTCAGAATGATATTGGCCTTTTAGCAACTGCATCACACTGTTGACTCATTCAATTTGTGATCCACTATAACCCCCAAATCCTTTTGAGCAGTAATACTGCCTAGCCAGTTATTCCCCATTTGTAGTTGTGCATTTGATTTTTTCTTTCTAAATATAGCACTTTGCGCTTATCTTTATTGAATTTCATCTTACTGATTTCAGACCAATTCTCCAATTTGTCAAGTTCATTCTGAATTCTAATCCTGTCCTCCAAAGTGCTAGTAACCCCGCCCAGCATGGTGTTGTATGCAAATTTTATAAACATACTACCCACTGTATTATCAAAGTCATTATTGAAAATATTTACTAGTATCGGAACTAGACTATATCCCTGTCCCCGCAATTTGAACAGCAAACAATCAATAACTACACTCCGAGTACAGTCTTTCAACCAATTTTGCATTTGCTTTACAGTAAATTAATCTAGACCACATTTCCTTAGCTTCATTTGAGAATGTTGTGGTACTATGTCAAAAGTCTAACTAAAATCAACATGTATCAGATCTATAGCTTCCCTGGTATCTGCTAGGCCAGTTCGCTTGCCAAAGAATGAAATTAAGTTGGTTTGGCATGAATTGTTCTTGACAAATCCACGCTGGCTATTATTTATAACCCTACTATCTCCTCTAAGAGTTTACAGATTGATGGTGAGAATTGTTTGATGAATCTCTTTATTGGAAAAAACTGGAATGTACATAGGTTGAATGTCCATACAGCAAATTCCTGAGAAGTCACTTGTTTGTCCATGGGTCACCAAGAAACTGTGTTGAACATCAAAATGGGAAGAATTCTCCCTAGCTCAAGACTGTGGCTACTTGTGAGAATATGTTAGGTCTTAGTATGAATAGCAGGAGTAGTTTCATACAATTCTCCTAATGACGTTACAGTGAAGAAAAGGAAGTGTTTTAAGCAACAAGCTAAATTCAGCCATGGTTCATGGATGTCAGAATGGGAGCTTATTTTCATACTTCAAATATAACTCACATCATATAAGTCAGACAAATTATGTGAGAGCCCCCAGATGTTCAGCGTGGTATATAGAAGTATGTGAATACATACAAATACTAACAGACCCTGCAAACAAACAAAATACCACAACACTTTGCAGACCTATCCGTCTTTTCTTTTGTCATGAGGCAAGGCTTCACCCCAGCTTGTTAAAGACTCACTGCCACACCCAGTATCTTGTAGGCAGTTTTACTGTCCACCCCTAAACAAAAAAAATCAGATCCTCAGCTCACCCATTACATTTTAGGGTCTCACTGCCTCCCCTCCCAGGGGACTTTGGGAGTCCTGCTGCTCCTGCTTCTTAACCCCCTCTCCACCAGTTCTGATTCACCAGATCTCTTTTGACCCTTTATACCCCCAAGTACAGAACTTCCCCCCTGGGAGCATACAATCTGGCATAGGGTAGTGAGACCTGCTTCATTTACAGGGGACAGCCATCCTGGGACATGGATTTAAAAAAAAACAAACCACCAACCAAAAAACAAACAAACAAAAAACCCTGCCTCTTTCAAAGGCAGATTTTTTCTGACCTGGGAGGCTACTTCTGGACTACTCTCACCCGCAACCCAAAACAGAAAAATTCATATATATACACACATTTGTACACATCAAATTCGCCACAGTCCTTAAAGCCTTACAATCCGGCAGGGCTCTGTCCACATAACTTTATCTTCTTCTCCAGGGCTTCAAGGTCTAATTCTCCCTCAAGTTCACTGACCATGAGGATCAGGTGACCTCTCTCTTCTTAAGTGGCCTGATGTTCCACAGCCAGCTGCTCTTTTTCTTGCTTAATCATCTGTAGCTTGTGTTCTCTCTTGAGGTTGCTCTGGCAGTTCCCCAGTTCTTATACCAGAACCCAGAGAACAGATGCCCTCTGTCCTTCCCCCTGCCAAGGTCCACTGTTTATACCCTGGCTTTTATCAGCATGCTGGGGCTGAGATGAGGTACTATCTGGGTCCTCACTGTACCTTCATCTGTGTCTGCCACCAGATTCTGTTCCCTGGCCCCCTTCTCTACCCAGAGACATTCCCACTCTCTGCCTCTACCCTAATGCATGCTAATTCTTGTCCCAGTCCCATCAACTGATTGATGATATTCTGACAACAGGTGCTTACACCCTGTAGCTCTTTTCAATACCTTTTTAGCTGATCTTATAAGCACTGAAGACAGTCAAGGACTTTCTCTTGGCCACACTCTGCCCTCTCTACTCAAGCTCCCTCCACTCCTTTCCCCATCAGCTGTGAGTCTTCGCTACCACTCTCCATGGCATCAGGGCTGGGAAACTCAGCCAATCTCTCCCTAAGATCACAGGCCCTGGCAGATACATAGCCAAACTCTCTAGCCTTGGACCCCCAGTTCCATTGTGGATAGACATGTGCCTCACCATATAGACAAGACATGCACATAGAGATGCTAGTCCACCTTCTTTTACCATCACACCATCTTCTTGGACAAGGATATGCCCTCAACCTGAGTCCACCAAGCCCTTCTACCACCATTCCTCCCAGTCTGACTGATACCACATATGGTGAGCCCCAGTGTCATTTGGAATGGACCCCAGGCCACAGGTCTAGCTGTGATATCCCAGGGTAATCACATTCCATTATTGGGCAGTCTCATCTAATATGCCTAGGCTTGCTGCAATTAAAGCACACTACTAGACTCCCCCAGCCATCCCCAGAAGTACTTCTGCTGGACTGGGGGACTGCCCAGGGCCCTGTTTTGGGCTGTTTGGGATCCTCACACACTGAGAGCTTCTCTGCAACTCCCCCACTGTTGAGCCACTCTTACTCTGCCATGCTGTTCAGGCCACTCGTCTCTTTTGGCCTCAAAGGCAGCATTTGCCTGTTCAACTGCCTCCTCAAGTAAGGCAGGCTGAAATTGCCTTGCCCAGCTCTGGGCTGCCAATGGAAGGGCCTTTAACAACTATGTGAGGATGACTTAGTCAATGATTCTCTATTGCACTGGTCTGGGGGCATAGCCACCAGGTTGTGAGGTCCTGTAGTCTTTGAGTTACTACTCATGGTATTGCCCTCTGTTGAAGCGGTTCAACCCAAAACTAGTGCCCACACACCTCCAGTCTAAGGTGGGCAGCCTTCGCCACAGGATAGAAGCCCATCTGCTCATTACTTACCACTGTGCCTCACCCAGCAGGAAGAGTGCTATGCAGGTTGCCCAAGTCAACTCCTGCAAGCCTACTGCACTTGCTACTCTCTTGAAAGTATGAAAGGAGGCCTCTGAGTCATCCTATAGCACCATCTTCACTAGGCCGGGGATCAGCTGGCCTGAGCTTTCCATCTCCATCACCAAGCACATCCCCACATCCCCACCCTTCCAGTCCCCAAGCCCAAACAATTCCGCTTGTTGCTAGAAGTCGGCCTCTTACCACTGCTGCTGAGCAACCAGTTGTGCTGCTTGTCGCTCCCACGAGCTCCTCAGCTGTAGGAGTGTGTGACAGGTCTGTTGTTGCTGCCACTGTAATGTGACTGTCTGATGCTACTGCGCCATTAATAACAGGCCCATCACACACACCCCAATCACCCAAGCTAAGTCAATATCTGATGCTTCAATTCCCTCTTTTTTTCTTGGCACTAACGATCATCCTCTCCCCCTTGTATCAAGGACCGTTGCAGTACCTGCATTCTCCACCATGTGTCACAAGACAAGGCTTCTCCCAGCTTGCAAAGGACTCATTGTCATGTCCACAGTATATTTTAAACAGCTTTGTTGTCCAAACCTAAACAAATAAACCAGTTTCTCAACTCACCCTTTCTATTTTAGGCTCTCGGAAGACTCTGGCAGTCATGTTCCCTGCAGCTTCCCAGGCCCCTCTCACCAGGTCTGACTCACTGGGTCTCCTCTGGCCCTTTATATCCCCAGGTGCAGTCCCTGTTCCCTGAATTGGGTCAACTGGGTGCACCTGATCTGGCACAGAAGTGCTGGACCTGCTTCATTTACAGGGGCCAGCCACCCTCCTTTCCCTACTCCTGCTGGTTTCCACCTGCTTGCCACCTTTCATGGCCTCTGACAATATCCTCATGTCTGCCCTGGCTTGGGAGCTTCCTTAGCTTCTTGTAACACCTCCTATCTTTTAAGTTGATCATTGGGGAACTGCTACCTCTGCATGGGTCATTGATGTTTTAGTTTTCAGTTCCTGTGTGATATGGCCCACAGTGACATCTGACATTCTGGGATGCAAACAAAGTGAGTCTTCAAAATGCCTCCTACTAAGGTGAGTCCCAGATTCAAAGGATCAGCTGAAGGCCTAAGTGGGGATGAAGGAAAAAGCAGCTGATGAGGGGAGGGGCCATGAAGTGGATGTGGGGGGCGGGATGTTAGGCAGGAGATATAGGCTCCTGGGAGTATTTCAAGGAAGTGGGAGATGACTCCCTATCTTAACCAAACCGATCCTATTTTTAAAAATAGTTCAAACTCAGTTGATTTGGAGAGAGAAGAAGTCCACCACCCCTGCTGGATTTTGCTCTGTGTTAACAACTTACAGAGGGCCCGGAGTTGCTCTCTATTGGACCTTACTCCCCAAATATGTTCCCATTGTTCAAAATTCTCCTAAGAAAAGCTTTACTCCATTTCCACATTGAATCACCTTGATGTCTAGAAAGAGGCTAACAAATTTCAGTGCATGTCCCTTGGATTTGTCCCAGGGTTTGTAACAAACAAGGAATTACACTGGTAAGAAAAATGACAGCCTCTATCTCTGAAAGAAGGTGCCTTGGGATAGTCTATAGGAAATAATCCTGCTATAGCATGGTGCCTTCTGTAGTGTGAAAGAACGCAAGAAGTTACCTTCTGAAGAGGATGCTGTTGAACATGACAACATACACACTTCCCCAAAAATAAGCTCTGGAGTGGGAGAGGGGGGTTAAGATTTTGTTAAATGGTGTATATGCAATTTCATGGTTCGTACTCCTACAGCACCCTTAGATACATTACAGAATCATAGCCATAGAAACAATATGCTTAAGGCAACAGTTGTAAGTATGTATATCACAGTAAACTATATAGATAATAATACATAGTCTGTTATAAGTATCTTGTCCTCTCAGTCATTACTACTGACCAGGTGCTTGTTTATGTATGCATTTTACAGTATTTCATATGACACTATATACGTATGGAATAAAGTCTGTATGACAGGTCTTAATATCAGAGAAAACACATCTAGGAAAATCAGGTCATAATCTAATCTTTATTGGGTTTTGTTTGCTTACTTTCCTACCTCTGGGAACACATTTTTATAGTCTGGTGTATTAACACACACTTAAAATTCTGAGTGAAATTCACTGAAGAGTTTCTAATGAATGATTAATCGCAAAAATGTTGCCTAGACAAGACATTTTCTATTTATTTCATGAGGAGTTCAAAAGCCAAGTATTAAGGAACCAGAAGACAGAAACATCAAGCTTGTGGTTGTGCCTAGTTTTTCCCTTTACTTTACCTCACTTCAAAAGCTGTTACTATGAATACTTGCAAAAAGAAAAGGAGTACTTGTGGCACCTTAGAGACTAACCAATTTATTTGAGCATGAGCTTTCGTGAGCTACAGCTCACTTCATCAGATGTATACCGTGGAAACTGCAGCAGACTTTATATACACACAGAGAAATATTTCTCTGTGTGTATATAAAGTCTGCTGCAGTTTCCACGGTATACATCTGATGAAGTGAGCTGTAGCTCACGAAAGCTCATGCTCAAATAAATTGGTTAGTCTCTAAGGTGCCACAAGTACTCCTTTTCTTTTTGCGAATACAGACTAACACGGCTGTTCCTCTGAAACCTATGAATACTTGACAGGTTTCAGAGTAACAGCCGTGTTAGTCTGTATTCGCAAAAAGAAAAGGAGTACTTGTGGCACCTTAGAGACTAACCAATTTATTTGAGCATAAGCTTTCGTGAGCTACAGCTCATGATGAAGTGAGCTGTAGCTCACGAAAGCTTATGCTCAAATAAATTGGTTAGTCTCTAAGGTGCCACAAGTACTCCTTTTCTTTTTATGAATACTTGGCAGCAGGAAAAGAATGCAGGAAGCTAATGAAAGGTACATCACCTGTCACTTGTAACATATTACCCAGAGACCTTCATAAGTCCTACAAATAAGACAAGACTAAAGAAAAACAGTTATTTTACTTGATTCTGCACCATCAAATAGCATCTTTTTTTCATTGAGATCAGGATGCAGCCCATTAATAAAACTCATGGCTGTTAAACTTGAATTTTAAAAAGGGAGTAAATTTAGAGGTAGGCAAGGTACCAGATGAACAAATATGAATCCCTCTATTTTATCCACAGAATGATTAGAGCATGAGCTATTAGGGTGACCAGACAGCAAGTCTGAAAAATGGGGGTGGAGTGTAATAGGTACCTATATAAAACAAAGCCCCAAATATCGGGCCTGTCCCTATAAAACTGGGACATCTGGTCACCCTATGAGCTATGCATATCTTCTCCATTCCCACCAATATGTTGCAAGCCTGACCTAAAGGATATCACCCATTCAATTATTGGCCTCTCTGGTGAGCTAATCAAGAAGGGTAACAATTAGCACCAGTTGTGGCTCCATGGTTCAGTGATGTAGACAACTCTTCACTAGGAATTAGAATGCCACCATTCTCTTTACAAATGGACCAAACAGAAATCAGATATCAACAACCTTTGATTAATAACTAACATGTTCATGAAAAAGCATATGTATGGAAAAAAAGAAAAATGGTATTGCAGTACCTTCGAAGTCCCAGCTGAGATCGAGCACCATTGTGTTAGGCACTGTATATGTAACTAGTAAGAGAGCATCCTCGGCCTGAAGATTTTACAATCGAAATAGATAGGACGGACAAAGGAAATAATTTCCCATTTTACCTGTGTTGAAAGGAGGCAGAGAAACAAAGGATGAGATTTTCAAAAGTAGCCTAACAGAAGTAGGCATGCAAATCCGCATCAAATTTTACAGGAGCTGGCCACCTTTTGAAAATCCCACATTAAGCAAATTGCCCCAGATCACAAAGGAAGTCTGTAGCAGAGCCAGAAATTGTCTCTAGATCTCCTGAGTCCCGGTCTAGTGTCTTTTACACACACACACACACACACACGACCATCCTACTTCTCCCTAGCATGTAAAATAGCATTTCCCACATCTCCAAGACAGGAGACTAACCCTTCAATAAACACTTTAAAATGTGGGGTTAAAATGCTAAAATGCCCGTCGTACATTGAATGTGTCAAGGTGTGGCCTGTTGACGACAGCAACATGGAAGTTTGAGGAGTGAGCATGTGCTAAACATTTGCTATGAATATACAAAAAAGTTATCCATTTCAGCCACTAAGTTTTCTGACTGCTCCTTCAGGAGGATAGTATTTGCCCTCCTGTCTCTCTAAGATCCAGGGCCATTTGCATTTTCTCCTCCCAGCCCATCCCTTAGTCTGCACCCTTCCCACCAACGGATCCCAACTAAATGGAGAGTTCTCCACCAGGTATGGGGCAATGGAGAATGGACCATGCCTTCAGTGCCTCTGCATGGGAAGAGAAGATATACATCAAGAGCCACTCTTTGCTGGGAATTATGGGGTGAGGATCAGGCCCCAAGCTATTTCTGTTTGGTGCTTCTTTAACCCCCTATTCTCCCTCTTGAAGTGTTTCCTTCTTCTGTTTATACTTTGGAAATGGCACCTAGAATGAGCACCCAAACTGGATGTGTAACTACTTCTGTCTTTATCTTACTCTGTTTTTAAATGAAGAAGAAATGCCATAAGCTTACCTGTTAGTCACTCGGGATGATGATTAGGTCTCTGGCTGTTTTCTCACCAGCTGCCAAGAGAACTTGTCCATAGCCTTGCTTTAAGCCAGATGTAAATGTTTTCCAGCCCATTATCTATTACTTGAACCACTCTGTCCTCCCGGAGGGTAAGATATCTTTACAGATACTTTGATTTGTATGTTTCCCATTACTTGGAGGGGAAGTAGTAGACTCTCTCGTGAACTCAGTTTTGGCTTGCAATAAAGGGATTTGGTATCTTGAGATATTTGGGTTTAAAAATGGTTTCCAGCCAACAGAGTCAACCATGACCAGACATAGAATCTGCAGTTATATTTATAGACAAATGACAATGAAAAGAGAATACAAGGAAAATTACTCATTCTTTCCTGTGATGTTCATTATTTTCTCAGCGAGCAACACATCTGTCACTGGAGTGCAAGACTACATTCTGTTAAATAGCACTACATGCATTTCACTGTACCAATTTAAAAAAACAACCACAACCCTATAGAGTACCTTTTCCACTCCAAGAGCAGTATGCAAACTGGAAAGGAGCTTACTTATTATGCTGTTACATTCAGAAGATGGGAAAGCTGTCAAAGCTAACATTGGTCACGTCAGTCTGAAAGCTATAAATACACCGCTTCAGGACTAGGTGCAAATCTCTATCACCACAAAACCAGGAGGAAAACAAAGACTAAATTCAGAGCTAAATTTGTCTGTGTCACACTTACAGCCAGGCCTGTGAAAGTAAATAATATTGCTCTGACCAAAGATTTGCAGTCAGATGAGATCAGTGTTGCAGGCTTTGTTCACATGGCAGCCTTGAATCTCTACATTGTCTCATTTTTAGAGCTGAGAATGATTTATAGTCTTTGGCTTATGGTGTACTTCTCTTTTTCAGAGTGCTTTCAGACATTAAGTAATCCTCAACACCCCTGTGAGGTACCTTTTGTTATCTAGATAAGAAGACTGAGGCACACAAGTTAAAGGACTTACCTATGGACACAGAGGAAGGTCAGTATCAGAGATGGGAGGAAAACCCTTTTTTCTAGCTTCTAGGACTAGACACTGACATGAGACCACATTACTCTCTGGCAAATTAAAGAGTAAATGAAGCATGTTACAGAAATCAGCGTTGCCATGTATATGTGCTACTTCCTCATTTAGAAAAGGGAGGGAATGGAGGGGTTTCCAGTGCAGATAAATATTTGATTCTAACATAAGGGAAGTTCTGAATCATTCTCAGAGCAAAAGGAAGAGTTCAGCATAAATAAGAAATAGCTTATCATAAACAACCACTACTTTGCATAAACAAAATAAAGCTGTGTAAAGCCACCCATCTTTAATTTGGGCCAAATCCTTGAGCTGTGGGACATGACAACACAGTGAATAAGGAGATATAGGCATTATAATCAAGTAATCTTTATTCCTACATTTTGTTGTGCTGACTTGTTTCATGTGCTACAGCTCACTTCACGAAAGCTTATGCTCAAATAAATTTGTTAGTCTCTAAGGTGCCACAAGTCCTCCTGTTCTTTTTACTCCTTAGTTTGACATTCCTGTAGTGTTTTTTCATTGGTCGTGCTTAGCTCAGAAGGCCGCATATTGGAGATTATTTCTAGAACCAACATAATCCATTTTAATGTGAAAATTGGAGAAAAGAAGCTTCTCGAAGTACAACGCCTCACCCTTTCTGACTCGTCTTTTAAGGCACATTATTCAAATTTGGATGCCTATGCACTTTAACGCAGGATGCAATTTTGAAAGCTGCTGAGCAGCATTGCTCTCCTGCATTTAACAGGAGCTGTGGATTCTCAGCACTACCAAAAATCAGGTACCCATGTTTGAATATTATGGACTTAGGACTCAATTCTGCTCTCACACCAGTGAGAATCAGCAGTAACTCCATGTAAGTTACTGGAGCTATGCAAGTGTAAAAAAGTCAGGCCATATGGAGAGTGACTAACCCAACAGATAAAATGGTGGCTCAATCCAGCTCTCTGTAATAAATGGGGAATAAAAGAAATGTAACAAGATTAAAAAAAAAAGCCAGCCTGAATCCATAGGTTTGTGCTGTAAATGTGAATAGCTACTTTGGAGCCAGTTTTGAAAAGAAAATGAGAAGGCTGGAGAGATGGCTGATCCCAGTCCCAGTGAGTAGCCACTGGGGGAGAAAATCCAGCACCATCAGCCAGCAGAACATTAACAATGAATCTGCAAGCTCAGATGTTGAACTGGATCCTCATTATCCTGTAATGAGATAACGCAGCAGGGTGGGTAAGTGCAACAGGATAAAAAAAATACAATCTTGTAACTATTGTGGCTGGGAGAGGAAGTGTGGCAGCTGCCATTTTGAGAACGGCACAATGAGCAAACAGGAAAGAAGAGGAAGATTTATATGTCTGAGAAATAAAGGAAAAATCCTCCAATACAAAAATCTGTTGCACTCCCTCTCTCCCCAAAACAAAGACTCTCTCTCATGGCCGTGTAACTCCCCGTCCTGTAAACAAATTATGAGTGGAGAACCACCAATCACTAAGGCTGACCTGAAGGAGCTGGTGTTAGAAATCACAAAGATGAATAAGGAGATAAGGAAGAGTTCCAGACTTTAAATTAAATTTTTTAATATATATTTTTGATGTAGAAGATTGATGGGAAAAGATCAGATGTGGAAACAGGATTAAATGAGCAATTAACATTACTAATCATTACATTTAAAAAAAGGGAAAAAGTAAAATTAAAACTGCAGGACTAATAGAGAATGTAGAATTAACATAAGTATTATAGATATTCCGCAGGAGACCGAGAAGAGAAATCTGCTGGACAGATTGTGTGATATTTGCCATGACATTAAAACTTGGCAATAAAGTTTGAGAGGGATCACAGGTCCTTTTCCCAAGGCCCCAATTCCAAAAGCTTGGATTGTCTGTCTACACTACTATCAAGATGAGGATAAAATACTGAGAGAGAGAGAGCTGAACCACTGTTGATTCCCAGTCAGTACATACAAATTTTCCCTGATCTAGTAACCTCAACCCTGAGAAAGCAAAGGAAAGGCTGAGCAAACAAACACTTAGATGTATTAAACAAACAAAAATATTATGAAGACAAAAATAAAACTGAGAGGCTTTTAGCCAGAATGCTAAAAAAAGAAACAGGATAATTCAGCCTGATAATTTTTCTGATAAGAAATAAAAAGCAAAATTTCATTATGGGATCAAACAGATCTCTGAAATACTTACAGAACACCCAAATCCTAAATGTATAGATATTTAGAAGCATAAAAGTACCTGAGCTGTCAGAGGATGACGCAGAAGCTCTTGATGGAGAAATTGCTGCAGAGGAAGTTCCAGTTGTAATTAAGAATTTAAAAGTCAATAAAGCTCCAGGACCCAATGGGTTTTCCAGGGAGTTTTACAGAGTTCTAAACAAGCTTTGGTCTGTTTAATGATACATTGTAGAGGAATGAGATTCCAGATTCAGGGAAAGACACAATAACTGTGGTCGTTCCTAAAGAAGGAAAAGATCTTACCAATTGTGAATCATACAGACCTATTTAATTAATGTGGATGCAAAAATGTATGCCAATGTGCTAGCAAACAGACTGAGTGTCTTCTTGCCCAATATGTTCACCCTCACCAATCTGATAAACTCTGAATTCTTCCTATAGGCTGCTTTCTTTGAATGCTGAAAAAGCCTTTGACTGGCTGGAATGGCAAACCTTAGTGCTTAATTTGTGCCAGGGCTTGCCTGAGCCCCAGGACCTGTAGGAATGGCAGTTCATAGCCCTGGCACCTCTGGGCTTGCCGCATCAGTTATGAAAGTAAAAATATTGCTTAATCCCCGGCACCTAATTCTTTGAGCCCCAGCATCTCTTTCATTACAGATTAAGCACTGGGAATACCTCTGACAGATTTTGGTGAACTTTGATTTGGGAAATCAATTTTAGAGGGGCATAATGGCTCAATATACGCATGCTCAAGTATCTGCTTTGGCTAATGGTCATTAATCCACTCCTTTTAATTTGTCTGGGGGTATATGAGACTGTTAGTTTGCCAATGGAGCCATTTGCTATATATGTAAAAAACTGTCACTTGGTTAAGGGCATCAAAAT
The DNA here is from genome assembly GCF_965140235.1 of Caretta caretta. Classification (NCBI taxonomy): domain Eukaryota; kingdom Metazoa; phylum Chordata; order Testudines; family Cheloniidae; genus Caretta; species Caretta caretta. Next base: position 34,303,884 of record NC_134214.1, read on the forward strand.
GCCTTCTGAATTAGAACACACAATAGCTTGTGTATCAATGATGTCTTGTTACATCTGCGGGATCCAGAAGCCTCATTAGAAATTATGCAACAGACATTAGTATCAGGCTTCAAAATAAGCTATGATCATTCTGAAATATTAGGAATTAATATTCCCAAAAGGGTCAAAACAAACTTATCAGCTACATACATTTAAATGGGTAAAGGAATTTTTAAAATGTTTAGGAATAAGTATTGCAGAGAAACAGAAAAAAAAATCTTAAAGCCAATTCCCTACAGTGTGGAATAAAATAAGAGACTAGGAGGAATGGAACAAATATGAAGTATCTTGGCTAGGCAGGGTAGCCTCAGTAAAGATGAATGGCCTCCCAAAATGATCATTTTTGTTTCAGTGCATCCCTGTTGATATCCCCAACATGACATTAAAAACCATGGTAGGATGTGCTATTAAAATTCAGATGGAAACAAAAGACAAAAGGGGGAGTTCTAAAATTCTGTATAAACCTACAACATGGGGTGGATTAGCTCTGCCTAATTATTCTTCTTATGCAGCACAATTAAAAGATATGATCACTTGGGTTCACAGTCCTTCCAAACACTGGGGTAAAACTTGAAAAAACTGTAGCACAAAATATAGCTATTCATAGTAACTGTTGGGTTAAAGAAAAGTAAGTCACCCATTCATTTAGGTCACTTCAGCAGCTTTGGACAATTTTTTTTTTAAAGTTCCTGTCACCAACATGATCTCCCTTAGGTACTTTCATTAATAAGGAATTTATTCCTAGGAATAAATAAATTCCAAGTGACTACTGTTGTGAGTAAGAACTGAGATTACTGAATTCAGACAGCTGTTCTTGGGTCCTGGTTTGAAATCATACCAAGAGATATGTAATATAAAGATCCCATATTTTCAGGATTTACAGGATAAACAAACATTTTATATGTGAGCTTTGGATACAAGGCAGCTCTGTCTAGACCTTTAACTGCATTTGAGAAGTTGACCCAGGAGCAAGGTGGAATAAATTATTTAATTGTTGGAGGGGTTGTGGAGAACGTACTTGCACATGTGATGGTTGTATTCAGGAATTAGATGGTCTGGGGAGGAAATTATTAAAGAGATTCATCATATCACAAAATGCCGGCTTCCTACAGATCCTCTGACATGCTTACTTAATGCTCCAGTAAAGGATCTGCATTTTAAACAGAATGACAAATTACTTTCTTTATAGTTATCAGCTAGACTTTTACTGCACATTATTGGAAAAATGCAACTCCTCCTGTGGAATTGTGGTATAGTAAAATATGGACTTATCCTTGTAATGGAAAAGCTTTCACAACAAGTACATAGACAAGAGACATGCCAAAAAGGGGCTAGGTATTTGGAAATTTGGTCACCCTTTTTAGCAGAATGAACCAGAATCTTTAGCCAGGTTCTTTGAATATTCATCTGATTCTGAACAAGTGATAAGTAACGTAAGATTTAGTTTGTTAATGTTTTATTGTAACCTTGCCGTAATAAAAAGTTTCTAATCAGACCATACATTCTTCAAACAGACTGAGCTGATGTACTAAGAGCGAGCACCCAAGAAAACAAATATTAATCATGTCACCTGTTGGTATTACAAATGCACAAAAAGGGCTTAAGCAACACTGGAGTAAAAACAGACTAACTGCACTGAAGATGATTAACTTAATCTGGATTTACACTGGTGTAACTGGGAACAGGATTTCGTCCAGCATCTGTGACTGGAGCAAGTATTTGGTTTACATTATTGTGGACAATTGTTATTTTTAGATGTGGGAAAAATCATTGCCTAAGCAATGTCATTTCTTTTTCTGAACAATCCCGAGGCTGCCTCGGTATGATTAGTAAAAATTATTAAGGAAGTAGGTTCACTGCTACCCTTAGTGGAGGGGAAGAGATTGCAGATTTTGCTTCATATCAACTTTAATGACAGAATCAAACATTTTTGCCATGTTTCTGATATATGTAGCAGGGATCAGAATTTAGAGTGGCAGAGCCAAACCCAAGAGCTTCATAATCAATGTGAAGGACAGAAAAAATCTGAGAAACCTTGGGTGTCCTCCTTGATAATATTATGTGAATTCATAGTGCCATACGTGTTGAGACATGCTTGTTAGCCTAAGTGCAAGACATACAACAACGCTGGGTGATATGCGCTTTGCAAAGTCATTTAAAAAGATAAATGTCACTGGTTTTATAGTCTTGCACAAAATTACACACTCTTACTGTAACAGACTAACTATAGTATCACTGGCATTACTAGAACCAAAATAATGAACAACCTTTACTCTTACCAGAGTACCTCACCCAAAGTGTTTCAAGTAAAAAGGTGCCACTGTTTAGAAAACATAGGAGAGCTCTTCTAATAGACATCACGATGAATAACATAAACACTAGGCTGGGACTTTTCCCAGGAACAAAAAAAAAAAATCCAGTGCAGTCCATTTCATTTACTCTAAACATTGGATAAATGGCACACCTAATCTGGTCAAATAACAAGTCTGGTGTTGTCTCAGAGACTAGTCAGTTGTTTATAGGTGTGAACTGGTGTTCGTTAGTGTAACCCTTCCACCATATTATCCTTTATGCTGGTCACCAGAGCTAGGATGACTGTATAAATTCTGACCATACTTATATATTATTACAAACCTTCAGGGGGTTTTTTGTTTGTTGTCGTCGTCGTTTTTTTTAAAAGCACATCAGAAAAGGATCATTTCACAGCAAATATCTCTATGGGCTTCTTGTAACTAGGTTGATGTATGGATTGGGATGCATTGATTTTAACTGCAATATGGTAAATTAGGTGAATTCTACTGTACTTCTACTGTATGCTATCTGTACCTGTCATACTATTAAATTCAGCATAACAAGAATGACAACCAACTTCTTTTAGAATAGTTAAAGGAAACTGAACAAAGAAGTTTTGCAAGGGGGGAAGAAATCAAAGGTAGAAAACCAGGAAAAAAATTTGAATGCATTACTCAAAAATGTGCACAATAGTTATCTAAATTGCAGGAACAAATTATGGTGAAGGGGGAGAGGTGGTTCGATTTAAATTACACTTAAATGCAACTGTATCTCCTGCAAAGAAGATCAAAGAGACAGACTGGGGGACGGAGGGAGGAAAAATTCAGAAAAGTTAAAGCTTTCAAGCACAGTGACAAAATGCACAAACAATATTTGCACAAATATGCACAAATAATCCATCAGAGACACCGTGATGTTGTTGATTTGGGCTTGAGTTTGAAGTGACAGTTGGCCAGGGCTTGGATATGAAGTTAAAAAAAAAGACAGTCACTTATAAAACAAAAATGAACACTACAAATCAAATTCTAGCTGCAGATGCATTTGTGCTGCACTCATTGAAGTTCCTAGGAACCAGGTTCAGAGATCTGAGGCCTAAATTCAACTCTCATTTTTAACTACTTCCCATGAAACTGGTTAACAGACAGTGACAGAAATATTTAGTCTTAAGTGTTTACAAAACTCCAGGGAGATTTATCTCCCACAGGAAAGGCCCCATACAGGGAATAAAATAATTGAGTTACTACATGTAGTACAAGAAAATACAGAGAGTAAATAAAAATATAATCTCCCCTCCCTCCATCCCTGGAAAAATTGTTGACTTCAAATTGATGCTTTGCCGTTATCCATTGATTTAGTTGCTTCAGACCCCTTGTATTCTTGGCACACTCATGAGCTTAAATTGCACACCTAAAAGTTTCACTAGAATTAAGTTTGGATGCTCCATGCCCATTGGACTTGGCCAGGTGTGTAGGATTAGACCCTGTCTCCATTTAAAGTAACACAAAAATACCCTTAATGTTACTGGTTGACAAATCTCAGGCATTTGGTTCAGATGAGCACTCAAAGCACAGCTGCTTATGCAAAACTTATTGATCATTGTTACTATTGTTTGTTTGATGGTAGCACTTAGGCATCAACTGAGATCGGGACCCCATTGGTCTTATTGTAAACTCGCTGTGACAGGGATCATCATCTTGTTGGGTTTCTACAATGCCTAGCCTTTGTCCATGACGGAGCCAACTAGGTGCAATACAAACAATATATAATAACTGTTCTAGGCACTGTACAAATACACAGTAAGAAAATGTAAATGGATAAAAAGTGGGAGAAAAATGTACAGATCTCATTTTACAAGAGGAAAGGAGACACAAAATTAAGTGACTTTCCCAAGGTAACACAGAAAATCTGTGGTGGTTTTGGGAGTGCAATGTCTTAACCACAGCACCATCTTCCTCCTGAATTTAACTCTTCCCTGCTCTGAAACAATGTTGGAACTGTCTTTTGAGAGATATCGGATACTTCCCACTTCCTGTTTCTGGTTGGGCAGGAAACGCCATGGAACACATCCTTTCTTACAGTATTTCAGCACATCAGGTTTCATTCCCATCTGGCACGCAGATTAAGGCTTCAAATAAAAAGGCATTACATTTTGTAGCAAAATAAAAACTGGAAAGACAAAGGGAGAAGTTCTAACCTCTGTTCACCATTCAAAATCTGGGGTAAGAGAATCAAACACATTGACTTCAGAGGGTTCATGCCACGTTACTAGGGCAAAATTTATCATCAGCTACTGTAAATTATAAACCGAATTGTGTGATGCTCTGCAACCCAGTTAAATCAGTGCAGAGTTTGGCCCAGCGTCACCTTGTTCTTGCATGCATTTTTTTCATCTCATGAAAATTAATCATGATTAATCAATTTTCCATGGAGTCATTTCTAAGCCCAAAATAAACACAAGTACACAAATCAAAGGATGTAAACAGAATGGGAGTGCAGAATACTTCTTCATTATAAGGCTTTCCTGTCATACAGCTATTACAGAGAGAGAAATCTCAAATTCAGTCTCTGCAGATCTGCTGTAACTGTAATATAGAAATCTTTTGACTCACATAACAGTTTAACAGCTATATTCTGGTTAGCCTCAAAAAACTCCAGCTCTTCTGTGACCTAAATATTATTATTTACCTACAGTAAACTGCGAGTGCTTTGATCTATTAAATCTTTAAACCCAAACATAATCAAACCCAAAGCTTAGTTAAATTCAGCAAATAGTCTGATACTTTTCAGATATTCTATCTCTAATTAGTACCCAGAAATTAAAACGCTACTCTCAAGGGCTTTCTATCAATCTGTTTACAAAGATTGACAGTCGTAGTTTTAAAGAGAAATTAGTCATGAAATTATCTTCTGATTTTCACACTGCAGTTATTTAACACTTCAGCTTGACAAATAAGACCGACTTGACATACATATTTCCCCCCCTTCTTTAGAAAAAAGTGGCTTTTGAAAATAAGATGCTGTTAATATTTTTCTCAATAAGATTTCACAGGACGGTTTTAAGTTCATATATGCTACAGTAAACATGACACTCTGAAATGCAAATACATTACACTCATAATTATAATAGGGAACTATAATTATGAAGCTAATGTTTCATTAAAGAAGTTATTCTAATTTTTCCTCTCCTCTTTGTAAATCAGGATACGCTTTTCGCGGAAAGGACTGGGTCTTTAACCGTTTGAGACATAACATGTTTTTGTATACTCAAAAATTATTTATTTTGGCTGAATCTAGACTGTCTAAGATAGGTTGGTGGCTCTGGGAGAGAGACAATTGTTCATGCCTGTCTATAGAGAGCATGGGCTTAGGAATAGATAGGGCTGTACAAAAATTGTCACTTGAGGTATAGCCAGGCAAAAAAAAAACAACTTTATATAACATGTGAATATTATAAAATTAACAGTGGACATCTATGACTCTGCTAATGAAAGTGCTAAACACTTTCTAAATGTTACACACACAACATTGTAGAAGATATATGACATACTAGCAGACATATGAAATCTGTGTCCTTTCCACATGGTCAGTAGCTGTTTCCAAACAAAAATATGCTACATGTCTCAAACAGTCCTTTCCATGAATAGTGTATCATGGGATTTCAACATGACGTGAGACTCATTAGTAGGGGTGAACTAAATCCATGGCTGTTAAAGTTGCATCACTGACTGTGAAATCTGGTCTCGTCCATGAAGTATGGTCTCCAGCCGCCCAGCTCTAAAGGCAGAGCAAAGAGCGGTGGTTGCTGGCTGGGTGCCCAGATCTGAAAGTAGCACCATGGCTAGCAGCAGCACAGATGTAAGGGTGGCAACACTGTGACCCCGCTAATTGTCTTCTGACCACCCTTTTGGGTCCAGGCCCCTCATCTGAGAAATGCTGTGGAGAAATAACACATTTTTGAGAGTTTTGTGTAACACATCTGTGAAATTTGCTCTTTGTGCCATGACCAACCTGTGAAAATTGTGTGATTCCTCCATGATTTAAGTAGACCCCCTGCTCATTAGTAATTTTAAAAGAAGGACAAGGATAACAGTAACATGATCATGGGGTAGTTAAGTAACACATTTTGTTGGTTACATTAACTTCACCTGATTATATTTCCTGAAGGCAAAAGAGGAGAAGCTATTCTTTAAGAAAGGATTTGAATGTGATGAGGAAAATAGGTTGGTCTATAAGTTTGAGGGTAGTTTACATGCTGCCCCTATGCATGAAATGCAGGGTCAGAAATGGGAGTGAAAGAAGAGAAAAAAGGGGGCATCAAGGATGGCAGAGAATGGAGAGGACAAAGGGGAACACAGATAGAGACAAGATCACAGTAACAGGTTGTGGTTGAGTGGAATAAGAAGGCAAGGATGATGATCTTGATATCTAGAGCAGTGAGGAACCAATGAAGTTGGATGGGTGGGCCAAAGGAGTGGGCAAGAGATGATTTTTATCTACAGCATCTTGGGTGGGCTGGAGACTTACGCCACTTCAACACCAAGCACAAGGCCCTAGCTACTGGAAAGGCCACCAAGAGAAGGCTTGAAGTGGCCACAACTTTCCTTCTGCCAGGCCCTGAAGGGAGTCAACATGGCCCAAATCCTGAAGAAATAGCCAGGGAGCAGTGTGGGCATGGTAGCAGAAGAATATGCTGAAATAGTGAATTTATGAACATCATCTACCAGCAGGACATGGAGGACATTGCAGTATATTGCAGTGGAAATTCAAGCTACTTCTGTTGTAGGTGATGCCACTGCCTGTCCTCCCTGTAAATTCTCCGAAGCATAAACAGACTGTCTGTAGAACCTGAACTTTCTTGCTTGCAGGTATTAGTCCATTGCTAATGCTAGCAAACAGACCCTGCATGAACCAGACTCTGCAGGGTTCACCCAGCTGTAGTCCAAACATTCAGCTCCCAAACCTATATATAGCTGTGTTTTTACCCTCCGTTCTCTGTACTTTCTGCTCTCAAATCTATCATCTCTAAATATAAGTGTGTTATTTTTAACTACAATTTGTGAAGTCTCTTGATGTGTTTCTGCAGTAGCTTCAACTTTTCATTAGTCATGGAGAGAAAGCATCCAATTAGTGATTTTGACACTTGATTGCATTAAATAAAGTCTTGTAGGTATTTTCCAGTGGGATGGAGTTCCTAGCAAGGAATATACAAAGTGAAGGGGAATAGTGAGCAACAGCCAATGAACTATCCCTACTTGGAAGGCTTTGGAGGAGTGCAGTAAACTTTCCCAGAAACAAATGACATGCACACAGCCATGGTATAAGACAGACCCAGAGGAAAAACCAGCACAATGGAAGCCCCACAAAGACACTGATGCAGTTAATAATTGGTTCATGCTCAGAGTGCACACTCTCCACTACCCATGAAAATAAAAACTTCCTAACATGTAACACACCTACCAGGGAGGGACTTGATAGGAATGTAGTATAAAATTCATGCAAGATTATAAATTGTGTTTTAAATACAAATTTAGAAATACAGCTTCCTTGCACAAAAAAAGGAGCTGATCATTAGCCTTCTACGATATAACAAAATATTTCTTTAATTTTTTTTTAAACCTAAAAAAACCAACCAAGTAAACAAGGGAATTGTCATTCCTGATCAGTCCAGCACATTGATTCCCACAGTGACGAGTACCAGTAGCTTCGGAGAAAGGTGCCCGAAACCCCCAAATGGACAATTATGGAGTAATTGTCAATTTGGGAAGTTTCTTCTTAGGCACATCAGTCACAGTTTGGTTTATGCCCTTAGGCCAGTGGAGCTGAATCAGTGCATTGGGAGCACATGCTGTGCCATGTGTTGAGTGCTATGGGGTCTGCCCTCAAGCAAGGTGTCTCTAGAATTAGGTTGTTGTACCTATTGCAGGTTGCGGCTTAAAAGTTTGCCTTAAAAGTTTGGCTCCAGTCTAACACACACACACACCTTGATGTTCTCCAGAGCTTAGTTTAGACAATTTGATGGTATAATAAAACTTTCTACCACTGAGTCTTCCAAGTTCTATTTCTTGTCACAAGAAAAGGATGAGTCACCAAGACTGATCTGGATATAGTTTTCTGAAAACTGATGCAGAGAGAGTATGGGCCCTCATTCTGATCTGACTCTCACATAGTGAGAATTCTTATAGACTTCAGTGAATATTTAGTGAAATAGGAAAGATTTATTTGGTAACCACAGGAACACTAGGAATCATGTATCTGCTGTAGGTATTTAATAGATTGTTCTTCAGGGCTGGGGCCATCTTTTGTTATGGGAGCCTACACTTCTTATCACAATGGGGCAGCGATCCCTGACTGGGGACCCTAGGCAATCCTGCACTACCATAATAATTACATTACATTCTTCCTGTACCAGGGTACAGGGAATCAAGTCTCTTCCATTCCTCCATCATTTGCTACGGCTTCCATCAGCTCTGTGGTGCTGAGATCAACTATCCTTCCCTCCTTATTAAGGGTGTTCTTAAAGTTTCTCTTCGGTGCCCTTGTTTCCTCACACCAGTTGTTTCCCACTTCATTACTTCATGTGGGAGCCTGTGTGTTGTCATCTGGAATACATGCCCCAAATATATCCAGTGCTGCCTTCTGATTCTACAAAAGGTGAGCTGGGTGGTTGGTGACTTCTCTGATCTCCTCATTGGTAATGAAGTCTTCCCACCCAATGCCCAGGGTCTTTCATAGGCACTTATTTTTCCAATGTGTTTTGTTTTCTGACTAATGTTTCAGTCTCACAGCTGTATGCTTTAGCACAGATTACATTTGAGTTGAAAAAAAAAAGTCTTGGTTTTGTTCGGTGCTGTGTGATTTCCATATGTTGTTGAGTTTAATGAATCATAAAACTGCCACCACAATGACCGTGGGGGAGGGGAGAAAGAAGGTTGGAACACAGTTGCAAGGTAACTGCACCCAGATGAAGTCAGGCAATAACCCTTTCCCTTAAAATAAAGGAACTGACTTTGAGCATAAGTTTAGCTTCCATGAAGATTATTTGAAAGACTACCTCCCTGGATTAAGTTAGGTCTCTCTAGTGCCCCCTTGGGAGAGGGTGGGCACTGTTCCTGCCTTAGAATCTGGGGCACAGTGCTTTGGTTGCATTGTTCAGGGCATATGCCCCCTTGTGGGGGGAGGAGAGTTAAAGCAGTGCAGTATGCTTCCACAGCCCTCTAAAAGCAGAGTCCAAGGCCTTAAGGAAGCCAAAAGAGGAAAAAAAGAAAAGTGACAGTCCTTCCCCTTTGAGAGGGCTCTCAAGATGTTTATCTGGTCACCAACCCCTGTTTCCAGGGGCCAGTGAGCGGAGTTGCAGTCCTGCTCCTTCAAAGTACCACCCTGCACTGAGCAGGGATACTACCTTTTGAGGAGCTGCCCAACTCCAGGTTTTACAAGCCTCACAGGTGCACTGGGTGGAAGCTGATTGTGCCCAGAAGAGCTCTTTAACTGCTTCCTGACTGCAATGGGGATCTGCCCCTCCATACTCCCCCATGTGTCACTGAATGGGAAGTTCGCACTGAGTGAGCCTGTGGGTATTATCAAAGACCTTTATCAGCAGGATACAATGGATAAGGAGAAGCTCTAAGGCAGTAGTTCTCAACCAGGGGTACGTGTACCCCTGGGGATACGCAGATGTCTTCCAGCAGGTATCTAGATATTTGCCTAGTTTTACAACAGGCTACATAAAAAGCACTAGCAAAGTCAATACAAACTAAAATTTTACTGCTCTATATACTATACACTGAAATGTAAGTACAATATTTATATTCCAATTGATTTATTTTATAATTATATGGTAACAATGAGAAAGTAAGCAATTTTTCAGTGATAGTACGCTGTGACACTTTTCTATTTCTATGTCTGATTTTGTAAGCAAATAGTTTAAGTGAGGTGAAACTTGGGGGTATGCAAGACAAATCAGCTTCTGAAAGGGGTACAGTAGTTTGGAAAGGTTGAGAGCCACTGCTCTAAAGATTGCTCAAACAACAGAACTGTGATGCAAGTCAAACTTATCAGGTGGAAATGTGACAGAAGATTTTTTTTAATGACAGCAATATGCAAAAGTTATAATCACTCCTGTAATGATCATCCCACCATCCACAGTTGCGCCCCCCAAAGAGATTGTCCTTTGGCCTTAGAGACACATTAGCTGATATATCATGGAACTGCTAGAAAGCTAAGCGGATGGCCAATGCTGCTTACAGAACAAAATATTGGGGAACTTATTCTACCCTAAATCCTGGTGCAACCTATTCAGACAAAAGTAGCAGCAGAAATATGGCAGTCAGTGTGGCAAATCCCTAAAAACAAGGGACAACAGTTTCAGAACTGAGTACCAAAATTAGGTTCCTAAATCCATATTTAGACACCTAACTAGAAGTGGGCTGATTTTCAGGCTTGCTGAAATGCCCAAAATCCCACTGAAATCAATGTCAGCGTCTTTTGGAAATCAGGCCACTTCTATTTACATGTTTAAATACAGCTCTGGGAGCTCTTCTTCAGGCACCAAGCTTTGAAAATCATCATTGTAAATGCTCTTGAATATTGGCAGCAATGTGCAATCTCTGTGTGTAGATTTGTGCTACATTGTGGCTTTTCCTAAGTGTCCACACACGGGGCAAAGGGGCTACCCACATTGCAGCACACAGTGCCCAGAACAGAACAGTCTCCACAGAGTCACTACTCCCCTACCTCTGTACAGATGGGGGGCTGAGACTTCTTGCTCCACAATACGGTCATCACAACTGAGCCGGCAGGCAGGGGACATAAGCCGTGGTTGGTCGTGGCCTGGCACAAGATTGGTCAACGCTTTGGCATTTCCCCAGAAGGGGATTTAGAGGCAGTCGCTACTCTTGTGCAGGCTAAGATACACATAAGGAGCATGGTGGCCAAGCAAGTCTCACCCTTTAGTCCTGGCTTCAGTCACATGATCTCCATCTGGGTGACACAGCTAATAATGACAGATTCATTATCCACTCACTTGAGTTATCACTGTTACAATGCCCTGGGCAGAATTCATTGGCCTAGCACTCAGATGCTGCAGCACACCTCTAAGCCTCACAATTTTTTCTGCTTTCTATTTCATCTGTTTTATTTCTAGCATAATTTCATTTTAGAAGACAGAGTACTTTATATTTCATGAATTTCCAAAAGCTTAAACCCATGTTAGCTTCCAGAATACTGATCATTTCCACCTGAGCTGTGCTGTGTAGTCCTTTTGGATCTGATGAGCCCTGGAGAGAAGCCAATCTATTCAGAAAACCAGTTTTTCTGAAAACTTGGATTTTTTGTAACTACAGCCAAGTTTGGAGGACTTGAAAATGTGGCTCTAACCTATGAGGGGAAAAAAAGTTGTTTTTGTTTTCAAATGCTGTTCCTTTTTCTTGAGGTGTTCAAAAATTTTTAAGCTTCTTTGGTTTCAAATCCTTTGGCAGCACAGTCTGCATTGCTCAAGCCAGGGAGACTTTTGGCTGAAAAGCAGCAGAAGAATCAGAGAAAATCTGAAGAAATTCCTATCATTTATCATCTTCAAGGTCCCAAGTCTGCAAGTCATGTCAATGCACTGAAATCAGTAGGGGTCCATACAGGTTCAGAATTCACCTGCATAAATCCATTTGCAGGACTGAGCCCTAAATATGCTCTGTTGGGGCTAGTTTTCATAGTGGCGAGGCATCAGCTTAAAAAAACACCCCGAAGTTCTTCTCTACAGGGACAGAAAGTCTATTTGATTTCTAATAGCATTCTCCATTTTAAATATAAGGGATGACTGGAATTGGTAACATCTCATAATCAATGTTCATTCCAGTTTTAAAGTGTGGCCAAGGTAAATCAGATATACAGACACAAAGACACATCTTATCCTTAGATTTCTCACCCATCTATTGGCCAGACCCAGTCCAGTTTAGTTCATGAGATTTGAGTGTGCTCAAAGGCGTTATAAGTGCAGGCCATCTCATTATTTCCACTAGACATAAGGCCTCTCTCATAGTACCCCTGAGTAATGCTACTTTTAAATTCTGTCTTGTTTCATTCCAATCATTATTGTACACAAGCCACGCTAAGGGAAAAATGGAAAATATCCATGATTAAATATTCTAGCCCACATTTTGCCCTCAGAAATTCATGTGACAGTTCAGGCAATGCTCTTTCTGTGAAGATGTTACATAATAAGATTATAGGTGCTTATCACATATTCATTCTCATGGATTTTAGTGAGGTTTGAAGGGAAGACGACTATATCTGGAGCCTTTCATTTGCTCCCTGTATCAATGTAAAATCATCACATATATATATTGCAAGGGACTTAACCTCATGTGCACTGTACAACACACAACTGCATGTACATGTAATTACACTTTGCAGGCAGAACCACCTGGTATAGCTTAACACATGCTTGACTCTTTCAATTGCACCTGTGGGAGGTGTGTATATAAGAACTTGATCCAAAGCCAATTGAAGACGATGGGAATCTTTGATTATGGATCTATGGATTAGTCCCATATTGCCTTTCAATTACAGGACTATCTTTTCAAAGAACATGTTACTAATCAGTAACATTCTAAAAACCACAGGAGCTACGTTTTTAAGCTGCTGTTGAATTCACCCATGAAAGATTAATTGTGTCTCTTGAAAGTATTACAGAAGACCAATGCAAAAAGTATTTAATGAGAAAATGAGATGCAGATACTAGGCCCATAAATTTAGCACCTGTGGAAGTGCACAATATGGAACTGCAATCAAGGTTTGGAGTGTAGATGGCAAAAGATAATTTAAATTTAGAGATTAAGCCCCTCTTTAAATGCATTCATAATCATCAGTAAGAGTATAAGACCTGTAATGTTCTAAATAATACTTTCTCAAGTATTCTCCTATCTGAGGATAAAGAATATACATTATGAGACCCGAAACCTAAGTCAAAGTTGACTTCAGTGACTCTAAATGGGAGTACAAAGGTCCCTTTGTGTGGATCTGATTGCAATTGGGCTCTAAGATGGCAAACATATGTCTCTTAGCAGGTTATCAGTTCACACAGTATGTTTGGGGGGGAATGAGGAGAACAAAATAAACTTAGCTATTGTTCTGTCACCTTGCAATCTCCTTAATAGTGGGATAGCACAAGCAGGCAAAAATCCCATTTATAATGACAGCAGTCGTGCTAGTCAGAAAACTTTTGTTGAAACACTTTAGTAGGAAAAAGGTTGTCCAACAACTCCCTCCCCCCCACTTTTGCACATTGATACTGATTTAGAGGAAAATTTTCCACCAAACAAAGTTTTGAAACAAAGTTTGAGAATGTGCATTTTGAAGAGATGTGTTTTCGTTCCAATTTGGAACAAAAGTTTAGAAATACCAGAATTTCCTATGAAACAGAAATCCCAAGTTTTGACCAGGTCTAATGAGCTGGCACTCATTCATTAAACAAAAGAAATGGTCTGATATTGCACAAGGAGCTCACCCCATGCTGCTATTCTATTCGGGTTCCTTCTTTCCCCAAAGGCAGAAAGGACACCCCCCTCCAGCTCAATAGTACCCCCTGTACTTCCTCTTGGGATTGCTTCCCACCCCATATGGGAGGTGTCATACCCATTAGGGGCTGTCTGTGCACATCAAGTAACCCTCATCCACCCAGCCAGGACAGTAACTCTTACAATATACTTTCCAGATATGGCAAACCCAAGCACACAGGGTCGTGTGTAAGGTCCTCTTCACCTTTCAGTTCCAGTGGCTGGGCTGGGGAGGAAGGTGAGGGGTGTATCGTTAGAGAATACACATTATGCTGCAGATCTCAGGCAATTCCAAATGCTGAAAGCAAGTCCTAACATGGGGTCATGCTGCCAACAAAATAAAAAATTTGGCTCTTGAACCACTGCAGTCTCAGTATCACTGCAACAGAAGAATAGATTGGGGCTGAAGATAACTGGGAGCACGCTTGATGTTGTCCCTGCTTACAGCAGCTTGTTCTTTAATTGAAGCCACTGATTTATCAGCAAGCTGCAGCAGAGTGAGTGAAAGGGTCTGCTGTCCAGTGGAGAGACAATCAGTGAGTTATTCCAGATATAGAGTGCACTGATTAGGAAAGGTAGGTAGTTATTTAACTATATGAATGAATGAGAAATAGGCTACGAATGCACAACTGAGTACAGACATGCAGAGGAATAGGAAGTACAAAATGGCAGGGTGCACAGAGTCACAGCCAAATGCTACCAATCAAAGGCATACTTGTGCCCAGTTGAAGGTAGGGCTTTTGCATACTAGTAGGAGAAAGTGAGTTGGTGGCAGGAATGTTTGGTAATTATTGCAAATTCTAAGAAGGAAAATGGTACATTAAAAGCTTTGGAAACACATGGAGAAATAGGGAACTGAGTCTGAAAGCTCATCCACACAACTAATCTTGACCGATATGAGTAGTCCCTTTGGAGTATCTGACAGAGTTAAGGTTTGCAAGTTTGAGGCCTTGGGTGACTGGAACTTAATCAAATCAGCTATAAGTCTCCTGTGCTCTATTAAAACTGAAAAAGTGTACCTAAGCCTAGGTCTATTCCTACAGTGTTAGTAGAATCCAAGAGGTCTGTGACCTTTCACCATACTGCATTTGTGCTGTAAGCCCGAAAAAGTTAACATATAAAAACATGCTGGCAATGAAATAATGGTCACCATAATTGGCAAAGGAGTTGTAAAGTGAGAGTCAGCATGAAAACACTCCTCTGGCTCACCCTCATGTCTGAGTTCATGGTGTACTCAAACTTTTCCATCTGAATACACTCAACAAGCAGAAAATCATAAGGGCCAGGAAACAGGAGGAGTTGATTGTGCTCATAAGAATGTCAGATAAGGTTCAGTAAGGATAAGTACTGAAGACAGAAGAGAAGAAATCTATGCATCTCAGCAAACAAATAACTAGAGCAGGGTGAAAACTGGAATCCAGTTTAACATGTCACTGAATTTCTCTCTCAGTTTTTTCCATCGAAGTGTCAATGAAAAGTTTCATCAGAATTGGAGAATATTTTGACCAGCTAGTGACCCTAAGAGCCGCTGTATGCAGCAGTAAATCCCAGCACTGTGACAAACTCACTACACTCAACACACTGTTGTCAGAATATTTATCCAAAGAGTGTCTTGTAAGGTTCTGTATGAAAACTGATGACATGCTGGTCATAAATATCCTTGTGTGATGGATGTATGGGTTGTGTACAAAGAGTTATGTAAGTGTGTTGAAATATGTTCTTTAAATGTGTTCTGGAGGCAGTTGATAAACAAGCCTGCCCTCGACAAAGTAATGTGGATTTACCTGTCCACACGGACCAAGCTAATAGGCAGATGAGAAAACAGCATGGCTTGATTACAAGTAAAGGACAATGAAAATACATTTGCATCTAAGGTAAACAAAGTGATCAAGCCAATCAAAAAAAGCAAATTGACCAGATGATGAAGAGACTTGGTACCTGCACTCAAAAGAACAAGAAGCAAAGGAGAGAAACTTTGTCTGGGGTTACTTTTCAAATAATACATTTCAAAGGCTTTCTGGACTGTAAGAGGGAAGAAAAGGGACTCCTTTATTATCCAACCCTTAAGGAACAAAAGGGACCAATGCTCTTGGCTTCTGTGAAAGGTGGCTCCCCCAACCATGTAGGTTGAGGATGTGGAGAATTGACTGGAGGTGAGAAGTCGCTTGAGACCAGGATTGTAAACGCTTAAATTTTAGACACTAGAAAGCATATTTCATTGTTAACCATTTTCTGTTTTTTTTAATCTCTGCTTACTATCACTTAAACTCATTCTTGTTTTACTATAAATTCATCTCACTGCTGTTACACTGAAGGGAGGTATACATTCTCAGTTGAGCCAACAGACTGGTGTTTATTCTGTCTCTTTGCAGACAGCAGACTTTGTAATTTCAGTGTACCCCAGATCCTGAACCCCCTGGAAGAAAGTTCCTCTGCAGTATGTACCCAGTATGTACCCAGCCCCTATCATTGGACACCCACAAAATGTTACCTGACAGGCAAGGTTAAGATTGGCAGAGTCTCAGGGAGTCTGCTAGTGAGGTGCACAGACTGGTGTGGCAGAGAGAAGACACACACACAGTTTAAGCTCCGGCAAAGTGTTCTCTTGCTCAGGCAGAGGGGTAACTGTGGCTTTTGATTCTGGACGCACCAAGAAAATGTCACACAAATAAAAATCTTACCTGTGCTTTATATTACCGTTAAGACACCAAACCAAAACCAAAACCCACATCATGGGGGGCATAGAAAGCTATGTCCAGCGATTAGAGTGTTATCTGTTAAACTAATATCTGGAGAAAGCTCTCACATGAAGATGGATTGTATGCACTCTGATGATTGCATATTTAGAAATAGTGATGTCTGAGTGGAAGGAGGCTTACACTTAAATGATTCATTAGATCCAGAAGAGAATAGTTTAATGATTGTATCAGCCTGGTGCTGTTTTGGGTATTACATGCTTGTACAGGTACAGAAAATTGTACAAATAGGATTATGAAAGGACCTCCATAATACCAAGCCAGATATAGAAAGTCTATTTTAAGGTGTTTTCTGGCTTTTCTAGATAGTGGGTAAAATCTATGTTTGATAATTAAGGGAATGCACACTTGACAGACTTCTGCAATTCTTTGCTTATGTGCTTTGAGGCATTTAGTTCATTCCTGCAATGCAACTATCAGACTTAATATCACTGTTGGACTCTTAGGATATTTTTTTATTTCCAGGTTCACTGAATATTCTTACATGTTAAGAAGCCCTGAATTCATTCAAGGAAGCTGCCAAGGAGTTTGTGGCGTGTCTTTGGAGAGAGGAAACAGATGGTTCCAACAAAGTGATCACTTTTGAGCATTGCAGTAGATCTGGAGAGAAAGTGAAATTACATCTGCCCTGGGCCACACATCAACATTTTAAAAGGTTAGTAACTCAGCTATCACAAGCTGGGAAAATAACAAAAAACAGATGCAATCACTAATTGCTCAGCTGAACTTTGCCTTTAGAGTCATTCCAGCAGGAGGAGTATTTTCATGCTACCTGTCTCTTGACAAGTTAGGCAAGGACATAATTTCATAAGATTAACAAGGGCAATCCGGGCTAGTGCTACATGAAATTCCCGAAGAATGATACAGATTGATACTCATCAGGGCCAACAATTGCATAGATTCATTACACAGGGAAAACCACTGCCCTGGACTTGAGGCTTACAAAATAAATTATTTAGGTAATAAAGTTGTGGCTAGGAGAAATAAAGCCATTGATACCAAAATACTTTTCAACTCCTAAGAAGTTTGACTTTAGTCCCCCTTGGGCCAAAAGTATTTCTTATGAGCACTCAACCTCTATACACAGCATGCCCATTGTAAAGCTTACCCCTCTAAGTCTTCCTCTTTGACAATATCTTATTATCATAACAAGAATGATATTCACAGTAGTGACCCCTCCCATACCTGCTCCCACCAAAAAATAAAAAGGTTTCAAACCAAGCCCAATGCAATTCTGAAACTAAAAAACAGGCAAAGAAAAATGCTACCCCAAGCAGAGTTCTTATATCCTGAAGAGTGAGAAGAGGCAGAGACTCATTATTGATTGATTTCACCTGCTTAGATGCTTTGGTGATGTGCTGCAGTATAAAACTCTAAGGTAGACAGATTATCCAAATGGTTACTTCAGAGCTGTTCTACAATGAGGTACATGCCACAGAAGAACACTTTACATCTGGAGTGCCCTGATTTTAATTCTGCAAAAAGAAAAAACATTGTGTCTGTTTGCCAAAAAGCATAGTGGTACGGTGATTCTAAAAAAGCAATTGTTGAAAGTTTAAACTGACCAACTTCTTATGCAATAGCTTAGGAGACTGAAGCTCACTAAGGCGTTTATACCAAAGTCAAAAAGGAAAAGTCTTAATGTTTATCATTATCCTGAACATTCAAGGCATCAGCACCCCCAACAAGCTAGGCTACAACCAGTACTGTCAGGCAGAATGCTTTCTGTGAAAGACTGTTCAAAAGGAGAAGTCACAGGGAAACAACGTATAATTATCTTTTTAAAGTTTGGTTTTCCTTGTACTAAATGAACAGATGGTCAGATTGCCCAGAAATCTCCTATAACTGCAGTCCATGAGTTGACTGACTAGTACAAAAGGAAAGTTGCAAGTTTTCGTGTTTGTTTTGGGGGGGGGGGGTGTTTTTGCATGGGTAGAGTGGTAAGATTTCTCTGCTGTTGCTCATAGGGTCATATTTGTTGATTCTGGGATTCATCCGAATACTCAGTGTTCAGATTTTAGTATGAGTGATTAATTGTCTGAAAATTCAGACAAGAAACTGGCTATTCTCTATTCTCCTGGTTTAAATTTCCAATCATGCTCAATGGGCACAATGCAGGTGATTTAGGTGCCAGTGCATTCTGATTAATGAACAGATCCACTCCTGAATAGTTTGCAAATAGAAAGGGGGGCTGTATCCCCTCCCCAATAACTTGTTTGCAATGAATAAAGCCAACTGAATCACAAGACATCATGTTAGGACCCCAGACTGGGCCTCCAAGGTGAATATCAGTGCATCTCAAATTAGTGCAGCTGGGGCAAGTGATACCTAGCTACAGAAAAGTGTAAGTATTGAGAAAAAAAAGAAAAAAAAACACGAAGTCATTGTCCATTTTTATGATCCCATAGATCCTTTAAAATCTGTAATTTAATGCTTCTAGTGTAAATAGAATGAGCTCTCCTGGTGTATGGTACACTAACACGCACTTCCTTATTCCCACCGACTTCCTTTCTGACCTGGGCTTGATGGTTGTGATGGTAACTGGGACACCTTCCTGGGTGCTCTGTTCCACTACTCAGTGATTCATCTTATGATTAAGAGAGAGAGAGAGAGAGATTGCAGGATTTCTGTTGCAGATTTATGTATTCATGATGCTGGAATTTTATTACAACTATTTGTATTTATTACAACTTCACCATTTTCCTGTGTTGCCACACATTTGCATTAGACATCCCAGAATATTTCTGAACTCGAACAACCACTTTCTTAAAATTATACGGAATCCTCTGTAATGGCACTGACCAGACAATGAAAGTATTATTATTTATTCTAAATTACCTCAAAATACTTCACCTTCTTTTCTGTTTAACACTGAGCTTTTACCCCCTATGGCTGTTTTCCTAAAAATATCCCCAGCTTGCTGCATGATTCAGATTCTTTAATTTTCTTCATTTTTGACTCTCCTGATAAATGTATTAGAAACCATATGTGCATGTGCATCATAAGCCAATTTCGCATCCTCCCTCACTTTCTTTTTTTGCAGTGGCCCTATTGCTTCTCTCTGTGTGATCTTGGGATCTTTATAGTGACTTATAAAAGGAAAAGAAAAAAAGCCTACCAAAATAAACCTTCCTGCCAATTCTCCATGCTGTTACTGGCAAAGATGCAATCCCTGACTGAGCATTAGAAGTAAACTAATCCTCAGTTTGCTTTTGAGTTCCTAAGCACGTTCTCTGCTGGGGTCAGATGAGTCAGCTGCTGCCTTGCTTGACAGGAGCTCCACATTGGCAGGTCCATCAAGAACCGGCTGAGCTCATCCTTCAGGACAATTTATGTTCATGATTAAGAAAGATACACGAGCAAACCCCGCCAGAAATCTTATTCTTTTAAAAATCATTTTACATTTGACGATATTTTGATTTGTCCTGAATGAAAATTAAGGGCCTGATCCTGCAAACACTTGTTCATATGAGGACTTCTCATTTGTGCACATAGTCCCATGTCAGCAGGATTACTTGTGAGAGTTGGGTTTGACAGATCAGGACCTGATTTTATTAAACACTAATAGTTAATGAATATGCACAACTTGCCTTCACATTAGAAAATTATTCCCAGAGCCATCCCTAGGGTATGGCGAATCAGGGCGACCGCTCCAGGCCCAGTGCTTTGCGGGGCCCCGCAGACTGGTGTGATTGGCCAGCATGGTCAGTCCCAGAAGTGACAGGTTGGTCCTGGAAGTGATGGATTCATCACCTCTGCCCTGGGCCCCACAGCCTCCTAGGAACTGTTTTGATTATTCCTTACATTTTTAAAGGAAAAGAAGAGAGACCTACCTACCTCTCCATGACTGCATCAGTTTTAATCAATTCAAAGCCACTACATATAAAGCAAAGTGGCTGAAAGCACAGAAATCATTAAGAGATTGCCTGGCTATAGTGAAGGAAAAATGTTAATTCCATTTTTTCTGGTGTAGTAGAACACTGAGGATTCCCCATTTTTTCCCTAGGCCATACACAGGTCTCTTTTAAGGCCCAAGCTACCATCCTTCTGGTCACATAGGA
The DNA here is from genome assembly GCF_965140235.1 of Caretta caretta. Taxonomy (NCBI): domain Eukaryota; kingdom Metazoa; phylum Chordata; order Testudines; family Cheloniidae; genus Caretta; species Caretta caretta. The sequence goes on from NC_134214.1 coordinate 34,324,575, forward strand.
CTAGAATAGCGTCACACAGAAGGTTCTAATGAATTGAAGCAGAGCCTGTTGTTACTCTTTAATCATCCAGATTGTTCAGCAATAAAATGTTCTCCTCACTCTTCAAGCCACAAAACCAGGGTGTGGCCATTAGAATAAACAGACCTATCTCCAAGTAACCGGACAGTCTTAGTTGCTTCTAACCCTAACATCATACCCATCTACTACACCACTTTGGCTACATAATGGATACTTGATATGATTTAAAGCTTGGAGCAGAGGAATCTCTTATAACCTGCCTGATGCTGACAAAAGTCAATACATGTTTAAGAAAGGGATGGTTTGTATTCAGAGCAGCACACTTTGTACTAGCTTCACTCTTCACTAGATTTCTTTTTATAGCATTTTTCAAATCAATGCCATTTTTCCTCAGTCAGATCTATTTAACTAAATTGATAGGTAAATAGGAAGCCTATGCATCACTGAAGCTACTGGAAGTAAGCAGACAGTTTCTTTTTGAACCAATACATTTTCAAAAATGTAATAAGCTGCTCCTGAAGCAAAGATTTTCTTATTTTATTATTTATGCCAAATCAGTTCTCAGATTGATGATACAGAATTAAGCAAAAATCAATCTTTTTCTGAAACATTACTGCAGATAGAAACAAAATGTATCTACAGGTATGTACTCCCCTCCCATTCTATTTTTCCTTCTTCCATTTAGATTTTTGCAACACTGTAACAGGAAGCACCTTAGCTCCTGTCTTCTTGCCCCTTAGAAACTGGCTTGGACTCTACTGGTTATGCATTCACAGTGCTATTTATTTGAGTTTCCTCCACCAACACCACCGCAGTTCCCCTGCAACAGTCTACTTACAATATCCTCTGTGCTTTTGGCCCTCTCCTGAGAGTTCTCCCTTCGCCAGCATCTCTGGGAGATTAGGCTCAGCTGCCCTAATCCTCTCTCCCACACTTCCGTCTTTCCTCAGTCTCTTTATCCTTCTTGGCTGACAGACTACTTGGCTATCTCACCTAGCCTCATTATCTAATTACCTGAATCAGCTTTCTCCAGGGAAGGGAGGGTGGGAACCTATTGGTGTCTGAGTGATCAGAGCTCACATGTTCACCCCTCCACATCCGTGGCCCCACAAAGTCAAAAGTCCTCCTCATCAACCTCCTCCTGCTGCTGGCCATCCATTGCACCAGGAGGAGGATGCTGGACGGGGACCGTGTTCTGCGACTGTGGGGCCTATTTTTGTTCTTCCCTTGGTTCACATATCCGGGCAGAGTTCCTCTGGGCTGCGTCTGCTGGCTTCCTAGATACCTTTGAGGAACAGTGGGTGCTGTCCAGGGTTGTCTGCACAGTGTCCACTTCTGGATCTCTGACTTTGCCTCTATGACCTCACTCTTCTCCCTCTTTTATTATTTGTTGTCCCTCTTAGATTGAGCGAGGGGCCTTCAGATGTGGGGGGAACTCAATAGGTGTTCACCCCTCTACTGTTTTACACACCTCCCCCCAGTTGTCTGCTAGCCAGGTTTTTCCTCCATGTCCTCCCTTCTTTAGAGGAGGCACTGGACTCCTCTGCTTATACTTGCCCCCAGGGGGGTTATCCATCTTCCACCCTCAGAAGTTGCACTTCATGGGTGGAGGTCACCCCCACAACTCTTTCCCCCCTGTTAGGCTACCCACGGTGTGAGGACTTGTTCCCCCACTCTTTGCCCTCTCCTTCAGTTGGGGTAGGGTCCGTGGCAGTCCCTTCTTTTCCTCCTCCACAGGGCACTCTGGTTCCTCCAACCTCATACACTGGTCCCAGGATTCCTCCTCCCACTGTTCTGATGGTGAGGTTCCCTGGAACTGTCTGATTTTCACCTACTTCTTGTTCTAAACTGTCTTTTTCCTCCTTCCCTTTCCTCCTGGCTTGTGTCTAGGGTACTCTGATTTTTTTACATCAAGCCCTTTTGCCCTATTTCTTGTTAGCCCTGTTTCCTGCTGTGGAGGACTCCAGACCCCCATTTTTCTCTTATAAAGGGAAGGAGCTCCAGTCTGTTCCTAAAACAACTGGATGAGGCAGTCCCTCCACAACCCCTACCTGCTTCCACTTACCCCAGAGATTAAGTGGAAGTTTATCTCCCCTATTAGGCAGAGTCTTCTCTCACTGTGGATGCATTCCAGTTCTAAGCTCTTGCCAGGCAGTATCCAAGGGGCTTTACCAAATCACCCTGGACTCCTGAGCATCTTGAGGCAGTGTTCACCAGTCCCTACTGATGCCTTTTCTGCCTGTCTCTGATAGTCGTAGTCCACCCAGAGAGTTCTGTCAACCCTCATTCCACAAGTGGGCAGTCCTACTTTATAGGCCTTGTTTTGGTCTCACACAGGTAGCAAAACACTCCCTGGCTCCCTGAACGAGTTCTCCTCATCTCCTCTTTTCTCTTTTCAATTGTCCTAGGTGTGGCAAAATGCCCTCCCTGCTACTTCCCCAAGTCCAGTCCCTGAAACAGTTGGAATACTTTCCTGGGAGACTCCATGTCCATAAACACTTCTATAAGCTTTACTGATTCCTGTAAGATCATTGGCTATGTCGCTCAGGGGTGTGAAAAATCCATGCCATGAGTGACATAGTTAAGCCGACCTAATGCTCAGCATAGACAGTGCTAGGTAGACAGAATTCTTCCATTGACCTCGTTACTGTGTGTTGTGGAGGTGGTTTCCCCACCACTGACAGGAGAACCCCTCCCAACCGCCTGGAAGTGCCTACTTTGAAGTGTTGAAGCTGTGTCACTGGGCCCACCAGCCTGATTATCTAATTACCTCAATCAGCTTTCTCTGGGGGGAAGCTAACTGGTGTCCTAGTGATCAGCATGCAGGCTCACCTGTTCATCCCCTGCACTCTGTCACATGTACTCATATGTAAGTAGCAGCACTGGTCAGGCCAGTTAGAACATTTCAATAAAAAAATAATTATGCTGAAAATATTCATGATCTCCCGCACCTCGATTTTTCCATCCAGCCCTAACAAGTGGCATGGTAATACAGGATAACATATACAGTGGTTGCTATTGAAAAGTCATCCTTTGCCAACCATTAGCACACAGCAATACTTTACCTTACATATATAATCTATAAAAACAGCTGAATATTTCAAATCTACAGTGAGAGTATTTGTACTGCTTTGTAGAATATACTCTGCAATAGGTTTTGCAAAACATAAGGAAACCCATTTTTACAGCTAGCTTTACACTGTGAAGACTATTCTGAGTGAGGGGCAGCATGTAGTTGCGCTGTTCCAAAAGCAGACTTTGGACAAGGTTGTAACACATTTTCATCCCTGTTCACACTTTGTTCCAGGTAGACATAATGTGCATCGATACTAGGTACTTGCTACTCCGTCCTCTGCACGGACTTAGCTACAATGGCTGGTACACTGGGGTGGGGTCAGAATCCCATCCACTCCCCACCCACATGCACAGAAGGGAGTTCTCTTCTTTCTGTGATCTGATCTATAATGCAGGCAGAGGTAGCTCACTCAGAGGAGGGGAGGTGGGGGGGTGGATGTGGGGCGCCAGCTCACAACTGAGTGAATGGCTAGTATAGCAGCCGCTGACACCCTGCAGCCCCTGTGCAGGATTTAGATTCCCTGGATTCGTATTATCTAGCTTCTCCGCTTTGCAACCGATATATTCAGAGGCACCACAAACACCCACTCAGCACAAAGGACATGTGGAGATGAAATTGCATGGCTGGTCTACCTTCAGCTCCACAACTGGGCTAAGTCATGTATTGAATATTACCCATCATTAAGCTGCTCTTTGCAAAGAACGAGCTCACTATAAAGAGTTCCATTGTATCAGAATTGTTGTCAAGAGCTGCAAAAGTCATTCCAAACCTGTATGTCTCGCATGTATTTGCTTAGAATTTGCTATACACATTTGTGGCTGGAAAAGCATTCCTCTTATAGTCCAGATAAACAAGTGGATTATTCCCCAAACTGACACTATTAAATTCACTGGAAGACTTTTCCTACGGAAAAGCCTGGTCCAACAAGATGGTGTTCACCGAGTCACAGAATCAGGGCTTTGAGGACCCTAAGGGGGCCATGCTGAAAAGAGGAGGCACAACTACACAAAAGGTGCTCCCCTGAGCACCAGACACTACAAATTACAAAGGGGTGTTGGGGAGAATAAAGGTTGGCCATGCCTTCAGACCAGTGTGACATGTCCACTTTGCGACGTTGAGCACTGTCCACCATGCTAGCTGATCCTACTGTTTGCACTCACGCACTTGTGGCTGCACTGAGTGCACTGTCTCCTTGAGCTCTCTCCTCTCCCAGACCTCCCACACAGGAGCAGGCCCTGACATTTTGTCTGGCTAGCACATATTTTTATACTCACTTAATACCTTGCGGTTCTAAAAGAAGCTGACATTCAAAGGTCTGATTTTACCAATCTGAGAGGGAAGTTCTGAGATGGAAAGTAAAAAAGATTCCTTCTTCAAATATATTTTAAATTCTGGGAACACAGAATCTTTATAGGACAGTTTATGGTTGTTTATGGTTGTTTTTACAATCTTGGAGTAAAACAATTGAGGTAGGAGTGATGCTGTGTCCTCAAAAGATAAATGACTGACAATAGGCTGTGGTAACAAATGGTGATCATTTCAGTATGAAGTTATTAACAGATAAGTAATAATGCTCACATAAGAGCCAGGCAGCTGAAATATCCCCTGACCTCAATGGTGTACAAACACAGATTTTCTGTACAGCCACATTGAATTATTGCTCAGTTATTTCTTGTTTCCCCCAAATAACTGGATTTTAAAGGAAGGATTTTATGATCTCCCAGACTTTATTTCTCTTATTTTTTCTACAAACTACCCATGGAGAGAACATTCAAGAAATTCAGACACTCATCCATGTAACTATCCAATGATTCTTCATGGGATTGGCCAAAGGCTTCTCAAAACTACTCCAATGCCAAATAAATATATGGCTTCAAAATTTAAAGGCCTAATCCTGCCAGGTGCTGAGTGCCCTCTTTGAAGTGCAGAAGGCCCACAAGTCCATTAATGATATTAATGTTGTACAAAATGACATCAATGGAAATTGAGGGAACTCAGGACTTTGCAAGATCAGACTCGTAATATGAATTTGCTTCATTACTCTCAGCTACCAAAATGTCCCATCCTTTTAATTTCAATAAAGGTCAAAACACTTTTAAAATAATAATTTAAATGTATAATCAAACTTTAGCCTCCTCTAGAGAAGCTAGGTTCTTTTTCCACTCTAATATTAAAATCATTTTTCAGAAAGCATTTCTGTAGCAACCTCCTTTCCATAACAAAAGGAGATGATATACACTGTGGAATACATAGTAGTGCTATTAAAAATGGCCGAAGAAATGTTCTTTGCTTGAGAATAGCCAGAAATTTCCTATAATGGTCTGTTTTTTCCCCTCCAGCAGAATGTAAGTAATTGTTTTCAGAAAGATTGAAGATGATTGAACATCTCCTGGGGTTACCATCAACCAGTGTTGCTTCAGTTGGATTATTTGGGTAAAATCAAACATTTTCTTAACATATCAGAGTATGAATAAGATACATAAATGTATCTACCTTATGTGAAACAAACAACCATGAACAACCAATCAGTTTTCACTGATAGACACTTGTAGCCTCTCTCTCAAACCAGAAATATGATGAATATTCTATGTATAGATACTTAGCTGCACTTGTTCCCCACGACCCCTGCCAAATAACCATATTCCTTGGCCATGTCCTAGATATTTATGGATTTTTCTTCATTACATGCATGGGAGCTTGGGAAGCAGTATTGTCTTCATTTTACCAAAGCATGGAGAGGTTAAGTGACTTGCCCAAAGCCACACAGGAAGTTTGTGGCAGAACTACGTATTGAACCATGATCTCCTGAGTCCCAGTCCAGTGCCTGACACACAACACCATGTTCCCTCCTTATATTTAAAGAGTATTCTTCCTATATTTTTATCACATATATAGATACTGTGAAAAGAAAAGGAGTACTTGTGGCACCTTAGAGACTAACCAATTTATTTGAGCATAAGCCTTCGTGAGCTACAGCTCACTTCATACTGTGCTATCCAGTTATGTTGCTATAAGCCTGGGTTGACTGCTTCTGGATCACTGATTCTGTGTGACCCTTCTGGGTTCCAAAGTTGTTGAAGCCAGTGCAAATCCTGACAGGATTGTTACCATTGTCTCAATGCTCAACACTGCCTAATTTTTTCTGAGATTCTAAGTTTGAATACAAAACAAAAGACCTAAACGTGATTTCAGCTAGAGATTGGCCAACAACATTTGGATCAAGGTTCAGGTCCAGAATGTGAACAACTCCTGAACAAAGAAGAGGTTCAAAATAACTCTCTCTCTAGGGTCCCATCTTTAATTTCAGCTATGTTTTTGTTTTACAAATACATTTTCATGGAAATGACAGTGAGTGGAATGGATGATATTGTCTGTGCCTCCAGGCGAGGGGCAGCTTATTCAGGGTCAGAGGGAGGGAGCATGGGTACAGCAAAAACACCTGGCATACCCAACATTTTATCACTTGTACTAACTCTTATGGAAGTTACATATGTAATTCCCCAGAGAGCAATATATCTGCACAAAAGTGCTGGTGTCAAAGCTGCAAGCATGAACTGAAAACCTTAGCTGGGCTTTTAGATACACTGAATTCTTCCCTTTGTGCTTTTCAAGCCAAATTATAAAAGATGTGCCCCAATCTTAGCATTTCAACCATTGAATGTGGGATATATTGGATACTCAGTTTAATCTATACCAGAATAGGTTGTTATCCCATTCTCATATATACTAAGACAACAATAAGTACTCTTTGGGGATGAACTAAACATAAAGGGTGAAATCCTGGTGAAACCCCATTTAAGTTAATGGGGTCAGCATTTCACCCAAAAATTCTGGCTCAAAGTTGCATGCATAGTTGCTCATTTTTTTGACAGTACCCAGAATGCACATCCACCTCACATCTATTTCAGAGCAGTACTACAGCACAAACCTAAACCAAAATGTTTGGACATTCTTATGAAACAATCCATTGTCTAATCTCGTATCAATTATGCTCCGTCTCATGGGGCAGCTAATATACTACAATCGCTTGATTCTCTCTTTCAGTCCCTTTTCCCTGCATTGGCTCACATGTCATGTTTGTTCAGTCATTTTGTAAGATTCATACCTGAACAGGTCAGCCATCATCTTTGCAGTGTTAGTGCTGCATGTGCAAACTCCTTCATGAGAGTCTTCACCTCTGCTTTGGAATTAATGGTGCATAAAGGACTGTTCCCTCAGCCTTAATAGCTTGAAAGAACCAACGCATCCTGAGGGTATACCTAGGTAGACAGAAGGACTGTTTATTTCTGCAACATGTTGAACTCGTGCAATATGACTGTGCCTTGAGTATTTTATCTGTCATTTTAATCTGTCAACTAAATGAGTTATTTTTAAGCAGTCAGAAGTGGAAGTGAGCAGATGTCTTGACTTTTATATGACCTAGCCTCCTCAGGAGTAGCAGAGATGAGGCATTTTGATTGATTCAAATGCAGATATCTTGAGGACAGTTTTCAACACCATTCGTTTGTAAAACCTGTCAGTAAAGGGGACAAAAATGACTAAAAATAACAAATCACAAGCACACTGACACGTCCATTAGCTGCTTCATGACCTATTTTCATGAAACAGAAAGTAAACAGCAGGTGTCTGGCAAACTAGTCTTCAAGAAAGCTTAAATTTTGTCACTTCAGCCTTCTACTCCACTGTACTCCAGTGAAGTCAATGAAGTTATTCTAGATTTACATGGTGTAACTGTGATCAAGGTGTGGATCATTTATTTTTATTTATTTGTAAAATGCCACAGACAGGTATGGCACTGTGAAACAAGATTTCACCACTGCCTGAGTACACCCTCCACTGCCAGAACACCAGCCATACATGCGGCTGCCATGTGTTTGCATCACTTTCAGAAGTAAGGTCAATTTAGGTAGGAAAATTATTTCCTCATAGTGGACCTGCTCTTATGTTTGGAAATGTCTGAAACTATTCTGGCACATCTTTGGCAGAGTACAATAAAAGGGAATGTTTTCCACTATACTTACCAAACATGCTAGGACTATTTCTTCACACAGAAGTCAAATGCTTAGGTTGCCTGACCCAACATTATAATTATATGTGCCATGTAGAGTATCAGAATATGCTAGACTGCTGCTGCTGCTCTGAACCAACGCTTCATTCTAAATGGACAGTGCTCCATTAATGTAGAATTTGCACAGGAGTCTGAAGTAAATGTGGACTCATGCAAGATCAATTAACTACATTATTAATGTGTGACGTCCCAGAGTTACTTTACGCCTGTTTTGGAGTTACCCAGGCCAACCATAGCGCTGGGGAAGAAAATGATTTTTGGGGAGGGTACTAAGTACTCATTTCCCTCCCCCAACCTCGTACTTCTTATCCACATGTAAAAGATGGCTGTTAGACTGTGTTTCTTGTTTAACACCTACATAACGGACGACAGAGTATTGCAGCTGCTGAAAAAATCTTGACAATCTAGTGTTTAGGCCTAGGAAACTGAGAATACAGCTGGTTGAAAATTTTCTGACAGAAGAATTTGTCGTGGAAAATGCCAATTTGTCAAAATCAACATGTTCTGCAGGAAGGTGATGATTTCAACAAAATGTTATTGTGAAAAAAATTGAAACAAAGAGCTTTGATAAGTTTGAACATCTTTATTGACCTTCTCAAAAGTAAACATTTTGATTTTTTGTTTCAAAGTGACCTGAAGTTTCAAAAAATTATATTTCATTTCATTTTTATATTATACTAATTTCAATACCAATTGCCAAACCAGTCATCAATGCTACCAGTTACTTTTCCAGTTTCAGCAGTAATTGCCAAGTACCAGTTAGAATAGCAATCACATTACATATTTTGTAGTTTTAAAATATGTACTAAACTTTAATTTTAAATTAGAAAGAAATATTTAAAAAGTCCAAACTGAAACCAAGTTTAAATTTTATTGGAATGAAACATTTTGATTGACCCTAAAAGAAGAGGGACTTTTTCTCTGCATGCATGCAGTCTGGCAGAATCCCTCAACACTAGAAGCACACACTGGCTAACCTGCTCGAGTGCAGATCATATCCTAAGGGGCGTTGAGCCCCTTAACTGACAAATACATATCTTGCCAATAGCTATAACGACTGGAACTATGGGTGCTGCTGCACTACCTGGCTTGAAGTGGTTTCCAACATATATAGGGTTTAAAGTTTGATTCAGTGGCTCTCAACACCCCCACTATACAAATTGCTCCAGCACCCCTGCCAATAGAAACCAACAAAGGAAACTGTGTGTCAATCCTTCAATCCAGCGGGGGCAGTGAATATCATCCATGACTGCACTGCAGTCGCCCACCCTATGAAGCAGCATGCCTCCTGTGCCAGAAGTGCAGCCAACTGTTTTCTACTAGCCCCTTCTCTGGTTTCCTTGAGAAATGGCGAGATTTGGCCCTGGTAGGATAGTCAAGGGGTGCTAGCTTTGTGCATGAACAAAGTAAGGGGGGGGAAATAAATTGCAGGAGGACTGTGTTCTCATGGGGAAAAAAATATACACTGCAGTTCTTTATGAAAAACATGACACCGGAAGAGTAGTGACCTATATAAACATGTGATGTGGGACTTTCAACTTATGTCAGTTGCACTGGGGATTTTATAGACGCTCTTTAAATGTCTCTTTATTGATTGCTTTTTCTGACTTTGCTAAGACTAAGGCTGAGTAGTAACAGCAGTGAGCATTCTCAGCTTCCTGTAGGGCAAAGATGTGGTAGGAAAGCTGTAACTCCACTATGCATTTTTAAAAATATGTATGTTGAAATTCAGTAAATTTACAATAGCCACCACTGCACAGTCATTACTAATCCACTCTCACCACACAGCAGTGTCTGAGCTGTGATCATAATGACAGTAATAATGAACCTGAAAATGGAATACAAATACAAGAGAGAATTTATGTATATAAATAAATAAAGGAGATGTTTACAATATAGGGGTAACTATGTGTGGATGGTGTGATATGAACAGTATCTTTGTGAGCTATGTTTCACAGATGTTCAGGCCAGAAGGGGCCATTAGATGATCTAGTCTAGTCTCCTCTGTGTCACAGGCCAGAGAATTTCAATAATAAAACAATGAAATAAAAGAAAATGTCGTAAAAGCTTCAACCAATCAAGAATTCAGCAGCACCTTCACAGCAGTTAATAATTCAAAACACACAATCCTAGTGCTCCACTCACTACACTGGTTCCCTGGAGATTATGGGGTTAAATTCAAGATCTTTGTTTCCCCTCTCCCTCCTTTTTTTAATTTTAAATATATAATTACTCCATGGCATCGACTCAAGGCATGCAAGATACAAAAGCCCTAACGTCCATCAACAGCTGTTCCACAACAACTAAGAAATTGTCAGTCTCAAGGGTTAAATCTGAGAGAATGCTGGGGATGATGGAGGATGGGGAGATCTTTGTCAGCAACTGGACCCAGACAATGTGACTCCCTTTTCCATCTCGCTGCCTCTCACAACGTCGTGTATAACTCTATTCTTAGCCTAGGTTTCCCACAAGAAACAAACAAAACAGGAGCAGGAAGAAGAGGGAGAGTTGTGTGCAATCCTCCACCCTAAAATAAAAAATCCAAACCCAAACAGTTACTGATGCCAGCAGCGGAAGAGGGAGAAATAGTTGCATGGGACTTCATTCTACGCAAGTGCTGAGGTGTGAGAGGCTCTGGCATTACACTGATAATCTAAAGCCAGAGAGTGACAGATATATACATCAGAAACCTACAGAGAGACAAGTCATCCTTATGGGTGAAAATATTTCTCATCCAATTGCTCACTAGAATATATACTATAGAAGAGTGACTCACCTGCTGTCATACCCAGCTCTGGCATATCAATCTGGCACCCTTAGCTGACTGCCATCCTATCCCAGGCGTGATCTACTTTTCATAACTCAGCCAGATTACATTCACTTCCGCCCATTTGGGGGTAAGAAAGAGTCCCACAAAACAGCAGTCCAATGGCTTTATGCCAGATATTCTGCCCAACTCTGGACTCAGTGGTCATTACATCCTTTACATCAGGGGTTTTCACTCCACCTTTCTTGGTGGTCAGTAGAGGAACCCAAGCCCTATTTTAGCTAAGATCGGCCTCCTCACTTCTTCTCTGGACTACTTCCTGCCTCAGCTCTTCCTGGGCTCACTCCACCAGACTCTGCCCCTTCCAGGGCACTGCAGAGTTCTCCTCAGCTCCTGTATGAAATAATGCTTCCTAGGGCTTTTTCCCTGGAGGTCTGGCTCCTGTTTGCCTCTCTGTGTCCATCTCTCTCTCAATCTCTCAGAATCTCCAAACCAGGGCTGTCTCCCTGGTGTCTGGTCCGTTTGTCAGAGCTCACCACAGAAGCTCACTGCACTCCTGGCCCTTTGCCAGAGCTCCCTTCTCTGGAGAAGATCCAAAGGCCTACTCTTCCCTCGTGAGTCTCCGGCCTCCCTTCTACAGCCCCAAAGTCCTTCCTTTATTAGTCACCCCACTCCTCTCAACAGGGACTCATCCTCATTTCAGTCACCCAGCTCTCCCCCAACTTTAAGTCAAATCCTAGGGTGGGCCTAGCTCACCCTCTAGGTGAAATCAGGGGTACTCATTGCTGTCTGGCTCTAGTTAACTCTTTCTCTGCCTGTATGGAGTAAACCCCCATCACAATACTCTGGGTGGGATTTTCAATCCTGCTCAGCATTGACCTAACTCTGCTCTCACTGAAATTCAGGGGCGCAGTTCATCTTTTTTAAGACTCCAAATGTACCTAACAACTTTATATTTTATTTGCATACAGACCTGATATAGTACAGTAGATGTCCTTGAGCTGAGTCTATGCAATTGGCAGTCTACTACTAAGTAGCTACTGTCAATTCATTGTTAAAAATAGAATCTGAGCGGTTTTTTTTTTAAACTTTGTTTCAGGTTAGCATAAGGACTGACTAAGCTCTGGGAGTCATAAGACAGCAGGAGAATTGAGCTTTGCAAGGTGTTGTTCAAGGAATGCATTGTAGACTCAAAGAATTACCATTGAAATTAACAATTTTAAAGCAACAAATGAAAATTGCTTGTATCTGTGTATTGCTAAGGGCGCTACAAACCTAAATGTGAAGATAAAGATCAAAGTCTATTTCTTTGTGAGAACATTTATTCAAGCAATTTTGCACAAAGCCCATTAAGTTTTTATAGCAAAAGAATTCACCTCCCAAAGAAATTAACATCTCGGCTCTTAAACAGAGAAATCAGGGTCATCATCCAAAAGGAATTTCAAGGTTACGAGGAGGGGGGGGGGGAAGGTGTGTCCAAAAAGCTACAAGAAACAATGCTGGCTTTTTAGGTAGTTGTCTCTTTTTTTTTTTCCTTTTTTTTTTTTGGTTCTGAACCAATTGAATATCTATGCTAACTTTCTTAAAGTACACTGATCAAACTTATCCTCGGACTAATGAAAATAAACTCATTTTTAGCACACAAGATTCTCCTGGCAGAGTATCCTATAGGCCATGTCTGCCCGTGAAAGACCTTGAACACTGAAGAATCTGGGTGCTGTAAGGTAGATGAGAAACAGTACCTAGAAGGGTACATACAAAATTTTGATATAAAACTTCAGGAATTATTATAATGAATGCTACCTCCCAGAGTTCACTTTTTAACATTAAATTAGAGGACTCCCTCACTGATAGAGCTAAGCAAAAAAAAATTATCAAAACTGTTTTTGGCAAGACTGAAACAGTTGGCAAATTCCTGCAATTATGCCAGATTGTTCTGGTCCAAAAAAACCAAAACATTTTTAAAAATTCTGAAAAAGATTAAACATTTAGTTTCTAAATTTTCAAAACAAAATGTTTTGATTTAATATGATTTTTTTGTTTTGAGATATCATTTAATTTTATTTAAAATTAAGATAAAAATGCTTAAAATCAAAATGAAATGTTTCATTTTTGGTTTAATTAAATCTTTTGGTTGATTCAGAATTATTTTCCCCCCAACTTTTTGATTCACCAAAAATTGTGGACATTTTCATTTCAGTTCTACCCAAAACAAAGGATTTTTCAATTTTTTAAAATTGCCAGTGATCTGAAAAATCAGTTATTCACCCAGCTCTGCTTATATGAGTGAACTCATGAGTGAAAAAGCAGGTTGTCTGGAGCTGCGTCTGCCCCTGGATATGCATCAAGCAATCAGGAAACAGTATAGAGCAGTTGATAAGAGTACTGGTCTGCAGATCAACAATCTTAGATTCTGGTCCCCACTCTGCCAGTGACTTGCTGAGTGACATACACCAAGCCGTGGTCTTAACTAGGTGGGGGGATTGATCTAAGTCACACCACTTCAGCTACGTGAATAACGTAGCTGAAGTCAATGTACTTAGACCTACTCATCGCGGTGTCTTCAGTACAGTGAGTCAACTCTGCCTGCGCCTCTCGCGGCAGTGGAGTACAGGAGCCGACGGGAGAGCACTTAGGGATCGACTTATCGCATCTAGACCAGACACAATAAATCGACCCCCTCTAGATTGATCACTACCCGCCGATACGGCAGGTAGTATAGACATACCCTAAGTCAATGGGGGTGGGATTTTTTTTAAAGCACCTAAGTTGTTTAGACTTATAAATCCTATTTCAGTGAGACTTTTGCTTCTAAGTGACTTAGGAGTTTTTGAAAAAGCTCATCCATTACTTTTCTGTGCCTCAGTGTTCCCATGTGTAAAACAAGGATAATGCCTATTCATCTTTGAGAGTTATGGATGAATATTGGGATATATTTGAGCTAAATATTATGATTTGCATTAAAACCACCCTCATTTACATTATATGAATTCCAGATCCTGCCATTCTCTATTCATACATAAGATTCCTGATAAAAAAAGAAAAATACCTTGAGCCTTGAATGCTATACAATATTGAAATTAAGAGATGAATTAATAGTAGAAAAGAATTAAGGCTGTAAGAAAATTAAAGTTACCAGGTCAGTTTCTTCTCTCAGATATTGCAGAGAGGTATCCAAGAGCTGATTCTGACCTACCAGATGCAAGAAATGTTGTTTTGCTGACAGCCTGATCCAAGGTTCACAGAAGTCAATAGAAAGACTCTTATTAACTTCAATGGAGTTTGGATCAGACCTAACTCATTTAGGACTATATTATAAAAATACTTCATCATCAACAAAAAACTTAGTATTTGCAGCTTACAAGAGTTGTCACAAATAATTGGTTTATTCATTGATTATTGGATTGATTGATAAGCCACTCACCTCTGGGTATAAAAACTTCAGAATGTACATAATTGAAATACAAATTCAACAACAAAGTCCAATAACCAGAGAAATCAGCTGAGGAGATGGGGAGGGACATGGTGTCCTCTAGACTGCCTAAAAGCATTCAGAATTGAGTCACTGGGGATGTGGCTGGAGTAAAAAGCCTAATGGATTTATACACACATATATTGATCCAGTTGCTCTAAACCCCAACAGAAGGAGTTGAGGGGCTGTGGCTACTATTCCAAGCTGCGAAGAGGATACACTGCAGCTCCATAAACTGTGGTCTAGAGGAGTCCATCCTGCTCAACACCTTGAAAAACAACTAGTTTTCCACAATGAGAAGCTTGCTGTTTATACATTATATATATAGGGGCACATACATTTTTATACAGCTGTGTAATTGTATTTGAATGAACTAGTCAGTATATGTCCACTACTTGGTAAAATTAAAATCTGTTCAACATTGCTTCACAGTCTCTTTACTGCTAACAGCGAGATAACAGAGTGGCTTTTTGTTCCGGGCTCCTGGAGGAGAGCAACACCATGACCCCAGGGAGCACTGGCTGAGCTGAAGGCCAAGCTGCAGTTCCACTTTCCTGGGTTGCAAATAAACTGTGAGCCGGCCCAACCGACACCACTGTTGCTTCAGAGCCCAGCTCTCACCAGAGAACCATGACTGGCCCATGGCACTGTCAGTCAGTGCAGCTCTAGGTAGGAGGGGACTCCTCCCTTTGAACCCTGTGTGCATGCATCAGGGAGTGCTGACCCAGGTGAATGGAGAGGGCAATGCCTGGCGCAGGGGCCACGCTGAAGAATAGGGAAGCCCCCCCCCCCAGGGGAATTCCCGCCATGTGCCCTCCCCCCCAATTCCTCTTTCTGCAGGTGGGGGCCATGGATGTGTAATTAAGAGTGGAAGCTGCCGAGTAGAGTGCTGTCAGCTGATCTGGGGGCAGTACAGTGGGTTGGGAGGGTGCTGCCAGCTGGGGTTCGGGGTGACTATGGGGGGTTGGGAATGCTGCCAGGTGATTTGGGGGCATCATCGGGATGAGTGCCACTGCTGGGTGGTGTAGAAAATAATCACAAGAAATACTCCCAGATAGACTGACATTTACATTTTAACCTTAAAAAAAATCCAAGAGCTTCAGCCCCTAGACCCCACTAAAATTTGCCCTCTCCTATTGAAATCTGAAATGGCGTCCCTGTTCACAGCAGGGAGGGCATGCACCACAGCCCAGCTGGCACCCAGGACCTGCTCTGCATTATGCCATATGCAGCGTGCCAGCCAGGTCCCACTCTGCACCATTCCATGTGCCAGCCGGGTCCTGCGCTGCATTGTGCCACTTGCTGGGCCCTTACCTGTCAGCTGGCAAAACTCTGGCAGTGGCTCCTTTTGGTACTGGGGACCGGCCGGGTCTGTGAAGTGGGATGGACTCATCACCTGAGGGCTAGGGCCTCACCAGAAGGGAGGGTGAATTAAAAAGCGGGGAGGGACCAGCTGGTGGCGGTGGGGTGGGGGCTTGAGACATTTTGGTTGCTTGGCCCCCCACTTTTGCAGCCCCCCCCCAATGCCCATGATACAAGGAAACAGTGAAATAGCTCACATATAAATCTTGTATCACCACCTTATAACTTCTCAGAAAAAGAATATTTAAAATAGCATATTCAGGGGCTGAAGTCAGATCCTTTGGGCACCACAGGGGAGTTCCAAGAAATGCAGACCGTTTGTTAGCAATGGTGCACGGCAGGCACTGTGCATTAGCTACACACAGGATTTTGAGCCCATTTTCAGAAAGCTCATGTTGAAAGAAAACTCATTTTAATTTCTAACCTGAACTTCAAAGCACATAACATGAGAAGCTGCTTTTAAAAAAAAAATTACTTTCATATCCCAATATCCAGTGATGGAAATATCTCAGCTCCTCTAAAGGTCACTCTCATGGGGGTGAGATGAATATATCAATTGCTTGAGTTCTATCTTCAAAGACTATTCAGAGGGACTTTCATGTATATTTGATTGGTAAAGGTGGAACATGACACCTTAGGCAGGTGTCAGTGAGGGGTGCATCTGCACCGCATTTGGAGCAAGCTGGAGTGAGCCTCCCAGGCTGGCCAAGTCGCCAGACTTGGGCTCGCAGGCCTCATGCTACTGCTTTAAAAATAGCTGTACAGACAGCGCTTTGAAGCTGTGGCTCAGGCTTGTAGGTCAGGCTCCCCCTGGGGAGGGGAATAGTCTTCAGAGCCTGAGCTCCAGCCCAAAGCTGCAACTTCAAAGCACTGTATGGTTATTTTTAGAGTGCTAGCATGAGCTCACTAGCCAAGTCTGCAAGTGTGCATCCTCACTTGCCTTTCCTCCTGTGAGTTTCATTGGTCTTTTTAACGAGGGCAGACATTCAAATCCCTGTTCCACTTCTTACTTTTTTTTTCTGTAGAGACTGAAAAAATTGCTGTCTCAAATAAAATAACCGGTTCCTTCTTAATTATTAGATTGTGATACTCACTTCCTAAAGGTGCTAGATGCTTTCCTAATGCAGAAGAAGATACATTCTTTGGGGGAGGGACTGCAAGATCTAAAAAGACAAAGAAAGGAGGAGTGGAGAATTGGGATGGAGAATATAAGAAAAAGGCCTGTTTCTGATACTACCCAAGGTGAATAAGAATGCCTAAATCCTTAAATAATTCCACTGAAATTAACAGCACTACTCACCATGTAAATTTTAGTCAAGGTAAGCAGGGTGGGGATGAGGTGATGACTGGCACACAACTTACTAGTTAAGTTTGGCTGCTGTTGGTGGTGGCATTTAAATTAAACACATAAGTTCCCCATCCTCTCTCTACCATCTCTCTTTTATTTTCTTATGCCCCTCACCACCACCATCCCAGCATTCAAATGCCTTCCTTCCACATAATTGTACAATTAACTCACAAGATAAATAAATAGATAGATGATTTGAGGTCTGATTCAAAGCCCATTAAATCAGTGGAAATCTTTCCACTGAGTTCAAAAGAATTTGGACCAGGCCCCTAGTCATACATTTTCTTGAAGGAATCACTGAACAAGGAATCACATGACCAGTTTTATGATCACATAGGGTTGGTCATGTCCTAGCTTTTTTCTGGACCCTATTTTGTGCCCTGATCCTATTCTTCTTACCAAAGTAAAGGTCATTGGGGGTTTTGTGTGTGCATTATGAGTGCAGGATTGGACCTGCTCTCCAAATTGGTACCCTGCAGGATTATGACTTTCACATAATTTAAAGAATGTGATATAAAAGAACTCCCGTATCTAATGACTGTGAAATTAGTTTTGAGCTAGTTGAAGTTTAAGTTACACATGGGGATAAATGTTTGATAAGTGATGGAAGAGGGACTCCAGAGTCCACACTGTGTATAAAATAGCAATTGTAGTTAGCAGTAATTATGTTGGCAGATATATTTTAAGATTATAATGTTGGAAAAACTGTAGATCCGTCATGCTGGTAACAGGAGCTGAAACAAGTTTAACTGTGCAAAGCTGGGTAGAATTGAAGATACACTGATATCTTCCAGAAAACTTAAGAGAAATGTTTTATATAGACACTTATTCTGCCTACTCAATATCTTCTGTACCTTCAGTTTTATTACTGTGATATTTGCATGAAAATGTGATCTATGCTTCTTAAGTGCTCATCTGTTCTTCCTGTTTATGCCTTATTTGAAGTCACAGTTGGTTTCTGGAGATTACTGTGACGCTATAAAAGGAAGATGTTGACTTCAAGTGGGGAATAGCAGGAGCACAGAAAACACTTCAAAAGAAAATATCCTGTTTTCATGAACATTTGCCAACCCATAAAAACCCCAAAGCAGGAAAAACAAAGGAAAGTATGACAGAGGCAGACTGAATTCTGGATAGGAAGTGAAGAAAAGCAGTAGCTGAAAGGAAATAATTGGAAGGTGGCCAAACCTGTGCAAAACAATCAATATTATCTGTTTGGAATGTCTAAACTAGAATTATTGGAGAGCCCTCCAAGTTCCATTCAAATCTGGTTTGGGAATATTATGTGTCAGAAGCAATTTACAGAGCTTCACAAGCCTTGTCATTGGAAAATTAACCCAGTTTTCCCCATGTTCACATCTCCTTGCAAACTCATATGCCTTGTTTCAGAGTAACAGCCGTGTTAGTCTGTGTTTGCAAAAAGAAAAGGAGTACTTGTGGCACCTTAGAGACTAACCAATTTATTTGAGCATAAGCTTTCGTGAGCTACAGCTCAAGTGAGCTGTGGCTCACGAAAGCTCATGCTCAAATAAATTGGTTAGTCTCTAAGGTGCCACAAGTACTCCTTTTCTTTTTGCGAATACAGACTAACACGGCTGTTCCTCTGAAATATATCTAATTTGACACCTTAAATGTTTTTGAAAATAACTTTTCCAGAAAGATAACTTTAATTGAATGTTAAGTTGGCCAACAGAGCAATTTAGGAAGCTAACTATGGGCTTTTGCCTAATTTTAAGATAAATCTTTAGAACTTTCACAGAACATCACCAAATTCTAAAGGCTGTCTAACAATAATGTATAGGTCCCCATAGCGTTCAGAATTCTCTCCGTGCAAAAATCAAAGTGTTAGTTCCCCTTTGAGAATGTGAATGTCTTTATCAGTTGTAAGAGACACTTTCTAGTCTTCGAGCAAAACTCTCCTAGCAGTATGCCAAGCAAGCTGACCTAGATTTCTAACAAAACAGGATCTGAAAATAGAAAATCTTTTAAAGCAAGTGTTCTATAGAGACCTACACAGTCAATGATACTATAAATCTGAATAGGAAGAATTTTGATCTAAAAGCTTGACATATTTTGATTATATATTGACCTTTAGACTGTTAGTTCAATGAGTTACCATAAGTGCATATACCCTCCTTATTTCAGTATGGTAAAATGCAAGTCATAATATACATACTTATAGTACACACACACACACACACACACTATAAACTTCCAAATATATAGGGTAAAATCCTAGCCCTACTAAATTCAATGCGAGATTTGCCCTTTGCCCCAGCCTCTCTCTACCATCTCTCTTTTATTTTCTTATGCCCCTCACCACCACCATCCCAGCATTCAAATGCCTTCCTTCCACATAATTGTACAATTAACTCACAAGATAAATAAATAGATAGATGATTTGAGGTCTGATTCAAAGCCCATGAAATCAGTGGAAATCTTTCCACTGATTTCAAAAGAATTTGGACCAGGCCCCTAGTCATACATTTTCTTGAAGGAATCACTGAACAAGGAATCACTGAACCAGTTTGTGACCAGTTTTATGATCACATAGGGTTGGTCATGTCCTAGCTTTTTTCTGGACCCTATTTTGTGCCCTGATCCTATTCTTCTTACCAAAGTAAAGGTCATTGGGGGTTTTGTGTGTGCATTATGAGTGCAGGATTGGACCTGCTCTCCAAATTGGTACCCTGCAGGATTATGACTTTCACATAATTTAAAGAATGTGATATAAAAGAACTCCCGTATCTAATGACTGTGAAATTAGTTTTGAGCTAGTTGAAGTTTAAGTTACACATGGGGATAAATGTTTGATAAGTGATGGAAGAGGGACTCCAGAGTCCACACTGTGTATAAAATAGCAATTGTAGTTAGCAGTAATTATGTTGGCAGATATATTTTAAGATTATAATGTTGGAAAAACTGTAGATCCGTCATGCTGGTAACAGGAGCTGAAACAAGTTTAACTGTGCAAAGCTGGGTAGAATTGAAGATACACTGATATCTTCCAGAAAACTTAAGAGAAATGTTTTATATAGACACTTATTCTGCCTACTCAATATCTTCTGTACCTTCAGTTTTATTACTGTGATATTTGCATGAAAATGTGATCTATGCTTCTTAAGTGCTCATCTGTTCTTCCTGTTTATGCCTTATTTGAAGTCACAGTTGGTTTCTGGAGATTACTGTGACGCTATAAAAGGAAGATGTTGACTTCAAGTGGGGAATAGCAGGAGCACAGAAAACACTTCAAAAGAAAATATCCTGTTTTCATGAACATTTGCCAACCCATAAAAACCCCAAAGCAGGAAAAACAAAGGAAAGTATGACAGAGGCAGACTGAATTCTGGATAGGAAGTGAAGAAAAGCAGTAGCTGAAAGGAAATAATTGGAAGGTGGCCAAACCTGTGCAAAACAATCAATATTATCTGTTTGGAATGTCTAAACTAGAATTATTGGAGAGCCCTCCAAGTTCCATTCAAATCTGGTTTGGGAATATTATGTGTCAGAAGCAATTTACAGAGCTTCACAAGCCTTGTCATTGGAAAATTAACCCAGTTTTCCCCATGTTCACATCTCCTTGCAAACTCATATGCCTTGTTTCAGAGTAACAGCCGTGTTAGTCTGTGTTTGCAAAAAGAAAAGGAGTACTTGTGGCACCTTAGAGACTAACCAATTTATTTGAGCATAAGCTTTCGTGAGCTACAGCTCAAGTGAGCTGTGGCTCACGAAAGCTCATGCTCAAATAAATTGGTTAGTCTCTAAGGTGCCACAAGTACTCCTTTTCTTTTTGCGAATACAGACTAACACGGCTGTTCCTCTGAAATATATCTAATTTGACACCTTAAATGTTTTTGAAAATAACTTTTCCAGAAAGATAACTTTAATTGAATGTTAAGTTGGCCAACAGAGCAATTTAGGAAGCTAACTATGGGCTTTTGCCTAATTTTAAGATAAATCTTTAGAACTTTCACAGAACATCACCAAATTCTAAAGGCTGTCTAACAATAATGTATAGGTCCCCATAGCGTTCAGAATTCTCTCCGTGCAAAAATCAAAGTGTTAGTTCCCCTTTGAGAATGTGAATGTCTTTATCAGTTGTAAGAGACACTTTCTAGTCTTCGAGCAAAACTCTCCTAGCAGTATGCCAAGCAAGCTGACCTAGATTTCTAACAAAACAGGATCTGAAAATAGAAAATCTTTTAAAGCAAGTGTTCTATAGAGACCTACACAGTCAATGATACTATAAATCTGAATAGGAAGAATTTTGATCTAAAAGCTTGACATATTTTGATTATATATTGACCTTTAGACTGTTAGTTCAATGAGTTACCATAAGTGCATATACCCTCCTTATTTCAGTATGGTAAAATGCAAGTCATAATATACATACTTATAGTACACACACACACACACACACACTATAAACTTCCAAATATATAGGGTAAAATCCTAGCCCTACTAAATTCAATGCGAGATTTGCCCTTGACTTCAGTGGAATCAGACTTTTACACATATCATACAACCTACATATAAAGTCAACCCTGAAAACTTGTCCCAAATCCATGACTGGGCACAGAGGTTTTCTACCCTACCAGACATGGCCTTTGATTTCTCTGGTCCTTGATTTTTTCCCTACTATCCTGAAACTTTCCCTATTGTCAGCCTGACTTTTCCCTGGCTCATCTGTTACAGGGGTGAAATTATGAGTCTATTTCAATGAGAGTCCTTCCGCTGACTTCAACTGGCTTTGGATCAGGCCCTGTGCTGCCATATTAAGTCCTGATCATGCACTGAGAATCACATAGGCACAGTGGTCTGCCCACACAGTTCTCAGGGTGTGATCAGGGTCTTGATTTAACTGCTTCCAGTCATTTGCCTGACTCCCCATTCCTTCCCTGAGGCAAAAGTTTGGTATGCTTATCATTTGGTCTCCACAATCATACAAATGTTTGGAGGAAGGGAATATAAAAAGGGATATAAACTCTGCCAAAGTGAATTAGTGTAAAAATTCAAAGGAATATAAAGACTAGTAACTGAAAAAACGTGAGGTATTTGCCCAGACTTGCTCAAGTGCATATAGGGGCCCTTTTGTAGCTGAGCTAATGGAGTTACTCCTTCAGTTCACTGGGTACAGTCTTTCAATTTCTTAAGCCAAGGGTTCCAAATGCTTATTTGCAGCCACACGTTAGCTGAAGATTCCATCTAAACATAGGTAGTAGGCTACATCCTCAGCTTTTATAAATCAGTGTAGCCCCATCAACTTCCATTCAGAATCCCTGATATACACCAGCTAGGGATCTGGCCCATATCCTTTAGATATTTGCTATCCATTTGCATTTAGCTTGTTAAAGCCACTGCAGAGTCAGCATCAATGTATTTTAGTTAATTGGACTTTTAATAACCGATTATGAAGTACAACACAGTAAGTTCTGGGAGTTTCTTAGATAAATTGAATTTTTGTACTGAGGTATCATGTGACTTCTCATACCACTTACTGGTGTTTATATCATTATCCTGACTAGAAATTAAATTTATGTTTTAGGATCCCACAAACTGCTGTTATTGTGATAACTTTAGTTTCTTGCCATGAGATTAGTTTGAATCATTATCACAATTTCTGCCTTACTGTTCAATTATACCATATTTTGCTGCTATTATTTAGTATTATTAGAGCTCAGACACAGTAGCTGTGCTACTGATTGTGGCTGGCCCTGCACAGGAGAACAAGAGGGTGAAAGGTACAAGGAGCCGCTCCTGTCCTTCTCAAGTGTGCAAGGAGAATGTGCCATCCTAGAGTGCAAGCAGGAGGGAGGGACGGCAGGAAATGACAACCTCACTAGCAGAACTAGCAAACTAGCAGCTAGCCAAACTAGTGAAGGAGGTAGGGTGAAGATGGGGCTGTGGCCCCAACCACTTGTGCAGTGGCTGTTGCCATGAAGCTAGCACTGTGGTCAGGGGGAGGCAGAACCCAGGACATTATTGTCATTAAAAGTGTACCGCAATCCCCATTAAAATGTCAGAATTTCCCCCAGTTCCACGCAGTAGTATTTGAAACACCACAATTTCTTCCGAGGCTAGTAACTGCTAGTGGGGAGTAACTGTGGTACCTATTGGCAAAGGTTGACTTTTTAAGACAACAGCCATAGCAGTGGCAGTGCATTCCCTTAGCGCTGTCGGTGGCATTCTGGGTGGAATCCACTTCTGACTGTGCTGCCTCACTCTTGGGGCCCAGCTGTCTGTCTATCTCCCACCTTAGCCCCTGAGTGATTCAGGAATCAGGAAAAAGAGAGAGGTGCGTGGGGCACAATCCTGTAGGCATGATCAGAGGCTGCCTAACGCCACACAAAGCAACTTGGGGAGGGAAAGAAGCTCTCTCTTATAACCTTTACCCTAGGGTTAGGGTACTCACCTATAATGTGGGAGATGTCCAGTTCAAGTCCCCCCTCTGCCCGAAGAGAGGGAATGTGAACAGGGATCTGCCACCTCTCAGGTGAGTACTCTAACCACTGGGCTACGGGATATTGTGATGTGGGTGGTTCCTCAATCTCTCCTGTTGAAGTTATTCCACTTTAATTAAATATTAATTGGTCCAGAGGAAGAGTTTGAACGACTTTACAGTCTAGTGGTTGGGGCACTCACTGGAGAGGAGGCAGCTCCCTGTTCAAATCCCTTCTCATTGGGTAGAGGAGGGACTTGAACGGAGGGATCTCTCAAATCCCAGGTGAGTACCCTCACCACTAGGCTCAAGGTTGAACAGGAAGTCTTCCTCCTCTTCCTCACATGTCGCCTTCCCCCAGCCATTTTGTGTGGCGTTAAGTGCCCTCTGATTGGGTCCTGCATGTGACTTAGGGTTCTGAATGTCTGTCTTCACCCACTCTGTGAACACAAGCAGAGGCACCAAACTCAGAGAGGAGCAGGGAGAAACACACATCCCACTCACCAGCATCATCCATTGGCTAGCTTAGGCAGTCCCCCACCCACACCAGCATGCTGGCATTGTATATCTCAATCTCCCCCCACCACCACCACCCCCCGCCACCATTGCATTGTACAGGAGCCTAGGTGCTTAACTCAGCTTTGTGGATCACAGTGTTGTTACCTAGGCACTTACAAATTAAATGTTGTGGTGCTCAGTATTGCAATGCCCAAGTCCCTTTTGTGTATATAGCCCTCTGCCTCTTTCAGCACGGAGGCAACCAGAATGCCTCTAAGACCTGCTGCTGGTTTGGAGATTCTCTAGCCCCCCTCCCATCCCCATAGTATCTATTGCATTTAAAGAAACAAAAGAGCCCTAATGGAGCATGAAAATTAATTAGAACTTGGCATCTGTCAGCAGCTACATCTGGATAATGACTTATTTTTCTCACCAATCTCTTGCAGAGCCATTCATTAACTAGTCACATAAAGAGATTTTTCTACCCTCAAGTTACACTACTGGATGAAGCTCTGCTTGTTGTGACACAAGTGAGCCTGCAGAGGAGTTTTCTGAAGTCAATGGAGCTACTCTGGGTTTACAATGGTGTAAATTAGAGAACAATTTAGCCCACTGTATGTGTTTACATCCACCAGCAGGATAGTATTTATAGCAGAAACTAAATCGTACACGCGGTTTCTAAGAAGGCTCTATCTATAACTTTATTTACCTGTCAAGTTGCCCAGACAAATAATAGTCTAATTTTCTTTGACCTTCAAGGTACTTTTACTACCCACAACTAGAGTAGTTGAATAATGACATCAGTTATCCATGAATATTTACACAGCAATTGATAAAAACATATTCAATAAAGTATTCAACAACAGGAGCAATTGGCCAGATCCTCAGCCACTGCAAATTGGCATAACTCCATTGAAGTCGGTGTTGATTTACAGCAGCTGCAAATCTGGCCCTGTATATGTATAATATATTTTCATAATTTTCATTCTATCATATCATACAATAGCCTCAGAAGAGTGAGTTAGGATAAAGATGAAGTCATAAAGGTGTGAATATTATATACAGTGAAATCATTGGCCAATGACCAGGCCAAGTTCTGCATTCCATGCATACTTCAATGTGCATTTTGCTTGAGTGAAGAATGAAGGATTGGGTTGAAAGCTAGAAAAATGCACTTTCCCACTCATCTGTGGTAAATAAGTAGCTTTCCCTGATGGGCTGGGAAGAAGAGTGAACAGTCAGTGCAGAATGTAATATCTTGTTTTTTAAAATAGTTTCTAAGCCTCGTGGTTTCACAGTTAAGCTTCTGAATGCGAACGGATGCAGTGTTATCTTCCTGAGCACAGGCAGACAGCTTCAGTGTCTTTGCTGCTGTTCAATGCTTTCTTTGGGAGAAGCAGCAGTACCAACAAGAATCATGTCAATTTTAACCTGCTGCCGCTTGAGAAATCTGTGAGCTGTTGCAGAGGCAGATTGTCGAATGGCTCAGGGGATGAGACCCCATAAATCAAAGTTGTGGAGAAGGAGTGGACTCTCCAAACCTTGCAGCAGCCAAAATGTTGAGGAGTCGAGTAGCTGAAAACCTAAGCAGGGTCTACTCTAGGGACAGTACTCTCCCCCTACCTAAAGTTTTGAGGCTCAGTTTCTTATCAGAATGCTGTCCCTGGACATCACTGATTGGCTTTTCTGACCTTTCATATGGCCCTTGGCTGACTGGCTGTCATATGACTAGGTTTCTGGTGAATTCTTCAATCCCTGATAGGGCTCATGGTTTTTGTTCCCCAGGAGCAAAAACTCTCACAGTCTGTCTAGGGACATGACATAGCTTCAGCCAATGTGCTTCGACCAAGCAATAATTTTTCTTCTTCCAGGTGTCTTTCTTGACAATCCATCATTAAAACTAGCACAATTAAGATGAGAGAAGGTTGAATATTTTCTAGGCTTTGTTTCAAAATAGGTTCTAAGTAGGTTATCCGAATTATATTGTCTTCTGAAAGATCAAATTCACATGGTTTATTTCTTCCCCACAAATCCAGCATGAAAGTACTGGGGATATTTTACAGAAGTTACCAAAAAAAACCAAAAACACTGCACAAATTAGATACATCAATAAACTGTAAAAGAATACTATAAAAAGTGATACATTGTTCATTCAATACAGTTATGAGGAAGTCAAGAAATTAACGTGAATTACAAAGGCTTGTTACTTAATCTAGGTTAATGCTGAATCAATAATATATACCCAATTTGTTGGGGTCCAAATCTTGATCCTGACACAGGCCCTGATCCAAAGTCAACTGAAATCTACAGGAGTCTTTCAGTGGACTTTGATTCAGGATCACAAAATTCAAGTCAAGAGGCCTTGTATAAGGGGAGAGTACTGTCCCTAGAGTAGACCCTGCTTAGGTTTTCAGCTACTCGACTCCTCAACATCTTGGCTGCTGCAAGGTTTGGAGAGTCCACTCCTTCTCCACAACTTTGATTTATGGGGTCTCATCCCCTGAGCCATTCGACAATCTGCCTCTGCAACAGCTCGCAGATTTGTATAAAGCATTTGACACGGGCCTCAGACCACTGCCAGGCCAGAGCCAGCACTAAATGACATTTGATATATCACACATTTGTACATTAACAGATTATTAAAGGAATCACTTTCATTTTCTTGAATTACTAATTTATCCTTTTTGCAGGTTGATGTGTATGTGTTTCAGTGAGGTAAAAGGGGGGAAAATACCAGGATGACATCTTTGTTTCACATTGCTGCAAATGTGTAGTAAAGTGAATGCTTCCCAAAAGGATGATTTTAAAGGACCAATTATCTGCCAATATTTCCTAAATGACACCTGAAATGAACTGACAGCAGCACATATAAAGTGCAGAGCTTATTTAGTTTCTTTAGGGAAAATGCTTTAAGTAATGTCAAGATGTACGCTACTTTCCATATTAAAAGTTTTTCTATAATGTTATTTAAATTTGGCTTTACAATTATGCTTGCTATGTGTCTACATTCACCAGTCTCTTTCACCTGCTGTCAAAGATAGCTACTTGTCTACATAATGCTACTACCAAAGAAAGTAAGTACAGGAACTATACAGTCTCATTTATCTTCTTTAGGGGAAAAAAAAGTGTTTACTTTTCAGTGCTGCTATAGGCTCAAATTCTAAACATTTACTCCTGTAAATAATTCAGTTGATTTCAGTGGCACTTCTCACATGAGGTAGAGTTACAGGAGTAGTAGAGGTGTAATATGTGCATGATTTCCTAACAAGGTGAGAGCAATTTTCCTCCCTCCCCATATGGGTATCATAATACAGTATATTGTTTGTTGGAAGAAAAACATATTATTGGCTTTATATCCTTAGGAAACATAATTTATTTGAAAATATACCTTGATTTGTCATTAAAAAGTTAACATTTGGCCACAAGTGCCATAGAATAGTAACTAGGATACCAGAGTATTTCCCTATTCTAAACATACCATTCTATGGTATGTATTACCAAATACTGAATTTCCAAATGGAATTTACCGATTTTCAGGTATAGGCAGAACACAAAGAATTCCCGATCTTTCTATTTTGTGATGTCTCAATTATGGACTATTTTAAAAAAAAATTCTTGTTCAAAACTTCAGTTTCATGAACCTGTTTCTGAATCAAGCAGTGTAACTCTAATATACCTGTCTAGATATATAGATATATAACTCTCATATACCTCTATTAGGTGTAATTCTAATATACCTTTCTAGATATATATATTTTGGATGGTACTATCTTCCTCATATATATATATATATATATATAAAATATTATATGAGGAAGATAGTACCATCCAATATTTTGAGAGCTAAACTCCTCTGGCCAAATTCACCCATGCTGCTAGTGAGGGCAAATCCTCTGAAGTTCCATTTACACTACTTCTGAATTTAGTTCCTTATATTTCATTAAACCCTGTTGTTCTCAGCTTCACTGCAAGTAGCTAGAAGACATCGTGTATGTATATGAATAGCTCACATTCTAATTTAAAATCAGGATTTGGAGGAGAACAATAATACTTGCTGAGGATTCTGTGACCTTGCTAGCAGTATGAGTTGACAACTGAAAGATCAGATCTTTAATATTTTCTTCCACAAATCTGTTAAACTTTTGACTCAGGAACTCTGACAAGGACTTGAACTATAATTTGCATGTTTAACACAACAGTCCTAACATAAGCATAACGAAGATGAATACTTCTTTCTTCCCGAGTAAAGCAGTTGATGAACAGAGATATTTTATCATCCCATTTTTAATTTTCATTGTATTCACTTTTGTAAATTAGAATAACCCCAAAAATGCAAGGCAAGAAGAAAAGTATCAGCAAACGTTTCACACAGTCCACTTCTAATATGATGTGCAAACTTATACTCTCTTTCTCAATACTTTCTATCAGTTCCAGCAGTTTTCCCGTTATGTGTATAAGGAATCTCTCACTAACATGTAGAATTTGTCAGAAAGTACCAAAAAAAAGACCAAAACCAACCTTGTGTGCTCACTCACTGTGTCAATACAGCATCAATAATACTGGCTCGTACTCTCCCCACCATTATGTGGTGCGAAGGGCAACACTTTGCAGCCTATTTTTGTAGCAAGTGAAAACAAATCTCCTCTGCAGTTTATTTTCTACCATCAGCAGAGAGCCTAAAGCACTGTGGGAGCAAAGCACGTTACCTAAACAAGTATACAGTCATGAGCAGAGTCAGGTTCTTGCAACATACACCCTTTGACTCTAAGCAATCTATGAACGTCTCGGGAGGGAGCACCAGTCTGGGCAGCTGCTATTGGGGGAACTTATGGTGGCATTGCCAGGGAGCAAGTGTGCTGGGCAGAGGTGTACAGTGCTGTGGCTAAGCATGGAAGATAGTGTTGCATTAGATTTTGCCATTCTAACCTCATTACTGTAGTGGGGCCTGTGAATGACTGTTGCCTTTTTGGTTGGTACACAGAACCATGGCATGATGTGGCACATCTGCTGGTCCTCTGGTTCAGTGGATGATTAAGTTCTCCTGTTAATTGGGTAGGGAGCATTTGGTCCATTATTTTGGAGTATTTTCAAGATCTTCTGGCTAACAGTGGCAATGACTTCACGTCATTCAGGTTTCAGTGCGAGTCACGGGGAAGGGGAGGAGAGGATGATTTCTGACCTCAAGAAACTTAAAATAAAAATGTGAAGCTAGTTACCGCCAAACATGCTGCTCAAGGAGGAATGACCAGAAATGCTACATTTTTCATTGTGTTGCTTAGATCCACATTATCCCTTGCCCTGTTAGGGCTTATGCCAGAGCTCTCAGAAGAGGAGATACCTCATGATTGCTATCTGGTCAGAAAAGCGTCTGTGTCAGGCAATATCAAGCTACTAAAAATGGATGGCAGCTACTGCCATATCTTTAAAGCTATATCCAGGTGAAGTACCGTCCCCAATATTTATGCTATACAATTACGTGTACAGTAAGCAATATCATTTTACTCTTGAAAGAACAGCACTCTGTAAATTCCTACTGTCCTGAACTGTGCAGGAAGACACACATGGCCCTGGGAAGGTGGTTCAACTAGGCTCCAACTTTATTAATTAATATCTGGGAACTATCCAGCAGTAACTCACCCAGTGCAGGTCACCTATCCTTTGTAATCCACTCCCCCAGTGGAGGGCTGCTGTCAGCCCCAACCCTGTTAATTTGGTCCCAGGCCAATGCTGGGAATCCACCATCCACCCCTTGTAGGTTGTGGGTTAAAGGGATGAGGAAGAGAGGTTGTTTGCTTGCTCTACCAGATGTTAGGAGCCCCAACCCCATTCCGCACCTTCTATAGGAGATGCTTTCTCCTAACCCACCTTGCAATTCTACTTTATCAGGGAACCAGACCCCCGGCCACCTGCCAAGTTGTTACAAAATGAGTTTTACAACCTAACCTATCCACTGGGTCCCTGGGCTGCTGAGAGAAAGGTGAAAAAACTCACCCTGCCCAAGCCAACCAGTCAATAATGGAAAAATTCCTTTCTGGCCCCAAAAAGATAACTAGCATTATGTCCCACAGCAAGACCCCCAAACTAGGCCCCATTCTAATCCCAAAGGTGAAAAGTGTGGTGCTTTTCTTCCCATTACAACATAGTGACCTCGGGCAAGGGGAAGAGCTTTAAGGCCTCCCACTGGGTGTGCAGGAAGCAGTGGGCATACTTCTGTTCAAGCAGTGAGTCACAGAACTGCTCCAGTACACAAAGAATGTGGGGGGTGGGGAGGAGGGAGGGTGCAGTCCTTAAAGAGGTCCATGGTATTCCTTGATCCTGCTGGCCAAGACAAAGACACACATATCCACACCTCTAAGGCTACAGAAGGATGGGCTTTTTTGACAATTTTGAAGAATTAGATTACTCCTCAGGACCCATTGTTATTGTTTCATTACAGATTTTCTGAGATTGCACCCTACAGTTTTTGTTTGAACTTACCTTGTCAAATTAAACAACTACAGTTCGCAATCTTATTGGTTATGTTATAATGTTATAATCTTATTGGTTATAAATCTTATTGGATTTATGTCTAGTCCAAAAGCTAGACTTCAATATTAGAACAGAGAGGGT
Organism: Caretta caretta; assembly: GCF_965140235.1. Lineage (NCBI taxonomy): Eukaryota > Metazoa > Chordata > Testudines > Cheloniidae > Caretta > Caretta caretta. The sequence continues at coordinate 34,355,232 of NC_134214.1, forward strand.
GCCAAGAATGATTCAAATCATGTCTTTGAATGTGTGAGAGAGAATAAGTAGATTTTAATCAAGATGTTATTTTTCTAGTGTCTAAAATCTTCACTGTATATAAATTTGCATTTGTCAAAGATCCCATCTGGGACAGATTTAGCCATAAAATGAAATGGAAAACATCATTTCTAATATCTAGGAAACTGACATACATACAAAATAACCAGTATCTGCAATTGTCTATGGCAATATTCCCAAAATATCTGACTAGCTCTACTGAGAAAAGCCCCATCTTGATTTTTAATGTACTTCTACAAAGCCTTGATCCTACCAACACTTATGCATGTGGCTAACTTTAAACATGTGAGTATTTCCACTGAAGTCAATGGAGCTATTCAAATGCTTAAAGTTAAGCATGGGTATATATAGTTTCAGGATTCAGGCCTAAGGTGTTTCTAGTATTGATACTACAGATAGAGCTCTGTGAATAATGGATTTCTTGGGTTGTTGGCTGTTAAAAAGGTTGGGGGGCAAAATTCATTTTGGGTCAACTTTGAAACATATTTTTTCAGAATATCTGGCAAATCAAAAAAGTAAAAAGTTATTTCAGGTCAAACAAAACCGTTTTATGTTTTTGCATTTTTAATGAAATTAAAGGAAATTCTGAACCAATTTGTTTCAACCCAAAAAATATCAAAGCTTTTCATTTTGAAAGGGTCACAACTGAATGTTTTGACTTTGTGGGTTTTATTAAGAGTTTTTCTAACTAAACCTGTTCACTAAAAGCTACATGAACTCAAACTGTTTTGGTGAATTTGAATCTGCATTTTTGTCAAAAAAGGGTTTGGGGCAAAATATTTCACCCAGCCCTATTTTCAAGCTTAATCCAGTCACTGCTTCAAAGCCCTCTTCAGCAGTCAGCTGCTGAGCATCAGAACGTCCTTGAATAATAGAAAAAAAGAGAGCACAGATCATACAAGTAACAAGACCTGAGCTACATGTTTGCAAGAATCGAGGCATCACTGTACTTCAGGAAGCAGTTGTGTTAATGGTTAGAGAAAGCCACAGGGAGCCAAGACATGTGAATACTATTCCCGGCTCTGCCATGAACGCACTGGGTGACTTTGGGAGTCCTTTACGAAAACAGGACACAGGATTGGAAGCGACCTCTTGGGTCATAAAGTATAGTCCCTGCTATCACAGGCATCTCTGACATATAATCCTATTCATCAATTTATCAAGTTGCATCTTAAAACTAGTCAGGTTGTTTGCCCCCACTATACCTATTGGGAGGCTGTTCCATAGCCTCAGCCCTCTTATGGTTAGGAACATTCTTCTGATTTCCAGACTATATTTATTCAGGCCAGTTTATACCCATTTGTTCTTGTGCCAACATTGTCCTTTAGTTTTTCTCCTTCAATGGTGTTTAGCCCCTCATGTATTTTATAGAGAGCAATCATATCCTCTCTCTTATCCCCTTTTCTAGGCTAAACAAGCCAAGTTCTTTTAGTCTCCTCTTGGAAGATAGTTTCTCCATTCCCCTGATCATCCTAGTAGCCCTTTTCTGCCTCTGTTCCACTTTGAACATGAGTGACCAGAGTTGACCTCAGTATTTTAGATGAAGTGTTATCAGGGACATTTAGTGCTTCCCTCTCTCTACTGGAAATATGTCACCTGATACATCTTAGGATCACATTTTCTGCCCTTTTTAAAAAACAAAAAATAAAACAAGCAGCCAGGTTACATAGGAGCTCATAGTCATCCTGAAATTAACTAATACACCCAGATCTTTGTCCTCCTCTGGTGTTTCCAACTGATCAGCTCCCATCTTATAGCAGGGACTAATAAGACCTTCTAAGTGCAAGACCTTGCACTTTGTGCTATTAAATTTCATCCCTGTTCCTACAACTACAATCATCTAGAGGCCATCCAATTCTTCCTACATAAGACTCTAACCCCTCCTCTATCTTGACAATACCTCCCAACTTTGTGTCATGAGCATATTTCATTAGCACATTCTTACTTTTTGTGCTAGTCATTAATGAAAATATTTAATAGATCATTCCCAAGACCTATCCCTGAGCAATTCTTCTAGTAACCTTCCTACAGCCTGATAATTCTCCTTTAAGCACAACCCATTGTCTCCCCTTAGCCAGTTTCTTACTCACCTTACAATTCCTGAACTAATCCCCCATTTTATGTGGTTCTATATCAAATGCTTTGTTAAAGACCAGATAGACAAGGAAAATGCTATTAACCAATTTCTTACATTACATCATCTTATCAAAGATGAGTAAACATAGATCCTCTCTATCTATGAAATGGCTATCATGCTTATTTACCCTGTATGAGTGTTCTAAGGTTTAAGTGATTAACTGAGCTCATTAAATTGAATAATTCAAAGCAGTTAATCAAGTTAGTATCTTTCTGCAGTATCTGTGAACAGATCATGATCTCCTCAAACATTCATTATACAAATTTATTGAATACATCATAATAAACCTTTTTACATTGTTTACTTGGTTTATGGTTTGATCACAAACATTTAAATTGCTTAGATAGGCTGTTTGGATACTCAACAAGGTGTTATTTCTGTTCCCTGACTGGATGGACACAACTTCTGATGCAAACACTTGCATAAATGAATTTAAACTATGATTTCCTCAAACAATCGCATGGGCATCTGTACATTTTACCCTATGCTCATTTAAAAAAAAAAAAAGTAAGCACATGGCCAAAGTGAATTCAATAAGAAATTCAAAATAATATTTCTGGGGCATTTCTGCATTTTTCATCCAATTCTATAAATTATTTTATGTTTGTAAAGTGCTTTGAGATCTCATCATGCAAGAGAGTAATTAATAGTAGTCTTGGAGCCCACTCACTCTTAATACGTTAGAAGAGTCAAATTCTAATTCATAGAAAATCAGCTTTATATAATTTTGTATGTGTTTTAAGCCAGGAAGCCTATCCAAATACAAGGAGTTTGAAGAGTGGGTTTCCTGAAATAAGTTCTTTAATGTTGACCTTGTGCCTTTCAGCGTTGTTTTAGCACCCTCAGATTTCATATTTATTGAATGAATTACACAGACTGTAGATAATTCCATTTTATTCAGGAAGAAAGTCATTACTGTCTCAGACACTACATTACTTTCTGGAGCAATCTGATATGGAGAACATTGTACTGTAATTATGGGGAGCTCTGAGGTGTAATTAGTAGTATGAATTCAGACTCATCCTTTTTGAAAATAGTTCAGTTTTTGCATACCTAAGTAATTATTTCATTTTTCAGTGACTGAAGATATCTCCCATTTACTCTGCCATGCTTCATGCAAGATGATTAAGAACACTGAACATTGCAGTTAATTGTTTCCTATTCAATTAACACTGTGTTCCAGAAGAGTGACTGTTTCACTGATGTATAAAATAGTTCCCAATTTTAGAAGCTGCAAGGTGGGAGCTATGTGGCTTGAAGAGGGAAAAAGGTGGGTGGGCTTAATTTCTGAAGTAAGAAGCAGTCTTAATGATCATTAAAAAGGCCAAACATTCATCAAATTATCAAATTTTTAAAAACTGGCTTTCACTTCTAAAGCATGTTGTCAATTCTCAGGGTATTGTGATGGGAAGTTTTGGAAAAATGGCCTCCTATTAAGGTAGCCAAATGATACTGATGTTCATGATTGTCATTTGCCTAATTAATATTATCATAGTATTCCCAATCCTAAATATAGGGAATCAATACCACAAGTGCTCTGATAAGAGTTGCAAAAGGAGAGTCGTCTATACCATCATTTGGAAGAAATCTTATTTGAGAACCCGGCTGGGTTTGATATGTGAATAAGTAAACTGAACCCTGCAGTTATGTTCACAGGGGATGGAAATGACCCAACTCCTGCAGGTTGACTCACAACAGGCATTCTCCAGCCTTGTCACACTGTAGATCATGCCATGAAAGACAGACCACCTTATAAGAAACAAGGTGGGTGAGGTAATATCATTTATTGGACCAACTTCTGTTGGAGAGAGATTTCAAATGTACACACAGCTCTTCTGGTCTGCAACCGGTATTCAGTGTCACAGCTAAATACGAGGTCAAACAGATTGTTTAGCATGAGTAGTTAACGTATTACAAGAGACCAATCAAGGTGAAGTGATCTGTTAAGATCTCTCCAGTCACAGAGGGGAAGCTGGTTAGTGGGTTTTAGATTGTTATAATAAACCATACACCCAGTGTCTCTCTTTAGCCCATGATTTTTAGAATCTAGCAAAATTATGGATTTAAGCTCCTTGGCTCATTTTTTAATGCTGTTGTGCAGGTTTCTCTTTGAGGATGAGGACTGAGAGGTTAAATATGCGGTGATCACTTTGTGAAAAGTGTTCGCCCACAGGTGATATGGTGGTTTTGTCTTTTATCATTTTTCTATGTGGATTCATTCAAGAGTATAGTGATTGTCTCATTTCACCCACATGTTCACCCTCATTTCACCCAAATGTTATTGGGGCATTTAGTGCACTGGATGAGGCACACCACAGGTTGTGATAGGCATGTGTAGGACCCATGGATCATGAAAGGTAAGTCATTCGGGTATTGAGCATCATAATAACAGTGGAGATGTCAACAGGTTTTGTATCTGTTGTTCTGGCAGGATCTGATGCAGCTTTGAGTTGATGTGTCCTGGTCTGTGAGGAGCTTGCCTCTGATGATGATCTTAGGGGGTAATTGTCTAAAGGCCAGAAGAGAGGGTTGAGGAAAGATGTGTTTCAGGATGTGATCCCCATCAAGTATGGGTTGTAATTGTTTGATGATACGTCTTGTCTTTCTCACCAACAGAAGTTGGTCCAATAAAAGATATTAACTCACCAACCTTGTTTCTAACATCCTGGAACCAGCATGGCTACAACAAAACTGCAGCCTATCTCCACATCAAGCTCCCATCCCAGTTCCCTAAACACTTCCACTGCTTAGTTTTTGAAATGTTTCATTCTGCAGACTGTAAAGAAGGGCTCCTCAGTCCACTGATGATCCAGCTCCAACGGTTTGAGTATCACTAACAAAGATTTTATTTTGATGAATTTGAAGTGAGCACTGCCTCCCACAGAGAGAGCCCCTAGTCTCCCATTTCCCTTTCCTTCCCCACAAGATGATCAGGAACCAAACACACACTCAGTAAAGTGATCATCAAGGGTTAACTCGATTACTCAGAGTATTAAGGGGGTGTCATTCTCCACCCCTCTCTTACTTCCCATGTAGGTAGTAGGTGTTTTCCCTCTCTGTTTTGTTATGTAGTTGAATAAAGCACCAAGTTCCCAGCCTGCGGTAGTGCATGTAAAGAGTTTCTTGTGCAATGAGAAGTCCATTCATAAAACACCTCCCCCTTCCTTTAGATGGCTTCAAAAGTAGAAAAATAGTCAGAAAATGGGAATTTGCATGCCTGCCCATGCACACCCTCCAAGAAAAATTAAGTTTTCAATTCAAAAAATATCAAAAGCTAAAAAGTTTTCAGCCAAAAATGATTTGATTTGGAAATGCCACCATGGTGCCTCATGCTCTCATTCTTTGGAGACTGGGCTTCCTGGCTGGACTACATGTCTCATGAGGATGCACTGCAGTTTTCCCTCTTGGTTCTCATGTGGCTGCAGTACATCCTCATGGGAGATGAAGTCCAGCTGAGGAGCCAAGTTCATAAAAAATGGGAGCATGAGGCCCCTGAACTACAAATCCTATGAGGCACTGTGGTGGCACATCTGAATCAAAATATTTTCATTTTCAGCTGAACTGTTTCAGTTTTATGGGGTTCTTTATTTTTTGTCAAAAAGACAAAAACAAAACCAGTTTCCAGTGGAAGCAGATACTTTTCCACTAAAAAATTCTTTTGTACAAAAATCCAAATTTTCTGTTGAAAACAGTTTTGACAAAAAATTTTCAGCTATCCCTATTCAAAAGCCCTGGGACCAGTTGTTGAAGTGAAGGAACTTCACTCATGACCACTTGAGTCATGACCTGAGAGAGTGGATGCATGGAATGTTAATAGTGTCATCAGTGAATTTAATCAGTATTTATATTTCTGCTGGCACCCACATTGTGCCAGGCACTGCCCACACATACACATGAGAAATCATTTTAAGTACCAAGGACAAGAAAATGCTATGCACAACATTTCCTTCAACAGCTGTATTATTTTTGTAGTTTGGAAAGGTTGCATTACAACCTTCACAAAAGTTATTGAACAAGTAATGAGGAAAGCTATATAATATACCCTAATATACTGAACTATCAATGCAACAAATCAAGTTCAGTATTCATGATTCATCTTTGTCATGATAATGACTTTTTTTTCTCTTTTAAATAGCAGGAGCTCATGGAGATGGGTTAGGGCAACACTCAAATTTATCTCTCTCCTTTCTGCTGATCTGTCCTTTAAAAATATCTTCCATTATACTTGTTATTTTATTGCACACTTTAATCCTACTTCCTTGAACAAGAGGTGTTTTATATATGTCTGCTGACAAAACAAATCGCTGTCAAAGATGACATTTTCATGTTCATAGCCTCCAGATTCCATTGAGTTTCATTAAGCAGCTCACCAAAATCAAAATCAATTGCACTGCTTTTGCTGAGCTCTATTATTGCTTGTCGTCCATAAGCAAGAGACAATATTTGCATACATATTATACTGTAGATACTAGGGCAAAATGTGTTCGGCCATGAAGAGCTAAACAATCAAAATTGCAGTAAGAGAGTGCACCTTCAGAAGGTTGTGCAAAACCATTAATATTGAAGGGGCATCTAACATTAGTACATCAACCAAGATCGGCAATAAGAACTCCATACTAGTCATGGTAATGAAACAGAACCCTGGGCTGTTTTGTCTTTTAAAAAACATGGGAGCATATGTTCAATTGTGAATGGGAACACTCATCACCGGTGCTGCCTTGTGTCAGGCAGGGGTGTGGGATGTTGTCCTCCTCCCAGGTGATGCCTGTCTCACTATAACTCCCAGGTCCTCCCTGATCCACTGTAGCTCTGCTCTGTGTACTCTTTGGGGTACACAATGAGTTCAATGATGAGGAGGTCTTCAGAAATCAGCAAGGGTTTCAGAGTTTCCCTGATGGGTGGGAGTAGTGGGATATGGACCATTATACCTTCAGAATCTTCCCCAACTAGGTTCCCCACCATGGGATAGACTGCTATTGTTGTCCCCTCTTTAGGGACTGGCAGGGAAGCCTGGGCCCATGCTGTCCACCAGACTCTGATCCAGGACCCAATGGTTGGCAGCTAAGCCCTGCACCTTGGGGTGCTACGTAGCTGACTCTCTGGATCACTTCCTATCAGTGCCCTCTCTTCTCCCAACATAAAGTAAATAACTGAACACAGAAATAAAGTTTATGACCTTCAAAATGTCACCAGTCCCTCCTTTGCAGGCTGGGTCAGGTCAATATCACCAGACCTCAGGCAGCAAGAGCATCTGTGGTACTCCTTCCCAGGAGTTCAGAGCTCAGTTCACTTCCCCTGTAGAATCTTAGAATCATAGGGTTGGAATGGACCTCTGGAGGTCATCTAGTCCAACCCCCTGCTCAAAGCAGGGCCAATTCCCAACTAAATCATCCCAGCCAGGGCTTCATCAAGCCTGACCTTAAAAACCTCTAAGGAAGGAGATTCCACCACCTCCCTAGGTAACCCATTCTGGTGCTTCACCACCCTCCTAGTGAAAAGGTTTTCCTAATATCCAACCTAAACCTCCCACACTCCAGCTTGAGACCATTACTCCTTGTTCTGTCATCTACCACCACTGAGAACAGTCTAGATCCATTCTCTTTGGAACCCCCTTTCAGGTAGTTGAAAGCGGTTATCAAATCTCTCCTCATTATTCTCTGCTGCAGACTAAATAATCCCAGTTCCCTCAGCTTCTCCTCATAAGTCATGTGGTCCAGCCCCCTAATCATTTTTGTTGCCCTCCGCTGGACTCTCTTCAATTTTTCCACATCCTTCTTGTAGTGTGGGGCCCAAAACTGGACACAGTACTCCAGATGAGGCCTCACCAATGCCGAATAGAGGTGAATGATCACGTCCCCCAATCTGCTGGCAAAGCTCCTACTTATACAGCCCAAAATGCCATCTGCGAGCCACAGAGCTATTCTCCTTCCCTTTTCAAGCTGCACTTCCAGTTAGTGAAGGCTTTGTACGTGTGGTGGGGCAGGGCAGCCTAGGCCCAGAGCAGCTTCTTAATCCTTTCTTCTCCAATGTAGTGTTTGTATACCCCATCACATCGATACACGCTATTATGAAATGGTACATATTATTTATAAAGCTAATCTGTGAAAAACTCAAGTGCAATAAGTAAATGCTATGCTCTGAGAATACCCTTTGCAACCCAAATAATTGTAAGACATTATCTATCTGCTTATGACTCTTATCACTGTGGTATCTGAACGCAATCTTTAATCTATTTATCCTTATAACAACAGTGTGAGGTAGGAAAGTCCTATTATCCCCATTTTACAGATGGGGAATGGAGGCACAGATTTTTAAAGGTATTTAGGTGCCTGAAGATGCAGATAGGCACCTAGTGGGATTTTCAAAAGTGCCTGAGTTAGGCACTTAATTCAGGCAAACTTTTTTCAACTAAAATTATTCATTAAAAAATGCAATTTTGTGTTGACTGAAACCATTTGTGAATCTCGGTTGAATTCAACAAATTGATCTGAAAACAAATGTGGGAAAAATCCTAAAAATATTAAACGTTTTGTTCAGAAACTTGGCTAGATTAAACTAAGAAGCCCCCATAAGGGTAAAAACACCTGAAAACATAACAAAAACATTTAGTTCCACCTGAATTTTTTGGATTTCTGTTTCTGTGAGAAAAACTGAAAAATGGTCATTTCAGTTCGACACAAAACTTTCTTTTCCCCTTTCAGTTTTTGGTTCAATCACCAAACCAAACCAAAAAAATCAGTTATTCACCCAGCTCTAGTTTCTAGGCCTCTATTTCAGAACCCTGAACCTCTGTTTGAGCTATTGTGTTGAACTTATAACTGAGGAAGCTTTGAATCTCTTTATAGAGCAGATCCTGCCTCCTCTTTGGCAACTGCAGAGTCTCCTGGACACAGTGTGGTTCTGCTAGAAGGGTAATATGAGAATTTCGGGGGCCTGTCCAAGAGTGCTGAACTCCCTGCATCCTATAGAACAAAAAACATAGGGGCTGTCTGCACATCACTACACAGGGAAGATTGGTGGGTGAGATAAGGATAAGGCAGGAGCAGAGCGGGCAAAATTAGTGGATTGGTGGACTGGAGAACAAGAGCAGAGGTTGTTATTGTAATAACTACCATGGAGTGCCTGTGGGGGCAGAATTCCTTACCCTCAATCCCCCAAACCTCTCTGCACCAAGCTTGGCTATTTGGGCTTGGCATAGAGTTGGCTTTAAGGGCTTTGAGCCATATTCATCTCTGATTTAACTCCAGGGTGTCAGTGAAGTTATACCAGGAATGAATTTCGCTTTATATTGAGCACCAGCATGTGCATTTCAGATCAGAAGGGCCTACTTTGCTGAAATGTATTGTGCATCATCTTTTACAATAAACAGACAGTAATTTGGCCTATGGAGCACAGCAGTGCCAAATACAGCTGAAAGATGAGTCTTCAGTGTGCAGCACCATGTTAAAAGTCTCATAATACAGTACTTAAAACTGCAACCATTGCAAGTGACCCACTCATATGTTTTGGATGGGGAAAAAATGCCCTCTAAACATTTCAGTGCAGGAGTTTTCTGCTGAAAACATTATGCAGGGAAATATCAATTAAGGTCAAATAAGGTTGGGCTAATCTGGTGTGTAAATCTGCATTCCAGATCATACATTTTGGACCAGATATTTAGCTGGTGTAGCCCAGTGTCACTATATCATTTTATGTCAGTTGAGAATGAGGACTTTGAATGTATTTTGTAATTCTTATACATGCACCCGGAACAAGGAATGGAAATATTTTTAAGATATCTAAATTAATAAAATAAATCTGTTTGGTCTCAAAAAATAAAGACCTTCATGAAAGTCAAAGGGAAAAAAAGTGTTTAAGAGCATGGCTTATCATTGTGCTCCTTCTACTCGTTAAATGTGAATTAGTGAGATAGGATAGTTCTGCTCCACTAACCACATGCATAAGCAGAATTGAAGTCTTCCACAATATGTGACACATTGTGCATTAATAGCTTGAATAACTTAACATAAATGGGATATCTTACCACAGAGACTTGCTCGCTTGCTCTGTTAAAAGAAATCCCCTCTCTGTTACATGTATGACAATACTGTGCCGAATGCATCCAGAGTTTAAGTGCATAACATAGGAGGATGTCAGGGTCATTGCTGTACACAGTACTGATGTGAATTAATGACAGTAAAATGTGTCCACAACAGTTAAGACAGGGATCCAAACATTTCACATATTGCCTGGGAAGTTTTACTTTCCAGGCTTTTTATGTAAAGAAGGTCAAGACTATCAAGACTAACTGACATCCTGATTGTCTATGGACTCCTCATGACTGCCCTCCCTAATACAATGTAATAAAAACCAGAAACTAAATTGCAAACCTTGGGAGTGACTTCAGAGCTCCATGCCTGGATTGGTCTAGCCAATCTGAGTAGAGACCAGGACTGCTGAAGTAATATTGTCTGGTGTTTAAAATACACGCCTAGAGTCAGAAGTTCTGGGTTCTAGTTCTGTCTTGTTATGGAACCTATAGCAAGTCACTCAACAACTCTCATGTAGTCTAGCCTACATAGATTCTTGCACCCCCTTGCAGCTGAGTGAGTGTAGTGCAGCTCGTTAAGTGATGTGACTAACAGCTGTCACACTTTGTTTTGTCTCTGTGTTCTTACCTCAGCTTCAGTTTCCTCACTGGTAACATGGGGACAATAATCCCTCCCTAATTCTTTCACAGGAGTTTTGTGAGGCTTAATGTCTGCAAAATGTTTGAGATGTACGGAGCCTTCTATATGGACAAGTGCAAAGTATTGTTAGGCAATATCAGTAACTGAACCTCACTGCTGTTGCTAGAACTTCACTCAACCACAAAGAAACTAACTTTTCAAGAGGAAACTGCTACAACCAAAGAATATTTAAAAGAACTTTGTTTTAAATGTGATTTTAGAAAAATAGTTCTGAGAGAGACGACATTTTATTCATGTTACAAGAACCTAGATTTAGTCAATATTTCAGTTATAGTTTAATAATTGAAAGATTAATTTTGCTGAATTCCTTTGTTCATTTTCAAATTCCCTGCCATCCAAGCAGAACCAATTTCAAATCACATAGCCAAGAGGGGTGTCCAATCTTATTTTCCAGTACCCAGCACAAAGTTTACTGCAATTTACAAAGTAACTAAAGGCTTTTGCTAACTTAGGTCAGCTACCTGATTTTGTCAGAATTTTGGCACAAGCTTGATCTACATTACAGTCTTATGTTGGTATAACTATGTCACTCAGGATTTAACAACCCCTAAGCTACACAGTTATACTGACCAAACTCCTGGTGAAGAAAGCGCTATGTTGACGGGAAGTGGAGTACCTACCTTCTCCCATCGGCATAGGTAGTGTCTTCACTAAGTGGTACAATGGCACAGCTGCATCAGTGCTGTATGTGTAGACAGGCCCACAAAAGTTTGTTTTCCAAAACGATTGCAAGATTATTGCAGTGCCCTTCCTGTATATACATATGAATAATGAAATTGTAGGAGGGAAAAGAATCAAACACCAATTTATCACAGCATGTCAGTGTGTACATACATGCATGTCACAGAATCATAGAATATCAGGGTTGGAAGGGACCTCAGGAGGTCATCTAGTCCAACCCCCTGCTCAAAAGCAGGACCAATCCCCAATTAAATCATCCCAGCCAGGGCTTTGTCAAGCCTGACCTTAAAAACTTCTAAGGAAGGAGATTCTACCACCTCCCTAGGTAACCCATTCCAGTGTTTCACCACCCTCCTAGTGAAAAAGCTTTTCCTAATATCCAACCTAAACCTCCCCCACTGCAACTTGAGACCATTACTCCTTGTCCTGTCCTCTTCTACCACTGAGAATAGTCTAGAACCATCCTCTCTGGAACCACCTCTCAGGTAGTTGAAAGCAGCTATCAAATCCCCCCTCATTCTTCTCTTCTGCAGACTAACCAATCCCAGTTCCCTCAGCCTCTCCTCATAAGTCATGTGTTCCAGACCCCTAATCATTTTTGTTGCCCTTCGCTGGACTCTTTCCACGTACATGAATCCATACTACATCACAAACAAATGGTATGAAAAACTAGCAGAAGAAAAGATTGGATTAGTGCTAACAATGCACCATGGACTCATGCCACTGTGTGTAACATATATGAATGGTGAAGGTGGTGGCACACTAGCATACCACACTGTTTAGGGTGGATTTTAAACGCGATACTGGAGCACTAAAAAAAATGAACAATCCTGGGGAAAATATAAGGTATATTATCAACAGCATCCTACAATTTATCATTCGTTTATATTCTGTGTGTCTATATTGTGTGTACATGTGGACACACACATAGAGAGAGAGATTAATCAAACACGCCTCAGCCTAAGTACACCTTCCTTGTACACCTCAATTTTTGGATGCTCTACTTGAGATACATGGGGCTGATTTTCATAGGTGGTGAAACGCTTACAGAACAAATGTGTGCACCAGTACTTGGTTTGTTCTTTAGTTATGGTCTCTTAGTTCCCGGGCCTAAGAGAGGCTGGAAGTTTGGAAGAGATGGAATATTCAGCTCATGTAGAGCCTCATGTTGCTCAATCATAGATCCTCTGACCAAATATCTGGGAGGCAGCATGATGAAGTGACAATAACACCAGACAGGCAGGAGACCCAGTTTCAATTCCTAGCCCTGCCACTGATCACAGTGTGACTTTGGGCAAACCATTTAATCTCTCTGTCCCAGCATTTCCTCATTATATATATGTGTGTGCATGTGTGTGTATGTGCGAGCGAGAGAGAGAGCGCATGTACACATGTGCACACAAACACACACAAATGAATGAATGGACCCAAAAGCCAACTGCACTTTATATTTCAGCCCCTTTTACTGATCATTTTGTATGTTTCAGGAAAAAAACAATTTCTCTTTAGTGCACTCTTTTAAAAAAATGATTACAGAATTTACTATGCAGTAAACCCACCGTGCAATCTGAGAGAAATATGATGCACACAGATTATTATGGATCATGTTCTAGAATAGTTTAAATAAAACAAGAACTGAGCAACTAATGGAAACAAGAATACTAATGTGAAATAAATGAAGCTATTCACATACTTTGTGGCCTAATTGATTCCTAATGGTTTAATTCCTTTGCAGTCACTACACCAAGATGAACTGGGTCCCTTGAGACACTGAAAGATTTAATGCAGTAAAATGAAATAATTGCATGACTCTCCTAGTCAACAGTCTGCAGAATAAGGGAACATTTTTGAGGGATCTGAGCACAGAATAGGCGTTAGGAATTCTGCGTTCTACTCCTGGATCTTGTACTTTCTCTGTATGATCTCGAGCAAATCACTTAACATCTCCATGCCCCATTTTTTTCCATCTGCAAAATGAAAACAGTAATATGACCCTCACAAGAGTATGTTATGAGGCTTAAACTTTAGCATGCCTTGGATATTAGCTGCTATGAGGTACTTCAGTTGTTCCTTGTTGTATAAGAAAGGGAACGGAAAAGAATATTACTAACAATAGCTTTTACTTCTCCTAGGTGTATTACAAAATTAAAAAGCCTGACCCTCTGTTCCATTCTGGTTGCTTTGTGCTGTTATGGTGGCACCAAGTAGACAGAAAGCTGGCTTAACCATCCATCTAAGGATTCTCTTACATAGGAATCCCTGGATGACATATAGCCAGCACAGTAGCTCCTACTCTACACTTCCCCCCTCCCCCCACAGTCGCCTTCGCCTGGTGGATCGTCATCTGTTAGAATGTGCTAACATGGAGCAGAACCTAAGGACCAGACTTATGCCAGAAACTATCCGGGTCCTGTCTCTTGCAGCACCTGGAGGACTGGGGAGCTGCAAAGATGGCTAAAAGTCACCTTTGCCCTCCCTAACCGCACAGTGCAGCACCGAGTGCCAGAGAATCTCGCCCACAGTACATTTACATCAAATTAACACACAATAGTTTTTAAAAAATTGAAGCGGGGGTAACTAAAGCAAGCAGTGAAACCTCATTTTTATGATTATGCACAGCAATTAAAGAGGAACTGAAGTTTCTTTTATGTCAGTAGGACACAGTAAAAGCCAAAAGGCTTGTTTCTTCATTATTACTTTTATTCATTTCATACTTTAGTGAGCAACTTGAAAGCCTTGGTAGAACAAACAAGTTGCAACTGCACTTTAAAAGCTTAAAACCAAGAGGAATTATGCTTAAAACAAGAGGAAGCAACCACTTTGTTACCTGTGAAACATACACCCTGGAAAATGTAATATCTAAAAGGTGGGCTTCACACTAAATACTGCACCAGACCCAGATCCAAATTTCAGATCAGGGGTTTTGATTTGGGCCTCTATCTAGGTATTTAGGTATCTATCCTTTACTTCAAGTCTTTAATATGGATCTCCATGTACTAGAGAGATCAGGGGAAATGATTCATGTTTTTCTTCCTTCTGTAATTAATATATTACTGTGACAGGTTTCATTCGGTCCTCCGAGCCCCTAGGGGCGATGGAGAGCTATGATCCCACTGGCCGGCCTCAGTCACACCTCTCAGGTGCTGGGGAATTAGCGGGGGGAGCGCCGGCCCGAGTCTGCGGCGCGCCCCTCAGGCGGGGGGAGCGCCGGCCCGAGTCTGCGGCGCGCCCCTCAGGCGGGGGGAGCGCCGGCCCGAGTCTGCGGCGCACAGTTCTGCTACCCAAGGCACCGACTCCACTGCGTTCCAGCCCAGGGCCCGGTCAGTGGCGGGAGGCGAAGGTCCTGTCGCTGGGTCAGCAGGGCCGTCCGTGCCCGCTGACCAAACACACCCACCCCACGGTGCCATTCTGCCCCTGGGCTACTTCCTACCCGGTCTCTCCGGCCGGTCTCTCCAGTCCCTCCAGCTCGTCCGGGTATTCCGCTGCTGGCAGCTCCCGCTCTGTGTCGGACTCACGCTGGCCCGGGCTGCAGCCGGGCCCCTCCAGGTCCTCCGGGTACTCAGCGGCTGGCAGTCCTGGTTGCCACAGGCCTTCCTCCCAGTCAGGTTTCTCCTTGCCCAGGGCCTCACCTGGGTCAGCAGCAGGATCTCCCTCCCTGGTGCTCTCTTCACTGGGCAAAGGGCCCCGCCCTTTGTACTTCCTGTCCCACCCCTCCCCTTCCGGGGATTGGTGGAAGCTTGGCCTGGCCCCGCCCACTCAGGTGGGGTGAGAGTGGTGACTCTTTACCCTCTGGTTCGGAGGGGAGCCACCCTGACTCCCTACAATTACCTAAAGATATTTATAAATATAAATAAAGAGACTGAGTGATTGACTGACAGGAATTTTTAACTCCTTTTTTCAACATTCAGAATGCTGGACATTACAAACATATAGAAAGAACTGCACCAATTTTTAAACAGCAAAAGCCCAACTTTCCCTTCACTTTCCTTTTTATTTTGTAGCCAGGAGTTTCTAAATAAAAAGCATTTCATGCTGGCTGATTGGTTCTGTAGTTTCCTTCAGCTCAGCTCTCAAACCAGAGATTTATCTGAAGTTTGCTCTGCTTGTGCTTAACTTTGATTTGAAATTCAATCAAAAATATAATTGCCAATAGTTGTTAGAGGCTCAAGTAGAACAGGTCACTGAATGAAAGCTGAGGTTACTTGCTCTGTACAGTAAACAGGAGTTTGAGATGTGTCCCCCTCTGGGTGCTCCACTTGAGGTGCGCATACACCTTCAATCAGAGATTTTTTTTGTCAGTAGTGCTCATTTGATTTGCACATGTGCCCTAGCTCTCCTCAGTGTGGGGTACAAGGATGTATAGGGCTGTGACGAATGGACTACCCTCAGTTCCTTCTCCATGACAAACACCAAGGAGATGAGTCTCTGAAGCAGAGGGGAAGAAGGGCAGGTACTGGAGCACCCTGAGTGACATACATTTTGTACAGTAACTGGAGTTCAAGATAAATCATCTCTTCTTCAAGTAGTGTCCCTGCAAGTTGGTCCACTTGAAGTGGCTCCCGAGCAGGATCTTCTGAAGGATTGGAGCTTTGGAACTTGGTCTAGAACTAACTGTAAAACTGCAGAGACAAAGGCAGCATCTGCCTGAAAAGTGTCAACTCTGGAATAGTGTGTTGAGAGGGTATGGACTGAAGCCAGTGTAGTAGCCTCGCAAGTCTCTTCTTCCATATCTGAAGGTAGGTGTTTCTGGTGGAATCTTTCCTACTCTTCCGGAGAAGTTCAAGAAGTCCTGCTGAACAGGAGAGTTCTAACCCCGAGAACCATCTAGGTACCAAGCCTTGAGCTGCAGTGTGTTCAGGCTGGGATATAGACCGTTAGCCCTGAGTCCTGAGTGAGAAGACTGGGCACCTGTGGAAGTTTAAGGCTGGCCAGGAGGAGAAGCAAAGAAAGTAAGGGAACCACTCTTGTCTTAGCCAGGTTGGTACAGTCACAGGCAGCAAGCACCCAGGACAGAACAGTACAGCAGGCAGCGACCTGGGGAGCTCACGGCAACCTGGTGGGCTGCAAGTATTTGCAGGCTGAGGCCCTGAGGCAATGACAGAGAAGGTGCTGGGGCCACAGGGAAGTGGCCCAGGGAAATCTACTGAGGATTCTATGGGGGCACCACAAGCAGTGGCCATCTACAGCATCCCTGGGTCGGGATCCAGAGTAGTGGGTGGGCCAGGGTCCCACCCTGCCCCCACTCACCACTGAGGAAGTGGCTGGACTAAGGGACTGCGACATTCCCCAGGAAGGGGGGAGCACAGAGTGCGGCACAGCCAGAGGGCTGTGTCACTGAAGAGGACACTGCAGTCCTGGGAGTGACATGGGTCCCAAAGCAGAAGTGACAGCGGCGAGGCACCACCAAAAGAGGGTACACTGGCGGGAACAGCTAATTCCCATGACAGCCAGCAGGAGGCGCCAAAGTGGTGAGTTCCACCCAGTCACAAAATGGGAAAGACAATCCCGCTAAAGGTAGGAGGATAGAAAGGGCAGGATTGGATCTGGATCATGGGAGTTTTCATGGCCCTTAACCACAGCATCAAAACAAATGTTGCATGTTAATTATGGCAGGGGTCACTGTCCAGGGGAAAATAAGTTAGGTGTTATGGAATATTAAGTTAGAAATATATTTTCCACATCTATTGTTCAGGTTGTTTGGCAGCAGACTTCTGAGACATGAGGATAAATTACCAGCCTAACTTTGATCTCATTTTGCTATCATCCAAATTACTTTTAATAATTTTAGACACCAAGCCATCCTGGAAGACTATTAAATCCCATAGGTGGAGATTTATAATCATTTTAAAGGAAAGAATGCCAACTTTGCAGAAATAATTCATAATTCTACTCTTTTTTTTTAATATAGCTTGGAATCCTCCCAAAGCTATAAAGAGAAGGGACAGATAATAAGTTATGAATTTTCCAGAGAGGAAAAAATAGCACAAAAGCAGGAAATCCCTGAGAACAATGTAAGAAACTAGAAGAAAGAAACCAAAGCCTTTTCTGAGTTTCATAAATAGGTCTTTGGGTTTTCCATATACCATGCAAGGAAAAGATTGTAAACAAACAAACATCAAGAAATCTAATACAGATTAGATCATTTATAGCTAAGGGATTTTCTAAGTTTCTCAGTGACCTATTATTAGATTCTTAAATGATCTGATAATGATCAAATCTGTTCATATAAACAAGTGACTCAAGTTTACCTCCTTACAGTGCCTGGATTTTTTTATTAATATTTTCTTAACATAACAGTATAGATGTTCACAGACATACATGACTAAATTCTACTGACTGACTCAAGCAAATAATTCCCAAAGTGGGAAGGCAGTGGTTTAGTTGACAAGCTGGCTGTAGAGAGGCCATACCAGTAATGCTCCATTGCCTGGGGGTGGGGCGGAGAACAGGGAGATGGTAAGACACGGAGTGGTGGGGGGGGGAGTGACATGATCAAAGCAGGAAGCTAGGAAGATGTCACTGGCAGCAGCATTTGAAATGGACCTGAATGGGCAAAGTTGCAGTAGTTAAGGCAGGAGAGGAAAAGATTAGCGTAGTCAAGCTGTGAAATAATAAAGGCTCAGTTTAGAGCTTTGGCGATCTGGGCAAAGAGAGGAGTCATGATTTTGGAGATGTTATGATGGAGAAAGTCGCAAGATTCGGCTACATCCTGAACAGGAAGAGAGCAGAGTCAAAATTTATGCCCAGATGATAGGCCTGAGCAAGGGGAAGGATACTGGTATTACCAGTTGTGGCTGAAATTGGAAGAACGGAGGAAAACTTGCAAGGAACAAAGTTTTGGTCATGTTTAGTCTGAGCTCTTGATAGGACAACTGCAAGGTGATATCAGAAAGACCAAGATGTTGTGCTGAATGGAGGCGACAGATCAGGAATAGGCAAGCCTTGCTGTTACAGCACTGGCGTAGGACCCTGGAGGGCTGGGTTCAATTTCTCATTCTACCATGAATGGGACCTGGGGCAAGTCACTTAGTATCTCTGTGTCTTAATTCCCCATCTGTTGAAAGAAAGAAAGAAAGAAAGAAAGAAAGAAAGAAAGAAAGAAAGAAAGAAAGAAAGAAAAATTGTCGTTCACAACTCCCTTGTCAGATACTAAAGGGATAAGAACCATAAAAATATCTGAAGGTAGATTTGAGAGAGACACTGGTATAAAAACAACATTAAAAGTTATGAGTGTGGATAAGATCACCTAAAAACAGGGTGTACAGAGGGAGTAGAAAGCAGAAATGTGAAGAAGACCCATCAAATTAGATACTGAAGTGATCAGAGAGGTTGGAAAAAGATGAGGAATCATGAACGCCACTGGATGACATGATGTATGGAGGTAATCAACCAGGTCGAAGGTTGCAGAGAAGCTGGGGAGGATGAATATAGAGGTGTGAGGATTTAGTCAGGTCATTGTCACTGGAGACTTCAATAAGAGTGATTTCAGCAGTTTCGGAAAAAGGCAGAACCAGATTAAAGAGGATGGAGGCCATAGTTGGAGGAGAGGAACTCAGTGCAGCAGACTGAATGGAGAAGGGGCACAGTCATGGAGAGATTCAAAAACAAGCAGTGGAGGTGGTGTCTCAGAGTGAAAGAGAAGAAATTGTTCTGATGGACTTAAAGTCCTGGAAGGTAGCAGCTCAAGAGATGGGAGAGGCAAGGAACCCTGATCAGTTAAGTAACTTGGTATTCTTTTTGCTCAGTGACTGAATAACAATGTTTTATAAAATGAGAAAACAACAAATGCCAAACAGCAAATAGTGTACTTCCAGTTTGGAAATTCTGCAGATTAATAATCCTTATCTCATCTTTCCATGTTCCCTAATCAGTTTTCTGTTTCATCCCCCATCTCATCCTGCCTGACACCTTACAGTCATAAGCGCTATGGGTCAGGGATTGTCCTCTTATTTGTCTGTACAGCTTCTACCACAATGGGGTCCTGATCCTCAATTGAGTTTCCTAGGTTAATGTAACACATATTATGTCCACACACAAAATAGAGCATTAAGGTTGCATTGTAAATCACTGAAAAGCTAGGAGAAAAAGGAAATACTGTACCAGCATTTAGGTTGCCCCCACCAATCATAATTCATCCCCCTTGTGTTCATGGATTATGATCACATAGTGAGTGCTAGTAAGAGGAGCACCCTGTGCACAGGAGATAGTTTCCTTGTTCTCAGTTTTGGTGCCCAGTGCTAAAGCAGCCCGTGGCTGCCCGGATGAGCAATTACAAGAAAAATCCTGTTGAGCCCTTGCTACCCGGGGCTGGAGCACGCTCAGTGCGGGCAGAATCTTCAGAGAATTTAGCTGCCAAATTCTAAGTCTCTACCAGACAGGTGCAAACAGTGAATTTTGGAAGCTTACAACTTGGCCAAATTTGGGTAGATTTTCCCAGGGATAGCAAAAGGCACACCCCTGACATCAGGTCAACATCCCTGCCAAATTTCTAGTGTACCTATCAACAGTGGGAAGACTTTTTAAACAACATTTGTCCATAATATCATTCTGAAACAGCTGAGCCATTAAAATGAAACTCAAAAAAATGCCTGAGGCAGACTCCTGGCATGGAAAATTTCAGCCGAAATTATTCAATTTTGGCAGAGTTATAGCCAACTGAAAACATGGTCTTCACTGGAAAATGTTGGGCAAACCTAACTATAGGCAGCATTACCCCCACTGCCTTTAATATGGAAAATAATAGAGGAATAAAAACAGTGAAGCCACTAAGTTTAGCCACAAAAATACTGACCAATCTATTCTTGTATTATTTGACCAGGTCTCCAATGAAGCTATTTTTGAGAAGTCATGGGGTAACCACTTCTCAGGCTGTCCATCCAAGCTTAGTTGTACTCAGTGTTGTGGTAGCCGTGTTATTCCCAGGATATTGAAGAGACAAAGTGGGGGAGGCAATATCTCTTATTGGACCAACTTCTCTCTCTCTCTCTCCCTCTCATCAACAGAAGTTGGTCCAGTAAAAGATATTGCCTCACCCAACTTTGTCATTCAAGATTAGGAAATTCACCAGCTCAGAACCTGGTCAAAGTGAGTAACTGGAGCTCCAAACATCTGTGTGAACATAACTCCTTGCAGACTGAATCTCTTCAGCCAGTTTCAATGCTACTTTATATAAAACATTGTAATTTCAAATGAATTTCTGAATACACAATATTTCCCAAGAGTGACAGGTTGATTCATACAATTGTTCATAATCATATGGTAATTCTGAGTCAAACATGCAGTGTGCCTTGAGCTATAATTAATTTTTTACCTTCTTCTGCCTCACAATTTGTATCCACTAGAATGGGGGTGAACAGCAAACAGTTATTTGTTCTGTGTCAAAGGCTTGTTTGGCACTGTAAAATATAGATACACACACACACACACACACACACACACACACACAGAGGAAAGACAGTGCCTACCCCAAGGAGTTCAGAGCTTAAATAAACCATTCCAACTGAAGCCAAGATGCACCTTGGGTCTGGTCCAAAACCTAGTGAATTGAAAGACTGCCACTGATGTCAGTGTGCTTTCGATCAGGCCCATGGTGACCAGAAAATTGAACAAGAGTGCCAGGTTTTTAGTTGTCTTTTGTTATAAACGTGTAGCAATGGTTTTAGAACTAGAATGTTTTGTTAAAATGTAGTGAAAATAGTAATTACTAGTGAAAATGATGGTGGAAATTGTTTGAAAAGTCAGTGGGGCTACAATGGCCCATCAATATAATCAGTTTTGTAATCTAGTGTTTCTGACAAGGTGTCTTATTTTCAGTCACTTATCCCAGCAAATATTCTTTTTGTACAGAAAATAGAGGTCCTTAGAAGGCCATTGTTTTCTTTAGAGATATTTTACAAAGTATGCATGATTTTTCCTCTTCATTATCATTTTGCCATCACTGGAGAGTGGACGGGGGGAGGAGGGCTGGGAGTTCCAACCATTTGAAGCAGGTTCTTCCGTCCATTTGTGTTTCGTGCATTTTTTTAAATCAGTAGATACGACATCTTGAAAGATGGACTGAAATATTCTCTGCTGCTTGCTGAACATGCAGACACACCAATATAAAAGCCATTCAGTACATCATGTACCACTAGGCCTGAAAAATTAAATTTAAAGATAAAACAGCATGAGCAAAGGATTTTTTATGGTTTCTTCTTGCACTCCTCTCCCAAACCCATTAATCCAATAGATTGCTTCATTTTTTAAAATAAGCCGTTAAAACATTCTTGTCAGCATCTCTGCATGTCATTAGATACCACAGCTATCTTTTCCGCTGCTGTAAGTATGTTGTTTGAAAGAAACCTTGAGCCACTGGCTGCAGTATGGAGATTGTATTAGATGGGAAGAACTACAGATAAATGTCTTTCAAAGGGATCTGTGGGCGTGCAGGTGCATTGTCTAAAAACAGCACAACCTTCTGCTTTTGCCTACTTGTTCCTTGATTGAGAACTTGCTATGTGAATTAAAATAGTCATGATGTCACTATGCCTTCTGATTAGTTTTGTAGATTGCAGGTGGTGTGGCTTCTAAAACAGTGGGGAGGGAGAAGTGCCTTGCCCTTGTCAAGTGGCTTTTCTTTTTCTCCTCCCCTTGGTGCAATTCATTCCTTTGATTCTTTCCCATGAAATGAAACATTTGTTCTGATCCAGCTTCTGAAAAGACTAGTCTCATCCACACTGGGGAAAAGTGTCACATGGTTTATAACCAACACAACCCTGAAAGTTGTCAGACCTCAGTCATTTATATCTAGGGTAAGTGTAAAACTTTCACCAGAATAAGGTACAAAGACCGCATAGTGAGTGAACATGTGCGTATTTCCATCCTTTGAAACTCATCCATTTTCAGGTCCTCCTCAAGATCTTTTTCTTTACCGAGAGTCCATAAAATCAATTGTGTGTCTCATACAGCCATCTCCAACACAGTTCATTACTGTGCTAATCTCCAACATTGCTAATCTATTTGCGTCCTTGTAGGGGCTATGGTTTCTGTAGCCAGCTAATCACTGAGAGGAGAGTGCAGGTGCCAGGACCATTGCATGGCAAACAGCATTCAGTGAGGAGATGGTTTCCTAAGGGAGTTGCTGGGCAGATGATTACCCAGTAAATGTGCAGCAACCTAGGGATATGTTTGGCTCAGATATGGAAGGTGATCATCTAGTGACTGAGCTCTTTAGACACATTTCATTGTATGACAAATCATGCTGTATGCAGTGTAGTTGTAGCCATGTTGTCCCCAGCATATTAGAGAGACACGGTGGTGAGACAAAATCTTTTATTGGACCAACTTCTGTTATGGTGGTGAGAGCTCTGTGTAAGCTTGTTGTAAGCTCTGTGTAAGCTTGTGAGAAGTTGGTCCAATAAAAGATTTTTTCTCACCCACCTTCTCTCTCTAAAATCATGCTCTAGTCATTTGTCCAGGCAGCTCCCTCTCTAAAATTGAACATTGTTCAAAACATGCATTTTTATAATATAAAATTTAATTGTGTGCAGTATGCATTTCACAATTAAATAGTTTTTCATACTTCTGTCTCCAGTCCAATTAAGTATGGGGATTATATTTCTATTTTGAACTACTATTAGGATTTGGTCTAAATTATTCAAGGGGTCTAAAAATCAGGGAGTGCAAAGAATTACTCGCATCATTCCCAATCTTTCATATGTATTTAAGCTAAAAGAAGGTTGCTGATCAGTATGTACTGTCACACAGTTAACAGGTTAAAATCTTAAACAGCAGCAAATATGTTTGGACTGTCATTTAGTGACTATAAGCCTAGAGATTCATGGGAAGAAAGATCTTTTTCCAAAGACATGTTTCTTCGGAGGTAGTTGTTGGAATATGAATAAAGAAGATGACACAGCAATGAGTATTATGTGGCTCCCACATATACATTAATACGCTTGAGTATAAAAAGAAAAATCAAACAATCGGCTGGGGATTTCTATAGGAATCTCACGGGCAGATTCACTTTCTTTAGTACATCTCATTACTCTACACCATGAAGGGCTTCAATAAAAGATAACACTAATATTTGTTTGGATCTTTATTCTAATTTTCACTCCAGGATACCTCAAACTGAGATTCACTTCAGTGCCAGGGGTTGCTGTAGGTGGAAAGTAGTGGAACACGGGTATTCTACATTTAGTCATGCTGACATTCCTGATTTCAGCGAGAATTAGATACCTATTGTTTTTCTCTAAAACAATTAAGCAGGTTAGGCACCAATCTGCATCTTCAGGTGCTTAAATACTTTCAAAATCTGACCCCCAGTGCCTTGGACATTTTTGAAAGTCTTACTCCAAATCAATGCCATACAAATTTGAAATTCAGGATTATAAAAAAAATTCATCAGTCATGAAATCCAGAGGGCCACCCTAGAAAGTTGCAAGATTATTTAAGCAATAAAAGATAACAAGGTGGACAGCATGTTTTGCTGGAATTAGCACCATACCTCTGTGGATTCTTAGGGAGAGGGCCAAAACTATGAAGTGGCAACATACTGTAGGAGCGGGATACATATCTAATACTGTCTCTTGCTGCGATTATGAAGTTGCCATTATACAACTGCAAAAATATAAAGGATCATTTTAATGTGGATACATATTTGCATTAAACCAATATGTGGTTGCAAAATGGAAATAAAAAATTGTTATTAGAATAGCATGGTACTTTGCTATTGAAACTCTAATTGGAAGATCTCAACATTCTTTACATTAATTAATTTGCCCTCAAAGCCCTAATGTGAAATAAGCATTATTCTCCCTATTTGACAAAGAAAAGGTGATACTCTAAAATTAAGTTATTTTCCTGCCTTTCACACAGGAAATCTATGGAACAGTTTAGCTGCTAAGCTAAACTTGACTCGGCTGATAGTCAGTTTTCAATAGACCTGGAACAAACATTTGGTGCAAAACCTTTCTTCACTGAAAAATCCAGATCTGGATCTACCAAAATAATCTGAATTTGGATTGTTTTGGGCAAATGGTTATGTCTCAAAATATTTTCAGAACTGTCAGAACTGTTCATTTCAGCATTTCTAAAATGGAACATTTCAGTTTTACGTTTCAGAAAGACATTTTGTTTTGGAATTTCCCTGAATTTTATTTAAAAGTGTTTTTAAAAACATCATTTGAAGCCACTAAACAAAATTTTTATTTAGAGATTTCTCTTCAGCCACCAAACTAAAAAAGTGAGTTATTTGTGTATCACTTCCTTGCATGTCTTACAGTTACGGTACTAGTTTTTACATCTCTTCTGCCATAGAGCTATATAGTGGACAGCCATTATAGTTTTTATTGATTCCATAGAAATGGGACAAACACACAAAATCTGGATCTGGAACAAAACTTTCTCAAAGTTCAGATCTGGGACTTGTGTTTATACCCATCTTTTGCTGTACACAGTTACCAGAGAGATCCAGAGACTATCTTAAAGTAAAGGAAATTCTGGTTTAATCTTTTGAAACTACTGAGGTAAGAACAATTTCATCCCTCAGTGACTCCAGGTATAACAAACCCCCAGCTAAAACTATTAAACCAATCATAACTGGAACTAATCTCACATCTTGCTGTTGATCATTTCCAGTGATTTGTACCTTTAAGACATTTAAAGCTCTTACAGTAAAGTAGGTATAAAGAAACAGAAACAAAGAGAAACCAAACAACAGCCGTAATGGGCTGTCTTAAAAAATATTTAGACTATTTATTATTACCCTGATTTATTTTACCTTTTAGTTCATACTAAGCATGACACAAATAGTAAAAAATAAATAAATAAAATTCTGCATCGATAACACAAATTGCTCTTTATACACCTCAAGATTACTTTAATTGATCCATTTATTTTGATTGTGTCACAGATGGAAATGAGATCCTCATAAATCACAAGCACAAGTCAGCTTCAGTTAAATAATACAACATTGGCTCTGTTAATTCAGTACTCAACTCTGTAGGAAGTCAAAAGCTTTGGTGAGGTGCTAACACATTTCATGTTAATACTACAGAAGTGCTTCTTGTCACCTGAAAACGTATTTGGAATACCCTGCAGAGAGCTTGATTTAGCCAGACATCCTTCCACAAATTATCCTGACCTGCCATTTCAGATGTCCATTTAGCCAAAAGGAAAATATGATCAAAACTTGCATTTCAGTCATTTGGGGCCAGAGCCTACAAAGTGCTAAACTTTAATCACAGGACGAGTCCTCATTTAACAGAGCTACTCACATAGTTAAAGTTAAACATGTATTTACGTCTTTACAGGTTCAGAGCCTTCGAACACATTTTCCTCTCAAGTTCAGTCTACTAAAGCAAAAAAAACTGAAGGATGAAATCACATCACAGCGCAATGCTTGAGTGGCTAAATTTTGTTGCATATTAGTCTATTTTTGTTTAACAATCCTCCCATCTTGAAATGTTCTAAGAGCATGAGGGAAAAAAAGATGACAAGGTTTTATTTCAAATCTCAAATGAGAAAGACACACAGAAAGCCAGTAACATTAATTTAATAACTGGTTATTTAATAGAGATGATTTATAAACACTGGGGTCAACACTGGGCTAGGTTTCTGCAACTTCTCAGACATCTGCAAAAAAAAGATCACTTACCTTATGCAGGTCCCAGTTTCACCTCTGCTTCCCATATGATGTTTAATTGATCACTGTATATTGCAATCTCAGTAATAAGCTTATGGTGATCCTTGAAATACCCATTTAGCTTAAAGTAGAGTCTAGGGGATATAATTTTGCTACTAGCCTACTACCAGCAGCAAAATCACTATCCCCTGATCCCTGTGCTGGCTCTGCTGAACATGGCACATTGTGGGGAAGGAAGAGCCATGCTTCTGCTCACTCGCTCCATGGGAAAGTAGCAGGTGTGCAGTACACAATTCTCCCTGAAGACTCAAGGTCTGGGAAGGCCGTACTGGTGCATGGGGAGAGTTGAGTCCCGTACAACAGTGCATGGGGACACAGCCCTACTCAGAATCTAGGCCATAGCTTTCAACAGTATGGACAGCTATCTTCAAAGTTAATATGTTTTGAATAGCTAGCTGGCTGTCAGGACCTTGTTTTTATTAAAAGCCAGCCATCTGCTTGGCAGACAGATATGGATTTATTATTTTGGATGCTTAGAGTCATTGAGACATCTTCCCCCATGCTCTGGCTGCTTTTAAGAATTTGAAAGTTTCATAATGTCAGAAAACACACAGATTCCCCCCAGCAGACTTGATATTAACAGTATCTGCCTACACAGCAGGCAAATTAATACAACCCTTCCAAGCCTCTGCCTCAGAATGTGTTGTGTGGGGGACAAGATGGCCTTTTGCAAGGTTTCTAGAAGGTTAACAGACGAGGCTCTGGTGCACCATAGGGGGAAGCAAATAATAAAGCTGTGGGGCCTTGACAAAGAACATCTGGCTAGACTCCTCTCCTGTTTATACTGCAGAATGAAGACAGGTTACAATCTAAATAGAAAAGTTAATTTTCCATGCTGCTTGGATCCATTATCGATTTTTCCATTGCTTCACAGCAACAGCTGATATTTTCTAAAGTGGGATATCCTTTTATAAAGCTGCCATCAGTATTGTTCCATTTATTTTGGGGGATGTACTTCCAAATTGACTATGAGGCACGTTGTCTTTTTCTTTTGTTATTGGGTTGTTTTTTAAACAGTTTCCTCCACCTATGGGCCCTGAGTTACTGCAGGAGCAGTTATTGTCACCCAGTCCTCATTACCTCTGCAAGTCAGGTACCTGGATACTTGAGAGAGCCAAATTGCCCCTGCAATTAGCATGAGGGAAAGCAGAGGCCTGATTAATGCCAAATTAAACATTTGGCCCTCTGTGTGCCTCCATCAGCAAACTTAGTCTCTTTGTTTAGGATCTTGGGAAGTGTATTGTAAAATTTGCAAAACACAGACATGTCCAGTCTCCTGGGGGAAGCGGGACACTTTTTTAAACAAAAGAGTATGCATTGATAACTATAATCACTGAAGTGTATGCACAATAATGATACTAAAGCTGCATAGAAGCACATGAATGGCTGGAAGAACTGGCATTAATGAGTGTCAGTTTGCTAGCAGGCTGACTTCTGCAGCTCGCTTCTGTTTTCTGTTAGATGCTAGTATAGAATGAACCCGGCATACCTGTTTACTGAAGCTACAGAGTAGGATTAATATCAGCAGAGCTTACTGTTTAGCACAGAAAGGGGAATCACTGTGACCCTCAGTCACTTCCCAACTTCAGTTTCATTTTTCACCATCCCTTGATTTGCAATGGAAACTAACAAGAAAGTGTGTGTGTCGATTTCAGGCAGCTGAAATTACTTTTCCTATAAAAGTTCACTTGAGTCACTTCCAGTTGCAGTACTTCCAATGAATCTGCTAAATTTGTTCAGGTTCTTAAAATAGAACCTTCCCCTGTGGCTTTGGCAGAACAGCCAGGATTTGCATGGTTATATTTATTTTGATTGGTTAATAAAAAATAAATTTCAAGTCTAATTTTCTTCCCTAATTGTTCAGGATGACATCACTATAATTCCTGCTTATGCTAGTGCAGAATCCTGGGGGAAGTGTGCTTTCAGGTCACCACAGCATGGAAAGGAACACTTTGTAATTGGAAATGGATGTGTCCTAGCTAAGGTCAGAATAACTCAGGAAAAAAAGAAAAATATTTACAAAACCCACATTCACACTGCAGAACTCAAGGATATCTACAGAGAGATTCATTTCCTTTTGCCCTGGTTGATCGATAAACTAGGGTACTCAAAGGCTAATTAAAAGAAAACCAGATGCAAAGAAATAGACCACAGTTACATGGAAGCATGATGCCTCCAGTTCAAATAAGGGGTGATCTCCACTGGAGAAGAGATAGTAACATTCAACAAGACTTCAGCATTGCAAATCTAAAATCCCCTAGTCACTTTTTTTTGGATGATGGAGGGGGTGAGTGAACAATATGGGACAGAGAATGTTGATCGAACAACTGCATATTTCCTTTTTGTTTGTGGAAGCTCAAAAAACAAGATCTAAATAGGGGAAGGATTGAGCACATATTATATCATATCTTTATGTAGTAGCTTTACATCACCTACTCTACTTTGGGTAAACAGAACACTGTTAGTAATTGGTTGATTTTCAAAAGTAGAGTGAGCTGGTTTAAATCGGAACAAAAGCACAATAAAATGGAGACAATGGAAACCAATTTAAATCACACAGTCACTTCTGACTTTTCTATAATGTAACAATTAGAGTGTGTGCGCGCACGCATGTGTGTACATGACCATTCTGCACAGAAATGAATATAATAAATTACTAAAAGAAAGAATAGGAAAAACAAAAGGGAATTTTGATGACACAGAAAAGCTGTATTATAAGAGTCAGAGATAAAGGAGGGAAATGATCATCAAAAGATACTAGAAATCCATACTATAAACATTTCAAATAAAATAGATACCCTGGGATGTAGGAGAAAGTATAAGATATTCTACATATTATTAGATGCAGATTCCATTTTAGGCATTTTTGCCAATAGTTCTAAGTGGGCTCCATGTTATGAAGTGGTTATTATTACAGCTACCATGAATGTTTTGTTAAGATCTTGCCTCTACAGCAGCTGTTCTTGGTTTTTTAACAGTATATTCAGTGCAGGAAGAGGAAGGGACAGGCTCCCATCAGTGTTGTCCATTTGTAGGATGACAAATGAGAATGGGGATATGGAGGTAGCTATTACCACATCCGAGGTAGAAGCCAAACTTGAACAGCTTAATGGGACTAAATCAGGGGCTCCAGATAATCTTTATCCAAGCATATTAAAGGAACTGGCACATGAAATTGCAAGCCCATTAGCAAGAATTTTCAATGAATCTGTAAACTCAGGGGTTGTACTGTATGACTGGAGAATTGCTAACATAGTTCCTATTTTTAAGAAAGGAAAAAAATGTGATCTGGGTAACTACAGGCCTGTTAGTTTGACATCTGTAGTATGCAAGGTCTTGGAAAAAATATTGAAGGAGAAAGTAGTAAAGGACTTTGAGGTCAATGGTAATTGGGACAAAATACAACATGGTTTTACAAAAGGTAGATCATGCCAAACCAACCTGATCTCCTTCTTTGAGAAGGTAACAGATTTTTTAGACAAAGGAAACGCAGTGGATCTAATTTACCTCGATTTCAGTAAGGCATTTGATACAGTTCCACATGGGGAATTATTAGTTAAATTGGAAAAGATGGGGATCAATATGAAAATTGAAAGGTGGATAAGGAACTGGTTAAAGGGGAGACTACAACGGGTCACACTGAAAGGTGAACTGTCAAGCTGGAAGGAGGTTACTAGTGGAGTTCCTCGGGGATCGGTTTTGGGACCAATCTTATTTAATCTTTTTATTACTGACCTTGGCACAAAAAGTGGGAATGTGCTAATAAAGTCTGCAGATGACACAAAGCTGGGAGGTATTGCCAATATATAGAGGGACCGGGATATCATACAGGAAGATCTGGATGACCTTGTAAACTGGAGTAATAGTAATAGGATGAAATTTAATAGTGAAAAATGCACAGTCATGGATTTAGGGATTAATAATAAGAATTTTTGTTATAAACTGGGGACGCATCACTTGGAAGTAACAGAGGAGGAGAAGGACCTTGGAGTATTGGTTGACCACAGTATGACTGTGAACTGCCAATGTGATATGGATGTGAAAACAGCTAATGCAGTCTTGGGATGCATCAGGCGAGGTATTTCCAGTAGAGATAGGAGGTGTTAGTACCATTATACAAGGCACTGGTGAGACCTCATCTGGAATATTGGGTGCAATTCTGGTCTCCCATGTTTAAGAAGGATGAATTCAAACTGGAACAGGTACAGAGAAGGGCTACTAGGATGATCCAAGGAATGGAAAACCGGTCTTATGAAAGGAGACTCAATGAGCTTGGCTTCTTTAGCCTAACCAAAAGAAGGCTGACGGGAGATATGATTGCTCTCTATAAATATATCAGAGGGATAAATACCGGAGAGGGAGAGGAATTATTTAAGCTCAGTACCAATGTGGACACAAGAACAAATGGATATAAACTGGCCATCAGGAAGTTTAGACTTGAAATTAGATGAAGGTTTCTTACTATCAGAGGAGTGAAGTTCTGGAATAGCCCTCAAAGGGGAGCAGTGGAGCCAAAAGACATATCTGGCTTCAAGACTAAGCTTGATAAGTTTATGGAGGGGATGGTATGATGGGATAGCCTAATTCTGGCAAATAATTGATCTTTGACTATTAGCGGTAAATATGCTCAATGGCCTGTGATGGGACACTAGATAGGGTGAGATCTGAGTTACTACAGAGAATTCTTTCCTGGGCGTCTGCCTGGTGAGTCTTGCCCACATGCTCAGGGGTTAGCCGATTTCCATATTTGGGGTCGGGAAGGAATTTTCCTCCAGGGCAGATTGGCAGAGGCCCTGGGGGTTTTTTCGTCTTCCTCTGCAGCGTGGGGCATGGGTCACTTGCTGGAGGATTCTCTGCACCTTGAAGGTTTTAAACCACAAGTTGAGGACTTCAGTAGTTCAGATATAGGTCAGGGGTTTGTTATAGGAGTGGGTGAGATTCTGTGGCCTGCATGATGCAGGAGGTCAGACTAGATGATCATAATGGTCCCTTCTGACCTTAAAGTCTATGAGTCTATTATTTATTCCTACAAAGCTCCTATAGGACCCATAAAAAATGTTGCTAGTTAAAACAATCCTTAGGCTAGCACAGAACCAAGGAGCCACAGCTGTCTGAATCCGGCCTGGCTCCATGGCTCTTCCATAAAGCAAAGCTCAGGAGCAGGGGAGGATTAAGCCATAGACCTTTCAAACCTGAAGCTTCCATCCATCCAATTACCATAAATAATATATATTCAAGTAGTACCTTTTATTCTATACAATTTGTCACAGCATTAAGAAATAAATGGAAATACAAGGCAGATTCAGGTTAGATATTCAGGTGAGATATTAGGAAAAAGCCCCTCACACTATGAGGATACTTTAGTGGAAAAGGTTGCCTAAAGAGATTGAACAATCCATGTCACTGGAGATTTTTAAGACAGGTTAGACAAAGCCAGTCAGGGATTGTCTAGGTTTACTTGCTCTTGCCTCAGTGCAAATGGATGGACTAGATAACCTCTTGAGATCCCTTCTAGCCTCGCATTTCTATGGTTCTATGT
This sequence comes from Caretta caretta, assembly GCF_965140235.1. Lineage (NCBI taxonomy): Eukaryota > Metazoa > Chordata > Testudines > Cheloniidae > Caretta > Caretta caretta. Next base: position 34,387,064 of record NC_134214.1, read on the forward strand.
AAAATAAACATCTGTGTACAGTACAGTTACCAAGTAGCAAAGGAAGAAAGGAATTTAGAGACATGCCCAAGGGAAACAAGATAGGTATCCGGGAGTGATATGAAAAGAAATGGAGTTGGTGAAGCAGAGAGATACAGGAAGGCTGTTTTGGTTTACTAATATTATAGTAACTATACATAATATGCGAGTCATATGAGTTTTGCAATGCAGTATCCAGTCTAGAATTACAAGACTATCACTTTTCAGCCAGCTTTTCTAGTATACAGTATGGATCTCACATTGCAGTACATCCATTTCCGTATCTTACTGCAAGGCTATGTCAGCAAACCTTGGAATTAACGTACATACGGCATATTCTACAGAGATCCTACAGCGCTTTAAAAAAGTTAAGTATCATGATTCGTGTTTTGCTCATCCAGAAAAGGAGGCAGAGCAGTTACAAAGAGCACCCCCACGCCTCACAGAGAGAATGGAAAGTGATTACAACTTCTGTGAAAGGAAGACACAATTGTAACTAAGAATTGCACTTCCTGGGATTATTATTACTATTGGCATTGATCACTGTCTATTACCAATTGTAAGGAAAGTATTTCTTCTACTGGATTTTTTTAATAAAACATACATAAAATGTAAGAAAAGAAAGAAGTAGTGGGTGCAAGAGGAGCAAAAATAACACTTACTTTACCTTAGTAGCAAAAAGGAGAAACTCTACCTGTTAGACATAAGGCAGGAATGGTCCCCATGTATAATCAGTTAAGGTAATAAGAGTGAATGACATAATCCATTCTCTTTGTACTTTGTTCTGAGTCTGATCTCCATTGGCTTAGAACAGTTTGCATTCATCAACAATATTAGATTCAGCTCAGCCTGGGGACATGCCACTTCTGACAGCAAGTCCTCTTGCTCCTAGAAAGGCTTGCAAATGCCCACAAACACCTCCACTCCCCTTAGGAGCTCAAAGCCAAACCATATTGCTTCAGAATGGGCAGAACACTTCCTTAAAAAAGAAAAGCGACACCCACATGCTTTCTCTCTGGAGGAAGCTAATATGTAAAATCTGTTTCCTTAACAAGTCTTTGTGGTCTAACCTGGTAGAAAACCAAACTGAGGAAACTCACAAACTTTGTCATGTTGCCACACAGAGGGCATGCTGCCTTTCAGACATATCCCAACAACATTTAACAAAAAAACCTGCATGATTTAAAAGCTTCCCGAGGCAGTTCCAAATAAATTGGAGGGGGCTTGTTTCCATGATGTCTTCAGCTGAATTTTGGGCTCCTGTTACACTCTCTCTCTTTCTCTCTCTCTCAGGGCTTGTTTTTAAATCACTCTTTGTCCTGAGACCTACCAGGACAAGCTTAGAACAACTTTCCTGCTTTGTTTCTTTGCACTATGTATCCTCTAGCAGTAATGCATGTCACACAGACTGAGGTGCCATTAATAGTTAAATATGGACAGCTACAGCAACACATGCTGTGAAATAACTACACACAAAAATTGTGAATTGATTTTTGAGCTTAGGACATTGCTGGAACCCCTTGGGATGCACACACTAAATTAGAAATTAAAACATCCCCTTCCAGCTTGTAGAACTCACACCTTTCTACAGAACTGGCAGAGGGCCAAGTGAATAATTTCCACAAACATCCTGAAAGTTATTCTCAGAGCATTTCCATTTACACATTCTAAACATTTCCAGGCTCCATAATAAAGCAGACGTCACTTTTAAAAATGCAGTGCACAAGTTACACTGAATATCTAGTTCAACAAGTTTGCAAACATCATTCAAATGAAGAGTTGTTAGAAGTCATAAGAAATATCGGCTTTAAATAAAATTGCACCTATCATAGGAAGAAGCTTCCCTAGCATTGCAAACAGCCAACTAAAAATAAAGTAAATAAAAATACCCAGCTCTTACAAGGCACTTTCCATCCACACATCTCAAAATACTTTACAATAGGAGCTCAGTAACATTATCCTCATTTTATGGATGGGGAAACTGAGGCACAGGCAGGGGACTTGATTTGCTTTTAAGATCATCAAACAGGCCAGCGACAGAGGTGGGAATAGAACCCAGGTCTCCTGAGTGCCATTCAAGTGCCTATTCACTATCCAAGTGAACTCAAGAGTAAGCAATTAGGATAATTAAGATTGAAACTGTTTTGCAAAAAGATCCAAGCTGAAAGGGGGCTATCAGCAGGTACTTAGAGATTTGGGAGAATCAGTTTTATGCATTAAGATGATTTAAGGTATAGTGGAACAGTATTCACCAACTTTGATCTATGTCGAGAGCACATAGACATATAGCACAAGTGGGGATTCTTTTTGTGTGTTGGAAAATAGTTAAACTCTGAGCAAGCTGGAATGGTATTTCAACTTGGACAGTTGGACTGGAATTTAACCAGACTCTGTTTTGTATAGGAGCTCTCGGTATGTGCTGGCTGCAGTTGGCGAATATACAGGTGCACACTGAAGTTTTTCAGAAAACACATTACTTAGTAGAGACTGTACCCTTACACCAAATCCACCTGGGAATGCCCAGTGCCTTCATCTGACAACCTGAAGTAAATGGAGGGGAGCAGAATGTCCCATTCTTACTATCTGGAGTCTTCAGAGGTCTCTCAGTGAGGCCCCCTGTGCTTCCCATCCCTTAAATTCATAGTGACAATCATCCTTTCCATTCTCAACAACTGAATAAGAAAGGCTGCAACTCCTGGATTGCAGTTTGTGGCTTGAGATGCATCAGGCTGAATGAACCATGAGTTAACTAGGGAAACAGGCTGGAAACACTTTCACTTGCTTGTGTGTTGTTTCTATCTGGTGATGGAGGATTGGGGGGAGTCATCTGACTTCTTAATGTTTCAGCCTCCTACTTGGATCTCTAACTACGAGGTAAATTTTTTGTCAATTCTCTTCAGGAAGGTGGGTACAGAAATCAGTTTGGGAAATTATCACTTTCATTTTGTAAAAGCAGTGAGACCAGTTTAACTACAGTTCTGCGCCTGCTGTCAGCAGTCTGAAAAAGACGACGACACCCTGAGATATGTGAGCTATGTATACCTTGTCCAAAAGCAATGCTTCACACACTCCTCTGTTACAGTGCAAGTCACTGTGGGAGATCATTCTTCTCTCTCCTCGGATAAGCCCACTGAAGCATATACTTAAAATGTTTAATGAAGCTTTTGCTCTATGCAAGTGCAGCATCATATAGAGTTGGAATGCTAAGCACTGATTAGAGCTACTACTTCAGAATGCCTCTTTTCTTCCCCGCCCCCACATGCATACACTGAATCTGATTTGTACATCAGAAACTGTACTTTCGTGATGTTATGAGCATGAAAAATGGATTATGGTTTCAAAACAATGTTTATAAAAGGGAGATAGAGGGGGAAACTTCTACTTTTGTCCAGACTCCTTTTTGAAAAGTAAATTCTCAAGAGGAATATTCTAATCTGGGGAATATGAACTGACAAGTTTTTTTCAGTTCATCGGTGACTTTCTGATGAGTGCGGATAAACAGATACATAGATAGGAATGATTATTTTCATGACTTAACAAATGAAAGTGTTTCTTATATTACTATCACCACCAGAATGGCAGTATGCTCTGTTAGGCAGATCACAGGACTAGGAGTGAGTGAGAAATTTCTGGGTTCTTTGTCATGTAATCTGTCTCAGTTTCCCCATCAGTAATAGGATAAGAGTAATACCTCTCACGGGAACTATATGATTTCATTAAGCTGTATTGAGTCAGCATACTGCAAGTCACTCAAACTGTTTGGATTTGCAAAGCTACCTGCAGTGTGAATGTGCAATGCTTTCATCACTTGTCATTCAACACAAAAACAGACATGTTTTTAAAAAAGAAAAGGAGTACTTGTGGTACCTTAGAGACTACCGATGAAGTGAGCTGTAGCTCATGAAAGTGTATGCTCAGATAAATTTGTTCATTTCTAAGGTGCCACAAGTCCTCCTTTTTCTTTTTGCAAATACAGACTAACACGGCTGCTACTCTGAAACCAGACATATTTTTCTAGCTAAAAGGAATCCTCTGCTAGGTAAAAAAGGAAAGAATAATCCACCATACAATAGAACAAGGGGGCATCTGTTGTATCTTTTGCCTTATATACAACAATAGTATTATGAAGAAATGACAGGGGCACAGTGGGATCCAAACAACAGTGTATATTACATGCATAACTTACTTACAAATAGACTAGCTAGCCAGAAAATGGAAGTCCCTTCCTGCAGAAATAATTTTAATTTTTTTGAAGAAAAAAAATCATCTCAACTCAGGATAAAAAGGCAAGAATGCTAATTTTTTTCAGAAGAATTCCATTTCAAGAGAACCAAAACAGAATGTTTTAGATTGCTGTATGCCCACCTGGAAGTCACTTAGAAAGACAAGGTGGGTGAGGTAATATCTTTTATTGGACCAGCTTCTGTCAGTCAGAGAGACAAGCTTTCAAGCTTACACAGAGCTCTTTCTTCAGGACTGGGCACCTGTCAGTTTTACTTCCTGCCTGCAGGTAAATTGACAAGAGTTGTTCAGGTGGACAGCCAGGGAGCTGCCATTTCAATTTTCTCCATTTTTTTTTTCCAAGTTTTCTGGCAAAACTAAAATTTTCCATGGGGAAAAATTTCAATTTTGCAAACAGGGCATTTTCCATCAGAAAATCATTCAAATGGAAAATTCCCAACCAGTGCTAATATATCCACCGCTTTTCTAGCTGGTTTTGAAAACATAGAACACAGTGAATACTACGGGAAGGCTCACAAATTATCTGAAGAAACTACACCCAACTCCTGTCTGCTACAGCACTGTATATGATACATGGTGTATACTTTTTATTTATTTTTATTAGGCCTGTTTCTCAGTCTCTTAGAATGAGAAAAAAGAAGTAGAGAGAGAGAAAACTGAAAACAAATTCAATCCTCTGTTCTCTCTGCTCTTTTTCTTCCCACAGTCTCTCCTAAACAGAATAGGAACTCAGTGAGATTGAAATTCAAGTTCTGCTGAATTTCTAGAGCAGAGTTTAACTCAGTGGAAGACAAAAAAGGAGCCAGGGAAGGAACTGATGCAGATCACATAGGATTAGGGCAAGATTTTCAAAAGTGACTAGTGATTTGAGGTTCCTCAATTTTTAGGTGCACATTAAAGCAGCCTGGTATTCAGAAAACAGTGAGCAGCCATGGTTTAAAAATCAGGCCCTTTTAAATGGTCTTGAACTGGACACTGGAAAAACAAAAACCACCACCACCCAACACACAAAAAAGGCAAGCAAAAATCATTCTGAAAACTTTGGTGCTAGAATCTATAGCAGGAAGTTTTACTGTCAACTGCTGGAAATGGCCCACCCTGATTATCACTACAAACGCCCCCTCTTCCCCCCCCCCCGCTCTCCTGCTGGTAATACCTCACCTTAAGTGATCACTCTGGTTACAGTGCGTATGGTAACACCCATTGTTCCATGTTCTCTATGTATATAAATCTCCCCACTGTATTTTCCACTTTATGCATCCGATGAAGTGAGCTGTAGCTCATGAAAGCTTATGCTCAAATAAATGTGTTAGTCTCTAAGGTGCCACAAGTACTCCTTTTCTTTTTGTGAATACAGACTAACGCGGCTGCTTCTCTGAAACCTTACCTTAGTATGTTGCCTTTGCCAGGATCTCCTTCAAAAACCTCTGCACAAGGTCAAAGATGGCTGCCTGAGATTTCAATAGAGAATGCTGTAAACTCCTTGAAACATCTACTAAAATAGAAGATATACATTCTTTTGAGAAATGCTATGAGCTGTTGGAAGATGTTCACCAGAGCCAGTGCTAGGCATAAGCAATTGCTTAGGGTCCTGAACAGCTCAACGGGGCCCCTAATTGCGAGGGGGGCAGGGAAATATTCCTGCTTAGGGCCCCAAATGGGCTAGCACAGCCTCTGATGTTCACACACACCCATCTTTCTATTTGACTAGAAAAGGGAACTAAATTTAACTTAAGACAGACAAATGTCCGTAGACCAGCAAGTGCTAATCCACCTTACTGAAGTGTTCTTTTGGTCTTGTTTGGTTGGCTTTTGTTTGGTTTGGTTTTTTAATACCAATCACCCAGTAGGGAAGGAATCTATTCTGAACCTTGAGTACAGAGCAGTGGAAGCTTTACTATAAAAATCAGAGCAGATGGGAGGTGAGCTGGCAGTACATACATACATATTGTACTATCATTCACACATACAGTATAAATATACAGTGCAAGCATAATTACATTGTAATGAACAAATCATCATTGCAGATAAGTATTAAAAGGCATCTGCTTTACCCAACGACGGAGGCTATAGCTTAAAGGCAATGCAGAAGTTGACCTCTTTACACATCAGCTTTTCACGCATTTGCAAACATCCTTGTAGCAACGGCCTGACTTTGATGAAAGCTGAATGCATACCTTCCAGCTAATGAACAAATATTGCTCAGAAATAAACTACCAGGGCACAGAATTCAGCATGATGATTTTCTTTGTTTACTGTGTTCCACTTTTCTATTAATTTCTTAAGGAGTAACTACTGGGTTTACTACAGCTACATTATATACAAACTAATGTGCCTGTATGAGATATATCTCTGCTGTCTAGACGGAATTACAATTATAATCTCTCCTTGTGTTGTCTGATAAATATAGGACTATTAATTTGTGTTTGTTTTTTAAAAAAGCATCCACCAGCACCGCATGAAAAGAAGAAACCCATATTGAATATCACTCTAAATAATATCCAACAAGAAGAGAGAGACTGCGTTCATTTCACTAGCAAATCTTACTCTATTATATACAGAACACATTCAGCACAGGCAGCGATAACACAAGCCTCTGAACACTGGTCTGTCTTGAAATGGAGGCAAGCCTACGTCCAATGGGAAACTGAAATCCTCTATGCTATCTTCCAATCACCTCTTATGTGGGAAAAAACACATCAGATTTTAATTTCTCTTTTCACCAGAAAATAATATATCCTGCTTCAGGTCAAGTCACACAACAGTACAGCTCAGGATTTCAAGAACAATCATCTTTGCATTCTGCCTAGAGAGAATCTAGTCTCTTTCTATACAATGTCAGTTTCTCTGTACCCAAGTCTGGGAAATGCATAAAATGGAGGATGGGCTTTGTGGGTAGATTGAAGACCCCATCGCCAGGATGTCAATCCACTAGCTGTCTTGAGCACTACAGTTACCCTTCAATCAAAGATAAAAAACTGTAAAAATCCAGACATGCTATTCTGCAAAGTGTCAAAAACTGTACTTTTCAGGACATTTTTCCTATTTCAGTTTTTGCAGAAAATAACATGGTCCTGTCTGAACAAGCTTGGTCTGAGTTTTGATACATTATATATGAAATATAATAGGTAAGATGGTGGCAAATTAAACACTGCAAACCTTACTCAGGCAAGTGGTTCGTGATCAGTCACATTCTCTACAATGGTTGCAGAGTAGCAGCCGTGTCAGTCTGTATTCGCAAAAAGAAAAGGAGTGCTTGTGGCACCTTAGAGACTAACCAATTTATTTAAGCATAAGCTACAATGAGACTACTAGTGTGAGTAAGGATTGTAGGATAAAAGCCTATTTTTCTAGATAAGTATTTTGCATCCAGGATACTTCTACTGTATATATTTACTTGATTATATATGTCTCTTCTGAAAAAGCATCCTGTGACGGTGCCCCCCATAAGGCTTTATGGAAATATGCTTATGAACGTATATATGACATAACTAGAATATTTTATGCTACTTATGCCATGTAACATATCTCTGTAAAGGTTATGATCTACTGAATCTATTAATCCTATTTGTATGCATGTATCATTTTTGTATTTGAAGTTATGAATATTGGCTGTGTACTAGCTTGATTTTTAAGTAGCCTTTGTAAAGCATTTGGTCAGCTTCTTGAGAAAGGAATGTGCAAATTAAGTGCCCAATCAAGAAGCACTTAAGGAACAATGGATGTTGGAAGACTCCAATCCACATAAGAAGTCTTCCTGGAGACATTCAAGATACCATGTAAGCAATGGATGCTACTTGTAAGTTCTGAGTCATGCATAGACATGTGACTTGCCCATGTAACTCCAAAACCTCATCCTTTAGCTGGACGTTGCATAGGAGAGAGGAGGGGGTCTCCACCCACAGGAGAAAGTCTATGTAAGCCCGTGGGAGACCCCCTCCATTTTGTCTTCAGCTGGCTAAAGATAGAGCCTCTCCACCCCCAAGGGATACCTGAAAGAAACTGGAACAAAGGACAGTAACTACAGGGGGTGTGAATGATTGCAGGACCCAGACTAGAAGGAAACTAGTCTGAAAAGAAAGCTTACTGGAATTCCTCTAAGGGTGAGGTTTTTATCTGTATTCAGTTTTCTTAGACATAGACTTGCATGTTCTATTTTATTTTGTTTGGTAATTCACTTTGTTCTGTCTGCTATTACTTGGAACCACTTAAATCCTACTTTCTGTATTTAATAAAATCACTTTTTACTTATTAATTAACCCAGAGTATGTATTAATACCTGGGGGTGGGGACAAGTAGCTGTGCATATCTCTCTCTCTCAGTGTTATAGAGGGCGAACAATTTATGTAAGCTTTATACAGGGTAAAACAGATTTATTTGGGGTTTGGACCCCATTGGGAGTTGGGCATCTCAGTGTTAAAGACAGGAACACTTCTTAAGTTGCTTTCAGTTAAGTCTGCAGCTTTGGGGCACATGGTTCAGACCCTGGGTCTGTGTGGAGCAGACTGGCATGTCTGGCTCAGCAAGACAGGGTGCTGGAGTCCCAAGCTGGCAGGGAAAGCAGGGGCAGAAGTAGTCTTGGCAAATCAGTTGGCAACCCCCAGGGGGTTTCTGTGATCCAACCTATCACACATCCTAACATAAAGCAGGGCTTTTCTGGTGGAATCTGCTCTGTGTTTTTTGTCCCTCCCCTGCTACTAGAGATATATAGAAGGGTTGATAAATCAGCTAGACAGGTTTACTGTATACATGATCCAGGCTGCTAAAAGACTAATAACTCCACATATGGAATGCCATTATTTTCCATCCTATTCAATTTCATGCTTTCCTGAGCTTGGCTTCTGGTGTTAGCTTTTGTCAAGATTATTGCACTATTATTCTTAACAAAGCATAAAAATGTTTTAAATGCTACCTCATATTTTATTGAAATAGACAAAAAATGAACAGGTAATTTTAAAGTTAATTGCATTGAACTTAGGGCTTAATACTGCACCTGATGAACAAAATGGCAAAATTCCCATTGATTTCAGGGACAGTAGGATTGGGCCATTAATTTCGATTTGTATTGCCATGCTTTTACTTGCTGTCTTAACCCCTAGGAATCAGAATTCTCCCATGCTTATATTCTACTAGAAGCATTACAATCTTTATGTTGCCTGTTATCAAAGCAGAAGCTCCCCTTATGCAAGAAATTGAAAATAAAATCCTCTGGGCCTGATTCTGGTCTAACACCAGTTTTATGCTGAAGTAACTCCACTGAAGCCAATGAAGTTATTCCTGATTTACACCAGCATAAAGCAGATGAGAATCCAGTCCCACCAATTTAACCTCTCCCAGAGAATTGGGATAAAAAGCTAGTTTTGGACCCAGGTTATTTATTTACTTATTTTACTTGCAAATAGTGACATAACTATTGAGGCAATACTACTGATTTGCAATTTAGCTCTGCACGGAACTAATTTATTTAAAATGTTACAAACTCCTGAGCTGCAAACTTGAGTCAATCCATCCCTTTTGCAGAAAGCTCCTCTCGTTATCAACTGTGCTGTTACTCAACAATTGCAGCCTGTTAGTGAGTTTCAGTAAGAGAGCTCTTTCATCTCTTCTCAACACAAGAACATTTAATAGCATGATGGGGAAATCCTCAAAAAATGTGATACCTTAGCTTTAGCCTCACAGAGTTCAAAGCAATTCAAACTTTCTGAAATTTATTCTAATCTACTTGTAAAAGCTGCAACTAACACTAGAAGTAGGAGTGAAGATAAAAGATTGCATAACAGTCAATGAGTGGTAGAAATAAATATAATTAAAATTCTGCTACTGTAGAGCAAGGAGAGCAGTCTCCAGCATTTTTGAACTCTCAAGTCTTGCACAGGAAAAAAGAAGGAAAGAGTCTGGCAACTCTATACTTTATTTACAGTTTACCCATTCAATTCCCTACTCACCTTGGAACTGCATATTAAGGAGAAATGGTACAGACAAGGATCCAGAATATAGTACTGTGTAGTTTTGTAGTCCTTATTTTATTAAAAGAGATGTGAATTAAATGAAAAGGAACTCAAAGAAGGATGATTAGAGCTATGCAAAATATTTGTCTCCAAGCTGAACATACTAAAAATATGCCCCCTTTTAAAGTCTGTGGTGCTTAATGAAAACAGTGTTTCTTTCCAGCAAATTTTGGGTTTCAAAAAATTGAAGGTTGTGCATGAAATTTATTTGGACTAGCTAGAGGTCAGCACTCAAATATCAAGCAAACTTACTTCAGATTTATCATACACTTAAGTCTTGACCTCTCATTGGTTGAGCCTAACCAATGTTAACCATTATAATTAGCCATTGGAACAATTTATGAAGAGTATTGGTGGATTCTCCATCACTGGCATTTTTTTAACTCAAGCAGAGGATTCCTTTTAGCTAGAAAAACATGTCTGTTTTTATGTTGAATGACAAGTGATTAAAGCATTGCACATTCACACTGCAGGTAGCTTTGCAAATCCAAACAGTTTGAGTGACTTGCAGTATGCTGACTCAATGCAGCTTAATGAAACCATATAGTTCCCGTGAGAGGTAGGTTAGTATTACTCTTATCCTGTTACCGATGGGAAACTGAGACAGATTACACGACAAAGAACCCAGGAATTTCTCACTCACTCCTAGTCCTGTGATCTGCCTAATAAAGCATATTGCCATTCTTCTGGTGATTGCAATATAAGAAATACAGTACTTTCATTTGTTAAGTCATAAAATAGGCATTCCTATCTATGTATCTGTTTATTCCCACCAGGCACTCATCAGAAAGTCATACATGAACTGAAAAAAACTTGTCAGATCATATTCTCCTGTTTAGAATTTTCCTCTTGAGAGAATTTATTTTTCAAAAAGGACTATGGACAAAGCAGAAGTTTCCCCCTCTATCTCTTTTTTTAAACATTGTTCTGAAACCATAATCCATTTTTCATGCTTATAACATCACAAAAGTAGAGTTTCTGATGTACAAATGAGATTCAATTTGCATGTTGGGGGTGGGGACGGGAAGAGGCATTCTGAAGTAGTAGCTCTACTTTCTAAAAAGTATAATCTAGGGATTATTTTGGGGGGAAATGCTATGGCCTGTGTCAGGATGCTGGAATGGGGGGAGCCAGGAGGCCATGGCCGCACTTTTTACCAGCCATAAGGGTAAGTGAAGGCAGGGAGGTGGCAGAGAGGAGCAAGCAGGGGGCAGAGTCTTAGGGGGAAGAGGCAGTGCAAGGGCGGGGCCTCGGGAAGAAGGGGCAGCATGAGGGATGGGGCCATGGCTCCAGCGCTGGTGGCCCCCCCACTTTTAGGAAGCTTCCATCAATCCTGAAGTGTGACATACAGGGGGTCAGACTAGATGATCACTATGGTCCATTCTGGCCTTGAATCAATGAATGTGCTCAGGAGGCTCAACAGAAACCTTTGGGGACTCCTTCTCTCAGCGGGAGAACATTCTGCCTTTGCAGTATTCAGAGAAAAAACATGGAATTCATTTGCTGCCCTTATTTACTTGGGGATTGTGATTCCCATGCCACTTGCACCTTCATAAATGTGGGCACATTTGGGATTCTAGCATGTTATTTTCTCCATATTAGAGATACTAAATAAACTTCACACTTATCAGTAAACACCATTTAACTCGGGAGAAACTTCAGAGTACTTCAATGTTGCAGCCCGAAAGGTATTCCTCACAAGAAGAATTTACGGGCACTGGGAGCAGGAGATGCTGTTCTACATTCCCAAAAGAAAAGCGTATTGCTCTTAAAGAGGCCCCATTATCAAGTGGCCCTAACTAGTCATTAGGAAGAGGCGTGTGGGAAGCAGGCCTTTGAGTAACAGAATAGCTCTCTCATTTTTGACCTACCTCCCCAGACAATTCTTAGCAACTGGCTAACTACAACATTTAAGTCTGATATATCTGGGAGATGCAAGCAACTGACAAGGTACTTATCAAAATTAGGGCCAGGGAGGCAGACAGATTGCTGCTGATGTCAGTAAATTTGGAGAGAAGGAATCTTATGATGTGTCAATTCAAGTGGAGGTATAGCTGACAGGCTACCATGGAGCTTGAGTGATAATGGTGAGACAAGGAGTGGGAGAGTAAAGGTAAGGTGTGATAACACAGTGTGGCCAGGAGTTGTTTGTGTGCGCGAGGGGAACCCGCTATACCCCATTGTACGATGACAGGGCATTGGCAGGGACAGGTCAGATTCAGACTGATACAGTATGATTTTGTGTGGGAACAAAGGCTGGAGTCTGTGTGCGCAATTGCGCATAGACATTCTCTTCTAAACTCTGCCTGCTCTTTGGGCACAGCTGCAGACTGTGCTGTTGATCTGTGTCCTGCCTGCCTGCCATGAATTCCAGCGTATCTAAGCTCACAACCCTCTTGGTTAATGCCACGCTGGCAAGAATGGTGGCATACAATGGTCCCTTTTGACTTTTGGGAGGTTTGGGTGGGGATTTCTTGTAGTCATGGCAGACACAAGGACTAGTTAGACCGCTGACATTACGTGCGTGCCCACCCAGCAGGCTCATGTTGATGGCAAATGTTTGTCAGGAATAGGGGAGGTGGCACCAAGCTGCAGAAGCAGCCTGCAGGCGGATGCCACATTCTACCTGGGTAGTCTCAAAAATACATATATATTTTTACACATACTAAGAGAGGACAGTCAATAGATGAGTAGGTGACCAGCTTCCCCCTGGTCCCAGGTTAATGGCCAATGTAACATATACCACTAGCTTTCTGTAGCACAGCTAAATAAAGGCAGCCTGGGGGCCTCGGCACACTGTGACTCCCTATCACCACCCTACACTGTGACCCTGCTTCCATTTACAGTGAGGTCCACCCTCCACTCCCCAAGCAGCAGGGTAATGAAACAGGCCTCCTCCTCCATCTCAGGAGTGGTAGCGGGGCCCTCTTCCCCTTGCCTATAGAGAGGCAGGGTGCAATACTTGGCAGACCCACTGTGCTCTTCCCTGTCTGCCACAGACGTCTGTTGGAATGGTATTCACAGGGCAAAGGGATCTTGGAGTTAACTCCCATTGAGATGCAGAGGAGTTTACACCCTCAAAATCTATCGTTTCAGGCTCTCTTTAGACTTAGGCAGACACCACTGCACTGGGAACACTCTGGTCTCAAGCTTTTTCTGCAAGCCCAAGGTCTAGGAATTTTCATTTAGGGCTTGTCTACATGGAAAAGTCATACTGATATCAGCTGAGTGTGAATTTAAACAGTTATAGTTACAGCCTGTTTAGACAAGTCCTTGGGATGTTGGGGGGATGGGATGAGTAAGCAGTTATTAGGATGTAACCAAAATGGCTCCAGCAGCTGGGCCATGAGCATGGGCCTGCTGTATCTATACCTGAATCCAGCCCTGCAGCGTACTCAGTTTTGTACTGCAGTGAACTCAGTCACTCTTACCTCATCAGAAATTCCACTGAACAACAGAAATCACTCCCATGTGCAATGAGTTGAAGTGGCTTGTTACATTTTCCCTTGTTTCAATGCACAAACAACCAGAGTTCCAAAATTAGGTTAAAAGTGAAAATCAGCCACATAAACATTACTTGGGACAAACAGCATGAGAGTTTGCATGAAAAAAATAATCACCAGCAGGATTTGGCTCTCTATGACGAGGGAACAGCCCCACAAGTTGTCTGCCTTAGAGCTGGTAAGAGGGGAGGGGGCTGTTTACTTGGGGATAGTTTCAAGAGGATGGGGCAGCTGCAATGTAAAGTTGTGGATTGTTAGGTAGTGAGTATGGAATAACTGTCAAACTAGAAGTGGGGAAGATCAGAGAATATTTGGAAACTAGGTGAGTTTGTTGACATATTTGTCTGCAGTACCACACAGTAGCAGTGTCCCAAACACAAATTCTGCCTCTGCTGAAGTCTGGTAGCTTTAGAGAAGACAGATGCTCAGTATTGGACTTGGAAGCTCACATTACAAAACCTGCAGTCCTAGGAAGAGCCTGTGTACACCAGTCAACTTCCATTAAGACATGCACAGTTAAGGTAACTTGACCCACCAACCAAGTAAACAGCCTAGCCCTCTTCCAGCAGAGCCCATCACTGAAGCCTGAAGCTCAAATTCATGTGTACAAGATTTAGCGAAGAGGAAAATAAGTGTGTTAGACATTTCAGGAGGTGGGAACAGAGGCCCCAAGACTTCTCTGAATATTTCAGTTTATAAATACCTGAAACAGACTCCAGAGTGTGTAATTTGCACTACTGATCCTAGGAATTAATAGAAAAGGTAGTGTGTATTGTAAGTAAATTACAAAATAGAACATAAAGGAGTGCCTGTTTTTAAATTTTTCATCTTGACCTGGTATGAGATTTACATCAGGGAAGAAGGGGCTGCTTCCCATCTTACACCACACTCTCCCCTCTCTTCTCCTCTCCTTGACTCAGTCTATTTTTAAAGTGCATTTTAAAGTGCACCTTCCAGAACTGAGCTGTCCTACTCCCAGTTCTTTTACCTCTCCTGCACGACCATGTACCATAACCTTCTGGGGGCAGCTATTCTTTTCAGTAACTAACAAGAAGTCATGCTTCTAACAAAACCACTTTAGCATGGTGAGGGATTAAAGCACTGTGACAGATAAGATGACCTGCTGGGACTGGAACACGAGACAGAACATTGGAAGAGAATCAGGAGAACTGGACATTTGCTGCTTAGTTAGAAATAGCAGACAGTTCACTAAAAAAATTGAATTGAAAAACAGAAACAGGTGGATGCCCTAGGAGCATATTAATTCATGTTGGCTTGAAAGATAACTGCATTTTCATTACAATCATGCCTGCCCAAATGGCTCCTTACTCCAATAATAAAGGGGTTTACAATGACTTTCAGCCCAAAGCCCCCTGACCATGTGCCTCTTACAACTCTTCCTCTTTGCTGATAACAATCCACAGTAACATTAAGGCTCTGAGAAGACTCAGGTATTGCAGTGATGGGGGGCATAAATTATGTAGTTCTGCAATACTCTCTACCTTAACATTCAGAGCTTAAGACAAACATGTAAACAAAATTATATTCTAAGATATTTCCCACACTGAAGTCGTTGAGGCTGCATAATAGCTAGAATGTTTCTGAGTATATGCAGATATTACCTTTCCTTTTAAATAACAGATCTCCTGATGAAAGGGGTGTATGGATTTTTAATATAAGTTTATCTTTTGGACATTTTAAAACAACCTGGTCGTTTTGGGAGTCACTAGTTTCGACAAGAATATTTTGCCATTTGGTATGGCTATAGGTGCATAACAGATGTAGAGATGAGGACAATCTCCCCCACCCCACCCTCCAATAAATATGTGTACTTCAGTTTTCCTACTTGATGTTACCCAGCCTGACTGCCCAGAGTTAAGTGAAAGGAGGCTTTTGGGAGAAACCAACAGGAAACAAAACAATGGTAAAGATAAGAAAGTCAAGGGTCCCGTAAGGAAACAGGGAAGCTATTACATTGGGGAATGTCCCCTAGCCCCTGCCTAGCTCCAGGTAGGCTGGCAGTGTTTATTCTTCCCAGGCCCAAATCCTAGGATCAAAAGGGAAAACTTTTGAGAGACTGGCTAAGGCAGGAAAGGTTTGTGAGGGCAGTAGTGGCTAGAGAGGAATCTCTGACCAAGAAACACAAAAGATATTGTAGGAGTCTGTCATTCTTAGCCCAGAGAAGGGACATCAGGGCTCAGTGGACTTACCCAACACTGGCAAGGAAAGAACAAAACAGAACACAGGCATATAGGCCTTTATTGTCTTAAACACCTGCCTGATTACTATGTACCTTTGGTGACAGGTTTCAGAGTGGTAGTTGTGTAAGTCTGTATCAGCAAAAACAACTAGGAGTCCTTGTGGCACCTTAGAGACTAACAAATTTATTTGGGCAAAAGCTTTTGTGGGCTAGAACCCACTTCATCAGATGCATGGAGTGGAAAATACAGGAGCAGGTATAAATACATGAATACTCCCATCTTTTCATGGATTTATACCTACTCCTGTAGATTTTTTTAAGGCCAGAATGAACCATTTTATCATCATCTGATCTGACCTCCTGTATATCACAGGCCTTAAAATTTTAATTAGAGCTGATTGGAGGACAACAATTCAATTTCACAGCAACTTGTGAGGTTTCTAAATTTGTTTTCATTTTTCATGAGAGCAAAAACAAAACCTTTCAAATGTTTTTATTGAAACAGAGTTGTCAAAATATCCTTTTTCAGATCAAAAACTGAGCTTTGAGAGTGAGTGGAAATACATCCATGTTTAGTGGTTAGCAAACTCACCTAGGATGTGGGAGACCCAGGTTCTAGTCCCTGCTCTACCTAATCAGAGCCAAGTTTATCATCCCAGCACTAACAATACTTTTGACAAAATTTAAATTTCATGTAAAACATTCTGACCAGCTGTAATTTTAACTCATTCACCTTCTCTATAACACCACCCATTGAGGACAGATGCCCTCAGACCATGAAGCCAGGGTTCTTCTGGATTCCTCATTGTTCCTGACTGCCCAAACAGCTATGATGGTGGAAAATATCCTCTTCAGTAGGAATGCTCACATGCTTAGATTTAAGCAAGTGCGCAAGTCTTTGCAGGTTGGTGGCTTTAGCTTATTACAAGGCTACAGTCTCTGTTTGCAAAAAGAAAAGGAGTACTTGTGGCACCTTAGAGACTAACCAATTTATTTGAGCATGAGCTTTCGTGAGCTACAGCTCACTTCATCGGACGCAAAAACAGTATGCATCCGATGAAGTGAGCTGTAGCTCACGAAAGCTCATGCTCAAATAAATTGGTTAGTCTCTAAGGTGCCACAAGTACTCCTTTTCTTTTTGCGAATACAGACTAACACGGCTGTTACTCTGAAACCAGTCTCTGTTTGGAGTTTGTTTTTTCCACAAACCAGGATACCCAATATAATCTAGAAAAATGAGGGATCATCTCTAGTGCAGAAATACAGGAAGCTGAATACTGAAGTGAAGTGATTATGACAATACCAACAGCACCTTAAATTCAACAGCTTTAATGCTACTTTGTAAATCACACTCCACAATGTTAACACAACCCTTGACTTGACTATTGAGAAAGGACTTCTTATGCAAAAAGGAAAGTTGAGAATAGCTGACAGTGTCAATATGCAGCACAGTAATATTTAGCACTTTATATCTTCAGAGTGTGTTACAAACATTAATCCCCACAACATTTCTGTGTGGTCTTACAATATACATTATTGCCATTCGTCAACTGGGAAAGGGATTGTCCCAAGGTCACACAGAAAGTCATTGACAGGGAGGTTCCTGGTACTCAATCTAATCAATCATGATGATTCTGTTACAATAGAGGATACTAGTCTTTAATGCTTCTCATCAGAAAAAAGAACTCGCCCAAAGTATTTGCTGCATGTTATCTAATGGGGGTGTGGAAATTGTTGGAAAGTTTCCCACATGTTGTAGCTTAAGCTGATGTGGCAATTAGAAATGGATTAACATCAGAAGATCCTCAGATTCACATATCCTCCCACCCTTGTAACTTTTCTCTCGTCTTGTGGGTTAAAACCATAAGTGCTGAGTCTGTTTGGATTTCCGGAACACCGAAATTCAACAACCCTTAGATCAGGGGGATCACTTCAAGTATAATATCAGAAGTAGATGAGTTTTATTGTCTTTACTCTGACTCTCTTTCCTCAATTCCTAAACCCTTAGGTCAGTTCTTGAAAACCCACCGAGCTGTCATGCCCAAATTTAAATCTTTCTAGTAATAGTTACCTAGTTAATCTTCTTGCCACCCCGTTGCTGCACTACTCCACTCTAAGATCTTTCCTCCCCCATACTTGGAGAGTCCAACAGCCATGTCTTATGATTCTTTTCCAGTAGAAATTTTTGAGGTGTTCTGGAAAGAAAAAGTATCAATACTATGATATGGTTAGATTTCAGCTCCAGGCTGTCACTATAGTATCTGCCTTTGTCCTCTGCATTGCTATCCACACTCTGGAGCTGGGTCCTGTGCCCACTGAAATCACTGGCAAAAATCCCATTGATTTCACTGGGAACAGAATGTGCCTTTCTTACTCAGCAGTACCTAAAATGTATCGCATGATCTGGGGAAGCACTGCTGAGGGATATAAAACATACTATAGGGGCACAGGACAGGGAGCGACCGATTAAGAATGGAACAAATAGCACAAGGTAAGGATTCAGGAAAATAAGGGCTACTGTATCCTGTGCAATAGAAGGTTAGGACTCAAGTTTAAAGTTGCCATGCTTCCTATTGCCTCACAGAGAAAGCGAGAGACCATCTGCAGAGGCAGAGAAAGACAGACTATCTAAGCCAGTCTAGACAGCAGCAGCACTGTGTTTACTTAATAAATTATTTATTTGTAACTTAAAATAGATTACTCTGAATCTTACCTCAGTCATCACTAGACTATGACAGATTCCCTCTGTACCACTGTTTAACAGAATATTTATTGTTGTTGTTTTTTTTTTTTACTGAAATGAGTTTTGTTGCTTTCAACAGGTAACGTGTTCTGAATTGGATTTTAGTGTCCCATTCAGCCCCAAATGTACTCATGGGAACCATCAGGTGAGCACAAAAGTTGCAAGGAATCCACAGGAGAATCCATCTTCTAGTGAAGCAGCAGCAGCATTAGACATTACCATACAGGAAACCCTGGTTTAAGGAAACGCTGGTAGTTCTGACCCTCAATTTCCCCCAGGGACAGACCTATGAAGACCCAGGCACTCTTATACAGGCTAAATTCAAGAGAGTGCATCTGAATAAAGCATCAGTCCCCAAGGTCTATACTCTGGCCAAATATTGACAGCTGTGGAAGAGTTGCTCTAGATGTCTGAATTAGTAAGAAAACAAAAATATTCCTTTGCACGCTCTCTCCCACCCCCTCACTCGCACCCTTCCTCCGTATTTGGGGGGGGGGGAAAGTGTTGTTGAACCTGTTGTCTGTTTGTGTTTATTGCTCTTTTATTTTCCATCTCTGTTAGTAACTGTTCCAAAATACTGGCTTTTTTCCATATTAGATTGTTGATGGTTAGCTGGGTGCATTTGGGGCAAAATAAAAGAGCATGAAAGGAAGCCAAGGAGTTCTTGTCTCACCAAATACAAAATATACACAAAATGACATGAAAAGAGCCAGGGTTGTTTAAGACCCATTGCTTTACAATAGTTAGATTTTGTGTTGTCCATGGAATATATATTTAATCCCCTCTCATAGTAGTAATGGATTGAGGCACTGGACATTCTTAGGATTCATTATTAGAATTTATTGAGCGCTGATAGTATGCTCCGTGGCGTTGTGCAAAGCAAAGAAAAGTTAGGGTGTCCGTAGCAATAGAGGTAGGCTATGCTGAGGAATAGATGCGGATGTTAAACCAATTGAGAACCAAATGTTTTTTAGACCTATAGAAAGCAATTCTCAGAATTCATAAAGACTGTATGAATTACTTGTGTGGAAACGTGTGGTGTTTTATAACCCTTCTAAGGGAAACAAATGGGTCCTACTAAAATAAGTCTCTTTAGCATAGACAAGGCCAGAGAGGTCAAATCCTACACTCAGTTACATCCAGGCAAAGCCACTGACATCAGTAGTTCTACTGATGTAAAAAGAAATTTTGAGCCTTGGGGTTTTTGTTTGTGGTTTCTTTTTTTAAATACAGGCAAAGTTTGTAGTGGGCTATATTTTATTTTACTCTTCATTGGGACTGTAAATTCTGGAAATTGATCCAAAACGAGCATCACAATTATAATGACAGCTGGTGGTGCTGATAGAAGTATTTGTATGATAGTTTCTCCCTGTAAAGTTTCCATCTGGTGTGACATCTCCACTTCAAGTTCATATAGTTAAAATATGCTGCTTTATAAAAACAGAAACTGAACATTAATTCCTTCATATATTTCTCTGGAGTATCCAAATATTTTCATATGAGAATAATTACACTAGCCAGCCTAACCTATTTCTGTTGAACACATCTAGTTAGAATAGTTTGTCACGATCCACAGTCATTTTCCCAATATTTTATCGTTTTGAAACACAGTTTTCATTGGCAAAAACTGCAGTACATGTCACAGACTGGGGGGAAGGAGGGAGGGTTGTGTGAAAGTGAACCTGTGAAAAGGGAGGTTTTAAAAATTGCTGTTCTGCAAACGCTAACAAAAAAAATCTGCTTCACAGGACAACGTTTTCACTCCGATATTGGTATGCAGCCGCAGTTGTGCTCTTACAGTATCTTGCAGCAGGAACCACAATACCTGAGAAGTTAAATTGAGGGGAAGATGGTCCTTGGTTAAAACACAGGCCTGAGATTCAAAGATGTGGATTCCTTTCCCAGCTCTGTTCCACATTTCCTGCATGACATCAGGAAAATTGCTTAACCGTTGTGTTTACATTCTCCTATCTGTAAAATGGGACTAGTAGTACTTCCTCTTCTCCACATTTTGTCTTGTTTATTTATTTTGTAAGTCTGTCAGGGCTTGAATTATTTCTTATTAGATAGAAGTACTGCTCCTAGCACAGTCGGTCTCCAATCTCGGTCGGGGACTCTAGGCACCATGGTAATACAAATATTAAAGTGCTTAGTTATCCTCTTGGTTTTGTACATTATCGAACAGAAACAGCGAAGAATCATCATCCTGCAGGGGGACAAAGGCCAACCTTTGATGGAAACAACGTAGATATCAATGAACCACTGGTACATGGAGCCAAAAATGGTTGCTGCAACCGCCTTGTCAGACGTGTGTCAGTGTCAGAAAGCAGCACCTTAAAATAAAGGTTGCATGAGAAGTGCGTACACCACATAAAAATACATCATACAGGTAAGAGAGGACAATGTAATGCACAGCTTGCGGAGTACAGCTATGTTTGTTGGTGTTCCATTCACAGAAGCTTCCTGAAGCTCATTCATGTTATCCAAACCTTATATACCACCACCACCCCCCCCCCACATGAAACAGACACCTCAGATTTCATAACATTCCTCCTCTTCCCAAATAATCCCACTCCCTTACAACAGGCTCCAGCTCCCTCGGCATTTAGAATATTTTTGTGGGTGTTATCCAACACATTACTACTCACATCCAGCTGTCAGAGTCTAGCAAACACACACACAAAACACACACCTGGTAAAACAGTAAGGAGCGAGCTGAGCCCTGATTCTACAGCACTAAAATAGAGGATGTTGTAATCGTACCATTAAAGCTATAAAGAAAAACTTAGTTGAGCATCTTGCTTCAATTAACTAAAACCCTTGAAATTCATCAAAAAAAAAAAAAATCCAAAATAGTAATCCTCTTTCGCCATCCATGTGAAAACACAACCCAAGGGATCCCACAAGGTGGGAGTGCTTCCAACTCCTATTGATCTTCCATTGCTTAGCATCTCATAGGGTCAGGTTCTATGAAAGCAAACCAGGAGAGATTCTTTCCCGTGAGGCATTGACACACACAATCAACCTAGGAAACTCACTGCCATGTGATGATTCACAGACAACAGTAGGATTCAAAAAATATTTAGAAATGTATCTGAATAAGAATGTTTGCAGTTATACTAGCTAAGAGAAAGCTGTATGAAGCACATCAACCCTCATCAGATCAGAGACAATCACTATTTGCCTGCCATTAGTAAGAAACTCACCTAATTTCCCATCTTGTGGGGTTTTAGTATCTGGTAATGGCCACTGTCAGAGACAGGACACTTAACTAGATTAACTAATGGTCTATCTGGTATGACAATCTTTTTATCAGTAGTAGTCTCAGAGTTCATTTTCTAATCTTGCCTATACCAGCTCAAATGAGATCAAAATGTGGCCTGAGCAGATATTAATAGTACCACGGAAGCTTTTATTTTTTGCACTTAGAGTTCCCATGTCCCTTTAATATTTTTTGCCTGTTATACCACCTTTCATTGGTAAAAGTATTTTTAAAAACACAGATTGGCAGTTATGTTAATTTCAAATTTACAAATAACTACACAGCATAGGATAATCCAAGATTAAAAGCGGAATGAATGGAATACCTATTTTTGTCATTCTGGCCTAGCAAATCTGTTACCCTCCCAATTATTTCAGCATCTGTGCAGCATTTCGCCCTTCAAGCCTTAGAATACATAAAGCGCCCCTCCTATTTCAGGGCCTTAAAATGATGGAATCAAATATGACAATGGAGGACAGCTCTGATGTAAGTGTGGAGGTGAATTTGTCATTCCAGTTTGTGCTCTGCAAGGAGGTTGGAGAACAGACTGTGACAGGTCATTGCGTAAGAAAAGCACCACCTGACCCTGGTTTAAAGGGACAGCAGTGTACACCACTGCTTTATAATTGCAGGTCCAGGTCTCCCAAACAGGCTCTGTGCTGACTGAGCAGACTGGCTCCAAGTCAACAAGGGGGAAGCAAACAATTGAAAAGGCATTTCATCATCTGTGCTCTTCAAAATAGGAAGCATCTTTACACTCGAAAGAAACGCTTAGTAGGTCTTTTCATCAGATGTCAAACTGAATTACTTTTTTACTGAATTACAAATAGCTTTGAAAAGTCTATGTTATTGACACTGCTGGAAACTGCTCTGATCACAACAGATTTCTCATAGCAACTCAGAACCTTTCAGAACACAAGAATTTTAAATTAATTTTTGTCTGATTTTTTTTTTAAAGGAACACATATCCATTGATGTATCTGAAGTCAGCACAGTCCTCTGCAGTAGAGGTTACTTAAGCTATTTATATTGCAGTAGTGTTTAGAGGCCTCAGTCAGGGCTTGGGGCATTATTGTGTGAGGCATGCATCATGAAAACACCAACAAAATTACAATCTAAGCATGTGACATGATACCCATATCTTGTGTTTGTCCTGACTTTTTCTACGTACTTCACGATTAAATGCAGAGAAGTCCACCTCCCTCTTGGCTGCAGGCAGCCGCTATTTTATGTGCACTGCAGCCTAACAGAGGTGAGACGCATACTGTGTACTCCCTCATGGAGATTTTACTTTGGTTCTTTCTTGTTTTGTTGTTTACTTAAAGTAAAGGTCATTCTGACTGGAAATATATAGTTGCTCTTTATGTATGGAAAAACAAAAGAGATTGATAACACTTGAAAAGACTCTGCCATGGCAAAAGGGACTATGTTCTCTATTATGATGTCCTGGTTTTATTGTGGAATTTGCCCAAGCTATGGTACCATGTAAGTTACCCAAGGCTGAGACTGGGTTGCTCAATTTAGAGGCCCACAGATACATTTGCTAACCCAAGCTATCTTAAACTAGGTAAGACACATTGCTTTCTGAGTGAGTCGAGTATTGGCATAGAAAGTGCCATTCAGAGGAGGGTCAATGTTAAGGTTCTGATGCTATTTAGAGAGTAAATCTACTTCAAAACACTGTTTATTTGAATAGCCCAAAATCTATAGCTAGAAAGTCCTTAATCAAAGAATCTCATTCTAACTAGTTTTTTTAAAAGTCTCTAACTCAGAACGCTGACCAACTTGACCTTTCTCAGGAACTAGAGATTTGATATTTGATATCTGTTTTTGATAGCTTATCAGCAAGTAAGAATTGTTGTTCACAATTTAAGACCTGTATTATGACCTCAGAAGGAAGACAAATGTTATCAATTTCCTGGGCCCATCCCCAAAGTTCACACAGAGTGCAAGTCACTTCACCTGCACAAAGTGTGCATAACCAGGCTTTCTGGGGGGGGGAGGTAAGAAGGTGCCAGGGAAAAATCCATCCCCCAACTTATATTTTAGATACTCTTATTACAGGTGGATTGTATATCAAACTTTTGCGTAGCCCAGTGGGCTAACTTACCTCCATTGCAGTCTGTGCTTTGCATTATATTCTGCCTTATTGTATTCAGCAGTAATGCAAGGAACCTACCGGCTTGTATCCTGTAAAACACTGGCTTCAGCAGTTAGCATGAGGCTTGAGGCCTACAAATTTTGGCATAGATAAACTTAGGTAACCCATAAGTTTTGAGGAACTGAAAGTAGAATGTAAGGGGGAATTTTGTCCATAATGACATCCGCCAACCACAGAAACATGAACACATGCCAGCTTCTGGAAGGTTTTGGATGGAACATCCAACCACAAGAGTACCATGGCAATGAATTGATATATATGATAATGAGGTAAAATCATAAATATACTAACCTATCGAAAAAGGATATCTTAACATTAGTAAGGGGAGGAAATACAAATAAGGAAGAGTGGAGAAACCCTTACTGAATATGCATTAGACATGGTAACATCAGCGTAACATATTATAAAAGTGGCATCCCAGCCTGTGGGCAGTAGGAGAGAGAGATGTAGCCCTTGGCAGGGACTAGAATGATGAGGCAGGTGACGGTGATGAGGAAGATAATGGCTAACATTTCAGGTTGTTCTGCAAGGGATGGTGAAAGTATGGATGTTCAGATATACTTTCTATATGATTTCTATCTACCTTACTGTGTTAGAGTGTGTGCGACATTGATAAATGTATTAATAAATTATTTATTTGTAAATATAAAAGAGTTCCCATAGTGTGAATGTGGGCACCTGTGCACATCGGGGTTCCCAACTATACAATAATTTTCATAAAACTGGGCCTGATTTTGGGACAAGAACCTGTCTACCCTCAAAGGGTTAACTGGGAATTCTTATTCATAAGCTATAGATCACATTACATTTGCTATGAGCAGCAGACGTGTGTAGGATAGAGGCTTCCACTGGAGATATAACTTCTCATTCTACAAGAGCATTTATTTATTGTGCTCCCTGTGATATGAGAAAAGTGACACACAGCTGAGACAATAGCAGAACATAAAACTTCCTTTTATATCTGATCGTATTTCAGGTTCAAGCCTCAGGTGTAAGAACACTGAAGATGCATACACTGTATGTCATGACTGAATGGGGATTTTTATGAAGCTTTCTCTAGGGGAGAGCTGGTTAAAAAATGTTGACAACATTTTTAATTTCAATAAAAGAAATGGATACATTTTGTCCCATTTCTTAATCATTTCAGTGCTGGAAGGTTTTGAATATTTTGCTCCTGATCCAGTAAAGCATATAAGCATGTGTTCAACATTTAAAGCACATATCTAGTACCACTAAAGTCAGTCATCAAAACCTAGTTGTGTAGGTTAGCAAGTGAATAGACAATAGAGTTCCGCTAAAAGGTTCTCTTGTGGTCGTATAGAATATTTAATTGGAGGAAAAGTCAGTTTCAGCACTGATTTGCAGACAGCTCCTTATTTCTGACCCGACTAATTCTTCTCCAGTAGATCTTATTTCCTACATTAGAATAATTGCTAACAGAAAATCTCAATGAAAATGAGACCTAAACGAACACTGTAAAATATTTCATAAGTGTTTATACACATTTCTAGGAGTATTTGCTTTGTGTGCTCACACCTTGCATGTTTAAGTCCCACTAATATTCTGGTACTTCAGGTGTTATTGGCAAAAAAAATTGATGGGAAGTACATTTCAAAGTTGCATGCAAGAGACTGTGGAAATCCATTTTAAAAAATGTGCATTCACAAGTATCTGCACCAGAAGTGTTTAATGAGAGAGGAGAAACAATACCATGTGACTTGTCTGACCAGTCAAATATTAGTTAGTTCCTAGAGTAAAAGGGAGTGGGGGGGGGGAAGAACTGTTAATTGACTAAATTTGAATAATGACCAGTCCTTTTCAACATATTCATAAATGATCTGGAAAAAGGGGTAAACAGTGAGGTGGCAAAATCTGCAGATGATACAAAATTACTAAAGATAGTTAAGACCCAGGCAGACTGCAAAGAGCTACAAACGGATCTCTCAGAACTGGGTGACTGGGCAACAAAATGGCAAATGAAACTTAATGTTGATAAATGCAAAATAATGCACATTGGAAAGTATGATCCCAACAATGCATATAAAATGATAGGGTCTAAATTAGCTGTTACCACTCAAGAAAGAGATCTTGGAGTCATTGTGAACAGTTCTCTGAAAACACCCACTCAATGTGCAGTGACAGTCAAAAAAGCTAACAAAATGCTGGGAATAATTAAGAAAGGGATAGATAATAGGACAGAAAATATCATGTTGCCTCTATATAAATCCATGGTACGCCCACATCTTGAATACTGTGTGCACAGGTGGTCACCCCATCTCAAAAAAGATATACTGGAATTGGAAAAGGTTCAGAAAAGGGCAACAAAAATTATTAGGGGTATGGAACGGCTTCTGCATGAGGAGAGATTAATAAGACTGGGACTTTTCAGCTTGGAAAAGAGATGGCTAAGGGGAGATATGATTGAGGTCTATAAAATCATGACTGGTGTAGAGAAAGTAGATAAGGAAGTGTTATTTATTACTTCTCATAACACAAGAAGTAGGGGTCACCAAATGAAATTAATAGGCAGCAGGTTTAAAAGAAATGAAAGGACGTATTTCTTCACACAACGCACAGTCGACCTGTGGAATTCCTTGCCAGAGGATGTTGTGAAGGCCAAGACTATAGCAGGGTTCAAAAAAGAACTAGATAAGTTCACAGATGGAGGATAGGTCCATGAATGGCTATTAGCCAGGATGGGCAGAGATAGTGTCCCTAGCCTCTGTTTGTCAGAAGCTGGGAATGAGCGACAGGGGGTGGATCTCTTGATGATTACCTTTTCTGCTTATTCCCTCTGGGGCACCTGGCACTGACCACTGTTGGAACACAGGATACTGGGCTAGATGGACCTTTGGTCTGACCCAGTAGGGCCATTCTTATGTTATGTTCTTATGTAGAAAATACAATCTACTTGCAAATATCTGAGAGAAAAAGGGGCTTTAAACTAATGAATTATTTGCTGAGCTATAATTAAAAATATATTTATAGAAATAATAGCTATCAAAACCTGTGTGTGGTCTCTTTTTTCTGCTCTTTTTTACTCCTTGTGCAACTCAGTGCAGAATGGGTAGATGATGATTTGGGGAATCTATATACAAATAATGAATTCTGGCCCATGTTATGAAATTCTTATATCAAGAAATGCCTCTATGTGCCTGTGGAATCCACTATTTGCTGTCAGGGCCTGAAGCATATATATACCATGTAAAAGACAGAGAAGAATTAAGCTTAACAACTGTAATCTGCCTGAAAAATGGATATAATAAGGAGGTTGGCTGCAGCTGGGAAAACCTACTTTCTCCAGCTTGTCTGCTGGGAGGGGGAAGCGGAGAATAGAAAATTCCCAGACAGGAAACAGAACCAGGAGACAGAGGTGACAAAGCAGGGGTTTTAAAAGGACTCACAGGAGAAAGAAAGGGGAAGGGTTATGGAAGGACAGGAAGCTTTGGACAAGAGAGTGAAATAAACAGGTATGCTTCCATAGCCCAGAGGTGTGTGCCTGGTTTGATTGTAGGGTCATCCAAGGTCAAAGCAAGATAGCTCAGCTAGAAAGGCTCCATGATTCTGAAGCGTAATCATGAGCTGAAAGGGGAAGGATCCTTGATACCCTCCTACGGGCTCTTCCCAAGCCCAGAGAACTCTCCAGAGGCTTTAGGAACTGAGGCAGCAAAATGCATATAGGTGCATTTATTATTTTGTATCAATCTGTGCATTTTTCATGATACTAAGTAAAGCATAATATTTTAAAATCCTGTGTAGTCTGTGTCTCTTTTGGCTCTCACTATCATGTGCCCCAAAGAGGTCAATCTAAGCCAGGAGACACTCGCTTTCAGTGGGATTCTGGGAATGTGTAAGAGCTGCTAGAGAGTCTTGGGGGAGTTTGTAATAGTCTCAGGACCGGGGTGAGGAGGGGGAAGGTGTGTGTCATAGAATCATAGACACGTAGGGCTGGATGTGATCGAGAGCTCATCAACTCTGAGGCAGGACCAAGTAAATCTAGACCATCCCTGATAGATGTTTGTCCAACATGTTCTAAAAAACCTCCAGTGATGGTGATTCGACTACCACCCTCAGAAGCCTATTCCAGGGCTTAAAGTATCCTTATCTTTAGAAAGTTCCTCATAATATCTTATCTAAATCACCAGTGCAGCAGACATGAGGTCTGCATCTGAAATGCATGCCTAGAGGCTTAGGCTTAGGAAGGTGCCTAAACTCTTTGCAGCTCCAGAAAGCTAAGGGCATGTGGGATTCAGCATTCAGATCTTCCTCATAGTAGTCTGATGAGAGTCTGACAGGGGAAGCTTGACTACATCTATGACAGTCCATAGCTATGGCTGCCCATGGGTAGCCAGCTGGTGCACAGGAAGTTGTGCACAAGCAAAGTGTTACAGAAGATACCCAAGGAATATCCCTTACTAAAGATAGTTAAGACCCAGGCAGACTGCAAAGAGCTACAAACGGATCTCTCAGAACTGGGTGACTGGGCAACAAAATGGCAAATGAAACTTAATGTTGATAAATGCAAAATAATGCACATTGGAAAGTATGATCCCAACAATGCATATAAAATGATAGGGTCTAAATTAGCTGTTACCACTCAAGAAAGAGATCTTGGAGTCATTGTGAACAGTTCTCTGAAAACACCCACTCAATGTGCAGTGACAGTCAAAAAAGCTAACAAAATGCTGGGAATAATTAAGAAAGGGATAGATAATAGGACAGAAAATATCATGTTGCCTCTATATAAATCCATGGTACGCCCACATCTTGAATACTGTGTGCACAGGTGGTCACCCCATCTCAAAAAAGATATACTGGAATTGGAAAAGGTTCAGAAAAGGGCAACAAAAATTATTAGGGGTATGGAACGGCTTCTGCATGAGGAGAGATTAATAAGACTGGGACTTTTCAGCTTGGAAAAGAGATGGCTAAGGGGAGATATGATTGAGGTCTATAAAATCATGACTGGTGTAGAGAAAGTAGATAAGGAAGTGTTATTTATTACTTCTCATAACACAAGAAGTAGGGGTCACCAAATGAAATTAATAGGCAGCAGGTTTAAAAGAAATGAAAGGACGTATTTCTTCACACAACGCACAGTCGACCTGTGGAATTCCTTGCCAGAGGATGTTGTGAAGGCCAAGACTATAGCAGGGTTCAAAAAAGAACTAGATAAGTTCACAGATGGAGGATAGGTCCATGAATGGCTATTAGCCAGGATGGGCAGAGATAGTGTCCCTAGCCTCTGTTTGTCAGAAGCTGGGAATGAGCGACAGGGGGTGGATCTCTTGATGATTACCTTTTCTGCTTATTCCCTCTGGGGCACCTGGCACTGACCACTGTTGGAACACAGGATACTGGGCTAGATGGACCTTTGGTCTGACCCAGTAGGGCCATTCTTATGTTATGTTCTTATGTAGAAAATACAATCTACTTGCAAATATCTGAGAGAAAAAGGGGCTTTAAACTAATGAATTATTTGCTGAGCTATAATTAAAAATATATTTATAGAAATAATAGCTATCAAAACCTGTGTGTGGTCTCTTTTTTCTGCTCTTTTTTACTCCTTGTGCAACTCAGTGCAGAATGGGTAGATGATGATTTGGGGAATCTATATACAAATAATGAATTCTGGCCCATGTTATGAAATTCTTATATCAAGAAATGCCTCTATGTGCCTGTGGAATCCACTATTTGCTGTCAGGGCCTGAAGCATATATATACCATGTAAAAGACAGAGAAGAATTAAGCTTAACAACTGTAATCTGCCTGAAAAATGGATATAATAAGGAGGTTGGCTGCAGCTGGGAAAACCTACTTTCTCCAGCTTGTCTGCTGGGAGGGGGAAGCGGAGAATAGAAAATTCCCAGACAGGAAACAGAACCAGGAGACAGAGGTGACAAAGCAGGGGTTTTAAAAGGACTCACAGGAGAAAGAAAGGGGAAGGGTTATGGAAGGACAGGAAGCTTTGGACAAGAGAGTGAAATAAACAGGTATGCTTCCATAGCCCAGAGGTGTGTGCCTGGTTTGATTGTAGGGTCATCCAAGGTCAAAGCAAGATAGCTCAGCTAGAAAGGCTCCATGATTCTGAAGCGTAATCATGAGCTGAAAGGGGAAGGATCCTTGATACCCTCCTACGGGCTCTTCCCAAGCCCAGAGAACTCTCCAGAGGCTTTAGGAACTGAGGCAGCAAAATGCATATAGGTGCATTTATTATTTTGTATCAATCTGTGCATTTTTCATGATACTAAGTAAAGCATAATATTTTAAAATCCTGTGTAGTCTGTGTCTCTTTTGGCTCTCACTATCATGTGCCCCAAAGAGGTCAATCTAAGCCAGGAGACACTCGCTTTCAGTGGGATTCTGGGAATGTGTAAGAGCTGCTAGAGAGTCTTGGGGGAGTTTGTAATAGTCTCAGGACCGGGGTGAGGAGGGGGAAGGTGTGTGTCATAGAATCATAGACACGTAGGGCTGGATGTGATCGAGAGCTCATCAACTCTGAGGCAGGACCAAGTAAATCTAGACCATCCCTGATAGATGTTTGTCCAACATGTTCTAAAAAACCTCCAGTGATGGTGATTCGACTACCACCCTCAGAAGCCTATTCCAGGGCTTAAAGTATCCTTATCTTTAGAAAGTTCCTCATAATATCTTATCTAAATCACCAGTGCAGCAGACATGAGGTCTGCATCTGAAATGCATGCCTAGAGGCTTAGGCTTAGGAAGGTGCCTAAACTCTTTGCAGCTCCAGAAAGCTAAGGGCATGTGGGATTCAGCATTCAGATCTTCCTCATAGTAGTCTGATGAGAGTCTGACAGGGGAAGCTTGACTACATCTATGACAGTCCATAGCTATGGCTGCCCATGGGTAGCCAGCTGGTGCACAGGAAGTTGTGCACAAGCAAAGTGTTACAGAAGATACCCAAGGAATATCCCTAACTATACCCCCACAGGTTTGGATCCTTTATGTATATACTCTTATATCATAGTTCAATCTACAATGGGAAGTAGATAATGTCTGTGCTTTGAAGGTAAAAGGCACTATATGTAGTATAAATAGATAAATAACTCCAAACAGCATAGACACCACCTCCATACACCCAGGAACTAAAGTCTAACAGTTCCCTTTTCAGGAAGACACTTCAGCAGATGAATAGGCCCATTGCAATCAAAGCAACTACTCATGCACTTAAATTTATCTAGGTGCTTAACTATATTCCAGGAAAATCATTAATGGGAGTTTTCCTGAACAGACGCTTCAGGACCAGGCTGCAAATTTGCAAATAAGCAAACGGCATATTTTGAACAAAGTAGATAGAAAATTCTACTAGGGGATTTATACTGCCACATCTAAATAAGTTAAGTAAATTTTGGCAGAATATAAACATATGAACAAAGACTAACATTTATTTCGTTATTTTAAAATAATGGCTGTGTGACATGTTCATTCTCTTCAGACTGGGTTCATTGAACAAAACTGTTAGCAATCACTTTGATGTCCACTCTCCGGAAACATGAATTTTGATTTGCATTCATTAAATAGTCTAATATTCTTTGGTTCAAAGTGAACTTTTGTCCACTTAAACACTGAAAGCCAGCTCAGCCAGGGACCTCTAAGCCACTTTATTTATACAAAACATTATAACAGCATTCTATCAGAACGGATTGTCAAATGTGCCCTTGAATATGTTTTAATCCACCAATTTGTTTCTTTACTGGTGGAAAAAATACCCTCCTCTTACAGGTTCTGAAATGTATTTAAATGCCAACATCCACATGCACTTTATTCATAAAATCTTGATAGTGAAAATTATTTCCTTGACAACGTATCCTGCTGTTCCACATAGAGTGTAGGTCAATTAATAGCATGGAAAAGAGATTTCATTTGAACAAGGCTCAGGTAACTCTCTCTTCCCTCCTCCCTCACCTCAAATACTTCATTAATTTGTCTCCTTTTTTAAAAAATGCACCTACTTCCCCAATGCAACAAGTGCAACATTTCTTCCAGCTTAAGATGAATGTTCACAGGTCAGTAACCAAAATTTATTTAGAAAAAAAATCACAGCAATCACGTCACACCTGCGATAAATCATTCATTATAACAAGTTTAGCATGGTTGGATTACTCACAGTAGAAACACATAACTACAGAGATGAGGTGGGTTGCCAAGGCCAGTGTTGAAAGTCTGAGTATTAAGAACATGGAGTATTCCTTATGGAGATGTCAATGCGGTATTCTCTTTGCATTTTTATTACGTTGATATGAATCATTCATAAGTAAAGGATACTTAAAATTGGTTGTATAGTACCACTCAATTCAGAAAGATGGGGTAAGTCTAGAGTCATAGATTTTACAAGCCTGCAAGTGTCTATGCGTGTAGGTGCTGGCACATTTTAAATTGTATGCTCACAAAGGGTATCTTGATGGCAGTTATCACAAGTCACTGAAATGGGAAAACCTAGTTTTAAATTATGCTTTCACATAAAAAGTTATAGAATAGGTTTTGTCTGTCTTCTTGTTGCTCCAGTTAACCTAATCCACTCTACATGCTATACAATTTAGAGTGCAATAACAAAAATCTTACTACCAGCTCAGTTACCTGTGAAAATCAATATAAAAAACAAGACTCAAACACGGTGAAGAAGAGTGCCACCCAAAAAAGGCAACACTGAAGAATGCACTGATGAGCCAAAGGGACGTTGCATAAACCCCTTATTAACAGAGGTGGCCAGGCCCCACAGAGGAGAATCTCAGCTTTCATTTGTTTTAAAATGAAGTTTCTGGTGCTTTTCATTGTGAAGATCAGCTTGAAAACAAACACGTGGGTAGGGTTGAAAAGAATAAGCAGCAGGGCTCCACTTGTGCAGCAGGAGGCTGAGGAATAACCTAGGATCACTTCCCACACTCACTTTGTTCATCCAGTACCCAACAGCCATGGGGCAGCTATTTCACATCAACCCTCCACCAACCAAGGGATACCGTCTTACCCACAACTCCCCACACCAGCTGGGATAAGTCTTGAAGGGAGTGGTTTGGAACCAATACATTTTTGAAGGACATTAATAGTTTTTTGGAAGAGAGGGAAAGCAGGGAATTTGGGTTTGGGGGGGAAGAAAGGAATAGCACTTTACCAAAGAAATGTTGCAAAATTGGAATTTTCCAAGTTGGAAAATTTAATGTTAAATTAAAATGTTAATTTTATGTTCTTGTTAAAATGTTAGAACACACTGTGGCACAATAGTGTAAGTCGTTCTCTCTGGGGACAGAATGTTTCATCCTCTGTGTTTCCTCCACCATCCCAGGACCTGAGTTGTGGTCTAAAACTAGACTCACATATATTCTATAATGGCAACTTAACATACTCCCAACAGAATTTCTTTCAAACAAAATTTGGACTCCAACAGAATTTCTTTCAAAAGCCTTATTTTCCCTACAAGAAAAAGAGATAGACCTTAGGACAGTGGTGGATTTAGAGTTAGTGGGGCCCTGTGCACAGCTTCATTTTTGAGCCCCCTCCTCTTGACCCAGACAAGAAAAAGAACATTCTTTCTTATCTCCTCCCCATTTTTTATTCTTTTTTTTCTTCATCCTCCTCTTATAAGTAATGGGAAGTAAGTGAAAATAAAGTGAGGTACCTTGATTCGGGCAGGGG
The DNA here is from genome assembly GCF_965140235.1 of Caretta caretta. Taxonomy (NCBI): domain Eukaryota; kingdom Metazoa; phylum Chordata; order Testudines; family Cheloniidae; genus Caretta; species Caretta caretta. The sequence goes on from NC_134214.1 coordinate 34,420,852, forward strand.
TGCAAGAGGGAGTGTGCAGGGTGGACTCTTGGAGGAAGTTTGGGTGCTGGGTGTGGGCTCTGGGCTGGGGCAGGGGGTTGGGGTGTGGGAGGAGGGGTGAGGGCTCTGGGAGGGAGTTTGGGTGCGGGCTCTGGACTGGGGCAGGGGGTTGGGGTGTGGGAGGTGTGCGGGCTCTGGGAGGAAGTTTGGGTGCAGGGTGCAGGCTCTGGGCTGAGGCAAGAGGTTGGGGTGCAGGAGGGGAATAGGGGGGCGGGGCTTACCTCAGGCAGCGCAGCTCCCAAAGCACACACACCCCTCCGGCAGCGGCTCCTAGGCGGGGCGGGGGGAAGGCATCTCTGTGCACCTCTGCTCCCATTGGCCACAGTTTCCAGCCAATGGGAGCTGCAGAATCAGCACTTGGGGCAGGAACAGTGTGCAGAGACACACACACACACACCCAGGGGCAGCAGGGACATGCCAGCTGCTTCCGGGAGCGAAGCAAGGGAGGCAGAACAGGCAGGGAGTGCCTTAGCCCTGCTGCAGGCACATCTCTGCACACCCCTTGGGGAGAGGGGGGCAGTGGGTCTCTGTTCACCGTGGGGGCAGAGCGCAGAGCTGCCTGCCCCCCACAGAGATGTGCCAGCAGCCAGCTGCTTCCGGGAGCGGCGTGGGTCCACTGGCCATGGCATGCAGGTAGCCTGCCTGCCTGAGCCCTGCTGCGCCACCGGCCGGGACTCAGGGGCAGGTTGTCAGATCTTTGTCCTGCATTTTGGGGGGCCCCCTGCTTTAGGGTCCAAATTCTGCTGTCTGCTGCACTCTGCTGGGCTGATTGGGGAAGTAGCCACATCTGGGCCATGCCCCAGTCAGGGCCCAGCTGGCCTGTATAAGAAGGCCAGGGCAGCCAGGAGTACACTCTCTCTCTGCCTTTAGAGGGAGAACGGCCTGGCTGCTGGGGAGCTTGAGAGAGTACCTGAGGTGGAGCAGGGCTGGGGGAAGGCCAGAGGGGCTGGGGAGCTCTGGCCTAGAAACCCCCCAGGCTGCAAGCCTAGAGTAAGGCCAAATAGGTCCTGGGGTTGCAGGGGGCAGCCCACGGGTAGGCAGAGGCAGCAGGTCCAAACCCCTTTGCCTGTGATGAGTGGCTGATACACTGCAGTCTGCCCAGGGAGCGGGGCTAAGCAAGGACTGACAGTAGCCAAGATTGAGATGAAGTGGGGATAGTGGGTGGGGGGTTCCCCTGGGTGGGGAGACCCTGAGACTGAGGGGTTACTGCCAGAGGGGCAGCACCCCAGACAAAGGGGCACCGGGTCCGGGAGGGACATGGGGGCCAGTGACAGGCGGATCACCAGAAGGCAGAGGGCGCTCTGGAGGCTGGTGGGCTAATTCCCAAGGACGACCAGCAGGAGGTGCCAGCAGATGAGTCTGCACCCGGTTACAGGGATTTAAATTCAATTACGATATTTATGAAGCAGTCTTATTTATTGGATATTAAAAGCCAGTGGTGCAAGTGGAATCCATTTCTTAACAGTATGATGGGAATATCTGAGGGCAGCATTTGGTCCTAAATCAAGATCTGCCCCCATTCTACTACCCATTTTGGTACAGTGTAAGAAAGCAGTACTGTACTATATCTAAAGATGGATTTGCTTGATTTATTTCTCCTGCCTAGTGTCTCTCAATGTAAATCTATGCTGTTGAAAACTGTCACATTAGTTTGCCCTTTCCCAAAGTCTTTCCATTTATGCTCGTCTCTTTCTTTTTTTCCTGCTAATGAAGTGCTCTGTAGCTATTCCCTATTACAGACATACACTCTTTATTGCTTCCAATGTTGAGCAATGACTTAGTTCCACTCACACTATGCAGTCTCTCCAAGGTCTCATCTTTGTTATGATCAAACCTACCAGTACGTGTCTGGTTCTTAGCTCTGACTAAAAAGCCAGGAGTTTACAAATTTAAGGGGGGGGGGGGGAAAGAAGTATGGAAGACATTCAGACATGAAAACAACAAGGAGTCTGGTGCCACCTTAAAAACTAACAGATTTATTTGGGCATAAGCTTTTGTGGGTAAAAAATCCATTTCAGATGCGTGGAGTGAAAATTACAGACGCAGGCATAAATATACTGACACATGAAGAGAAGGGAGTTACCTTACAAGAGGTAAGAGAGAACCAGCATTGACAGGACCAATTCAGTTAGGGTGGATGTGGTCCACTCCCAATAATTGATGAGGAGGTCTCAATACCAAGAGAGGGAAAATTGCTTTTGTAGTGAGCCAGCCACTCCCAGTCCCTATTCAAGTCCAAATTAACGGTGTTAAGTTTGCAAATGAATTGAAGTGCTACAGTTTCTCTTTGAAATCTGTTTTTGAAGTTTTTTTTGTTATAGAATGTCCAGGGAGACTGAAGTGTTCTCCTACCAAAAGCCAGTATGTTACCATTCCTGATGTCTGATCTAAAGTGATCATCAAGTTGGGCCATTTCCAGCACAAGATCAAATCCGCACAGACACACCCCTGGAACCCCGACCTGGGATATTCTATCTACTACCCCAGATCCATAAACCTGGAAATCCTGGGCGCCCCATCATCTCAGGCATTGGCACCCTGACAGCAGGATTGTCTGGCTATGTAGACTCCCTCCTCAGGCCCTATGCTACCAGCACTCCCAGCTACCTTCGAGACACCACTGACTTCCTGAGGAAACTTCAATCCATTGGCGATCTTCCTGATAACACCATCCTAGCCACTATGGATGTAGAAGCCCTCTACACCAACATTCCACATAAAGATGGACTACAAGCCGTCAGGAACACTATCCCCGATAATGTCACAGCTAACCTGGTGGCTGAACTTTGTGACTTTGTCCTTACCCGTAACTATTTTACATTTGGGGACAATGTATACCTTCAGATCAGCGGCACTGCTATGGGTACCCGCATGCCCCACAGTATGCCAACATTTTTATGGCTGATTTAGAACAACGCTTCCTCAGCTCTCGTCCCCTAAAGCCCCTACTCTACTTGCGCTATATTGATGACATCTTCATCATCTGGACCCATGGAAAAGAAGCCCTTGAGGAATTCCACCATGACTTCAACAATTTCCATCCCACCATCAACCTCAGCCTGGTCCAGTCCACACAAGAGATCCACTTCCTGGACACTAGAGTGCTAATAAGCGATGGTCACATAAACACCACCCTATACCGGAAACCTACTGACCGCTATTCCTACCTACATGCCTCCAGCTTTCACCCTGACCACACCACACGATCCATCGTCTACAGCCAAGCTCTGCGATACAACCGCATTTGCTCCAACCTCTCAGCCAGAGACAAACACCTACAAGATCTCTATCAAGCTTTCTTACAACTACAATACCCACCTGCGGAAGTGAAGAAACAGATTGATAGAGCCAGAAGAGTTCCCAGAAGTCACCTACTACAGGACAGGCCTAACAAAGAAAATAACAGAACGCCACTAGCCGTCACCTTCAGCCCCCAACTAAAACCCCTCCAACGCATTATTAAGGATCTACAACCTATCCTGAAGGATGACCCAACACTCTCACAAATCTTGGGAGACAGGCCAGTCCTTGCCTATAGACAGCCCCGCAACCTGAAGCAAATACTCACCAACAACCACATACCACACAACAGAACCACTAGCCCAGGAACCTATCCTTGCAACAAAGCCCGTTGCCAACTGTGCCCACATATCTATTCAGGGGACACCATCACAGGGCCTAATAACATCAGCCACACTATCAGAGGCTCGTTCACCTGCACATCCACCAATGTGATATATGCCATCATGTGCCAGCAATGCCCCTCTGCCATTTACATTGGTCAAACTGGACAGTCTCTACGTAAAAGAATAAATGGACACAAATCAGATGTCAAGAATTATAACATTCATAAACCAGTCGGAGAACACTTCAATCTCTCTGGTCACGCAATCACCGACATGAAGGTCACTATCTTACAACAAAAAAACTTCAAATCCAGACTCCAGCGAGAAACTGCTGAATTGGAATTCATTTGCAAATTGGATACTATTAATTTAGGCTTAAATAGAGACTGGGAGTGGCTAAGTCATTATGCAAGGTAGCCTATTTCCCCTTGCTTTTTCCTACTCCCCCACCCAGACGTTCTGGTTAAACTTGGATTTAAACTTGGAGAGTGGTCAGTTTGGATGAGCTATTGCCAGCAGGAGAGCGAGTTTGTGTGTGTGTGTGTTCCCCCCGGCGGGGGGGGGGTTGAGAAAGCCTGGATCTGTGCTGGAAATGACCCACCTTGATTACCATGCACATTGTAGGGAGAGTGGTCACTTTGGATAAGCTATTACCAGCAGGAGATTGAGTTTGTGTGTGTGGTCTTTGGAGGGGGGTGAGGGGGTGAGAGAACCTGGATTTGTGCAGGAAATGGCCCACCTTGATTATCATACACATTGTGAAGAGAGTGGTCACTTTGGATGGGCTATTACCAGCAGGAGAGTGAGTTTGTGTGTGTATGGGGGTGGGGGGGCGAGAAAACCTGGATTTGTGCTGGAAATGGCCCACCTTGATTATCATGCACATTGTAGGGAGAGTGGTCACTTTTGATAAACTATTACAAGCAGGAGAGTGAGTTTGTGTGTGTGGTTTTTGGAGGGGGGTGAGGGAGTGAGAGAACCTGGATTTGTGCTGGAAATGACCCACCTTGATTATCATACACATTGTGAAGAGAGTGGTCACTTTGGATGGGCTATTACCAGCAGGAGAGTGAGTTTGTGTGTGTGGGGGGGGGGGGGGGCGGAGGGTGAGAAAACCTGGATTTGTGCTGGAAATGGCCCAACTTGATGATCACTTTAGATAAGCTATTACCAGCAGGACAGTGGAGTGGGAGGGGGTATTGTTTCATGGTCTCTGTGTGTATATAATGTCTTCTGCAGTTTCCACGGTATGCATCCGATGAAGTGAGCTGTAGCTCACGAAAGCTCATGCTCAAATAAATTGGTTAGTCTCTAAGGTGCCACAAGTACTCCTTTTCTTTTTGCAAAGACAGACTAACATGGCTGTTACTCTGAAACCTGTCATTAGTAGATGTGCAGGTGAATGAGCCCCTGATGGTGTGGCTCATGTGGTTGGGTCCTTTGATGGTGTTGCTTGAATAGATATGGGGACAGAGTAGGCAACGGGGTTTGATCTGGCTTGTAGGTAGGATCTTGTAGGTACCCAGAAGTCACCTACTACAGGACAGTGGTCCCTTACAGACAGCCCCCCAACCTGAAGCAAATACTCACCAGCAACTACACACCACACCACAGTCTGAGCACCTATAAGATCTTACCTACAAGATCTAGGCACCTACAAGATCTTTATCAAGCATTCTTAAAACTACAATGCCCACCTGGGGAAGTGAGGAAACAGATTGACAGAGCAAGATGGGTACCCAGAAGTCACCTACTCCAGGACAGGCCCAAGGAGGAAAATAACAGAACACTACTGGCCATCACGTACAGCCCCCAACTAAAACCTCTCCAGCACATTATCAATGATCTACAAACTATCCTGGAAAACAATCCCTCACTCTCCCAGACCTTGGGAGGCAGGCTAGTCTTCACTTACAGACGGCTCCCCAACCTGAAGCAAATACTCACCAGCAACTACACACCATACCACAGAAACACTTACCCAGGAACCAATCCCTGTAACAAACCCTGTTGCTACTCTGTCCCCATATCTACTCTAGCATCTCCATGCTTCTGAAGAACCTTATGCCCAAATAAATCTGTTAGTCTTCAAGATGCCACTGGACTCCTTACTGTTATTGTGGTTACAGACTAACACGGCTACCCCTCTGATTCAGACACGACCCATTCTTACATACACTAAGTGGTGACAGAAAGGCCACCACCACTGTAGCCCATATTGGTGCAGCAGAGGATGGGAGAACATAAGAGCCTGCTATGGATCACCATTCACATAGTAGATCTTAACCACTCGCAGCCCCAGCATAGGTTAGAGCAGTCTGGGAGTGACACTAATCTACACAAGTTGGCAACAGACCTAAAGGGACCATTTGCTTATTCAGCCATGACCCCTTTCTCCCTTAGGGCTGGGTAGAAAAGGGGAAAGCGATACATGATGCAGCTATGTTGGCTCTGCACCAGCTGAGGGGCCCCCCTCTTGCCAAGGAAAATCTGGAGAAGGACCCAACCATTTGCCAGCTTTGTTAGTGCCATCAGAGCAGTGCAGAGGGGCCAAAATGCAGGAGAGTATCTGGCACAATGAATATTTTCAAAGCAACCCACTTCTTTTAAATACAGAGACCCCAGGGAGGGGAAAAATCCACAATGGATGCTTACACGTGGTATTATTATTGAAATGGCTGTCACTGGATTTCTCCCAAGGGAATATTTCAGAACAGGCTAGTAAGAGGTATATCTGTAGTGATGTTTCACTGCCATCATCTTCACTACTAGCTAATTGCCGACTTGGAGAAACACATTCTTCCACTGTCATTCCTAACACTGGTGGCAGGGTCAGTGCAAAGCCATAAGAGTGCTCCTTGTCAACCCAAGGTACAAAACACTGCAGAAGCTCAGAACTGCTGAACAATAAACAAATCTTTATAAGAAAGAAATTAAGAAAATTGTGACCACCTTGCTTAACAGTCCTTCAAAAGGTTATTTATTACATTAAGTAAAAGAATTTTTTAAAGGATTTCTGAGAGAGAAACCTACCTGCGATGCTATAAGAGGGCAGCAGAGTTTCCATTGTAATTCCATTGTGCAGGAATGGATGGAAGTTTTATATAAGGGTTCAGCCCAGACTGGGAGGATCTCTGGCAAATGATAAGAATCAGATTAGCCATATTAAGTAGGAAAAGGGTTAAGGAATACAGTGGCATACCCACTCATCTCCTCCTTGATCTTTTGGCTCCCCCACCTCCTCCAAATGACTCCTCCTCACTGTGCGGGGACATTTTTGTCCAAGGCCCTTTGATGGGGACTGAGTTGGGGGGAGGGGGATGTGGATTGGAGAAACTTTACCCTTCAGCACGTCTCTTTAGAAGTTGTGATTCTGCTTTCTTTGGGCTTTCTGCCAAGAAAATAGTAATCAGCAACAAATATTAAAAAGAGCAAATGGAATTTAAAAAAGAACTAGAAGGCTCTGCAGATCTAGAGTTACACTTCATGTAAGCTAAACTAGATAAGGCCTTTTCAGCTTAGTTACAGAGACAAAGCACCAAGATAACTTAAATAGCCTTGTGCAGATGCAATCCTTACTTCACAAATGCTGGTGAAAGCTGCTGTACTGACAGCACTTGATAACAGAGCCGGGCAAGATTCTTCACACAAAGATGGGGGGGGGTTGGGTTGGGGAGGAGGGTTTGCTGAAAAATGCAGATGCAGGTCAACCAAAACATATTACAAATTTGCCTAAGCATTTTCGCCCACCCCCGCCCAAATTTGTAGAAGCTGAAACAAAATATTTTGACTGATTTGAAATGACTCATTCAAATTTTACTTCAGTTTTATTAAATTTTAAGCAGGCAAAAAAACCAACACTTTGGGTTAAACAAGATATTTTGTTTGACTCAAATTTGAAATTTTGTAGACTTTTGGTTAGGCCACTAAACTGAAAAAAACGGCTCTACTAGAGAGCATCCTATTTGCCCATCCAGCAAACTTTCTGTGGATAATCTCCATCATTCACAAGTCTTTCAGCTGAGACTTCCAAAGAATGCCAAATGAAGAAACTACAAGATCTGTGTAGGAGGGGAGGGAGAAAGAGGGGACTATTTATCCTTCTCGTCTCTGATGCAAAGCATAGCCCACATGAGATCAGCACTCAACAATATGGGTTTGGGTGTAGCTGCAGTAGCTGTTCATTAGGCCTGATTCACCACTGTGTTACTCCAAACCAGTGTAAAATTGGAGTAAGTCTGAAGTAATGCAGAGCTCTGATCAGTTTTTCTTTAGGACTGTAACAATGGAGGAGCTCCATTGCACTAGGCACTAGAGAAATGCATAGTGAGAGACAGTCCCTTCTAAAGGGCCTGCCTTCTAAATAGAAAAGAGAGGGCAGGGAAACAGGGGCACAAAGATGAAGTGACGTCCCCAAGGTCACAGATCAGCAGCAGAGTAAGGTACAGAACCCAGGTCTCAAGTCCCACTTAGTGCCCTACCCATTGGGCCATGATTCCTCTATCACGTTTTCTATCAGTGTTTCATCAGATCTTTGTTTAACTCTTTACATTCATTCTCTCTATTGACTAAATCTGGATTTATGCCAGTGTAAATGAACAGAATTTTCCTTCTTTTTGGTCCTGCTTTGAGCAGGGGGTTGGACTAGATGACCTTCTGGGGTCCCTTCCAACCCTGATATTCTATGATTCTATGATTCTTTCCCCAGCCTTCCTTTAAACGTCACTGAAGTCATAGGTTGCAGTGCAGGCAAGTGAGATGTTTCAGTGGCAGAGGCAGGTCATCTTTCAGTGATTTTTTTTTAAATAAATTAACAGGAGAAAATCTGCTCAGATTGAACTTTATGTAAAAACACCCCTTCCCCCACCTTTCTTCAGTGGTGGAGCAAGGGAGGAATGAGGGCAAAGCATTTTAAGTGATTTGACTAGGGTTATACTGCAGTATAGCACATACTGTAAAATCCTAAAGGACTAGAAGCTGAGAAACTAACACACACTGTTGTGGCTTCTTTATTCAACTGAAAGTTATTTTTAAAACTAGAGTCAGCCAGGAGTCTCTGCCCCAGTAATGTAAAACTGGAGTTTTACAGCTGACATAGCTTACCCAATCATTTGTAAGAATAATTTAGAGATCTTGCAGTTTCCAAAGATCCTCTGGTTTACCAGAAACAAAGAACCAGAACTTCAGCTGATGTGAATCTGTAACTCCACTGACTTCTGGTCCAAAATATGTATCGCAATGCAGTATTACAGTTTTCTCTCTTGATTTAATTTAGACTAACAACATCAACTTCAGTGTGATGCTATTTTCTGGATTCCCATAGACATGACTAGTCTGTGTTCAAGTCATCTGGCTAAGCAACATCACACGATGTCAGAATGAAAGGCAAAAGTGAGAGAAGTTTTCAAAGACTTGCTAGATAAAGTTCATTAGCTGGTAAGTTATTTTTTCCTTTTTATCATTTGATACTAGTACCCACTTACATTTCTGGCCAGTTTGTCTCTCTCTTGGTATAATGGTGCTTTCAATTAGCAGAGATGGAAAGTAGGTTATGAAATAAAATTCTATTTCAAATAGAAAACTCAATCAGCAGGAAGTTAACAGCTGCATGTGCCCCTTTATGCCCAACCTTTGGAATAGTACCACTGGCAATGTGTAAAGGAGACAAGCTCCCAAACATAAAAATACATCAGGAATTTAATGAGCAGGGCAATTTAGATGCAAGTTCAGAACAAATCTGTATTCAATAATGATCAGAGACTCAGGGAACCAAACCAACTTTACCTAGCATTTAGTTATTAAGGACCAGATCCTGAGCCCAATTTGCACAGCTGGTTGGGATACACTAACCCCAATTGGCCACGTAAACTGGCTAAGCTAAGAGACAGACAGCCTACTGCTTGGAATAGGGATGGAGGGAACACCACCTACTCTACAAGATAAGAACAAGATAACTTCCCACACACTTTCTGCTCCAGCTGGAGGGAAAGGGGTGATTATTGCTCTAGAGATGGACAAAATAGAGCCTCTCCAGCATGGAGCTGTGGGGACAGAAATGGGCTGAGCCAAGTTCCCAAGAAACACAAATTCATTGCGAAGGCTTTGGGATTCATGGCAGGGGGGGGGGTCAACAGGCTTGCCTAAAAAAAAAATGTAAGATGACCAGTTGTTATCAACAGAAAAGGCAGACGTGTCCTCCCCCTATAGTAACAAACACTACTTGATGCATTTAAATAAAAAATAATCTGCATATGCAAAGTCCTTTTGGCAGGCTTTTAAATGTACAAATGTTTCCACTGTAAAAAACACAATGTGCAGTACTTCTACCTCTCCTTTCCTATGAAACATGCCTGTATGCCCCTCCCATAGGCTACCCTTGCCCACCTGTAGGCCCCTGCATTCCAAGGCATTTAGCACATTCTCAGCCTCCCTCTGCTCAGGTGGGGCATACACAAGTTACTCCTAAAGCTCTGTGTTATATTCTGTAATTAGACCAGAGCAATAGAACCATTGGCTTGTACCTAGTCTAATGGTTAAGGCATAGGACTAGAGCCATTGTTTTTCTATGACTGACTCCTCCACTGGCTTCTGGTATGAATTTGAACAAAGTTTTCAAGCCTGGGTGCCTAACTCTACACCTGGGTGTTTAAGTGAAGTCAGTGGAAAGCAGTGGTTTCTCCCCAACTGTGGAAAAAATCAGGTAATTTATTATTTATTTCCAGCATCACCCACCCCTTGCTAGATGTTTCCCACATATAAAAGATGACTCTGCAGAGCTTAAAATTGTTAGTATATAGTCTTGTTTGTCAGCCTGAGAGAGAATTTTGGGTTTGACTTTTTGATACATATTAGTATAAGATATAAGAGTATGAACAAAGGTCAAAGACACTGTGTGTTGCTTCTGCCCGGCAAGATGGGTTTGTTAGTATAATGGGAAGAGATAAGGAATAAAGCAGTTAAAGCATTACGGGAGTGTAATATATGAGCATACACTGAAAGGCTGCCTGAAGTCCTATCTCAAGGCAAGGTCAAGCAACCAGTCAGGAAAGGCAAGGAGGACTTGGGGGCAGGGACGAAAGGCAAAACACTAAAAGGCCAGAGAAATGCTTGCCCCTGACCATAACACAACCTCACTTCTCACCCCTCCCATGGAGTACAAAAGAGGTGGGACGAAGACCCCAGATCCACGACACCCAAAAACAGAACATGACCATAAGTTAAGGCGTGGGCCTGTGAGTGTGCATTGCAGGTACAATTAGGCCTGCTGAAGGGGTGGGGGGAGGGGATAGGACATTGGGAAACAAGGGGCTGCGGCATCTTAGTTACGGTATACATGTTTGCTGAAAACTAACCCCAATAAACATTGCTTTGCCTGCACTTCAGACTTCTGGTCTTCTGCTTTCTGTCTGCATAACAAGAACCAGGGGAGAGGGTGAAGGGAAAGGCCTCTAACAACAATCTAAATACAGATTTGGGTGAGTACATTTAAACACTTATGTTTAAAAATTGCAGACTTAATCTTTCTGATGCATTGCTACAAGTTTTTTTTGAACAGTACAAGAGACATCCGTGAGAGACAGATAATGTGTGAACAGAGTCACTTCGGAATATCTCCTCCCTACTGCACATTTGAGGTTCAATAACAGTATTTCACAGATTCTAAGGCCAGAAGGGACCTCCCGTGGTCATTTAGTTTGACTGCCCCCTCCTCCCCCCTAGAACATAGGCCACAGAACTTCCCCAAAATATTCCTACAGCATATCTCAGAAAAGCATCCAATCTTGACTTAAAAATTGTCAGGGATGGAGAATCCACTACAACCGTTGGTAAATTGTTCCACAGTTAATTACTCCCACTACTGAAAATGTACACCTTCTTTCTAGCCTGGATTCAACTAGCTTCAACTTGCAGCAAACTGTGTTGTTTGAACTCAGTCAGGAGGAGTTTGATGCATCTAAACAAGATGAGAACTTGGGTCTTAACATTCGATAGAAAAGGGACTTTAAACAGTTGAGGAAGAGCCTTCTTGAAATGGAGGGAATATGTAATCTTTGAGTTGACCTTATGGAGCTGTACCTAAGTCCCCCTACAGCTGACAGAGGTAGACATAATGTGTGTTGCCTTTTGGCCTAACATAAGCCAATTATTCTAATTATTCTTGTTAGAAATTGTATTGTGCCATTCAGTAAAATTTGATAATATTAAAATGCCAGAGTAGTGATTTGATATTAAAGGTGTCACAAGTTACATTACTTGTTGCACTCTGGCAAAAATTAAACACTCTGTGGACTTGTTGCTTTACAAGGAAATATCTAAAGCTGACACACAAAGTCACATACAGACTAATTTCCAAGTAATAATCAGAAGAAACATGATTCATATTGAAAGCCAAGTATTATAATCTGAGAATTATTGGGTGTGCTGATTAGCTAAGAGAGTTTATCTGTGTTTAAAAAAAAATAAAACTAAGGAAGATTCTTGCCTGGCATAACTATGCTGAAGCCAGGGGAGTGACAACAGGGCCTAATTTGGCCCATTCTAATTTTTATTTGCAAAACCAGAACAAAACAATTTGAGACATTAAGGAAAATTTGTTTTCCTTATGATTCACCTAACAGCAGCTCTGGGCTGTAAATCAGATAATACTGAAGTGAAATCAGTAGTTCAGTCCTGATCCATGATTTTCACAGCTTCACTTGAGAAACGGATTCTCAAAAATAACTAAATAACAGGTACGCAAAGCTTAACGCTCCATGCTATATTATTGGAGAAGAAAGATGGAGAGAAGCTTAATAAAAATAGTCATTCATCCTTAAACCATAGCCTGATTTCCACCTGAGGAGTTTACATGCTTCTTCCTCTAGTGAGAGGCACCAAGGACTTCTTTATGGTTTCCTCTGTTTGCAAGTTCTTTCCAAGCAAAGAGTGCAAGTCTGAGTGTACCCCTTACAAGACCGCCTGTCAAATCTCTTTAAAATACCATGCTGATTTAGCATCAAAAGCTGCTTTATGTGCTTGGGAAAATTACCTCCCCAGCAGTCCTCCCGTTGCTGCCAGAGAGTCTACAGTCCAAACTCATGCGAAAATTCAGGGAGTGACAGACATTTTTGAGGGGGTGCCATTCTCACATGAATTATTCCTGTTGGATAACCAGAGACCTGATCACACCACTCACTAAAAGTTCATGCTGAAACCTTTTGCCCTACTCAGTTTTCTTTTTGGGACAGATAATTTAACAATGTACCTCTACAGTGCATTCTTCAACCTGAATATTTCAGTCTGTTCATTCATACAGGATAAAGAAATGAAATTGCTGGGAAATACATTATGATCTTACCATGCATTTCATAAAGAGTGAAAATTATTAGTTTTTACTGAGGTCTAGCCTCTTCCTCCTCTGAATTAGTAGTTTCATCATCTTCCCTTCACGTATCAATTGTTGTTAAACTTCTAGTTTAAGAAGCATTCACAGTAGTTGCTCCACCTCCTGAAAGAGCCTCACAACAGCACTTCAGCATTTTGGATACCAGTAAAAGTCCCTCTAAGCCACCTCCTTTCTAAATAAATATAGATGACCCATGGCTTGGCCAGCCTTTGCAAATATGTTCAATCCCTCTTGTTTTGGTTGCATTAGGTTGCTGCTGTCTCTCCTTACCTAGCAAGTCTATTTTCTAGAAAGGTGACCAGAACTGCACACACGAGTCCAATAATATTTTCTGAGATATATCCTTAATACAATTTCTTCCAACATGCAGTTTGATTATTTCATTTAAGCATTCTGGAATACAATTAGCTTGTTTCATTCGCAGTGGGGGCTCCCTCAGTAATACAGATACAGTGTCTATCTGTGGCAAGGAAAGAGATTTTCATCTCAGCAACGGGCTGGAAGCATTCTAGCTAGAGTGCAATAGTACAGAGACCGATCTACAGTTTACAGTAAGGTAAGTCATGAATGTTACTACTAAAGAGGGATCCCTTCTGCAGGCAGAGGGGCTCACTGGACTTTCTAGCTGAACAGAATAATAGTAGTGAACAATATGTTTTGAGTTATGCAGCATAACAGAAACTAAATAGGGATTTCAGATGCAACCTGCTACCTTATGCTAGTGCTCCAGAATAAGACTAAGATGTGTCCTGGTCAACTGGTCTCCAATACACCTACTTTTTATAGAATAAGTTATTACTCACTGTGAGTAAGGGTATCCCATAAAAATCCTTAATTTTACATCCCATAAAAAGCCTTAATAAAACATTTAATATAATATGTCCAGCCGCATCTGAGTGCAGTATTTCCAAAAAGTTGTTTGCAAAACAGAACACAACTATCAGAAGAAGAAGAAAAAACAAGTTTTATATTTTATTTTAAATCACATACAAAATACAGTCAGAATAAAATTGTAACATTTCTGTTTTAAAGGGGTTGTAGGGAAGGTAACATTTTAATGAGCTACTCCCCTCCTGTAAAGTAAGGAAGGTCTATGGAGTAAATCCACCTACAATTAATTGAGTGCTCAAGAGGCCATTCAACAGGTGGCATTGTTATTACAACTGTATTCTTAAAAGACAGGAAAAAACCTTCAGCATTTTTAAAAAAAAAAAAAGAGCAAGTGCACTACCCTGAAAGAATAATGCTTCTCTGTTCATTGTTTTTTCGCCCCATAAAGAATTTGGTTTAAAATATTAAAGGAATTTAAAGAGTAGTGAGCAAATGGGGGTAGAAAAGAACTAGGTATGAATTTGTCAGAAGAGGAAGGAGAGATTACTAAGAGATCTGGGTTGCTAATAAATGAGACGTTAGGCCAAGGAATTAAGTGACTTAAGAAAAAAAAGTATGAAAAGCCACGATAACAAAGTTATTAAAATGGTTACTTTGTGAGAATTGAGAACAGATGGTGAATATCTGTGATAGATTGATGTTTACAGAATGGCTACATAAGCATGGCAGTGATAAGCAGGCTCCAGGCTCCTGATCAGCACCAAGGTTTACTTGAACAGCTTGCATGGAGCACACGCAGAACCAAGGAGCTGGTGCAAGTGACCCTTGCTCGAATGCAGAAACCAAACTGGAAAATGAAGCTCTAGGAGTTCCTACTTGTCATTAGGGGAAGTGATCCTGCTTCTATACTCTACTAAATAACAGCACCTTCTACTGCATGGTATCAGCAAAGCCTCCAATAACAGAAAACGATTTTATCTTTAACGTTACTCTTGTATAGGCCTCTCCTGCCTTCAGAAATGCGGTCCTCATGCTAATAATAATTTACAAAAGTGTGTAAGCTTGAAATGTAGTCAACATTCCACACCTGCAAATATAACCATACGTTATGAGTAGCTGACCAGTTTACTGATGATTCTGCAGGTCACTGAACCTGTAAATACAACTCCATAGGGCCTAATCTTCAAGGTGAGAAGTGCTTCCTACAATGCACCATGCACCCACAATTCCCATGGGACTTAAGGATGCAAGTGACTTGGCAGGATCATATCCTTAGTCTCTGAGGCTGATTTATCAGCCAACTCAATTGTTCCTGTGTTTCTGGACATGTGCTGCCCTGCTGTAAAGCTGGGTGGATAGTCAAGGGCCCCCAGAGGCAGTTGAAAGGCATAAGATTCAATGTGGACAGCTCTTCCTACCTGTGATTATAAGGGCACAACTATGGCTCATTTTGGGAGATGGAGATCCAGCCCCCAACTCCTAGCAATGGTTTGAGAGAAATTCCACACTGATCTGCAGAGATTTCCTTCCCATAGGCACTCTCAGATAGGTATTCCTGTGATACGGGATATGCTGGGCCATAGCTAATTGCTAAATGAATGTCTTCATTTTTCCTACTGTGTATTATCAGCTGCTGAGTAACCTACCATAGTTGTTTTCTTGCTATTACTTAATTACACTGCTATTTTCAAGTTCATTGTACCAGAGAAGAGTAGCATATTAAAATCTGCTTATTGACATCCATTTTAATGCATTTATTTTCATCTATGTTCCTTAAGATGGTAAAGCCCTACAGACTTTAAACCAGTCCTTATAATGCAGCGTTACACATAAGCAAAGACTATTTACAAAACACCCACATGGCTTTTAGCCTTGTAATTAACAGAGCTAATCATTATTTCTAAAAGCTCTTCTGTAAAGGAAGGCTTTTACCTACACACCGAACACATTTGTGACCCACTAGAGTGTGAGCAGATTTCATTCCAAGTTTCTAAGGGAAATTGGTAGGCAAGTCACACAGGTGACTTTGTGGCACCTTAGAGACTAACCAATTTATTTGAGCATGAGCTTTCGTGAGCTACAGCTCACTTCATCGGATGCATACCGTGGAAACTGCAGCAGACTTTATATACACACAGGGAATATGAAACAATACCTCCTCCCAGCCCACTGTCCTGCTGGTAATAGCTTATCTAAAGTGATCATCAGGTTGGGCCATTTCCAGCACAAATCCAGGTTTTCTCACCCTCCACCCCCCCACACAAATTCACTCTCCTGCTGGTGATAGCCCATCCAAAGTGACAACTCTTTACACAATGTGCATGATAATCAAGTTGGGCCATTTCCTGACAGGAATTCCTGAAATTTCCTGACAGGAAATGGCCCAACTTGATTATCATGCACATTGTGTAAAGAGTTGTCACTTTGGATGGGCTATCACCAGCAGGAGAGTGAATTTGTGTGGGGGGGTGGAGGGTGAGAAAACCTGGATTTGTGCTGGAAATGGCCCAACCTGATGATCACTTTAGATAAGCTATTACCAGCAGGACAGTGGGCTGGGAGGAGGTATTGTTTCATATTCCCTGTGTGTATATAAAGTCTGCTGCAGTTTCCACGGTATGCATCCGATGAAGTGAGCTGTAGCTCACGAAAGCTCATGCTCAAATAAATTGGTTAGTCTCTAAGGTGCCACAAGTACTCCTTTTCTTTTTGCGAATACAGACTAACACGGCTGTTACTCTGAAACAGGTGACTTTAAAACCAAACACAGACATTTTCAAAGAAACAAAGCAAGGACACTCTTGAAATAAAAGAAGAGTTTGTAGATATTCTCAGAATCAAAAGCTATGAATAGTAAGATACTTTATAAATATAGCCCAGACTAGTATAAACAATACATTTTTTAAAGATAAAGAAAGAATATATCCCTTTTGTTATGTATTTATAAGTGTCTGATCTCATTTTTGTGAAATCAGAGAGTACAGAACTGCTCACTGTCCTACCAATCCACTTTTGTCTCCTGAACTATCTCAAAGCAACTGCAAGACCCACATGTAGGAGGACAATCAATTCTTAACTTTTAAAATGCACCCATGACCACGGAGTCCCTGGGTGCAGATACATAGGATAATATAAAAGTTAAATGGTAGGCTCACCTACAAAACCATAAAGAAATGCAAATAAACCCTTCTCCATCCTCAAGACAAGCCCGAGCTTAAGCAGATGGGCTTTGCATCATACCACAAACACTATCACTGTTCTCGTGAAGGAAGTGAGCTCCAGAGTGAAGGACCCTCCACCAAGAATGCCCTGCGATCAGCCCCAAGAATTTCAGTACCAGGCCCTGCTAAGAAGAGGTCACTAGCTGACTTCACACTCTGTGGCTCTCGGTGGGAGAGGTAGTTGTTCCCATAGGCACAATTCAAGTTACATATATAGACAAGAATATAGCTGGTCAAAGATTATCATCATCTACGTGAAAACTTTTGAAAGTGAAATTTTGTTTTATTTGAAACTTCAGTAATTTTGTCATTGAAAACATTCATGATAAAATTAAGATTTGTTTTGTTTTGAAATTCAGGGGTTTTTCCCTCCCTGTTTTCTCTGTTTTTCGCTCTTCCCTCAAACCCCTTCCCCCTCCAGACACTGTATTCCAGTAGCAGTTGCACCAATGACAAATACATGGGTAATAGAACCTAGAGGGCTAATCTTAAAGCCCAGTGGGACACAAGCCTGACTCCAGCACAGCTGACCTGAACCTGACCTGAGTCAACTTGTTTTCAGACCTGACCTAATACTCGACTCCTCTCCTCCCCTCCTCTCCCCCCCACAACTCAGCTGTCTCCACCTCACCCTTGAGTCTCAGCTTGGTGGGGGCTTCTCATTCCTCCATGCCTGTGAACCATCTCCAGCCACCTCCTGCCTGTGGGGTTGGCATGGCAGCAGCTACATGCCGCCCTCCTGCTGGCTGCCACCTCCTCATTCTGCTGTGTGCACTATGAAGTGCCATGACTCATTTGCACACTCACTCCTCATTAAACACACAGCGTCTTGAGATGGCGGCAGCCAATGATGGCAGGCCACGCAGCCGCCACCGAGCCAACCCCACAGCAGGAGAAGGTGATCAGAGATGGCCCAAACCCAAGAGGGTCAGGTTATTTTCAGACCTGACCCAAAACCAACATTTGTAGTTGCATCCCAGCTGGTTGCAAGGCTCAAATAGAACCTCCTTTTCCATGGAGGAGGTTGGGGGGTGGGGGTTGGGCAAACATAAAAGAAAGGAGGAAAAACTACAACATTTTACCAAAAAAATGTAGAAAAAAAGGTTTTATTTTGTTTTTGTAAAAAGATTTTCTTCATCTGACTCTCAATCAGCTATATGCAAGATCCCATGCTGCTCATTGGCAAAACTCCCACTGAGTTCAATACGAGTCAGATCCAGCTTCTAAAGAATAATAAGACAGCCTTTAGTTTCACATGGGAGCATCACTACAGACTATGGGGCCCCTGTGTGATGTGGGTTTCAACAGCCAATCTCCCCAAGCAGCCAGGCTCCAGCTGAGGTTTCCATGTACTCTCTACGGGTAGCTGACTGCAGAGCACACCACAGTAATCCAATACAGAGGTTGGAGACCTCAATGAGGTAAGGCCAACAAGCAAAATAAGTGGTCGCAGTCAGGGTAGGAAGTGCAAATGAAAGTGGCACTGGGGTGGAGAATTGGGAACTTTTGGCGTGTACCACACTACACAATTCAGCCACTGTAAAAACAAAATCTCCAAATAATCTTCTCTACCCAAATTTTAAATTGCTTTTGCCATTAGTGCCTTCATGGTTGTTAAAGAAGAGAACATATATGACAGTCTGTAAGAGGTACAGGTCAATGCTGTCATTTTTAGCCTAATTCTGTTCCAAATTTCTCAGTCCACTGCTTGACACATTTCTAAATCTCCAGTTGACGTGCTCTGTTTACCTTGATAATGAACAGAAAAGGCTATTTATTTGTCTTCCCTTGTACTGTGAATTCTCCATAGGAGGCTGCTGCCTAGATTATAATCACCTCTTGCAGTTGTTTAAGACTTGGTTTTTACTGGTATTCATACTTCCTATATTACCTCAGCAATTTTTGTCCAAATAATTTGATTATGATTAGAGGTATTGCATGATTTTGCTCCAAAAATATTGTAGTAAGGTACTGTGCTCCATATGCCAGGGTACCTCTACTCTGTGATATACTAGACAGAGACATACCCATAAACCATATCATACTGTGTAGCAGCATACTTAAATCCTATTGACTATATGGAAGAACAGCATTGGTATTTCTCCTTTTAAGATTTCTTAATCTTACCAGTACATATGAAATTCTAGAGGTCACAAAAAATAGCATCTCCATTTCTGTGACACCACTAATTAAATGATGAAGCTTGGATCTGTCTTCTTCAGTGAAAATTAGAATTCAAGAGCAGATGCAGTTATGGAGATGCCCAGATATGTATAAGTTAAAAAAAAAATTAGGCTAGATTCTCCTCTCACCTACCTTGGGCTAATTCCTTTCAAGTCAGTAAAGATACACTGGGTAAAGCCAATGTAAATGGGAATAGAATTTATGGCTAAATAGAGTACTAGAACTTTATGCACTGAAGTATTGGAAGGTAGCCATGTGCAGCAATAACACAACAGAATCATGGGAACTACTGTGTAACTTCAGACGTTTTCTGCTGCCCGCTGCCAGTCTGGGGCTTTGCACCATGCCCATCACCATGGTATCTGATTGTCTTGCAAAAGATAAAGAGTAGTCTACATAGATGTGTGATTTTTTACATCTCTTCACTTAATCCAAGAATAGTATATTTATGTCCCACGTGTACTTTATTCTTGAAATATCTTTTTAAGTCTAATTTTTAAATAAATAAATAAATTCTACTTTAGGGCCCAGTTTTGCTTCCAGTGAAATAAGTGATTAATAACCCCCATTGACATCAGTGAGAGCAGGACCAGCTCCCTCCATTGCTTTAGGATGCTGATGGGGAATACCTGTTCCTGCTTTAAGAAACTTCTGAGGAAAGAGTATGGAAAAAGGAACATGCTTTATGTAGAACACCCAGAACACGACTGCTGGGAGCATTAGGTTTATCCATTAGTGAACCAGTATATTCATTTATTTTAGCAAATATTATCTTTATCATATTGTAATACAGTACTACTCTTTACAGGTCCAGACTATAAGTAGGAACATATGATACGTTCCCTGCATCAGATCTGGAAATTGTTGTAGTAATTATTTTGTCTTCAGCACCAGAGGGGTCCAACCAGCAGTAGGCCCTGAAATGATCATTTTAATTGAAATCTCTTTGAAAATACATTTCACAGTCCATACTTGCTAAGAAGCACATCTCAGCATGTGAACTGTCAGAGTGCTGGCTTGAGCACTATGTGGGCAGAATGCTTCAAAGACACCTCACTGATAATGGGACAAAGCTGTATTTTTTTTCTTTTTTTAAAAAGAGTATGCATGATGCACACAGCTGCAGCAGTAAAATGTTTCCAACCCCTTTTTCGCTTCTAATTTCTATCTAATCCTAAAGACTGGTCCCCCCTGCAAAGCACAAGTAAACAGGCCTAATTTAGGGGGAAAGCGTGGCTTGTAGTGGCGGAGTGGGAAAGGAAGAATCTTCCAGACCAGTGATAGAGGTTCAGACATCTACAGCTATGGTCCTGGCACACATGTGGAGCTTTGGACTGATAATCCATATACATTTCACAGACTTCATTGACCACATCTTGATCACTCTGTATGACCATGGTACAAAGGGAAACAAGTAGACTGTTTCATATGTAGTTATACAAATGCTCCAGTGAGCAGATAAGCAATACAAAGACATATGCCTCATTGTCAACAACAGTCTGTACAGCCTTGTCTAGGACAGTCCTCAGGGGCTAAATCCCCAAGACTTCTGTTTTCCTCCTTATATAGGTGTCTGTTGAATGACTAGGTTAAATTGTTGCAGCTGAAACTTGCTTAGTTCCCAGGCATTAGTAGCCCTTGGTAACAGACACCAATTTCCCAGGTGCATGTATTGGCTATGGTCACACAGACCTTAAAATGGGCCCTGGGGAAGACAAAGAAGAAGAAACCCAGGCAGCCTCTTGAAGCATTCAGGCAACTTGCCACCAGGATACAAGTTTCCCCAGCACATCCTGCCCCTCCCAGGGCAGACCCATGCTGGTTTCACGTCTCGCCCATCCAGAGGGTTTGGGAGAGTCACATTTGGCCCTAGGTAAATAGAATTGCTTAGTTAACAGACAAATGACAGTTTCTCGCATTCAGCTAAGGGCTGTTTTATCCCATTCTCAGCCCCATGTGGTTTTCAGGAAAGTTAAAGCTTTTGCACATATGGACACTTCTAGGGCCTGATTTTGCAGAACTGAGGCTGGCCAGTGAAACCTTTGCCATTAGCTTCAATGAGTACCGATATTAATCCTTACAATTCTCAGAAATATTTGCAATAAGCGTAAGACCAGGTGAAAAGTTAGGTAGGATCAGGCTCAGCTGAAAGCTCAAGACTCAGACCAGGATCCTAGAAAGATTAACTAGAAATATTTATGGTCATGTGTTGAAATCACATGATGTTTCTGGGTTCATGATACAGACATAAAACTTGATGGTTTCCACTGAGCATCAAATAAGATTTTTCATGACGTTGGAGGACGCTCAAATTCAGCATGAAACTAGAAGACAAATACTCACACAGATTGAAAATGCTCTGCAAGCCCCTGAAAAGCAGGAGTACCCAGGTTTGCACTACACAGTCTCTACGTAGGTGGGAATGACATAAAACCAAGATTAAGTAGCTGAGAAAATACCAAGTACAGCTACTGAATAATATACAGTCTTAAAGGGATGCCAATTTTCAAGCCTAGAAAAACCATATTCTATTTAATAATAATTCTGCCTGTGTGTATGCATGCCTCGTCATCTCATTCTTCTTATTAAAGAGAGCCGGTACATGAAAGCAGCATCTTTGTTTCTTAAAAGTTTCTCTATTTCTGCTGTTCCTTCCCCATCTCATTTTGTAATACTGTGTTTGTGGCAGAATTGTTTGAGGCAAATAAGATTTTTGTGACTTGGGGAGAAATATTATGAGCAGATGAACTCTTAAGAAACAAATATCCTGTTTCCATCCAAATGTTCCTAGTAATAAATAATGAGGAAAGGATAATACAACATTTTCCAGACTTTTTCTTGAATCATTAAAGTGTTATCAACTCTCATGATTTGAATCACAAGTCTCATGATATTGGACATTTTTCTGAAGCTGCAGCTCCTGAAGTCAGGTGTCTATCTGAAAATCTCAGCCATCATTTAAAAATAAAATAAAATAGAAAAAGAAGTTTCTAGCCCCCATAGTAGTGGAGAAAGCTTGAGTGTGTGAACCCGAAAGACTCTAAAATCAGAGGGCAAATATAAAGAGAACTCCAAATTTTAAAAGTCTCATGATTTTTAAGACAGCCTCATGAGTTTTGTGGGCTGAAATCAGGCTTTTTAAACGTTTGGGACAATAATGAACTATGCACCTAAGAATTCTAATGCAGACCTGTTCCAACAAAACTGAAAATAATACAGTTACACATGCTTGGTATAGCTGATGACCATGCCTTAGAAGATTCAGAGTTTCATTCAGTTTCAGACGTTCTAATACTTTTGATCATTGCAGATGTCAGACAGACGTCAGCAGTTCCCCCAAAGTGAGTTCATGAGGCAATTTCCTTAACTTGCCAAAAACAACAGCTTGTCATAAAAGACAAACAAAACAAGACTCCACACACAGTCACATATTGGTTATTTTTACCCTAATGTTCATGGGAACATTAAACAAATCTAATTTTCCCTTCACCAAATAAGCTGCCATACAGTAATATACACAAAGAAATTTAATTCCACAGAAATCTAAGATGGAACATGACGGTATTCACTGTTACCAAAGTTTGTGATTCTAAACATGTAAATCAGGAACAGTCCTCTTAGAAATAGTCTCTTGAGACCCCTATTGACAGTAAGCAAACAGTTCCTAACGAGCACGTATCTAAATAGAATCATATATTTAAATAGATCTTACCAAGCCATGATGAAGTACTGCCCTGCAACATTTATGTTCCAGCAGTGTTCAGCCCATCTCATATGCTGTATGTAAATGCTGACTGCTAGTCTTTCCACTCCAGTACAAGTAGCCTTGTCAATAAGGAACAATGCTGCCAAGTAAAGGATGAAATTATGTATATTCACAGGGTGGGTTACTTGAGAAATATTCAGGCAAACTTGTAACAGAAATAGATTGGTGGTAAAAACGCACACACACACTCTATAGGCAGAGCTGTTAGTGCCACTTGCAGTTAAGGTTGCCTGATACTTCCCATTATGAGACCCAGTTTCAGTTGCTTATAACTTTGTTACACTTAAACCATTTGGGCTACAATATTCCATGCTAGGCGACTGCTTCAGGCGGATTTTTTTTTCCATTTAGCAAGTTCAAGCAAAAACAGTTCAGCCATTTCTGGAAATGAGATTAGAGGAAAAATATGTTGCTCTGCCTGTAATCTCATTTTGACCTATATGCATCCCCCTTTTTTTTCCAGTAGGTTCATATTTTCCTGCTAGTATTCACCTTGTCAAATACGGCTGCCATTCATTCTCTTCAGTGAGCACATTACCCATTCCAACTATAACCAAGCTTCTCCTACAGAAGGAAACTTTTTCCTACTGACCATAGAAATATCAATCCTTCAGCAGGTTTTCCCCAAACACAGAGCTCTGTAATTATTGATCTTAAAATGGGTTTGGTGGAGTGCCTAACCTTGTTCTTTGCTAATCTACAAAGCCCTGCATAATTAGTAGCTTCCCTTTCTTCTCTGCTTTAGCCCCCTTTCAGTCCCCTGTCCAAGCAGCACAGAAACCAGCTATTACAGAGCACCATACCTGGAATCACTCCATTTATGCCCTTCACTCATCTCAGTGGGCTAGATTCACAAAGGAACTCAGGTGCGGTGACACTGAGCATTGCCACACCTAACTTTGCCTAGAAAATCACTGGGATTCATAAAGCCTGAGTTTAGTGCCTAAGATCTCTATACAATGAATAGGGAAAGATAGCTGCTTCAGAATGGGACTCACTAGCCATGCCCCACCTAAACTAGCCAATAGGAAATGCCAAGCCCAGGGGTGTGTGCTCATCCCTACCTCTCTTTGAGATAGATACCTAAGTCTAGGCAGGAGAGAGGTGCCTCCCTCTGTTTGCAATTCTCACCTGCAAAATTCTCTCTTAGCATCAGGGTGCCTGTGCCATTTTGGCAAGATGGGGTGGGTTATAACTTTTAGCCTAGGGGATTAGGTACTCACCCTGGATGTGGGACAAACCCCAATTCAGGTCCCCCCTCTGCCAAAGGGGGAGAAGCGATTTGAACAGGTATCTACTAGCTGTCAAGTGAGAGCCCTAACCACTTGCCTATGGAATATTCTGACACAAGACTCCTTCAGTTTCTCCTTTTGAAGCTGTTCCACTGTGAATGAATAATTTTAAGAATTCATTTCCTTAGTCTCTCACCTCCCAGGTGAGTGCTCTAACCACCAAGATACAGAGTCATTCTCATGCTTGTGTGCACTCTCTCTCATCCAACGATTCCTTCTTTTTTTTTAATTCAACAGCAGAAACTGAGGGAGCCTCACATTAGAATATCCTAGAGCCCAGTGGTTATGGCCCTCATCTGAGAGAAGACACAGCCCTGTTCAAATCCCTTCTCCCCTTTATGGAGGGGGGTGCATGGAATGTCTTGAAGGAGGGGTCTCCCAAATCCTTCCTGAGCAGCCTACCCTCTGAGCTAAAAGTTATAAGGGGCATCCTCCTCCCCCCCAGCAGTTTTGCATAAGCTCACCTATAGAGGGTTGATCCAGCGGGAGACCTCTGAACATGCTTACCAGATCACACTCGCTCAGTTCTGAGCATGCTTACCTGCAGGTGAGTTTGGAGGATGAATGCCTACCTTCCCCTGGTTCATGCATCATTCTGGGGCTGGCATCAATCCGGATGCCTGATGTGGGGCACCGGAGCATGCATGCTCAGAGGCAGAAACACAGGGGCCTATGGAATTTTTATTGCAAACATTTATGCACCAAGCGAGCTTCGGCACCTAGAGATTGCAGCTGAGCAGGGGTTTTGTGAATCCCAGTGGGGTCTGACTCTGGAAGGTGAACACCAAATCCTTTTGTGAACCTAGCCCAATGCCTTTTCCCAACATGGCTTTGGAATTCCCTACCTGGTCTTGTGTACTGTGCCTCTCTACCCAGGCCACCTTTAAGGCATCCCTCTTCCAAAATACTTATTAAACAGAGACCTACTGCAGTGGGAGGCATCAACTGTTTGAAGTCCAAAATACAAAGCATGACAAATTAAAAATACCTAAGTAAAGTGTAATCACCTCATCCACCAAGGAAAAAAGCAGCATGAAACTTCTTTTAAAAAATTGTGTGACTCACATGATTCATTCTCAGCTTTACTTGGTCACTGCTTGTCACCTTCTCCCATTCAACTTTGCCTTGTGGTTTTGTCAGGTTTTTGAATTGCTTTCGATAATGGGACAAAGACCATGGATGTAAAACCCGAGTACTTTCTTGGCAATATACAAATAATATGCAACCACTTCACTATGCACTCAGAATTCCTTTGGAAGCTCTCTGTTTACATTAACAGCAGTACCTCTTGCTTTCTCTGAACTAGTAAATCATCCCCCCCGCAGCAGGCCAATTTAAGCCCCTGGGAAATTTCTCTCTCTAATGACTAGCATGGTACAGCTACAAAACACCTACTGCTTTTAAGAAACAGCCTTTTTTCATTAACCCTTACTTCTCCTCTTTACCTAAGGACAGAGGACATATTTACCTTCTTTAGTTTACATTGGTGTTTTCATTTTATTTTTGGCCCAGCTGACCCAATAAATCAACGTTTTAATTTGAGGGCAGCAACTTGGGTAGGCGGTGTGCTCCAGATATTAAAGTGGGAGACTGGGAATCAGGTCACCTGTTCTTTAACCACAAAAGCCCCAATACTTCAAAGACTTATGCACACACGAACTTTACACACTGTGACTTCAATGGGATTACTCATCATGCGTAAAATTAAGCACGCGTAAATCTTTGTGGGATCAGCGACTATGTCACCCCACCTTGCTAAGAGCAGGTCTAGATGACACAGTGGTTAAAGTACCAATAGCTATTAGCTTATATTAAAACCAGCCCAGAGAGCATAATAGCAGCTAAATACTTTTGCTGTACTTATCACAGTTAAAGCAGCAGCTATTCAGCTGTCAACAACTGATATTTCTATTGGTCATTTTGCATACACAACCTCTGCAGGAAGATTTCTGGGCAAAACCCTGTGCGGGAAGCATGTACATTTCAATCACAATATGTAGTAAGATGTGAGTGTATCCATGTACATGAGTTGTACAATCATTGCATTCTGAGATGCGGATGGGAACATTGTTCCACTGAAAGAACTCCACTCTCCTGCAGGCACGTCTCTTCATTTTCTGTGGAACACTGTTAGACAGCTTATCATTCTAGGTCATCTTAGCTGGATGAGATGTTAATACTTGCTATAAAAAGCCAATTAGTTGAACAGAGCCATCTTTTTGTCAGTTCCCTGCTCTGGCTTTTAAAAGCCCATAATAGGATTTACTGCTCTACAGCTGTTTCTATAGGACACGTGTAAACGCAGGCCAGTGGACTTTTCTACAGCAAAGTAAGCTCATGTAGGTAGATTGCCTCCTCCAGAAATGAAACCTACTGCAGTGGGTTAAGAGAGAGAAGAAAACTCCCTAAGGATTCCCCCAGGGAATGGGGGCAAGGGGTTTCCCATGAAGAATGGGCTGGTCCCTGAGCCCCACAGGTTACATGGGAACCCTCCGTATGGATAGGCCCCACTGCAGCAAATTTCAAATGTATCAAAAGAATCCAGGTTCAGCTCTAATTTGCATTAGGTCAGATGAGTCTGATATATCATTTAATATTAAAATACAAGTGTGGAATCAAATCCTGACCTGTGAGGCATGCATTTGCTGAAGAGAACTTTCCACTCCCCGCCCACCAAACAAGCCAGGAGCAGAGTGGCACAACCATGCAAGCATGGCCCCATGGAAAAATCGTTGAGCAGATCCTCAAGAAAACCATTTTGAAGCACTTGGAGGAGAGGAAGGTGATCAGGATCAGTCAACATGGATTCACCAAGGGCAAGTCATGCCTAACCAACCTGATTGCCTTCTATGATGAGATAACTGGCTCTGTGATATGGGGATAGTACAGGACGTGATATATCTTGACTTTAGCAAAGCTTTTGATATGGTCTCCCACAGTATTCTTGCCAGCAAATTAGAAAAGTATGGATTGGATGAATGGACTATAAGGTGGACAGAAAGTTGGCTAGGTTGTTGGGCTCAACGGGTAGAGATCAACGACTCAATGTCTAGTTGGCAGCCTGTATTAAGCGGAGTATCCCAGGGGTCGGTCCTGGGGCCAGTTTTGTTCAACATCTTTATTAATGATCTGGAGGATGGGGTGGATTGCACCCTCAGTAAGTTTGCAGATGACACTAAGCTGGGGGGACAGGTAGATACACTGGAAGGTAGGGATAGGGTCCAGAATGACCTAGAAAAATTGGAGGATTGGGCCAAAAGAAATCTAGTGAGGTTCAACAACGACAAGTGCAGCATCCTGCACATAGGATGAAAGAATCCCATGCACCGCTGCAGGCTGGAGACCGACTGGCTAAGCAGCAGTTCTGCAGAAAAGGACCTGGGGTTACAGTGGATGAGAAGCTGGATATGAGTCAACAGTGTGCTCTTGTTGCCAAGAAGGCTAATGGAATATTGGGCTGCATTAGTAGGTGCATTGCCAACAGATTGAGGGAAGTGATTATTCCCCTCTATTCGGCATTGGTGAGGCCACATCTGGAGTACTGCATCCAGTTTTGGTCCCCCCACTACAGAAAGGATGTGGACAAATTGGAGAGAGTCCAGCAGAGGGCAACAAAAATGATTAGGGGACTGGAACACATGACTTATGAGGAGAGGCTGAGGGAACTGGGCTTGTTTAGTCTGCAGAACAGAAGAGTGAAGGGGGATTTGATAGCAGCCTTCAACTACCTGAAGGGGGGTTCCAAAGAGGATGGAGCTTGGCTGGTCTCAGTGGTTGCAGATGACAGAACAAGAAGCAATGGTCTCAAGTTGCATTTTGGGAGGTCTAGGTTAGATATTAGGAAACAGTATTTCACTAGGTGGGTGCTGAAGGACTGGAATGGGTTACCTAGGGAGGTGGTGGAATCTCCATCCTTAGAGGTTTTTAAGGCCCAGCTTGACAAAGCCCTGGCTGGGATGATGTAGTTGGGGATTGGTCCTGCTTTGAGCAGGGGGTTGGACTAGATGACCTTCTGAGATCTCTTCCAACCCTAATCTTCTGTGATTCTGTGACTGCTAGCACACAAAGACTGCATTTGATGGCACACATCACAACCTGCAGAGCAAGCTGCTCTCTTTCAAGGTAGCAGTAAGGTGCTCCTGGCACTGTGTCTCATCCTGTTGTTGGCTGTGAGCCAGTAGGAAGCCTCTTGGGCCATACACCTAGCCAACAGTGCTGTTCTGGTTCCCACACTCACGTATGGCTCTTGCTAGTATGGAAAGGATTTTGCCCTCTGTTTATCCTGTACTCTAAAAATAAACGGGGTGATAAGATGTCATAAATATAAAGGGAAGGGTAAACACCTTTAAATCCATCTGGGCTAGAGGAAAAACCCTTTCACCTGTAAAGGGTTAAGAAGCTAGGATAACCTTGCTGGCACCTGACCAAAATGACCAATGAGGAGACAAGATACTTTCAAAGCTGGAGGGGGGGAGAAACAAAGGCTCTCTCTGTCTGTGTGTTGCTTTTTCTGGGACCAGAGCAGGAATGCAGGTCAGAACTCCTGTAAAGAGTTAATAAGCAATCTAGTTAGATATGCGTTAGATTCTGTTTTGTTTCAATGGCTGATAAAATAAGTTGTGCTGAATGGAATGTATATTCCTGTTTTTGTGTCTTTTTGTAACTTAAGGTTTTGCCTAGAGGGATTCTCTATGTTTTGAATCTGATTACCCTGTAAAATATTTACCATCCTGATTTTACAGAGGTGATCCTTTTACTTTTCCTTCAATTAAAATTCTTCTTTTAAGAACCTGATTGCTTTTTCATGGTTCTTAAGATCCAAGGGTTTGGGTCTGTGTTCACCTATGCAAATTGGTGAGGATTTTTATCAAGCCTTCCCCAGGAAAGGGGTGTAGGGTTTGGGAGGATTTTTGGGGGGGAAAGACGTTTCTAAGCGGGCTCTTTCCCTGTTATATATTTGTTAGATGCTTGGTGATGGCAGGAATAAAGTCCCAGGGAAAAAGGGAAAATAGTTTGTACCTTGGGGAAGTTTTAACCTAAGCTGGTAAAAATAAGCTTAGGGGGTTTTTCATGCAGGTCCCCACATCTGTACCCTAGAGTTCAGAGTGGGGAAGGGACCTTGACATAAGGGTAAGGAGCTGATTAGAAGAAAAATGCAACAGATTGTTTCTCCTTAATGGCTGCTCAGAATTTAAAGATTAGAGAATCCAGTATGATAAGGTATAGGCACAGCAAATAGCTCCACCTATTATTAAGGTTGCCCAACACTTCCCATTACAGGACTCTGTTCTTAGTTGCTTATAACTTTGCCAAACTTTAAACTGTTTGGACTGAAATTTTCCATGGGGTGTGTGTGTGTGTAAGAAAATTTTAGGCAAAACAGTTCTGTCATTTCTGAGAAGGAGGTGTGGGGAAAATACATTATTTTGCCAATATTAAAAGTATTCTATTAAGAATTTTCTTTGAGTTCTACTGTCACCATGCTCTGGGGCAAGGTCTGAGGGTGGCCTTCATGTCAGGGATGTACCTTTTTCTGTTACTGTGAAAATCCACCCAAATTTTGCTAAGTTATAAACAGCTGAAAAATCTCATATAGATAATTTCTTCCAGCACTGAAACTTACCGGAGTGGGTTAAAAGAGGAAAACTCCACAAGGATCCCATGATGGAGTTTTGTCCACATTGTCAGGAATGGGGGCTGGGTGTGACCTCTGCAGAACGAGCTATAGGACAGGTCCCCAAGCCTCAGTGCTTGCATGGGAGCCCTACAGAAAAGATAATACAGCCCCAATCTGTATTATCTTTCTTTGAGAGAACAGCTAGGGCTGGGAGAAGGAATTGATGTACAACCCCTTGTTCCTGCTCCAAGCCTTCTGCCACCCAGTACTGGTCTGCCCACACCTTGTCGCCCTCCCCATGCACAGATCCCACTCCTGTGGAGAGCTCTCATGAGGTTAGGGGAAGAAAGGGCAATAGTGCCATGGACTTAGCTGACCCCTCACTTTAAGGCAGGAGGGGTGATATCTGTGTGCAGAGGACATAGAATCATAGAATATCAGGGTTGGAAGGGACCTCAGGAGGCCATCTAGTCCAACCCCCTGCTCAAAGCAGGACTAATCCCCAATTTTTGCCCCAGATCCCTAAACGGCCCCCTCAAGGATTGAACTCACAACCTTGGGTTTAGCAGGCCAATGCTCAAACCACTGAGTGATCCCTCCCCCCACATCTCCTTTGTGTGGATCAGGAGAAATGATCTGACCTAAATAGGATTTCGTGCAGCAAATTATTAGCACTTGCTTCGAGATTTTCCAGGAATGACACCATTTGACCATGTCTCTTCTTACAATAAAGGGACAACAATTGAGTTACAAGTCGCGGTACAAGATGAGCAATTGTTATTCCTTTTATACAGGTACAACCTCAACAGGTGCAAATAGGGTCTTGGTGGATGGGGAATAAGAAAACCCAGGAAAATAGGTGGGACTTGAGGGAAACAACATAACCCAGCAGTGCTGTAAGAAACATAGCAGTGTGTGTATTTTGCCAAGAGTCTCATGCCTGTATCAAGGTCATTACACAAATAATCTTCAGACCGAAGAGGAGTGCTTCTCATACAGTGTTTTGTGCACTGCCCACCTAACAGGATTTCACTCCACTGTGGAAATGAGAAAGTTTGATTCATTATGATGAAAAATGCTATCCTCTTATAGAACATGCAGGACTTAGCACAGAGTGTAAATAAAGGCACACATTTCTAGGACTTTGCAAAGCTTGTTTGTAGAGGAGGTTAATGTTCTGAACCCTGCAGTTTTATTTGTGATGGTTGGAATCAAACCATCTCTTAGCTGGTTCACTTGCAAATTTAAGCTAGACAAATTCAAACCTCCACAGGAATATTCTCCCAGCTTTCCTTCAGTCTAGCAACCCACAGAATAGTCATCTTCTTATCTTAAGTTAGATGCATGTCTGTGTGGAGTTTGCTGGATTCTCAGTTGTATAACTATCTTAGCTCATGGTTACGTAACTGTCACAAGAATGGACTGAGATTTGAACACCACACAGCTTGAACCCAAGACTGGGCATTAGGGTGGATGCAAACAGTCCATGCAACTCTACACAATTCCCTTTCCTAAAGCACTTGCTTTGATGTATACTTAGACAATTAGAGAAAGAGAATTCATGTAGTTGTTTATCACTCAAGCCTTGTCTATGTTTTTCATTATCCATCAATAAAACTTGATTTAGACAATTCCAGTTGAAACATTCCACCATCTAAATACCAGATCATGACTCATATACAGTATAATGAAAATAGTTCCAACAAAAGTATAAACAACAAAACCTACCTTAAGGTTTTTAGGGAACACAAACAGGATTATTTCTTGTACCTGATAATAAAAGCTGTTAAGGATAATTACGTTCTGCCTACCTAAATCTCCCCTGTAGTTGCAACTGGGTAAAAGTATTCTTCACTTAGTCTTGAACTATTGAGTAGTGCCCCTTTGTATTATTAAACTGCCAATGCCTTTTACCCAAGGGTAACAGCTTTTCAGTGGCAGGTGAAGTGATCTCTTGCTCTCCACACTCAGCATACACACACACACACTTTATACAGTGCTTTGGTCTGTTTGGATGTTCTATGAGTGTAGTCATTATCAATTTTTTGTGTTATCAATTAATCACCAAGGAAAATCAAAGAGTACAAATGACTTCAAATGAATCAGCAGACGATTTCTTTCTCAAGACATAATATTGAATTTCATATAAATAAACCAAAAAGGAAAGACATGTTGGGTCAGAGTGACTTTTTGTTCCTATATTCTCTATGGAAGGTGACTATGCAAAGGTCTGTTAGGATTCTAAACACTGATTTAGCCTATGGCTACAAAAAGATAGGCATACATTTAGTCACACAAATAGTACTTGTCATGTAAGTAGTCCTATTAAAGAAAAGGACTACTGAAGTTGTACTAAGGACTCTTAAAAAGACTACTGAAATTACTTGTCCTGTAGAAGTAACAGCTACCTGCATAAATGTAAGGGGTTGTAGGATCATAGCCTTTGTGATCATGATGGCTTTCCAAGGACCAACTAGAGGATACTGTAGTTGATCACCTGATCAGCAAACGGGGAAAGATTAAGAATGAGCTCTCAAAACTGGATACTCTCATAAAAAACCAACCTTCAACACAAACTTCCTCATGGCTGGAATTTACTAAAACTAGACAAGCCATTTACAACACACACTTTGCTTCTCTA
The DNA here is from genome assembly GCF_965140235.1 of Caretta caretta. Taxonomy (NCBI): domain Eukaryota; kingdom Metazoa; phylum Chordata; order Testudines; family Cheloniidae; genus Caretta; species Caretta caretta. Next base: position 34,453,454 of record NC_134214.1, read on the forward strand.
CAAAAGAAAAAGGACACTAAATTATCTAAACTACTACATGCCACAAAGAGCCACAGCAATGGTTCCCTTAACCCACCCAGCAATATTGTTAATCTATCCAACTATATTCTTAACCCAGCAGAAAAATCTGTCCTATCTCGGGGCCTCTCCTTCTGCCCCTCCACTCCCACGAACATGATACAGTTCTGTGGTGACCTAGAGTCCTATTTTCAACGTCTCCGACTCAAGGAATATTTCCAACACACCTCTGAATAACACTAATCCACAGAGACCTTCCTACCAACACTACAAAAGGAAGGATTCTAGGTGGACTCCTCCTGAAGGTCGAAACAACAGACTGGACTTCTACATAGAGTGCTTCTGCCGACGTGCACAGGCTGAAATTGTGGAAAAGCAGCATCACTTGCCCCATAACCTCAACCATGCAGAACACAATGCCATCCACAGCCTCAGAAACAACTCTGACATCATAATCAAAAAGGCTGACAAAGGAGGTGCTGTTGTCATCATGAATAGGTCGGAATATGAACAAGAGGCTGCTCGGCAGCTCTCCAACACCACTTTCTACGAGCCATTACCCTCTGATCCCACTGAGAGTTACCAAAAGAAACTACAGCATTTGCTCAAGAAACTCCCTGAAAAAGCACAAGAACAAATCCACACAGACACACCCCTGAAACCCCAACCTGGGGTATTCTATCTGCTACCCAAGATCCATAAACCTGGAAATCCTCGGCGCCCCATCATCTCAGGCATTGGCACCCTGACAGCAGGATTGTCTGGCTATGTAGACTCCCTCCTCAGGCCCTACACTCCCAGCACTCCCAGCTATCTTCGAGACACCACTGACTTCCTGAGGAAACTACAATCCATTGGTGACCTTCCTGAAAACACCGTCCTGGCCACTATGGATGTAGAAGCCCTCTACACCAACATTCCACACAAAGATGGACTACAAGCCGTCAGGAACACTATCCCTGATAATGTCACGGCAAACCTGGTGGCCAAACTTTGTGACTTTGTCCTCACCCATAACTATTTCACATTTGGGGACAATGTATACCTTCAAATCAGCGACACTGCTATGGGTACCCGCATGGTCCCACAGTATGCCAACATTTTTATGGCTGACTTAAAACAACGCTTCCTCAGCTCTCGTCCCCTAATGCCCCTACTCTACTTGCACTATATTGATGACATCTTCATCATCTGGACCCATGGAAAAGAAGCCCTTGAGGAATGCCACCATGGTTTCAACAATTTCCATCCCACCATCAACCTCAGCCTGGACCAGTCCACACAAGAGATCCACTTCCTGGACACTACAGTGCTAATAAGCGATGGTCACATAAACACCACCCTATACCGGAAACCTGCTGACCGCTATTCCTACCTACATGCCTCCAGCTTTCACCCAGACCACACCATACAATCCATTGTCTACAGCCAAGCTCTATGATACAACCGCATTTGCTCCAACCTCTCAGACAGAGACAAACACCTACAAGATCTCTATCAAGCGTTCTTACAACTACAATACTCACCCGCTGAAGTGAAGAAACAGATTGACAGAGCCAGAAGAGTACGCAGAACTCACCTACTACAGGACAGGCCCAACAAAGAAAATAACAGAACGCCACTAGCCATCACCTTCAGCCCTCAACGAAAACCTCTCCAATGCATTATCAAGGATCTACAACCTACCCTGAAGGACGACCCATCACTCTCACAAATCTTGGGAGACAGGCCAGTCATTGCCTACAGACAGCCCCCCAACCTGAAGCAAATACTCACCAGCAACCACACACCACACAACAGAACCACTAGCCCAGGAACCTATCCTTGCAACAAAGCCCGTTGCCAACTGTGTCTACATATCTATTCAGGGGACACCATCATTGGGCCTAATCACATCAGCACACTATCAGACGGTCGTTCACCTGCATATCTACCAATGTGATATATGCCATCATGTGCCAGCAATGCCCCTCTGCCATGTACCTTGGGCAAACTGGACAGTCTCTACGTAAAAGAATAAATGGACACAAATCAGATGTCAAGAATTATAACATTCATAAACCAGTCGGAGAACACTTCAATCTCTCTGGTCACGCGATTTCTGATCTCAGAGTGACTATTCTTCAACAAAAAACTTCGAAAACAGACTCCAACGAGAGACTGCTGAATTGGAATTAATTTGAAAATTGGATACAATTAACTTAGGCTTGAATAGAGACTGGGAGTGGTTGAGTCATTATACTAAGTAAAACTATTTCCCCTTGTTTATTCCTCCCCCCTTCCCACCCCACCTCCCCCCCACCACTGTTCCTCAGACTTTCTTGTTAACTCCTGGAAATGTGCTGGAAATGGCCCACCTTGATTATCACTTCAAAAGGTTTTCTCTCCCCCCACCCCACTCTCCTACCGGTAATAGCTCATCTTAAGTGATCACTCTCCTTACGTATTTTTTCATGGTCTGTGTGTATATAAATCTCCTCACTGTATTTTCCACTTTATGCATCCGATGAAGTGAGCTGTAGCTCACGAAAGCTTATGCTCAAATAAATTGGTTAGTCTCTAAGGTGCCACAAGTACTCCTTTTCTTTTTAGTAAAACAAATGTTCTAATCTGACTGGTATAAAGGAGTGTTTGATAAATGGTGTAATTTACATATACTTATGGTATGTTATAAGCCCACACAGTGTAATTTTTTTCTTGTTGTAGAATGTGCCTCTTAGTAAATGTTTTCTAATGAGAATAACAGCGTTCATGATGTCATAAGAAGCTGAACATTTAGAGTTTGCTTCTGGTGACAGACAAAATGACAATTATGCTAAGAATCCTATTGAAACTGTAATTCTGGTCCAATTTTCTTAAAAGTCTGGGATAAGCTATATGATATTTCCAGAGACAAAAGTTGGAGGAAGGCAGTTGCATGCTTCATTTCTGCTCCTTTCTATTATTTTTCCTTTTTAGCTCCTTATGGGTGGATGGGATTTGGAAATACTAAAGAAATTAGGCTGACATGGGAAGTGATTAGGGCTGTGCAAACCCTAAAAATCCCAGCTGGCTTTGAGCTTTGTTGCCAACCCAAAATTGGCCTAAGTTCAACAATAGGTTCAGAGAGTTTTGAGTGAACCTGACCTGTCTTCATGGAGTCTAGGGAGGAAAACAAGGGTTCATTCAAAATCATGTGAAACTTGGTAGCTTCTGTGGGTTTTATGGTAATCTCTCTTTTTCCCAGCCTCCCAAACTCAGAAGTGAAACTCAAAAACCGAAACACACCCCAGAGTATCAGACGCCTTTCAAATGGACATTTCAGTTTCCCACAATTCTAAGAAATGATTCTATGCCTAGCAATATACCTAGTTCTGAATCATATGCCATAGAAGAGCATAGGATGCCTGGAGTAAAATACATTTTAATTCCTTGAGGAACAAAATCATGTAAAATTAAAAAAAATGCCACACATATATTGTGTATACAACATATGATATATATAAAAGCTATTGACAGAAAGTCTTAGAGTTTAAAAAAATATTGGAGAAAGTAGCAAACACTTCTGTGGCTGATTAAAAATAATCAATTAAGAGCAGCTGTTTGAAAGTGCTAAACTGAGTCCCAGTTAAATGGATTACTGGACAGAAATCAGATCCAATATCTCCCCTACCAGAAGCCTGCAAATAATCAAAGCGCTATTACCTCCATATATGCGGGATGTGTGTTCACACATGTCTGTGCATAGATGGAAACACACTTTATTTTATTTTTTTAAGAACCCAGAAATTAGATGCCTCATTGCTTAGCTGAGCATCTTGAACCTACAAAATTGTGCTGGAAAGAATGTGAAATATGCTTTTGTGTGTGACATATTTGACACTTCTGCTTCCAATCTCATTACGAACCAAGAAGTGTAGAAATTCACAAAGTGAAAGATAACTACAGTATTAAAAATATTTGGTTTCCGGTTCTAATTTGGGTTGCAGATTCAAATTTGTTCTTATGCAAACCATTTTCCCCTTCCTAGTTCAATGTACTTGCTTGCAGCCTCTGAAGTAAAAATGGTGTGCATGTCCTTGTCAATTAATAAAGCTGTTGCTTACTAGTTCTTGAATGTAGTGTCTTCTTTCAAAGGGTCTGGTCCTTCTTCCATTGAAGCTAATGGGAGTTCAACTATGACTTCGATCAGAACAGAACTGGGCCCTTACATCCAACAACAGGAAAATAATCCCTGCAAGATTTGCAATTATCCACAAGCGGAGTTCTGTCCTTATAATGTTACCTAGTAGACAGCAGTATAGAGGAATAATAGGAATGATTGCATGCAGGTTTGCTGGGGAGAGAGTTCCTTTAACAGGTATTTGAACTGTGTGTATGTATCTCCATAGAGGTTTGTGTATAAATGTATATTTCATACGTTAAAAAAATGATTCAATTAGCTGTGGTAGTACTAAAAGTTTAGACATTCAAATAACCTAAATAAGACATAAGTACAGCTAACTTGGCCCCTTCCTTACTTTCATTAAATTACCCATGGGAGCTCTGAAATGGGGAGAGAGGATCAGCTGAATCTAATTTTAACTTTGTTTAATTTGACCATTTAAACAGCTGACTGTTTTAACAAGGCTGTTTTTATATGGCTGAATTGGTGTTCCATCTTGGCTTTTTCTTTAAAAATGTAAGTATTCTGAATATCTATTTTTGTTTTGAGAAGTACCAAATTCATCTAAAATGACATTGATGGAAAAAAGTTAACAGATTTTCATAATTGCTGCTGGTGGGGACCTTTGAAAACCTGCCTGCTTCATTTTAGCTACCTACCTGGGAGCTCTTGGGTGCTGAGCTTGTTTGACTGGTTAAGTGAAAGCCATGAGTGCGTAACTTGCTTTTCTAAACAAACCAATCTTTTTGTGTTTTTTTTTTTACTCTTTATTACCAAAAAAATCGGGAAGGGGTAGTTTTAAATTTGTGAACAAGTAGCCTTTACAAATATATGACAACTACGTTGTACATGTGAAGCAGTTTGGGAAGCTAGAAGAGCCTAAAATGGCATTCTAGAGCCATACAATCTCTAGGAGATCTTTCTCTCTCACTATTACTTACAAACAAAATTAGCCACACTGGGGAAAAGTCTTCTGAAACTTTGATCAGTTCAGATTTACGTATTATAGATGAGTAATTATAGAGCACTAAAAATGGACTTGAAACACTGGCTGTTCCTTAACTACAGCAGAGCTGGTGGATGATTCTATAATTACAAGAAAATTGTACCTTGCCATTTTGAAAGGTAATGGTGTGTGATTTTTTTTTTTTATAACCCATGACCTAGTCCTTCCACCTTCATCCACTGTAACTGCTTTGAGAGATTTCTTCTTCTACATTTCGTAGTATCAGACTACAGCATACAGGACAGTCATTTCAGAATGAGATGAAATGGTCTTTGGCGAAAGAATTCTCTGTTTTTGCATATTGTACATAATCAAGCATGCTCGTGGTACTAAACCAATAATAAATAACGATATTAAAAATTGTGGTTCTAGTTGGAAGAATGGGCTGTTTTTGCTTTTAAAAAAAAGAGAGAATCAGAAACTCTTGTGTTGCAACTAAAGTTTACTGTCAAGATCACTGTAGCAAAAAAATACCAAAAAAAACAAAAAAAACCCCAAACAATTATAAAGAAAACAAAAATTTCCCAAAGAGAATCTCTTGGATTTAGAACTGATGGATCAGATGCTCAGCTGTTGTACGTTTGTAACTACACTGAAATGAGTGGAGTTGTGCCAGTTTATACCAGTTTATGCCAGTTTTTATATCAGTCACCATCTGCATAAAATTAACTAATAGAAAATAAAATAAAATGCTCATTTTCACTCTGATATGTCAGTATTGCCAAATGGAAACGTCTCTCTTAACTCTAGACCCTATTACTGAATTGTTTGCCTGAGGAACAAAGGCAGCTAACAGCATAGGTTCTGCAAAACCCTGGGAAATAGCAAAGTTGAGAGAGCTGTTTTAATGAAAATTTCTTTCTTTAAAGATAGTCCTAGAAACATATAAAATCAAGAATATAACCTCCCATCATCAGAAAGCAGAGGTGCAGCTGGGTTAACCTGCTGAGTACTGGAAAGAAGTACTAGAATTAAAATTATCCTGCTGCTCAGGGAAAGTAAGACACTGGTGTAATCAGCATCTCATCACTTGTAGAAGCAGCTGTGATTGGATTTGCAGGAAAATAAACAAAAAAAATCAATGTAAATATTTTCAAATTGCTCTGTATTTAAGGCAGAGTAATAATGTTGTCAACATAAACCAGAGTCAGGACACGTAAATCCAGGCTCCACAGAATTCCATTCCATTGTAGCCTCTGTTTGCTTTTAAAAAATCAGATTTATTGCTTAATGCCAGCGTGTTTTGAGTTGAGATCACCATGGCCACAGTCTGTCTGTCTCTCCTGGCCTAATCAAATTAGCTGAACAAATTGTGAAAGGGTTACCATATGTATGAGATTAAGCAACTAAGAAATCACGGCAAATGTTGAGGACAGGAGTCCATGCTGGAAAGTAATAAAGTCCCATCCCTCCACCCATTACTTGCCAGAAGATAAAAGGATGTGCCAGTCTTTGCTTAATCTGCTTGTCAGCTGAAATGACTTCAGAAATTAGCTTCTGTAGTGTTTGTATTTTAGCAGAGTAAAGAGAATCATCAAGAGGAGTAGGATCTTGATCCCACTTGGCTCTGGAATGAAATCCTTCAGTTTAAATGGATAGATTCCATTCACCTGTAAGACTTCTTGTGAACAGTTGGAAGAAGAAAACATGGTGGTGGGAGAGCTGCTAAAACAATGATTCATATGAGGACTTACATAACATTTGTTTTACCAGTAAGAGATGGTATCAACACACAAAATGCACAAACCCAAAGAAAGACAGCAACGTTGCTATTTGTATGAGTGTTGCAGGATTGGACCTAAATGTCACTTGGTCTTAAGGACAAGGGGCCTGATCCTCCTCTTGTTGAACTCAGCAGCAATACTCCCACTGACTTCAGTGGGTGCAGAAGCAAGCCACTGCAGCTAGTCTTCTGCACCCCAATGCTTGAAGCCAATCCCAAACCTATTTCCCCCTCTAAATGGATTAGAGGTCCCAATCGTGCAAGTCACTAATCCATGGCTTGTGCCCAGCTAAGATCACTTTTATATATCATTCAGGTAAGCTGGCTATTCTGCCATGTGGACATTGGTCAGTCCTCTCCAAACCCTGTTGCTACCATGCAGTGGAGTTATTTTAGTTTGCAAGGGTAAGTGAAATCTGAATCAGGCCCACATGTCTGTTTTAATAATTTAGAATTACCGGTTTAATTTTAAGTATGTGCTTAAATCCTTCCATATTCAGCTGAACACTTAAGCGTGTGCTTAGGTCCCATTGAAGTCAATGGGATACAAACATATGATTAAAATTAAACACATGATTAAGTAATTTACTGAATTGGGGTCTTAATTCCTGGAAAGGTTTCTGTTAACAGCTCCCAGGTAGGCAGCTAAAATGAAGCAGGCAGATTTTCAAAGGTCCCCACCAGCAGCAGTTATGAAAATCTGTTAACTTTTTTACATCAATGTGACCAATTAATTTAAGTGAATGAAAGGGAGTTGAGTTCTTCTGAAAATCTGGCCTCAATTCTGGGAGCTAAGCACTTTGGAAAATCTGGCCCAGAATTACTGCAAAGGTGCATGTGCTACAAGATTTAAGAACGTTATTGTAATCTTCAGTACTTTGTCAATAATTCTGAAAGAATTCCAGATAGGCTTTTCCAGGATAAAGGTGAATAACAGAAGGCTTCATATGACACAGCCCATATCAACCTATGCAAGACCATCAATGACTGTAAATCACATTTTGCTTCAGAAGGTCTCTTGGGATTTACAGTTTCAAAATGAAGTTCCATAATTGTCTTTTTATGAATAATTTACATGCACAAAATCCACGTTTAAAAAAAACTTTATTAACATTTTATTGCAACTTTACCTTAACGTATGACATCATATATTACTTATTCAGAAACAGATTAATATTCAAAGAACCTGGCTAAAGATTCTGACTTGGCTGCTAGAGAGCCCTCCTCCTCTGAGAATGCTAAAAAGGGTAACCAATTTTATAAGTACCTATCCTCTTTTTGGCTCTCCTTTTGTGTACATACTTGGTGTGACAGCTTTTTCATTACCAGGGGAGTCCATATGTTACTATACCACACTTCATTAGGAAAAGTCAGATTTTTCTAATAATGTGCAACAGAAAGTCTTGCTGCTAACAAAGAAATTAATTTATTGTCCTGTTGAAAAGGTCAAACCCCATATTTATGAGTGTAAATTGGGCCATCTTCCAGCTATTCCTTTGTCACTTTCAAACGCCATTTAAACGCAAGCATTTGATTGCACAGGTGCTAATTTTGCAGACATAGAACTGAAGCCATGTCTGCACTATGGGTGCTACAGTGGCATAGCTATGGTACTGTAACCCCATAGAGTAGACACATACCACTGTGATGGAAGGGGTTTTTCCATCACTGTAGGAACTCCACCTGAGTGACAGTAGCTAGGTGGACAGAAGCTTTCTTACATCCACCTAGCTGTGTCTACACTGGGTGTTATATATTCCATTTGTTATATATGTAATGGCTGCCTTCGCTTCCCCTCTAAACCAGCTTGGTGTTTTTATCAATACAGACTCCTTCCTCAAGTATGGCTTTTTGGGCATCTAGTAAAGCATTCTTAAACAATCCCCAATTATCATTCAATGTATTGTGACTTTGCCATCAGTAAGAATGAACACATAAGGGATCATCCAGTAGTTGACATTTTAAACAAGTACCTTTCAGAAGAGTTACAATTACTGTCTGAGCTCACTTTGGAACAGGCAATTCGCAACTGGCATGGCGACTGAGCTAAAGAAAAATGCAAGTCATTCAGTAAGCAAGTAGTGGAAGAAGTGGTACAGGAAATCACAAAGAAAAAAATTCCCATGGGGAAAAATTAAACATAAAAAAAACTTTTATTGAATTCTCTGGGCAGAAATGTGGCTGGTTGGTTACAAGGAAAACACAAGACAGATAGAGCAAAGTTTAGAAAGTTGTTCAGCATTGGCTCAATTATGCCCCTATGGAAGTCAACAGGCTGATCCGTTTTGAAAATCCCACTTTAGAAGGCCTACCCATCCAGTCCAAAGACAAGCATATACTGGAAATGTAAGAAAAAGGACATTGGGAGCATGTCTGTCAAACAGAGGTATAAATTAAATAAATTGCCAAAGGAAAGGCCAGTAATGTCTATTTCATGGATCTGTGCCCAAAGACAACATTAAAAAAACAGGCTTGGACTGCTCTCAAATTTCAAACTGTTATTTTCTCAAAAGTTATGAGAATAACTTGTCTCAGCTTCAATATGCCAGTGCAGAGAAAACACACATCATTAATGTAATTTGACAGTTGTAAGAGAATAAGAGTTGCCAACTGTCATTTAAAACTAATTTGTATAGAAGCATCAAAAAACCTCTCCACTTTCGGATATTTTAAAATACATATATTTTATTGACAGAGTTAATACATGCAAATAGAATAATATTTACAATCTTGATTCCAGTTCTTGAACTAGAGTCCTGTCCACATACAATACTATTATCATTTCAAGAACAAAAAGGTGAACAGTTACACTTCACGGTTTATTAGCAACATGACAGAGCTATTGCTATTGTTCTTATTCCACAATAATCAAGAATAAATAATTTGTTTCACCTATTTGGGAAAAAAAGACAAAACCTCACTGAATTTAGTAAAAATAAATAATATCCTGTTATAGCCACTTTGAAATATAATCTGTTTAAGAAGCTAATGTCAATACAATTAAGCAATACTTTATGTCAGGTCCAAACTACACAAAACTACATACTTTTAGAAACTAATACACCAGGATGTAACAAGATACTTCTTTAAAATAATCTCTGAATTATCTCTAGTTCTGCTAGCAGAGCTGGACTCCAGCTGTCCAGACTGAAAGCTTATTCCTGACCTCAATGTGCTCTTTTACTGTCACTAAATTATTGTGGGCTGATTAAAGTTTAATGACATGGTTACTCTGGCAGTGAGCCAAAGGCACTAGTTATCCCCAGGGGCTATCAATTACTGACAAACCCATCTAACTTTTAAAGACAACTTAACTGCTAAAGAAATACAGATGACCAGTAGCTATCTAGTTGGAAAGGCTTCTCCCTCCAGAACGAAAACATAGCAATTTCAGTCTCTGCCAATGATGCTAAACATGCAAACTGCTTGTAAGTCTTCTGCGTCCCACACAGTGCTCTCAAGGAATCCACCACCCTCTGGCCTACTCAAGTCCAATAAAAATTACACTTGTTATATTTTCTTTAGCTTTCAAATCTGAAATTTCTTCAGAAGACTTCTACCATGTTTATATTATATGATCTGTTTCATGAATGCAAATGTCTTCTCTCAGTATCTTTTCCCACTATTCCTTATGAACTGTAGGTTTCCTTATTATTCACTGCAAGATTCTACCTGCTATTGAAATCAGAGTAACTAGTTAATGCTTTTCTTCCTCTCCATTCTGAGGACTTGAAATATTTGTCTTTCTCTAATCCATTTTTCCAAAATAGGAATGTGAAGAAAAGAAACCAAAAACGATGAACCCAGTTGCGCACAATGCTAGTGCACAAGTGGTCCTCCAGACAGAGGCTGGACACAATGTCAATCCTTGCATTCAAGGAGTGCATATACAATCAGCACTCCCTGGGCCAAGTGTGGAGTCTGAACCCAGAACCTTCAGAGCTAAAAGCATGAGTCCATCTATGCTGCTAAAAGACTACGGCCCAGATTCACAAAGGTATTTAGGCTCCAAACTTCCATTGAAATCAATCCTTTGTGCACCTGAGCCTGTATTCTACCTAGAAGCAGTAGCAGACTCAAATATTTTAAAGAGACAGATTCACTTTCCTAATGTGGATTACACATGGACTGCTTCAGGATAAGGTACGCTGAGAATATGTCTACACTGCAATTAGACACCCGAGGCTGGCCCATGGCAGCTGGCTCAGGGTTGTGGGGCTCAAGCTAAGGGCTGTTTAATTGCAGTTTCAACATTCGGGCTTGGACTGCAGCCCAAGCTCTGGGACCCTCCCATCTCGCAGTGTCCTAGAGCCTGAGCTCCATCCCGAGCCCAAGTGTCTATATCACAATTAAACAGCCCCTTAGCCCAACCCCGCGAGCCCAATTCAGTGGGCACAGGCTGGCCACTTGTTTTTAATTGCAGCATAGACAGCTCATCTCCAGGCACAGAAAGGAGCAGACAGCTTCCTGTTCCTACACTGCACAATGGCCATGATCTCTATACTTCCTGGAGCTTCTGCTTGGAGGCTGATGAATTCATTGGTGCTACTTTGAATTTACACCAGTAAAAATAAAAAGCAGCTTCCTGAATTTGCATGTAAATTAGTCACTTAAACTGATAGCATATAAGTATAACCTCAAAAATTTCACTTACAGATTAGAAGTCATGACCTAGGGAATGATAAATTACAACTGTCTTCAAAGAATTAGCAGTTTTACTACTGACCAATAAGAGATGAATATTGATTTTGTGCAAAAATTTTATATCCTACATCTTCTTTAGAAAATTAACACATTACCACTACCTCCTTTCAAATGTTTTATTTACCCTGACAGGTTTTTGAAAAGAAGTAATCATGTCAGCACATCTCCAGCAAAGAAAAGCTTTTGCTCTTCTGATTTCAGACAAAAATCATTCCTCCCTGCCCCAGGGTAATGATGCCATTTGTCAACATTGATTTAATTGACAGAAACAGATTAAAATTCTCCTCCCCTATATGGCTGGAGTAATTCCGCTGATCAGGTACCAGCAGAAGAATCTACCCCATCATATTTAACAATTAGCTAGACAGGGAGTCAGTGGACGGCAAGCTGAGATGTAAAGCTACAGTGCACTAGAGTGCCATGCACTAACCCTGCTGCCACACACTGAAAGCTCCTTAGTGGGCTTTGACCTCCTCCCATTTGAAATGGAAATTTTTAGTACAACAGGGTCCATATGGCCTGACTGCATACAGAACGCTAGTGAGCTGTAGATTTATGCCCCAGCTTGGCACATACTACCTCTCCATCTAGATGAGCCTGATGCAAACTTTAGAAGAGTTTCACAAATTTACCATAGTTCTCTTTCTCTGGGCAGCGGGTAGCTGGGATTCATGAGCAAGTGTTAGTCAGTGGCTTCTGTGACGCTATCACATAACCTCTGATATACAGATTGTTTCTGTGGGTTGTTGAGTAATGAACCAATAGATCTTTAAATCTTTATTTTGAAAAATTAGATAATAGTTTTAAAATTTACAAAAATGTATTTAAAATTATAAGATATCAACTAGACATTTTGGGGAGACACTGGAAAAATATCTGCAATTCCTTTGGGCAACAATTCAGAAAAGCATTTAAGCATGTAGAATAGTTTTGCTTTTCTTAATCAGGGCCTGGCTGATGATATTTTCGTAATTCACCATAAGGCTAGTAATGGTTTGCAATAGAAAAAAACTAAATTTATTCTTTGAGTCATAGAGGTTTACATCAGAATGTCATAATCTTAAATTTCAAATACTTGTAATATAATTGGTATAATTTTACAGTCAGTAGCATGCCATCTATTTATGCAAGGTATGAGTTTCATGCCTTGCATGCCTCACTGGCTGTGTGTTGTTCAGCTGGTAGCCTGCAAGCTGGATTCATCCGGCCCCCAGGAAGGATGCTGCTATTTTGTGCACAGCGTGAGTGGCCTTGCACACACTACGTGTGAGGTCACACCACAGGGAGGATGTCATTTTGCATGATCAAGGCATGCAAGCGAGTTGATGCGTGCCTTAATAGAACTCTCACGGCATGCCACTGCTTACAGTTTAGTACAGTGGTTTTCAACCTATTTACCATATGTGGCCCACAGTGTGTTATGTGAGACGCATCCAATACTATCTGTATGGCCCTGAGGATGTCACCTGGGCCGCAGCTCTGTGCTGCTCGGGCCGCCGGTGGCCCACAGGCACAGCTTGAGAGCCAGGGGTTTAGTGGCAGGGATCCTGTTGATTTAATGACACTGCACAGCTGGACCCATTTTTGAATGTCGTCACAGCTAGCACTGGCGCCCACTACTGGGGGGTGCTTGGCCCCCGGCTCTGCCCCAGGCCCCGCCCCCACTCCACCCCTTCCTCCAAGGCTCCACTCCCCCACCTCTTCCCCCCACCAGTTCCTCCCCTGACCGCGCCGCATCCCACTCCTGCCCCCTCCCTCCCAGCCCCCCTGAATGCTGCCAAACAGCTGTTCGCGGCGGGCAGGAACATGGGGAGCGAAGGGGAGGCGCTGATCCACGGGGCTGCCGGAGTGCGGGAGGAGCCGGGGGGATCGGTGGGAGCTGAGGGAGGCTGCAGCATTTTTCCCTCATGGGTGCTCCAGCCCTGGAGCACCCATGGAGTCGGTTCCTATGATAGCTAACTACCGAGGGCTGATTTCCCCCTACACCAATTTTACAATCTCTTAACTCCATTGGCTTCAATGGCATTGCTCATGATTTACACCAGTGTGAGGGGAATCTCTTAAGACTGTTAGTTAAGAGAAGAAACCACATTTTAATAATCTATTATGTGCTATTCTTGGAGTTAACCATTATGCTAATATTTCAAACACATACAAGATCTATTTATAGATTCTTTGACTTTCAGCCTTCACTGAGGGCCAGATACCATAAGGTGCTGAGCACCCAAAATCCCATTGTCCTCCATTTCAATGGAAGTTGTGATGGACACAGCACTCCCATGGGAGCATTATCAACCCCCAAGAAGAAATCCCTTGGGAAATTTTAAGGCTTTTTTTTAAAGAAAAAGCCACACAGCCATCAGACTGTTCAAACTATTAGGGAAGAATATTTACAAGTTTCTGGGAATGCCCAGAGGTGGGAGGAATCTTCCCAATAAAAAAGGTCTGATTCTGTCCTTTTTTTCTGTTCACAAGTTGCCCAGGAACTGATCAAAGTTTTTGAATGTGTTAGTTAATCACCATCATAAGGATGATGGCAAATCGCCAAAGGACTTTTGAAGATCAAGCACCACCTGGCTTGGTCTCTGGGTAGGTCCTTCAGGTGATCTGGCTGGATATTCAGTCTGTGTCCATCTCTAACCATCTTATTGTGCCACCAAATCTTTTGGAGCCCATGTGATTGCTGGCCAGGCCGTGGCATTTCCTGGGAAACACGCGTTGGAATTTGTTGACCTTCCATTCTATGTCCATCCCAAGGAAGCTGCTGAAGTTGAACCAGTGGCGATAGAGGCAATTGCTGGGTTCAGCTTCAAACATCCTTATTTCTGATCTTCTCCTGCCACTTATTATGGTGCAGCTGATACTAAGAATACTTTTTGGCTCTCATCGGTTCGTCATTCATTAGTTGTAATTGTTTGACAAATTCCATTTTTAACATATCTGAGCCCAGTAGGTTCTGGTGACATACCCAGTGCCAATACAAACTTGAAAAAGTCCAACCATGGCCTCCTATTTTTATCTGTGCTCCAGGAATGGTGCCCTACAGCTGGGCCATTCCATCCTCCTTCCTGCCATTTTGCTCTAGGAGTGAGATTCTGGAGTTCACATTTCTCTTGACCATCTATGGGAAAATGGCCAGCCCTGGGGATACTCTGGGGATTAGCTTCAAGAATACAGACCTTGCCAAATCGAAACTTGCAAGGCTAGCTTCAGTTGAGCAGACTCAGCTGAGGTGGGATTGAAAAAACATATAGCATGGTTGTGTACCAATGTCATTAAATCTCTAGATCATCACACTATGAAGAAAATAAAAGTGATCATAAGTGCTGTAGCTTATAAGTTACAATAATGTGTCAATAATCATAAAATTCTTTTGAAACTGGCACTGTTATACTTCATGATCTTACTGTTAAGAAACAGTAACTTTCTTTTCCTGTGATGTTCTAGAGAGTAGGTTATGTCCTATCACTCTTGTAATTTTTCTTGGAAGAATTAATTTGTTTTATAACTGTATGCTTTACACTATTCTTATTCACATGAAAAAGCTAACATTGAACTTATTTCCTGATGTATTCTGTCCATTCTCAATATAAAGACAGGCTCCAAACCTTTTTTTTTTTTTTTTGGTGCAAAACGACTACTGTTCAATGTGAAAATTCTAAGAGGAGAATAGTAAAAAGGTAGAATAGATGGCAGTGGATTAGGGCACTTGCCTTTCACCTGTGGCGATCTCAGTTCAATTCAGACCTTAGATCCCACTTGAAATGAGTTTATTAACAACAGCTTTAGTCCTTATTGATCTACATCACCATTTGACACAACTAGCAGTCCCGTCTCAAAATAGTAGCCAAGCTTTAGAATTTCAGGAGGGATATAAAAGAGCAGAGTTTTTTAAAGAGAAGCTCCCACCTTGGTATTTCTGAAAAAAAGTGTACAGTTATAAAGCAATCCCATTTTATGGGGAAAATTAGCTAGTTATCAATGCCTCACTCTTGTGAACACTAAATTCTATGTATACAAACAGCCCCCGCCCCCAATATGGATACTATCTGAAGTCTACAGTTCCATAATCCTCCAGTGCTATGCATAAGCAGTTTTCACATCAGTAAAAGAGCCTTAGAGCTCTACTCTTGTTTTGACACTAATCCTGTCTTTGTCCCCTTGACACCTTCACAAGTGTGTCATGTTATTAAAACCATAAATCTGCTTTTGTTTTAAGTTTGCTGTACAGATTATAAACTTTCATTAAGTGTTTAGACTAAATATCTTTTACGATGTTGATTGGGCAAGAACATACAATAAATTCACAGCAACTACAAAATGAATACAGTTGCTTAAACAAAATCTAACATGTACAGAAATAGATCTATCTAGCTAGCTAGCTAGCTGATTTAAGATTGTGGATGATATTACAGTCTTACAACAGAATAACAGCACTATGGACATTGGTTGCTAGATCCACTGAAGCCCATTATGAGCATCTTTGGAACGGATTCTCCTCTCACACTAGTGTAAATGAAAACTCACTCCACAGAGCTTCCTCACAATGACAGCAGCGTATCAGGCACTTGGTCAATTAACAATAATCACCTTTTTAGACTCCATGCAGTATGTAGTTCTGAGTGGCATGGCTCTTAAAAATGTCAAACTGGATTTTGAAAATGATTTTCTCTAGTGATAAATGTAGCCACATTGTTCACTGGAATGTTTTAGTATGTTCAATTATGATGCAACAGAGAGAGAGGGGTGAAAAATTTGAAATTATGTTAATATTAATGGCCTTAATCCTGCAAACTCCAACATGCACAAGTAGGACTTCTTAAGGGAATAAGAGTTTACAGGATTGGAGGCTTGCTTAAATAAATAATCATAATAACTAACAATACCACTTTAAAATATTTTAAAAAGAAAAGCATTTGGCCAATTCCAGCACCAAAATCCCAATGAATTCCTCTGAAACTAATGGAGTAGCACAGAGTGTAAGCAAGCACTGAATTCAGCTCATTGTGGCTTTTACCAAATGGAGTTGCTCAAAAGCAAAGCACCTTGTTTTGTTAAGAAGGCCTGTGGGCCAGAGCCTACCATGGAGTAAGTCAATATAATCTCATGGAAGTTAATGAACCTATGCCAATTTACACCATCTATCAGGCCCAGAATTTTTCCAGGTGAAATATGTACAAGGAATACCCTCTTCAAGTGTGAGAAGAGAATATATTTCCAACTCCTTGCTCAGTTTAGTTTTAGGAAACATCTGAACGTTTGCACTGCGATATTGTCTCGTGGTCTTCCATCTTTAGGGCCCAGTCTTGTAAGAGCTCCATGCTGTGGAATCTCATTAAAATCAATGGGACTTCTGCATATGAAGCAGTTGCAAGAGGGGGACGGTTGGTTGAATCCAAGCCTGAGTTGGTAGGCACCACAAGTGCTTACTGTCTGATGACTATTGGGTGATTTATTAAATGAATTGTCCTCAGTTTGTTCCCTGCTGGACTCAGTCCATCTCCAATGGACATCACAAAAAGGGATTTTCACAACTGACAACCTTATTGGCATCCTGAGCAGATATAAAATTCCGTATAAAGATACAGAGTTCAGCTACATTAGAGTAGCAGTGTGGCGAAGATTGCATGGCTGCTGACTGGGCTCTACCTGTTAGGTGGAAACATATTTCAATTTAAAAACTGGCTTTTATTATCACACACACACACACACACACACACACACACACACACACACACACAGCTATGTCCCCATTTCCACAGGTTTCCATTTGTAATTTACCTGCAGAAGGCACCAAAAGTATGTATCAAAACTTTCCCAGTTTGTGAAGACCTTCCTACGGCTACTGAGTTGATGAACTCAGAACAAGAAAGGTAATTGCTTCCACATGCAATTAAACCCTTTTGACTTGCATACGTGTTGCTGGCTTTTCATTGTTTCCTTGACAGTTTAGCAAGGTAAATCCAAAATTAGATCAAAGAGCATGTAGCATTGTACACTCAAGAAAAGAATTAAAAATGTGAATAACTCCTGCCCCTGATCTTTTCACACATCAGGAGTTGATTTTCAGTATATTAGATCATACAAACAGATTTCATTAACAACCCCTTGGTCATCTCATCTCATCTCATGAACACATAATGCACCTGGAAAATAAACACAAAAAATTAAATATGGGCTTGTAATAGTATAAAAAATTAAAGCAATTTCCTTTCAACTTTAATAGTATGTTCTATCTAGGTATTTATAATGTGTGACAAAGCTCTGTCCTTGTCTCCGTGGGTCCCACATTTCCTGGCAGATTTCGCTAGCCTCAGAGGCTCACTGTGACCCTCCACATAACCCTTCTCTCTCTAGAGACAAGGGTCACAGTCTACTGAGCCATTTTCATCATAAGCCAGCGAGGGAGGTGAGGAGAAGCTATCCTCCCTTGCACAGTCTCTGTTGTCTCCCAGTCTCAGTGATTAATCCGGGGTGGGACGGACGAAAGGGGGGAGCCCAGGCTCGCCCTCTACTCCAGGCTCCAGCCCAGGGACCCTAATAGTATCAGCTATGGTAGCTGACCTTTTAGAAATATGACACGTATAATTCCCTGGGCTACTTCCCCACAGCAACCCCCACTTCCTCAAGCTCCACTTCACCCTTACCTCAGGGCCTCCTTCTTTGTGTCTGATATGGTGTGTACTGCTCAGTCTCTCCAACAGCACAACTTCCTCCCTCAGCTCCTGACATCCACACCTACCTGACTAACCGGGAGGCTTTTAACTAGTTTCAGCCAGTCCCTGATTGGCTTCAGGTGTCCCAATCAACCTAGCGTTCTCCCTGCCTTCTGGAAAGTTCTTAATTGGCCCCAGGTGTCTTAATTGACCTGGAGCAGCTGCCATTTAACTTATCCTGGTACCAGGGATTTGTTTAGCCTATCTCCCACTACTTTTCTATAGCCATCTGACCTTTCCCAGTCACAAATGCCTCAATCACTATTTTAAGAAGGCACAGAATACATGTTTTTAGGACTGCAAAGAAATGGTCCAAACTGGATTCTCCTCTCTGCGCTTCAAATAGCTACTGTTCCTACATTTCCTCATCTACTTTTCTCTCTCCTCCTTCTCTTCTCTTCTTTCTACTTAGTTTTAGAAATGAGGAGGGCTGGGTAGTTGTTCAACTCAGTTAATGTTCACAAATTGATGTATTTTGATACATTCTCTGAACTTGTTCGTGGATGGATTCCATCTGAGCTTTTCTTCTAACAAGCTCCATAATTGAAGTCCTTCTACAGAGAATAATTTGCCTCCAGCATCTAGAGATTTCACCCCAGAGAACAGTCAAAATTACCATCCCTGATGAAGGCAGCTATTTTGGAGGATCACAGACAGACACTAAGGATAAAACTTTCAAGTGCTCCTAGGTAACTTAAGAGCCAAAGCCCCAATGTCTTTCAATGAGACTGAGGATTCCAAGTGCCTAAATCCCATTTTCAAAAATGATTGGAGACTACAGATAAAACTTTCCTAATATAGACAGACCAGAATCCCCTTATTGATAAGGCCCAACACCTTGAACTAATTCTAGGGTACATTTACACTGCAATCAGAGATGTGACTGTAACACATATGGACATACCTGAGCTAGATTTTATCTAGCTAGCTTGAAAAAGAATAGCAGTGAAGGTCTGGGGGCATCAGTAAACACAAGCTAGCTGCTTGAGTACATAACCAGGGTCCTGGGCAGGCTTGCAGATCCTGCGCCACCACAGCTTCAATGCTATCATCATCTGTGCTAGCTAGATCAAACCTAGCTTAGCTACATCCCTAGAATCACATAGAAGGCAAATGGAGCTTGCAGTGCACCTGTGTGATGTGTTCTCGTTGCTCATAAACAGGACCAGATTAAGGCCTCGACAAACTAGGTGTGATATATAGCAAGTTCATGTAATTTCCTTAAAAAACCTTATTGAATTAAGTTTAATTATCTTTGGAGTCCATTGTATTGAATACAAAGTTTATGTAGTACTGTGAACCTTGAGAAGTGTTGTGAACATCAAAGGACTATTTTGAACAATGGGCCAGACATGAATGGACTTTTGGAACAAACCATGTTAAGTGGTTTTTCTGGGAATCTCTACGTTCCCCACCTCTGGTTATGCAAAACCCCAGCCTTTTGAAGCTACACCTTGAATCATAGAATCATAGACTATCAGGGTTGGAAGGGACCTCAGGAGGTCATCTAGTCCAACCCCCTGCTCAAAGCAGGACCGATCCCCAATTAAATCATCCCAGCCAGGGCTTTGTCAAGCCTAACCTTAAAAATAACTAAGGAAGGAGATTCCACCACCTCCCTAGGTAACGCGTTCAGTGTTTCACCAACCTCCTAGTAAAAAAGTTTTTCCTGATATCCAACCTAAATCTCCCCCACTGCAACTTGAGACCATTACTCCTTGTTATGTCATCTGCTACCACTGAGAACAGTCTAGAGCCATCCTCTTTGGAACCCCCTTTCAGGTAGTTGAAAGCAGCTATCAAATCCCCCCTCATTCTTCTCTTCCGTAGACTAAACATCCCCAGTTCCCTCAGCCTCTCCTCATAACTCATGTGTTCCAGTCCCCTAATCATTTTTGTTGCCCTCCGCTGGACTCTTTCCAATTTTTCCACATCCTTCTTGTAGTGTGAGGCCCAAAACTGGACACAGTACTCCAGATGAGGCCTCACCAGTGTCGAATAAAGGGGAACGATCACGTCCCTCGATCTGCTGGCAATGCCCCTACTTATACATCCCAAAATGCCATTGGCCTTCTTGGGAACAAGGGCATACTGTTGACTCATATCCAGCTTCTCATCCACTGTAACCCCTAGGTCCTTTTCTGCAGAACTGCTGCTGAGCCATTCGGTCCCTAGTCTGTAGCTGTGCATTGGATTCTTCCGTCCTAAGTGCAGGACTCTGCACTTGTCCTTGCTGAACTTCATCAGATTTCTTTTGGCCCAATCCTCCAATTTGTTTAGGTCCCTCTGTATCCTATCGCTACCCTCCAGCGTATTTACCTCTCCTCCCAGTTTAGTGTCATCTGCAAACTTGCTGAGGGTGCAATCCACACCATCCTCCAGATCATTTATGAAGATATTGAACAAAACTGGCCCCAGGACCGACCCTTGGGGCACTCCACTTGATACCAGCTGCCAACTAGACATGGAGCCATTGATCACTACCCGTTGAGCCCGACAATCTAGCCAGCTTTCTATCCACCTTATAGTCCATTCATCCAGCCCATACTTCTTTAACTTGCTGGCAAGAATACTATGGGAGACAGTGTCAAAAGCTTTGCTTAAGTCAAGGAACAACATGTCCACTGCTTTTCCTTCATCCACAGAGCCAGTTATCTCGTCACAGAAGGCAATTAGATTAGTCAGGCATGACTCGCCCTTGGTGAATCCATGCTGGCTGTTCCTGATCACTTTCCTCTCCTCTAAGTGCTTCAGAATTGATTCCTTGAGGACCTGCTCCATGATTTTTCCAGGGACTGAGGTGAGGCTGACTGGCCTGTAGTTCCCAGGATCCTCCTTCTTTCCTTTTTTCAAAGATGGGCACTACATTAGCCTTTTTCCAGTCGTCCGGGACCTCTCCCGATCGCCATGAGTTTTACAGGATAATGGCCAATGGCTCTGCAATCACATCTGCCAACTCCTTTAGCAGGCTCGGATGCAACGTATCCGGCCCCATGGACTTGTGCACGTCCAGCTTTTCTAAATAGTCCCAAACCACTTCTTTCTCCACAGAGGGCTGGTCACCTCCTCCCCATGCTGTGCTGCCCAGTGCAGTAGTCTGGGAGCTGACCTTCTTCATGAAGACAGAGGCAAAAAAAGTATTGAGTACATTAGCTTTTTCCACATCCTCTGTCACTAGGTTGCCTCCCTCATTCAGTAAGGGGCACACACTTTCCTTGACTTTCTTCTTGTTGCTAACATACCTGAAGAAACCCTTCTTGTTACTCTTAACATCTCTTGCTAGCTGCAACTCCAGGTGTGATTTGGCCTTCCTAATTTCACTCCTGCATGCCCGAGCAATATTTTTATACTCATCCCTGGTCATTTGTCCAATCTTCCACTTCTTGTAAGCTTCTTTTTTGTGATTAAGATCAGCAAGGATTTCACTGTTAAGCCAAGCTGGTCGCCTGCCATATTTACTATTCTTTCTACACATCGGGATGGTTTGTCCTTGTAACCTCAATAAGGATTCATTAAAATAGGGACCTTTTTTGAGGAAGGGACCTTTTTCTACTGCCTACCTGTTCTTGAAGTCTCAATATCAAAGGCCCAAACTGCATAAAGGAAAGACTGAACTATTCATGGTTGTGCTAAGTATGAACTTATAACTACAGAAAAATACCAGTTGAAGGATTGATTCCTACCAGAGCCCTTGCTGGAGTTGGGGGCGATTTTTGGTAAGCTTATTATCATGCATGTAGGTTCTTTATTGTTTTTAATATGTTTTCTCTGTAATGCTTTCATCTTAAGAATAAATGTGCTTGCTTAGAAAGAGCTTTGTGGTAACTTGTTACTGCTGGCAATTATAGGTTTTAGGACTATGAGCAGTGCCCTGAGCAGCAGCAGGCTGAGGAGCTGGTTCAGAAGCATCCATAGCATGGCCATGATGAGTGTACCACACAGCTGTTTGTCATTATTCATAAGAAAGTAGGGGCCCATACATGTATTTTGCCTAGGGCCCTCTAATGCTTAATCTGGCTCTGCTTATAGGGCAAGCAAAATCTTGTAAGCTTGGTGGCTCAGAGGACAGTGATAGCCAAAAATGCTTTTCAATCACATATGCTTTGCCGAGAGATTGCGAACTTTTCTTTAAGATGCAGAACTCACCACAACAAATTCATGCCTTTGTCACCTCCCGTCTGGATTACTGCCATATGCTCTACATGGCACCTTACGACCCCTTGGACATTTCAGGTACTGCAGCACGTGCAGCTAATGCAGCTCTTTTGCGTGGCAGCACATTACACCAGCACTCCCTGATCTGCACTGTCTTCCAGTTCAATTCTAGGTGCAATTTCATGTGTTGTTTTTGACCTATAAGATCCTAATAAATGGTTTAATTCTTGTTTACTGAAGAAATACTATCATTATTTGTTTCAGAGGAACAGCCGTGTTAGTCTGTATTCGCAAAAAGAAAAGGAGTACTTGTGGCACCTTAGAGACTAACCAATTTATTTGAGCATGAGCTTTCGTGAGCTACAGCTCACTTCATCAGATGTGAGCTGTAGCTCATGAAAGCTCATGCTCAAATAAATTGGTTAGTCTCTAAGGTGCCACAAGTCCTCCTTTTCTTTTTATCATTATTTGTATTACTCTAGCAACTAGGAGCCCCAGTCATGGACCCGAACCGTGTTGTCCTAGGTGCTGTACAAACACAGAACAAAAAGAGAGTCTCTGCCCCAAAAAGCTTTCCATCTAAGAAGTTTTTGTCCCTGTGGAATACTACAGTAGTTGAGATCAGCTGAAAGATTCAATGTAACAGACCCCTATTTAGTCAGGAAGGCCGTGGAGGCAGAACATTTCCAGTGAAGAGTCCTCAACCCTGGAAATGGCTTGGTTGGTCTGCTGGAGTCCAAATGTAAGGTCTAGCTGCAAAGTTCATCTTTTTCCCCAGGCCTCTTCTGGGGAATGTGGATAGGCTGAGGGTAGAGTACTAGTGTGGGAGGATTTTTTTTCATTGGGCCTAATTTTGTATGTTTAATATTAAAATTGTATACATTCACCCAGAGATTTGGAAGATCTTATTTTAGGAGAAGTTGAAATATCTATCAATATGGGTACAGATGAGTGTAAGAGAGAACAACATGTACACCAACACACCATGGACAGAGTAGTGATCCGTATGTATTAAATTATGGAACCATATGATGCATTGCAGAGGGATGTGATAAATCATATGGATCTTTCTCCTTTGACTCTACCCATCTGTTTCAGATCACTTTCTTCTGAAGATGCCACTATCAGCGACAAGATACTAGACTAGATGGTTAACTTGTCTGTTCCCACAGGGATTGCCTTATGTAACACTTGCTTCCTTTAGTAATATGAATTTGATGGCACGGTGTAATTCCTATTAATGAATGTACAACGTATACACTATGGACAAAATCCACAACCAAATGAAGTCAAAAGAAAGGCTTCCAGTGATTTCAACTGAATTTTGAATCAGACACCAATAACTGCATGAAATGGGATAAGCACAATTATATATAGTGAGCGTGTGTCTGTCTGTCTGTCTATCTACATCTGGAGTATACTAAACATATCAAAACTAAAACTAACTCTTGTCCTACACACTTAACCTTAACCAGCAGAGTGTAACTTCACTAGTAACATACACTTAAAAAATTAGTAAAATATGCATATCTGTCTATACCATGTCAGAACTCAACAGCTGTAGCATCCAACTAAATAAAGGGAAATTACAAAACCTGATTAATAAATTCTGCAAACATCTGAAGTAATAAATTGTGCCTGGCAATCAACTACATATGCAAACACGAAACTACAATATCTGCAGCAGTAATCAAACATTTAATGAATACTGAACAAGACCTGGATCAACTTTGTCCATTTAATTTAAAATAGTTAATTAAAAAATTTAAAATAGTTAATTAAAATTAAGTGGGTAAGGTAAAATCTTTTATTGGCCCAACTTCTGTTGGTGAAAGAGACAAGCTTTCAAGCTACATGGAACTCTTCTTCAGGTCCATTTTTTAAACGGACTTTTATATTTTAAATTTGTATAGCTCCTCTGGTGCATTTTTTTGCAATTTCATTTGGAAGTTGAATTATTGCTGTTGTGTGGAAATTGCTACATAAGCATCAAGTTAGTAATTTGCATGCACACTTTATGGTAATTGCACAAGCAAAATGTAGGCAAAAAATTGCATCTGCAAAAGTCTACACAGATTGATTATTATTTAAATCATGGTAGTGGCCAAAGGCCCTGATCCGCATTGGTGTTTCATTGTGCTAGACACTGCATATTATGTATATAGTTCCTTACCCAAAGATTTTACAAAGTAAGGTCTGCTTCTGGAAACATTATGCACAACCTTGACTTTATACATAGACAGTACTATTAAATACAATGCTAAGCTCGAACTTGTCTAAGCTCTTCCTTTTTTAGGCCCCAAGCTTGCAAACACTTACCATGTGCTTCACATTACACCTTGCAGTAGTCTCATTTAGTAAAATGGTTCTGTAACAGAGCTGCTGTCATAAAAATAAAGGGAAGGGTAACCACCTTTCTGTACACAGTGCTATAAAATCCCTCCTGGCCAGAAGCAAAACACTTTCACCTGTAAAGGGTTAAGAAGCTAAGATAACCTCACTGGCACCTGACCCAAAATGACCAATGAGGGGACAAGATACTTTCAAATCTGGAGAGGGGAGAACAAAGGGTTTGTCTGTCTGTCTGATTCTTTTGCCAGGAACATATCAGGAATGCAGCCTTACAACTCCTGTTAAGTTAGTAAGTAATGTAGCTAGAAATGCATCAGATTTCCTTTTGTTTAATGGCTATTAAAATAAGCTGTGCTGTTTTTTTGTAACTTAAGGTTTTGCCAAAAAGGATTCTCTGTGTTTTGAATCTGATTACCTTGTAAGGTATTTACCATTCTGATTTTACAGAGGTGATTCTTTTACTTTTTCTTTAATTAAAATTCTTCTTTTAAGAACCTGATTGATTTTTCATTGTTCTTAAAATCCAAGGGTTTGGGTCTGTGTTCACCTGTACACATTGGTGAGGATTCTTATCAAGCCTTCCTCAGGAAAGTGGGTGTAGGGCTTGAGGGGATATTTTGGGGAAAGACGTCTCCAAGTGGTCTCTTTCCCTGTTCTTTGTTTAAAATGCTTGGTGGTGGCAGCATACGGTTCAAGGGCAACTCAAAGTTTGTACCTGGGGGAAGTTTTTAACCTAAGCTGGTAAGAATAAGCTTAGGGGGTCTTTCATGCAGGTCCCCACATCTGTACCCTAGAGTTCAGAGTGGGGAAGGAACCTTGACAGCTGCTCAGAAGACAAGCAAGGGGACCTCATTTTGAAAACACCATCCAGTATTGGGACCCACATGGACTAGTCCCCATCTAGATAGGCCTGCCAAGACATGTCTGACTGAACTGGAGTCATGCTTAAGCACAGCTTTCAAAGATAGTTCTTTGCCTAGAATGGGCAAGGCTTTGGTATCAAGTCAAGCTCCTGATGTAAGCCTTGTTCCCTCTGCCTTTTCAAGAATCATTGCCACATTTTCTGATATGGCAGCTACCGGGAAAGGGTCAACACGTCTTTTGATGCTGTTGTTTCAGTCTTTCTTTGCCAGCTCGAACTGACAGCATTGCAGCAGCTTACTCTATCAAACCTATCTTTCCAACCAGAAGGGCTACAATTTTTTTTTTAATGAAAGCTTAGATATTATAAACTGGCAAAATCCTCAGAATATGCATACATTCTATGTCCATGAATTTCCATTATCCCTAATGATGACTGTGTCCTAGACTGATGTGGTAAATGCAGATGGAGCTGGCTTTCCTGACATAACAATGTTTTTGCTGTTGCCTATTCAGATCTGGAAGCTATGGGGAAGATATGCTATGGATGACATACAGCTCTGAATGAAAAGGCAATGAGTGACAGTAATCAGTTTTGAGCTGTCATGTGGGGACCTGGGAAAGGAAGAGATTTTTAGCTTGCTTATTAACACTCTCAAACTACTGGACAGAAAAAGGCAAAGGGACAAGCCAGGCACTGCTACCTGCTTTAGAATACAGAGTTCAGAGAGTAGTTGATTTGGCTACCTGCACAATAAAAGAATGAGTCAAGAGTAGATTGTGAGGATGTTAATAATAGATTGAGAGAGAGAGAGAGAGAATAAGTAAATGGTGCTCTAACAGAGGGAATGAGTGAGAGAGAGAGAGAGAGAGAGAGAGATGCTGTCAGGGATGGATGATGGGGAGATGGAACCAGTGATTGTGCCAGTCAGAATCTTGAAGCAGTGTTTTCACAGGGTGACAAAGCCAAATAATAAGAGAATGACAAACTGCTGTCTAATACAATAAGAAAAAGGAGAAGAAAATCAAATTATTGGTTAGGAATGAGAGGGTTTGAAATTGGTTCTTAGGATGTGTTAAAAATCAAATAGTGTAATCTCAAAGCAATCTACTGGAGTAAGAGAGGGATGAGCGGCAGTCTGTGTGATAGAAAGCAGCATTTGAGATAACATCTTCTAGAACAGAGGCTAAAATAGAGGGGAGCCTGGGCACAGCAGAGGAAGAATTCTTCCCCCTTTCTCAGATTTAGGGGAGCTTTGCTGCTCCAGAGCTATCACTCCTCCCTGGCTCACCAGTGATAACACACCAGGGCAGAGACTCTGAAATGAAAGAAGCAGGAGAAACTGGCTGAGGAACTTCTGGTGCCCCCAGCTTTCAGGTCAGCAGATGAAGCCACAGCAGCCCCACCTGACTGGCAGTAAAAAAGATGGTAATAGGAAGATTTGTCCCTCTGCTGAGTCTCCCTCCCCCTAGGGGGTTAGGCAAAACCTCCCTGCTGATCCATGAAGCCCAGACACAGGAATGTGGAAGCTGTGGATAAAAATTCATGACTTCTGAGAGGTGAAAGAATGACAGTAGAAAAGCTGAAAGAGTGGGAATGACAGAGGGAGATGCAAGAAGGAGTAAAGAGAGAGGCAAACAAGCACGGTAGAGGTACAAGAACTGAGGAAAGCAATACACATTTATTTATGGAAAGGAGAGCATGATGGATGGACTTAAGGGGAAGACAGTCTGAAATAATCAAACAGATTGAGAATGGCCTTAGGCAAGTTTGAGTCTTATTTCTCACCCACCCCACATCTGTAAAAGGGGGGTGGGGAAGGTGTATAAAATATAATTCATAGCTCACTGGGCTTTCAGGGTGCTAAGTGAATGTTTAAGGCATTATTTTAACAAAATCAGAGAGGCTTAAAAGTGATTATTGTACAGAATGTCAAGGAAGTGAATGAGGGACAAATAGAAGGAAGAATACAAGAGTCATAGAAGTATGCATCTGAGGGAGTGTACCTGGAAGTTAATGCCACTGGAAGTTCAGGAGAGTATTAAGGAGGAGTTTTACAGATGATCACTGTTTGTAAGCGGAGGATGTTTGGAAAATAAGAGACAGATGGGGATAATATCAGTGTATGGAAGAGTCAAAGAGTGGAGGACTCAAACTTTGGGATTACAGAGGCGGTCTTGGGGACAGAAGGAAAGCCAGAGTAGAGAGAGAAGGAAGGGAAAGAGTGAGAAAGTTAGAGAGACAGAGGAACAGGAGAGATACTGAGTGCAGAAGAATGTAGGAAAGGTTAAGGAGTACAGCTGGTGACTAGAGAAGCACAGAGGCAGGGAAGACAGGATTAGGGGAAACTTAAAATACAGAGCAGGATCGCTGATGCAAAGTCAAAAACTAGGAGACTTAAAGAGGAGTTAGAGGGAGGGATGCAGTTGATGGGAGATATGAGATTTGGAAGCAGGGGTTATGGGGGAGATTTGAGGGGTGAGAGTGAATGTTGGAGAGTTGAAAAAATACTCAGGCAAGGAGAGACACTAGGGCTGGGAGTCAGCACTGGAAGCAGGGAATGTGTGTGGAGAATCAGGAGGGACATATGAGGGAGGGGCTTGTTTGAAGTGATTTGGGGGAATGAAGTGAGAGAGTGCTGAAGGGGCTCAGAAGAAGAAGACCATGAGATGGTCTTGGGGAAGTAAGAAAGGGCTTGTAGGAAAAGGCAGGAGGACATGAAGTGCTGAAGGCAATGGGAGTAAAAGCTGGATCTTGCCAAAAACTATTGGATCCTGCCAAATTTAATTCCAACCCTGCAAATTCCAGCACCTAACTAGAGAACACCAGCTGCACCCACTGCATCAAAGATCCAATGCACCCCAGAACATGAGCACTGCAAACACATGGTTCCTGCACCTGGATCCTTCTGGGAAGATCAAGTCCCTATCTTCTTAATGCCAAAGTACAGACCAAATCTAGCCATTCCTACTGCACCAAAAAATTCTGGACCCTCATGCATGAGTGCAACAAAACCCTGGATTCAACACATTCAGTATTGTCAAAGCTAGGGCTTTGGAGCGGAGCCCAGAGCTGGAGCACGGAGCAGCTCCGGAGCAGTGGAACTGCAGGTTTTTGCCTGGAGCTGGAGCGGAGCCAGAGCACAACTCCAAAGCCCTGGTCAAAGCCAAGCATTCAAAAAAACCAACCAAACAAAAAAACCAACCACTATATAAAAATAACCCCATACTATTGTCTTAAAAAACATGAGATTAAAAAAAAGTTGGGTTCCTTTTAAACGTTTTGAATTCTGAGACTTTAGAGTTCACATTTGTCAAAATATCTCCTTATTTGTGCGGACTAGAAACCTTTTTAAAAAAAATTCTTATTTCAATCACATAATTCCAGGAGTTGGGACTTCAAGAAGACACACTAAAATATTGTGTGAGTCGCAATAAAATCATGAGCTGGCAACACTACATGGATCCTGTTGGAACCACATAGTGTTTAGTTTCCACCTCCAAATTCTATGGCATGAACACAGAACAAGTATTGCAGCACCTTGTGCACCAAAAATGTGGACCCTGATGTAGTGATCCTTTTACATCAGATAAATCTGCAACCAATACACTGTTTCAGGGAATCCACAGTAATTCCGATCTGATGTCTTGATTTTTTAAATACA
The DNA here is from genome assembly GCF_965140235.1 of Caretta caretta. Lineage (NCBI taxonomy): Eukaryota > Metazoa > Chordata > Testudines > Cheloniidae > Caretta > Caretta caretta. Next base: position 34,482,798 of record NC_134214.1, read on the forward strand.
GCTAAATTTCATATCATAACACTGAACTTTTGCAGTGGAAGTGGTTTAGTAGATGTGAATGATCACATCCTCCTAGCTGATCAGGAGGAATTGGTGCATGAAGCACAGAAACAATAACAGAAATATCAAAAACACAAGACATAGTATTAACGGGAGATGTTAACTACCCAGACATCTGTTGGAAAAATAATATGGCAAAACTCAATTTCCAATAAGTTCTTGGAATACATCGGGGACAACTTTTTTCTTTCAGAAATTAGAGGAGGTAACCATGGGGACATGGTTTTAGACTTGATTCTAACTAACAGGCAGGAATTGGTTGTGAATCTGAAGGCTGAAGCCAATTGGGGTGAAAGTGATCATGAAATTATACATTTTATTAGCCCAAGGAAAGGAAGGAGTGATTAATGAGAATGGACTTTTAAAAAAGCAGACTTTAAGAAACTCAGAGAACTGGTAAATAAGGTTCCATGGAAAGAAAATCTAAGGGAAACAGAAGGTCAGGGGAGCTGGCAGTTTCTCAAAGAGGCAATACTAAAGGCACAACAGCAAACTATCCTGATGAGTTGCAAAGATAGAAAGAATAGTAAGAGGTCAATAGGAGCTCTTCAGTTAACTCAAAATCCAAAAGGAATCCTACTAAAAGTGGAAACATGGGCAAATTACTAAGGATGAGTCCAAAAGAATAGCACAGACATGTAGGGACAAAAATCAGAAAGGCTAAGACACAAAAATGAGTTCCACCCAGCTAGGAACATAAAAGAAAATAAAAGAGGGTCTATAAATATATTAGGAGCAAGGGAAAGACAAAGGAAAGTGTAAGTTCTCTGCTTAGCAGGGAAGGAAACCTAACAACAGATGCCATCAAGAAGGTTAAGGAGTTAAATGTCTATTTTGCTTCAGCCTTCACTAAAAAGATACATTTGACCTGATACCCAAACACAATTAATATTAACAGGGGGAAGGACTGCAAGCCAAAATAGGGAAAGAACAGGTTAAAGAATATTTAGATGAGTTAGATGTACTCAAGTCAGCAGTGTCTAAAGGTATTCATCCTATTGTACTTAAGGAACTACCTGAAGCAATAAGAACCAGTAGTAATTGTCTTTGAGAACTCATGGAGGACGGATGAGAACCCAGCAGACTGGAGATGGGCAAACATAGTACCTGTCTTTAAAATAAAGATAAATAAAGGGAATAAAGAGGACCTGGGGAATTACAGATCAGTCAGCCTAATTTCAATAGCTGGAAAGATAATGGAACAAATTATTAAACAATTGGTAAGCTCCAAGAAGATAACAGAGTTTTAAGGAATAGCAAGCACAGATTTGTTAAGAACAAATCATGCCAAACCAACTTAATTTCCTTCTTTTACAGGGTTACTAGCTTAGTGGATAGAGGTGAAAGAGTCGAGGTGATATATCTTGATTTTAGTAAGGCTTTTGATGAAGCCCCACATGACATTCTCATAAGCAAACTAGGGAAATAGGGTCTAGATAGTACCATTAGGTGGGTGCACAACTGGTGGAAAGACTGTACTCAAAAAGTAGTCATGGATGGTTTGCTGTTAAACTGGGAGAACGTCCCTGGTCCAGTACTATTCAATATTTTCATTCATGACTTAGATAATGCAGTGGACAGTATGCTTATAACTTTTGCATATGACACCAAGCTCAGAGTGGTTGCTAGCACTTTGAAAGACAGAATTAGAATTCAAAATGACATTGACCAACTGGAGAATTGGTCTGAAATCAACCAGATGAAATTCAACAAAGACAAATACAAAATTCTGCACTTAGGAAGAAAAAAGCAAATGCACAACTACAAAATGGGGAATAACTGGCTAGGCAGTAATATTATTGAAAGGGATTTGGGGATTACAGTGGATCACAAATTGAATGGAAGTCAACAATGTGATATGCAGTGTTGCTGTAGCTGTGTCGTTCCCAGGATATTAGAGAGACAAGGTGGGTGAGGTAATATCTTTTATTGAACTAACTTCTGCTGATGGGAGAGAGAAGCTTTTGAGCTATCCAGAGCTCTTCATCCGTTCAGACCTGATGAAGGTCAGGGCAAGTCAGACGTGAGGAAGAGCTTTCCATAGCTCGAAAGCTTGTTTCTCCCACCAACAGAGGTTGGTCCACTAAAAGATATTACCTCATCCACCTTGTCTCTCAAAAATGTGAGACAGTTGAAAAAAGGCTAATATTCTGGGGTGTATTAACAGGAATGTTTTATATGACACAGGAATTGTTCTGTTCCACTTGGCACTGGTGAGGCCTCAGCTGTATCCAGTTCTGGGCACCACACTTTAGGAAAGAGGCGGACAAACTGGAATAATCCAGAGGAGAGCACCAAAAATGATAAAAGGTCAGGTTTTCTAAACCTATGAGGAAAGTTTAAAAAAACTGGGCATATTTAGTCTTGAGAAAAGAAGACTAAAGGAAGGATCTGTTAGTTTTCAAATAAAAGGTCTGTTAGAAAGAGGACAGTGATCAATTGCTCTATATGTCCATTGAAGATAGGACAAGAAGTAATGAGCTTAATCTGCAGCAAGAGAGATTTAGGTTAGATAGTTGGAAAACTTTCTAACCATAAGGACAAGTAAGCACTGGAACTAGTTTTCAAGGGAGATTATAGAATCCCAGTCATTGGAGGCTTTTAAGAACAGGTTAGACAAACCTTTCAGGAAGGTTTATTTGGTCCCTTCCAGCCCTACATTTCTGATTCTGTGATCTCATGACAGAGATCGTCAAAGCAATCTAAGGGATTTATACTTGTATTTGGATAGTGCTCTGTGCCAGGATGCACCAGTGTTCAGATTTTTATAACAGACTAAGAGCAGCCACATTTGGACTCTACACAGGAGAAGACAGGAGTCCCTGGCCCGAAGTTTACGCTGGCAAGATTGAAATGCTCTTGCACTGGAACTTGTGGAAGCCTGGATTCTTCTGGTCATGTAGAAGTAGCAGCATCTGTTGTCTATTTTAATTGTACTATTTGAGAAGATAGGGGGCCAAAACGTGGTAGGATCCAGAAGGATCAGTGTTTTTATGGTGTTTACAACAGAGATGCATTGATGTCCTAAAACTGCAGCATCTGCACTTCCCTTTTACCACGTTTGAGTTTGTGCTCAGAAAAATTAGCTGGATTGCAGAGGATCCTGGTACCAAATACCACTTTTTGCAGTGCCAGCTTACAACACAGTTTGGATATTTTGGTACATCAAGGGCTACTGTTTATTTAGTGGAATTGGGGGAGAACTGGAGTTAAAAATCGGCAAGCTTCAGATGTGTTTTTTCCAGTGCTACTGGCTTGGGATGTATCAGGGGCAGATTTATCCACAGGAGGAGGAACAGCTAGCTACTCCTATTTTCACACAGATTGTACAATTCGGGGCTTGGGGCGAGATACACGTGTCAGAGCCCAGGTTTTGTGGCACTGGCATGCCAGGAGGCATGGAGGTCCGGAATCTTTTGGTGCAGTGAGAGCAACTCCATGGACTCTCTGACCTTGCCGTGAAAGTTGGGGCAGCAGCAGGGCCAAGGAGCAGCCGGGTGCAGGTGGCGGATTCCGGTTTCCGTGGCACCAGGGCTCGGGATTTAGGGGGCCGCCGGGGCCCGAACTCAGCGGGCGGCGGCGGCTCCGGCCTGCGCCCTTCTCCCGGGGGCGGGAGCGGGAGCGGGGGGAGGAGCGAGGCAGAGGGCGGCGCGTAGCCGGCCTGGAGCGGTGCGATGGCAGCGGCGGAGCGCCCTGCGCCCTCGCTCTTCCCCTGACACCGCCAGAGCCGGGGGCTCGTCTCCTCGCCATGGCCGGCCATTCTCTGCTGACCGTTCCCAGGTAGGAGCCGGGCTGCCCCCGGGTGGGACCGCGGGCCCCTGGCTCTGCTCGCCGGACACCTGCCAACGCCCCTGGGGCGAGGAGCGAGCCGGCTGCGGAGGGGGAGCTCTGGCCGGCGATTTGGGGCGCAGACTCCCCTCCTGCCTGCGGACTGTGGAGCGAAGCGCTCCGGGCGCGCCGCTGTAAACGGGCTGCCGGGGCAAGGGGACTGGGAGCAGGCTAGTGAGACAGCGAACGAGGAGAAGGAGCGGGGAGCTCGGGGCTGCCAGCTGCCCAGTTAAGTACTGCCCAACACGCAGCCCCCTTGGCTTGTGGAGCTTCCTGACCCCTAGCACGAAGGGGGCTAAGCTCATAGGAACCTGTAGCCACCCTCCCTCGGGTGACTTTCTCCAGAGAGCCCAGCGGAACGGCTGGCAGGTGCTCAGTGCCTCGCAAAAACTTTTGCTGTGAAGGGTCCTAGTTAACCTTCATAATAATTAACAGCAAAGCCGTGAGGGAACTCTGATTCATGGGGGATTTAAAATCTCTCCCCTCTTTGCCAGAGCAACACTGTCTCTGTAAAAATAGTGATACAGATCTTGAAAATTAACAGCTCTAAAGCAAGGATAGGGTATTAGGATGGCTTTGTAGTAGAGAAAAATCTTGCTGGGCAGTAGAGAAAGTGGGATTTCTGATAAATGAAAAGTGGGACATTAGAAAATTACATTTCATCCTAAATGTTCAGTGAGATGTAGGATTGTTTAACTAGCAGTTGTTTACTTTTAATATCTGCATCCAGCAGATTCTCTCTCTTAGAACATGATGTTCAGCCCCTTGTAATATAGTGTTGATTTCGCTTTGGCACAATATCATTTCTGTAGCAGTAGTGTAAAACTAAGTGCTATAAAAATGAAATGGCAGATCTTATCATGGCTTTCATGCTGATTAAGAAAATAACAGGTTGGGGCAAAAACAGTAAATAAAAGGTGTAGCATATAGCAGTGAATATGAATTGTGCATATGAATGTGCTAAGTGTAACTATGTGAAGCAGCAGTAGTTACATTTGCGGATTTGTTTTTTAAGCTAGTAATATTCTCTCAGATTTGGAGCGGTCTGCATTTATTTCACTAGTACACATCAGTCAGAGAGGCACTGCAGAAGAGAAGTATGCTTTTTTGAACAAATAATCATTTCATATATTGTGAAAACTGTTGAAGTAAAACAGTGGTGTCTAGAGTTTTAAAGAAATAGACCAGATAATGCATAATTTAGGAAGAGCAGAATATGGGTAGAAATCACTGTATGCAAAACTGTTATTAAATTGTATTTTAACACTGTACTTAGCATGTGATGGAATGTACTTTTACATTTTTCTGAATACATTTGTGTATATGCAAAAATAAAATCTAGAGATCAGCAAGATAAAGGGCTTTTAAAAAAAGCTGTGAATGTGGTAGTTTTGGATTTAAGTTAAAACATTAGAAATAAAAAAAACATTTAGGGGGCTTAAACACTGAACAGAAAATAAACATTAAAAACCAATCCGAATAAGGTTATTGGTTTTTCAGGAAAGCAATTAAAAAAAAATATCCTTGAGGCTTTTTCATCCCTTCTCACCGGACAGCCTGTGTGTGTCAACCGCACTCATTTTATAGTAATAGAGCAAAATGCAAGTACACCCTTCTTGGCTGTCTCAGTTCTATAGGTTTCAGAGTAGCAGCCGTGTTAGATGTAGATAAGGCATTTTTGAACAGCTGATCGTGTAAATGAGAGAATTTCCTTTTTAAGAGAAAATTGATGCCAAAAGGAAAATATTAAGGGTTGTTACAACAGGCTTCTCAGAGTAATCTTCAAAATGCAGTTTACTTTTGATTCTTGACAACAGATATTGTTTACTACTAGAGATCAAGGCATCTTATGTTTTAGCAGTGGATACAATGGGGTTTTTTTTGGCCTCTAGTAAGGCACTCTAAACAGAACTAAAATTAATGCTGATGTTAAGCATGCCTGCGGTTAAAAAGAGGGAAAATACATAGTGATAACTGACATGTGGAAGGTGCAGAGTTATCTCAGCTTCCAGTGGCTTTAATGGGAACACTTAGTGAATAGTAGTTGCAAGATAAGGGCTTTTGCCTTTATTTTAGTAGAGAAGACTGAAGAAAACTTGCTCATGTGTTTCTTATAAGAAACCCCAAAAGAAGGGTGCTGCTTTGCTTGGCAACATAACATTTCCTGGCAATTATTCAGTCTCCCCTCCCCCAACCTTGTGGGTAGCATCCCTACTGCATGTTGTTAAGCTTGTGACTTGGCTGCCCTGAAGATAGCCCTTCCTCTCCTCCATCAGGATGCAGTTGCAGGATCAGATCCTAAAATACACAAGTGAACTTAAAAAAAAAATCTATATAGTTTTCAAACATTGACTAGAGAGCTGTTTTTACAGTCTACCCTCATAACCAAAATCTGTCTTAAATTGAAAGGGATTCATTCTAATGGCCAGAAGGACCATTAGATCAGCTACTCTGACCTCTTGCGTGTCAGAGGCCATTACATTTCACCAGTTACCCCTGTATTGAGCCTATTAACTTATGTTTAACTAAAGCATATCTTCCAGAAAGGAATCCAGTTTTGATCTGAAGACTAAGATGTAGAATCTACCACTTACTTCCCGTGGTAGGTTGCTCTAAAGGTTAGTCACCCTCACTACTTAAAAAAAAAAAGTTGTGTTTAATTTCCAATTTGAATTTGTCTGGCTTCAGCTTCCAACCATTGGATCTTGTTATGCCTTTCAGTACCCAGTATATTCTGCCTGTGAAGGTACTTATACACCATAAATGAGTCACCTCTTGAATCTTTTTGTTGAAGCAGATTGAGCTTTAAGTCTCTCATGCTAAAGAGATTTTCTCCAGCCCTGAAGTCAGCTGTGGCTCTTTTCTGCCCCCTCTCCAGTTTTTCCAACAACTTCTTTAAAATTTTGACATTGATATTGTAATGCTGCATACAACTCCAGTATCACTAGTACCATATGCAGAGGTGATTTTCACCACTCTACTCCAGCTCACTACTGCCCTGTTTATACGTACAAGGAATGCATTATTAGACCTTTTAGCTACAGCCAGCACCACACAGGGAGCTCATGTTCATTTCCTTTTCTACTATGATCGCTAGAGTTTTTTTGAGAATCACTGCTTTCCAGGATGTAGTTCCCCATTCTGTAAGCATTGTGAGCACCCCTTGTTCATAGAGGTATGACCTTGCATTTGGTTGTATTAAAACTCATTGTTTGAATGCCCCCCCCCATCTTACCAAGTGATCAAAATAGCTTTGTATGGCTGCCTTGTCATTATTTTGCCAAGTTTGTGTCATCCAGAAATTTTATATTTACTATCAGGTAATTGATATAAGTGTTGATTAGTATTGGCTTTAGTACTGATCCTTTGGAGCCCTACTAGAAACACCCCCATTCAAAGAGGATTCCACATTAATAACTACTTGAAAACAGTTAGCCACTACTTAAACCATTTAATGTGTGCTTTGATGCTGTACGGTTCTAATGTTTTCAATCAGAACACCATTTGGTACTAAGTCAAAGACCTTACAAAAGTTTAAGTTTATTACACCAATGCAGTTATTGTTATTAACCAAAAAGTCAAAATAATAATAAAATCATGTTGCCAAACATTAAAGAATGAAAGGGTATGAGATTTAAATTATACTCCTAACAGCTATTCCATTATTTTACCCAATGTTGAGATCAAGCTCGTTACTCTGTGGTTATCTGGGTCATTTCACCTAACCTATCTCAAAACAACAAACAGTCTTCTAGAATTTCCCCAGTATTCCAAGATTTAATAAATATGAACATCACTATGCCAGCGATCTCCTACACCAGCTCTTTTTGAATTCTTGGATGCGCCTTATCCAGGGCTGCTGATTTAAAAATGCTTATCCCTGGTAGATACTGTTTAACATCATCCTTGTTTACTACTGGACTGGAAGGTACTTCATCATCCTAATGTGACACAAGTCTTTCATCTTGTTTCTTTCCAAATGCAGAACACTAGGTCTTTTCTGCATCATTAACAGTTTTACCATCTCCATCTACTATTGCGCCTATACTGTGATAGAATCTCTTTTGTTCCTAACATGGGGGGGGGGGGGGAATTCCTTAATTCCTCCCACCCCATAAGGTCTTTAGATTCTCTTAGCAATTTTTCATTTCATTTCTAATTTAGATTGCTTACTGTCAGTTTCATTCCCCCCTACCCCACCTCACCCCTTACAGGTTGCTTCCTCCCCCCCACCCCCACTTACTGCCTTCATTTCACCACTGAACCTGGATGGGCTTTTAGCCAGATTTGTTCTCTTGCTTGATTATGGAATCATGGCTTTTTGGTCATCTAATAAACTCTTCTTAAAGGGATTCTAATTTTCATCCCCCTGTTTCTATCTAGTGATTGAAAAAGAATAAAGATTCATCCTTTTAAATGCTTGATAAAACTTCATTTGGATTCAGGAGTTAAGAAATATACTTTAAAAAGAGAAAAACCACACACACACCTTGTGGTAAAGTCATTTAGAACCAGCTGCTGTAGTTCTTAAGCAAGTAAATTCCCAGCTGGTGAAATTCACTACTGTTCAGAGAGACAGCACAAGACCTGTGCATGCTTAAGCTGTCCCACAAGTCTTCAAAATAGGGGTTAAGTAAAGCTTGGGTGTGCCCAAGCCCACTCATGCATTTACACTGGCTAGTAGGGGACTATTCCAACAGTTTTTGTTTAGAGTTATTTTCTACTAGTTTTTATTTATTTAAAAACTTGCAGGACAGTTGAGATCATTGAACTGAGCACACTTTATACTGCATGTACTTGGATGACCACATATCCATGGAGAACAGAAGCACTTAGGTTATAACATGCATCTGTCACAAGGGTGTTGTGGGGATTAGTTAGCTAGTGGGCTCAATCCTTTAACTGGTTAATCAGTGAAATTCTCCATGCAGAGAGTCAGCACAGGGCCTGTGTGCTCCACTTAAGTCTGGAAAATGCAAGTGTAACTGTGCTGGCCCTCTACAGAAGCATGACTTTCACCCCATTCATGGGACTCCCATTGAAGTCAAAGAATGTTCCAGGCATTGAGCAGACACAGAATGTGCACATGCTTTGAAGATGCACTTTTTGAAATTTTTAGTCATAATTATGACTTTAAATGTAAGCCAGCTTCTTTATTTTTACACTACCAATGAAACAATCTTCATAGGTTGCGTATAGAGTAGTTGCACAGAAGATCAGAGGGAAATTTTATATTAGAATAGACTAAACAGTTCTGCAGTGTATTCAGAATGGTCTTAATCTCTTTCAATTTTACATGGTCTGTGCTATTTCAGTTCCTAGTGGAAAGACATCAGATTAGTGGGGAAATGGTCTAACATGCCTAAAAAATCAGCTTGTACATACACCGACAGTTTTATGCTACTATTGGCTTGTAGATGTGCCACCCTCTTAGTGCTAATGTAAGAAAGTTAATTGTTCTACCGATGTTGTTTACCTCTTCCGAATAAATTGTTCTAATGTTTATTAAAGGAAAAGACTGCTCTGCTAGTAACATCTGGATAGAAAGCTTGCAATCTGAAAAGAACTCTGAAATACAACACAGCCCTCCCCCAGCCCATAAAAAGTGGTGTCTTAGATTATCAAGAACTACAAAATTGTAACAATGTATTTGTTAAAAGGAGTTAGATTAAAAGGTCATGTAGTCTTTACCTCACATTATATACTGTGGTAATTATGAGCTTTTACACACACACACAATATAAATCAAGTGAAATTCAATGCAGTGTTGTTCATTTGTTTTCAAAAGCAAGTACCATGTTTGAACTATGCCAGTAGTGTGTGTGAAGTTGCAATCTACTGGATGTGAAATTGATTAGCATTTTAGAGTAGCACAGCCCTGGTTACAGAAATTACTCAAGCCATCCAGTGTGTGTTCCGGGGGTTGTTAAACGTTAAACAATACTAAGGCATGGGTTTGCATTCTATCAGCAGCTTGTTTTGGTTTAAAGTAATGGAAATGGAGTCTACATATTATGTAGTCTAAAGATATTTATATTTGTAACCGAATAAAATGGCTGTTTTTCACTCTTGGGAGACATGACCTGTGAGCATCTTAGGATAGGGTGCTTAGAATACAGTGTATTTTACATAGGGACTAATCGTAATCTGTACAAGAGTTTGACTATTAAAAAAAAAAGACTGTCATTAGAAGAATGTATTTTTTAAAAGAGGCCAGATTCCAATACCCTCCCCCACTGAGCGCCAAGTTAGTCCACAGCTAGAGTCCCCTGAAGTTGGGGGGTCAGGGAGTGAGGGTTAGTCATGGAGTAAGGTAGTACTTGTTGTGAATAAGGATATTGGGATCTGGCCTGAGGAGGACCTTGCTAACGGAGGCATTTCTCTCCCTGCCCCGCTCCATTTCATCTAGCTAAAAATTCAAAAAAGAAAGGAAGAAATGTGTTAGTCATTAAGGTCACATCTACATAGCATTTTGAGCCCGCCAGAGCGAGCCTCCCAGGCTGGTGGCTAGACTTCTGCTAGCGGGGGCTCATGCTCGTGCTCTGACAATAGCGATTTACACAAAACTTTGAAGTTGTGACTTAGGCTGGAGCTCAGGCTCTGAACCACCACCCCATCACCCACAGGCTTCGCAGCCCAGGCTGCAACTTCAAAGCCCTGGCTACACCGCTAATGTTAGAGCACTAGCCCCACTAACCCAAGTCAGTCAACTCAGGCTGGGATGCCTGCTCCCAGGGGCTCCCAAATACTGCACAGAAACCCTAAAATGGCTGTCAAAGTGTTTCAAGCTGATGCTCACTATTTGGTATATTAACAGGGCATTTCACAGGTAAGCAGTGAATTATAGTCAGGAGTTCTTGTTATTACTTGGCAATTGAAGAGTGCAATGGGACTACTTGTGTAAGTACCACAGAACAGAAGGAAGAAAGAAAAATTGGGCTCTAGGTTCTGACCCTGTAATTCTTGTGCAGACAAAACTCCCACTTGATTTCCCCATAACCTCTTACTACCTAAGAATTCTGGTTGACATTAGTCTTTTATATATACACATAATTTCTCCCTTAGAGTATAATAGTGTTCTTGTAATTCACTGAGTAGCTGAGTCATTCCTCTAAGGTATGAAAGCGATCCTTTGCCCAGAAATCAGCCTGAATAGCCAGGCTGGGCTCAGGTATGAGGGGTGAGAAAAAGGGCAAATACCCACCAACCAAGCACAAAAAACAGTTTCACAGCTGCTCCATGAAATATACTGCAGCCTAGTGGCTGGAATAACTCTTCAGTTATCAGAACAAGCTCATGCTCTGGCATGAGGAGAGAAAGTGAGGATCTTTAGCTCACCCTTCACCTTGAGCTGCTCCCAATTCATCCTGTGCATACTACCGAGAAAGTTCACTTTCAGCTGGGTTCCATGAAGTAGAGCTCCATGCACACCTCTCGTTATGCCACAGAAACGACTTTTTCTACTGCTACTGGGCCTTTGAGGAGGACACTGAATTTTACCCAAAATCTTTATTATGAAAGTTAAGATCTCAGTGATTTGACTATGTACCGTTGGGTTTAGTGATCTGTACAGTTAGGAACAGTGAATTTTAGTGTTTTTAGGAGAGAAACGGAGGATCGCTCTTACCAATGGTTTGTTGGCCCAGTTCCCGATTGCCTCCTGCCCTCTGTAGTCTTGTATATCTGTGCAAAATGAATGTAAGTCACCATCAAATCAGGCTGCTAGTGTTTTCACGCCAACTTTGCTCTGGTATGAAACAAACAGCAAGGCAATAGAGGATCGATCATTAGAAAAAGAGGAGCCCTGATACAAGCAAAGCACTAGGGAAGAAAAGCCAGGATTGCTGGGCTCTTGCTCTGGATACATGTGGTCTGGTGTAAACAAAGCTAAGATGATCACATGACTGAATGATACTATGCTACCAAAGGGATTAATAGTACTGAGCTGCCCTAACAAGGGGAGTAAAAGTTTTTCAGAAGTGATTTTAGAGCCTTGTTTGCTTTAGAAAGCACCACAGATTTTTGATCAATGAATAGTTAACTTCATATTGTCAGCAATGAAAATGATTGAATTCGTGTTTCTCTAGGATATCAGAAGGGAAATAGAGCTTCATTCCTACAGAGGAACTGAAAGTACCAGTCTCATGTAAATTTTTAAGAGAGATTTTCTATGAGCAAGTGATGACAGAATATAGTCTTTAGCGTCAAAATGATCACAGATTGTTCCTATACAATTTAGCTAACAGCTTAGTATAGTTTAGGAGCAGATCTGCATGTGGTCATAGAAACAGTCTCATTAGAGCAGTTGGAACTTCTGAATATAAATTAGATGCAAAGGCTCAATTTAGACCATTTTACTTTATCATTCCCTTAGATCAGAAATCATATCAGCTCACGTCAGTTCGTAATCAAATACTATGGAAGGCATCCATCTACTGCTTGAGAGTCAGGTTGTCCTTCCTTAGGGCCAAATGTGCTGTTACATGTTCAGTGGGAATTGCACCCATGGAATTTGGCTTTTTGTGGAATCAAGATTAGTGGCTATTGCTTAATTAAGTGTAACACAAACAAAATCTTACAGATAATCTTCCACCAGCTTTAGATTTGTAACAGAGTTAGATTCAGTGTGTGTTAGTTGCTCTGTGTGCTCAACTTTTAAGGTTGTACCTGATCAGAATAGGTGGTTTTATTTACCATAAGTAACTTGACTTACTGTCTCTTCCCCCTCCCCCCCAATAGCATCTTCTGTTAAGGATTTAGATCTCTCACCAGTTTTATATTTGTGAGATTCCATTTACTTCAGTAAAGTTATTGCTGACTTTATGCCACTGTAAGAGAAAGAAAAGGAGTACTTGTGGCACCTTAGAGACTAACCAATTTATTTGAGCATGAGCTTTTGTGAGCTACAGCTCACTTCATCAGTGAGCTGTAGCTTACGAAAGCTCATGCTCAAATAAATTGGTTAGTCTGTATTTGCAAAAAGAAAAGGAGTACTTGTGGCACCTTAGAGACTAACCAATTTATTTGAGCATGAGCTTTCGTAAGCTACAGCTCACTGATGAAGTGAGCTGTAGCTCACAAAAGCTCATGCTCAAATAAATTGGTTAGTCTCTAAGGTGCCACAAGTACTCCTTTTCTTTTTGCAAATACAGACTAACACGGCTGTTCCTCTGAAACCTGTAAGAGAAAGGTGATGAAGCCTTGTGTACAGAAATTGGAATATGTTATCAGTAACTTAACTGATGTAAAATTATTAGTGTATAGGATATTTTCTTACCATATACATGCCCTAAAGTTGATTCCAGTGTAACCGGATATAGTGACTGGAGTAGCATTAAAGTGGTTTGCAATTTCAATCACGGTGAACCTCTCTACAGATGTTACTGTCATTCTGTGACAATGAAGACTTCCCTATAAGTGTACTGTGTAAATCAGCTTTTAAAATTTGAAAGCTAGTAAAATTGTGTGTTAAACCATAGTCAATTCAGGCACTATTTCTGATAACTTAAGAGTCAAAAACATATTTTCTGTCTTTTAATAAAGGGACCAAGATCCAGAACTGGATGGAACAAAGAATAAATTTAGCAGATAACATTTTCTAGAAGAGTGGTTTTCAAACTGCGGGTCACAGTGAATGTAAGGCACTGGGTCACGGTGGCTCTGGTCAGCACCACTAACCAGGCTGTAAAAAATCCCGGCAGTGGTGCTGCGTGGCTAAGGCAGACTAGTCCCTACCTGTTCTGACACTGTGCTGCACCCCAGAAGCAGCCATCAGCAGGTCTGGCTCCTAGGCACGGGGGGCTCTGCGTGCTGCCCCCGCCCCAAGCACTAGCTTGAGCTGGGGGGGGGCAGTGCCTGCAGGTGAGAGACACATGAAGCTGCTTGTGTGCCTCCACCTAGGAGCCAGACCTGCTGCTGGCCACTTCCGTGGAGGACACAGCTTGGTCTGCACTGCCAGGACAGGCAAAAAGCCTGCCTTAGCACCCCCGCTGCGCTGCTGCCTGGGAGCCGCCTGAGGTAAGTCGGTGCCCCAATCCCCTGCCCCAGACCCCCCACCAAACCTGGAGCCCCTGCCTGCACCCCAAACCTCTCAACAATTTTCTTCAACTGGGTTGCCAGAAAAGAAGTTTGAAAACCACTGGTCTAGAACAGCCTTCTGTCCCACTGATAAATCACATTGATGCTCTGAATGTAGCAAATTGCATTACATTATACAGAGAATTTAGCAAAACAGGAACTGTGTCAACTTCCATTTTTAATATCAATTGAGTACAGATTTGCTATGCAGGAGATCAGCATTAGGTCTTGTAATTAGATAGGAAGTTCAACCAATTGTTTTGTGAAGATTTAAGTGAATTGCCAAAACCAACCCACATAGTGACCTGTGATAGAGAACTGAATGCTACCGAAGGTTATGAATGAAGTCTCAATAAGCTTGTGAGAGATGTTTTCACACTTAATTTTGCATTGGATAGTACTTATTTCTGGAAAGGAGGGGAAAAAAAGCTTGCTTAAAATCCAGCAGAATTAAAGCCTGATAGAATTCTAAACAACTGGTCATCCGAATTTGTTTTGGTAGTGTGCACCAAACTATGTCAGGCGAAGCCTGCTGATAAAGAGATCTTGGCACCCCAAGTATAAATTGTTGTAGGGATATAAGCCTAGACTATACATTGCAGGGAGATTGGGGTGGGGGAGGGGGAAGAGAGAAGACATGGCTGGGCCAGATCCTGAAGTCCTTATGCATCCATAATACAATAGGAATCTCGCTGACTCCAGATTCATTGAAGTCAAGCCGGGAGGGATTTTGGATGTTCAGCAACTCCAGGAGCAGGCCCAGATGTGTCAGCTACTATTAGCAGTCTAACTGAGGTCAGCGACAGATTGTCCCAGGCACTGTGCAAAGAAGGAAGCACTCTGAAGAGCCTAAAGTCTGCAAAGGCAAGAGAACGGGGAATTAGCTAGATGCATTATTGTTTTAAGTTGCCCCTCAAGAATAGACCACTTCAAAAGTGTTAACAAAAAAGGGGCCATTTACCATACGCTATGCCATGCCAGCCAGACACATTCAGGGGCATAAGATTTTATCAGTATTTAAGATATCTGGGGAGGGACAGGTCAACAAATTATTACCAGGCATTGCTGCTTCATCTGCCTTTTTGTAGCTCTAGTAGCAGTATTAATAGAGTTTCATTTAGGATTTCTGTAAGCAACCTTTGCTCATCATTACATGATTATTTTCACCTCTACATTTTCCATATTTCCTTTTCTATGGTTATTTTATTTAATATTGAGCACAGATCCGCATTTTATATCAATTCCATGCTGTGTGTGAGGTTTTACTATATGAAGGGGAGGATTTAGGCCCCGATCCTGCAAACATTTATGTATATACTTAACTTCAGGTGTGTGGGTAACCCCACTGATTTCAATTAAACTACTCATGTGAGTAAAGTTAAACATGTAACTAAGTGTTTGCAGGATCAGGTCTTACATTTATAACAGAAGTCTGCATAGTCCCTCCCTGGCACCATGCCCCCCCCTATTTTTAACTCTTCCCATCTCTCAGTGACAGCACTGGTGTTTTGTGAAGCCCACGGTTAGACAGGAAAGCTTAAAACAAAGTCACTTCCTGGTAGTGATTGCTCAAGCACTTATTGAATCTGGTCTCCCTTCAACCAGTTTTACACTGGTATAACCCCATTAGGCCCTTGACAGCTGCTTCTGATTTATATCAGAATCAGGCCCTATGTATGTAAACATGGTTATCCTTATTTTAGGAATCATCACCAAATAAAAGATAGGAGGAGATTTCCAAGGATACAGCATGTTTTTCAGTGTAACTTGCAGTTAAGTGGGGGGTGTTCTCCAGTAGTTTTTTTTTTAAATCCTGTTTTACAAATAAGGTTGAACATCATTAATGCCCACAATAAAGGCTTCCTGATTTTGAATAGAATTATTGCATTTGAGGAAGTGATGGCATGTGAGATCTGAAAATAAAACAGGTGCTTAGTGAACTTTGCTTTTTTTTTTTTTTTAAAGTGCATAAAACTAGCAGTATATCTTTTACTCATTTGCTTTATAGATCATATCAGCCTCCAGACCAGATTGAGGGGAGGTGGTCAGCACCCTCAATTCCCAGTGAAATCAATAGAAGTGGAGGGAGCTGCATAGCTTTTGAAGGCCCTTAGCACTGTACAGGTCAGACTTAGATGTTGTCCCATTACATTATGCATGGGTCCCACCTCCATAACAAAAACACCCACACATTTGTTCAAGGTATTTATAGATTATCTGTTTGACTAGCCATCTGTGCTCTGATTGAAGTACACACGTCAAGACTGATCAAAACGAGTTGTGTTAGAATAGTAATTTCAACAGCATCTAATCTACAGCTGTCACTGTAGAGTGACTATATTGACCCTTTTACATGCAAAGTTAAATTTTAAAACAGGGTACAAAATTCAGCAGATACCAGCAGCATTGGAAGGGCAGCAGGAGTAGTCTGTCTGTTAGGTTCTGGTTCAGAAAAGATTAAGTGAGGTAGGGCCTTACTTCCTTGGATGGTTGAACAACAGCTGTTGACTATCTACCCCTAAACTATGATCCCGCCATTGAACAGACAGCTATAGGAACTTGAAAATTCCATGTAACAGTTTTTAACTATCCCAGGGATGTTAAAAGCTTTTTACAAATGACAAGTGATTCTTAAATACTGTTTATTGGGATTTTTTGCAAAGCTTAAAAAAGTCTTTAAAAAGGCATTTAATTACTCCTCTTTGTATACTTCGATACTTACATGTATGATAATTTTGATAGTTCGCAACCTTTTGTCAGAGAGATAAAGCTTAAATGAAGCTCTGAGCACAAGATACCATAGTGTTTGGATTCATTTAAAAAAAACAAAACACATAGATGGGGCCATTATGCATATTGAATGTAGTAGTAGCAATGGGATAGTAAAGGGTGAATGATTGCTCTTGATGATACATTTTGGCTGACTGCTGGCAACAGCTCATTTATTCCTCTCTTGGTAGCCCCCATGGGGTACTATTCTCCTCTTGTACATTACACTTTTATAATGAAACCCAGTAATTTAAGTATGAATATTCTAAAGTTGCAAATAAGCCACTGGCACAAAGCCAGTGGTCTCTGTTGTGATGTTACATTGTGGAGCTGCACCCTCCCACTGGAAGCAACAGGAAATATTGCATCTCAGAGCTCCTAGGCATACCATGGGAATGCACCCACTGCTGCATCTCTTCAGGTGTGTAACATACACTCATTTGCATGTCCATCCAACTCCTTTGGAGTGTCTGCAAAAACACTAGCTCGCAGTCTCTGTCCTTAGGAGGATAAAAGAACAAAGACTATGGTCAGCCCCTGCTCTAGGGGTATAAAGTGGCTTAAATCCTTCTCTTGGGTACCTGCGCAGGGTCTAGTCACAGTCTGACCCAAAGAAAATAAAATTAGAATTACTACTAAAAGATGCTGAAAAACTAAGAAGTGATGTATTATCACAGGAGGCCAAAGGAATTCGGGTCTCTCTGGGTATGTCTACACTGCAATTAAAAGCCCATGTCTGGCCCAGGTCAGCTGATTTGGGCTAACGGGCTGTTTAATTGTGGCATAGATGTTCAGGTGTGGCTAGTGCCCAGCTCTAGGACCCTGCCAGGTAGTTTCCTTTATTCCCAAAATTTCCTATATTTATTAATGCAATAACTAATTTTTGGGAGCGGCTAAAACTCTCAGTTGTCTACACCCAGGAACATGAGATTTCCGAGAAACACTTAGATGCTGCAAAGGCAGGCTGGCAGTTTAGTAGCTGGCAGCCTTCCATCTGAATCACTGCTGGCAAATAAATAAGTAAATAAATAAAAACAGTTCTGGGTTAGGGAGGATTGTGTAAATGCCATCTTTTACCTAAGACGGGAAACTGAGGTGATAGAATCATAGAAATGATGACTTCTAGGGTCCCTTCCAGACCTACAAGTCTAGCCCCTTACCCTGTGGCAAGACCAAGTAAACTTGGACCATCTCTGACAGGTGTTTCTCCAACCTATTTTCTAAAAACCTCTAGTGATGCAAATGCCACAGCCTCCCTTAGAAACCTATTAATAAGGCTAACGACCCTTATCATTAGAAGGTTCTTCCTAAAATCTAGGCCATTACTTCTTATCCTATCTTCAATGGACATGGAAGACAACTGTCCTCTTTATAACAGCACTTAACATATTTGAAGACTTATCAGGTCCACCCATCAATCTTCTTTCCTCAAGACAAAACATGCCCAGTTTTTTTTAAAAAAATGTTTTCTCCTAGGTCAAGGTAATGGAGTTCTCTACTCACCCCTGGGGCATCTCCTTGTGGCTGCATCTGGGAAATAGTTCCACCCTGTCTGACACCCCCTTCTGTTGCCCATTCATTCTGTAGCCCCCTTCTTATGCTCCTGGAGTTGTAGTTCTGCCTCTTCGTTAGTTAGAATGCTCCTTCTTTGTACTTAGCCCTCTAGCCAGGTTACTATAGTTTTCCCCTTCCGGGGTATAAATCACATCACTGGACTAGTTTACCAGATATTCTGGTAGTCCCCCAGTTTAAAGCTATGCTCCTCTACTATGCCAGTGGCTATTAGAGGAACCATTCCTTCTGAGCCAGGATCCTAGGTCTTCTGCTCATCCTCTGGATCTTCCCTATGGTTTCTCTAAGCCTAGAGAGTAACTACAGGTTTTTATGCTACAAGCCCCTTCTTCTCTCGCTTCCTGGCTTTATACAAGCCCCCACCTATTCCAGCCCAGATGAGCTCCATCTTCAATTAGGGCTTGACAGTGAAGCCTAAATCTACCTCCATGTGCACTCTACCAGGTTAATTATCCCCTTCTGAGCCACTTTAACCCTTTCAGGGGTGATGTGGGGTGAACATCCCATTACAGTCAGGTTTTCTAAATGTTTTGTTATTTTCATAGCTCTCCTCTGGACTCCAATTTGTCAACATCTTTCCTAAAGTGTTGGACAGAACTGGACACAGTACTCCAGCTGAAGCCTTACCATTGCCAAGTAAAGCAGGACAATTACCTCACATGTATTACTTATGACAGACTTGTTAATACACCTGAGAATGATATTAGTCTTTTTCACAGCTGCATCACATCGTTGAGTCATTCAGTTTACAATCCACTATAACCTCCAGATCATTTTCAGCAGTACTAGCCCCTATCCAGTTACTCCCCATTTTGTGGTTGTGCATTTGTTTTTCCCCTTCCTTAGTGAAATACTTCTTTGCACTTGTCTTTATTGAATTCATCTTGTTGAATTCAGACCAATTCTCCAATTGGTCAAGATCATTTTGAAGTCTAAGCCTGTCCGTCAAAGCACTTACAACCCCTCTCAGTTTGTATCATATGCAGATTTTGTAAGCAAACTGTTTACTCCATATTGACTAGTACTTGACCTGGGATTGACCCATATGGAACCCCACTAGATACACCCTCCCAGTTTGATAGCAAGCCACTGATGACTCTGAGTACAGTCTTTCAACCACTTGTTCACCCACTTTATAGTAATTTTATCTACATCACATTTCCCTAGCTTGCTTAAGAGACTATGGGACTATATCAAAAGCCTTACTAAAATCAAGATATTACATCTACTCCTCCCCTCCCCCACTCCAGTTCCCAATCTACTAGGCCAGTAACCCTGTCAAAAAGGAAAGTAGGTTGGTTTGGCATGATTTGTTCTTGACAAATCCATGGGGGCTATTCCTTATAATTCTATTATCTTCTAGGTGCTTACACCTATATTGTTTAAGAATTTGTTCAGTATCTTTTGAGGTATCAAAGTTTGACTTGTTGGTCTAGAATGCCCTAGGATCTTTTTGTTCCTCTTTTTAAAGGCAATTACTATGTTTGCCCTTCTCCATTCCTCTGGAATCTCACTCGTCCTCCATGAGGTTCTCAAAGATAATTGCTAATGGTTCTTAGATTGCTTCAGATAGTTCCTTAAGTAGCATAGGGTGAATTTCATTAGGCCCTACTGATTTGCATATATCTAACTTATCTAAATATTCTTTAGCCAGTTTTTTCCCTATTTTGGCTTGTGTTCCTTCCCCCTTGTTGTTCATGTTTATTGTGTTGAGTATTTGGTCACCCTTAACCCTTTTAGTGAAAACTGAAGCAAAATATGCCTTAAACTCCTCAGCTTTCAGTCATCAGTTCTTTGATTTTTTTTTTTAGACCTACACTGACCTTCTTTCTCTCAGTCCTTATATGTTTAAAGAACCTCTTCTTATTGCCTTTTATAGCCCTTCCTCAATGTAACTCATTTTGTGTCTTAGCCTTTCTGAGTTGATTCCTACACGCTTAGGCTAATTTTTCGTACTCCTCCCTAGCAATTTGTCCATGCTTCCACTTTTTGTAGGATTCAGGTCATTGAAGAGCTCCGTATGGAGCCATATTGGCCTCTTACTATTCTCTCAAGCTTTCCAGAATAGTTTGCAGTTGTGCTTTTAGTGTAGTCTTCTTGAGAAACTGTCGGCTCTCCATTTTCTCTTAGATTTGCTTCCCATAGGACCTTAAACTCAGAGAGCTAGTAGGTAAAGTCTGTATATCTGAAGCCCCTGGTCTTTATTCTGCTGCTCTCACTCTTTCTTTCTCTTAGAATCTTAAAATCTATCATGTCATGATCACTTTCACCCAAATTGCCTTCCACCTTCAGATTCACTACCCATTACTCCCTGTTAGCCAGACTCAAGTCTAAAATGGCTGTCCCCCCATTACTTCCTCCACTTTCTGGTACAAAAAGTTGACCCAATAAATTCCAAGAACGTAATGGCAGTTTTGTGTTTTGCTGTATTACTTTTCCAACAGACATCTAGGTAGTTAAAAAGTCCCCTATTAGTACAAGCTCTTGTGTGTTGGATATTTGTTATTTCTTCTGGAACTGCCTCATCTACCTCCTCTTCCTGATTTGGTGGTCTATAGTAGATCACCTTCATGACATCAACCCTTTTTATCTTTACCCAGAGACTCACAACAGGTCTGCCACTCACCTTCTACTGGAGCTCAGAACAAGTGTATATATTGTGGATGCATAATGCAACACCTCATCCCTTTTTACCCTGTCTGTCCTTCCTGAACAAGACATACTCCTTTATACCAATATTCCAGTCATGAGACTTAGCCCACCACATCTCTATGGCAATTGTCATAATTTAGCTTAGGTATGAATACTTCCAGCTCTTCCTGTTTTATCACCCCATACTCTTTACTTTTGTTTATAGATATTGAAAATTGTTATCAGATTACCGCAATGATTTCCCTCTTGTTGTTGTTGTGATCCTATTGTGATCCCTGATCTCAACATCTAACCCTCTGTTGAGGTCACCTTTTGTATACCTATCTGTGTGCTTTTGGTATCTGCCCCCTTTGAACCTAGTTTAAGCCCTCCTCACTAGGTTGGATGTTGGTGTGCATAGATGTTCTTTCCTTTCTTGGTCAGATGGTCCCCATCTCGTCCCAGCATCCCTTCTTCTCAGAACAGCCCCTGGGCAAGGAAGTCAAAACCCTCCTGCCCACCTCATTTGAGCAGGCAAGTATTCATCTCCATGATGTGTCTCCTTGCCTGGGTTCTTATGGCTACTTATGTTCATTATAGTTTCTATGGTATTCTCCATAAATGTAGGTATATTATATAACATGGGTGTCATCGCTAAAGTCCAAGTTGTATTGTATTATGCTTCTCTAAGATCTCCCTGAAATTTTGATAAGAAGAGATATCTTTCACTTACTGTGCAAAACTGTTGGCTAGAGTTGCTATATACTACTGAACAGTTACTATATTGCACCCTCAAAGATGGTGGATGAAGTGATCCCTGTTTGTAAAGTGCTTTCGGATCCTTCTGGGTGCAAAGTGAAAGTAAGATCATGATCCTTTGACAGCTGGATCCCCAGAATGAAGTCAGAGGGACAAATTGAACCTGGGCTTATGTTAACACTAACAGATTTAGTAATGGATTTAAGTTACAAACAGATTCAAGTTTATTTATTGGGATATTTAAAGTTTTAAATTACTTTCAAAGTGACAAAGTTCCAGGTAGCAATAGGCACACATTGATTAGGGGCATGGAGGGGGGGTGGGGGGGGGACAACTAGGTCAAACACTAAATTATGCTCAACTGTTGCCTGGATTTAGGGAAATACCACTCTGACTTCTAATAATGCCTCTCTCTGACTACTCTGCCAAATTCAAGAAAGGGTTTAATCAGGTCTGGAAGTCTCTTCTCAGTTGCTGGTGGTCTCCATCTCTACCCTAGACTCAGAGGAAGACCATACAAGCTGAGGTTCCTCCTACCTTGCCAAGGAAGAGCGGTGAGATTTTGAAGACTTACCCAACATGGACTAGAAAAAAAAGTTGAAACCACAGAACATATGCAGCAAATGTTGGCGTCAGGAAGGAAAGAGACAGGCATAAGGAAGCATAAAAGGGTAATGGGAGTCATTGGGGTTGAGGGCAGGGGATTGTGTGTGGTTGGTCAGTGGGTGTGCGAGTATGAGAGTGAGAAATGAAGTCAGCCAGAGAGCTGATCAGGAGGCAGCGTTCAGGCGAAGTTTGGGTTAGGAGGAGAGGTGGGATAATGAGTAAAACAGTGGACAAAAGCTTCTAATGTTTTGATCAATTTTGGATTAAGTGTAGAAATCAGAAATATACGATTGGGAGGGACCTCGATACATCATCTAGTCCAGTCCCCTGCACTAAGTCAGAGCTAAATATTATCTTGACCACATCAGACAGGTGTTTGTCTAACCTGTTCTTCAAACCCCCAATGACAGATTCCACAGCCTCCCTAGGTAATTTGTTCCAGTACTTAACTATCCTTACAATTAGGAAGTTTTTCCTAATATCCAACTTAAATCTCCCTTGCTGCAATTTGAACCAATTACTACTTAGCCACAGAGAACAGGAGAACAGTTATCACCCTCCTCTTTATAACAATCTTTTATGGTCTTCAAGTCTTTTCCAGACTAAACAAACCCAATTTAAAAAAAAAAAGTTCCTTGTAGGTCATGTTTCCTAGACCTTTCGTCATTTTTGTTGCTCTCCTCTTGACTTTCTCCAATTTGTCCATGTTTTTTTCATGAAGTGTGGTGCCCAGAAGTGAACACAATACTCCACATGAGGTCTTATCAGTGCTTAGTAGAGTGGAAGAATTACTTGTGTCTTGCTTGCAACACTCCTGCTAATACATCCCTGGATGATGTTCACTTCTTTTGCAACAGTATTACATTGTTGACTCATCTAGTTTCTGATCCACTATAACCTGCAGGTCCTTTTCTACAGTACTCCTTCCTATGCAGTTATTTCCTACTTTGTAGTTGTGAAATTGATTGTTCCTTCCTAAGTATAGTACTTTGCATCTGTCCATATTGAATTTCATCCTATTTCAGACCATTTCTCCAGTTTGTCAAGATCATTTTGAATTCTAATCCTGTCCTCCAAAGCACTTGCAAAATACTATCTAAACTTTGATAGGCGTTTCTCAGAACTTTGAGGCTGCTGGCCCTCCAGTGTGGTACAGCTTGGAATTCTAATTCAGGATTCTTTTACTATCCATTTTTGCTAGTTTTCAGTTTCATCATCAACAGAACATTAGGAACATTGTATGCCATAGCTGGAATTTAATTGCACTAAAAAACTTCACTGCATTTATTCAATTCACTTACTATAACAAAGATTATCTTCTTTCATGGATCAGCATTCTGTACGTTCAAAGTGTTGAGATTAAGGATCATAATGAAAAGATGAAAAGCAGTAGGCTTTTATTGTACTAATCCTATTAAGAACTGTAATGGGCACTTAGTATTTATTGAACATGTTCCTTAAATAGGAACAATTACTGATCATCAGCGTGTTTTTGGAAGCTCAAGATGGTAGAAAATTGAAGTTTGTTGATACTGTTTCACAAGATTAATTTTCTTTAGCGATAACCTGGGGAATTCTTTAAATTACATCTACTTGTGTGATGTGTAGCACCATCTGCCAGTTCTGCAAGGAAGACAATTATTTTTAGGAGCAGATGTGTTTTTTGATTAAGCCTTGAGTCATCAAGGTCACTATTTTTGACATATTCAGTACAGCAAAATAGAAGCAATCATTTCACATTTTGGCCCATTATTTAAAAAAGAATGTGTTTTATTACTGCTAGCACTTTGATTCCTTGCAATTGCTTCCTGTACTCTCATGGAGGTAGCTATAATTTCTGAGTAGTTGACTTGCCTTCTCAGTGGAAGCATTATGGGATTTAGAACAGTCTTATTCATAGTCAATAGGGCAAGGTTTTTGGCAGACAAGCAGCCCCTGACAGACTCCTTGTGTCTTCCAGAGAGAGAAGTAGCGTATGACTTGCCTCTTCTCATCTCTAGTGTCTTCCGGTTAATTCCCTAGCTTTATTTTTAAAGGTAGCTTGCAGGGAAGGCAGTTTCACGATCCTCAAAGTCAAAGGAAGGTTCTTTCAGTGGGAAAGTGGTTGACACATCCTTCTCCTCCCCCATAGTCTTCTACAACAGGACCTAAGATACCTATTAGATTTTATGGTTGCACTGCAGCTTCAGTTCAGTAAGCAGTGAACATACTTCAATGCCAGCAGAATTCCTGGAAGAGGAATTCTAACACTGCACAGTCTGGGGTGTGTCATGGTAGACCAAAAGGGCTCTAAATCCAAACGTGTAGCAGCAGCTTACTCCAGGAGGCATTAAGATACAGGTGCTGCTTCAGTTTTGCCAAGGCTGTTTAGCAGACTTGCAGTTTGCTGGTAACATGGTCACCCAGCCAAAGCAAGAGAGTTTCCTATTGGAAGGAGGAGACAAGACACTGATGCCAACTTGTGATTTTAATCACAAAATTTCATGATAATTGGCATTTTCCCCTCAAACTCCAGTTTCTGGATTCTTGTAGTACCATGAGAATCTCAGCTTTCATTAAAAAAAATTCTAGCCCTCATGCTTGCAGAGGAAAAAAAGCTTGGAAAATGTGACAAGCATACCCTACTTTGTCAAAGTGGAAGGCAAATAAAATGAATCCCAAAATTGTTTCTAGAATCTCATGACTTAAGCCAAACCTATGATTTTTTGAATGCTTGGGAATTGACAATATTGCAAGTGTCCAAACAAACCCAACCTTTTAGCCCTTTCGTGGGCTCAGAATTCTTTCTTCAGCCCTACTGCACCACCTCTCTAGATGGCTCCATAGGATGGCCCATGCCCCCTTTCTGTGTAAAATCCCAGGATTTAAACCTTAAATTGTGGGCAACTATCTGCACTAAACCCATAACCATTCTGCTCTATAGCCTACAATGCCTGCTACTCTTGCTTCTTCTTCACACAGACTTTCCTAGGTTCCTTCTCCAGCTCCCTCTTAACAGGGAACCACTTTTGAGATTTCCACTGATCCCAGAAAGCTCCCCAGGACAGTACTGCTCCTACCAGCTAATCCCTTATGCTGAGACATGGTTGCCTCATATTTCCCAGCAGGCTTGCTCTCAGGTGCCTCCTCTTGGGTATATGAGTCCAGTGCAGGAGAGAAACCATGCACAGTTCAGAGCTAGGATTTGAACCTCTTAAAAACCCAGCTCATCCTGTGACCGAGTGCAAAAGGCCCTGGTCTAAATCCTGCACAGGATGTCATTGAGGCCTTGAAATTTATGGCACCTTTAAATTAAACTCTCAAGTGAATCATAGAATATCAGGGTTGGAAGGGACCTCAGGAGGTCATCTTGTCCAACCCCCTGCTCAAAGCAGGACCAATCCCCAACTAAATCATCCCAGCCAGGGCTTTGTCAAGCCTGATCTTAAAAACTTCTAAGGAAGGAGATTCCACCACCTCCCTGGGTAACGCATTCCAGTGTTTCACCACCCTCCTAGTGAAAAAGTTTTTCCTAATATATTGATATTGATGAGCACAGTGTGAGCGTGGGAATGGAACAGAAAGGCCAACTGGGGTAATGCGACTGTGCGGCTGCAGGAGAACCCTTTTGGATCTCGCTGCTGAAGAGCTGAGAAGGGCAGACAAGCTATGCACGCCCCAGAAGATTTTTCCTGGAAAGACTGTCCAGCTGGCTTTGCCACAGAATGAAGGTGGGAGAGCTGAAGAGCCTGAGGAGGGTGTCAGCCATCTGCTTCCTGTGTTGGGATGTAAAGCTCAAAAGGGAGCCCATAAGATTAAAAGGAGAACCAAAAAAAACCCACCACACTCAGAATTTTGAGGGATGAGGAGATCTTACAGAGGAGGTGAGCTAGCCTAATCTGACCCCATATTGAAAGAAAGATTTGTGAACCTCAGGAAACAGAGGCTGAGTTTCAGCAAAATCTGACCTCTTGGGAACTTTACTTTGATTTTGTTACTCTTTTAGGCTCTAGATCTTCTTTGACATGGGATGACCTACTTGAAGCAGCTTACTGGAAATGAGCCTGCACATGTGCATGTGCTAATGTGCACCTGCTTCACGTGCAGACTGCACTGACGGTGTACACAATGGCTAAATGGGGACCCACATACTATAGCCAATATGGGGATGTGCACTGTGTATCCAGTAGTGCATGGACAAAGTTAGTCATTGTCTTACTTATACAAAAGGCACATCCACAAGCTTACTGAAAACTAGGCATTAGAATCCTGAAGTTTTTGCCAAACCTTCTTTGTTGTAGCTGCCATGTTTGATCACCCTTTAAATAAGTCAACCAATCTGACCAATCCAGCAACTGACCAATCCAGATGAGTGATTCAGTACAGTTACTTATACCTAGGACCCTACCAAATTCAGGACCATGAAAAATGTGTGATGGACTGTGAAATCTGGTCTTTTATGTACTTTTACCCTGCACTATACAGATTTCACCAGCATTTTTCAAACTGGGAGTCCCAACACAAAAGGATCACAGTGGGGAGGAGGGTAGCAAAGTTATTGTAAGGGGATCGTGGTATTGCCACCCTTACTTTTGTGCTGTCTTTAGACCTGGGCGGCCAGAGAGTGGCGGCTGCTGGGCCACAGAGGACCCAGCTCTGCAGTCAGCAGCGCAGAAGTAAGGGTGACAATACCATACCATGCCATCCTTACTTCTGCGCTGCTGCTGGCAGTGGTTCTGCCTTCAGTGCTGGGCTCTCCAGGCACCCAGCTCTGCAGGCAGAACCACTGCCAACAGTAGCACAGAAGTAAGGGTAGCAATACCAGGACCCCCACTACAATAGTCTTGCAACCCCTCCCCCCCACAACTGCCTTTTGGGTCAGGACCCCAATTTCATCATCATGAAATTTCATATTTAAATAGCTGAAATTATGAAATTTTCAGGGTCATAAGATTTTTTTTAAATTGTAATTGACCAAAATGGACTGTGAATTAGGTAGGGCCCTACTTACTTATGCCTAACACTTACTCCTATGTTGGTACGACATGCAGCTCGATTTTAAAGTGTTCTGCTCTAATACCTCTGGAGACCAAGAACAGACACTTCAACACTTACAGCTTCATGTTCATTCTCAAATACTCCCAAGTATACTGTCAGATGTCTTCTAAAATCACTGCTATGCTGTCCCATGTGCACAAACTATCCAGTCTTACAAGGTTCACAGCTATAAACTTCTGAGTGTCTGACATTAGACATTAGCTCTTATCAGTCTCCAGTGACCTCAATGACAAGTGCTCCAAGTCTTTGAACTTCAGTCTGTGTTGTAGCCTGTTCTGTCTGATATAATTCATAACACACAGTGGCATTCTATTTCACTCAACACAGCTCCAGCAAGCCTTTCCATATTTGTACATGAAGATATTTTCCCTTTCACTTTAACCCTGTTTTCTTCTGGAAAATGTTGGAGAACTTTTGCCTTATGTGGTTGAAAAGACTGGTGTTGTGTACTATATCGGACTATGACCTGATCATATATTCAAAGGGAACAGATTTGTTAGTGTGCCATAAATATAACTCCAGGACTAGTTTTCCACATATACATTTTACAAATGGAGAAGTAGAACATCAAGTCCAATAAGTTCTTTGGTTTGTGGTCACGTTTATTGTTTGTTGATTTTTAGACTCCTCACGTGAACCCACCACAATGTGTCTGATTACATGCAGAACATACTGTAACAGATGATATTATCAGTGCATCAGCTTTCTCTAGTGTTAAACTGTACATAAGCCCCACAGTTATCTCCTCAGTTAAAAAGGTGAGCATATAGATGCTCTTGCACTCATACCTGAAATTCAGACTTTGACTTGAACCTTAGTTCTAAATTGTGAAAATGCACATAGCCTATAATAAGGGGCAATACAGCTGCAAACAGACTAGATAAATCCTGATCTTAATCCTCAGTTTAAGAGTAGAGACCACTTTAGATGCACAAATATGCCCATATATACATGCAGGGAAAACCTGGTTTAGTAAAGTCTTTCATCCAAACTTCACCACAAAATTCTTTACAGAACTAAAGAAAAAGGTTCTACAGTTAAAATTAAGACTAGAGAAATTAAAATGGCATAAAATGCACATTTTCTATCCATTTGAAGAAGTGGTGAAAGTCATATCCACGTGCATTAGGTTTGCCATCAATATGACATGAGATGTAAAATGGAAAGTCAAAATGAATGCTATAGCTGGTACAAGTGTGGCTTTAATTTTTATTTGGGGGGGGGGGGGGCTGAGATAGAGATCAGAATCTCACTGATTTAACTAACACTGAGAAACCAGAGAGACTCCACTGACTTTCATGGGGATACTCCACTTTTCCACCAGTGGATGATCAGAATCCATCCCATACTTTGTCTCGAGTTACAGAGGCATCCCCTATAATAATGCAATTTTTCCTTGCTGAATTCCAAGGAAATTGACCACAGATGTTCAAGTGTTTAAGGCTATTGATCCTTTGCATAGATTAGACAGGTGAAGAAAAGGCTGAAGATTGAGAACATTAAATGATGGTGTCACAAGGGAAAGGGGCATTCCAGCACTCCCCAGCAGGAGCATTGTGCTCAGCACCTCCTCATGTTCTTCTCAATTTCCCAGACTACACTGGTTCAAAACGTGCATCCACTTCATGAGGTCTCATTTATTAAGTCTTGCTACAAAATGAAACTCGCTTCATTAGTCACCCTAGTTCACATCCACTGAGTCCATATAAAAAAGAGTCCTGGTCAACTTCCTTGTCCCTGTTCAGGATGCCTCTCAGCCCCCTCCCTGGAGCTGGGATTTACTCTAAACAGTCACTCTGTTCCCTCCACCAGCTGGGAATCCCCAGCACTCCTCCTTGGAGCAAGCATTGTAACTTATGCCAGCTGTAAGGCCTCAGCCAGCTTCTCTTTCAGGTAGTCCCTTCTCCCCAGGGAGTCCTCAGCGGGTTCAGCAGACAGCCTTCTCCTGCAGGTGGCTGCCCTGCTATGTGGGAGGAGGCAGCATACCCACTAGTTCCCTTCTCCCAGCTCATCCACGATTGCTCGCTCGGGTGAGAGGGAAGTCTTGTCCTGTCTACTATGCAAGGCTCCTGGTCCAGTCCCTTAAAGAAACAGTAACCGACTTTCTCCCAAAGGCTACTTATTCCGAGGTCCACTTCCTCTCCAAAAGTACCTCTTATGTGTTTGTGTATATCAGAGCCTCCCACAATCTTAAAGGGTCATGCCATGTGATGCGGGGTGGTCTTACCCCTATACACCACTATGCTTAAGTAGTCAGTGATCATGCATGTCAGGTGAACCCAACTATTTAAGGATATTTGTGTGTTTACTGCATCTGTATTAATTCACTGTACTTCTATGCAATAAATACATTTATTAAAAATTACTTTAGCCTTAAATTTTCTTAATTAGCTATTTTAAATTCACTGTATTTAGACAATACTTTTTTTTTATTAATTATGGATCAGCTTCTGATACCCTTACACTAACTGAGTGGGTCCAGACCTCACTCAACAAATAGTCCCACTAACTGTAAGTCCCTGTTTGCAAATAAGTTCCCTGTTCTTACTCTCACTAAATAGCAGCAGCATCTGGCCCTGCACAGTATCAAGTAAAACATGTAAATATTCTGAGAAAACATGAACTCTTTAACCTATGAGATAGTGCAAATCCTACATTTGTGGCACACCATTTGACTGTACCTTGACTTAGTTCAGAGTTTTGGATGTGTAAGGAATGGAGGATCAAGTTCTCTATTTTGAAGATTTTCTATATTTTAATATGGGATACGCTTTCAGCTTGCCTCTCAGGAAACTGGACGCACAGCTCTGAAAGGGTACTGAGAACTGCGCTGAATTCACTAGGCAATAACCTGAAAACATATGACACTTATAAACTTCATCTAGTTAATACTGAAGTAATGATAATTTAGGGCCTAGTTCTGCAAACAAACACTTAAAACCAGGTGTAATGGGACACTTAATACACAGTGTAATGTTTACTATGGTGAGTAATGTTTGCAGGAATGGGCCTTTAGGGCTGTATGATCTTTAGGAACTCTGAAATCATGCATAAAGAGAGATGCAGGCTTATTTAGCTGAATTTACCTTGCTATAATTTGATTATTAATTATTTAGTTAGCAGTCTTTCTTCTATGTAAGAAATAATTACGCAAATCCAAAAGCAATGCTTTAGGATCGGTATCAGCTGCGCGTATAAATACTGTGACTGGAAGTCTGATTTGCATGACTTCATGAGAGGAAGATGCAGATGTGAAGGATAAATACAATTCAGCAGCACGCACACAACATTCAATACAGGGTGTGTGCGCAATTCTCATTTCTTAGTCTGCAATTATAAAGCTACATTGCCTGGGCTTTTGAGTTCAGTCACTCCCACTGTTTTCTTTGTGCTTTAATGACGACTATTCAACTCACTTCCCAGATCCCAGGCAGGCAATAGAGAGGATGAAGTACAGTATGAATTTTCTTTTATACTGGTGTCTACCAAGCTCAATCAACGTAGTGAGGATGGCATTTACTGCTCAAGACTGCTTGCTTAAGAAGAAAAGCTAGTACCACATTTTAGTATATTATTAAAGACAGGCAGACATAACTAGGTCCAGCTAAGTGCTATATTCTAGTCTTTAAAAGGCAGCAGTCTGCTATTTTGTATTCATTATAGGATAGTCCTCCAGAAATGGGGAAATTGGGGTAATCAACAGAATGGAAACATCAGCTAGGGAAAGTGGAGAGAGGTTGGTGCAATTTGA
Source organism: Caretta caretta (assembly GCF_965140235.1). NCBI lineage: Eukaryota > Metazoa > Chordata > Testudines > Cheloniidae > Caretta > Caretta caretta. The sequence continues at coordinate 34,513,888 of NC_134214.1, forward strand.
GTTAAGATGCATTTCTTTAAATTGAGCTGTATTTTTGGCATCATTTCATGTATTTATGTAGATGAGTCATTGGAAGGATTTTTGTTGTTCTCTTTCTTCAGCAACTTTGAATCCCCACTGATGTATGAAGTCTCAGAGCACCAACTCAGCGGCACAGACAGTTCAGAAAGCAGTTTGGGGAGCTCTGTCACAGCATGTAAGAAGGTAACTTCTCTCTAATCTTATTTTATTTTCCAAGGCAGATCTAGCTCTGCTTTAACTCATGCCTTAATGGGGATTATAAAAATCAATACATACACAAAACAAAGTCAATGATATGGAAACAGTATTAAAAGCTGAATGGTCTGGGTATTTTTCAGTTTTATTTGATTAGCCTGTGTTTGCCAATGATTTGACACAACACATGTTAAGTGTAGCAGTGATCACTTTCATAGGCAGTTTTCCCACTTTTCCCTTCTTACCAAAGCAGTAGACAGTGTATGAACAGTCTCACAATTGTGTTATAATAAGTTGTCAGGTTCTAGGACCTCACATAGAGGTCCAGAGCTCTTCTGCCTATTCTGGTGTGACTTAATGGGATTTTTAGTCCAAAAATCATAAAAGTGAGCGTTATTTTGAGGCAAATGGGTCAAGGGAGACAACCCTAGGAACAGCTAAGGTCAGAGAAAAGCTTAGACTAAGGTTTATGTTTAATTAGATAAGTTAAGGGTAAATTTTGACTAGAATGTGTATATACAGTTGACTAGTATGTGTCTATACACACACGGTATTAGGAGCAGGACAAACATTTATATGTACACTTTTTCACTGTGACTGAATATACCACTAAAGAATTTCTAACCTTAGTAGCATACATTCCGTGTACTACAGGGCCAGGTTGTGGCTGTTTCTTGTGTAGGAGCAGAAAAGGGGGAGAACTAGCAGAGCCTTTGAAGAGGTATGGGAGAGGAAGGGTCACAGCTCTGATCGCATTTTGCAACATGCGGGAGTGCTCTGGGGAGCTTTAAGAGAAATTGTGCTAAGCAGAGGCACAATATTAGAGCCGGTCCAAAAAAAGAAGTTATTTTTCCACAGGAAATTTAGCAAAATTCTCAGATTACTTTTTTTTTTTATGAACCCCCACCTCAAAAAGGTTAGTTTTCCATAACACTTTGTTTTTTTAAAAAACGACTGAAATTTGCTGAAAAGAATTTCATTCGTCAAATTCTGTTTTGGTCAAAGAGCTTAACTAGCCCTACCCCCAGCCAATGCTTTTGTTCTAGGGCAGTTCTAGCTCACTTCAGTGGGAGGCAGTAGCTAAGAGACACACTTAAGAGTGAACTGAAATGTTTCGTTTATTCAGGAGTGTGCTTATTTGCTTTTAAGAAAATAGAGCCAACAAATGAAAGGACAAGTAACTGGAACCTGACAGGCACTCCCTGTGTTTCTCCTCCTTATAATGAAAATATTAAGGGTAAAATGTTCCGTGACATTGGTTCCTCATGATTCTCTATTTACTCTTTGCTTCACATCAGCTTGTGGCACACTGGCAGATTCGCGAGGGGAAGATCATGTAGCCAATTGTATCTAATACAGAAGGCTTCACCTTTGGGGTGGGTCAACCTTGCACCTTCACAAACACCAGGTTAACGTTAAGAAGTTTTAAAGGAGGACACCACACCAGTAACTCAGAGCTGTTCCAGCTGCCTGGACCCTTACAGTTAAGATTTTAATAGTAAAGTATGACAATCAACTTCTAATACATCTGTACAATCAAAATTGAGCAATTCACTTCTGCATTTTGCCAACAGCAAAACATTTTGGGCACATTTGAGGAATTGTTACAGGATGTTTTAACATTGCTTTTAGCCACACAAAACCATACAGAAAGATCAGGTCAGTCCACCACCTTCTTTTATATTACATTCATGAAAAATAAGTTTAATTAAGATTTATAATTGCTGTTGGATTGGAGCCACCTTGGTCTCCCATTGGCAGGGAATGGTTTAAGCATTCCAGCTGATTCACTTGCCAATTTGAAGAGCTATTTTTATCATGAACAGCTACTGTCAGGCAGCATCTCTCATGGTGCCTGTTACTTCACAGACCAATCTGAATGAATGCAAGAGATGTGCCCCTTGATATCTCATCTTATTCTGCATGTACCTCTTTCATATCTTTTTGAAAAGTGGTAATTAACCAAAACAATTAACATGATCAGTCATAAACATGCAGATGTCTTGTTTGTAGAGCAGAGCCTCAGTGTTGTATGTATTGTAAATACATTTACTATATATTAATGTCTCAGAGCAGGAAGCTGTTACACTGAACTTGTGTGAAGTTTTTTTCCTCTGGGAAGGAGTGACTTTTCCACTCCACATTGTGCTAGAGGGTGATTTAGTTCATTGATTCACCACACACTGAGTAATGCTGACAGTTAAGTCTAGATGCAAGTGGAAAAACTTTTTTTAGAACCATGAATTACTGCTGATTTCACATTTAATGCATGATGCAGATTCATCCTGAATTATTTAAAATATGATTTCCACTGAGTACCCAATATATATCGGATGCATCTGATGAAGTGAGCTGTAGCTCACGGAAGCTTATGCTCAAATAAATTTGTTAGTCTCTAAGGTGCCACAAGTCCTCCTTTTCTTTTTACAGTTACACAATTGTAAGTCTGAAGTAACTTCATGGACTTCAGCAAAATATTATGGATGTACGTCAGAGGAACTTGAGCAAAATTTGGTTCAATACGTAATCATTCTGAGTATGAAGAAGTCTACAAGATTTTAGAGAAGGGAGAACCTATTTTGAAATGGACAGTATACAACAGGGGTGGGCAAACTTTTTGGCCCAAGGGCCACATCAGAGAATAGAAATTGTATGGTGGGCCATGAATGCTCACAAAATTAGGGTTGGTGTGTGGGCTGGGATGAGGAGTTTGGGGTGTAGGAGGGTGCTCTGAGCTGGCATTGAAGGGTTCAGAGGGTGGGAGGGGGATTAGAGCTGGGGCAGGGGTGCAGGTTTCAGCTGGGGGTGCAGGCTCTGGGTTGGGGCTGGGGATGAGAGGTTTGGGATGCAGGAGAGTGCTCTGGGCTGGGATCAAGGGGTTTGGAGAGCGGGAGGGGGAATCAGGGCTGGGGAAGAGGCTCGGGGTGCTCAGAGTGGTGCTTACCTCAAGCGTGGTGTGGCCTGACCCTGTGCCCCAGCTGGAGTGCCAGAGCGGGGCCAAGCTGCGTGGTCCAGCCCCTGACCCAGCTCCCCGGCTGGAGTGCTGCTGAGCCACTGGTGAGGCCCCCGACCTAGCGCCCCAGCCTTAGGTCCGGGGCAGGGCCGAGCCACATCATGCGGCTCGCAGGCCAGTTTAAAACGGCTCGTGGGCCGTAGTTTGCCCACCTCTGGTATAGAATGTACTGAATGACTGGTAACGTACACATTCACATTACTCATTACAGGTGTGCATTTGCTATATTGCAATGGATATAATCAATTGGTCCTTCTTCACAAACTTTCAAATACACTGCTGAAGCTACTAGCCTAAGAAGCAGGTGCGTCCAAATTACATTTGACAAACTAACTAGTGCCATGTAGAACTTGATCCTGCAAATTTATACACGTGTGGCTGAGATTCCTTATCCTCACAGCCACATGTTTGCAGGGAGAAGATTATATCTCAAAAATTAAATAAGATTCTAGGAAATGTAAGAGTATTTTGACCATATATTATCAGCATAGAGATATTATCTTGGGACATTGACATCCTAGGACAAACCTGCAATATTCCTTGCAAATGAAGGGAAAGTGGCCTTTCAGATATCATGTGACAACCTTTAACTTCTATTTATCAAGAAGTCCAACTGTTCATGCATTTTCTGTCTCTACATTACTGCATACGTAGCTATATACTAGTTACCTTTAGTCAACATTACCCTTAGATACCAAACAATGGTCCAGATTATCCCTTTCCATAGAAAAAATAATAGGAGGGGAGTTCTGAGCGAGAAGATAATATCCACCAGGATTCTGTTGCAGAGATTCCCTCCCTCGTATTGTTCATACGTGGCATAGAGTTTGCCCCTACCCCAAGGAAGAGTCTCTAGCAACTTCCATGCTCCCCCCACAGACTGGCATATTCTCCTACCCCCACACCACTCAGATCCATGGGAGGCCCAGGGCATCTGCATGGAAGCCCCCCATGCCTCCACATCAACTCTCTTTGCTACTAATTTCCACAGGTTTCAGAGGGGACGATGGGCCCACTCCTTCCCCTGGCCTGACCAATTTCCACCCCTTTCCTCAGCATTGACTCTGGAAAAGCCTCTAGAATATCTGAACTGACCGAGGGATGCCATAAAAATGGCAGAGCTCCCTTCCATGTAGGGCAGGGGGAATCCAGGCATGGATTTGGAGTGGAGAAACAGGGTGAACTGAGCTAGTGGTACTTCAGACCACATGATTATTTCTTATGGAGAAACGATTAACAATCCCCCCACCACCACACACACACACACCCTTACCTATTCATTAAATGACAAAAATCACACCACGGAGGTCATGCATTGCAGTGCTAACAGACCTTGGTCATCATCTGCTGGGATCAAACCTGGGACTTCCGGAGCTTAATATATAAGCCTCTATCACCTGAGCTAGAAGACACCTCTTAGCCAGGCTGTATCAGGCTCAACAATCTCTAGCTGGCCTAGCTGCCATTAAAGGGGAGCAGAGCGCTACAGCAAGCAGGCATGGATTACACATAAAATAGACAGACCTTTGTACTGCTTCAGAGTGACAACAAATGGGCTGTATGCTGGCTGGATCCAAGCCATAGTAGCTATGTTGGGAGTGTGGCCAGAATGCTGCTGCACCTTAGCTGTACTCAGCTGCCAGAGCAGGCCTTTGAGACCACTAATGTCAAGAATAGCATAGAACAGCCATGAGGCTGCTCTCAACTGCACTGGGGGCTGAACTGGTCATCAGGTGACTCAGGAATCCAGGAAGCAAAAAGGTAGCTTAAAGCCACCTTTGTCCCCTTCCCCAGGTGCAGTACCAAACAGTTTGGCTGCATCTGTGAATTGGAGGCATTGCATTAAGCATTATACAACAAAACAAGAGCAAACCATTGAAGCCAAAGGGAACAGCAAATCATCTGACTCTTTCCTCCTTGCTTTTGTCTTAGATGAGAAGCATTTATGCTGAAAATGTCATTTGTAAGGGAGGCCAGCTAGCATCATGATCCGCAACAAGTGAGAAGCAACCTCGAGCGGTTTATCAGTATTTCACCCAAAATTTTATTCTGGTCAGCCTCTCTCCCTCATGCAATCCAAACTGCCTCACTAATAGCAGTGATCTCAGGCCTCCTTCTACAACAGGAAGGAGAGTTAATCTTTGAGACTAGTTCTAGAAGTGGGCAAAAGCACCTGCATGTTGTACCCTTCTCTGCACTTCCGAAGCCTGGGCTAAATTCTGCCCTCAGATACATGCATACAACTCCAGTGGGAACTATGCATATCAGAGAGCAGAATCTGGCTAAGTGAGATCATCCCACTGATGCAATTTGCTCATAGCCAGCCTGAGGAGATAGAGTCCCGAGCTTGCTTCCCAACCAGCCTCCCATGTGATGGTGTCGGCTTTCTACTTGGTCATAGAGTTCACTCACCATTGGGTGCCTCCTTGTGGTTATTTCTAGGGACTCTCCATTCAGGTCAGATACTTCCCTCCTCACTCTCCAGGAGTCATGAAGTTCCCTCCAGCCAGGTCACTATAGTTTTCTCCTTCTGGGGTATCAAAATCCCACTGGGTCAACTGTCTTTATGCTGTTCCAGTCTTCTACTCCCAGGCCAGGTCCTATGCCACTATTCTGGGTTCCAGCTATTTTCCTAAACTCCTTCCTGCACCTCTCTGGGTTTACAAGCCAAAACACTCTCCTCCCAGGGAGTAACTGTAGACTACTCTCTTCTTTGGTTTCTTACCAGACTCTGTAACCAAGTACAAGACCCTTCCCCCAAAAAGCAACTACAGATTACTGTCCTTATAGCCCTCTTCTAGGCTCAGCTTGCTGGCTTTATACAAACTCAGCTTGCCCCTGCCCAGCTGGGCTTTGTTTGGCTCTCCCACAGATGCAGCCTATCATGTTAATTGTCCTAATAACCTGCTCTGCCTTGTGTGGAGGGACACCCATTACACAGCCTCATCCCCAAATTCTGTCATGAAAAGAATTATAAAAACAAACAAGTTGAATATACGTGAATAGACTCCTTGAATAGACAAGTTCATTAGACACCTGAACTATCCACTCATCCTGAGCCATCCTGTCCATGCCCTCAGGCCTAACGCATGTGACCTTTTCAAGCATTCATTCAGGAGCATTACCTATGATCATCATATGCTTTCACTTAAAACAGGGTTCCCTAAAAGGGGATGGAAGAATCATGTGCTCATTCACTAGCAGAGGGTTGGGTATGAGTGGAGCTTTAGGTCCCTAGCTCACTTTTTTGGGTTACTAAATTCATAAATGTTGCCACAATCCACAACTATTTTGTCACTAAAGGTGGGAAGCTACCCCTGGGGAATTTGGGGTGGGGGCAAGTGGGGGAAGAGGAGGAGTATATCCTGAAGCCCTAATTAGAACCTTGTTAGAAGGCAAGTCAGGGGTGCACTGGCTGTTGTTAAAGAATAAGAATAGCTCTTATCCAGTGCTTTTCATCCATAGATTACAGATTGCTTACGTATATACAGATGGCGCTACTGAATTATGGAAAGTTGAAATAACTTGCCCAAGATCACTTAGCAAGTCTGTGGCAGGGCAGGGTCAGGCCTTCTAATTCTGAGTTCCACACACTGTCCCCTAGGTTCTGAAAGAGGGGCTGAGTTAAGGGGAAGAAAGATCCAAAGTGATCAAATCTGAAATAGCATTAGCCATGATTTTAAAGGAAATTCAAAAAGAAAGTATGTCAGTTTACCTCTTGCAGGGCTGTTTAAGCTCAAAGAGGCAATTTCAGATGCACAGGAGAGTATCTCTGACAGGAGTTAGAACTTTAGTTCCTGCGGACAAGAAGTTGTAGAAATGGAAGAATTCTACAACCTATTACATAAGATACAAAAAAATTAAAAATAATGTATCTTGAAGAAAGACTTAGAAAATAGGAATAGAAAGTCAGGAATGTGTACACTGCAATTAAACACTCATGGTTGGCCCATGTCAGCTGAATTGGGCTTGTAGGCTCAGGCTGTGGGGCTGTAAATTTGCAGTGTAGACAGTTGGGCTCATCTGGAGCTCGAGCTGACATGGGCCTGCCACGAGTGTTTAATTGCAGTTTACACATACTCATTAATTGCTGTAATTTCTGATGACTCTGCAAAGGTGAATATGATTGACTTTGCCTTGGATTTTACTGAGTAATTTAGAGATAAAGATGGTGTCCTTTTCCCAGCTACGTCTAGCTTTGAGCAGGATCATAGCGTTCCCTTGGGTTACTCTGTATTGGCAACAGTCTAAGATCTAGAGTGGTGACCGTTTTAAAATAAAGAGGTTCCAGGGGGAAGAAACATTCTTTCAACAGCAATAAGATCTCTTTATTTCAAGATTTCAGCACAAATATATCAAAAAATGACTAACACTTTGCAAGAGGAGATGTGCTTCTGTGGCGTGCATGATGTTTTAGTTTATGCATCTAGTCTGAGTTAATTATGGTAGCAGGACTCTATTTTCACTGAGGCAGAAGGTATGGCATTTATCAAGTGCAGAGTCAATGAACTGATAAACAAGAGTAGGCAGCATTCCCCAAGGAAGGGATTGTTTTAAAATTCAAGGCTTTGCCATTCTCCGTACAAAGTCTTTGGTCACATTGGTGTATTTGTGATCACTAAACACACTTGTTTGAAGGTATTTGGCATAGATCTGTATTCCAGGGTCTGGATAGTCTTCTAGAGATTAGCATGTGGAAGGCCCCCTCCACAAACTAGATATTCCCCCTTTCTGCATGGTAGAGAGAAGGACCAGTACTTCTAAAGTACCATTCCACTCTATCCGGCCCAACATGAATGCCCCTCCCATAGATGTCTGTAAACAAGAGGCCTTGCAGAAGGCACTGTGACCTTCATGGCACTATGGTTTCTGTGTGGGGATTTAGGTGGGAGCTAATATCGGTAGGAGCTATATTATCTGGCTGCCTAGCTCAGTGTTATGATTGCTGGCTTATGGTAGTAAAGGTTACGGCCCCAGTCCCCATAGGGTAATAATAAGTAGTCTTCTAACTTCCCTCTGCAGCTTCATTGGGACCTAGCCAGTGGCAGCTTGGTTCTGTGAAGGGATCCTTGAACAGTTTTCCCCTTAGCTACTTCTAATGGGTTGTCCCCTAGAAAGATGATCTCGTCTCATTTTGTGGTTTGCACAATTTTCTTTTCTCAGTAAATATTCTGACGTAGTGAATTCTCACTTCTGCCATTGAATAGTAGTTCTGGGCTCTAGGCAGAATAACATGTTCCTTTTCTTTGCATCGCTTAGTCCCACCATCCTCATTCTATTTCTAGTTATATCTTGTAATTGAACTGTGGTGCTTATTGCCACAGGAATTGTTGAGGCCAAGAATTTAAGATTCAGAAAAAGGATTGGACATTTATATGGATAAAGACTACCCAAAGTTGTCATAATTAATTATATCACATTTTGGAAGGACATTTAGCCTTGTGCTTGAGGCTTTAAGCCAATCTCTCTTAGAAATCAGGATGAGACCTAATGTGGGAGAAAATTATTTCACATCTTCCTCTGAATAATCTGGTGTTGGCCACTGTCAGCCCTGGTCTACACTAGGACTTTAGGTCGAATTTAGCAGCATTAAATCGATGTAAACCTGCACCCGTCCTTATGATGAAGCCCTTTATTTCGACTTAGAGGGCTCTTAAAATCGATTTCCTTACTCCACCCCTGACAAGTGGATTAGCGCTTAAATCAGCCTTGCCGGCTCGAATTTGGGGTACTGTGGACACAATTCGACGGTATTGGCCTCCGGGAGCTATCTCAGAGTGCTCCATTGTGACCGCTTGGACAGCACTCTCAACTCAGATGCACTGGCCAAGTAGACAGGAAAAGAACCGCGAACTTTTGAATCTCATTTCCTGTTTGGCCACCGTGGCAAGCTGCAGGTGACCATGCAGAGCTCATCAGCAGAGGTGACCATGATGGAGTCCCAGAATCGCAAAAGAGCTCCAGCATGGACCGAACAGGAGGTACGGGATCTGATCGCTGTATGGGGAGAGGAATCCGTGCTATCAGAACTCCGTTCCAGTTTTCGAAATGCCAAAACCTTTGTCAAAATCTCCCAGGGCATGAAGGACAGAGGCCATAACAGGGACCCGAAGCAGTGCCGCGTGAAACTGAAGGAGCTGAGGCAAGCCTACCAGAAAACCAGAGAGGCGAACGGCCGCTCCGGGTCAGAGCCCCAAACATGCCGCTTCTATGATGAGCTGCATGCCATTTTAGGGGGTTCAGCCGCCACTACCCCAGCCGTGTTGTTTGACTCCTTCAATGGAGATGGAGGCAATACGGAAGCAGGTTTTGGGGACAAAGAAGATGATGATGATGATGAGGTTGTAGACAGCTCACAGCAAGCAAGCGGAGAAACCGGTTTTCCCAACAGCCAGGAACTGTTTCTCACCCTGGACCTGGAGCCAGTACCCCCCGAACCCACCCAAGGCTGCCTCCTGGACCCAGCAGGCGGAGAAGGGACCTCCGGTGAGTGTACCTTTTAAAATACTATACATGGTTTAAAAGCAAGCATGTGAAAGGATTACTTTGCCCTGGCATTCGCGGCTCTCCTGGATGTACTCCCAAAGCCTTTGCAAAAGGTTTCTGGGGAGGGCAGCCTTATTGCGTCCTTCATGGTAGGACACTTTACCACTCCAGGCCAGTAACACGTACTCGGGAATCATTGTACAACAAAGCATTGCAGTGTATGTTTGCTGGCGTTCAAACAACATCCGTTCTTTATCTCTCTGTGTTATCCTCAGGAGAGTGAGATATAATTCATGGTCACCTGGTTGAAATAGAGTGCTTTTCTTCAGGGGACACTCAGAGGAGCCCATTCCTGCTGGGCTGTTTGCCTGTGGCTAAACAGAAATGTTCCCCGCTGTTAGCCACAGGGAGGGGGGAAGGTTGAGGGGGTAGCCACGTGGTGGGGGGAGGCAAAATGCGACCTTGTAACGAAAGCACATGTGCTATGTATGTAATGTTAACAGCAAGGTTTACCCTGAAAGAGTGTAGCCACTGTTTTATAAAATGTGTCTTTTTAAATACCGCTGTCCCTTTTTTTTTCTCCACCAGCTGCATGTGTTTCAATGATCACAGGATCTTCTCCTTCCCAGAGGCTAGTGAAGCTTAGAAAGAAAAAAAAATGCACTCGCGATGAAATGTTCTCCGAGCTCATGCTGTCCTCCCACACAGACAGAGCACAGACGAATGCCTGGAGGCAAATAATGTCAGAGTGCAGAAAAGCACAAAATGACCGGGAGGAGAGGTGGCAGGCTGAAGAGAGTAAGTGGCGGGCTGAAGAGAGTAAGTGGCGGGCTGAAGACAGGGCTGAAGTTCAAATGTGGCGGCAGCGTGATGAGAGGAGGCAGGATTCAATGCTGAGGCTGCTGGAGGACCAAACCAGTATGCTCCAGTGTATGGTTGAGCTGCAGCAAAGGCAGATGGAGCACAGACTGCCACTACAGCCCCTGTGTAACCAACCGCCCTCCTCCCCAAGTTTCATAGCCTCCACACCCAGATGCCCAAGAATGCGGTGGGGGGGCCACTGGCCAACCAGCCACTCCGCCACAGAGGATTGCCCAAAAAAAAGAAGGCTGGCATTCAATAAATTTTAAAGTTGTAAACTTTTAAAGTGCTGTGTGGCATTTTCCTTCCCTCCTCCACCACCCCTCCTGGGCTACCTTGGTAGTCATCCCCCTATTTGTGTGATGAATGAATAAAGAATGCATGAATGTGAAGCAACAATGACTTTATTGCCTCTGCAAGCGGTGATTGAAGGGAGGAGGGGCGGGTGGTTAGCTTGCAGGGAAGTAGAGTGAACCAAGGGGCGGGGGGTTTCATCAAGGAGAAACAAACAGAACTTTCACACCGTAGCCTGGCCAGTCATGAAACTGGTTTTCAAAGCTTCTCTGAGGCGTACCGCGCCCTCCTGTGCTCTTCTAACCGCCCTGGTGTCTGGCTGCGCGTAACCAGCAGCCAGGTAATTTGCCTCAACCTCCCACCCCGCCATAAATGTCTCCCCCTTACTCTCACAGATATTGTGGAGCACACGGCAAGCAGTAATAACAGTGGGAATATTGGTTTTGCTGAGGTCTAAGCGAGTCAGTAAACTGCGCCAGCGTGCCTTTAAACATCCAAATGCACATTCTACCACCATTCTGCACTTGCTCAGCCTGTAGTTGAACAGCTCCTGACTACTGTCCAGGCTGCCTGTGTACGGCTTCATGAGCCATGGCATTAAGGGGTAGGCTGGGTCCCCAAGGATACATATAGGCATTTCAACATCCCCAACAGTTATTTTCTGGTCTGGGAATAAAGTCCCTTCCTGCAGCTTTTGAAACAGACCAGAGTTCCTGAAGATGCGAGCGTCATGTACCTTTCCCGGCCATCCCACGTTGATGTTAGTGAAACGTCCCTTGTGATCCACCAGAGCTTGCAGCACTATTGAAAAGTACCCCTTGCGGTTTATGTACTCGGCGACTTGGTGCTCCGGTGCCAAGATAGGGATATGGGTTCCGTCTATGGCCCCACCACAGTTAGGGAATCCCATTGCAGCAAAGCCATCCACTATGACCTGCACATTTCCCAGAGTCACTACCCTTGATATCAGCAGATCTTTGATTGCGTGGGCTACTTGCATCACAGCAGCCCCAACAGTAGATTTGCCCACTCCAAATTGATTCCCAACTGACCGGTAGCTGTCTGGCATTGCAAGCTTCCACAGGGCTATCGCCACTCGCATCTCAACTGTGAGGGCTGCTCTCATCTTGGTATTCATGCGCCTCAGGGCAGGGGAAAGCAAGTCACAAAGTTCCATGAAAGTGCCCTTACGCATGCGAAAGTTTCACAGCCACTGGGAATCGTCCCAGACCCGCAACACTATGCGGTCCCACCAGTCTGTGCTCGTTTCCCGAGCCCAGAATCGGCGTTCCACAGCATGAACCTGCCCCATTAGCACCATGATGCATGCATTGGCAGGGCCCATGCTTTCAGAGAAATCTGTGTCCATGTCCTGATCACTCACGTGACCGCGCTGACGTCGCCTCCTCGCCCGGTATCGCTCTGCCAGGTTCTGGTGCTGCATATACTGCTGGATAATGCGTGTGGTGTTTAATGTGCTCCTAATTGCCAAAGTGAGCTGAGCGGCCTCCATGCTTGCCTTGGTATGGCATCCGCACAGAAAAAAGGCACGGAACGATTGTCTGCCGTTGCTCTGATGGAGGGAGGGGTGACTGACGACACGGCTTACAGGGTTGGCTTCAGGGAGCTCAAATCAACAAAGGAGGTGGCTTTACATCAAGGAGTATTTCAGGCAGGACTTCACAGAGGGTTCCAATAAGAAATGGTGCACCTAAGTTATTGTTCTTATTGGAACAAGGAGGTTAGCCTGGCCTTTGATTGATACAAGGCTAGATTTACCTCGCTGCACCTTCTCTGTGAGTGACTGCAGTGTGACCTAGAGGAATGAGTCCCCTAGACAGGGGAGGAGGCAAATGAGTACAAAAACAGATCTGGTCTGTTTCTTGTTTTGATCCACTCCATCTATCTTTTACATCTTTGGCTGACAGCAGACGGTGCAGTAGGACTGCTAGCCATCCTCATCTCTTGCCTGCCCGGCAGAAGATGATGCAATAGGACTGCTAGCAATCCGTATCACCTGCCTGCTCACCATAAGACAGTTCAATAGGACTGACTGCAGGACTAAAGAGAATGACCTGGTCAAGTCACTCCAAATTTAGTCCCTGCACCAATGTCTGCCCAGGCGCTCCCAGCCGAGGTGGCCAGGAGCACCTCGCACATGATGAGGACGGCTACCAGTCATACTGTACCATCTGCTGCCAGAAGGCAATGGGTTGCTGCTACTGTGTAGCAATGCCGTACCGCGTCTGCCAGCACCCAGGAGACATATGGTGACGGTTACCTGAGCGGGCTCCATGCTTGCCGTGGTATGGCGTCTGCACAGGTAACTCAGGAAAAAAGGCGCGAAACGATTGTCTGCCCTTGCTTTCACGGAGGGAGGGAGGGAACGGGGGCCTGACAATATGTACCCAGAACCACCCGCGACAATGTTTTAGCCCCATCAGAGTGCTCCATTGTGACTGCTCTGGACAGCACTCTCAACTCAGATGCACGATTGTTTGCCGTTGCTCTGACGCAGGGAGGGGCGACTGAGGACACGGCTTACAGGGTTGGCTTCAGGGAGCTAAAATTAACAAAGGAGGTGTCTTTACATCAAGGAGTATTTCAGGCAGGACTTCACGGAGGGTTCCAATAAGAAATGGTGCACCTAAGTTATTGTTCTTATTGGAACAAGGAGGTTAGCCTGGCCTCTGATTGATACATGGCTAGATTTACCTCGCTGCACTTTCTCTGTGAGTGACTGCAGTGTGACCTAGAGGAATGAGTCCCCTAGATGGGGGGAGGGGGGGAAGCAAATGAATACAAAACAAATCTGGTCTATTTCTTGTTTTGATCCACTCCATCTATCTTTTACATCTTTCGCTGGCAGCAGACGGTGCAGAAGGACTGCATGCCATCCACATCTCATGGCTGCTCGGCAGAAGATAGTACAGTACGACTGCTAGCCATCCTCATCTCTTGCCTGCCCGGCAGAAGATGGTACAGTACGACTGCTAGCAATACGTATTGCCTGCCTGCTCACCATAAGACGGTTCAATAGGACTGACTGCAGGACTAAAGAGAATGACCTGGTCAAGTCACTCCAAATTTAGTCCCTGCGCCCATGTCTGCCCAGGCGCTCCCAGCCGACGTGGCCAGGAGCACCTCGGACACAACGAGAACGGCTACCAGTCGTACTGCACCGTCTGCTGCCAGAAGGCAATGGGTTGCTGCTACTGTGTAGCAATGCCGTACTGCGTCTGCCAGCACCCAGGAGACATATGGTGACGGTTACCTGAGCGGGCTCCATGCTTGCCGTGGTATGGCGTCTGCACAGGTAACTCAGGAAAAAAGGCATGAAGCAATTGTCTGCCCTTGCTTTCACGGAGGGAGGGAAGGAAGGGGGGCCTGACGATATGTACCCAGAACCACCCACGACAATGTTTTAGCCCCATCAGACATTGGGATCTCAACCCAGAATTCCAATGGGCAGCGGAGACTGCGGGAGCTGTGGGATAGCTATCCACAGTGCAACTCTCCGGAAGTTGACTCTAGCCTCGGTACTGTGGAAGCGCTCCGCCGAGTTAATGCACTTAATGCACTTAGAGCATTTTCTGTGGGGACACACACACTCGAATATATAAAACCGATTTCTAAAAAACCGACTTCTATAAATTCGACCTTATTCCATAGTGTAGACATACCCTTAGAGACAGGGTAGTGGACTAAATGAACCTTACATCTGATCCATTTTGGCCGTTCCTGTGTTCCTAGTTAGTTACTGGACCATTCGTAATTGCCCATAAATGTAGTTAAACTTTTTTTACCCTCTTATCTATTGTCTTGTCATGCCAATCAATTTTCTTCACGACTTCCCCCTTGTATTTTCCTAATCTCACACATATTCTGCTGCTTGTGGCCATTATTATTTTATCCAATTTATTTTCTTTGCTTTTCTGTAGAAATCTGTATTTTGGAAAAGCAGACCGACCACCTTTTTGATATTAGGGAAGGATATCTGCTTTCTGTGACTCTATCCCAGAAAAAGTGGCCTTAGAGGGCACAAGGAAAGTTTCTCTATGGATTTAAGATTCCTTATACTTCAGGTATAGGTATTTTGAAGGCCAGGATTTCTTGTGAAGTTTGGACACACTTACTTCTTCATTCCCCTTTCCTGGACAGACCAAAGACTCCCAACTATTTGGCCTCTTTTGCCATAGAGGTAGCTCTTACTTTACGCTCTTCTCTCTGCTAAAAACATGAGGAAGTGTTATCTGTTGTTTTCATAAACCAATATCAAATGGAAAGGGTGAAGTTAATATCCCTGTGTTTTGGAAGCCAGGAACCTTTTATGTAAATATATTTTTTCCTGAAGAACTTGACTGGATTGCTAAATATAGTGTCCAGTCTTCAGATGTAAAATCAGCATTTGCACCTTGAAGGAGCAGTCTATAAAGCCTGTACATACCCCCCGACCCCAGTGCCTTACATCTAGTGTAATCGTTTACAGCTGTATGAAGGAGACAGACTGTTACCAAATTCAGAATGGGAGCATTTTACACCTGCTAAGCATGTGCTATGTGTATGCAAGTGACTATCCAGAGTGCAAGAAAAGCAATGGAGAATCAGGCTCAGAAGGTTTTAATTGTATCATCTAATTTAAAATGTAACATCCTTGAGATTTCAGAGGAACAGCCGTGTTAGTCTGTATTCGCAAAAAGAAAAGGAGTACTTGTGGCACCTTAGAGACTAACCAATTTATTTGAGCATGAGCTTTCGTGAGCTACAGCTCACTTCATCAGATGTGATACATCTGTCATACATCTGATGTCATACATCTGATGAAGTGAGCTGTAGCTCACGAAAGCTCATGCTCAAATAAATTGGTTAGTCTCTAAGGTGCCACAAGTACTCCTTTTCTTTTTATCCTTGAGATTGTGACCACATCATAGCCACAGTATACAGCACTGAGCACAAGGAAGACTAATACTCTCTTCAGTAAAATGGAGGTGAATAACAACAACCACTCAGTCTCTCAGTGGTGTTGCCCGGGCTCACATAAAGAACTGAATTTGGCTTTCAGAGTCTAGTTATCAGAGGCAGTTTTGTATTTATTCCTCCCCTCTATCTGCCCCTGAGTCAAACAAGTAAGTGGAGTCTTCTCAGTGGACAGTAGCTACTATAGGCCAATATCAATTAAGAGCATGTGTCCTCCGTGCTGCCCCCATGCAGAGCCCCCCTGAAGTCACTGGGGCTCCATGTGGGTGCAACAGGCTGCCTGCTTGCTAACAAGTGCATGATATTGGCCACAGGTAGGAGTTCTGGTAGTGTGGTGTCATACTGCCCAAGACTACTTCAGTGAGGCTGTTGCAGACACATGGAAAGCATTCCAGGGACCATTCACAACATATGGAGGGGACATTTTACTTAAGCAAAGCATAGTCCCGAAAACCTCCCAGCCTACATGAAGACAACCCTCTAGTTGCCACTTAGTGAATGTTGTCAGTTGAGTATCATTTGGAATTGCTTGTTACCAAGTGATTTTTGTAATTGAATTATTGATGTATTTGCAATACAGATAAGCACAGTTCATCACAGAGACGAGTCTTGCTTTTGACTCTCTCCAGGGTGACTTTTTGTAAACAAATATACAGCATACTCACCATATCCAGTAGTACAGTACCTGCCTACGACCTTCTTTTTGTCTTTAGTGGGGCATCAATATAAAAGGCTACACAATAATGACAGAAGCTATTAGAGCTCAGAGATAGCTCTTGTTTCCCACTGAAAGAGTATTATTAGAGCAGAATTCACAAGGTTCATACCCAATAAGGTTGAAAGTCAAGCACTGTTTTATAATTTTATCCCAGCACAGTGATAAAGCAAGATACTTGCATTTTGATTACTTGAAACATGGTAGTAAATGTATGGTTTTAAAACATGGCACTTCATTGTTTCATAAACAAGAGTGAGGAGAAGTTAGTGCATAGTTCGTGTTATGCAAGAATTGTAAGAAATCAGAATGAAACATAAATCCATTTCACAAAAATGCTTTCTGATATCCCTACAGGGTGAAGATGATTAACCACACAAAGTGGTTTATAGCTAGTGTCACTTCTTGCTATTCTTATTCCTGCAATTGTCCAATCCTTGTTAAAGTATTACGGCCAGATCATCCTTTTCCATGGAAAAATCTGCAGATGGGGAAGTGTACCAGGTTGATGGAGCAGGAAATTGCATGCATGCTCTAGTATAGGCATTTTCTATGTGAGGGATTCTTCCCACACTATGCCCCAGTATTCTGCTGCAGCAGCATATAAAGGATGAGGAAGGACCTCAGCCAGCTGGGAAGAACTCCTGCTTGCAAGCAGTGTGCAAAACTGCTGTAGACAGCTGTACTCAGGCCCCTCACAAGCACCATTGTAGGAGTGTAGCTAGGGATGAAAGGAGAGTTCCCACAGGTCATCTCACCAGGATGATTGACCGCTCCATCTTGTGGAGCAGCATGAGCAGTGCAGGCACCAGCCCCAAATCCAGAGGGTGCAAATGTATCTACCTGGGTTGTGTATTGTGTGCTGCATCTCCAGGACTGAGAACAACAGAAATGTGGTGGTAGCCTAGAATAACGATTCAGCCCCATTTTTAAAGGTAATTGAAAAGTCTCCTGCTTTCTCATTATTATTTGCCAGGCTGGCCACATTTAAAGCATTGGCAAACGAATTAATCCATCCTGCTACTCAGAAATCCTAGCCTATTTTAAATAGTAATAACAGCGTTTACCCAGATAGAAGCCACCACCATCCTCCTGTGCTGTGGGAGAAATGGAGCTAGGCAACTTATGGTATAGTCTGTGCATAGATGACGAACATATGAAAAATTGTCATGATATAATTCTCCAGTGCATGTGATATCTTTGTGTTCTTGCTAATGAATTTTATGTTGTTTTGTGTCTATTTCCTCCTATATTTCACCTATAAAATCCAGAGTATCCATGTAAAACAAGTGCTCACAACAGTTATCCCAGTCCTTCCTTTTAAACAGAGTTTTATTATGTTGCCAGGAAGTTCTCATAGGTACTGTATGCATAAGGAGTGCAGTATCTCTAGCATGAGATCAATCTTCCCAAGGAAGTTTTGTGTCTGCTATTACTGAAATATCTGAATGGGAGGTAGGAAAGTGCTATTATCCCCATTTTACAGATTGGGAACTGAGGCACAGAACGACTAATTGACTTGTCCAAGATAACATAGACTTGCTATGGCAGTGAGAAATAGGACTCAGTTCTCGTGCATCCCAGGCTACGACCCATGCTGCAGGACCGTTCTTTCTCCCTAGATGGAGCATGTATCATGTGGTTTGTTCTGTTCCCTTTCCATGGAAGAGTGACTGGAGATCCCGCACATTTTCAGCCACTCCCCCAGTTTATGTTAGGATACTTTCTGCAGCTAGCCAGTAAGCTTACTGCAGTATCAGTCCACCTATTTTCAAATATAGCTATTTTGGCCCACACAAAGTGTGAAGCAAATGAGAACATACTCCTAAACACATACTGGTGCAATTCTTTGGCACAATCAGCATGTGTAATGTGAGTCACAGTTTCAAAACAATTTCAGTCTTACAAATCTGAGGCATTTCAATAAATTATGTCATGCCACATTCAGAAAGAAAATACCCTTTTTTGTTATGCTAAGTGTAATAGCTTGCAAATCTGTTGTAGTAATGAAAATACATAATATAGCAGAGATTTCTTTATCAAAAAGATTATTTGGCTCTGTTGGACATTGTGTTCCACAGATTTGTCAAGGAATAGCAACATAAGGGATTAAATTACTTCTAGAGGCTGCACCACCCACCTTGTAAGATTGTAGACTAGAAAGAGTCAAAGCCAAACATTGGAAGTGGTCTTTAGTGACGGGGCAAAGATAGGAAGAAGAGGCACAGTAACTTGGTCTTTACTTTGCCAAAACTCCTAATGGGGACCATGGGTCTGAGTAAGGGCTGCAGTGTTGAACTCATAAGGGGAACTCTTAGGGTATGTCTTCACTACCCGCCGGATTGGTGGGCGGGGATCGATTTATTGCATCTAGTTTAGACGCAATAAATCGATCCCCGAGCACTCTCCTATTGACTCCTGTACTCTAGCACTGCGAGAGGCGCAGGCAGAGTCCACGGGGGAGTGGCAGCAGTCACCTCACTTCGGTGGAGACACCACGTTAGTCTTATTGGAGTCAATGGCAAAACCCTCACTGACTTCAACAAACACAGGAGTGAGTTCAATATTGACTAAAATGATACTTAACTACTTCCAACTTCTCAAGTGAGCACTCAGATATGAAAATGATATGCATGGTACACTGGCAGCCTCCAGCCCTGAGACCGCCAGTAGAATTAAAATGGTATGTTACTTCCCTCTAAAGGCCTTTTTTTCAAATTCATTTTTTGCTATTCATGTCCACCAGTTTAAAGCCCCCGCATCTGTATTCCAGTAAAAATGTGGGTGTTTGATAGTCAAAAAATATCTTCAAATATCTTCAAGGCCTTCACTTCCGAAGTGAACATGATACGACTTTGAGGGAGGTGTAAATTTCTGTAATCTCATTTTGATTAAGTATATATTTTTCCAAAAGGAACAAAAGTCTCAATATTGTCCCAAATGAAACTCACTAGCAAGACTCCCATTTACTTAAAAGAGTGAAAATCCAGGCCATTATTTCAAGCAAATCAGAACTAAGTAAATTCATCTATTTTAACAGGTTCTCTGCAGCAACAGTCTACTAGAGTCAACTGACTACTGGCTACAGAATCAGAGGACACCATGCCGAATTGGCTTTGTGGAAGACAAATCAGAAAACAAATGTGCTTCAGTAAGTACACAGAAGCATTACACCCATGTGGGGAAAAGTGAGGGAAGGGAGTTGTCTCAATGAAGGCACAAATTAATCAGCCATTAAAAAAATATCACTGCGTGGTAGCAGAAAAAATATGTAATCAGTTACTTAATCTAAAACTGGAAATCCTAAACTTCAATCTGGATTAAGACAGTTAAATAAACAGGCAAAGCAAGAATACAGGCATAGATTTGTATACAATAGACACTGAAAAGATCACTTTGGAAGTTTGCCTACAGACTTAGGACAATCATATTGGTCATCATATGGACCATCATAGTCCACAGCAGAAAGATAAAGCTAAAAAATAAGCATACAGAGAATTCTTCCATGTTTTAAATGAAATTTCCATCTCAATATTGCATTCTCAACCATTCCATGCTAAGGGTCTGATCCTGCAAGGTACTGAGTTCCCTCAACTCCCATTTCAGTCAAGGGGAGCTGGGCTTTCAACATCTCTCAGAACTGGCCACTAAGAAATATACCATTTTAGGGTAAGTCCACACTGCAAAAAAAGCCCTGCAGCAGCAAGTCACATAGAGTGGGGAAGCTGACTTGGGATCGCCCTAGAGGGCTAAAAATAGCAGTGTAGACTTTCCTGCTGGGGCTGGAGCCTGGGCTCTGAGAGCCTCCCCTTCACTGCACATGCCCAAGGCAGTTGACCCAGGCTCTGAGACTGTCTCCTGCATTTTTTGTTTTGTTTTGGCTGTGTAGTTGTCCCCTTTGAGTAATAGAAACTCATTGTAAGTCTGCTGTTCTGAGGCACACACCCCACCAAATTCTTGTGTAAACGTGCAACTGACCAAAGTTGCTACTGCAGCCTTGATGCTGCAAAACTCTGCAATGCCCCAATCCCTCCTTTCTTGGGAGGAGGCTATTAGGATCCTTCAGCCCTGCCCTGTTCTTCTTATGGCATACTCTTGCCCACCCTGCATGACAGGTCCCCTATAGAATAGAGGCATGACCCTTGCCCCCTTCCCTCCCATCTCTGCACAGAAGAAGCTTTTGCAGCCTGCATAGTAGAATCTTGGTGCCTAGCTGATATTCATTGTGCAAGAAAAACGGAGAAGGGGGGGAAGCAATTCCATTGAGTTGTGGCTTGATTGTTCAAAAAAAAAAAAAAGCTACCCTTTAAATAATACTCACTATTATTAGACATGGAAACAACTTTATACTCATGAGGGATAAATTGTGTATACCTAATTTTAGAAGCTCTTTCAAATACAATAGTTAATGCTAGAAAACAAAAGCAAAAGCTTACTTCTGTGATGGCCCAGAATCTTAGGTCAGCTTAAATTTTAGAAGGTGGCATTAAATCTTGCTACTGAAATGTTTTAGTTATGATGCTGATATAAGCAGAATTGAAGTTTTGTTTATATACCTGATTGACATACTCCTAAAAAAGCATAGGCCAGAGTTTCAAATGTTGTTGCCTAAAGTTAGGCAATTAATTTAGGTGCCCAAGTATGGGTACCTAACTTTAGGCAACCATTTTCCAAAGTTTTTGTCTTAGTATTCAAACTTTGAAGTGGGACAGAGAATTTAAATTACCGGTAATAGTGTTTGTTTAAGGTGCCCTCCCCACTGAGTTACCTCAGCAAGATTGTGTTTGGTCCTACAGAGGTTCACCAGTGTGATAAGGGAACACAACAAAACTGCACTTGGATGCAAAGAATGAGCATGATCCCAGCACACATGCCAAAGGAGTGCAAAGAATCTCGCCTTGTGCCACTGGCATGACAGACATTCCAAAAATAGTGGAGGACTTGGGGAGTGGGACAGAGACATGAGGATGCCCTCCTCCATGTCCTCCATTAACCAGTGGAGTAGATCCTACTTAGGAGAGAGTACATACTACCCTCTTGCAAAGAGGGGAGGAGAAGCTGCTCTTCCCAGTGCTCTGAGCGGTACTGTGTCTGCTTTAAGCACACTGCCTTTGCCCTAGTGGGAGCTTCCAATGTCCCACTGAATGCAGCTTGTGTCTGTAAAACCACTATGGTCTTTTGTATTTAATACACTCTTGTTATTGTTTGCTTTTACCAAAGGCAGACGGTAATATTTTTACCTATTGAGTATTCAACTTTCCTTTGAATGAATGAGTTTTCATTTTAGGTGTCTGTGGTCTATGGTGTCTGGTTGTTAATACCCACAGCTCATCTCAAAATTGTCTTCCATGAATATTGGTTGCTGTCATCACATCCCATTATGGATTAGCACAGTTAGTACAAATAAAAATAGATGTGTGGCTGCCCTACATATGCTGGCAAGTACATTAACATTAATCTTTTTAACTAAACTGTGACAGGCTTCCTGCTCACAGAGAGACAACGAGAATGATTAAACAGAATTGGTCTTTCTGATATATGTGGGACCCCATTATTTTTTAAAGTGGGTTAAAAAAAAACTTTCACACAAAGGTTTTTCTTCCTTACTCTAAATGAGAGATTGTGAACTCTTGTGTGGACCAGTGTTGTAAACGCTAGGAGGTCTGCTGATTCCTAGCATACCCTGTACCAGGTACCCTCATTTAAGCTTGTTTCCATCAAGCCATCATTTGCTTTGAAAATTTGTGTAGGAGGCTTGTGCAATTGCAAAATAAATGGAACCTGCAACATCCTGCAGGCTGCCTGTCTAAATCCAGGCTTGCCTTACTTGAACCTTGTATGAGTGGTCGAACCATCTGAGAGCAAGCAAGGTGTGTAGATAGTCATTGGAGGATCTGTTCACTATGATCATCTACAATAGTTGGTGTGTACAGGAATCACAGCTAGAAGTATATCACTGCTGTCCATTCTCTGGTTATATGGTGACTTTTCATTCAGCTGACAGGTAGACAACCAATGGACATAAATTACCTCACATAACTTCATGCTAAAGTCTATTGTTGTGGTCCTGTAGAATAGGATGTAGTGGCAGTTCATATAAAACAGGGGAGGGTGAACTATGGATTGACAGCCGCATGGTGCAGTGGGGCTAAGGCAGGGTCCCTGCATGCCCTGACCCTGCGCTGCTCCAGGAAGCAGCCGGCACCAGTCCATGTGGCTCCTGGGGGAGAGGAGGGAGAGGGCTCTGTGCGCTGTCCTTGCCTGCAGGCACTGCCCCCTGCAGCTCCCATTGGCCGGGAAGTTTGCCCACCCCTGATATAAAATCTTTCATCTTTAAAGAAAATTTGAACAATAGCACTGACACTAAATTAAACCTAGCTTGATCAATAGTGATTTGTTTTGTAGTGGTTTCCAAATGGATTAGAAATAAAGTAATATGTAGCTTTGCCATAATGTTGAATTTTAGCAGTGTAAATTAGAAAGTGTAGCTAATTACAGAAAGCCTTTATTTTTTGGCAAGGAATGAAGAACTAGTCAAAAGCCATCATACAATAAAATATATGGATTCATTGGGTGCATCTTGTGAATGAGCAGCTCAAATTACTATAAAAATATACTGAACTTTAATGAGAATGTCTATAATGTTGCTGACTTGAAAAGATTAATGAGCTCTGTTTAACCACACACCTCTTTCCCTCTGTGGGGTGGTGATAGCCATCTGATAAAGGGCATTTGTCAAAAAACCTTTGACCACTCTACCATCTTCCTCTGCAGGACTACATCTAATATTACCAACATTGGAACAGTTTCCAAACAAACCCTGGTTAGAAACAGAAACCTGAAGAGTTTCCTTCTCTCCCTCCACCACTTAAATTACACTGACTGCAGACCTAGGGTGGATAATTTTCAGTGTTGAACCTGCGATTGGTTTGTTATATCATAGAATCTCAGGGTTGGAAGGGACCTCAGGAGGTCATCTAGTCCAACCCCCTGCTCAAAGCAGGACCAATCCCCAATTTTTGCCCCAGATCCCTAAATGGCCCCCTCAAGGATTGAACTCACAACTCTGGGTTTAGCCGGTCAATGCTCACTGAGCTATCCCTCCCCCCCATATCTTTAAGAAGGAAGCAAGCTGCCTCTAGCCCTGGAAGCTCCTGAAACATAGGACCTTAATATCATAACATTATGCAGAGGAAAGACATTTTAGGAAACTTTTTGGAGGTTTCTAAACCATTACTCGGAATTTTTCTCCTACCTTCAAGGCCTGTACAGTTAGATTCTTGAATCTAAGGGCTTTACTACCAAAGGGACACAAAAGAATCTCAACAGGATTTTTAAGAACTCTCCACATTATTTCTAAATATATTTTTTTTAAAAGAGGGAGGTGGAGGTGTAAAACAAGATATGTGATGCTATTGTGCAAAGGATTAATCAGCGCTCATTTATCATAAGCTGCATAAATCACACATGATTTTCCCACTTGAAGTAATGAGGCTTTCTACAGGTACCATTTATTTATTCATTAAATTGTCTTGCCTGAGAAATATTCCCCTTCTTTTTCCAAGCACAGGCCAATGTGTTTTTCCAATGGGGGGTGAGAGGATTCCAGTATAGGTAAAATTAAGCCCTGGACCAGGGACTGCTTTTCTAGACATAAAACACTGTATATTTAAGGTCAGGTATTTTCTGGCCCTGCAGGACTAGACACAGAAGTTGTATACCATTGAGAAAGGGGGTTGGAAGCATTTCCCCGCTTCCCTATACCACCCCCTCCCCCCGCCCCCCCCCGTACTCATTTCTAACTTTAAAGTCATGGCACAATGTATAGAAAAGCTCTTTTTAAGGTCATTTAAAGAGTATTTATGGCTCCTTCAGAGACCTATACGGTCAGACAGGACATTCAGATACCTGGCTTTATAGGTAGTGGGTTGTGGGAACAGTTTCAGTACAACGTTTAAAAATGTAACCAATCCTGAAGCAGTTTTTCTGCAACATATACTGAACTCACAGACTACGTGATGGTGTAGGCAGTTTAAATGGTTTAGCAGTACTCTTTTTGGGAGTACATTTTCAATTCATCCAAGTTTCATAGAATCATAGAATCATAGAATATCAGGGTTGGAAGGGACCCCAGAAGGTCATCTAGTCCAACCCCCTGCTCAAAGCAGGACCAATTCCCAGTTAAATCATCCCAGCCAGGGCTTTGTCAAGCCTGACCTTAAAAACCTCTAAGGAAGGAGATTCTACCACCTCCCTAGGTAACCCATTCCAGTGTTTCACCACCCTCTTAGTGAAAAAGTTTTTCCTAATATCCAATCTAAACCTCCCCCACTGCTACTTGAGACCATTACTCCTCGTTCTGTCATCTGCTACCATTGAGAACAGTCTAGAGCCATCCTCTTTGGAACCCCCTTTCAGGTAGTTGAAAGCAGCTAACAAATCCCCCCTCATTCTTCTCTTCTGCAGGCTAAACAATCCCAGCTCCCTCAGCCTCTCCTCATAACTCATGTGTTCCAGTCCCCTAATCATTTTTGTTGCCCTTCGCTGGACTCTCTCCAATTTATCCACATCCTTCTTGAAGTGTGGGGCCCAAAACTGGACACAGTACTCCAGATGAGGCCTCACCAATGTCGAATAGAGGGGAACGATCACGTCCCTCGATCTGCTCGCTATGCCCCTACTTATACATCCCAAAATGCCATTGGCCTTCTTGGCAACAAGGGCACACTGCTGACTCATATCCAGCTTCTCGTCCACTGTCACCCCTAGGTCCTTTTCCGCAGAACTGCTGCCTAGCCATTCGGTCCCTAGTCTGTAGCTGTGCATTGGGTTCTTCCGTCCTAAGTGCAGGACCCTGCACTTATCCTTATTGAACCTCATCAGATTTCTTTTGGCCCAATCCTCCAATTTGTCTAGGTCTTTCTGTATCCTATCCCTCCCCTCCAGCGTATCTACCACTCCTCCTAGTTTAGTATCATCCGCAAATTTGCTGAGAGTGCAATCCACACCATCCTCCAGATCATTTATGAAGATATTGAACAAAACCGGCCCAAGGACCGACCCTTGGGGTACTCCACTTGATACCGGCTGCCAACTAGATATGGAGCCATTGATCACTACCCGTTGAGCCCGACAATCTAGCCAGCTTTCTACCCACCTTGTAGTGCATTCATCCAGCCCATACTTCCTTAACTTGCTGACAAGAATACTGTGGGAGACTGTGTCAAAAGCTTTGCTAAAGTCAAGAAACAATACATCCACTGCTTTCCCTTCATCCACAGAACCAGTAATCTCATCATAAAAGGCGATTAGATTAGTCAGGCATGACCTTCCCTTGGTGAATCCATGCTGGCTGTTCCTGATCACTTTCCTCTCATGCAAGTGCTTCAGGATTGATTCTTTGAGGACCTGCTCCATGATTTTTCCAGGGACTGAAGTGAGGCTGACTGGCCTGTAGTTCCCAGGATCCTCCTTCTTCCCTTTTTTAAAGATTGGCACTACATTAGCCTTTTTCCAGTCATCCGGGACTTCCCCGGTTCGCCACGAGTTTTCAAAGATAATGGCCAATGGCTCTGCAATCACAGCCGCCAATTCCTTCAGCACTCTCGGATGCAACTCGTCCGGCCCCATGGACTTGTGCACGTCCAGCTTTTCTAAATAGTCCCTAACCACCTCTATCTCCACAGAGGGCTGGCCATCTCTTCCCCATTTTGTGATGCCCAGCGTAGCAGTCTGGGAGCTGACCTTGTTAGTGAAAACAGAGGCAAAAAAAGCATTGAGTACATTAGCTTTTTCCACATCCTCTGTCACTAGTTTGCCTCCCTCATTCAGTAAGGGGCCCACACATTCCTTGGCTTTCTTCTTGTTGCCAACATATCTGAAGAAACCCTTCTTGTTACTCTTGACATCTCTGGCTAGCTGCAGCTCCAGGTGCGATTTGGCCCTCCTGATAACATTCCTACATGCCCGAGCAATATTTTTATACTCTTCCCTGGTCATATGTCCAACCTTCCACTTCTTGTAAGCTTCTTTTTTATGTTTAAGATCCGCTAAGATTTCACCATTAAGCCAAGCTGGTCGCCTGCCATATTTACTATTCTTTCGACTCATCGGGATGGTTTGTCCCTGTAACCTCAACAGGGATTCCTTGAAATACAGCCAAAAAGTTTTTGCCATTAGGGATGAAGTAATACACCCCTCCGATAGTGATGCTGAAAAAATGTTTATATATACTACATCATCATGTGTGTATATAAGTTCAGGTGTGTACATAGACACATGTGAATGGTAAAAGATATTATGGATGTTTTTGAGCAGCAACATTCAGAAAAATCCATAAGTGTAATCTATATGGTTCATAGCTAAAGAAGCCATTTTGTTGTGATATTTTTAAATGAAAGTTAACAGTTTGATCATAGTAAAATGGGAAAAATCCACTTTATGCATTTGTAGAATTCGTAGCAGCTTTGTTTAGGCAGCCCTAAACGTTATGCACATGTACAGCTTTACTCCTACAATTGGGCATCTAGACTGGGAATTAGGAGAGTGTGTTTATTTTACCTTTCAGTCCCATGGTTATTTGAGCATTTTACAGAACAGCATTATATCTTTCACAAATTGAAATCCAGCCTTCGTTTTCCAGACCTAAGCCATAATTAGCAGGGGTATTTTTAGTCCTAAGCCCTATCTTACTGTTCAGTTTGACAATACCTTAATTATATCTTGACAAGGAATAGGAATCAACAGCTGAGGGCTCAGTTGTGGCATAAAACCACAGTCCTGTCTTGGAGGACGTTGTCACACTGCCTCAGTAGGGAAGCAAAGGGCCTCCTAGACGGCCAGGGATCATGCCACTCTTAAAGGGGTGCAAGGTGAGGCTTCACCCCTCCATGATGGGCGTGGAAAGATAGGACCACCAAACCCATTCCAGCTCATATCCTCCTCCGTGATTCCTCTGATCTTTTTAAGGTAATTTTAAGTGTATTTATGGCTCCCTTTGAGACCTATACAATCAGACAGGTCACTCAGATACCTGGCTTTATAGGTAGCGGGTTGTGGGAACAGTTTCAGTACAATGTTTAAAAATGTAACCATTCCTGAAACAATTTTTCTGCAACATATACTGAATACACAGACTACATGATGGTGTAGGCAGTGTAGTTTAAATGGTTTAGCAGTACTCTTTTGGGAGTGAATTTTCAATTAATCCAAGTTTTTGCCATTAGGAACAGAAGAAATATACCCCTCTGATAGTGATGCTGAAAAAATGTTTATATATACTAAATCATCGTGTTTGTATATAATTTAAGGTGTGTAAAGAAACACCAGAGATTCCAGTGAATCAGTAGCTCTATGTGGATTAAGTGATTCACTGAAATCTCTGGTGTTTCTTTATGCATGGTCCAGTTATACTTTATGCTGAAAGTATATGGAAAATCATCTGCAGCACAAAGGGAAGTGTTAATACCATTATACAAAGCGCTGGTAAAGACCTCATCTGGAATACTGTGTGCAATTCTGGTCTCCCATGTTTAAGAAAGATTAATTCAAACTTGAACAGATGCAGAGAAGGGCTACTAGGAGAATTCGAGGAATGGGAAACCTGCTTTATGAACAAAGACTCAAAGAGCTTGGCTTGTTTAGCCTAACCAAAAGAAGGCTGAGGGGAGAGATTATTGCTCTCTATAAATACTAGAAAGATAAACACCAGGGAGGAAAAGGAGTTATTTAAGTTAAGCAGCAATGTGGACACAAGAACAAATGCATATAAACTGGCCATCAACAAGTTTAGGCTTGAAATTAGATGAAGGTTTCTAACCATTAGAGGAGTGACATACTGGAACAGCCTTCCAAGGGAAGCAGTGGGGGCAAAAAACCTAACTGGCTTCAAGGCTGAGCTTGATAAATTTATGGAGGGGATGGTATGATGAGACCTCCTACAATGGCATGTAGCCTATCTGTGACTGCTAGCAGCAAATATCTCCAATTGCTGATGATGGGACACTAGATGGGGAGGGCTCTGAGTTACTACAGAGAATTCTTTCCCAGGTGTCTGGCTGGTGGGCCTTGCCCTTGCCCACATGCTCAGAGTCTAACTGATCACCATATTTGGGGTCAGGAATGAATTTTCCCCCTGGTCAGATTGACAGAGATCCTGGGGGGTCTTCCTCTTCCTCTGCAGCATGGGGCACGGGTCGCTTACAGGTATACAATAGGTAAATGGCAGATTCTCTGTAACTTGAAGTCTTCAAATCATGATTTGAGGACTTCAGTAACTCAGCCAGAGGTTACGGGTCTAATACAAGAGTGGGTAGGTGAGGTTCTGTGGCCTGCAATGTGCAGGAGGTCAGACTAGATGATCATGATAGTCCCTTCTGACCTTAAAGTCTGTAGGTCAAGATCTTCCTTTATGTACTGATCTTGCATGCATTTGCTTTCAGAAGGAATTACCATCGTATTTAACTGCTGTCTTTATATTGGCTTTGTACACTTGCTAAACATTTGTTTGTCAGCGCTTTCTAACCAGCGCTACACTCATTTTTATACAGAGCCCAGAATTCTTTTGGTAATCTTTTTTGTGGGGAAAGAAGAGACTGACACTAAACTTTGGATTTTAACATCTGGTTTGGTTACCCTCTGGGTCTTCAACCTGGAGCTGCCATCTTCTCTTATCCCCTGTGATCCACCCACCTAACTTACCACACAGTAAAAATAATAGCAGTTCTTGCATACCTATCAGTGGAAGAATTGAGCCCATCTCTGGCAATGCTATAAATACTGCTCCAAAGAGCTGGGAGGTTTATGTGTAGCAGTACAGCCAATGTCCCCCTCAGGATCTTAAGATGTCACTTTCATAAAGCACCAAGATCTAGTTCCTTAAGAAATGGGAAACCTGATGTTACTTCCAAAACAAACCTCTTGCCCAGGTCTATGATAATTTCCTGCTGTCATAACCACAGGGCTCACTGTAACATAAATTACAGCGTGAGGTGAACAGAAATGTGTTAAACTAATTATTAACATATTTTATATACAGGACAGCAAAAGGGAGCAGATGGCACACATGGCATAAATATTTATTGGCATATTTTCTTTAAGTATAAATCATAAGTGACAATTAATTACATCAAAACCAAAAGGAATAACCCTTAATGAGAAGAAAACAGTCACAGCTGTCGCTGAAGCTGTGAAATATGGAGACAGGACTCTGGCTGATTCACAGATGCAGCCATGCCATTAAAATAAGGGCAGTCTTTAACATATCAACCCATGGTTGGTATAAACCCACCAAGATATCTGAGTTATGGACCTTCTCAAATATAATTAGGACCAAATTTCAGATGTATTTTTTCATCAGCTCTTGCCAAAGTGCACTAAGGCCTCTTAGTACCATAAACACATGTTTTGAAGGGATTTAAGTTTGAGGGGAAGAGAACAGCTATTGAAGGCCATATCCTGGGCCCAGTTCACATGAACGGGAGGGAATCAGAAGACTCAGGAGGTCATGGAAGTGATCTGTACTGTGGGCTGACTGCTCCTGGGGACAGTCAGCTACAGTCAAGGGGAGCAGCGGAAACCTTCATCTGCTCCATTGGCAGCACTGTGGAGCTACATGGGGTGGGGTGGGGGGATCCCACGTAAATGAGCTTCCTGAACACTGTATGCAGACAGGAAGAACACTCCCCTTCAGGGAGAGAGGTTATTCCACATTCCTGTTGATTGATTGCAGAGAGCAAATATTTATACCGACAACCCTCTTGCCTCTGATTGCCTGAGAGTTTACAGTTATCAGGTGGGTGGGTTGTCATGGGCTATGTGGCCCATTCAGTCAACACATAACACATTAAGAACACAAAAGTGGTAACTATATAACATACTGGCCACCTACGCCCAGCTGCTTTGTAGCTGGTGCAGAGGATGGCCATCAGCAGCTGCTCCTAACTGTTGAGATACTCCTTGAATTCAAGTGGTAGAGGTTTGTGCTTTCAGGTTCAGTCCCTACTGACAACTTGCACAGGGTTGTTAGAAGAGGTGGTTCATTTTGAAGATCTGAACTATTGAGGATCTAAGCTACTGAGGTGTGCAAAAGCTGTACATGTTATAGGACATTGGGGGAGGGCAGAGAATTTTTAAAAAGCCACTGAACTGAAAACCTTACTCAGACATTTTGCATTAATTTGAAAGGGGTTGTTAACAATAGAGAATCATGTCTCAGTGAGTTACTGAACTATAAGGGTAAATGGTTTGTACCGTACAGCACTCCGATGAAGCTCCATATAAGTGTCTGAAGAAGGGAGCTATTCTCTTCTTAGTGGGGATGTTTATTTTTCTATAGTTGCTATGTTTTAAGTGAAGTTAAAATGAAAAGATAAATACAAAATGAAGAAAAGAGAATGCTCTTTACTGTTCTTTTGCTCCCTGTATCTATTGTCCTTACAACAGCCCTCTGCCACAAGAACGTAAGCACAGCACAGGATGCCAGGAAACCATAGTTCTAATCCCACTGCTTAATCTCTGTTTCCCCATTTGTACAAAGGAGATAATACCTATCTCACAGGCAACTGTGAGGATTAGTTAGCTCATGTTTGTGTTTCACCCTGAAGATACACAGCACTAAGTATTGTTTTTACATCAGCAAAAAAACAAACAAAAACCCCTTTTCCACTCCTGCCCCAAACCAGAAGGATATTATTCAAGTAGTAATTGCCCATCTCAAGATGAATCTGACTGTATATCAGATGAGTGAGGCAGAGAAATAAGATAGGTCCATTGACATTAATGAGTTATACATGCACACTGAACAGAATGAGACCCTGGGTATTTGAGAACCTGACAGGGCTAACAGATTATTTACATGGCCCCAAGCTAACAAAGATTGAGGTAGAGGAGAGGGAAAGCAAGTGTCTAATTGCCTTCCACTCTCACGCCCAGAAGAGGGCAATTGTCACTTTCTCCAGTCCTGTGGATAACTGAGGAGAAAGGGAAGGATCATGCTAGCTTTGAAGTTGCTGTGTCCCCACAGGGCTCTCCATCTTTGCTGATTTGCGTGGACTTTAAGGCCAATGCTGAATTCTGCTGTTGATAGTGGAGCCTTCATGCAAACTAGTGAACTCCATTGACTACAGAGGAGATGCTCATGATTTACATTAGTACAAGCGAGAGCTAAGTAAGGCCAGAGAAGTACCCACTGCAAGTATGTATTAGACATAGGGCTGGCCAAAAAGCAAGAATTCCACTGAGTGAAAAATTGAGGTTTCAGAATCATTTTTTTGTTCCACATTGAAATGAAACTAAGGCCTTTGCAAAATTGGTGAAAAATCAGGAGAGAAAGGATAGTCAATTGCACGGTGCTTAGGGTGCTCACGTGAGCAAGTCCATGATCTGAATCAGGCAGTGTAGGAACATGAACCTGAGTCTCTCACATCCCCAGTGAACATCCTGACCTTCAGGCTATTGACACACATCTCTCTTCTCTCCCCGTGACTTCTTCCAATGGATAAGGCCAAAGCATTCTTCTTCATATTTCCACTTATCTCATCCTGCATCCACTTCTTTAGAAAATCAAACACCTTCCGCCCAGCATTCTCATTTCTACATTTTACAGCTGGTTTCTCTGCCAAAGGCATGTTGGCAAGTATGGAATTTAAACACAAGCAGCACTACATTTAAATTTGTATGGATAATTAGTTCAAGTACCTTCCAAAAGCAAGTCATTTTTATTCTGTGTAAATAACCTGCTATTCCAAATACTTCACTTGCTACACTCAGTTTCACATCTCCTTTAATCATTAACTATTAAGGAACAAATTCTGCCATGTATGGGGTGAGCAGGGGTGCTTAGTGGAGTTGGGCCCTACAATGCTACTGTCATCAATACATAATCATAACTCTTAATGACATTAATGGGAGTGATGAGAATCAATATCCGGAAAATCAGCCTAAATTCTGCCAAAATTAAGATTATGACAAAAGATGATACATCTAAATGCAAATAATTTTTCCATTTCTGAGTTGCCTTCTTCCAAGAATCTCCAAGCGCTTTACAAAGATTACTGTGTTAATCCTCATAATACCCTGTGAAGTAAGGAAGGCATTATCTCTAGATACAGATGGGAACACTGAGGCACATTGAGATTATGTGATTTACACACACGCCACAAGATGGCTCAGCAAATCGGTAGTAGAGCAGGGAACAGAACCCAGAGTTCCCGAATGCAAGCCTCATGCTTTGAATACTGTCCTGTGCTACTGCTGAGATGGAACCACATGGACATATCATAGAATCATAGAATATCAGGGTTGGAAGGGACCTCAGGAGGTCATCTAGTCCAACCCCCTGCTCAAAGCAGGACCAATCCCCCATTTTTGCCCCAGATCCCTAAATGGCCCCCCTCAAGGATTGAACTCACAACCCTGGGTTTAGCAGGCCAATGCTCAAACCACTGAGCTATCCCTCCCCCCCCCGCCATGGGCAAAGCAAACATTATTAGTCAAGAAAATCAGGTGAAAACTCCCCAAAAGATTTCCTTTTACACTGAATATATTTGAGTTGGCAATTTATGTTGGGTACAGTCAAGGTCTGTCTCGAAACACCACCAGGAAATGTACTTTTTCTTTCTACCAGCCTGCTGAAATGTCACAAGCCTCACCTCCTCAGCATGAAGACATTCATAAGGAATTAAGTTAAAAAGATCATCCCTTGAAAAGGAAGAATTGAATGGGGGGGGGAAGGAATGTGTTAACTATTATCAAACTGTGGCGAGGGGTGAGCCAGACGTAATGACACAGACATCAATTCTGTTACTCTGTTCTGGTTCTGTAGTTCAGTGATCTATTGGCTGCAAAAATAAGCTTCTGTCTATCTAGTAACAGTCTGTAATCAAATATATATATATATATACACACACACACATGCCCGATAAGAGGTTTAGATACAGTATAAGTGGGACAATAGGAAAGAAAATGTTACTATTGAAACCTAGCCGCCTCTCTGCGGAAAAAGCCAGCAGCAGAACTTCTCCCCATGACTGTGCCTCAAATAAACCAATGCAGTATTTCAGGGGCTGTAGAAAACTGGGCTTTTCCTCTCTCTTTAAACTAGAGGTGCATATAACAATAGTACTCAGAACAAATATAGCACCCTTCAGTCAGGAATTGGCATACCCTACAAAGCTGGCTATTATCATTCCCATTTTACAGACATGGAAGTGACGTCCAGAGGTCACTACAGAAGTCACTGGCAGAGTTAGGAACAGAAGCCACAACTCCTGGTTCTCCCAATCCATTCACTAAATACTAGGGTAGGCTGCCCATTCCTGCCACCACCCTTTCAATACTGTCAATTAGAATCAGTCCTCTATCTACCAGATATTGTCCAGCTAGCCATTACAGTTTGCATTGCTTTGGCTGGCTCATTACCCCAATCTAGTTTGACAGAGGTCTACAACAGAATAGTATATAGTGGCTCTGTCCAGTGGATAGGGCACTGGCTTAGGAGTTAGTAGACTCAAATTCTCTTCCTGGCTTTCATATTGACAACCTTTGGGACATTAGGCAAGTAATTTCACTTCTGTACTTCACTTCCCTCCTCTGTAAAATGGGATTGGTACCATCCTTTGTAAAGCATCTTGAAATATGTGGATGAAAAAATATTTAAGGGCTAGGTATCATTAAATGTAAAGTCTTCAGATGGGGTAAGTGAATGAAAAAATGCCAGGAAAACAGAGATGTAGACTGCTTTCCTGAAACCATAGGAGCTAGAATCATAAAGTACTTCCTGGAGAATCTAATCCCTCTTGCTATACTAGTGCAGGGCAGTCCTCTGCCCCAACCGCTAAAACATTTACAGTATGGATCCTGGCTTCAGATGTCAGCAACATAGCCTCTGCTTGAAGCTGGGCATGCATATCTTGATACAAAATCTTGCCCTGTTTGGTCTGGCCAGCTTTTAAATATCTACAGATCTTGCATATGCAAAGTACTGTTTTTGTCATTTTACACATGAGATTCATTACTACTACTATCCACACGTTGTCTGCTTTATGGCTGTATTATTTGTATACAATATCTTCTAGTTCAGCTACTTCTCGTGCTTATCTTATTAAGAAGCTGTCACCCTCTACCAAGAGAGGTGCTTGAAAAGTGCTTTGTTTTGAAAACCTCAATAAGAGATTACTAAGAAGATATGCTTCGTTCCAGATAAATATGAATTCAATTTATATATTACCTCATGTAAACACCATGGTCTTGGCCTAATAATTTCAGGCTTTTGCTAAAGCAGTGCAAAAATAAATCTAAGTAATGGGAACAGCAGATAAAGAAAAAAAAATAATTTCAAGGTGCAGCCATGCCTCCCTTCCTAATTATGCAGTGGCATTTAGGGTTTCGAGTGCATATATTTAAGATGTCAAATTGACTGAATTGATGAATCTTTCTAATGCAGCTGTACAACAAGTTCTATGAGCATTGGAGTGCTGGTGATTCATGATTTCATTTTCAAGCAAATGTATGGGATCAGAGAGGTGCCTTTTGCCATTCCTTTACAAATCCACTGAAATCTGGCCAAGCCTCTGGAAATAGTCACTGCTTGCACATGCTCAGCAGAAGTTTTTTACTACATTATCCAAAGAATCCATCTGTGCTCAGCAGGGTTCCAAAGCCTAGGGCAGAGCAGGACTTTTCCAGGCAATTGCATAGGGAGACATTTTCTCCTATACCCCCCTTCTACCCCAGGAAGAAACAGCCTGGCCCCAGCGCCCAGGGATGAGGAAGAGCCAGGGACAGGCTGGGGCGAGGGACCTTAATTCTGCTTTCCCAACTTTTGGGTGCTTGATTTTGCACCCTTATTCTTGTTTGTATATAATAGTGAACATTTATCTTACAATGAGCCCAGACAAAGCCCTCAGACCTCCAGGTTTCCCAGGGTTTTTCCTTTTTAGGTTTCTGCCTCCTTTCTCTCAGAGAAATGAACTTGCCATTCAAGGCTTACACTCTAGCCAATCTCTTTTATTTTCTTTAAAAAGAGGACTTGTCCTAAACAAAGCATGCATAGGACCCAGTCCTGCAGCCCCTTTTCCCTGGAGTAGGAAGTGGAATAATTTGCCTCACAGTAGCCCCATAATAGTGTTGATGCTCCTTCCTCGTTTTTTCAGCTCTTCACTCTTAACTGGAAATCCCAGCATATGACCCTGAAAAGCTGCAGCTGATAAAACTATTTATTTATATTCTTGTATCAGGGAGTTGAAGAGCTAAATGTTGTCGTTTGGTTTTCCTGGAGGAAAAGATATTGTGGTGCCACCTACACATTGTATTCTCTTATTCCAAATCTGTGCCACCCTAAAAATTAAGGAAGTATAATATAAACCATTCCTGTCATGGAAGCCATCAGTTATCCCCATACTGCCACATTATACTCTGGAATATTGGTTCTCAACCTTTAGGGAACTTTACCAGTGTAGTCTACTGCAACTACCATTTCCCACTCATTTCTACATGTAGTAGCCCACAATGAAGATTTCGAAGTAGGGCTGTTGATTAATTGCAGTTAACTCATGCGATTAACTCAAAAAAATTAATCATGATTAAAAAAATTAATTGCAATGAATCGCACTGTTAAACAGTAGAATACCAATTGAAATGTATTCAATATTTTTGGATGTTTTTCTACATTTTCAAATATATCAATTTCAATTACAAAACAGAATACAAAGAGTACAGGGCTCACTTTATATTATTTTTTATTACAAATATTTGCACTGTAAAAATGATAAACAAAAGAAATAGTATTTTTCAATTCACCTCATACAAGTATAATAGTGCAATCTCTTTATCATGAAAGTGCAAGTTACAAATGTAGTTTTTTTGGTACATAACTGCACTCAAAAACAAAACAATATAAAACTTTAGAGCCTATATGTCCACACACTTCTTGTTCAGCCAATTCCTCAGACAAACAAGTTTGTTTACATTTACAGAAGATAAGGATGCCTGCTTCTTGTTTACAAGTCACCTGAAAGTGAGAACAGGCATTCACACGGTACTGTTGTAGCCGGCGTCACAAGATATTTACATGCCAAATGCGCTAAAGATTCATATGCCTCCTCATGCTTCGGCCATCATTCCAGAGGACAGGTTCCATGCTGATTATGCTTGTTAAAAAAATAATGTGTTAATTAAATTTGGGACTGAACTCCTTGGGGGAAAATTGTATGTCTCCTGCTCTATTTTAGCATAATTCTGCCATATATTTCATGTTATAGTAGTCTCAGATGATGACTCAGCACATGTTCAATGCTGCAGATTTGACAAAACACAAAGAAGGTACCAATGTGAGTTTTCTAAAGATAGCTACAACACTTGACCCAAGGTTTAAGAATCTGAAGAGCCTGCTTTCAGAAGTCTTAAAAGAGCGACACTCTGATGCGGAAACTACAGAACCCGAACCAACAAAAAAGAAAATCAACTGTCTGCTGGTGGCATCTGACTCAGATGATGAAAATGAACATGCGTCGGTCCTCACTGCTTTGGATCATTATCAAGCAGAACCCATCATCAGCATGGACGCATGTCCTCTGGAACGGTGGTTGAAGCATGAAGGGACATATGAATCTTTAGCACATCTGGCACATAAATATCTTGCGACACCGGCTACAACAGTGCCATGTGAACGCCTGTTCTCACTTTCAGGTGACTTGTAAACAAGAAGCAGGCATCCTTATCTTCTGTAAATGTAAACAAACTTGTTTGTCTGAGCAATTGGCTGAACAAGAAGTAGGACTGAATGGACTTGTAGGCTCTAAAGTTTCACATTGTTTTATTTTTGAATTCAAGGTTTTTTTGTACATAATTCTACATTTGTAAGTTCAACTTTCATGATAAAGAGATTGCACTACTGTACTTGTATTAGGTGAATTGAAAATTACTATTTCTTTTGTTTTTTACAGTCCAAATATTTGTAATCAAAAATAAATATAAAGTGAGCACTGTACAGTTTGTATTCTGTGTTGTAATTGAAATCAATATATTTGAAAATGTAGAAAACATCCAAAAATATTTAAATAATGGTATTCTATTGTTTAATCGTGTGATTAATGTTTTTAATCGCTTGTCAGCCCTACTTCTAAGCTCAGTGGCCAGGGCTTCCAACCATCCCAACTCCACTGAGTGAGAGGATACAAAATTGAATAGGAGATGCATGTCAGTGTTATGTTAGGAAGGAGAAGCAGCTTGGAGTATCAGTTCTGGAAGTCTAAAGTGTACTTGTAATTGCATGACCACTGGTTGGGAGGTACTACTATATAGCAGAAGTGCGCTGGGAGAATGGCACTCTTGTAACCTTTCTGAGATAGTCACACTTTAACTTCAGATGCAAAGGCACAAGTATAATGCAGCACCTCGTGTTTCCATCCAGCTGAAGTATGTGCTTATGCTTTGTTACCACTTACTTATGCACACTGGAGAACCAAAAGAGCTTGAGGTTATTCAACATCCCTGCCTGCCAGTGTGTTGGAATGTTTTCCCTTGACATCTTTGTTTAGTGAAATCATTAGCATAAAATTAGGCTTAACATTTATTCCGTCATTCTTTTGAGTTCTAAAAATGCTGTTAGTGCACTGTAAAACTATTTAATATGCACAGATAAGGGGGACGGATTTAAATACTTATTTTTTTTAATTATCTTCCTTTGCCTCTCCATGACTGTTGCTAATGTTTTTTTATTTGTAGTAAATTATAATTTAATTTATTTATAATAGTTTAGAGCAGCACTTCATAATCTATGACAGGTGAGAATCTATGACATTTTCATAATATTTGAACCCAAAGAGGGAAATTTCAAAAATTTCCACAAAATCTTCCCTCTGTTTTTTCAGCCATATGGAAGCATTTTAAACTTTGGACACATTTGCATGAAGTCTCCTGGATGGTTAACTTATTGTAGATCAGATCTGCCAAGAGTCTTGATGTTTATGTTGTAGGATGAGGGAGGAACCATAATACCATAGAGATCAGGGGAGCCAAGAGGACCCTCAACGGATCTCAGATCTAAACTCATTCCTGCTCTTTCTGTTGAGAAGCCAGCTCCTCTGTGACCCCAACACACTATGAAACAATCAGAGGAAGACAAAAAAGTTTCCAGCACATGGGTTTTCCATGGCAACAGTCTGGCCCTTTTTTTAGTGTAAGCTTCTGTATAACTAGGAAGAGGAAGACGTTTGGAGATAAAATTAATGTTAAAGTTAAGTGGTCGCATCTTCTTTTGCGCCAGCATTGGTTCAGTTCAGCCAACATCATATTGAGAGTGGCCCAGGAATGAGATTTATTGGTTTTGTTAAACATCATAGATAAATTATTTAGTCTCCAGAGACTGCACTTGACATTTAAATGGTTACAGAAGAAAGTCAGTAGGTAGAAGGGCCCACAATTGAGTCATTTGAGCAGAAATGGGTAATATAGACATAAGCTTTTATAAAGAATTATATTAACATGATAACCAAGTTTCAGTAATAAGTCAGAAATAATAAAAGGGGAAACAAAATTAAATACTAAAAGTTTATCAGAAGTATTCCATGAAAGAGTGGACATAGGGAGATAGGTCAGTTGGTGCTACTCAAATGAATAGTGCATTTGGTTTCAGTTGTTTTCTGTAATAATTTTCTTGTCTTCATTCCTGACTGCATTATTTTAATAAAAAACAGTGTTTGACTTTCAATGCCTGACCTAGATAGTGTTTTACTTCTATAATGCTAGCCAGATGTGCATAAAAAAAGTTGTTTCTTGCAGTTGGCATGGGTCTGAGCCATGCAAAGCTCATTGAATTAGAAAGTCTCCCTTCGAAATAACTCCAATTTAAATCAATGGGCTTTGAGTCAAGCCTCAGGTTGCTAGGGCTCCAATCCTGCAACTTCTAGAACAGGAATGGACTGAGACACAGAGCCCCATGACCCACAGTGGAGCCCTGATTGGTCTGTTGGGCACAGAAATAAGGAGTAACCAGTACTGCCAACTCTGATTATTTTATTATGACTTTTGGAGTATTTTTTACTTGTCTCATGAAAATGTGATGAAAGACTGATAAATCACCAGGTTTCCCTTATTCAAAATTGTCACCATCTCCTATTACTGTCAGTGGGGTTGAAGCCAGCAAGGCCACCATTCCCTTACTATCTATCTGCATGTGGAAGTGAGGCTGCCCTTGATAAAGTTGGCTGCCACATTCCACTGTTTTCACTGAGATTGAAGCCATGCCCACAGGCAAAATGGCTGCCACTTTATAATGGGGAGGAGGGCTAGTCAGGACCCAGGGACTGAGAGGAGTAACAGAGATGCTGTGAAAGGCAAATGGGGAGAATGAGGGAGAGCAGAAGGCAGATTTAGTATTTGCAAGGGAATGGGATGCAGAGGGCAGGAGGGAGGCTGAGGGGTGGGAGATGGAGGAGATAGAATGGCATCTCCCCGAGCCTGGGGGTAGTGGTAGGTACAGGGAGTCCTCTCTGAGCAGCCAGCGAAAGGCAATGTTGCCAACTCTCAGTAATTGATCATGAGTCATGGGATTTTGGCA
The DNA here is from genome assembly GCF_965140235.1 of Caretta caretta. Lineage (NCBI taxonomy): Eukaryota > Metazoa > Chordata > Testudines > Cheloniidae > Caretta > Caretta caretta. The sequence goes on from NC_134214.1 coordinate 34,554,007, forward strand.
CCTGTAGGAGGAGTTCTAATGATAATGGAAGAAGCTCCTCCAGTCCCTTGGTTTTCAGTACATGGGCAGAGCTCTGCACAAGAGCCTTGGGGATGAGGACACAGATCAGCCCCGACTTCATGTATGGCCCTAGAGTACAAAGAGGATCCTGGGGCAGTGGGAGGCTGAGACACGTTGCTGTTGGATCAAGACAGTAATAGGTAATAAATGACAGTTCCGCCTTTTCAGGGATAAGGGGCTGGGGGCAAACAGGAAGATTCATGCATTTTTATGTGCATTAAAGGTCAACTTTTTAACCTGAAATTATCACACCACACACACACACACACCCCTACAACAGTAGAGAGGAGTTGTAGAGTCAAAAAATTCAAATCATGTTTTTTAGTGTTTTTTTAAAATATTTGGGGAGGGGCAGTATCATTATTTTTTCTCTCTTGAGTTTGGCAATACTGAGCAACTGTTTCAATCATATTCCTAGATTTATTTATGTGGTAATGTTGACATAAGGCATTAATTTTGAAAGCTTTGCTTTTGTTGGAGGTTGTGGTGAACTGAGCAAGACCACAGATCCCCCAGTAAGATCCATATGGGTAGGCCCTTATGCCCGTTCAGAAAAGGCATAGTCCAGGGGTGGGAAAACTTTTTGGGCCAAGGGCCACATCTGGGTGGGAAAATTGAATGCAGGAGCAGGGTAGGGGGTTGGGGTAAAGGAGGGAGTGTGGGAGTGGGGGCGGTGTGCAGGAACGGGCTCAGGGCAAGGGATTGGGGCAGAGGAGGGGTACGTGGTGTATGAGGGGGCTCAGGGAAGGGGGTTGGGGTGCAGGAGGAGTGCGGGGTGCAGAAGGGGGCTCAGGGCAGGGGTTTGGGGTACAGGAGGGGTGCAGGGTGCCACAGGGGGCTTAGAGCAGGGAGTTGGGGGGCAGGGTGCAGGAGGAGTTTGAGCTCCGGCCCAGCGCCACTTACCTAAAGCGGCTCCGGGGTGGCAGCGGCGTGCACTGGGGCCAGGTCAGGCTCCCTGCAAGCCTGCCCTGGCCCCATGCCGCGCCGCTCCGGGAAGCGGCCGGCACCACGTCCCTGCGCGGCCCCTGGGGGAGGGGTGGGCACAGGGCTCCTCGCGCTGCCCTTGCCACACCTCCAGGTGCCTCCCCCGAAGCTCCCATTGGCTGCGGTTCCCCGTTCCCAGCCAATGGAAGCTGCAGGGGGCGGTGCCTGGAGGCAAGGGCAATGCATGGAGTCCTCTGCCCCCCGCCCCAGGGACGGGGTGCCAGCTGCTTCTGAGAGCGCCTGCGGCACCACGGGGGGCAATCCCGCTGGCCAGATCCAAAGCCCTGAGGGGCCGGATCCGGGCCATAATTTGCCCATCCTTGGTGTAGTCAGTATTGCCAGCCCCAAATGTTTAAAAAAAGAAAATCAGGAGATTAACTTAAAAAAACATCATACCTTTTAGGTTTGGGGTTCTTTGTATGTGTCTTTTTTTTTCTCCTTTTAAGCCTTAAGAGTACACTCATGTTACATTTTAAAGCTCTTCTCCACAATCATGAAAGCTAAAATTTTGTTTTGTCATGAAAGCTGAAATTCTCATGTAATCACGTCTCCAGAAGCTGGAGTTTTAAGAAGATATACCGAATTCAAGAATCACTCCAAAAATCACAAGAGTTAGCAGCACTGCCTAGGGGGTCCATGCAGGAAGGCATATACTGCCTATTAGGTCCCTGAGTGTTTGGCATCTAAATGTTACTTTAAATTGGCAGAAATCTTTCAAGTAGAAACAATGCAAGTTTCTATTTAGAAGCTTTGTGAATCAGCATTTTGATGACCATCAAAAACAAATGATCCTGCCATAGAGACAGAAAAATCAGATGTCTGCATTGTTTGAATCAGCTGAAAAAGGCATTTTATTCTAGTCTAATAGAAGTCAGAAATATGTAGATGTAGTTGACCATTTTCAAAGACACAAAGCTTAAAACAAAATTTCTGGGGAAAGTTTGCCATATTGCTTTTCCTTTAATATTTCCTATGGGTTACATTTTGCTCTGTCTCAAAGATATATAAAGTGATTTTTTTTCCTTTAGGCTTTATCTAACTTCAGCTCCCAAGGGAGACTGACATGCAGCTGTATATTTATATCATCCTACTGAGTGAAGGCTTTGAGTAGTTATATTTGGTTATTGTGCTATGCGAAAATTATGGTGATTTAAACCATCTTTCCTAAAGACAGATGGAGATTCTGATCTCACTTGCACCACTAAAAATTGGGAGTAACTCCATTGTTATTCCATATTTGCACTAACAAAACTAGATCAGAACGTGGCTCAATATTCTGAAAATTGCTATCACATGAGAATATTATTCCTGAGGGCAAAAATGAATGAGGAGAGACACTATATGAGATTGTTTTAAAACATTTTTGACTCCATTAAAAATCTTTACAAGTGACTTTGCAAGTAATTAAAGTGATCATGGAATTATATATTGCCTACAACCGTAACTTTACAGTTTTGCTTTTACAAGTAGACAAAACCGTTAGTGGTTAGCACTAGAATACTTAACACACCAGAAATCATAATAGGCTTTCTAGAATCAGCAATTCTCCTTACAGTACAATATGAAAGAATATGGGGAGAATACACATGGGTAATCTTCAGTATACTAATAATCTTAGCATGAAGTGCTTCCCTGAACAATTACAATATTATTAATGACAGGTTACAGAGTAGCAGCCATGTTAGTCTGTATCCACAAAAAGAAAAGGAGTACTTGTGGCACCTTAGAGACTAACAAATTTATTTGAGCATAAGCTTTCGTGAGCTACAGCTCACTTCATCGGATGCATGAAGCTCACAAAAGCTTATGCTCAAATAAATTTGTTAGTCTCTAAGGTGCTACAAATAATATTAATGCATACCACAAGGTCCATGCTTCATAGTGCACAATGAGCAAGAAAAGGTACAAACAATGTACTCATTGAACATTAAAAGGTGTCATAATTGCATCATCCTGGCTAGGGCACAGCTGCAATGGCCAACCCATACCTCTCTAATCCTGTCACCCATGTAGACTTCTTTCCCACTCCATATGCTGGACTTCTAGAAGAGTAAAGCATTAGTTGGAAGACTTTTAACACAATAATTGCTTACCAGCAGCACAAGAGATCTCCAGTAAAAGGGACAGCATAGTACTAGCTGGCCACTCCACACCATGGAGATGCAGTCACAGGCTTAATTTTTCCCCTTCTCAAGGGCATTTCCAGGCTGGTAGACTGGTTTTGGGTTTAACTATTTGACCAAACACATTAAGAGACCTCGCCTTTCAGGGTAAGCAGAATTCCAAACACAAAACAACCTTCAGCCTTTCCCTAGGCTCAGTAGTCCATCAGCCCCCCCTAAGGCAAACAAACATGGGCCTACCCAGCTTGGGTAGCTTAACTAGCTCTTTCTCCCAGGGTCTGTGTTCTGTCTGCTCCCAGGTCTTTTCCACAGCTCCTCCTGGGTCTGGGGCTGAGTGCTTCTCTAACCGCCCTGGGTGGAAAGCCTTACATCAGTTTGGGGGGCAGCAAGCAATTACTATCCCCCACATTTTGACGTAGGCTGATGAAAGGCTGGCCTTTATATGTCCCAGAAGGCCTGGCTCTTAGTTACCTGCTCTCTCAGTTATGTGATTGGAAGAGAGTGGGAGGGAACCAGGCATAGGCCAGAGCTGGGACTTGAACCCCTTAAAGGCCCAGCTTACTCTGTTAGAGACTGTATTTACATTTTAGCAGTCAAGCATATTTATAAAAGCCCCCCTTTGTGGGTTGGTACTATGGGTGAAAATCACCTGCACAGAGAGGGCACACAGGTCGAATGCATCAATTAAGCCTAACTAAGGGCTTAATTAGAACTTAACAGGTTTCATGCTGACCCTCTACATAGGTGAATTTCAGATTTCATATGTTTTAAAAGTTCTATATTGGCTCCGTTGCAATAAGTTACACATTGTGCACAGTGTCCTTAGAGGCAGTGAAAATGTGAATACACAGCTCCTGGAGAGAGACTTTAGCTTTGCTGGAAAGGTAATACATAGTTAAAGTCCAAGGTACATTCAACCTGGGTTTTTTTTAATTATTGTTTTTATTTCATAGGAAGCTCTACATCTTTTTGCCAAAGTTGACAAATAACTGAAAAGAACCTCACAGTAGCATTCATATATGTCACCTCTCTGGCTTGTATATACAAAAAATATACAAAATATACAAAAAAAAAACTACATTACCATAAGAGAACATCAAGACTGCATAGTTAAGCTCCTAAAGCAGTGGAACAGCAAAGTTACGGTTTTCCATGCAACTGGAACTCTGTCCCACCTCCCCTTGTGCATTAACAAGCTTTAAAAATATGATCATAGGTTATTAAGTCTTACAGTCAGGGATCCTGTAGGGGGAAAAAACATTAATATAATTAACAACTATATTTTAATGCATATCCACAAGAGGGCTGAATTAAGGTCGCACAAGCAACTGTATATCAAGCATTTCCTAATTTTCAGGTGCTTGCCTTTACAACCAAAATAACATTCTTGTATTAAAGATTTTATTCATGTATTTTTCTAGTGTTTTAGAAGGAAAAGACAAAACATACTCTTTGTGTGCAACTGTAACAATTTCCATTATGAATCTTCAGCAGGTTTTGAATCCTGAATTTTCAGGATGGCAGCACAGCCTGCTACCACTTAAGCTACAGGTACTTTACAAGTACTTTAGCTAGCCGCAAGAGAAGGCTGTAATCCCAGAGAATGGTTGGGCTGGTGGGTGCAGTGTGCTGAAGATGGTTGGTGGGTGGGGTGAGGAGTTCAGCTTGTCTCAGTGCAACTCTTGCTCTTCCACTATAGGTTGGGAGAGCTCCAGCCCCATGTGTCACCCTGAAAAGGCCATTTAATGGGGGTGGGGAACCCAACCTCTCTCTCTTCCCCTTTCCCCCATAACTGCTAGGGCAGTTCCCAGGTTTTCCCAGAAAGGTGTCAGCAACAGCCAGAGCAGCTGCAATGTTGGTCAGCCTAAGCTTAGAATGATTGTGTTTAGTTATTATTTTGGCAGGCTGCCAGAATTGGCCTTAGGAACACAAGCAACAGAAGGTAAATGGTGAGTTTTAACAATTTTTTTCTCAGCAAAAGCTGAACAGAATTTCATGGGACAAAGAAAAGGCAATTCCTTAGCCCAAGGGATTTCCCTTGCCAAATACCAAAGGTCTGCTGAAAACAATGGCGGTATTAGAGCTTCTCAAAGAAAAGGTCACAAGAATACCTTATAATGTAAAGTGCTAGGAAAGCTAAATATAGGGGTTGCTACTAGGTCACCCTATTGTATATAATTAGGAAAAGGTTACATAATTTGAACAAGGGGAGAAAAGAATTAATGTACAAGGTAGAAGGATGAAGAGTGTCTGGTACAATATCTTTGTTAATATCAATCATTAAGCTTTTCTCTTTAGGGGGCATTAAGTACTGTCTATGTCAATTTTGGTTTACATACCCTGTAACAGAACAATGAAGCAAATGTAGGTACTAATACGATCCTTATTTACTAAGCTGTTTGCTAGTGTCAGCACCATAAAGCACTCTGAAATTGTTTGACTGTTCCAAGGTGTGAAAATAAAAAGTGTTATGCTTACAGCAATTCCCTGAATTTAGCATTCCATCTGTTAATAAATAAAATAAGTAGAAATATGTATATAATGCATTATCTCTTCAAAGGACTTATAAGCATAAACAAATTATTGTCATAACATGTAAATTTACTAAGTATCGTTATTCCTGTTTTACAGATGGCAGGCGGGGGGAGGGGGGAGAGCATGCGAGATAAAGGCATTTGCCCAAGGGCTACAGTGTGAGAGCCAGGATTAGATTCAGGAGTTTCTGGCTCCTTGACACTGTTTTCCTTGAAAATTTCCTTTACAGTGTTTTCCTTTCTTTCCCCCTTCCCCCAAGCAGTTCCAGTAATAAGCATTAGAGAGGATATGAAGTCTACCTCATTTCTTCTGCGAGCCATGGAGACTAAAAATCCTTCAATGTCAAGTTTAGCATGCTAGTGGGCCAGTTCTGTTTGATGATGCACACAGGGATCAGTCTGAAGAACCTGCCCCAACAAACATCATAAAAGGGTACCATGAGGTAGGGCCTGTAGGAATAACTGGCAACGAGGCAGAAATAAGGATGGTGTGTAAGGGAGGTGCACACAGGAGCAGTTTGGTATCTAGAAGTATTGGGGTGCTCCCACATTGAGCTGAAGTTGGAGTTAGGCTATAAGGTCTTGCTAAATTATAGTTAAAGGTATTAACCTGCACCTACATTAGAGAAAAGTTCATGGTTAAATTGGGGTTAGCTAACACCAACCTAACTTCAATCTCTTTTCCTAATCTGTACAGTTAAAACATTTTTTTTCAAATTATCAATTATACCTCAGTGTCCGTTTACTATATTATGACAGAGGTCTCTCAGTGATAACAGTCATATGCTTATCAACCAATATAAGTCAATGCACCTAATATATTTCATTAATATCAGGCAAGCCGAAAACCATGAGTGATTTTTAGATTCAGTTTTCTCCTTTCATGTCCGTTAAATTGAACAGATATACTCTTAATGGGTCTCCTAGAATCTGGCAGTACTTTGGGGCCAGTTAAAATAGCAAAAAATCAAGCAAATTCAAGCAAATACATTTCAATAACCACTGGGGCACAACATTTATCTTTGCAGTAGTTGCCTATAGCTTCACATCTGAAAAGTCCACGCAAGTGCAGAATTCCAGGAGATTTCAGTAATAAGGCAATGTAATAAATCAGTTTCTATGAAATTTGCACCTGTCAGTGTATTCAGATATATAGGATAAAGTACTGCTTTAGGCATATATATAATAAATGCATTTGGATATCAAATTAAAAAAATAACAAGAAAACAAGCTGTGACTTTAAATAATGCATATACCTGCACATGATTCTACTTCTTCTACTGAGGCATAAAAGAGCTAAATATATACCATCCGCTCCACATGAAATGGAACTGACGATTTCACCGCGTGCTTGGTAGAGGCATATTTTAAGTTGGCAGCTGATGTCACTGTTACAAGAGACAATAGATATTTCAGGTCAATCATGTGCAGCACCACATCAGTATTCAGGCATGCAGTAAATTACAAAAACAAGGATTATTGGAAAATAATGTCTTTGAGTAACACTGTATGTATGTATGTGCATACATACATAGAGAGAGAGCAGAGCCAGACTTTTTTGGGTTTTTTTGGCACATAAAAAACTCCCATTGAATCCAGTTTTGGGATAGAGCCAAAATGGCGTTAAGAAATAAAGCACCTTTTCCTTAAGTCCCAGAGTAAAATTTTCAAAAGCACTTAAAGTGCAGGCACTTAAAAGCCCAAATCACATCTTATCTCTCAGAACAGGAGCTGAAGCATGCTTGAGAAGATAAAAAAATGGAGGTATACATTTTCACCAGGTTTTCAAAATGTCTCCTGACATCTATGCTGAATTCATTATGGCCATTCACCTATGTATATGTATGTGTGTATATATATATATATATATATATATATAAACATACCCATACACACACACATTTATATGGTTAGGAACATATTATCATTGTGGACACTTGCAAAATTCAAAGTTGTATGTGCTAAACAAAATCTGGCACCAATATTTTCTAATGGTTTGTTGTATACACCATCTGCCTCCGTAATATACAACTCCTAAGAATCAACTAAAAGAAAGGGAGATTTTGTTCCTCTGTACAATTAACTATAACAGGCTCAGGAAATTATGTAACTATAGTATGTATTGCTAAAGGGTATTTTTATTACTTTATGGATTTGACATGTCCATTTCCTAATAAGTACATCTTAAAAGTTAGCCATGCATAAAACCCTGGTGACAGTGACACATTCTTCTGGCTGACATCCTCAAGCACAGAAATACTTTTCTTTGAAGTGTAATGGTGGAAAATATGTTTTTGTATTGGTGTAAAGAAGTTACATTATTAAAATAAAATAAACTCTTTTAAAGAGCAAAAAGTATTCTTCTTTGCACTTTTTTTGGTTCACACTGGGAGGGCTGAGTCTTTCCATCTGCTATGCTTGCTGTTACTACAGATGGTCATAATCTGTACATATGGTATGTACATATATAAGCTGAAATGAGTGCTACGTTAGGGTGGAACTGACATATAATATGCAGCAGAATGTCTAACTTCAGTATATTGGTGAAATGTACCATTTTCATTTTTTTAAAACTTTATACCTTTCTAAGTGAGTTTTACAGCTTATGGAAGTGAAGTAATATTGTCTAAGCCTAATGATAATGTGAGCAGGTGCTGAGAAAGCATTTCCCAAAGAGTCCTTCATGATCTAGGATAATCAAGTCCTTTGACTTCTGTTGGAAAAAAGAAAATGTTTTGTCTGTTGTAATTCATCCAGCCATGTTAGCATTCAAAAGATGTCAATGTTCAGCCAGTTACTGTATTTTTTTTGTCTAAGAAGCCAGTGCCGTATGAGGTTTGAGCAGTCTTCCTGCGAGGTGCTACTCCCATTGACTGCAACAAAAGTTGAGGCACATAGGTCTTCAGTTGAATCAGACAGGGAATTTGTTCCTCCTCTGATTATTACAGAGCAATTGGCTGAGCAAATGAAGTTTGGCGCTAAACCTGGGGATTAAAGGTTAGTGTAGGATTTGGACTCTACCCTGAATCTGGACTGGAGTTTAGGTCAAGATGTATCAGCATTTAAATCTCAGACTGTTCTTCTGAGATTTCTGCCACATCCAAAAATAGGAGCAAGTCCAGTTTTGGGGCTTTTGCCTTGAATGCAGCTTACCACCAAAGCGGAGGATTCAGAATTGGCTCTCTTCTCCCCCACAAAAAATCCCCAAATTAAAAAAGGGTTGGATTTGGGGTTCCTGTTTTGGCCAATCTCTAGTATTCTACAGTGCCAAGTACGCTGTTGTTGCTTAAACAGATGATGATCAGAGCTGGTCAGACAATGGAAAAAAATACCCCTCTTTTCACCGTGAAACTGGCACTTTCCACAGAACCACGTCTAAAATTACCAGATGTTTTACTAATTCTGGCAGCTGCAGTGCCTGGTTAAGGCTACAGAGAGCCCTTGAGTACCATTGGTTTATGAACCCTCTTCCCAAGATAAAAATATTCAGTTTCCATAAAGTTATTAGGTTCGTCTGGACATGCTAGAATCCTTTTGAGCCATGTGATCTTAAACCCATACACCACAAACTTAACCTGTTCCCAGCTGGTTGATTACAAATGTTTAATTTCCATTAGTTTCCCTTTTCCAACCTTCCAGCTTTCTAGTAAATGAACTAAAGCTACATGCTGTAATAGGAAGAATTATATCTTACCTAATAGTAGTTGCTATGTAGTGCAAGGTGTCCTGTGTTGTGGCCGTGGGAGTCATGCGGCAGGCAATGTGGAGGAGCATCATTACGCTAGCCGTTGCCAGATTTCCTCTCTGTTTTCCCATATCCATTACATTCTAGTGTAATGGCTACATTTGGCAATTTGACAAAGAGAATTTGTGTTGGAAAGATACAATGATTGCTCTTAATTCTCTTGCCTTTTCTTCTCCCATTTTAATGTCAGTACATTACTCCCATTTGACCTTATGACAGTTCTTTTTGTGTGATGAAAAGGTGCCATATCCAGCTACAAGTGTAGGAAATGTATTTATATTAATTACCTTTAAATTGTTTGCTAAATTTCTTAAGAAACCTTAGACTACCTTTTTTCTCTCTTTTTTTATTACAGGTTTGCTTTGTGAATGTAGATGCAAACAAAGATGACTGCAGTGATGAGCACTTAAAACAGGTATCAAATTAGGAAAGGCCTAATAATGTGCACAATACATATGTTCATGTTATTCACAGGATGGTGTGATGAGAACGAGAGAGAGAGGCCCAAACCATATTCCTCGGCCCTATTCTCTCTTGTCCCCTCTCAAACTTTGCCAGGATTTGAAACCTAAACATGGATCTAAATTTTACAAATGGACACTCATTTTAATGTGGGCTGAATCAAAACTCTGGATTTGAAACCCCTCAAACAACAGTGTTTGAAATTCAGATTTGGATACAGTTCTACACGTGTGGCTTTATGCCCAACTCGGATGCCAGCTACTAGAATTTTGTGGTCTAAATTCACAATGCCTGTTTTGTAAGTGGAGTTTCTGCTAAGTCTTGGTTTTATAAAAGAAGTGTTTGTACATGTGTAGTAGTTGTAGTAGTTTATCTTGACACTGCAGTTCATAAAATAGTCTCATGACGTCTTTTCCTCCTATCATCAAGCAAATCTTGAGGCCCTTTTACTCAGTTATTTACGTTTTACTCAGCTGCTCAGTCTTATTCAGGCAAACTCCAGACTTTGGAGACTTTAGAGACTGGTTAAAAAAAATGTTTAAGGGCCTAAGGATTTGACTCATTGGATTTCTGCTTATTTACTGAGCAGAAAACCAGGACACTCTTTAGCAATTCATAAAACCAGCTGCACAGCTGGACATACAACTGAAAATGTGTGAAAATCCTCCTGAAATGCTCAAGTCAGTGGTTATGGGAAGAAGGGACATTTTGAAAGCGTGGCACAAAAATGAGCTTTTATATAGGGCCACAGAATGGAAGCTTAAACCTTCCCTTACTGCCTCCATCATCCCATGCTGGCATCAGAAATACATGACAAGTGAACACATTGAAGGAGGGGGGTTATTGGCCATACTCAAAGTGTTCCTCAGTGAAATACTGAAATTTGTTTGCTGGGGCCATTCTCAGTTCAGTTGAGAACTGCCACATTATTTTCCTAACTGCCGTCTGCCAGTGATTCGCGAGAAGGAAGTCTTTCTACAAGCAGCTGTCGATAGCCTCAAGCTGTGGAAACTTAAACATCAAAAATATATACAGCTTCCATAGGCAAATGGATTTTTCTGTTGAATCAGTTGGTTAAGTGTGGATGCCAGATTGAAAGTTTAACTTCACTGAATCCACAGAAGTACTAAATTATTTTATTTATTTATTTACAACCTCAGTATTGTTTTTTAAAGAACTGATGCTATGTCAGGTCATGGGGATTGATTAATGAGCAAGAGAGCCTTGATAAAGGCCAGATCCTGACACCTGCACAAAACCCAAGTAAATGAGCTTTACGCAGCACATATTTGCAAAGGGCTAGAGTTAGAATCCTCTCCCACAAGCACAAATCACCATTGGAGACTCCTCACAGCAACATGGGGTTTGACCCATAGATCTACGTAGTGGTGCCTTCACTGGCCACGTCCCTAAGCTATCCACAGGCCCCTCCAGTACAATGGTACAGAGAGAGTGGAACCTTACTTTGCAACATTCCCTCTCTCCTTGCATGGCCCCTCCACATCTGGGATACCCCATGCACTGAAAAATGCCAGGTCTGTTACCTCAGAGGCCCTACATATGTGGCCTTACATATGTTGCCTTTCTACAGACCACAGGATTTAGCCTTCTAGAAATAGAGTTACCAGTACGTAGTCTGAATGTTTCTTAGGTATAAGTGAAAACTAGTGGGTTTTCCTCTGTGGTTAATGAACATTTTAAAATATGTGCCACCAAGATAAAAGTTTATATATTATCTAACAGCCTCTAAAAGGAAGATCGGTCTGTATGCCTTTCTTTGTATAATTTACAATGACTGTAAAATCTACTTTTGACACTATGGATTTAAACAACATGCTAGTGCAGTGAAAATATTTAATAGAAGTATATAAAAGATCTTGGCATAACTGTGAGGCACAAAAATGTTTATATAAGTTGTACAGTGCCATGTGTTACATATTGGTGCTGTCTGTTAGCATTTCAAATCATCCTTTTGTCACCTATAAAATAGAGTCTATACTGTGCTATAGAATATGTTACAAGGGTTTCTTGGTTACAAATTTAAGAACATTCTTCCCAGACCTTTCCCTTTGATTCCAAGCAGGGGGAAAAAAAAAAGATATTTAAAATGTCATGGTTTTCCAGCCTAAGTAATCTGATAAATATGGTAATTTAAGCAAGAGAAAATACAGAGAAAACACTATGATAACAGAAAAATTATCATGAAAAAAAGACAAGTACTTTTTGGGTACTAGACTAAAAATGTCAAAATGAATTGAAGCACCGAATTTAAGTTTTATATCAAATATTAATACTTGGTCATATCTGCAGATCAATGTACTGAGAAGTAGATTGTTCCCCGTAACTGAATTAGGTTTGCCAAGCCAGCCATTGGTATTAAGTCTAATTTAAATCAGTGTAAGGAGAAATGTCAGTACTGTAACCTTATCATTTTGAAGATAAAGAGGGGGGAAATGAAGTATCTTTGAACTGTATTGTAGTTAAAGCACAGGACTGGGTGTCAAGGTTCTGGATTCTTTTCATGGCTATGCCACTGATGTGCTGTACTTGGTCATGTATAAAGTGGAGATAATAATGGTTACGTGTCTCAGAGACACTGTGATGTTTAATTACTTATTGTTCATACAGCACGTTAAGAGCTTTAGGTAAGCTCTTTGGGGCAGGGAGTCTTATTTTGTTCTGCATTTGTACAGCACCTAGCACAGCAGGGTCCTGATCCATGGCAGGGGCTCCCAGGCGCCACTGCTATACAAATATTATAACAACAGAGCAACGTATCATCATCATTAGTAGTTTATCTTTGTTCAAATGTACTGTGCATATATGTAAAACACATGCCATATAGAAAGTTACTCTGTTTTCACATCACAAATGATAGGTTATGAAACCAAAGTATCTACAGAGTATATTAAATCTAAGAAATGGATGTTTAATTCAAATGGTGTATTGAATACATCATTGTAAATATAGATTTAAAACGGAATTAATTTCATAGGGCAAAATCCAGCAGATCTTTTTCCAGTAAAACTCCTTTTGATTTCTTGTTAATCATAAGCCTGAGTAGGAACTACAAGATTTAGCCCATACCAATAATTATTTAATCCTTTTGTATTTTACATATTAACATTGTGTACACAGTAGTTCCGTTCACTCAGGAGCTATTCATAGTACAAAGGCCAAGACTTTTTATGGGCATGGGGACTGAACTGACCTCTGATCCCTAATGCTGTCATATTTCTAGGGCAGTGTGGGGACATTTGCACTGCCATTGCTGTAATTGTTTGGTACATAAATAGAGGACCTGCATTTTCAGTGCTGCCAATTCTAGTTCTGGTATGTTCTGAGAATTGAGTTCATTTTTAAAATGCATTTAAAAGGAATGCCTACCAAGTGTCCTTTAAATATTTACGGATGCAACAGGGTAACTCTGACCGGGGTGAAGTAGAGTGGTGTTATCTCAGCCATAATTTTCTTATTGCAGAGATTGATGAGTGTCTCTCCAAATCTCCCAAAACTTATCAGCTCTATGAATGTACAACCACCAAAAGAAAACGAAATAGTCCTGCTGAGTGGATTAACTTCAGGAAATCTACAGGCTGATTTTGAAGTTTCTCAGGTAGGCACTATTCATTTATCTTTAGGAACACATCGCAGCCATCAAGGATAGTGTATGCAATCTGAAAGAAAAGAATCTGCAAGCACAGAGCCAAGTGCTGGCTTGAGAACTACACAGGTATGTACACATAAAAAGAACAAGCTTAGCTGTTTAAACACCATTTATGCAGCTACATAGTTAAAAGTCCAAATCAGGGGGGAATTGGGGGCTGAGCTGAGATAGGAAGGGGTGGAGCCAGGGATCAGCCTGTTCCCCTCCAGATCCTATGGCTATCTAGGTGAGAGTTAATACTGCCGTAAGCATATTCACTCAAACTCTCATTCAGGACCCCTAATAGCTACTTCTGTGCAGCATCCTGAGAAAGCAGCCAATGGTGGCATAGCTCATTCAGGATCCTGCTTCCAGAGACAGTCGGGGCAGAAGGGCAGCATGGACAGGCAGGGGAGAGGATTTAATGCTTTGGATTCATGGGGGAGAGGGGGAGGGTGGGGCGTTAGAGCAGAGCTGCTGCAGATTCCCTTTTAAGTAAGGTCTTGCTCCTTCTTCCCACTGGCCAGCCTGCTCTAGCAATCCTCCCTGTCTCCATCCCCGGCCATACTGGCCTCATTAGGCACCTTTGAAAGGAATTCATGATGGTGCTTTAATATCCCTTGGGCTAAATTGTCTCGGGAATTCATTTGCCTGTGGGTACATTTAATTGCAGAATGGAAGAGCCTGAGAGCTATTAACCCCGTCAACGCTTGTCCCTGCTTTATTCTGCAACAGTAAAACTAATTGATTACTTTCTCCAACTAAGATACAAAAGTAAAGATTAGCATCCAACCCCTTCACTCCGATAGCTCTGGAATGCTCCAATGGCAGCAATGACTTGCATGCCAAGAATTCCCAACTTCCAGCACCACATATAGATAGGAAGCAAATGTTAAATGGTAAATTAAAACAATTTTTAAACATAGATTTTAAAAGTGTAGCTGCTTGTTAGAGTGACAAATTTTTTGTGGCTCTATGTTATTTCATAAGACTTTGTGCCTTTACATTCATACCTGTGCCAAGGGGAAAGGATGAAAATAGCTCCGTTTATTGGGCCTGATTCTGATCTCATTTATCCATGTGTAAATCAGGAGCAACTTCCTTAAATCCGTAGAGCTACACAGCAGGTGTAAAGCCTGTCTAAGTAAGATTAAAATCAGAACAGGTTATCTTCACTAGCAATGAGCAGCAGGGCCTGTGCACCCCTGTGAAATTAATTTGTGCACATAAATCTTTGTGAGAGTGCCCTGTAATCTCTGTTACGAAGATCATTGCATTTTATGTCCTACTAATGTGCTACTTTTTAAAGACAAAATTGGTTGTTTATTGAGTTTACTTGCTATTTATACCTAATGGCTGCATTTAAAAAACATAAATAATGGCATGGTGCATTTTAAATACCAAAGAGCTCCATTGCACCAGTAAGGAGCAACGAACAGCCACACCACTTCATAGTTGCTCCAGAAGGCGCAGGAGATCTGATGTCTGTTTGATGTCTCTGTGGAGATAGAGGTGGTTAGGGACTATTTAGAAAAGCTGGACGTGCACAAGTCCATGGGGCCGGACGAGTTGCATCCGAGAGTGCTGAAGGAACTGGCGGCTGTGATTGCAGAGCCATTGGCCATTATCTTTGAAAACTCGTGGCGAACCGGGGAAGTCCCGGATGACTGGAAAAAGGCTAATGTAGTGCCAATCTTTAAAAAAGGGAAGAAGGAGGATCCTGGGAACTACAGGACAGTCAGCCTCACTTCAGTCCCTGGAAAAATCATGGAGCAGGTCCTCAAAGAATCAATCCTGAAGCACTTGCATGAGAGGAAAGTGATCAGGAACAGCCAGCATGGATTCACCAAGGGAAGGTCATGCCTGACTAATCTAATCGCCTTTTATGATGAGATTACTGGTTCTGTGGATGAAGGGAAAGCAGTGGATGTATTGTTTCTTGACTTTAGCAAAGCTTTTGACACGGTCTCCCACAGTATTCTTGTCAGCAAGTTAAGGAAGTATGGGCTGGATGAATGGACTATAAGGTGGATAGAAAGTTGGCTAGATTGTCGGGCTCAACGGGTAGTTATCAATGGCTCCATGTCTAGTTGGCAGCCGGTATCAAGTGGAGTGCCCCAAGGGTCGGTCCTGGGGCCGGTTTTGTTCAATATCTTCATAAATGATCTGGAGGATGGTGTGGATTGCACTCTCAGCAAATTTGCGGATGATACTAAACTGGGAGGAGTGGTAGATACGCTGGAGGGGAGGGATAGGATACAGAAGGACCTAGACAAATTGGAGGATTGGGCCAAAAGAAATCTGATGAGGTTCAATAAGGATAAATGCAGGGTCCTGCACTTAGGACGGAAGAACCCAATGCACAGCTACAGACTAGGGACCGAATGGCTAGGCAGCAGTTCTGCAGAAAAGGACCTAGGGGTGACAGTGGACGAGAAGCTGGATATGAGTCAGCAGTGTGCCCTTGTTGCCAAGAAGGCCAATGGCATTTTGGGATGTATAAGTAGGGGCATAGCGAGCAGATCGAGGGACGTGATCGTTCCCCTCTATTCGACATTGGTGAGGCCTCATCTGGAGTACTGTGTCCAGTTTTGGGCCCCACACTTCAAGAAGGATGTGGATAAATTGGAGAGAGTCCAGCGAAGGGCAACAAAAATGATTAGGGGGCTGGAACACATGAGTTATGAGGAGAGGCTGAGGGAGCTGGGATTGTTTAGCCTGCAGAAGAGAAGAATGAGGGGGGATTTGATAGCTGCTTTCAGCTACCTGAAAGGGGGTTCCAAAGAGGATGGCTCTAGACTGTTCTCAAAGAGTAATGGTCTCAAGCTGCAGTGGGGGAGGTTTAGATTGGATATTAGGAAAAACTTTTTCACTAAGAGGGTGGTGAAACACTGGAATGCGTTACCTAGGGAGGTGGTAGAATCTCCTTCCTTAGAGGTTTTTAAGGTCAGGCTTGACAAAGCCCTGGCTGGGATGATTTAACTGGGAATTGGTCCTGCTTTGAGCAGGGGGTTGGACTAGATGACCTTCTGGGGTCCCTTCCAACCCTTATATTCTATGATTCTATGATGGCCTGTGAGTTTGGTGATCTCAATCCATTCTTCAGGATCCCAGTAAACAAGCGTTCATATCACAAAAAAACACAGCTCCCTTGCTGGGAGGTCAGGACTGAAACAGAAATGGAAGCTGACCTAAACTTCTCACCTGAGAGGTGCTCTCTCCATGTCAGGATGAGGTGAAATAGCATTGGCATCAGGAAGCATTGTGCTAATTCGGTCCTTGTCATATTTGTCTATCTAGAAAAAGAATTTCAGGGATGTCATTCTTTTCACGTGCATTAAATTCACACACACACACCTACCTCATTTTCACTTTGGTTCTACTCTGTTTCATTTCCTGACCCTTAAACACTAATAAAAAGAACGAGGAGTACTTGTGGCACCTTAGAGACTAACAAATTTATTTGGGCATAAGCTTTTGAGGGCTAAAACCCACTTCATCGGATGCATGCAGTGGAAAATACAGTAGGAAGATAGATAGATATATATACACACACACAGAGAGAACATGAAAAAATGGGGGTTGCCATACCAATTCTAATGAGTCTAATCAATCAAGGTGGGCTATTCTCAGCAGGAGGAAAAAAAACTTTTGTAGTGATAATCAGGATGGCCCATTTCAAACAGTTGACAAGAAGGTGTGAGTAACAGTTGGAGAAAAATTAGCATGGGGAAATAGTTTTACTTTGTGTAATGACCCATCCACTCCCAGTCTTTATTCAAGCTTAATTTAATGGTGTCCAGTTTGCAAATTAATTCCAGTTCTGCAGTTTCTCGTTGGAGTCTATTTTTGAAGTTTTTTTGTTGAAGAATTGTGACTTTTAGGTCTGTAATTGAGTGTCCAGGGAGGCTGAAGTGTTTTAGCCCATGAAAGCTTATGCCCAAATAAATTTGTTAGTCTCTAAGGTGCCACAAGTACTCCTCGTTCTTTTTGCTGATACAGACTAACATGGCTACCACTCGGAAACCTTAAACACTAATGTAACACTGCAGATTGTGTACTGGGACATTTGCAGAGGAATGTTTATATCTAAACATACACCTGGTTTTATTGATTTTTTTGCTGTGTAAATTTCAGGAAAACGTATTACATTTTCAATCTAAAACTTACATTTTCAATCAAAGCTGACAGCGTCCTAATGAAGTAATACATACGTCTTTTCTTCATATTTTTATATTTTG
This sequence comes from Caretta caretta, assembly GCF_965140235.1. NCBI lineage: Eukaryota > Metazoa > Chordata > Testudines > Cheloniidae > Caretta > Caretta caretta. Next base: position 34,571,802 of record NC_134214.1, read on the forward strand.
AAGTAATACAAATTGACTCTCATTCACTGTTTCACATTACTTTATTATTTTGCATTTTTTCATAGTACTCTTTGTACTAAATTGGAATTCAATGGTAGCTTCTTAGCGACAAGTAATCTCAAAGCCTGTCAATCTTGTGCCCTCTCAGGTGCTAACAAATTTATTCATGCAGTTTTTCCACTCAAACATATTGTGTAGCTCGAAGGGGAAAACAGACCAGTTAAATGTGCTGTTACAGTATAACACTAATCCCAAGACTTTTACACTTAGATACTTATCTTACAGTGGCACCCAAAGGCGAGTCAGGACAGGGCTGTAATGTTCTGTACAAACCCATAGAAAGACACAGATACAGCTCTGAAGAGCTTTCAGTCTAAGGTCCCACTCCTGCAATCAGAGCTACACAGGCTGACTCCTTCACTCACATGAATAATTCACTCCAACTGAAGTCAGAAGAGAGGACGGAGGGTCTTGTTGTTAAGGCATGTGGATGGGGACTTGAGAGCTGGCTTCACATTTTAGCTCTGCCACAAACTCTGTATATGAGCTGGAGCAAGTTAGTTAGACCCAGCCCTCAACGTTATTTTGGTACTTAACTCCCATTAGGCATCTAAATATCTATGAGGATCTGGGCCTTAATCTCGCTGGACCTTAGTTTCCCACTGTACTTTCTTTCTCCCATCCTTTGTCTTTGGCTTCCATGGTAAAGCTCTTCACTGTCTCTTACTATGTAGTACTTAACAAATCTCATTTGGGGTTCCTAGGTGCTAGTGTAATATAAATAATTAATAATGGTGCTTTGCACAGGCACAAGGCTAAGGGAAAGGAATACAGAGTATATACAGTTTTAAAATATTGTATTTTAATATTATAATAGGTAAATAGCCCCATCCCTAACTACCTTGCAAACTAGTCATCCACAAGGCTGATTTGTTATACGCATCACAGTAGAAATGGTCTTGAAGAAGAATGTAGAACCTACACAAACCATTCCTTAAATAGCTTAATAACATTCAGAAACACGTGTATGTTAATAATGGAGAGGGTTGCTAACTTCGACAGAGCCAAAGGCAAGTAGAACAATATGCCATTAAAAGGACAAGAAACTGAATTAAGGGTAAGCGATTTGGTAACTTTAAAAAAAAAAAGTAGTCTGACTACAGCAGAGTGCTTTCTTACACCCGATTTACGTAAAACACTTTTGTAACTGAAAATGTCATGTCAAACAGTCTCATATTTGGCATAAATGTAACTGCACAGTATGTTGAAAACATCTAATTCACAAGTTTTATTGCTTCTTTACAACAGACTGTCCTGTATAATTATAAGGGGAAAAGGGAAAAAAAATCATTTTCAATTAAATAACTGTTTGATATTATTTTTCCCTCTAGTGTCCTTGGCTGGCAGATGTATGTTTGGTTCAGTGTGCAAGGGGGAACAGAAAAAACAGCATAGGCTGCATCATCTTTGAAATAAACAAGTTTCTGATTGGACTGGAGCTTGTGCAGGAGAGACAGCTGCAGATAGAAACTAATATCTTAAAGCCTGAGGATGATACAAACTGTTCAGTGTCCTCAATAGAAGAAGATTTTCTCACAGCATCTGAGCACCTTGAAGATGAGAATGAGGCTGATGAATATAAAAATGGTAAAAGCAATGTAACTGACCATAAGTTTGTTATTGTTAAGTACTGCAAAATACTTCGGGTAATGCCCATATAAATTGCACTTGACATTAATTGATGCATACATTTAATTGCAGTATAGAAGAGGGATAATTGGAGAGATAAAAGTCATTTATTTTTTTTAAATTTTTGCTCAAGAGATAGGGAACATGGTATTTGTATGCTAATTGTACAGTACAACACATTAATACAATCACCTTTTAGAAAATGACAGCTGGTTATCTAAAGGCTAATGTGTCATTTTTATTTGTACAGGTCATGAAAATGTACATCTCACAGAACCTGCATCAGATATCAGAAAGCATAAAGGAAAGGGACTTGAGCACCTACATTATAGGAAGACCACGCTGCCATTTGCCCTTGATGACAACTGCTTTAATAAAGAAAACTTAACTTCTGCTAAAAACTCTGCTGATTCAGAAGACGCACTGAATATTGTGGCTGAAGACAGCATCTTACAAACTGTGGATAAGTCCATCCAGCAACTACAGTGGAAGAATGATTTAGCTGGAAGAGTTAGGTCATCCCCTAATACTAATAGCCTGGAAAGATCCCTTACAGATAAGACTGAAAATTCCTATCCAGTATGCACTTCAGAAGGTGTATCTTTGACCAGAATGGCTAAGGAAGAACAAGCTTCTCAGTGTGTCACAATAGCAAAACAAAACAATAAGCTAGACACAGAGGAGCATACGGGTGAAAGGAAACCTCATCTTCCTTTGCAAAATGAGCAAGCAACGACAGGTCAATATGCTACAAATTTAGCAGAGTCTGTTCTGCAAGATGCATTTATTAGATTGTCCCAATCTCAACCTACTTTTACCAAGGAGGCTGCTATTAGCATCTCTGTAGGAAACTCCTTAAGTTCAGCAACTTGTACAACAGAAGACATAACTTCCCAATCATGGAATGAACTTCCAAAAATTGTCATAGTTCAAAGTCCAGACAGCTGTGAAAATACATCAGAATGGCCTGGGTCTGGTTTCCCAAATCTGTGCCATTGGTCTGAGTCAGAAAGTTCTGCTGAAATTTCAGATTACCTGCAGGAAGAGAATTCCAAAGGACACACCCAGAGTGCACTGGAAGTAGCTTTGGCTTGTGCAGCCACAGTTATTGGAACCATTTCAAGCCCCCACGCTGCAGAAAGACTCAAAAGAGAACAAGAAGCCACAGACTCTAAAACCAAAACAGTTGATAATGAAGAGGAACAGATAAAATCTTCACGAGTACTTGATAACTGTGCAGATACAGAATATTCATTTCCATCTGCTTTGTGTGGTATGACTCAAGTAGCAAGTGCTGTAGCAGTCTGTGGTCTTGGTGAAACAAAGGAAGATAAATACCCTGCAACTTCAAGTGGACTCTTATCTGCAGCTGAGACTTCTGCAGCTGTTACCCTTCATTGTAGTATAGCCATAGGAAGCAGCATGGAGAAGTTGAACAAGAGCATTGCAGAGGCATTGCTCAAAGAGGCATCCATGATTTTGACAAAGCCCAATATATACAGAAATGTAGGGGACTTTATTGAGTCCGTAAATGGAAAAATTATTGAAACAGCAACAAGGCCTCGGATTTCACCCTTAGATGAAGTAATTTGCGATGAACTCTCACAAAATGTATCAAATGTTATTCTGCGGCATTCTATGGAAGAAGTTAGGAAGAAAAGACAGCTACATCCTGGTTCAGACAATAACTCAGACTTCAGTGCACACGACATGTTTATGGAGACTGCCAATGAACTGCTTTTTAATGTGATATATTTCACTTGCAAGAAGATGAGAGAGATTGCACAGGTTGGTGAGTGTTCACTTCTCTTCTCTGAGGACAAAGACAGATGGAGGGTAACAGAAACAGAAAGCCACGCAACACAGACAACAGCTACTCAACCATCACAGCAAGCCCCAGATCACACCAGTGAACCACTTAGTACTTTTTACAGTGCTAATGCTGGCAAAGATCTTGTAAATTTGACAAATACAAAGAAAGATAAGGAGGAAGGCGTGCCAAATACCATGGAAAGTGCCACACTGCATTCAGACCTGCTGTGTAGTGTCAGTGGGCATAACTCACTGGTTGTCAAAACATCCCCCAAGAAAAGATATCTGAAAAGAGCCACAAGAGATTGCTACAGATCCCTATATCAAAGCAAGACTGACCTCAGGTCTTTTTCAGACAGAGAAAATACACTTACAATCAATGAATGCAGACATGGTTTTCAAGAGCAGTTATCTTCTGATGTTATTGTGAACACAGAAAACCAGAGCAAACATAAGTGTGATACTGTGCTAAATAATGAAGTCCAAGTTAGTGTGTCTTTATTAGGTAATCACATCTTGCTTCCTTCTCAGCCTGTGCTACAGGTAAAACATCCAAGGGATACATACTGTGTAACAGATTTTGCAGAAGAATTAGCAGAAACCGTGGTCTCCATGGCAACAGAAATAGCTGCCATTTGTCTTGAAAACTCAAATGGTAAGCAACCTTGGTTCTGTGCATGGAAAAGAGGAAATGAATATCTGGTGACCCAGAGTTTATCATGCAGAACTATAAAAAGGAAGAAGGAATCGCAGCCCAATGGCTCAGTTGTTAGGAAGCACAGGCCACCTAGACTGAGTGAGATCAAAAGGAAAACAGATGAGCATCCAGAACTAAAGGAAAGACTGATGAACAGAGTAGTGGATGAATCCATCAACCTTGAAGATACTCCAGAATCTGTCAGTATCTTTGCAAATGAAGTGGCTGCTAAAATTATGAACCTAACCGAGCTATCCATGGTTGATAATGTCTGGCAGGGTCCAAACCATCCCAGAAACAGGTTGCACTGTGAAAGATGGGGCCGTGCCAAGGGGTCCAGCTGTGAGAGCATACCAGAAGAGGATTCAGATTCCAAAAGATCTATAAATACTTTGGGCCCAATTAATATTTTAAGTCAGCCGGGAAGCCAGACTAGTTCTGTCTCTAAGCAGTCTAGTTGTGAAAGTATTACAGATGAATTTTCAAGATTTATGGTGAACCAGATGGAAAATGAAGGGAGAGGGTTTGATTTATTACTGGACTACTATGCAGGAAAAAATGCAAGCAGCATTCTAACTTCTGCCTTGCAACAGGTATGCAGGAAAAACGGCCACCTCAACGTGAGACCAAGCTGCCCATCCAAACAGTCTAGCACAGAAAGCATCACAGAAGAGTTTTATAGGTATATGCTAAGGGAAATAGAAAAGGAAAATAAAGATGACGCTTCTTCCATCAGGAGTTCAAAGGAGTGGAGTGGAAGCTTGTTACCACCTTCTCCACGATCACCATTTTGTTTTAGACAATCCTCTATGCCTGACAGCAGATCATCTAGTTCCAGGCTAACAGTGAATGCACCAATCAAAGCAAAATCTTTAGATGGCTTTGCTCACAACAGCCACCAGGATTCCTTAAGTGTACAGCAGGTCAGCACTGTGTCTTCTTCAGGTCTTTGCAAGTCAGACTCATGCCTATACCAAAGATGTAGGACTGACCAGGTGACAGACATGCTGATTCATGAGACGTGGGCAAGCTCAATTGAATCTCTAATGCGTAAGAACAAGATTATAGGGGATGAGGCAGAGGTTACAGATGCTGATCAATTCCCCAGTGATTCCCCACTGCATGTAGAACAATATGCAAACAGACTGGCTGCAAATATTGTTGAAAGTGGGAAAACATTAATTGTCATCCATCAAGATTCCTTTGACTATACAAACCAGGAACATGTAGCAGAAGGCAGATCTCTCCCAAGTGTGACTCAAAGTCAGTCTAAACCCACAAGGGACAGAATAAATTTAGATGGGAAAAAAGAACAACTCACAACCCATGGATCCCTCCAGGGAAGCCATATAGGCTCTTCTGCTTTCCTGAGGGAAGTGCCTTTGATTCAGATAGAAACTGATCAAAGAGAAGAGCTGAATAAAGACTTAGAGCCCTTAACTTCTAGTATCATCCCCACTGGGGAAACAAAGGAGCATCTGAACAAAGAAAAACCTCCAGCAGCATATTCTGGGAAGCACATGGTTTCAAGCTCTGTGATAAATACCAGGTAAGTGACAGAAAAAGACAAGTCAAGACACTGCTTTGTTTTTAAACTTTAACAGTATACAGTGGTTTCCGGGAGGGGTCTGGTGGGAGGAACTTAGCTTTTTGAAATATATTGGAGTTAATTTCCTATTACAGCAAACCTAATGAGGGAAACAAATTGAAATACTATTAATTGCCAAAAAAGACCTGTGTGTACAAGGACAGTAATTATATTACTGAGGTGCGCTTCTAACACCACAGGACACATAGAGCTGAACTCTGACTGTGAAATGGTTTATGCCTGAAAACCGAAGGTGGGAGGGAGTAAAAGGCTTAAACTATTTCAGCCTGGTTTGCACTGCTCTCCAGACCCATAGAGTTGACATTGTCCATGTCCTCTATGTTTTGAGTCACAGACAAGGCCAGATCTAGGAATGTGTGTTTTAGTGTGGACCTTATTGGTTCACCTGATGCCACTCTGCCTTCTCTCCTGTACCGATTAATCCTGCCTTGGCAAAAATCATCTTCACAGGTAACCATGTGGACATGCACAGCTGGCTAACACCTAGGCTTAAACTAATGCTGCTTTTGTAAAAACAAAGAGAGCAGAATTTGGCCTTGAACTGTCTGTTCTGTTCATTCACATAACTAGTTACTTGTGTGCCTGGAAAGAAGAATTAGACCTCTTACAACTAGATAGTCAGCTCTGTGATTACATCTGTAGGGATGGGTATCTTGACAAACCTTGAGCAGGAAACAGGCCTCATTGAGCTGCAGCTCTTCTGTAGTGAAATGAAAAGCTTGGCTTCTTTGGTTCAAAGCATGGTTTTTCCTCTATTGAAGAATGCTAAATCTGCTTCTGACATGGTTTAGGAAAAATACAAGTCCTGCTATCTTGTAGCACAATCCAAAGGTAGAGAGCCTAATTTTAGTGTGTGTTGATCCTAGTTTCCACTGGCAATAAAGCAGCTGTATACTTTTACCAGTAACTGCCCACACAAACAGGTGATTCTGTGGCAGGAGTGGAGACAGTGTGCAAATGTGGGTTGCACTCACTCAGTTACCACTGCATAGTTCACAAAAGCACAACTTGAAACCTGGTTTTTGCAAACTTAGCCCTAAATAAAGTCTTACAATGGAAGACCTAATTATTTTCTTGGCTGTCCAGAAACAAAAGATAAGAGTTAGTCACTCATATGAGTCAGCAGAATTTTGCAAGGCTGTCTTGATGTAACTTGACATAACAATTGAATGATGAATTGGATGCTCAAGAGTTGCTGAATAGAGGGGATTTTCATCCACTGAATTGGCTCTGGATTTCAGGAAACTCAGAATACCCAGAAGCCTGTAGTTTTGGAGATTAACTTCAGAGGGAGTAAATTCAGGGTCTGGTTGAATGTAGTTACATATTTATTGTTATAGAGTTTTAACACCCAGTTTTCTGCAATGGGTAATCCTATGTTTTGACCAACTCTATCTGAACTGCTCCTTCTGTACAGTACAGAGATTTAAAGCACTAGACACTGAACTATTATGAATATCTTGGTGGACAATCCACTCAGCAAATGTGTGCCTGCTTCTGATGTGGTTAAAGATACTGTTTGCTCTTTCCTCAGGATGAAACCTGAGTTTTGTAAGGTTCTCCATGAAGACAGATGTGGGAATTTTGTGACTTATGTAGCTCATCTGTGGTTATAACAGGACTTGTTAATGGAGAAAGGAATAAGAGACCTTGACTGAAATCCTGGATCCATTAAAGTAGATGAAAAAATTCCCATTGACTTCAGTGAGGCCAGGATTTCACTCCTTGTCACTGTGGGCAGAGGAGATCAGTAAGCTTCCAAAGCATAGAGATGCAGGGGTCGGTCATGCAGAGCTCACCACACAGGCAGGTGGGCCCCATATTTTTCTTTCTTGGTATGTAGAGTGGGTGGGGAGAAGATACCACTGGAGCTGGGGAAAGGAAGATGACAGAGCAAAGCTGTATGCATCTGCACACTTTACATATGCTTGGGGGTGAATTCCGTTTGTGTGCAGAAAGTTTACATGTAGGTAGGTGAATTGAATGATGAGTTGACTTACCTGCTGTAGTCAGACAAATATGCCCTGGTTCATCTGTGCCTTTGGTGAACAATTCTTGATGTGGCCATGTGAAATGTACTGTCGTGGTACTGATGAAACAGTGTGGTTCAGTAACCGATTGATACACACGTTTCAGCCCAGATACCCCACCAGAACACCGAGTAGCATGTTCTCGTTGCCAAGAAATACAAGCTGTACAATACAGACCTTGAATGAGCCTCTGCAAAAGGAAATGATAGAAAAGCTGAGGTTATATTACTGAAGTATTCCTCTTTCAAGTCTACTTCTGTTTTGTTTAAAAGCAGCTAAAAGAATGTCATTGTTTCGCTAACATTTAGCACTTGATATAACTCTTTAACAATATCTTGTTTCACTTTTGGTTAGTTAATACAGCAATGGAGAGAGAAAATAGTTGGAAGAGAAATGTAACGTATGAGAAGCTGGGGGTGGTAGGGAGCTCCTATGTAGGGAATACATTGGTCCCAATGCTGATCCACACAGAAAACTCCTAGTGATTCTAATGGACTTTGTGTGTGTGAGGATCAGGACCACATGGAAAGACTGGTCAGGCTGGGAAATTGCACTTGCAGTATCTAATTGGTTAATGGCTCTAAAAGAAAATGAAACACTTTATAAACCCAGAAAGCTACTGTTTCACCTTGGGTTAATTGTAATTCAGTTCTTGTAGCTGTTTCATTGCTCTTTCTTATCATGCATTCATTTGAGGTCTCTTTTACGGTCCTTATAAAACAGAGTCTCCATGTAGAGTAGATACCACAGTGCCCAGGGCAATTCTCTTAAAGTTCAGTTCTGCTCAGAAAAGTGAGTCCCTAAAAATGTCATTGTGGGGGTCCACATTATTGTTCCTTAGGAACTCCACATCAAGTATGCAGAGTTTTAAGAAAAAACATTTTTTTCTAATCACCAGTGCTCCAAGCTCAATTTGGGTTCAGGGAGTCAAGCTGCGTTCATTCCATCTCATGTACAATCACCAAAAAAAAAAAAAAGTCCTTCATGCCTAATTAGTCCTCCAGGGTATGTCTACACTGCCTCTGGGAGCAAGCCTCCTGGCCTGGGCCTACAGACTCGCCGTAGCGTAAAAATAACTACAGTAGAACCTCAGAGTTATGAATTGACCCGTCAACCACACACCTCACTTGGAACTGGACATACACAATCAGCAGCAGCTGAGACCAATAAAAAAAGCAAATACTATACAGTGCTGTGTTAAATGTAAACTATTTTTTAAAAAAAGGGAAAGTTTAAAAAACAACTTGACAAGGTAAAGAAACTTTCTCTGCTTGTTTCATTTAAATTAAGAGGGTTAAAAGCAACATTTTTCTTCTACACAGTAAAGTTTCAAAGCTGTATTAAGTCATTGTTCAGTTGTAAACTTTTGAAAGAACCACCATAACGTTTTGTTCAGAGTTATGAACCACCTCCATTCCCGAGGTGTTCCTAACTCTGAGGTTCTACTGTAACTTTGTAGATGCTGGAGCTCGGGCTCTCAAGTCCACCCCCCTCAGCCCCAAGCTTAAGAGCCCAAGCTCCAACAGAGCTGCAATGTCTATGCAGCTATTTTTAGTGCACTAGCATGAGCCCTGCTAGCACAGGTCTGTGGACCCAGACTGGGAGGCTTGATCCCAGATGCAGTGTGGACATATTCACAGTGGCTTGTGCAACCACATAGTCTTCAGTGGCATTATGCTTATGCAAGTGAGGGCCAAATCTTTGCCTTATAATTAATCTATTGATGCATAAACTAGAATACTACCCAGCTCACCCTTCCTACATTCTGTTGGCTCTGCAGTGCTAGCAGGAATACAAGGAGTAAAAGCATGTTTAATCTATGGAGCTATATGACTGGATACACACATGGAGCAGTTCTGTAAGATGCAGCATTTCAAAGACATGTTTCAGAGTACAGCTGCACTTTGAGAATAAGGATCTGACACAGCATCCTTGGGAAAAATGTCCTCTTACTTTCTGTTGTGCCGTCACCCCATCTGTCCAACCAAAAGATAGCTGGATTTCAATGGTAGCGTGAATAAACAGTTAGGGAAGCACTTTGTAATCCTTCATGATGAAAGGTGCTATTGTTTATTTTATTTCCTCTTTTCATTTCCTAGGAATAGATTTAATGTTGCCTTAAAGGTTGAATGTTAGATTTTTGCATGTCATTTTGAAATAGCCAAATTTTGGTCAACAGCTATTGAAAATTTGCTGGCTGCATTTTGAGTTTTTTAAGCAGGGTGTTTGCATTGTAAATAATTCAGACACTTTTTCATTAAACATGAAAGAGAACTTTGGGGAGTAGCACAGTCAGTAGCTAGAATGTGTATGAGATGGCTTTGCACAAAGCACCTGTATTTTCAGTGGCAGAATGGACTAGGGAAAGAATGCGTGTATCACATACGAACATATGCCTTTTCCAATTAGAGGTCCTCCAGAGACATTTAAGATGAAATGGGACCCACATTTGAGCATAAATTTGGTATGTTTCACTTCTAAATATGTTTATAGTGTTTTTTTTATCATGTGTGCACTACACTTCTTTTCAGGGATTTTTATTTGACTCAGATATGTATCTCGTTTTTAATACTTTTTGATGTCTAACACAATTTATTTTTTACTGTTGCACTTTAAGAAATTTAACACCTCTGTTATGCAACTGGAAATACAAAAAGAATAAGCATCCTTAAAATACTTATTGATAACAGGATTAATTTGTTTATATTTTCAAACCACTATACAAACAAAAAGTGCTGTCCCATATAATTGCTAAGAATTATTGGTATTCTAAGGGCATACAAAGAGATGAGTCCCTTTCCTCAGGTGATGCCTGGAGTGGATTTTATCTGATACCTCTTTCCCAATCCCTACTCAGCCAAAGGACATATTTTTACATGTGTGGGTTTAAACATCCAATTGCAATTAAGTCATGATACAGGCCCATAATTTGTCAGTTTGAACATTTATGTGATGTGGCATTCCCAAAATAATGGAAAGCCTCATTTGTTTTGTTTTTATATAATAAAAGCCATTTTAAAGAGAATCTTAGACCAGATATTTAACTGGATTTTGTGTAACATGAAATGGTCTAGATTCTGATCCTGCACCATTTTTACTGCTGAACATTACAGTGATAAATTCATGGAGGAGGATAGGTCCATCAATGGCTATTAGCCAGGATGGTGTCCCTAACCTCTGTTTGCCAGAAGCTGGGAATGAGCAAGAAGCGATGGATCACTTGATGATTACCTGTTCTGTTCGTTCCCTCTGGGCACCTGGCATTGGCCACTGTCAGAAGACAGGATACTGGGTTAGATATACCTTTGGTCTGACCCAGTATGGCCATTCTTTATTGACTTCAGTGGATTTGCCCTAAATTTACAGTGAATGGGAAATGAATCAGTCCCCACAAGTATCCCCACTATAGCACAGCCAGAAATTGTAATACAAAACTTGAAGCTGACTAAAGTGTCCTGCTGCTATTTGGCTCTTTGGAAATCAAGCTTTCCACTGCCTGAAGGTTGGAGACTCTAGTTTAAACTCCTACATTTTTTCACTTACCATATCAATAATGCCTTTTCTTGCAGTGTTGATACTAGAAGCAAACCAGATGCTGAAATCATGGTGGAAACAAAAACAGCTGAAGACTTTCCGAATCCTCTCAACAGCAGCGATGAAAGCACAGGCAGCTGGTCCCAGCTAGTTAATGATGAGGACAATCCTGATGATACAAGTAGCTACTTGCAACTCAGTGAGAGATCCATGAGGTATCTGCATTCTGTTTGTGTCTGATGTACAATAGGGACTAATCACCAAGCTAAAGGTTTGATGATTGTTTGTCAGGAACATGAGAGACACGCAAGGTATAATCAGAATGTACAGAAACAGAACTAGCTACAAAACGTGTCTTTCATTTTTCAATGCATGTTCTGGTTCTTAGCCAGGTCTTTGTATACATTAGTAGCTGGCATCCTACACAGAAAGAACTACCCAACCCCAAGCGACTGCATCATGCCCCTACAATGAAAGCACCACCTGACAAACTAATTACTGTAAACCATGAATTGTTTTATCTACTGCTGCTTGCGAACATGCTTATTTGGGCATTTTCGTGGGTAATTTACATTTTAGGATGTTGTACAGAGCTCTCTGTTGATTGGGATGAACACAGAGTAAAAAATTAGAGCCATTTTGTGTCTGGGCCTGTATGGAGGCACAGGAAGTTTCTCCTTTCCCTAGAGTCCCTAGATAGGGACAGCTTTGATGTAGCTACAGGGAGTAGAGGGTCTGGACTAGACCAGCTCCACTGGTGGCATTAGAGTTGCTGGCCGCCTCTGTACCCACACCCAGCTGACTAGTACAGTGGGAACAAATTCTTAAAGGATGACGAAGTTTCTGTTATAGTGTGCCGTTTTCTGAGTTAGCAGGGGCAATTGTGACAGACCTGGCGTATTTTTTTCTTGGGATTGCCACTACAGTGCCCCACATTCCGCGTCCCTCTCAAGGCCGGACTTGTCAAAGAAGTCATCTGGTCCTTAGAGCTTATATACAATGATGTTAGTCTGACTGACCTCAGCCCTTTAAAGATTTACTGTTTACTAAAAGCTTTTCTCGTGAACTCTTAGATAAAACTAACATTTTTGCCTGTTAACCACACCACTCTCCTCCGCATTGTGAAGACAAAGGGAAAAGTACTATATTGGGCCGGGGAAAAGCAGAGTCTATGAATGTCATATAGCACTGCTGGGTTAGTTGAAAGAATGTTTAGCTGGGCTATGTATATGAGTTTGAGTGAATGTGCATCTCATTATGTACAGGACCCAGCCTTTAATAAATTCTTAAATGTGAGAAAGCTAATATACTGTGCCTCATGGCTCTCCCCACTGAGAAATCATAGAATCATAGAATATCAGGGTTGGAAGGGACCTCAGGAGGTCATCTAGTCCAACCCCCTGCTCAAAGCAGGACCGATCCCCAATTAAATCATCCCAGCCAGGGCTTTGTCAAGCCTGACCTTAAAAATAACTAAGGAAGGAGATTCCACCAGCTCCCTAGGTAACGCATTCCAGTGTTTCACCACCCTCCTAGTAAAAAAGTTTTTCCTAATATCCAACCTAAATCTCCCCCACTGCAACTTGAGACCATTACTGCTTGTTCTGTCATCTGCTACCACTGAGAACAGTCTAGAGCCATCCTCTTTGGAACCCCCTTTCAGGTAGTTGAAAGCAGCTATCAAATCCCCCCTCATTCTTCTCTTCCGTAGACTAAACATCCCCAGTTCCCTCAGCCTCTCCTCATCACTCATGTGTTCCAGTCCCCTAATCATTTTTGTTGCCCTTCGCTGGACTCTTTCCAATTTTTCCACATCCTTCTTGTAGTGTGGGGCCCAAAACTGGACACAGTACTCCAGATGAGGCCTCACCATTGTCGAATAAAGGGGAATGATCACGTCCCTCCATCTGCTGGCAATGCCCCTACTTATACATCCCAAAATGCCATTGGCCTTCTTGGCAACAAGGGCACACTGTTGACTCATATCCAGCTTCTCGTCCACTGTAACCCCTAGGTCCTTTTCTGCAGAACTGCTGCCAAGCCATTCGGTCCTTAGTCTGTAGCGGTGCATTGGATTCTTCCGTCCTAAGTGCAGGACTCTGCACTTGTCCTTGTTGAACCTCATCAGATTTCTTTTGGCCCAATGCAGTAAACTATAGTGCACCAATCATTAACACTCTGACTTCGTCAAAGTTGATGGCAAGAGGTACTGTATAGTCACTACTTTGGTGTGAGAAAAATACTATAGGAGTTTTAATTGAAACAGACTGGTTCAATTTCACCCCTACTACATAGGATAAAAAATTCTCCGTTGTTGGTGTTAATATGCACTGGGGTCAGTAAATACACAGCATCTTGGTTGTATAGGTATGTGGACAGATTGATAATCTAATTTATCATGGTGTCATACAGTAAACAGGCGTTATCTTATCAAACATCCTGAGATGAAAAGATTCATTCTTGCAATGTAACCAAAGAGAATGCTTCCAAATATTATTGATTATTGATACTGAAAACACTGGGCCTGATTGAAATCTCAGTCTATATTTCATACTGGCCAGCAAGACAAGACAGGTTGCCATTATATCTGTAAGTTCCATCAGATTCCCTGCAGTGTTCAGATAGTATGATTTACTGCACCAAAAGAGCTGCCTGTGTTATGGCTATGGCGTTACCCAGAAAGTAAGTAGTGAGGCAGGCAGACAGATACCTTGCCTTACCCCACCATGTTCAGAGGTATTTGAATCTCTGCAGGTATACCCAGGACATCTCTAACTACTTGATAGTCATGCTGTATAAAAACTCATGCAGCTTGTTTTTCTGTCAAAGGTTAGATGTTGTACTAAAATTCACATAGTACTGCGTAAGCCATGAACAAGATTGGGTCCGTTTTTTTTTTTTGGTTTTTTTTTTTTTTACAGTTCAGAGCATCACTGGATGCATGACTCATCTAGAATAATTTTTAGCATGTCAGTAGCCTTCTTCCTGGGAATCATTTATTGAGCAGGATTGGAGTAATATGCCCTGGTTTTGTGTAACCTGGGTTTAGAGCAGTAACTCTGTATACCAGAGGGACATCCCATTCACTTTTCTTTGCACATTAATTAGAAAATGTATGGATCTGTAGTAGTGCAGATTAGCACTAATATTTAAACTTTTGCTTTGTCAGCAATGGCAACAGCAGTACCACTAGCAGTCTTGGCATTATGGACCTGGAAATTTATCAGGAAAACATGCCCTCTTCTCCTATGATTAAGTAAGTAGCCACTAAAATGAAGTCTAATATTTAGAAGTGCTATTCCAATTTCAGCTGAAAATCATTTATATCATCCCAAACATGCCAAACGCCTGCTTATCAGTGCTTCTAAGATGCTGTTTAGGCTGTCATTAGGCTTAGATAAATGCACATGCAGGTATCCTTATGCAAAGTGACAGTACTAGCTTATGGTTAGGCTGTTCCTGGTGGACACCTTGAAGGATATATTTCCACCATGTACTCTGTTTAAAGATAGAATTAACTAAGTTATCCACTTCTCACTATGTGAACACACCTCAAAGAATAACTTTCTCAAAGGCTTCTTCTACTAGCAGTTAAAATCAGCATAGCAGAGTCAATTAATTTAAGCCAAGGAAAGAGAAATCATAACGTTCTTTACAAGATGTATAATTTGGCCCAAGACACTCCTTATCCACTGTCTCTGGGCATGATTCTACCAAGCTTGCTCAAGAGCAATAAAGAGATGTGCAAGTACCTGCCTAAAGATTCTGGTACCCTGAAACATAGTATAACCTACTGATAAATGGTAGAATGCAATGGTATAATTGTAGAAATGAGTGTACTGTACATCATGCAGAGAAGATAGGCGCTTTGCAAAGTCACTGTGAGCCCCAGAAACTCCTCACAATCCACTAATGGATCACAACCCATTTTTAGATCACTGAGGATCTAGCTTCTCCTGCTCGCCAAAGGTTCTGACCTTTTCGATATATACATAGGCCAATCACCTTTCTGTAGAATCGTAAATATTCTGTTTCAACTGTGGACTGAGGATGATAGCCATAATAAAACATTTATACCTTGCTGCCAGCACCATAGAGTGCTGGCTGCTGCTCACAGACACTTCAAGCTGACAGCTTTCACTTAGTTCTACAGGCACTGCATATGTAAGTGTTCTCAATCACTAGCCACCTACTGATGAATTTACCAGATGCCGGCCAAGAAACTTGAGATTCTGTGAAGACAGAGGTCAGGAAAGGCAAGAAAAGGAAGGCAATCTGTAACTACAGAAAGCAAGCATCAGACAGAGAACAGTTTGATACTGAAATAGAAGATCTAAGAAGATTTTTAATTGTAGATTCATGAATGGTGTACATATGCCAAGAACTGCCTCACATTCATGATAAACCATGCAGTGAACGCTGCCATTTTAAACTTTCCCCCATATGTAGCAGCAGCTACCAAAAAAAAAAAATGTATATGATCTTGCTTCCATGTAATTTTCCATTTAAGACTGGGATTCTGCAGTCTTTTTGAGGGCGACAATAGAAGTTCTTCCAGCCAAATGCTACACATGCACAATTTCCCTTGATTAAGTACAGGATGGGATCTTATGTAAATCGAAACAGTGGATGCTATACCTCTGCAAATATCACGGGGCTGTAACTTTAGTACCAGATGTACAGCCTTCTGCAATATGTAGATAGGTGGGGACCTACTCTTCCAAAAGGGAGGACGCGGAGGTTCTGACACACTGAATCTGGCGTTTCCCCCCTGCTGTCTATCAGGAAAGCACAGTGGTACATATGAAATGAGGACCTCTTGACATTTTTGGAAGTTATTGAAATAACCCAATTATCAAAACAGAGCTGATATGCTAAAAAAAATGACAGTTTCTGAAGATACTTGTTCATTATAGTTACATAAAGCTATGGCAGGCATAAAAAGAAGGCGAGATTTAAAAAGATGCAGCATGGGTGGAACATTGTAGTATGTGGCCATGTCACAAGACTTGTAGTTTCTTATCCTAATTACACAATGGGAAACAGTAATGATACATTGATTTTCATGAAGTGTAAGGTACAAGGCACTCTGCAAGCAGTATGTCATACTGGGGTGATAACATTGTGAAGCATGTACCCTGATTCACATCTCTCCCCATACTGTTTATCTTTTTTGCAACATTATAGATTAAAATTTTACATGATAAAACAAATTTGTCACCTCAACTCTAATGAAACAATGCTTTACACTGTCCCTAATATTACTAACAGGCTTTGTTGTTGTTTGTTTCTAAGTGAATTAGCAGAAGAAAAGGCTTTCCTTGAAGAAAAGCCAGAGAATGTAGAGGGTAAGTTGAATGTATCAGTTGTGACATGGAAATTTGACTTGATGTAGGGCTTCTAAGGTTAATACACATAATTGCATAGCGACTGCTTTTTCAGAAAGCACTTCTGGACTATCAGAGGAAACAGCCAATTGTCAAAAAGACCTACTGGTGATAAACTTTGACCTGGAGCCAGAGTGCCCGGATGCAGAGCTACGAACCACTCTTCAATGGATAGCTGCTTCTGAACTTGGAATACCAACCATCTATTTTCAGAAAACTCAGGAAAACAGAATTGAAAAGGTAGTATTTACAGTGTAGGGTATAACATCAATGTACTTAAACCTCTGAACTGTAAATCCAAAATTTGTAATGACAACAAAAATTCTTCACAGCTGAGGTATATAGCTCAAAAGAATAATCACTTAAAATGAGACCTCCTCAAATAGAGTACAGTATACACCAGTGAAGCAGATTTCACCTATTCAGGTCAGCCATTCCGTTGCATGAAAGTGACAGCTGCATAGATCAGGACAGAGTTAACAAAAAAAGATCCTTAATGAGGATGTCCTTGGACAGTGCCAAGTGGTTACATGGAGTTTAACAAGCGCCATGCACTGTCTTAGTCTCCACTTAGGTCCCACTTAAGCCAGTTGGGGAAAATCCTGTTCCCACTGATGTCAGTGGCAATAGGAGCAGAATTTGACATGGGACACAGAGTAGTGCATAAGACTCTGCATGGATCCCATACATTGAGGTGCATTTCACTTCCAAAAACTGAAAGAGGGTCTTGTTTACCAGTGCTCCACTTGGCATTGGTCCCCTGATAGTGGCTCTACGCCAACTTTGAACCTCCCCTATTCCAGGGCCACGCTGCTTCAGCCCCAGCACGAGACCTACCTCAGACATGACTGAGCTCGTGACTAGTTGCCCAAAGATCCAAGGAGCAATTCCTGCAGATGGGAAGAGTTGGAGCACAGCTGTGTGCTGAGCCTACCTCCTTTTCCACAGCCACCCACACTCAGAGAACTTCCCCTGTGGGCAGATCCATTGGCTTTATAGACCCTTTGTGCTAGTGAAGCTGCAGGACAGTGAAGACCTGGACCCCCAGATTTCAAATATACAAGAAAATATACTTTAGTGACTAGAACTTTGATTTACTATTTATTCTGCACAATGATTAGGTTTTTTCCAAGTCTTTTTCAGACTGTTTTATAAAATCCATAACAGCCTCTCCTCTGAATATGAGTGTTTAATTGCAACAATCAACTTTCCACAAGAGTACCTACCCCAGTTAAAACTGATAGTCCTGCAGGACTGGGGCTTTAGCTACTAATTAAACATCACTTTTGCCAGCCACATTTGTGAAGACATAACTATCTTTAGATGGTGAAGTGAACAGATTTTAAACCCTTTCAAGTTTCATTACGGTGTTTTTCCAAAATATCAAAGCATGCAAGCTCAAAATGGCCTCCAGCACTATGGGCCCTCAGCTACATGGAGGATATTTCATATTCCAAGGGCTTCCTTACTCCCCCTTAATGATAACCACAGGATACCATTTCAGACAGTTTTTGACTGTCAAAACTGTCCGTTTCCCAGAGTCAGCTTTAAAGGTTGTATCCAGCCATCAGGTTTACAGAAATGTCAGGGTATTTAAATAAATCAATGAAAGAAAAAATATTACAGTCAATATTTTGGCATTTTAAAATAATATCTATGGGAAGATCATTTTATGTAGCAGAGCTATAGTTTGGTATTTCTTGAGTACATGCATTTGGGAATCATCAACATAATTTAAAATGCATTCAGCAGCAACCGTCCAAATTGCATCTTATTTAAGAAGCAGCTGTCAGCTTTACTCATGTGCTTTTGCAAACAGTTAATTCAATTGCTAAAATGCACTAGAGAATAATGAAGTACATCCTGCCTACAAAGCTGCTCTTGGAAATCACATGCTTATTACATATAATTAAAATACATATTAAAGTTTAGGACTCAGTATGTAAATAGCAAACAGCTACACCAGCTACAGATACACAATATTTTCTTGTGTGGTTTAAAACTGGAAGATGTATAAAAAGGAGCCTAATTAGTTATTGATTGTGAAATTCAAGGAAATGAAAAGCTTTGATTTTCATTTCCAAGCCTGAAAAAAGATAGGCCAGATGCATGACATTATGAAGTCCATTATTAAAACAGGAAAACACAAAAGTGGATACAATGTAGGATTTTTTTCCAACTGTTTAAGACTATAAATGAAATGTAACCAAACAAGAATACTGACTATGATAATGAAAGAGAAACGTATTTTTCCTTCAAATCTAAGATCTTCAAGTTGGATCCCTGGGGTTGTACAAGATACAGTACCTATTATTTTGATAATGGGCTGTCAATATCATGGAAGGTTGTAATTATTTATCAGGGTTAAAGATCTCACATAGCTGTAAACAGGAATAACTTCACTAATTACAGCAGAGTTGCTCTTGATTTATCTGGTGTCATTAAGAACAGAATCTGGCTCTCACAGATTATAGACTTTCAGAAATGAAATGCAAAGTTTCCAGATGTCCAAATCCATATTTTAGATGTTTCAGATCCATAGTGTATAGACAGAACCCTCGGCAGATTGCACTGCTATTGTGTATGCAGTGCCTGAAACAGTGGAGTTCTGATCCCTGGCAGGGCTGACTCAGTAATGTCCTCATACTTGGAAGAGTTATTTGCATGTATTTATTTAACAAAAGCTGGTTAAGAATACACAATGAATGAAACCCTAAATGTGCCATTTTATCTAGTTTCTAGATGTTATGCGGTTAGTTCACCAGAAGTCCTGGAAAGTGGGTGATATCTTTCATGCGGTGGTACAATACTGCAAGCTACATGAGGAAAGCAGAGAGAGGACACCTAGCCTCTTTGACTGGCTTCTCGAATTGGGATAAGAAACCTCTTAAATGTTTGGCATTTTCATTTTAATCCAGCTTAAGTGGCAGTGGTTTGTGTAATGCTCTAATTTTCAAACATCAGTGCATAAAACAAGCAGAGATATAGAAACTCTGCGGACAGTCCACACAACTGTACACTGAGCAAAGTGAAATTAAGGTGCACCATATACTGTTATATCATGTGGGGGAACTTTGACATATTGTACTTTCGGATGTACTGTATTAGGAAAGGATGGGTTTTTTGCCTTTAAAGTGAATGGATAATATGAAGGATGGATGAAAATAGGATATATTTCTATAATCAAATATTCTATTAATATCGTTTGATATTATTTCAATCAACTAAAATAGAATTATACACTAACAACATTCAGTTTTTAAAACATGAAAATTTGTACAGGTTAACTGTTAGAACACTAGTGTTTTCCAGACGGACAGCCAAATGAATGCTTAGGGGGATGTGCATCTTTAGATAAATAATATAGATATCTAAGTATTTTTTAAAATCCTCACCGTGTCTAAAGGGGTTGAAGACTTTGAGCTATTAGACCTTTACAGGTAGACGATACAACAAGCTGCTGAAAATGCATTATAATTTCCGCATATGAGGCCATTTATTTCTTCTCCATAGCCTTTCACCATTCTTGTGTTTTTCTGGAGGAACTGAAATCCAGACTCTCAAATATTACTCTTTAAAAACATTCTGATTCCTTTCCATTTTAATCAGAGGCAGTTTGGACCAGTGGATAATCAGAAGATATGGGTTCAATCCCAGCTCTGACCTGCTGTGTCACCTTGGGCAAGTCACATCACCTCTGTGCCTCAGTTTCCCTATCTGTGAAAAGGGGGTGATGACAGTTACTTTCTTATGAAAGTATCTAATGCTTTAAGATCTATGGATAAAGAAAGAGCATATTATATGATTTTAGTCTAATTAAATTGATTATTAAAAAGAAAAATCAACTGAACATAGTCCTACCTGAAAAACTGATTGTATTGTCATACATATGCCTAAACTTTAATTTTGTTTTTGTTACTTACAAGAATACAAAATGAGTCTCAGCACATATAAGCATATGTTTACCTTAAGGCTACCTGCTCATTTTGGATATATATGTTTGGAATACAGATGATAGTTCATGTTATTACAGTAACATTGATATAACTACAGTAGACTGCTGTTGAGAAGAACAGTTAGTATTATATACATAATTATAAATTCTCTTGACTCTGCCAAAGAGATTGGATTTTAATTTAAAGGGGAAAAAAAGTTTATTGCAGTAAAGCTCCTATTGTTTGAATTTCACATATACTGTGATTTGCTTCTTTGAAAACACAAACATTCATTTTTTGTTTTCTCCTACACTAAATGATGTAATTGAAATTCTACCTGTATTTCCCTAAAAAAATGATTTGAAAGATCATTTATTTTCCTTATATCGGTATATGCTTCTGTATTTTTCCTGAAATAATTATCCTTTTGCACTAGATATTTTTGAAAATTTTGAAATAGTTTTAAATAAATTATGAAAAAGAGCCATACGATCAGTGTTACCACCATTAAATCCATTTCCACCCTCTCACACTCATTTGTTAGGGAAAAAATTTGTCAGTGAATCGACATCTATATCCATGTGATAAAGGTACATGGCTAACTCTACATTTACTCTACAGTATACACAAAACAGTAAAGATCACTTTACTGCCAGTATAAAGGTTGATCTACTGTATACACTAAATTTAACTGTACAGCTATTGGGCCTGTTCCTGAGAAGTGCTGAAGCTCCTATTGATGCCAGTGGAAGTTGTGGGTACTCAGCATCTCTGAGAGGCTGACTGTTAATAACGTAAGTATTGAGTGTTACAGATTGAAGGTACTTTGTTCTTATAAATGGGAAAAGGTATTTATTTTTAGACCAAATCCAGTTAGTTGTCAGTATACAAACTTTTGCTGTGCTAGAATAAATGTTTACTTACCTTACAAAGCACAACTATCATGACTGGGTTGTAACAGTGTGATGAAGTTACTTCTGTACAGTAGTTCTTTATGTTGCAAATCTAATCAGAAATAAATTTGTGTTACAGTATGTGTCCCCTTTGCCTTTCTAAAAGGTGTTGATGTGATTTTATTGCATACTGGAAATGGAAACTGTGTAATACATTTTATTTGACCAACTAAACATTATTCATGACAATCATTTAGCCTTCCCAAACCTGCTTTTGCTGAATGCAATGTCTCAGAACAGGTCCTTACACCAAAGGCAGCGATGGAAGTTGAGGTCACTCATCACCTGAAAGGCTCATGCCCTTAGTTTTATTTATTTATGGTCTAATTTTCAAAAGGGCTGCTCTTCTCTAGCGCCCACTGACTTCAGTGGGATTTGTAGCTGCTCAGCACCTCTGAAAATCAAGCCATGGCTCGCATCTCTACTTGTAGCTCTGTTTTTAAAAAACTATGGAGTGGGTAATTAGATCTTAACAGATATCAAAAGCTAAACAGGGTCAGACTTGGCATTATATTGATGTATAATTTTGTAAGAGGATCAGATGCAATAGGAAGTGAATCAGTAATAAACTAATATCCCTGCACAGTGTGAGAAGGTGCTGTTCTGCTGGAGGTACTGTCCTGCTGATAAAACATTAACCTGTCTATACTAAGGTTATATGCAGGGTAGTTGCAGCCATGTCGGTTCCAGGATATTAGAGAGACAAGGTGGGTGAGGTAATATCTTTTATTGGACCAACTTCTGTTGGTGAGAGACACAAGCTTTCAAGCCACACAGAGGAGATCTTCTGCTCTCTTCTGTTGAGCCAGTAAAGATATTACCTCACCCACCTTGTCTAGACTAAGGTCACATAAGTCTGAAAAAGGAATGGTTAGATCCACAGAGTGTGTCTAAATTCTACCCTGAAATTTCAGTTTGGTGAATAATTAGCCTCACTCCTCCAGCTCCACACAACTCTAGAGCAATGAGCTGGCAACAAACTAGCTAACAATATTAAGATTTTAATTTAAGGTTTAAATCGTTAACAGAGGGTGAACTTGAGTAACTGTCACTAACTTGTACATTGTTTCTAACATGCTTAGAGACCCGTGTCAATGACATGTTATATTGATGTTATACCGTTAACTTCTCATTTGAGAATGGGTTCATTTTCATTCAGAGAGCTGTGGCTTTGCTGAGGTTCCAAGTTTTATTCAGATGACATGGGACCTGATCCTGAAATGCTGAGCACCTGCTCCTCCGTTGAAATATATGGGAGGTAAGTGCTCAGTGGGTCTCAGGATTAGGCTCAGAATAACCACAGCTACACTCTCTTTTTTGCTCAGTGCAGGAAGGATGCAAGAGCTAAAGCAGGTTCTCTATTGTCATTGGTTAAGCAGTGCAGAAATGCCCGAGCTTTTAATTGTCACAAATGCTGCACACTCCTAATGGTCAGGTGTAAAAAAAAAGCCTTTCCCACTACTGAACAGAAAAGGAAACCCAAGGTTAGGCTTAACTGGGTTGGGAAATCAGAATGATGGGTGTGGGGCGTCCATTATCAGAAAGTGTGCTACAAAATTACAGTGAATTTTAAATGGAGTGAGCAATGATGAAATTCACCAGAAATGACCACCATATTTTTTCAGTTTCAGATAATGTCAGGAGCCTACACTTTGACTGAGATCACTACAGCTCCTCAGCATGTGGCTCTGCCTAATAATTCTGCCTTACCCGTACAAAGGTTTGAGGGGGAGGATGCTGAGGGGGAGGAGTCTCCTTATAGCTAACTCTTCCATTCAGTCTACTGCACACCCACATAAAGAGGAGGCAGAATCTGGCCAGCACTAAGATTCAATGAAGTTTATAGTACTCTCTATATGAGTATAGTAGTAACTCCTCAACGTAAATAAGGGTGGCAGAATTAAGCACTTAATTTCTTACATGCCAGATCTTGCTGCAGCACTGGTAGTCCTAACATTTGCATGGGAATTTAATTTTCACTACTATGTAGGGTCTGTTTTTTTATGTTTAGCATTATTAGTTTCTGATAACCCATAATCTTCCTAATACATTGTACTAACATCAAAGATTGTCTTCTCACAAATCTTTGCTAAATTAACCAAGGCTGAAAACATTTTACTGTGGTTCAAGGTATGAATGATTATGATCTGCCTACAGTCAGCCTGTTAAATTCAGGATTTATTTGTTTCTGGAGAGCTAGGTTTTGCTGCAGACACAGCCTGTTTATCTTGCATGGCCTTAGTACAGGGTTGTATAACTTGCATCCAATAAAGTGAGCTGTAGCTCACGAAAGCTTATGCTTAAATAAATTTGTTAGTCTCTCAGGTGCCACAAGTACTCCTTTTCTTTTTGTGGATACAGACTAACACGGCTGCTACTCTGATACCAGAGAATGACTGTTACCATGAATCATGTATTCTAGTTTTCAGAATGTCAGGGAGACTGGTCAGGGATATGATCAGAGACCATGAGAGCTATTTAATAAATAAAAATTATCTCTAGCTTAGAAGGAAAGCAGCCAGTGTAGGAAGAGATTTAATTCAAGGCAGAGCCACTACTCTGAGGCTATACTAAGCCTTTGGCAACTACCAGTGAACTCATAATGCCACTGGTTTTAATGTTTCATATATCTAGTCCTGCAGCCATTTCATAATTGGGAATAGGCCCTTAGAAAATAATTTGATTGCAGCTGTAAAGACGTTAGCATTTAGCAGGACAAATAGTTAAATGAGCCATCTGGTCTACCAGGCTAATTAAAAATGATTAATAGGAAGATAGTGTCTGCTATTTGTGAGACTCCTGCACACATACCCCCAATACACACACACCAGCTGTGGAAGAAAGTGAGATAGTGGAGAAAGCCACAGGAAAGCAGCACAGAGAGAAAATATGGTTAAGTGGGTGCTCCTCCTATCCCTCCCCAAAAGGTCTGAGTGGCCCCAAAGTGACAATAACCAAGGAGCGGCACAAGAAGTTGAAGAGGGGGCTCTCACTAAATAATAAACCCATCCTTTCTCCTCTTTCTGTTCCGCACAACTGCTTACCTACCCAGTGAACATGGAGGAGAGTTAAAGCTTTAATTCCTGCTGCATAATCCATCCACCTGCTCTGAGAGGTCAGAGCTCATCCATACAGGCTGGCAGCCAGTGATAGCCCTGATACTGTTCAGCTGCAGTGCTATGACTGGTTTGGGGTTCTGGAGGTTGAGGAGAGGCAGAGTCCGTGGTATAGCTGGATGGGGCAGCAGGGCTGTGATGCTGCTGTCCCATGAATCTCTCTCTCTCACACACACACGCATACACTTCTTTTGGACGGGGTGGGAACAAATGCATTGGCTCTGCAGTTGCTTTAAAGCTGCAGAGTCCTTGTATTGCTGGATCCTGTTTCCTTACATTACTACCCAGTTGCATTGGAGGGGAACACATGGACATGGCTCAGTGAGATGTTATATTGTTTGGAAAATACAGACTGCACACAGACACACACACATACCCTGATTTGATTCTGTCCCCCTCACACACAGACACACTAATGCCCTTCCCCCTTTCAGGACTTTGATTCTGCCCTCCTTACCTCTTCACAGATTCGGTTACTGGTGACTGAACTGTCCAGCTAGGTCCTAGTCTCTGCTGTTCTCCAGAGAAAGAGCAGCCCTTCTGGGCAGTTGAGGGAAGAAAGTGGCAGCCACCACCAGAGGTTCTTCATCCACCCCACCCCGACCCCCAGGTGAAGAGATGAATGGGGGGGGGAGAAGCAGGGGGGGTTAAATGCAGCATGCTCCATATTTAGTAATAGCAATGTAACTTATAAACAATGACTAATACATGTTTTCCTCAAAAAATATGCTAGTAAGAATATTGCACTACAATTAATACAACTTAGCACTTCAGTGAAACATTTTATTACATACAAAAAAGTACATGTAGTATAGAAACACACACAGGAGATGTGCAAATGATGCCCTTTACGCATTTAATAGTTCCATGATGCTATTTTTTTATTACAAATGTTACATGTAAAAACAAATATGCCTGTCAAAACATGCAGCTAACCTACTGTATTAGTGCTAATGATACAGATAACTAGCTGACTTCAGCAGTCCAAAGAGTCAAACCTGTCAAAGTCCAGGGAACTGCTCTACTTCAGCAAGACTGAAAACTGGCAAAGAGGGCAAAAGGAAAACAGAGTTCTGAAAGACTGCTGATTTTTGACTACTCTTATGATGTTGATCAAAGCTTCTAGCAAATTGAGCCATACCTCATCTTCAGTCAGCGCCATATCCTACAGGTGTTATCCTTGCTTCCTAGTAATAAACACATATTATGGGCCATTACTTTTGCCCCTACCATATATATTTTCCTTGTTAATTAATACTTAAATAACTAGCCTGTAGGCAGATCTGTATAAATAGACTTCTCTTGCCTGTGTCTGTAAAGAGATACTAGAGCCATTCTGCAGCTGCAGTACTCTATATGGCTGCTGCCCTCCTGCCCCCCCATGTGTGGAGTTCAGAAAGTGGGTCCAAGCAGCTGTGGATCCACTGTTCGTGCTTGATCCTTTCACAAGACCCCCTCTGTTCTAAAGTGGATGGAGCTTGCACAGAAAACAGCTCCAGAGGCACAGACAGTTCATCCCATTGCAGAGGTTCTCTGCATCCTGCCCATCTCCTATCCCCTCACAGTGCATGCAGTATGTGAACTGGACTGGGTCAGCTGTTTTGTAGATAGTACATCCCATGGAAAAGGTAGCAGGGTTTAGCCTAAAGCTTTGTCCATGCCTACATTCAAATTTGATCATAGCAGTATGAAATTGAGCCACAGTTCTTAAGTGCATTTCTCTTTCTACCTTGGCTATGTGTTGGAAGTCACTGGTGCTCTCAACATGTGTGAGATGGTCCAAGTACATTTTTTAAGTTTCAAAATATAAAACTGTATAAAAAAATCCCAGAAAATTACCTGTAATGATTATATCGCCTTTGTAATTGAAAGCACATGAGAATATTTCATCAGTGTGTCCCTCTAATATTTGAATGCATTGTCCTGTATGAGGGTCCCAAAGTCGAGCTGTTTTGTCAGAGCTGGCTGTTAGGATACGACTACCTTGAGAATTGAAGCAGATCTTTAAAACAATGACAAGAAAAGTGACACCAGTTAGCATTCCAGCCTATATAATTGGAAGAGAAAGCATGATTCAGTGGTTAGCACTTACAACCAGGAGCCAGCAACTCCAGAGTTCAATTCCTAATATAAAATTAAGGCACAATCCAGCAACTGGATCCATACAGGCAGACCCTTGCCTCTGGGGCTGCGTGTGCAGTTGCAAGGTCCATCCACATTGAGACAATTACAGGATCAGGGACCCTGGATAATAACTCCCCAATTGCTCTGACATTATACGCATGTTATTTACATACTGTAGCTTTCACTGTATGTATATTTGAGAGTGTTTTATGTGAAATGAGGTAATTCCCCATAATAGTTTAACTCCCATTAAAGGCCACTTACTTTACATTGCCAGGTTTGCATACATTTTTAACTCCTCATATATAGTTTAAGGAGCATAACCTCACTATATTGGGTTTATTACACAATTTAAAACATCATCACACAGATTTGTGAATTATTGACTGGTAACAGTGCCCAACATATCCTGACTCTTCTCCCCCACCCTGAAAAAAATGAACCTGCAAAACAACAGACTCCCCAAATTATCACATCGTTCCATCTGATATACGTAAAGACAGAGCACCATTCAGTATGTCCAAAAGGCAAATTCTGGCTCCCAGGTAGGGAAGCTAGTTCCAGAATTAGGGCTCTTGATGGAGAATGCCCTGCCAATGGCCCCTTCTCTTTTAAACCTGAAAGAGCGAAGTATTGCATAGAACATTGTAGGTAAAGTAAGGTTATCCCTTCTGAATCTAACTTTCTCTCGCTACAGAATTTTAATAATCAAATGAATGTAGGGAAACAGTGTAGCAGAGCAGTCTGCACCTTTAAGGTTCTATAGAGCAAGGGAGCAGAAAATCCTGGCCTAAGGAGAAGCCCAGCAGCCAACTGATCCAACTAATGATTGGTTCTGATTCCCAGACGGAAGACATAAGTGAGGATCTAGGTCTGTAAGAGGAGGAGGGCCAGGAGATACAAACACTTCCCTGAGCAACAGGGCAGGTAAGCCGTGTGGTCACCCGGAGAGTAAGAGAGAACTGGGAACCTTGAAGTAGTAGATGGTAGAGGACTCTGCAATATTGGTCCAGGTCAGGACTATTACTTGTTCATATTTTCGTTTTTGTGTAAGAGAAGAATAAAAGCACCTGTTCTGAAGGCTAAAAACAGAATTGGGTGTGGCCAATTGTTTTGTCCCCAAGCTGCTGGACAGACCCACCAAACTACAAACAGCAAGGCTTCATTTTTTTGCCAAGAACTAGCCTAGCTCCTAAAAAGTTAATATTTCAAGCTTGGAAATCACCAAACAATTAAAGCATCATGGGCCTGCACGCTAGTTTGGGTGTTCACGTAAATCATGAAATAATGATCCACTTGAATGACAAGCAGGAAGAATTGCAATAATTAAACAACAATATTTGCCTTTAGGGTAAAATTTCAAAAGCACCTAAGTCAATTAGGAGCCTTGGTTCTATTTTCAAAATTGACTTGGGCACCTGACTTTCAAAGAGGCACAGCCTTCTACGTGAATATGTTCTTTTGAAAATGGATCTTAGGCACTTGGAAAATTTTACCCTTAGTGTGTTTCACCTTAGAGACATGGGCCTCCACCCCAGCTGCACAGAGGAACAAAACAGAGTAAGAAGGTGTTCAAAGGCCCCTAATTTGGTAAAAGCAGGGAAGCAGCTTGTCTGAGCCATGCTCCCCATCCCAACAGGAGGCTGGAAAGTCTTGGAATACAGCATCCTAAGTAAGCACTCACCAATGAGCTATAAAAATCCATGCTTACATTTAATTTTGAAACTTATGCCAATGATATGTAATAATTGCTGGTAAGCATGATGTCACTTAGAAATAAAAAAGAGCAGGCAGAAACCACCACACAACTCACCTTAGAAATTTCACCTTCATGACCTTCCAGCTTTGCAATGCATTTTTTTGTTTCAGCATTGTAAACTCTTGCTGATCCTGTATTAGAACAAAAGTCATATGTTTTGCTTAAGTCTATATATAAAGTGTGCACATTCATTGGTAATAAGGACCTCAGCCTGGACGCACGGAAGTCAATGGAAGTTTTGCCACTGACTTCAGTGGAAGCAGAAAAAAGTCCTGTATTAGGAATAACTAAGTTAAGGCCTGATTCTTCAAATACAAACATGAGTAACTTTTCTCACACAAGGAAACCCACAGACTCACATGCTGGTTTTCAGGATTGGGTCCAGGCAGTGGTTGCCTGTAAAAAGTCATGATTTGCCAACATTTAAGTACATGGTGATATTTGAAATCACCACAGGTTTCCCTTATACATAAAGTAGGCCAGGAAAGATCTGTGATATGGTAGGAAAATATTGACTTTTTAATGGCTTCCACTGTATAATCTCTGAATATACACTCACAATTTGTATAAAACCTTTGCACTTTTGTGTAATCAAATATTGCATGTTTGCTAGTGTTTTGTCCAATCTAGTAAGTGTCCCAAGTGATTGGGCTTCTGTAGGCCTACACTGTCAGTCATAAATTACATTATTTTACTTCCTAACATAGGAACTACCCAAACCAGATCAGACCAGTGGTCTGATATCCTGCCCTGATGGTGGTTGGTACCAAACGCTTCAAAGGAAGATGTAAAACACATACATAATGAATAAACATGCAATAACATATAGCATCATTAATATGTGCTAATATTGAAACAAAAAACAAAGGGGCTGTAATATAGAAAACTATTTATTTTGACTAATGAGAATTAAGAACTATGCAGAACACCTGAAATGCTATAATCTGCAGATGCAGCCTAAATGAGAGAGAGAAAAATCTGTGGCTATTTAAAGGTAATCAAGAGACAATTTTATTATCAAGGTAGCTAATGTGCAATCTGCTGAACACAATCATAAAACTTAATTGCTTATTTCACCCCCTCATTGTTATGTATTTTCATTACATATTAGGAAGCCATAGTAATAGTTTAATTTTTAAGCATCTAACTAGTTTTCTGTTTAAGCCCAAATTTGAGCCACTCAGACCTAACTTAATCCAAAAGCTATTTTCTCCCTGCAGTCTCTCATGCACTTTCAACCACAAGAGAATTTATTTCCCCAGAAAGCTTGAGGTTAACTGGACAAGGCATCTTGAAGAAGATGAAAGTCTGAAAAATGAGAGAATTTTAACTTTGGGAGAAATCATTTATATATATATATTATATATACACACACACACACACACACATACACACACACACACACAGATTCTCTCTTTCTCTCTAGATACCTTAAATACATCTTGATCTGGATATTCTAGCCCAGATTTTCTGGGTTTGGCCTAGCGGCACCCAGCACAGAACCAGAGCAGAAGGGAAAATACTGTTTATGCTACCACTGCATTCTTCTGCTCTAACATTCACTCAGCTGCCAGTATATGAAAACAAAGTGCTAGCCCCGAGCAATTCACCTACCATCAGCTGAGGAAGTTGCAATACGCTGGCCAGTATAATCAAAACACACATCTAATACTTCATCATCATGACCTGTTAAAGTTGCCACACGTATCCCGGTCACAGCATTCCACAGCTGCATGTGGATAAAAAGCAATAAATAAAACCCTATCCAAGTAATTACAGGCAATCATAAGCAATCTTACTATTTATTTTGACTTGAGTTGCTGGATGTGTATATAGTCAGTCAATCAGTATCGTGACTGACTACATACAAATCATATATGCACTGATTTAGTGCATAACAGAATGTAATACCTTAATAAATGTATTATTGCATGACTACCCTGGATTTAAACCAGTGGAGAGGAAATGTATTTGCTTAGCCAGTGTAATGCACAGGAAATGTTGCATGTCTGATACATTTTGTGCTTCATTTCTACTAGTTTAATGTGATATCACTTAAGCAGAATTCTCTATTGAAATCAATAGGGAGGTTCCTGCTTACAAATTGATATAAGTGTCACTACCATAGTCAAATCTTTACTGAATGATATGTACTAATTAAATAATGTGTCATTTACAAAAAGTGCATTCTTACACCAAGGACCTGTGAGTAAGCTTCAGTGAAAGTTCACTGAATTCCAAAAACTGGTGGAAAAAATGAGAGAGAGAATCCATATGTGAGGAAAGAACCAATTTTCATCTGAAATGCTATAATTTGCATATGCAACCTTAAAGAGAGACAGAAAATATGTAGCTATTTACAGCTAATCAAGAGAATTTTATTATCAAGGTAGCTAATGTGCAATCTGCTGTACACAATGTGCAGGATCTGGTAGTGAATCTAACCAAATTAGTTCACTTCTGCACCTAGCGCATGTGCTCCTCTCAGGAAGTAAAAAGGCTCTCAACAGTCAGATAGAATGGCAGGCTTTTGATAATACTGCCCTAGCTATTTTTTGTATTCCTGTTTTAATACAGCCTGTACTAAAATCCCTGTTAATTTTAGTTCTGTGTTCAGTATGGGACAAACCATGAACCTACACAAAAAAATCCACTTGGGACAAGAAAGCTCCAGGAGATTTTCCTGTGGAGTTTCCTTCAACTTCTGCCAGGGTGCAAGTTTTCCTATCACAAAAGAAGCAGGTGGGTTGGCACCCAGATCACATGGATTTGATCTATCAGAGGCCATATCTCTCCACCCTGCCTCTTATGCCTCCCTCTTAATTATCAGCATGACTTCCTCTTCTCCTGGTAGCAGCTGACCCTTAAGAAGTGATACAGCCTTATTCCCATATTACAGATGGGAGAACTATGGCACAGAAAGTTTAAGACCAACATGATGTTCAGAGTTGTGGTTACTCATCCCCTCCAAAAGTCAGGCCACTGATTTCTAAAATTTGGCACCGAAAATCACAGGCACTCATTACTAGAGGCCAGTTTTGAAAATCTGTCCCTTAGTGACTTGCCCAAGGTCACCAATGAAGTTGGAGCCAGAAGCAGAGAACAGCTCTCCTGAGTAACAGTCAAGGGCCTCAACCACAAGACAGTATTTTCTCTTTTTATCAAACAAATTAGAGGAAATTAGCTGTAATGGAGCATCAAGTCCTGCCTTCCAGTTTAGCTATACTGGGTGACTGCTACAAACCAGCCATCAGTTAAAAGGTTCATTATACAAAATGGATTCTAAATAAGTTACAAAGATTGTGTCCTAAATGAAATCTTACAGTGAATTATTTGTTGGGTAACAGACAGACTATACAGGTGGTTTTTGTAGAGATCCAATGATCTTACCATGCATGTTTTGTCCATTGATCCAGTAACAATTAGAGAGCAGTCCCAGTTGAATTGTGCACTACTAATCTCTGCCCGATGACCTATTAAAATATGCAACTTCCTACCAAAAGAAAATTAAAATTCATATTTGTGCATTTGCATCAAAACTGAGATAGGTATAAAGGTATATGTTTATAAGTACGCTAGAATGATAGTATAGTTAATGGGACAAATCCTTTCTGCCTCATCCACTAGTTATCGAAGTTCCTGGTGTTAGGCGAGCAGGGTTTGGCTGACTTTGTCTAAAACAGAGTGAGGCTGGTTCAGCATTCTAGTGGCACATCAGCACTCATTTCTGTTCTCCTATACCAAAAGTGGCTAGGAGTACTGTAGAAAGAAGTCCCATTTGTACTACTTTCTCCTTTAAAAAAATATTTGACATGAATTTAAATTGTAGCGGACTGGAAACACTAATGAAGTCTTCTGTTCATTCACAGTGCAAATAGATCCCAGACAGAAATAGAGCAAGTTTCTCCTCACTGCTCTGCCAACATGTCCCATCAATGACCTTGAAAGAAGTAGCTCTGCAAGACCCCAAGTCAGCAAGGAACTTAAACAGATGCTTAACTTTAAGCACTTCTTTAAGTGCCATTGAAGTCAACAGGACTTAAGGGAGTGCATGAAAGTTAAGAATGTGTTTAAGTACTTGATGAATTGGGACCAAATTGATAGATTTCTAACTGTGAATAAATCTGAGCTGCTCTGTTGAGCCTACCAATAAGGGAAACATTTAGTGAAATGGATATGTCTGTTATAAATTCAAGTGTAACCCACTGGCTCATTTCACAATGGACACATCATAGTTACACTTTTTGATCACTTGTAGCCAGGGCTGGATTCCAGCCGGTGACCTAATGGTAAAGGACTCCATGTCCCATCACCAGTCTTCTGAGTCGTTAAGGTTCTCTCTTTATGTCATTCTCTAATATGCTCTGGTTCAATAAATGTGCTTCAGAAGAAAGGTCACATCAAGAGTTAAGGGATTCTTTGAGAATCCCCTGGACAAAAAAAATAGGGCTAGGTTTTTGTGTTTAAAAATGTTTGATAAAAATAGCTGTAATGTTCAGAATATACAGTATTGTGAAAGGAACACAATGTAATCATGTAAATACATTTAGTACGGTCACCATCACTTTCATATCTCCAAAAATCATTTTTAAAATAATGTTTCAGATTCACCATAGTAAATAGCTGATTTATTAATATATATTTTAATTAACAAAATAAATATAAATCTCTGCAGATGACATTCCCAAAGAAGGAAACAAAAATCTACAAAAACCAAAAGCCATTCTAATACCAAAATGTGCACAACCATGGTCCCAATTGTAAACAAAACCCCTGTTTAAATCATTCTTAGTTTTGCCAGTGTTATTAGTGCAAGATCAGGTTCTATATAACACACTCCAAATACTAGTGGGGACT
Source organism: Caretta caretta (assembly GCF_965140235.1). Lineage (NCBI taxonomy): Eukaryota > Metazoa > Chordata > Testudines > Cheloniidae > Caretta > Caretta caretta. Next base: position 34,605,304 of record NC_134214.1, read on the forward strand.
CCACTGTATTTAGACCCTGTTTTGACTAAAAGGACAACCATTATAGTGATACAGAACATGTTAAGTGCAGCATTCATTATTTAAGACAATGTATAAAATTGGCAACACGAGTTATCTGTTAAACTTCTTCAGACAGCTTTGATAAACTGAGCTGAGTAATTAGTCATCAATGCCCATTCTAGATTAATGGAGAGCTATAAAATACTGAGCGCTGGAAGAGACTTATTGATAAATATATTAGAGGGACTGTAAATTAGGGGATATATCACAATTATTGTTAATAGAAAACAGCTACAGGTTTAACAATTAATCAAGTTAATGACCAGACAAGCAACAAAATGAAACTAAGTAATTCAGAATACTCATTTTTTTAAAAATGATTAGACAAGAAAGAGAGAGGCCTCTATTATTGTATACACTAAATGAAAGGTTCAAAAAAGCAAATCTTCTGAGTAACTGAATCCAATTTTGTTTACTGTAACAAAAGAAACCTATTACATTGGTGTCCCTTTAACAGATTACTCTATTTATTTCCTAATTATGTGTTTCCAGTTCTGTTGTGATGATGTTGACCTCTTTACAATAACTAAATTGTGGGGAGTACTTTGGTTTTGTGAACATATTATTTGGCCATTTGTACTATTGTCATTTTGTTATGCAGCACCCAAAATCCCCAATCAGGATCAAGGTCTCTCTTTACAAACACAGAGGAAGAATGGTCGTTGCTTCAAACTTTTGTATACGTAGCCAGATGGGATGGACATGTAATACATCAATATACTAGATGCTTAAATAGCAGAATATTTGAACATATTTCACATAAACTGTGATTTGTCAACAATTCAATTAGGAAAAAATCTATATAATAATCAGAGTTGGGGAAATACCATGAAAAAATTTTCATTCAAATTTCATTTTTGCCCATTTTGTGCTCACCTTCCATGAACTTTAGAGCCACATTTACTGGCACAAATGCTCATGGACAGTTAATTTTAAGCTTGGATGCTCAAGTATTCACAACAGAAATGATATCTTTTGTATGATGGGACACTGACTATTAACATAGCAGTTGCACAATGATTTCATAGTCCCTCACCAAACTCAAATTATAGGCAGTTAAATGAGCCAGACAAGGTTCTAACTGCACCATTCTCAGCTACAGCTAGAGCTGGTGGAAATTTTTTTCATTGAAACTCTATGAAAAATGGGTTTACATATTTTCCACAGAAAAATGAAAACCAAATTTTTTCAGTAAAAATCTTTAAGTTTTGGTAAAAATTTTCATGACAGAAAAAAATTTGTCAGAAAACTGAAAATATTCATAGGAAAATTTAAAAAAACAAACAAAAACAAACCACACACACAAAGTTTTGAAATTTCCCACAAAAAATATTTGGCATTTTTCAACTGGCTCTAACTAGGACAATGCACACAAGTACATTTGTGTGACTATGATGAGAGAAAAATGTAATTAAATTAAAATTTTGATTTTTTTTTCTAGGAATCTGCCCATGGAAAAAGGTCTCTGGGGACCAAAGTTAAAGGTTTAACATTTTCTAAAACTCCCTAATCCTGTTTATCTGCTATGTCTCCTTTAGGGATTCAACATGCTAGTACCGTCTTCAAATTTTCCTCAGGATGATAAAGTATGCCCATCTAGTCAGATAGCAGAAACAATACCATGCAATATTGGGACCAATCACAACTAGCCAGAACAACTGAAATTTGGAATTATCAAATACAGCATATCGTCATCATGATCCCTACAACAAAAACCAAACCCCACAAAAAATTCAGAGTATATTCAAATAAAATAGCCTTGAGGAAAATGTGATCTATTTATGAATATTCCTCAAGCACAAAGAAAGGCAAAATTAGTTGAGTTCATTATTCATGGTTAAATTATTAGCTCAGCTCTAACAGTACTCTAAATGTGTGTGTCTGTCCTCCTTTAATAGCATACATATGCATCACTGCCCTCTAACAGATAAGATACCAGACCTAGACAGGAGGGCATGACTATATTGCCCTCTAGTGACTGCAGCCCACACAAAATAAACTAGATTACCACTGCTGCTCCTAATAATACTACATGCTCTACTGAACACTGCCAGCTACTGCGAACACCTCTAAAAAGACTAAAGCCTATGTGATCATGCCACTCTCTGGTGCTTGCAGCATTCATAGGAGACAAGTCAAATCACTGGTGAATGTTTCACCAGTTACCACTAGCCTAATGACAAGTTATATATCAGTCACTTCTTAGCAGTTTTACTGAGCAGGTTCAACTCCACTTCTGTAGCTGCTTTTTGCTGATGTTATTCCACTGAGATCAATAATTAATGTTAATAATTACTCTGATACATCCAGTGGGACTGCATGTGTTTCAGAGACATGAGAATAAGCTCACAAGTGACTTATATCCTGGGGAAATTTTTCAAGCATATCAGACTTAAAAAAATCCATTTAACTTTCACATTTTTTAATTCTTTCCACACTAATTACCAAAACTACTGATGTTTAAATAAGAGCTTCCTCCTTCACAGTCCATCTCCTGCTATTTGATCCTGAAGTGAAGTCACAATGCTGAATCTGTAACACCTCAATCATTTCTGCGGAAAAAGAATGCAACATTAAAAAACTAAGACTTTGACTTCACTACAGGATCAAACAAGAAGAAGCTGGAAGAAAGAGCTGTTCAAAAACAAATATCTGCAACAACAAACTGAACGCAATAACATTACTGTCGAAGGGCCCAATCTGGTGAGGTGCTAAGTGCCTCTGAGCCTGAGGCACTGACTCTCAACTCTTACTATTGGGAGCAGAGGGTGCTTTCCATGATCAGGCCTTAAATGACCTAGTATATGCATATTATTTTTTCTCGCAGAAGAGATGATATGGTCTTCGTGGTCTTGATGTTACATCATCATGTTTCGCAAAAAGAAAAGGAGTACTTGTGGCACCTTAGAAACCAACCAATTTATTTGAGCATAAGTTTTCGTGAGCTACAGCTCACTTCATCAGATGCATTGGTTAGGAATGCATCCGATGAAGTGAACGGTAGCTCATGAAAGCTTATGCTCAAATAAATCGGTTAGTCTCCAAGGTGCTATAAGTACTCCTTTTCTTTTTGCAAATACAGACTAACATGGCTGTTACCCTGAAACCTATCATCATGTTTGTTATTTCAACTGTATCCATGTGATGTATGCATTCACCCTTCATTTTAATAATTCCAAAGCATACTAATTTTATAGATATTCCATCTAACTTCATGGAGAGAGAAATCTTCCATGAAAATGGAATGGAATGTTTACCTTAACAAAAAGCCACCTTTATCACTAATCTGGACAACTGGTTCATAATATTATTTATACTGAGTCCTCAGCTCAAAAAACAAGAGGACCTGGGAGAACAATATTAACAAGCCAGTATTCAGCCATTCACATTTAAATTACACAAATACTTTAGCCATTATTAAATGAAGAAGTGACCCTTCTTACTGGTATGATAATCTTAAAATCTTGAACTCTGTAGTTAGAAGGCCAAATTCTCCTCTCACTGAACTGACCTTGAAAGTCAATAGATTTATACTGATGTAAAACCAGAGTGAGAAGAAAATCACACTCTATATTTATGAAGGAGAAACTGGCAAGATTGACTGCTCATAATTTAACATGCCCTAAAAACACCTTTCCTTTTTAAAACTGTCTCTTGCTTCTATAAAAATGTAGCAATTCCCCAAACCAAGTGCTTCAACACAGATTACATCTTTCTGGTTGGATGATTCATTAATAACAAAATATAGGGCCCTTTTACTCAGCCTGCATGGCTCAGTTCTTGCGAGCAGGTGGAGTTTTAAAAAATATAAGCCTCTTTTACACTAACGCATTTGGAGAGCCAGTTTTTTTGCATATTTCAGTACCCTGGCTACTCAGAGCAAAGGTCACAGGAGAAACAAAGTAAAGATGAGGTCAGGTGTGCCCAAAACCAAAGCCCAATTGGAAAGTCTAGAATTTGTAGGCCTTGACAGTCCCCTTTAAGATGTCTAAAAAACACACAATACAAAAACAACCTTATGAATGCTTTAGTACCTGCCAGTGCCAACATCCCACACTGCAACTGTGTGGTCAAAGGAGCCAGTGATGATCCTATCTCCTGTAGTATTAAATGACAATGCAATAATTTCTGCTGAGTGCCCCTAAGAGAATATTAACAAAAAGGTACTTCAGAATATAAATGATACATTTAGGTCCAATACCTAATTTGTACAGTAGGAATACAAAATCACAGAAGTGATTGTTTCCATTAGGCCATATAGTCCACCTCCCTGACAAAGTAGTAAATTTTCTTGTTTCTTGTCTAGTCTTGCATAACTTTGACTATTCCACAGTATAATCTCACTGCCCATATTACAACAGCATTTAATATCATATGCCACTTAAGTACTAGCAAATAGAACACTGGGAACAATCCTGCAACGACAAGGAGAATGAATTAGAATTGTGATCTAATAGGTCTTTTTCATATCAGATTTCTGCGGAACAGTAGTTATTCACCATTAAATGAGAGGATGCTTTTATTACAATAAACTAAGAGCCAAATTGTCACTGCCCCTTGTGTGTATGCATGAGAGAAAAGGCATACGGAGCCTCCTGCTCACAGGCCAAGGACAATTGCAGTCTCTGCTGTTCCCTCCCTATGTTCCCCCACCCTGAGGCATGCAGAGGTAGAGAAGGGTGAGGAGGAGAATGTCCCTTGTCTACTCCATGGGCCAGGAACACCAAAGGAGACAACCTGTGCGCTGCCCCTTACTTTGAAAGGGATAAGGATGTGATTTTAAACATTTAGGCAGAAATATTTAAACAGTGAAATCCTAGCAAGCCAAATACAGAGAATAGAAATTGCACTCTAGATGCACTTGGTGACTTGACTGAATTCTCTATATACACACATCATGCAGAAAATGAATGATGCAGCTAAAAGGAACATTTATAGCTATAATACTAGGCATTAACATTTTTGAAGTTACTTTATATTAGCTCTCAGAGTTGTAATTATATTAGCACAGGAATTACAGTTCAGTACTTATAATGATAAACCACGTTAATGAGAGCAGCAATATTTTTGGGCCTAGGACAGTAGTGACATTGAATTGGGAAAGTCTGACATTTGATTAAAGTGGGTTTTATGATTTTAATAAAGTAGCATAGCTTTCTTAATCCCTTTATGTTTTCTTAATCAATTATTTAACTTCAGTCACTAAGTGACTCAGCTAGTAATAGAAATTCTTTGTCTGAAATGGATGATTAAGAAGTCTACTTATACCCACATCTTACTCAGTTAGGAACTACAAAAGCACCAAACACCTTCAGAGCAATAAAGAATGCAAACATACAGTTAACATGACCACTTCCTCTCCATTCTGGATATCCCATAGTTTGGCTGTCGTATCCATACTTCCAGTTGCTATCAGAGTGCTTTGAAGATTAAATGATAAACAAACCTGTAACACAAACATTGGGAAACAATAAGCTTCCTATGATTTTTTTTTAAAACTAACTCGGATCAGGGTCAGTATTTGAAAATACAGCAATAATACAATTTAACAGTTTGTGACCTACAAATACAGTCATGGCACTTGAATAATGTGACAGCTGCAGTGCCTTCTAGAGATTTTGTTAGAGAAGCAACAAATCCTTACCACACAAGCTTTGGAGGACAGCTTATTGGACTAACTAACTAGTTGCTTTAAAAACGATTGTGTGTGTTAGAAAAGGCTTATTGGAACATATGTTAACCCTATTATCAAACAGCCTTTTTTACATACAGCCTCATTTTTATCACAGGTATATATTTGAGCAAAAATGCAACAAAGTCCCCAACTCAGTCCTCACATTTGACTGATGTAGCCAGCTTCCAGTCCTCAGTAACTATATGATATGGTTGTTCTCCTAATGAGGAACACAATGTCTTTGGAAAAAGGAAAACATTTGCTGGGAACTTAGTTGCATTTTCAATTATGATATTCCATTTTTCATTATTGAACAAATCTACATAGCATAGACCTGTGGCAGCAGTCAATGTGTAATAAACATCTACTCTTTTAGAAATTATTGACGGTTATGGGCCTGATGTTGAGAAACACCATCTGATTTTGTAGGTATAATTCCTATCAGTTATTTGCAGGTACAATTCATAGCACTCTGGGCCTGATCCAACTACCACTGAAGTCAGTGGAAACTGATCAAGCCCTAAGACCTCTAATTACCTGATTTGTAGGCACAAAACTGGTAGAGACAGAGTTGAGACCCTTTTAAAAATCAGGTAGTTCATGTTAAGAGAAATAATTTCAAAATGCTCAGAGAACAAACAAATCACTACAAGACATACCAATGCTACTGTACACTGATGCAAAGCAGCAACTTTTCAGGCCCAGTTTTCACTTTTGCAACTTACAAATTAAACTGCTGCACCTACAATGCACACGCACAGTTTCTATAATTTTTTTACTCTATTGAATGACAAATCAAAAGGCAATTTTTATAGAAAAATATAATCTGAGTGTTTCAGTGGGGTGTTCTAGTACATATAATTTTACAAGCCAAATGTAAGAATCAAAAAGAAAAATCATGCTCCAGAAAAACAAGGGTATTGTTTCAAAAATGTAAACAAATTATATGAGAAATCATAACTGAAATTTTCTAACATGTAATCAGGTAAAAATATCAAATTTTAAATAGTCAAAAATAATTCTTAACATTTGGAAAAGAGGGAAACTGTAACCAGTTAGAGACAGAAAATAAATTATTTTAATTATACTCTGCTAATTGGATATAAAGTGTTTTGTTCTATTCCTTGATGGTATGCCTTTTTGTATATGCTCAAATAGTTTGATCAATATGGGTCAGTGCAGGGGAAAATTAGCCTCTATTGTTGCTAGTTCATGGAGGCTTTACAGACCTCCCAGAATACACAGCTATACTTGAATACACAGCTATACTTGCACTGAATTCAAAGGCATAAGAAATGCTCTCCAGTGGGAGGCATAACAGACATCAATCAGTGTATTCATGATATGTGATACTTCAGTTCACTGAAATAATGGGACAAAAGAGGCAAACATTTATTCAGACAGGAATGATGTTAAAAGGCCATGTAGAACAAAGAGAGAATAGGTTCTTAGGCCAGGCAGGAGCTGATCTGTCTGTCCACTAGGATATTGATATAAGCTAGAGTCATGGGAGAGAGGGAGTGAAGAGCAACAGGACCAGAACAGACAACAGCAGAGTGCAAGAGAAGATGGAAAAAATGTACTGTACAGAAAATGAATGGTGTAAAGAATGTGAATCAGAAACTTCTGTTCTCCCTGTCTCATAAAGAAGAGGACATTCAAAGAAACTGAAAAGAGCCAAATTCAAAACTGATATAAATAATTACTTTCACACAATTCATAATCAGACTGAAACTCATTGCCACAGGTTGTTGAAGCCAAGAATTTAGCGAGATTCCAAAAGCAATGGGCCATGTACATAGATATCGAGAATATCCCCCAAAATTATAGTAGTAACTATATGTAACCCCCAAGGAGACTACCTAGATTCCTGGGGCTCTGTCTGCTGGCAGCTCAGGGAAAGGCACACTGTCCCTGGTAAGGAGGGGGAGCCATGGCAAACTCAGAGTCTGCCCGGCAACCAATAGGAAGTGAGATGCCCCTCCCAAGGAGTTCAGGAAAGGAAAGCCATTTTTGAGTGAGTCTGGAGCCGGCAAGGGCAGGACTGGCTGTGTGGGGAGCTGGTGAGTCCGAGGCCTGCATACAGGGTTCCCCCTGAAAACTGGCCTTTAGGGACCTGAAAGCAAGATCCCTCAGCTGGGCTTTTCCTTCTCTACTGACGATTCCCAGTTTGTAAAGTTTTGCTGGGAAACTTCCCCAGCCAGGCTGAGTTAGCCCTCCAGCTCCCTAGGTGAGACCAGTCACCGCATGGTCAGCTCTGCTCTGTCTGCTAGTCCAGGGCTGCTGCCTGCTGTGTGTGTGTATCTGGACGCTGGGCTAGGAAACTACAGTCTGGATTTTAGTAGAGTTGTGTAATCTGCACCTTGAGCCCTGCACCCCTTTGTGGTGAGGGGAAATCCTGGGACCGAAGCAGCCTGATTCCTGCCTGAAGAGGATCCCGCCAGCAGAGATCAGCCCCTCTGTAGTGACTGAGGAGTCCAGAGTCATCTCTGAACCTGAGGATCATACATGGAGTTTGTGAGGGCACTATCTTTTAGTTAGTCAGTCAGGGAATTTGTTTTGGGGACTCCCGATTCCCTGAACCTTGTCCTCAAGCCAGGGAATAAGGGTTTGGGGATTTTATAACCTGCTGCATATTAAACCTGTGGAGGGATTTACCACCTTCTCCCACTTGTGAGACCTTTGGGCTGTACTGAACCCAATCAGCCACACTGCTAAACCACTGCAGAGAAGAAGTTTGTTGGGGCCCTTGATGACCTATGACCACAAAGTACGCATACCAACGGGACACTAATCTTACATTTGCTACATTAGATCCTGTGACTGGGGAAAGTAACAGGTATTATCAGTGTGTGCACTGGTGACCCTAAAAATAGTGTTTTACCCTGTTATGTATATTTGTCTCCTGTTTAATATAATTATTGTGTTGAATATATTGTATGTGTTTGTGTTATTTCTTGGAAGTCTCCAATTATCTGGCAAGTAAGTGGGGATTACCCTGTTAGAGTTTTCTTCCCAAGCTGCCCTGGTGACCCTGCCAGGAAGGAGCGAGGGAGGTGCAAATAAATTCATAGAAAAAAATAAAGAAGATACACTGAGTGGGTGGCGGGATCCAGAAGAACCCAGACCTGCCCATCAAAACCTAAGCAGATTGGCATTAAAGAAGGTAACCAGGTAGAGAGGGGGCACTACAAATATTTTTAAAAAAAGAGTTTCAGGTTGGCTTTAGCCAACCTTTACATAATAGGGGTTAAGAGGAGATTCCCCTGGGAGCCAGATTATCCCACTACATATTGCTGGGTTTCCTGCATCTTCCTCTTAAGCAACTGGCACTGGCCACTGCTGGAGATAGGATACTGAACTAGATAAACCATAAACCTGATCCAGTATGGTAATTCCTATGTTCCTAAGAGATGGGTGCTCCTTTGGTTTAGCTCTGTACGCTGCAAGCTGTCCCATAAATCCCCAGCATACATAAGTGGATTCTCTTTGGATCCAGTTCTCCCATACAGTCAGTGCCTCAAGACACCCACAGCTTGCATAGAGAGAAAGGCTACTTACACACTGTGTTGAATAGGGAGAGAGTTAACATTGTTAATTACAAAGATCTAGATGCAGGTTTTTAAAATAGTAGAGTTTTAGCATCATGGGAGTTTGAATACAAGAGCAGAAGCTCTCCCACCTCACCCTAGTAAAGACACACCATTATGAGACAATCTTGATTATACCAAGGTCCTAGATGACACCGAGAACTTTTGGATAATCAAGGTTTTTTTTTCCAGTGTAATTAACAAACAACAGAGGAAATGACCCTCTTATGAAGTAGTAGTAGTTTGACTTATTAAGTTCTGGAAAATCAAGGTTGTACTGCATATGAAAATACAATTGGATGCAAAGGTTTAATATTGTAAGGCAGGAACTCACTATTTCTGCGGTGTGTCCCCTGAAGGTATGATAACATTTTCCTGTTTCTGCACTCCATAATTTGCAGGTTTTATCAAAAGATCCAGTGGCAATCTTATCACTAAAATGGAAAAAGTCATTTTTATTTAGAAAAAAAATAAATAATGTTAAAGGCAGTAGAAGGAGAAACTGAAGAATTCACAAAAATATATGATCCTTGATATGCCAAAGCAGTATATTTTCAAATCATCTCATGAACAAGCCTAGAGTTTAGCGATATATTTATTTTATGACTAAATTGTGGCTGGCACTGTAGAGATTTGCACTCCTTGGGTCAGTTGTAAACACTCTACAAAGATATTCTGTCCTATTTCCACACCAGGTGTCAGACCAAAATCAATGTGAGAGAGAGGACATGATGTAGTTGCTGTGTTAGCATAAATTCCCTCAGTGCACACAGATGCATTCTGCCAGATTATTTGATCTTGCAACACACCTTTTAGAAACTGAAGTTTTATTAAGGGAAAAACAAACAATTTGCTGGTGCACAATTCTTTCTTTGCAGCCTATTTAATTTATATTTTCAAATTAAAAAGACAGGGCCAAATTCCCTAGTACATTGGGGCAGGTTTGTGCCTGTCCACCAATGCAAAGCTGTCAAAGCTGGCCACTCTAATTTACACCACAGGCTAGACCATCTGATGAACATCCAAACAGACTTATTAAAAGTCACAAAATGTCTGCAACTTACAAAGTTGTTTCATATACATTAGCATTGCACCTCAGTAACATCTCTTAAATTACTGGTATAGTAGGTTTGTGTGTACACGGCATCTCCCTCTGGCTTTCTTGGGACTCATTCCATACCCAATTTGTATTTAAACCTAACAGAGTGGAAGGTCAATAACATGGAACTCCCCATATATGTCTGTTTCTTTGATAAACCACTCAAAGTTACATTAAGTATCTAATTATCCTCCCAGTGAAGGCAAAGGGAGTATTGTCATTGACCTCTATGGGTATGTCTACACTGCCATTAAAAACCTGCAGCTGGCCGTGCCAGCTGACTCAGGCTTGCAGGGCTCAAGATAAGAGGCTGTTTTACTGCAACGTAGATTTTTGGGCTCAGGTTGCAGCCCGAGCTCTGGGACGCTCCCATTGCACAGGATCCTAGAGCCCTGGCTCCAGCCCTAGTATTTACACCACAATTAAAGAGCCCTTAGCTTGAGCCCCTTAGAACTGGCCAGCTGCAGGTTTTTAATTGCAGTGTAGACATACCTTATGAGATCAGGTTTTAAATGTCTGTACAACCTTCTTTTTCTCTTGCAATTATACAACCATTCATTTTGCCCAGCTGAAGCGACTGACCACAAATAATTGTTAAAATAGTCTCGTAATGAGTCCTATTAAGTGCTCACATGCTATAGTGATGGACATAGTATAGAAACCTAATGAATGGTGTTAAACTAGTTCTTTTTCTTTGGAAATAGATTTCTAGCTCAACTCTAGCTCAAGGTTGTCAACAGGTTCATTTTCTCTTATATATGAAAAAAATATCTGCCATCCACCACTTCTTCATTATCTGGTTTTGTACACACACATCTTAAATATGTACTTTTAACTGTACATATATTTGGATGATGGAAATAAGAATTCCTTTCTACCTTCTCTTGTAGAGTGTGGACAAAAGCATAACAGAGAAGAGAACGGTTTACTTTTTGAAGAACAAAACTCTCTCATAAAAAAGGCGGCTCTTGACTAATGTAAACTTGTGTACATGACATCATAGTCTCTCTACACTACTGCTGCTAGCTCTTATATAACCCAGACAACTTCTGTAGAAAATAAAAGATATGGAGATTCACATTGGACACTGTAACAGCACCCTCAGGATCTCCTATCAATTACTCACCAGTTCTGACCAGTTTCTAAGTCAGATCCTTGATAATAATGTATGAGTAGTACTAAATGGATTAACCCACTTAAAAAGGTGGTTATGCTGGAAAAGCTGATCATTCTAACTAAAGCAACACAAGCTGTCATTACTCTATTTTACTTTAAAGTTTATAGGATAACTATATTTGCAACATAGCAATGTTGGCAATTAGAAGGTGTCTCAAAGACTCTGAAAACCTATTTACCCATAAGGATTATTGAAAGCTATTGCATAGACCACATTTCTGTGTCCCTCCAATGTATGTAGCTCCTCTCCTGATGCTGTGTCCCATATTTTGCATGTTCTGTCGTAGCTTCCAGTGATAAAGCTAAAATGAAGAAAGATAAATGAGTTACAGGACTGTAGAAACTTTCTCAGGGTCTGGGTCCACAACCTAGTGAAGTCAAGGGGAATCTTTCCATTGATTTCAGTGGCCTTTGCATCAGGCCCTAAATGCTTTTCCCGCATTCCATGGTATCCATGAGAATATCAATCATGGCAAAGATTCTAAATCAAGCCATTTTCAAAACTTTACTAAATATTATATTTTTAAAAGATAACATTACCAGGGCTCAATGCATTCTCTCCTACTAAAAAAACTAGGCTCTCCTTTAGAAGAGATTACAGAGAAAAAATAGTTAGTCTAATAAACTAACAATTAAGTCAATTACAGCTCAACTTCACTTACAGTGAAAGTCCCAAAGTGTTTAAACGTATTTCAATGGACTTGCACTCCACTTATATTGAAGCCTCACCCCATTGTTGAGAATAGCCCACTTCCACCTTAATTGAATTGGCTCGTTAGCACTGACTCCCCACTTGGTAAGGCAACTCACATCTTTTCATAAGCTGTGTATTTATACCTCCCTACTGTATTTTCCACTCCTTGCATCTGATGAAGTGGGTTTTAGCCCACGAAAGCTTATGCCCAAATAAATTTGTTAGTCTCTAAGGTACCATAAGGACTCCTCGTTGTTTTTACTATAATGTGTGTTTCTTTCTGCTGATCCTGCTGGAATACAGCAGCTATCATCAACATATGCGAGAGGGGAGAGTGCCATCAATTGAATCACATCCACCATTTTTTGCAGCCCCCTTGGTTTTTCCTTAGAAGCCTGAAATCCAGATATGGGAAGTGCTTAAATCTGCGTAGATACAATCATAACACAAAGGGATTTTTGTGCAGGATAGATAGGAGCACTGAAATTCACTATTTAATTTCCACATTAAAAATCTTTTTCCATTAGTAATTATGCATTTTGAATTTAAAAATGAAAACTTACCAGGAACCAGATTTGTTAAATGCTACATTGGTCAGTGGCAATATATGTGCCCTTAGCACCTGAAATACAGGAAAATTAAGATTTGGTGCATTTTCAAATAAAAATCAAATTACTAGGAGTTTTTGAACTAGCTTAATATCTACTCTTCTCAATATTTTCTTCCCATTTTAGTCATGCTAACTGAGCAGTTATGACAGCAATACATTAACCCCCAGCCAGAAGAAAGCATGTGTGAGCAATTACCACTGTAGAATTCATGCAGAAAATTTCTGTCTTCACTAGGAATTGCAGTGGTGCAGCTATGCTACTGATTGCCTGGCCACAAATGGCTGTGACTGAAGTAGATCCTCAGTGTTTATAAGGCCTGAATGAGCTGTCCTCTCTCTGAATTTCATTCTCTGCTGCCTTCTCTGAGAACAGAGAAGGAACCCTAAGAGTTGCAGGAGGGGTGGGGGAAATAAATGGGCCCTTATGGACCATGAGTGAGGGCTTTCTTGGAAGGTGCTCCAACAACTGCTCTTCAGTGTTTGCTGTTAAGCCATATACTACAAACCACTCCATCCACTTGCAAGAAATAATTTTAACTTTTACATTGTGAGATGCTTTCAACAAGTATAAGATGTTGTTTTAAAAAAATGGGGAGAGAGAGAGGCAATGTCAGAGTTCCACACCCAAAAGTTCACCACAATAAAAGCCTTATCATTGCTGATTTGAAATACACTGGTGGAATCTCTAAAAAGCAGACGTAAAAATGGAGAAACTCGTCAAGATGAAATTCAGAGAGGAGATTTCAAATATACCACTGCCTGGATCATTTAGATCCAGGAACCAACTGTTTTCAAACACACGTTGTTAAGATCTTTTGGTCAGAGACCATTTGTCTTTATTCTTTCTATAAACTGTCAGACATACCTATGGCACTATATGCAAAGATTTATTAAATAAGTAATAATTATTAATAGGGCCCTACCAAATTTACGGTCCATTTGATCAATTTCACGGTCATAGGATTTTAAAAATCATATATTTCATGATTTCAGCTCTTTAATTCTGAAATTTCACAGTGTGGTAATTGTGGGGTCCTGACCCAATAAGGAGTTGTGAGGGGATCGTAAGATTATTGTAGAGGAGGTTGCGGAACTGCTACCATTACTTCTGCACTGCTTCTGGCAGCAGTGCTGCCTCCAGACCTGAGCACCTGGAGAGAGGCAGCTGCTGGCCGGGAGCGCAGCTCTGAAGGCAGAGCCACTGCCAGCAACAGCACAGAAGTAAGGATGGCATGGTATAGTATTGCCCTCCTTACTTCTGCGCTGCTGCCTGCAGAGCGGGGCACTTAGTCAGCAGCCACTACTCTCTGGCCACCCAGCTCTGAAGGCAGCACAGGAGTAAGAATGGCAATCCCGCAATCCCCCTAAAATAACCTTGTGACCCCCTCCCGTACAACTCCCTTTCGGTTCAGGACCCCCAGTTTGAGAAAGGCTGGTCTCACCCATGAAATCTGTATAGTATATGATAAAAGCACACAAAAGACCAGATTTCACATTCCATGATGCATTTTTCATGGCCACGAATTTGGTAGAGCCCTAATTATTAATAATACCAAATTAAAATCAATTTGCCATTATATTTAAGAATAAATTAGTTACATTGCCAACAACTTTCTGTATTTCTCTGGCTGTTTTTATACATGACTTGCCTTTCAATAAAACTTTTATCCTTTACAAGCCAGCTTCTGCTTGATCCTATTATATAATGACAACATAACTAGGACCCTACCAAATTCACAGCCATGAAAAATGCATCACCGACTATGAAATCTGGCCTCTCAGGTCTTTTGTGTGCTTTTACCCTATACTATACAGATTTCACAGGGGAGACCAGCATTTCTCATACTGGGGGTCCTGACCCAAAAGGGAGTTGCAGAGGGGTCAGAAGGTTATTTTAAGGGGGTTGCAGTATTACCACCCTTACTTCTGTGCTGCCATCGCATCTGGGTGGCTGAAGAGCGGTGGCTGTTAGCCGGGTGCCCAGCTCTTAAGGCAGTCACCCGCCAGCAGCAGCACAGAAGTAAGGGTGGCAATACTATACCATTCACCCTTACTTCTGCACTACTTCAGTGCTGGGCGACTGGAGAGTGACAGCTGTTGACTGAGGGCCCAGCTCTGCAGGCAGCAGCATAGAAGTAAGGGTGGATGGTACGGTATTGCCACCCTTACTTCTGCAGAGCTGCTGCTGGAGACTCTCCACTCTCCAGCTGCCCAAAAGTAAGGGTAGCAGTACTGCAACCCCCCCCACACACACACACCCCTACAATAACCTTGCAACCCCCAATTCCTTTATGGGCCAGGACCCCTAAAATTACAACACTGTGAAATTCAGATTTAAATAGCTGAAATCATGAAATTTATGATTTTTAAAATCCTAAAACCATGAAATTGATCAAAATGGACCGTGAAATAGGTAGTGCCCTACACATAACCGTACTTGTGAAAATCACACCATTTGTTGACATTGAAACGAAGGGATGTCAGGAATGCAGCAATTAGAACATCACTGCAGGACCAAGGAGGAGAAATGGGTAATAAGCAATGCTACTTAACCTCTGGCATAAAGGCAGAGCCTCCAGCTTCCTGCTGTTATCTCTGGCTTCCTATGAATCTGTCTAACTCCTCTATCTCAACAGCCAGCCATAGGTTTCTTTGTTTTTTTAATAGCTTGTCCTCCCAGTTGCCTCTAGTCTCTTTCTCTCTGCTGGTTTTCAGATTCCCTCTCACCCCTTCCATGTGTAAGGGGACTGTTGCCCCCTTACTAACATTCAGTGGGGGTGTTTTAGTTGCTAGCTCCCAGTACTAAAAGGGGGAAGGGTTGATGGGGAATCAGGACCCTGAGACTGACAGCCCCCAGGAACAATGGGGAGAGGCCAATGCTCCAGGTCAGCCTGAATGATAGGGCAGGCAGGCTAATCAGGGAGTCAGGAGGCCAGGGAGGTCCCGTCCTCCGTGTGAGCTGGATTTGCCTGGGTCAGACCAAGTGGGGCCGAGCTAAGGAGAAAGCAGGGGCTCAAGCTGAGCTGGGGAGCAGAACTATGCCAGATGCAGGGGAACCAGAAAAGCAGCCCAGAGAGAGCAGACCCTGTCCTGGGAGCAGAGCTGCAGCCCCAAAGCCAGAGGCACAGCCCAGAGAGAGCAGATTTGCCCTGGGAGGAGAGCTGCAGCCACCAGAGCCAGAGGGGACAGAAAAGCAGCCCAGGAAGCAGGTCAGTGCTGGGAGCAGAGTCACAGAAGCAGCCTGCAGAGCAGACCTGTCCTGGGAGCAGAGCTGCAGCAACCAGAGCCAGAGGGGCCAAAGAAGCAGCCCAGGGAGCTGGAGGCAGAGCAGCAGCAGCAGTGCAGAGACAGAGTGGTGCAGCTGGGGCTGGAGCGGTCCAGAGCTGGGTGCGGTGAGCAGCTGGGGAGAGCGAGGGGGGCCCTGGGCAGTGGGCCCAGCACAGGGAGACGCCTCAGCCAAGAGGTTCTGCGGGCCAGGCTTGGATCGTAACCCCAACAGGGTGGGGGGGCCACTGTGAAGAAGGGTCCTACCACTTAGAGCCTGAGAGTGTGTGGCCACCACCAGAGCAAGTGTCCAACCCACAGCATCCCTGCAGCAAAGCCAGGGCCTGAGAAGAAGGCCTGAGACTTACAAGGAACAGACTGTGAACTGCCCTGACATTCCAGAGACGTTTGTGATGTTCCCTGCCACAGAGCGGGGTGATGTGTTTCCTTTAACCTTTCCCATTTTTCCTTATTCTTTTTTAAATTAATTATTGATTAAATAACTTGCATTTGCTTTAACTTGTGTGTAATGGGCAGTGGGTCAGAGAAGTGCCCAGTGCAGAGAGAGTACCCCGGAGTGGGGACACACTAGCCCCTGTCCTAGGTGACCACAGCAGAGTTGGGGGTCGAGCCCCCCAGGAATCCTGGGCCCAGCCTTGTTGGGGTTATGAGGACTTTGCCAGACAGGAGAGTGGAAGGGGAGTCCTCAAGGGCAGGGAGGCCTCTGGGTAAAGGAAGTGGGACAAGGACTCAGATCCTTTCGCTAGCCCACTTCACCGGGGTAATGCAGAAGCAAGGAAAGTTCCCCACAACAGCAGGACTATTACGCTGCTTACACATGGCATAGACACTTGTAGGGAATGAATGGGCCATCTGAAGAAGGGAGAGCCTCCAAGAGAATCAATGTAGAAAAGATTAGTAAATTGTGGGCAGAGAATTGACTGCTAACAGCTAAGGAGAGAAAATGGAGAGGCAGAGATAAAAAGGGGCAAAAATGGAAGCAGTGTAAGATTGGCCAGAATATTGTCACAGAACAGAGAAGACAGAGGGATGCGGAAAATAAAGGGGGCTCAAAGATCTTAGAGGAGCAACTGACAGAAATGGAGGAGAAATAGTTGTGGAACAGCTCAAGGGGGGAGAGAGAGGCTATTTACCAGTTAGAGAGATTTTGCCCTTCAGGGAAAGTAAAGTAGAGGGAGCTGTCCATACAGTTGCTGCAGTGGAAATGGGCCATGAAGATGTGGAAATTACAATAATTTGTTGTTGTTTTTTTCAAACACCCGCCAGCATATAAATATATGTACATTAGCATAAATAATTATGGAAATATATGGAGATTTGATCTCAAGCTTTTTTAAGGCCCCATACAGGCACTACTGGTCGTGAGAAATAAACTCTTTGTGAGAGCATAAATGTATCTGATAATTAGCAACAGAGAGAGGATGCTAGATAGATTTATGTTCAAGTTCAGATCCTAACATTTTTCCCAGTACCAACACCCTTTTTGTAAAAGGCCCAGAGACATAACTGCTCCATCTGCAGAACCCATCTGAAGTCAATGAGAGTTGCCTGTGCAGAATGCCAGACTCTAAAGTGATATCAGGGAATGTGTGTTTCAGTACTGTAATTTAGGCTACAGCAGTCCACACGATAAATCTCCAGAACAGTGCAGCCATCAAACAATCTCAAATGCCTAACCAGTTGCTACAGTAGCATGCTGCTCTGCTGGTTGTCTAACACAAAGTCATGATCACAATTATAGGAAATAACAAAGAAGACAGGGATGGGAAATGAGCCAATGCTGATCAGATTTGCCTGGCTCTTGTATTTCCCTTATTTAGCAATTACTATCTGTCCCCAGCAAAGACGAAATTCATTCTTTCTGTGGATATTTGTGTCATATACTAGAAAGACAAAGTGTGTAAGGTAATAACTTTTATTGAACCAACTTCTATTGTTGAAAGAGACAAGCTTTCAAGCTCCACATAGCTCTTCTTCAGACCCAACATTGTCTCTCTAGAATATGATTGACCAACGTCTTTTTGTAGTTGCACAGTGCCATCTGCTGATATGATGAAGACACAACAATAGCCTATTGCAAATGAAAAAATGTAACATTTGGGAAGTAAATTCTATTACTGACTCATTTACAACAAAGTACAGCTAAATCACTCCTCTTCTTGTGACTTGTGGAAAACATTGGGTTATTTAAAGCAAATTTAGCAAGATGCTGTATGTAGCAAAAGCACAAAAGTTAGTTGTTCTAACTTTTTGTATTTAAAAGGTGACAAGTTATTCAATACAAAAAAAAAATCGAAATAATAAACTACTAATTCCAAATACTCAGAAGAAAGACCAAGTGGAGGTGAGGAAAATGAGAGATGTAGAAACTAAATTTCTACAGCAGACCTATGCCTTAGCAACCATAATTCTTATACCTCACAATAGACCTGGCTGAAAGACCAGCTTAAGAACTGTTTACTGTCTAGCCTTAGGATTTCTGCACAGATAACATTTTTGCTAGGGCTGGGAGATACTGGTATTATTAAAAATTAATTATTAATGGGAAAGTTAACAGGCTAATCACAATTTTGAGATCATTTGTAAGAACCCACAGCAGGGAAGCCAGATCCAGATTCAGTCCTGTTTGCGCTGCCAGAGCAATGCAAAAGTTATGGAGCAGGGCAGAGAATTCTTTAGGGCCAAATTCTGTTCTCAGTTGATCCAATTACACCTGGTCTACATTTAAAGCTTAAGATGACATAGCTTAGTCCACACCTCCGAGTACCATAGCTACACCAGTCAAACCTCAGGCATTAATACAGCTAGACCAACAGAAGAATGTTTCTGTCAGGTAGCTGCCACCCATCACTACAGCGACAGAAAATCCCCTTCCATTACTAAGTCTACACCTACACCACCGGGTTACAGCAACATAGCTACGGTGCATTAACTATGCTCTTGTAGAGGCGGCAGAGTAGACATGGTCTCACACTAATGCTGACGCACAGCTATTCTGGATTTATGACAGTGTAACTGCGATCAGAAAACACCCAGAAATTATTTTCAACATGCCTCGTACCTTAAAAAGGTAGAATTTGTGGTCCTCTTGTTGTCCAAGCTTCTCTTGTAACCTTAGTATTAAATGTATGACCTGCTCTTTGCGCGAAGCTGTGATGAGAGGTTCTGCTTTTCGGATTTCTTCTACTAAAGTGCCTACATCTGTACTAGAGTGCATGGAAAAAACATGCATCATCCACTGACAAACAGTTATGGTAAACACATTATTTACTTACAGAGAGTGAGAAAATAATCAGCCAGATGCTACACTGCTATTTTATTCTGAATAAGTTTAAGCAAAGCCAAAATATAAATACTTTTAAATATGTTTTACTGGTTTCTAATATCTTTTTTACCTTTCAGAAAAAAAATTATATTTGACTTTTTAAAACTGTAGTTTTGCAGAGACCCTTCACTTTTCAAAGGATTCCACAGAGGGTGTAATACAGCCAATACCCAAATGACACTTTCAACCTTTAACACGAAGTTAGTCTTAAATCGAAGCTAGAACCCCTTGATAGATAAAAAGCCCAACTAACAGCAACAACATTGTTGTGAACAGTATTAAACCTTGTTATGGGCTGAATTAAATCCTCATTGAAACTGATGGGTATGAATGTGCCCTTCATTTAAGAGACAGCTAAAGGGCTACACCTAAAATAAAGTCATGGAGTCTGCCCAGAAACTAGTACTATGTGGGTGGAGGCTTCCACTGGGTATTGTTTTCGTATTCACGGGTCGCTGTGGAAGAGACTAGCTGGGGTGCAACAAGAAACTGAGAGATTCAGAGGAAGAGCGAGCAGTGGCGGATTAGCCACTGAGCCAATGGGGCCCATGCCCAGGAGCCTTGGCCAATTGGAGCGCCAGGTGGGCAGAGTGGGGCAAGCCCCCGCACCCCAACCCCATTTCCTCAGCAGAAGTATTAGAGGAATGCGGGAGGCTGCAGGCAAAAGGGGTAGGAAGGGGCCCCGACTTTGCTCTGTCCCAGGGCCCCACAAAACTGTAAACCACCTCTGAGAGTAAGAAATGCCAAGCAGCAGTCTCTAAGCACATTGAGGCCCTGGGAGAAGCCTGGAGAGATTCCGGTTTGGTGGTGGTGGCTGAAGGAAGCTTGGGCCTGGACACTAAGAACAACTTTAGGGTTTGGTTCCTCCTGTGTTCGGAGAAGGACTTTGTACGTTCTTTGTAAATAAACAAGATTGTATCAAAGAAAATACCAGACTCCATCATCAATTTCTTCTCTCATCTGGAGTAACCTACAAGGCCCCAAACATTGACTAGTCACTCAGGTCAAAAAGGGGCAACAAGATGAACAAAAAACTAGAGTTCACAAACAGAAATCATGTTTATAAAATGTAACTATTTTTACATGTTTTCCCAAATCTAAGGCCTAATTCTGCAGCTCTTACTGCTGTAAGTAATCCATATGTCCGTGGGCAGTCTTACTGGGTAGGCTTAACTTCTGTTGGTAAATAAACCATCAGGTTCTACAGGAGATTTTGCAGCTGGGTTCTTCTAAGACTACTGTCCTTTCAATGTGTATGCTGATGTTGGCTCAGATGAGACATCTATATCTTTCTGTAAGCAATGTGACTTGTTGGATTTTATCCAGAGTATTGAGAAAAGTTCCCAGAGGTTCAGTCATACACTCAGCCTTATCTTTGAATTTGGAGTGAAAATTATGAATGTGCAGGCCATCCTACCCATCAATTCATGCGTTTCAGTTGAGACACTATTCTACCAATATCAACACTAGACCCGTCTTATTTCTGTGTGGACTAAATCTAATGAGTTTTGTGGATTTTGGTGTCCTCCTTACTGGTGCTGGGGCATATCTGACTTCTGTCTCTGTACCACTTCCAGATAGAGTCAGCAGATTTCAATTAGTTCACTGGCAGCTACCATCAGTAGTGTAATATGGCCCTTGGCTCTCATAATACATTATTTCTTGTGCCTGGCAGCCACCAGATTTAACAATGATCTGAGACACATGAAGCAACTGAAACAGATGGGAGAGAAAATTTCTGAAATCTGCATGAAGGCTGATTATCTTCTCTATAGGACTCAATGGCACACAGAGGTGCTAGCACTCAACCACAGATTGCACAAATCAACTGAAGATCAGTGGGCAAAACTACCAACCAGAACAGTGAATAGCCCCTTGTGCATGGGTTTGTGGAGCACCTTTCTACCTCCTCACAGTAGCATCCAGTAGAATTCTCTCAGCGTGAAGTCTAATGCAGACTGATACCTTGCCAGACTAGTATGTTCTTTTAATTGATCACTGTGGTGAATGTGTCACATTCTTCACAGAAGAGACAGATCTTCAGGCTGGTGTCTTCCATCCTTTGAGAACCAGAGCTACAGGCTCCTGATGATCTGTCTACCTGTAGTTAGGTTCCATTTGGCCTCTGATAAGGATATCCATGTTCCCTGTGTTACCCAAGAGCCCTCCGCCTTCATTCTAAACTTGGCCATGAAACAGACTTCCTTTGTAGTCATAGCAATGGCCCTATTTTCAGAGGTGCTGAGCACTGACAGCTCCTACTGACCTCTGTGGGAGTTGCGGGTGCTCAGCACTTCTGAAAATCAGGCCATACGCCTTTCTTCCATAGGACCCACTGCCACTGGCTAAACTCCTTTTAACTTCAACAGGAGCAAGCACTCAGTTTACCCTTCTGGATAAATGGGGATTATTAATAGTATTTTACTTACCTATATCACAGTATTGTTGTGAGGATTAATTAATTAGAGAGACTGAATCTGAACTCATTTATAAAAGTGTAATTCAAATGTCTTCAGTACAGCTGATTTCAATCAGCATAACTGAGAGCAGAATCAGGCCCATTGATGGGAAACATTCTGAAGATAAAAGGTGCTACTGTAAAGAAGTGCTAAATATTATTAATTACAACATTACAATTTGTGCCACCAGAAAATTCTGCATTTTTGCTGGTTAGTAAACACAATTTGTGGATGTGCCTTGATGTGACAGGTCTTTAAACAAAAGAATTCCCACCTCCACCTCCTGACACTGCGCTAAGAATTGCAACGGCAGAATGATCAGTCAGAATGTAGGATTTCTTAATGCCCTCAAATTATCAGAAATATTGAGAGAACAAAAGTTAACCCATGAGAGAAAAAGTTTGTCCCAAATCACATTTACAACTGAACAGAGTTGTACATAACCTACTATTAAGTTGTCCTGTAAAATAAGGTATACTTCTGCTGTCTAAAATAATATAAAAAGAAAAGGAGTACTTGTGGCACCTTAGAGACTAACCAATTTATTTGAGCATAAGCTTTCGTGAGCTACAGCTCACTTCATCGGATGCATATTGTGGAAAGTGTAGAAGATCTTTTATACACACAAAGCATGAAAAAATACCTCCCCCCACCCCACTCTCCTGCTGGCAATAGCCCATCCAAAGTGACCACTCTCCTCACAATGTGCACGACAATCAAGGTGGGCCATCTCCAGCACAAATCCAGGACCCAACAAGAATGCCTGGGGGGGGGAGGGGGTTCCTCAGACGTTCTTGCTAAACCCTGGATCCGCGCCGGAAATGGCCCTTCCCGACCATCACACACATTGCAAGGAGAGTGGTCACCCCAGACAAGCTATCACCAGCAGCAGAGTGGGTCTGTGCATGTGGGGGGGGGGGGTATTTTTTTAATTTAATAAATTGGTTAGTCTCTAAAGTGCCACAAGTACTCCTTTTCTCCTTACAATGTGTATGGTGGTCAGGTTGGGCCATTTCCAGCACAGGTCCGGGTTTTCTCACCCCTCACACACACACACACAGACCCACTCTCCTGCTGGTGATAGCTTGTCTGGGGTGACCACTCTCCTTGCAATGTGTGTGATGGTCGGGGTGGGCCATTTCCTGCGCGGATCCAGGGTTTAGCAAGAACGTCTGAGGAACGCCCCCCCCCATGCGTTCTTGTTGGGCCCTGGATTTGTGCTGGAGATGGCCCACCTTGATTGTTGTGCACATTGTGAGGAGAGTAGTCACTTTGGATGGGCTATTGTCAGCAGGAGAGTGGGGTGGGGGGAGGTATTTTTTCATGCTTTGTGTGTATAAAAGATCTTCTACACTTTCCACAGTATGCATCCGATGAAGGGAGCTGTAGCTCACGAAAGCTTATGCTCAAATAAATTGGTTAGTCTCTAAGGTGCCACAAGTACTCCTTTTCTTTTTGCGAATACAGACTAACACGGCTGTTACTCTGAAACCTAAAATAATATAATACTTACCCAGGACTGAGATCAAGTAAATCTATGGATTTGGTCTTCAATTCACCATCTTGAACATATTCCAAAATAATGCCTTTGAAGAAACAACAAAAAATTCTAAATTAGATGTTCATCATGGCAGCTGGCTTTTTTTGGGGTGCACACTATCTGACATTTACATTGGTATAACCACATTGACTTCAAGCAGAGATACTCCTGCTTTACACCACTCTTATCAAAATCAGAATCAGGATGACAGCATTTCTTTCTTTGGGATTGGCAGAGTGCATCTGCTATGTTAAATCCTCTATTTGCAAAAATCTGCATAAAGAACTGCATATAAAATTGCATATCCAGGTCTGGGTAGGCTCTGGCACTTTTAAAAGATGTATTTTGAACTTTAGAATTAAGATGTTTGGCCACATTACTTCCTGTTTAAAGAAGATATTTAGAGCATTCTGTTGCTGTCTAGCATTCAGCAGGAAGGACTATTCTACATGAATTTTTATCTACTTGTGCATTTTGCAAGGTTTGCGAACAAATGTTTAATTTGGCAGAAGGATTTGTCCTTTCCTGACATTCTGAGCCTCCTCTCATCTCAATTTTTCACTTTTAACTATTTATCAGAAAAACCTGATCCCAGAAAAAGAAAGGAAAGAAGGCTCCTAAACAGACTGAGACCAAACTTTATACTATTGTCAAATTCCTGGCAAGATTGTTTCCTACAGTAAACCGTATATTACCTCAATGCTTCTGTCATGACTACATTTGATAATACATACAAAAATTTGTAATTCTTGAATTTCCTACAATAGGTTTACATTTACTTTGCAGCTGTTTCCCTGGGGCCTGGTTCTTCTTTCACAACAGTTTGACACAGGTGTAATTCCACTGGGCTCAGTGGTATAAACCCCAGTTAATACTGGTATATTTACACCAGAATTAACAGGGGTTTGTATTTAGTCCATAACATCCCTTTAGTTATGTTATGACTCAAAACCTCCTGCAGCTAAGGTAATAAATCTCTTCAGGATTGTTATGCAATCATTGGAAATATTTAGGGAAGGGGGAAAACATATCCAAAACCACACATTATGAAAATTTGCAGAAATGCAAATATTTTTAATTGCAAAAGCAAAAAACAAACAGCACTGAGAAGATTTTCCCCTTCAGACATTTTGCAATAGATGGTCACAGCAAAGCTGCTGAGAGTCAGGGTACGCAGGATAGGCTAAGCTCTTAGGACCAGGGACCATCTTTTGTTTCGTATGTACAGTGGGGTTCTAGTCCATGACTAAGGGTCCCAGTGCTACAGCAATACAAATGATACATAACAGTCCTATGAACAGGCACAGAAATGATTGCTCAGGAGATTCGGATAAAAGGTAGAGGGAATAGCTAAACCATCTTCATAGCAGGAGAGATGATAAGTACAAAGGTTTCTGAGAAGTACTGTGAAGGCAGCCTGGAGCGGGACAGCCCTACCACAGTCCTGTGCTCCTCCTCTGCTACCCATTCATTCCTGACTCCTTCTCGCATCTGCTTCCTCCTCCTCCTCCTCCCATCCCAACAACACTGAGCCCTTCCTCTGTTCCCACCTACCCAACCCCATCAGCCCCTCTCTACTCTCCTGCTCCCCATCCTGGGGCTCTTCCCCCCAGTAACCCCTCTTTCCCTCCTCCCCTATCCTGGGGCTCTTCTCCCCCACCACCCCTCTCTGTCCTCCCCCCATCAGCCCCTCTCTGCATCCACCCCCCGCCCATCTGGGGCTCTTCCCCCTGTCAGCCCCTCTCTACCCTCCCCCCATCCTGGGGCTCTTGCCCCCTAAGTCAGCCCCTCTCTGCATCCACATCCTGGGGCTCTTCCCCCCCATCAGCCCCTCTCTACCCTCCCCCAAGTCAGCCCCTCTCTGCATCCACCCCCCCAATCCTTGGGCTCTTCACCCCCCCCCATTCTGGAGCTCTTCCCCACAGTCACCCCTCTCTACCCTCCCCCCATCCTGGGGTTCTTCCCCCCCCCCAAGTCAGCCCTTCTTTGCATCCACATCCTGGGGCTCTTCCCCCAAGTCAGCCCCTCTCTGCATCCACCCCCCCCCATCCTGGGACTCTCCACCCCCCATCCTGGGGCTCTTCCCCACAGTCGCCCCTCTCTACCCTCCCCCCAGCCTGAAGCTCTGCTCCTCATAGCACCCTGTGCCCTCCGCCCCGCTCCGCACCCGGCGGGTAATATCGCAGCAGGAGTCGCTTCAGCTTCATCGTCTTCCCGCACGCCGAAGCCCAAGCGCCGGCTTCGTTACCACAGAAACCAGCCAAACAGAATCACCCGCAGTGCGCAGGCGCGGCGGGGTGGCGAGTGCTTTGGGGACCAGACTAGGGCGGCACCTCCCAGCCCCGATCCGCGCCAGGGGACGTTAAAGTGCGGTTGTGCCCGGGACGCTGGGCTGCGCGCGGGGCACGCACACATCGGGGAGGGGGCGGGGCCTGGGGAGCAGCGGGGTGAGGGCCGCGCTCTGCCCCACAGGAGCGCCGGGGGCGGGGCTCCAGCCCCAGCCGCCCTTACGGTGCTTACGCCCTCAGGCGGCAGCTGATCCCTGCCTCCCCATCGCACCGTGTCACCTCCCAGGCCGAGCCCGGAGTTGTCCTCCAGCCCGAGGAGCTGCTCAGCCGCCCCGCGTCACCCCGGACTCCCCGCAGCTTTTCCTCCTAGGACACAAACGGTCCCAACGCGCCGCCCCGCCGCCAGCGCCATGGCTCCTGTAGCGTTAATGCTCCGGGGTTTTAGGCAGACCTTTAAGGGCATTTTCTGCCCAGCTTTTAGTCTGGCTTTCTGCACCAAGACATTTGGGCACAAAAAATACTAAGGACAATAAAGCGGCCTGCTAAATTGAAAGCTCAGACAGGATGCCTCGTCCAGGTACGAAAGTTACTGGGAAGGCTGATTGTAGAGGATCCTGCTCTTTCTTTGTCCCTAACGCAAAAAAAAAAAAAAAAAAAAAGCATATTACAGGTAAGAAAAACAAACGAATAAAAAAGCATAATAGAAATTAGTGTGCCAGATTTTGTCATCTTTCATACCCATGCACCTAACGGACTTCAGTGATGTCACTTGGGTAACCAAGGATAAGATTGGGCCCTGTATGTTTATACCATTGCTTCAAGGGTGAAAACATATTTAAAACTAATTTAAGGACAGAAGAGAATAACAGTGTAGAAAATAAAGATGAACTGATCATTTTAAAAGGATGCAGGACATTGTATTAATTAATTTCCCAGTTTTATTTTGTAGTTGGCAATGTAACAAAGTAAACCTGCACAGAAGAGAGAAAATTACAGTTGCTTAAACCAGATACATTAGATAAGAACATAACATAATGACTATACTGGGTCAGACCAAAGGTCCATCTAACCCAGTATCCTGTCTTCCGACAGTGGTCAATGCCAGCTGCCACAGAGGGAATTAACAGAGCAGGTAATCAGAAAGTGATCCATCCCATCGCCTATTCCCAGCTTCTGGCAAACAGCCTAGGGACACCATCCCTGTCCATCCTGGCTAGCCATTGATGGACCTATCCTCCATGAACTTACCCAGTTCTTTTTTGAACCCTGTTATAGTCTTGGCCTTCACAACATCCTCTGGCAAGGAGTTCCACAGGTTGACACTGTTGTGTGAAATAATACTTCCTTTTGTTTGTTTTAAATCTGCTGCCTATTAATTTCATTTGGTGACCCCCTAGTTCTTGTGTTATGAGAAGGAGTAAATAACATTGCCTCATTACTTTCTCCACACCACTCATGATCATATAAACCTGTATCATATCCCCCTTTAGTTGTCTCTTATTCAAGCTGAAAAAGCCCAGTCTTATTAATCTCTCCTCACATGGCAGCTGTTCCATACCCTGAATCATGATGAGTACAGAGTGAGTGATACTTACACTATTCCATCACCCGGATGGAGGGACAACAATGAATTTAAAAAGGAAGAGAAAAAGGAACTTAGGCTCACACCAGAACTAGGGTCCAGTCCCACACAGCTCATTCACTCACACAAGCATTGATTAAAGACAATTGGACTGTTCCGATAGTGACTGCTGGATTGGGCCGTGATGATGAAGAATTAGATACTTTTATCACTTTTCAAACCAAGCTACTTGCAAACCAAGAAGCTACTAAATGCCTAAAGAAAATTCCAGTAATTTAAGAAACCAAGTAAAGCTCAAAAGTCAAAACCCTGGTCAGAGACAGAAGAGGAAGACTTTAAAATATATAGTATGAACAGAGATAATCAGCAAGGAATCATGAAAGGATGATGATTTGTAGTAAATATGGTAAAAGTGTTATGTAGAAATAACTCAGAGCATCAACAGGGGGAAGCAGTGGACATGTTTTGCTTTAAAAAAAATATTTCATAGCACATGAAAGGCCAATCTAATATGTCAGCATAAGTATAGTATAGGTCAGAGTTCAATAACCCATGAATTTTTCAAAACATCCTTACAGCTCCCTGCAGTTTATCCTTTTAAGACAGTCCTTTGGTGTATGAAAGTTAGGAAATATGATACAATAGCAAATTCCAGGTTTACGTGAGTGCCTGGGGTTTCTTTGCTTTTTGTTTGGATTTGTTTGTTTTTAATATTTTCCATTGTCTTATTTGTATTTAGAAAGCCATTTATTGTGGGGTGAATAAGAAGATAATTTCAATAAAAACAATAATTTTAGATTTATCGGAAGCAGAGTCTCCTTTCAATTAACTCTTGCCACATAACTGTATACAGTGAACTTTCTTTGAACAGCCTCTATGTCCCCCTAGGTTCTCAACATCCTTTTCTATTTACTTATCAGTTGCATTCTATCCAAGTTTGCATTTTTACATTTAAATGTTTTTGCTATCCTTTCAATAGAAATGTTGGTTCAATATTAAGTATAAGCAACACTGTCTCCCAGATTAACTCCTCCCACTCTGCTCTCTCCAAGACACCCACTTATATATCCTTATTGATACCTACAGTATTTGTTAACACTGAGGATCTGATTCTTCTCCTCCAATGGTGTAAGTCAGGAGTACTTGGAACTCCATTGAAATCACATAATGCAAACATCTCGGGCCTTTTTTGAATCATCCTCATTCTGTTGTCACCTCATTACTGTGTTATTCTTGAGAAATATGCTTGTTTCAAGATGCTGTGTGTCATATCACCTCAGTCTGCCTCACCTCAGTCCCTGGAAAAATCATGGAGCAGGTCCTCAAGGAATCAATTCTGAAGCACTTAGAGGAGAGGAAAGTGATCAGGAACAGTCAGCATGGATTCACCAAGGGCAAGTCATGCCTGACTAATCTAATTGCCTTCTATGACGAGATAACTGGCTCTGTGGATGAGGGGAAAGCAGTGGATGTGTTGTTCCTTGACTTTAGCAAAGCTTTTGACACGGTCTCCCACAGTATTCTTGCCAGCAGGTTAAAGAAGTATGGGCTGGATGAATGGACTATAAGGTGGATAGAAAGTTGGCTAGATTGTCGGGCTCAACCGGTAGTGATCAATGGCTCCATGTCTAGTTGGCAGCCAGTATCAAGTGGAGTGCCCCAAGGGTCGGTCCTTGGGCCGGTTTTGTTCAATATCTTCATAAATGATCTGGAGGATGGTGTGGATTGCACCCTCAGCAAGTTTGCAGATGACACTAAACTGGGAGGAGAGGTAGATACGCTGGAGGGTAGGGATAGGATACAGAGGGCCCTAGATAAATTAGAGGATTGGGCCAAAAGAAATCTGATGAGGTTCAACAAGGACAAGTGCAGAGTCCTGCACTTAGGACGGAAGAATCCCATGCACCGCTACAGACGAGGGACCGAATGGCTCAGCAGCAGTTCTGCAGAAAAGGACCTCGGGGTTACAGTGGACGAGAAGCTGGATATGAGTCAACAGTGTGCCCTTGTTGCCAAGAAGGCCAATGGCATTTTGGGATGTATAAGTAGGGGCATTGCCAGCAGATCAAGGGACATGATCGTTCCCCTCTATTCAACATTAGTGAGGACTCATCTGGAGTACTGTGTCCAGTTTTGGGCCCCACACTACAAGAAGGATGTGGAAAAATTGGAAAGAGTCCAGCGGAGGGCAACAAAAATGATTAGGGGACTGGAACACATGAGTTATGAGGAGAGGCTGAGGGAACTGGGATTGTTTAGTCTGTGGAAGAAAAGAATGAGGGGGGATTTGATAGCTGCTTTCAACTACCTGAAAGGGGGTTCCAAAGAGGATGGATCTAGACTGTTCTCCGTGGTAGCAGAACGAGGAGTAATGGTCTCAAGTTGCAGTGGGGGAGGTTTAGGTTGGATATTAGGAAAAACTTTTTCACAAGGAGGGTGGTGAAACACTGGAATGCGTTACTTAGGGAGGTGGTGGAATCTCCTTCCTTAGTTATTTTTAAGGTTAGGCTTGACAAAGCCCTGGCTGGGATGATTTAGTTGGGGATTGGTCCTGTTTTGAGCAGGGGGTTGGACTAGATAACCTTCTGAGGTCCCTTCCAATCCTGATATTCTATGATTCTATGATATGTCTATGCAAAAGTTAGCAGAGGATTCAGTGCCATTGGTATTACAATCTTAAATCTTAGTCAGAATTGAGGGAGATTAGCTAGATGGGCTAGTTGATATGTCGCATCAGGGGCTAGATTGGCCTGAGAAAAACAACAAACAAAACAAACTTTAGTAACTAGAAGAACCCTAACTAAGCAGCAACATCTTCACTGCTACTCCACAGGCTGGATCTACCCAGCACACAGCTCAGCTAGCTGAAGTTTGTGTTGGGGGCAGTACTGTATGCATATAGCATCACAGAAATGCAGCCGCCTGTGGGGTGGAGGCAGGGGTGCAAGTAACATTCAACACTTACCGGTACAGGGGCCGGCGTTGGGCCCCTTTAAGGGGCGGGGCCTCGGGCAGAAGGGGCAGGGCTGGGGGTCTGCATCCCCCAGCCAGCCCATCTGTGCTGCCTGACCCGTGCCACCTTGGGCTCCAGTGGCAATTTAAAGGACCCGGGGCTCCGGCTGCCACTACCGCAGCAGTGGTGGCTGGAGACCTGGGCCCTTCATAAATCGCTGGTCCCAGGGCAACTGCTCCTTCCCCATCCCCCGTCAACGGCCTGGGGGGGGGGCAAAAGGGGGCAACGATGTTAAAGTGCCGGGGCAGTGCTCTAAGGACCCTGCTTAAAGCGCTGCCGTGGCAGCACTTTAACATCGCTGCCCCTTTTGCGCCCCCCCACCCCGTCCCCGGTAGGGCCGCCAACAGGGGTGCAAAAGGGGCAGCGATGTTAAAGTGCTGCTGTGGCAGCGCTTTAATGTCAGCTGTGTACGGGCCGGTACTGGCAGCCACTTTTTACTGACACACCGTACCGGCCCATACCAGCTTATTTGCACCCCTGGGTGGAGGGCAATTGCTAACTAATGCACAATATTAGGAGAAGAAATTTTAGCTAGAAACACTTGGCAAACTCAGTGCCATGGGGTTTTTAGTGTCTGCAGAGAGCCTCTTGGTATATAAAGCCAGTTTCAAAAGACCCACATACATTGCACGGAATTTAAAATACCTACACTGGAAGGAAGTATGCACTGCTGAGACAACCTTGAACTAGTTTTAATCTATGGATGAGGCGATCAATTGTTATGCAGAGAGATCAAAAGTATTGACATTATCAGCATGCTAGATTAACTTCTTGTGCATGGCTTTTGCACTTTAGCCTGTGTTAGCAGTGCTTCAGGAAAGGCAAAAAGCTTGATAAGCCTTGTCACCTGTCAGTATTTAAAAACTTTTGAAAGGCTGCAATAAACACATCTAGAGCACTGGGAACAAACTGAATTTGACTGTATGAGGGGGAAATAATACAACTACAATGAGCAATACCCCCCGAGGCCCAGAACCTCTTTAACTCTCTGCCAGTTCAGTTCACATTACAAAAACAATCTCTCTGTACTTAAGCCAGGGTGTCACTCTAAGGGGAAAGAAGAAAGTGTTTCTTACTCAAACAAAACCTTGCTTGTAGAGAAGGGTGGTTTTTAGGCTTCCTGATTTAAACTTGTATCATGACCCACTTGTTCTCAAGTAGGTCACTCTGTGGTATTCTGAACTAAATCATGAAATCCCTTGGGTAAATTGAGCAAGGGGAAGATTTAAAAAAGCCACTTCCTATTTCTGCTGTGTTAGTCATGGGCATAATGAGCTTTTTCCAGGGCGGGGGGTTAGTAGCCTGAGTGGAAGAACATAATGGGCCATCCCCTTCCTTCTTTATCTGTATGTTGTCCCCTCCCATATGAATTCAGAAAGATTGCATAATGACACTTCCGTATTTCTGCCCGGTTAACTAAAATGGCCAGAGGGGGTTTTGTCCAAGGAAATGTATAGTGCTGTTTGTTTGGGAATGGAATTCCCCACTTCCAGTGCCCTCTAAACGCACACACACAAACACTTCCCTTGTGCCCCATCCAGAGATTCAGGAAGTATTCTTAGTCTGTTCACATTTCAGCTATGTTAATCATGGCTATAACCTGTATAATTAACAGTTGTATTTCTGTATAATGCACCTTACAATTTCTAGGCATCTGCTGTCTGCATAGGTAGTTGCTATTATGTGCATCAGAATAGATAGCATGTTAAACAGGAGACAAACTGTGCTCCATTCTGGACACTCAACTTCTGTTGTTTATGTGCTGTTGTTTCTTCTAATCTAAAATAAGTCAGTCTAAAAATATGTTCGCTCTTTGTGTACAAAAAACATAACCAACTTTTTCTGTGTGTGTAAACGCATCCATGTGTGGTACAATTAGCATGCACTAGAGCTAGTCCTCTCAAAAGAACGTCATGCTATCCCCTTCTGCGCTTCCCACTTCCTCCAGTCCTGGACACTTGTTCACCCTTCTCCACCCAGTCAGACTAGTTCAACAAATTCCTAGTTCCCGCCCTCTTTGCTTGGTTTCTCAGGCAGCTTCCCTTTCTAGATGCTTTTGTATAGGGAAGCTTCCTCCCTCTCTTAATCCCACCTGGCTGCTAAGCAGAGGGGCAAGGAGCAGAGAAGGCTTTGTGTCACCAATAAGATACACAACTTACCTCCTCCTATGACAATTTATAGCTTCCTTCCTTGTTCCTTCTATCGTCCAAATCAGAAAGGAATGGACGCTCCTGCTCAAGGGGAGCTCTGTGCTACGCACTCAGGATATCAAGGCTGGCACACTAGGCCCGGCTCCAGAGTGTCTGCTCAGGCATTCCATGGTTGGAGCCTGTGCAGGCCCACGACAGGGAAGATGATGGTCGATGAGCAATCCTGAGGCACTTTCTAAATAAGGAAAAGAGATGGTTGTTACACACACTGGGTATTTTGCCTACGTATGCATTGGCAGTATGAGAACTGCAGACCCCTTGTGGGAGGCACCAGAGCTAACTAATTCATGAAAGGCCAAAAAAGTTTCAACAAAATAGTTTTCTGTCAGAAAATGCAGTTTCATTAAAATCAAAATGGAAATGTGTCAATTGCGATTAAATTTTCAATAGTCAAAACTATTTGTTTTTACTTTTTCCTATCATTTTGATAAATTTCATTGAGACTTTTATAGTATATTAAAATATTAATTGTAATAGATTATACTAATCTATTTTTGTATAATTTTATAGTTTTTACATTATAAAAACAAAACATTCCAACCTTATCAAACCAAACAATTCAAATATTATTAAACACAAAATATTGTAATGTCTCAATCAAAGTTATTCAGAATTTCTGTCCTGTGAGAAATTATGAAATTTTGACTTTTTGTTCTGTTTGGGAATTAAATCAATGTCAGAATTTCCCATAGAACAGAAATTGTTTTCTGACCAGCTCTAGTGTATTCATACTTTGGCTAAATCTGTTACAGCCATAGTGTAGCATGGCAAAGCAGGCATTTCTGGAGCTATGCATGACCATTTTGATATCTATTTCTGACATCCTGGTCTATCAAAAAGATTCCTTCTGCAGCCAGTAACTGCCATGTTTGAGTGAGTAGTGAAGTTTACCAAGCTAATGTCTTCTGCTCTCCTGATACAGGGCTGTGTCTTTTTATATCTTTCAGGCTCCCATTTCCCCACTTGGTAGGTGATTTCATTAGACTTGTCCCAAGCCTACTGTGTTGCAAAGATATCGTTTCTGGCTAGACATTGACACATATATCTACTTTCACTTGAAAGGTTATTGTATGCATACTCGATGAACAATTTATCTACCGTTTCCAACAGCAGACTTGGGCACAGTTCACAGCTACTCATTTCAGAGGAAACCTGATAACCATAGGAATTAGCCACATTTTTACTTATCTCTACCATCCAAAAGGGAATGAGGAGATAGACTTTGAAATAAGGTCAGATTGTGCACAATACCCAAGGACTTTCTTGTCCTATGGCTTTAGGACAGGCATTACTCCACTGTGGAAGAGATTATTATTTGTATTACATGCGTGCCTAAAAGCCCAAGGTAGCATCAGAGGATTCCAGGAGCTGGGGCTTTAAGAAACATACCAAATATTGAGGGACACAATACAATCATAAGAGTTGGCAACACTGACTTATCAGTCAAAGAAGCCATATGAACAGCCCACTGGGGGCTCTGAGGTGACCTGCACAGTCCCAAGGGCAATAACGTTTTGTATTGTTCTTCCACATAGGAAAAGAAAGGATGGGCTCCTTACTGTACTAGTAACTTAGATTATAGAGGAAGCATGAACATGCTTAGTGGGGAACTAGTGGCAGCACCACAGGAAGTCCTCTTGCACTTCTGCATCTGACAGTTAGCCTTTAGCTTGATTAACAGCCCCAGGAATAGAAGTCTTCTATCCACAGAACAGGTACAACACACCTTCTGGGACCACCTCTTGTGATGGGTAGGTAACTATTTCCATGGCTAGTCACACCTTAGCCTCTCGGCTGATAGTGCATGTAAAGATCTGCTGTGCTTCCCATTCCTGAACTTTTGTGGCACAAACCAAATATGATAACAGATAAACTCCCTCTGTTTAACTGAGGCACAACTGTGCCCAGAACAATTTATTATGTGGAACAAATATACAGTAGACATCAGTTCTTCTGGAAGATTCCCCCCCACCCCCACCCATAATGCCCACTGCCTTCATGAGGCAAATAGAGTGGGTAAGAGGAGGAGGAGCCATTGTTTTTAATTTACAGTTATGGATGCACAGCAATGAGCAATATAATTCCAGGAGCATAGGAACAGTGATCTGGATATTCATGAACAAAATATGTTTTATTTCAGGAATATGAATTCATATCAGCAACTTTTGGGGAGGGGTTGCTAATGCAATGTTTTATTATCACATTCATGATCACCATGGTTTCCTTCTCAAACCTTTGCATTTTAATCATACAATACCTACTCCTGAGGGCATTCTGCACAAAAAAATTAAAAATTCTGCACACAATATTTTAAAATTCTACAAATTCTGCAAATTTTATTTGTCAAATAAATGTGGAGGCTCCAGCATGACAGTGGGGAGCACAGGCCACTAGCTGCACAGAGGTGGGAGATCACTGTGCAGCTCCCCCCAGAGACACAGACTCAGCAGTGAGGCTGCACCCAACCCTGACACAGCACAAGGACCAGTGCCCTGCCCCTCCATGTCAAGTGCACCAGGTGTGGGCAGGCAGGCAGGCTCAGCAAGGCAGGATCCAAGTATAGAGGGGCTTAGTATGGGAGGATCCAGCTGTGGGTCAAGAGGGTTCTGTGTGGGGCAATCTGGGTGCGGGCGGCTCAGTGGGGGATCTGGATGCACAGGGGCTTATTGGGGGGTTCTGGGTGCAACAGTAATGGGACTCTGCAGGGGGGTCAAGGTGAAGGTAGTTGGGGCTTAGCGGGGGGGGAACTAGGTGTGGAGGATATAGAGCTCAGCAGGAGGATCTGGATGTGGGGGGCTCAGTTGCAGGTCCAGATTCTGGGGGGGGGGAACCAGGTGCAGCTGGTTGGGGCTCAGTGGAGTGGGGATCTGGGTGTGGGTGGATCATCACGGTGGTCCAAGTGCAGACCAGAAGGAGTGGGGCTCATCATGGGGGGTTCTGAGTGCAGTGGGGGGTTCTGAGTGCAGGGGGTGAGGCTTGGTGAGAGGGTCTGGGTATGAGGGGGTCTGGATGCACAGGGGTTGGTTGGATGCGGGAGCAGCTCCCCGTACAGTGATCCCTCCCCCTGCAGCTGAGGAGCGATGGGTGCAGAAAGCAGGAGTGGGAGAGTTTTCAAAGCTTCCTGCAGCCTGGGGGGTGGGTCTGACTCAGTCCCATATGCCATGCAGGGAAAGAGGAAGTCCCATCTTCCCTACCCCAGCCGGATCTAGCAGCTGAGCCCGGTGCAGGGTATGAGCCAATAGCCGGGTCTTCCCCAGTCCTGCCCCCTGCCCCACAGTGATTTCCGTCTCTGCTGGCTGCCCTGGGCACCCAAAACATACTGGCGGGGAGGGTCGCATGACTGCTTTTGTGGCTTCCCTTTGTTTCCCAGTCAGAAAGTCATTTTTCTGTGGGGAAGCAAAGAAAATCTGCAGGGGACATAAATTCTGTGCATGCGCAGTGGCGCAGAATTTCCCGCAGAGTAAATACTTAAGTTTTATCCATTGTCTTTATATTAAACATTCACTTTAGCCTATGTTATTTTTCAACCACACTAGAAATTAAGGGAAACTCTTTCAGACAAAAAAATGAAATGAACAGAATACCCTGTTTTATTTATGCTAATGTGCATGAATACACTGTACACTAAAGCGAGTAGGGCACACAGTACCCAATACATGTGTATCATATTCTATTTTACACAGTAATCAAACATGATTCTATGATTCTATGTAATATATATGGTAGCAAAGAAAGAGAAACTTTTACACAGTGCTTAAGTCAAGCAAACAAGTGATGCAATATGAATCAACTTCAGTCGTTCAATGGTTCCAAAGAAGCAAGCAATAGGTAGATAGCAAGCACACAACAGTGTACAATGAGATGATTCTAACCTAGGTTAGGTTCTGCAGCCCACCTCTCTGTCTAGTTCCATTTCAGAAACTGTCTTACATTGACATCTTCTTGAGCTTTTTGCTGTAAAAATATAGAGAAAAAGCATGGATAAGCTTCAGGTTCTACTTTAGTCAGAGGGCCAAATGCATTGCTGGTGTAAACAGGTTCAGTTCCACAGCACTCACTAGTGTTGCATGAATTTACATCAGCAACTAATTTAGCTAAAGATTTGAAATTTGCATTTCTCTTCTCCATTCCAGTATTTGCAATTTATGGCATTTATCCTATCTGGGGTGAGGGGCAAATGGAACACCTGTCTCCATCCTGA
This sequence comes from Caretta caretta, assembly GCF_965140235.1. Taxonomy (NCBI): domain Eukaryota; kingdom Metazoa; phylum Chordata; order Testudines; family Cheloniidae; genus Caretta; species Caretta caretta. The sequence goes on from NC_134214.1 coordinate 34,642,110, forward strand.
CCCTATCTGTCCTAAAACAAATGTGCTCCCAACACCCGCTTCTCCTCTGCACAAGAAAAGCAAGAAGCGAAAGACACGTTTTCAAAATGTGCCCAGCCATGCTTGTACACCCCGTCCCCTGTAAGAGCTTAGATCTGCCACTCTGAGTGGATACTTAGTCACACTCAGTTTTGGCCAGGCTAATAGATTTGAAAGTATTCCTACCTCAGCCAAAGAAGACGCTTCTTCACCCAATTGTCTTCTGGATTTGCACATGCTTTCAACCCACTCTTTGTGTGGAAACTGGAAGGAAAGGTAGAGGGAATAATGACAATAAGGTTCTGCTACTGAGCCATAAAGAGCTGCATTCAACCGAACACTAATTCAATAGAACAAAATGCATGATATGGGTGCTCCACTCAAAAGTAAAGGCAGAAGAGTTGAGTTTAACTGTGAAAGGACAATTTAGATAATGATCACTATTTCACAGAAACTCATTTTCCAGTAATATGAAGTATGTCTTATATTGCCAACGTGCAGGACCTTTGCCACTGTCTGTACCTTTACCTAGCATTTCAAAACACTTGGGACTTAAATGTACAGCATACAGATACTGTGTGAGAATGTGAGTCAAGCACTTTCCTAATAATTTATGCCCTATAGGTATAAAAGTTCTTTCTACTTTAAATTAATTTTATAGGATTAGATTTCATAGATCCAAATAAGGAAATACAGTTTATTTATGATTAAAGCCATTTCCCCTTTAGTCTAGGTTCAAAGGCCAAGTCTTCTGACATAAGTACAGATAGTGGTCTATTGCAACTAAATCTCTTTCAGCTGGTAACTTACACGATAGCACCGATGTCACAGATTTCATTTGATAACTGTTCCGTGTAGCCATTGATGGCCCGACGAGGCAGTTCAGTTCTCATGTAGGAGAGGCAGCAGTCTTGGTTGCTTTGGGCTGGAATGGGGAAAAATGCATTAAAAATGAGTGGAATAGAATTAATTTTCATCCTGTAGGTGGGACAAAGACCTCAAATTAAGGATGTGTCATAATCCCCTTAGTGGAGGCTAAGCCAGATCTGTAGCGATAGGAAAGCTCATCATTAAAAAAAAAAAAAAGATTTAAAAGTAAAAATAGCAGCAAGTAAACCCCCAATGGTCAGAACTGACACCTCATCTGGCATTGTCAGCTGTGGTGACTAAGATTAATTATGCACAGAGACTGAGCTACAGTACCTAAGAGGGGATACACAGAATAGGTTGAGTATGGCTTTCATACTTCATACTTTCACAACCACCTTTCATACTATATCTGTTCTCTGGCACTTTTCATTACAAAATAAAATTAAAGAAAGAAGGAGGGAGGGGAGAGCCCTGCACAATAGTGTAATGCCCTAGGAGACCTGCTGCTACCCTCACAGCTCAAATTACTCAACATAATTATCATACTCTCTACCAACTTTTCTGCCTCTAGACACATGGCTCCAAAAGCAAACATTACTCACCCTCAGAAGTGCAGAAGAGGCACAGCAGCCCCACCAAAGAAGCCATGATAAAGCTCATGCTGCCAAAGCCTGTCATTTTCAGCTCAACAGTTGAGTTTACTTAAAGCTTCACTTAAGGTATATCAGAAAATCAGCTGCTCTGAACTGATTGCTTTGGCCATGGACAACCTGCTTATATAATCTGCTCATGACCTCAGGAAATTCCTACAAGTGTGTGTTCCACTCCCCTTTCAGAGGGTATTTCCTTCCACCGTTCCTTTAGGCTGGTTAACCTGCTTCATGACGTCCTAGGCATCAACTCTCTGGGGACTTTTTTCTCCAATCAGGATGGAAAACAAATTCAGCCGAGAAGGAAATAAAAAACCCTGTTAGTTCATGGTTATTTGGGTGAAGCACTTGAGCACTTGTGGGTGTGGGACCGTGAGCGACAGCAGACGAGACAGAGAGCCCACACTGAAATGAGCTAGTGCTCCGTTTGCTAAATTTTCACAAACCTCTACTCAGCTCATGTCACCACTGCTTTGAATGCCTTTCCCTGGACTCCTCTTCCTCAGAAAGCTCTCGCATCGTGCTCTCCCCACCAAGGCCCTGTGCAAATCTCCCCCACCAACATTGCTCCTCTTATTTCTCCTCTTCTCCCTCTGGCTGCCCATCCTTTCTCCCAAGCCTTCTTTCTAATTGCCCCACCTCCATGCTGGCCTCTGTGCCTTCATCCAGGTCACTCCTTATATTTGAAACTCTGTTCTCAAGCACCAAATATTCTCCCCCTCTTCATTTAAATACTCTCAAAATATACTTCTCACATGAGCCCTCCCCAGACACATCTGTGTCACTTTGTTCTGGGTCCCTTCCTTGTATCTAAGCTGCTTGGGCCAGAAACTGTGTCTTCCTCTAAAGCTTCAGGTATCACTGTTGGCATGTTCTCCTTTTTGTCTTACCCCCACATTAGCAAGGGTTGAAATTCTGCAGGGAGTGTCCATCTTAACAGACCTCTGAGGGTAAATGTGGCTAGTTAGGGTACAACCTGAAACAGAGGGAGGTGGGATTATAACCCACTGGGAGCTTTTAGCTCCAATGGAAAAAAACAGCCCTAAAACCAGTTTCAGCAACTCCTTGAGGATTACCCCCACATAGAGCTGCCAATCTCCAGCTACTTGGACCGTAGGCAGCCAGCATAAATCAAAGCAACCCAACTTTACTTTATTCCAGAGATGGGGCCAGGATGATGACCACCACAATGGCCACCCATTGGACTCCTTCCTCACCGCCACCAAGCAGCATTTGGCTGCAGCTGAGGTGCCTAAAGTTATGCACCTAACTCCATATGTAGGCAACTAAATGGTTTATTTTCTTAGAGGTGCTCAGCACACACAGCTTCTGTTGCTTATTATTTGTACAGCTACCATAGTATTCAAAGACCCCGGTCAACAGTGAGGTCCCATTGTACTAAAAGGTGCTGTACACACACACAGGAAGATGCTGTCCCTGTCCTGAAACCAATGTAAAATAACTCACTCCTCATGATTCCTGAACCAGAGTTACCAAAATTACATTTAACTCCTACATTGGGATGGCCTCCAAAATGCTATTTAATGCAGCCTCTCTCTGCCTCTCAATTCTCCATCGGGGAGGAGATGAGAGAGAGAACAAAACTACCCATGACAGATGTTAGTTACAATGTTTAATACGCAAAAAGAAAAGGAGTACTTGTGGCACCTTAGAGACTAACCAATTTATTTGAGCATGAGCTTTCGTGAGCTACAGCTCACTTCATCGGATGCATACCGTGGAAACTACAGCAGACTTTATATATACACAGAGAATATGAAACAATACCTCCTCCCACCCCACTGTCCTGCTGGTAATTTATATGAAACAATACCTCCTCCCACCCCACTGTCCTGCTGGGAGGAGGTATTGTTTCATATTCTCTGTGTATATATAAAGTCTGCTGTAGTTTCCACGGTATGCATCCGATGAAGTGAGCTGTAGCTCACGAAAGCTCATGCTCAAATAAATTGGTTAGTCTCTAAGGTGCCACAAGTACTCCTTTTCTTTTTGCGAATACAGACTAACACGGCTGTTACTCTGAAACCAATGTTTAATACACTACTCTAGTGATGAGGGCACTATAAGAACCTCTATAGACTAAAATAAATAATAAAATCATCATGAGGATGTTCACTAAAAGCAGTAATAGCCCTTGTCTCATTGGTACCTTGCTGTGAAGGGAAAACCAAGGATCTCAGTTCCCTTTCTTGTATCCCATCTCCTTTAGAATCACAGACAATAAATTTTGGGGGTAAAAATGTACCCAGCCTATACTTGGGAGCCATTTAAAAACAGAGTAAAAGAAAACAGTAACAAGTACGTACAGTGACATATTTGGATTTCAGTAGAACTTTGAACATAGAACCCCATAAAATTATAGCTGAAAATGTCATTCAAATAGGCTTGGATAAAGCCATTGTAATGGGAACTGAAATCTGGGTAAAGAGCCTTAAACAAAGGGCAATGATCAATAACAGACTTGGAGGAGAAGTGTCAAACTGCCACCAGCTGCTTGTGGTGGTTTAAATAAAGCAGTGGTTCTCAAACTTTTTTATTGGTGACCCCTTTCACATAGCAAGCCTCTGAGTGTGACCCCCGCCCCCTTATAAATTAAAAACACTTTTATATATTTAACACCATTATAAATGCTGGAGGCAAAGCGGGGTTGGGGTGGAGGTTGACAGCTCGCGACTCCCCATGTAATAACCTCGTGACCCCCTGAAGGGTCCCAACCCCCAGTTTGAGAACCCCTGAAATAAAGGAATCTCTGAGGTGATATTTCGTCAGAAGACTGAAATTCAGGGAAAGGGAATGTGGTGCTATTTTGGTGGCCAAGAGTGAACAGATGAGGCAGGACTGAGACATAGGATTAGCATTCAGGGGAGGAAGCAGAGGACATAAATAGAGATGTGGAAATGAAATAATGGTTAAATTAACCAAAGGAAACTGTTAGAAAGGAAAAGTCTAGACAGAGAGACTTCAGATAAGACTTAATTAAAAACAGGAACTAGAAATATAATGAAGAAAAAACCAAAGTATCTTTAAGTAAACCAAAAATTCAAAGTCAACAGTGAAGATAGGTTTCTTAACAGTAGTAAGTTAGGACCAGATCATGGTCACAGACTCATTTATAGCCAGAAGGGACCATTGTGATAATCTTTTCTAGTTTCTAAGAAGACTGAAACACAGGAGATCTCTGAATAAAGCAGGCCAAACAATTCACCCAGCAACTCCTGCAACTCGCCCCAGTAACTTGTGATCCCACTGAGTTCAATGGGAATTTGCTACTGATATCAACAGGGTTTGCCCCTGAAAGCAAAGAGTTTCCACACCTTGGGAAGAATTATCCCACCACCACTGAAGTTTCAACTGAGGCTCCTGTCAAGGACTGTTACAGTCCTACAGGCTTTGTCTACATAACCATTCTTACTCAGCCTTTTAACAAGTTAGCGGCATGATGGGCTCTAACTAATGGCAACTATATTTTAATTATTCTGACTCTGCTCAGTGCCCAAGAAAGGTGCTTATAATTATTATATCTCAAAATAAATTAATAAATCATTGAACATGGCTTGTGTCAACATATAACAGGCTTAATACTCATTTAGTAACTGGTGCCCTTGCCCAAGCCCTAGAATGGTACATGGGTCTTGTCCTGTAAGCAGTTTATAGCACAGGGCCCGATAACCCACTGCAGCACAGCAAACCTGTGGAGTGAGCTAAACGAGAGGAAATATCTGCAAAGTGCTCTTTACAGGGACTGCTTCCTGGTCAATCCACTGAGGAATAGGTCTTGCCACCCACCCCTAACCAGCAAACAAGCCATGAGACTGTCCTGTGAAGATATGTGCACTGCTTTTTTTAAAACTATAGCAGAAAGCCAGGCAGGAGGGAGCAGGCAGAGGCCAGTAGGACTGCTCCTGTGCATAAAGTTACACATGTGCTTATGTCTTTGGTGGATTGAAGCCTGGTACCTCCCAGAGAGCCAGCTCTGAAGAGCTGCTGCTTGGACTAAAAAGGCGACTAGTTACATATGCTTTTTGATGTTTGGCTGGTTTGGTTTTCAAAGCCTCCTCAGGGGGCGTGGCAGCATCCCCATTACATTATCAAGAAGCAAAGATCAATGGTAGCCTCCATCCCTGAGGTGTTTTTTTTTCCCTCCTAAATATATTTAGGGACTGGCAGAGGAACTCTCTCAGTTTGACAAAGGCAAGATCAGACCAAGAACAGCTTGTCACGTGGAACTAATATGCAGTAGATAGCTGCTTTTTTTCTGCCGGGGGGAGAGAGGGAGGGTTCATATACACCGTGATGTCTACAACTTTCCTAATGCAAATGTAGAGTGAAACAAAAGAGGCATCCAATGTCATTTACAGATGTAGGACAGATAAAGAATGGTCTGGCCTGGATGTTCTGGAACACAAGGGCTTTTGATATCCATGGTATACAATAAATTGCCAATAAAACAAGTCTCATTTTGGATTTTTAATGTAATTTTTAAAGTTTCCACAGACTCCACTTTCTCTCAAGCACATGTTTTTACAATAGTCCAAAATATTTAATCCATTTTTTCTTGATCACATTACTTAGAATTAAAAGGGAACAGCTTTTGGCACAAAAAATGCCTATGATGTAACAATAAATAGAATAAATTATCTATTTTACTTATGCTAAATAGCACAAATGACATCCAAATGCTCTGAACCCAATAGGGCACATATTTTCTATAATAGTTTAAAACAGTTTTCTTCTTTACACAGTAATCAAATATTGTATATAAGCAAAGAAAAAAGCAACTTTGACAAAATGCTTAAGTCAAGCAAACAAATGATGCAATATGAATCAACTTCAGTAGTTCAGTGGTTCCAAAGAAGTCAGGAATAATGGTCAGTAAGCACACATCGTGTACAAAGAGATGATTCCAACCTAATTTAGGTTCTGCAGCCGCCTCTGTGTCTAGTTCCATTTCAAAAGCCACATTACAGTGACATCTTCTTGAGTTTATGACTATGAAAAACAACAAGAACACATGAATAAGCATTGAGGACCACTTCAGTCATGGTGTGAATTTTGGATTTCTCTTCCCCTGGTACAGCTCTTGCTATCAGTCAATAACAGGGTATCAGGTGGGAGAGGCCAGTATATGAAACTTCTATGCACTAGGAGGGCTTAAAAGTTTTTCAACCAGGTCCAGCAGGAGAAGGGAGGAAGTGAGATTCACACATTTTCAAAAATGTATTCTACATGCTGGTCCCCTCAGTGCCAGCAAGAATATAGCTCTGTTACTGCCAGTGGATACTCAGACACATTCTGTTTTGACCAGGTTAATAGGTTTTAAACTATTCCTACCTCAGCCAAAGAAGATGCCTCTTCACCCAGCGGTCTTCTGGATTTGCACAAGCTTTCATTCCATTCTTTGTATGAAAACTAGAAGGAAAGGTATGGTAAACAATTATAGTAACTTCCTTCTATTAAATCCCTTAGGGCTACAGTGAGCAGAATAGAAACATATTCTATGGCTGCTCCATACAAAGCAGCAGCAGGTTTCATAGAGGAGGCCAATTAGGTGTTCCTTTTCATCCTCACTCATATGGGTACAAGGAGGCATCCAATTAAATTAAAAGGAAATTATTAAAACTGATGAAAATTGATTTCTATGTTTTTAAACATAGTGCACAATTATGTTGAACTTATTGGTACCAGATATTGAGGCAAACAACTTTGCTAAATACAAACAACAATTAGATATTTCTCAGAATTGTGGGAAGAGCTACAATTAAACTAGATGGTATAAAAAATAGGAGGGATCTCAACCCTCATGTTTCAGGATGTAAGAGATCCACTAACTATTTTGAGTTGGGAAGAAACTTTTCCCACAAGAAGAGCATTGCTTAAGTGTCCCTTATGGGATGGGATGGAGGGGAGAGGTGTTAAATGTTCTTTTGAAGCCATTGTTGGAGGCTAAATCAATCTGGATTAAATGGACCACTAGTCTGATCCCATGTGGCATTTCTTAGATTCCTAAACAGGCAGGTTTATATTTATTTTGTACAGGCAACCTGTAAGAATGTGAGTTAATGCTCCCTTCCTAATAGTTAGGTTTTATAATGTACTAACAGTGTTTGTATATTAAGTGAACTTTATAGGACAGTTTTCCTTTTGAAAAAGATAAAGACAGTTTATTTATGGTGATCAAACCATTTCTGCTTTCATCACACAAAAGTCCAAAGGCTAATTCTTGCCTGCCAGTGAAAGTACTGATGGTGTGACTGAATTTCTTCTGATTGGTAACTTACATGATAGCACTGATGTCGCAGACTTCACTGGATAGCTGTTCTGTGTAGCCCTTTATGACTCCTCGAGGCAGCCGTATTGTGGAGTAAGAGAGGCAGCAATCTTGGTTGTTTTGTGCTGAAATGGAGGGGGGGAAGGGAATACTTATTTAGGAATGAGGAAAATAAAATTAGGACAATAATTTAATCCCGCCCAGGATACAACATTGACAAATCCCTGAACATTGAACTCCACTAGAATTGGAAGGAAAGTCCTGACCACCATATAGTTTAATTCTCTGGGAGACCTCCTACCACCCTACAGGCACACCTCAGTTTGCTTGACATGCTCCAGAGCAATATTCTGAGCCAATGAAATCAAATCAGATGAATGAAAAAATCAAAGAACACTCACCTTCAGAAGTGCCAGACAGGTACAACAGCAGCAGCCCCATCAAAGAAGCCAGGATCAAGCTTCTGCTGATAAAGTTGGTCATTTTCAGTTCAGTAAGGTTTTACTATAGTCTACACTTAAAAAGTATCAGAAAACCGGCTGCTCTGATCTGCTGACTTTGGCTTCAGACAACCTGCTTATAATGCCAGCTGGAGACCTCAGGGAATTCACCGTTGGGTGTGTTCCATTTTTCATCATGGGGTTTTCCCCTCAGCAGTTCCATTGTGGCAGCCACTTTTAAAAGTTAACCTGACCCATGCTGTTGTCATAGGCAGTAGACCTCTTTGGGGGTTTTTTCTCTAACTAGGTTAGAAAGAAAATTCAGGCCAAAAAAAAAAAATAAAGGAAATACATAGTTCTGTGGGTGAAGCACATGAGTACTTTGTGGGGGTGAGACTGGGTTGCAAGATGAGGAAAATGAGAAAGTCTGTTGCAGATAGGAGCTGTGTCTTTGTTTGCAGAGTTCTAATTTAATAAACCTAATTTTTGAAAAGGCTAAGAGGGTCTGGCTCTGTTTAGAGTTCTGTTTTGCCTTACAGCACTGCCTTTATCTTCTGCCAGTTTATTGTCTGTCTAAACTGTTCTACCTGCATCAGATTTAGATTGAAAGCAACTTGTGCGTTATGTCTTCATTTATGTCTGGAGCTCAATAAATAATAATTGTGTCCGACAACCTTTCCATATCTAATCACACTATATATTTCAATGGCTCCTGAATATCTACATGGGACAAATAAAACCTGAACAGCATTTGGAGAGTGTCCTACAGAGTGTCTAGGTCAACAATACAAAATAAATCCAATACAGGTGAGTTATTACTGAAAGTTATTACGTTGCCAAATGACATGTTACATTAATTTTGTGGTCTCCATCCATTTCCCAATCACTAGGTGTTCACCTCAGTGGTATCCCACCACAGCTGAAATGTTCAGTAGCAGAGAACACTGTACTGGCATGCAGACTAGACTACAATGTTACCTGAAGAGATGCTCTCTCCAAGTTAAAGGTAAGGGATTTTGGCAGGCACATAGTAACATTCAAGGAAACTTGCATGCTCATCCTGTTCATTCGATACAGTCCTTCCAGTTTCCAGGGCCATCAGTCCACCACCTTCCACGAGCATTAAATTAACATTATTTTTTTTAAATCTGAAAAGCTGCACCCCCTCCAGAATATTTTTTAAATCTTCCATTTTTCTTTTTAAAATGCCTGCTCACTCCTAATGTGAATGCTTTCTCCTTCATTGGGCCAATACTATTACCATCCATAGCAGGAGCAGATCTTAGACTGCATTATGGTAGCTCTGCAATGTGCGTGGAGATCTTCGCGTGTAGCAGTCAGCACAGCGGTATGCCAGGCAAAGGGATCACGACTATGGTGATCTCTGAAACATAAGTGCTTTATGGGGCTCAGTCAACTGCGATGACAATAAAACAGTATTACTGCTCCTGCTGAATAGCGGGAGCAGTATAGCTCCCTCCATGAATACCTCCCTCCATGGGATGTTATATCAGAGTGACAGACAATCAGCACTAACCAACACTATGATGCAGTTTTACTAAAACTGCAACTTGGGCACTGCACTTGAGAGGATATAAATCCAGCTAGTAACACTGACCAAATCTTTAGGCAGATTGGATTGTTTAACATAAGAACAGCCATACCAGGTCAGACCAATGGTCCAACTAGCCCAGTATCCTGTCTTCCAACAGTGGCTTCGGAGGGAATGAACAGAACAGGCAATCGAGTAATCCATACCCTGTCATCCACTCCCAGCTTATGGCAATCAGAGGCTAGGGACACCCAGAGCATGAGGTTGCATCCCTGACCACCTGGCTAATAACCATGAAGGGACCTAAATATGCCACCTATCTGTGAACCACCAAACAATCCTGTATTCAAGATTAGGATAATCGCAGGTATTGACAAAGAGCATGTATGTGCAACAAAGTTTGCTGGGTTTCATACAGAAGTGAAAGTAAGCCAGTACGCCCCAGTATGGCGTACTGGCAAGAGCCGGTGCACCGTACCGGGACCAGCTTTCCCAGATGGCAATTTAAAGCCCTAGGGTAGCGGTGGCGGGGCTCCGGAGGGGATTTAAAGGGCCAGGATGGTAGCGGCGGCTGGAGCCCTGGGGCCCTTTAAATCCCCAACGGAGCCTGGCCGCTGCTACCCCAGGGCCCGGGCAGCAGGGCTCAGGCAGGGATTTAAAGGGCTCAGGGCTCCGGCAGCCGCTACCATAGCAGAGCCCCAGGCCCTTTAAAGCTCTGCCAGAGCCCAGAGCTCCAGGGTAGCGGTGGCAGCCGGGAGTCCCCAGGGCTCCTCAGTGATTTAAAGGGCCCGGGGCTCCGCTGCGGTAGTGGCAGCTGGAGCCCTGGGCCCTTTAAATTGCCCCCGAGTCCCGGGGCTCCCAGCTGCCTCTGCAGCTGGTAGCTCGGGGGTGATTTATAGGGCTCGGGGCTCCCAGCCGCCACTACCGCAGCTGGAGCCCTGGGCTCATTAAATCAAGATTTAAAGGGCCCGGGGATTTAAGGCCCTGCCTCTTCCGTTTGAGGCCATACATCTTCCGGTTGAGGCCACGCCCCCTGCTCAGGACTCTGGCATACTGCCTGGTTTCATAGGATTCTGCAGATCTCTTTTTTTAATGGTAGTCACACAGGTTCCATGAAATTTGCACACACTTTTCTGTAAGAATCTGCTAGGGTTTTTATTTGTTTTTTGTTTGTTTTACTGTTAGTCACTAATCAGATCTCTCCCAAGCCACCTCTCTAGGGCCAATCAATCAAAGGAAAGGAAATTTTATTTGGAGCATTCCATGCAGCCTAAAGACTTAGAACACTAACACCCATGTGCTTCTTAATGAGCTTTGCACCTTCATTCTACTTTAGCACAAGAAACAAATGCACAAAACTTGTGAGTCTAGACTGACCACACAAAAAAGCACATATAACTATACCAAACAAGTGTTAGCAATATACAAACTGGGTGTGGAAGCAAATCATGTTTCAACCTTTAATCCAAAATCTGCATCCTAAATGCAACCATTTATGCTGGCGGGGATGGCTTAGTGGTCTAAAACTCAGGCTGAAAATATCTAGAGTGCCTGGAATAACAGGTTCATATCCTAGTAAGGCGGATTCAACATATCCTTTTGAAATAGAAATCTTGAGTTCCATTAAGTTAACTATTAGATATGGAAGGGCCTGCCCAACTTCAATAAGAACACATAGTAGTGTTTGCTCCAGCATCCTTGGCCAAAATTCCCCACTCTCCCAAATGTGGTGCATGGAAGCCCAGAGCTGGGTTTCAATAGTGCTGTATAGATGACAGCTGAAAATCAGGTTGATCATTTTTAAAGTACTTTGGGATTGATGGCATTATATAAATATCAGATGAAACAGAATAAGCCATTCTATCTTTGCTTTATTCAAGAAGTTCACTACTATTAGAAAAGACTTTGAACATTAGGTATTGAACTAGCAATCCTCATCCCCTAACTCCATTTCATTCTAGTTTTCATTATAGAAAAGTGAAGTCTTCGGTTATTTTAGGCATTTCCTAAGCACCTTATTTTATCAGGAACCTTATCTTCTTACTCATCTATTAGAGCCATGCAAATCAACAGTACATAGTAAATAACAATTAAAACATTTCCTAACAAAGCCTACTAAGCAACCCATCAGATTTATCACTGGGGAATATTCTCTTTCCTGGTAATGTATTTTTTTTTCAATATGGCACTTGTTTAACCTAACACTTTAGATTAACGAAGTACAGCGACTCACAAATAGGATAAATGACCCTTTGAACATGTACACTTGTGTGCAGGGTATTTATAATGACTTCAGTGACTTATTTGCAAAATGTCGGGGATGTTGGAAACAACACAAAAGGGAATTGAAGCTGCAGGCCAAGGTAAATAGCATGTCAAGGTACTGTTCTGTGACAGATCTGGCACTATCTGAGGTTTGCAAGTTCAACAATGCAAACAGAAATTTATCAAAAAGAGGAAGTGGTGTTGAACTGTGGAAGAAATACTTGTATGAAAAGACCCTCTTCTCCCCTTTTCAGCCCCTCACCCTTCCCACACACATTCTCACCTCAAACCCAAAGTTCTCCCTTCTCTCCAACACCTTCGTCATGGTTCCGTCACAGGCTTAAACTGGATTCCGCCACCTCAACCTACCCTTGCTCTTTTTGTCTGTTTTCTAGCAGAAACATGAGAAAATATTAATAGAAGACATTTTATATCCTTCAAGTTGTGTGTGTTCTTGTACTCTTTATATTCCTCCCCTCCCCTTGCTTTCTTAATAATTTTCTTCTGTTCTCTCGTTTCTGCAATATTTTTTCCCCTGTTATTCTGTCTTCTCTCTTTATAATTTTTTCTCTTTACCTTTTTGGTCTCCTATTCTCTTTCTCTCCCTCTCATCTCATTCTCCCCTTTCCTTAATTCCTTCATCTGCCTCTCCCCACTTTCCCTCCCTAATAGTCTCTCCCCTTTCCTCGCTCCACATTTTCTCTCTCTTCCCACACAGACCCTACCAAACTCTGATTTTCCTTGCTATTGCCCCAAGGTATACCAGATTAACAGTCTGCAACTCTGCAGGGTCTTCTTCCCCCTCTTGAACTTTCCTCTCTCTTTTGTTCCAGTGACTAATAGGAGGGTTGGTGAATGGGACAGATCCCCAGACCCTCTGCAACAACACCTCTCCACCATGCAGAGTCAAAATGAAGAGCCAATACATACAGGCGATAAGTGCTAATGTCCTATACCAACTCAGTTCGAACTCTAAGAAGAGGGAAAATGCATTAGAGAGAAGTAGTCATTTCCAGTTGGGTAAACAACTTTAAAGTAAATAGTGGGGTACAACAGAGGATGATTGTGGCGGTTGGGAGGTGAGCAAGTTTGGGACTCTTGCCCAGAACAATTCACAATCCCCTCCTGTCTTCCCAATGCTGGAAATATTCCTTGATTCCCAGAACACTATTCCCACGTGATCCACATCCCCTCTTTAATCATGGACAAGAATTCAGTTTTTACTACAGAAAATGACATGGTGAAAGAAAACCCAACATCCCAAATTTCTAACTCTCACACATGCATGCTTGCTTTTGTATAAGACAGGTAAAAACTGATCTATCAGAAACACCACCACTGATTCCTCCAATGTCTGCAAGACAAGCTATATTTTTAAACACCAAACTTCCCAAAGCAGCTTCTGAAATTGTGGCTGTAATTTTTCATGTACAAATTTTTGCTCGCATAGGCAAATTAGATAGACCTGTAACTACTCTATTTGCACACACAAATGCAGTTTCTGTAGGCAAATCCACATTTGGGCCCATGAAGAATGGCACTTGCAAAAACTTAAGTGCACAGGCCCGAACTTGTGATTTTAGAGAGCAGTTTGAGGTCCCTCTGAAAACATGGGCAGTATACTTGACTGCTTTGCCTTGTTATAGAATCCCAAGACAAAAGTCATCCAGATCTGAGGCTTCATGCATTACGTTAGCTTCTTAGGAGAGAGATGGAGGAGAGTATTAATGATGTCTATCAGTTTGTTTGACAGTGTGTAGCTATGTACCTCTACAAAGGCTCTTTGGAGTTACTATGCACTTGTAGTATCTATTAATGACCTCCTTTGATTATACACAGTTGTGATAACTTGATCTATATGCTAAATAAAGATTAAAAACCTGCTGACAAGCTGATTTGGCTGCAGCAGCTTGCCTGACCTCCTGTAGTATGCTTGTTTCTATTGCACACTTCCACACCCTGAGCTGCTGCAAATAAAACTCTTTTGCAAGGTGTATAGTAGACCAGGAAGAAGGGAAGCAGAAAGGGGAGTTTCCTACTGTAATTTCCAAGTGGCCTGTTTATGATTGCTTTATTGCACAAAGGCCAAATAAAGTGAGTTAATTATAAACATGATGACGATGAAATCTGGAGCAGGTTTCAGGTCTGAAATTCCCCAGCCCTTTTCTCAAGAACTCTCTCATGTCAGGTGTTGGATAATTTAGTTCTGGCGCTGTAATAGAATAATTATAGTAAACTAGTACCATAGGTACTAGGCTCTCGGTATTTACATAGCCCCATTTCAATAGGACCTGAGCACCTAATCATTAAACTTACCTTTCTAAAGGAGAATAAAGTGTTATCACATCAGAGAGGATTAAAATAGGATTTACATTAGAAATACTGTGAGACAACATGGGTTTGATGCAGTTTTGGGATAAATTCTGTTTGTTGGGAGGAATTCTCACTATGTCAAAAGAGAAGGTTATGAAATCAGTGACGTCCTAGAACTGAGCGGACATCCCAGAGCTCTCAGGAAGCACCACTCGACAATGATCTGCACATGTCAGGCACACAAACTTCCAGTGCTGAGTGTGAAACTTCTGGCAGCTTAGCCCCAGATTATGCAATATCCTGCTGGGGGATTTCAGAATCTCTGACACTCTGAGTCTGGTGAAAAACCCACCCAGGCCTGCAAAATATAACAGTATAGATGTTGCACTTTAGTCCAGAAGAGATTTTAACGAGTTTTGGATGATGCTGAGTAATGGCCTTGTTGCCGGCACCCAGTGCCAAGAGGCTAAATAACAGCTGAAGTTGGTTCGTTACCCGGTGTGCTACACCCAATTATCACAACAGGGTGGAGAAGCAGAAAAGTTTATTTGAAGCTTCAAAAAGGTACAGGGAGATTTGAATCTCAAATCCTGTACACAGAGCAGGAAGTTACACAGGCTTTTATACATTCTTTTTTTTAGCATACTTATTTCATAGCAAGCTGCCCCAAGTATCCATATAGCTAGCCAATCCAGTTCCCAGCTAGTTCCCTGTTGTCTGTATTATTTGTTAAACTATACATAAAGCTGCTTTATTCAGCATTGTTTTTCCATATCTCCCCTGTTTGGCCTTGCTTAGTTTCAGGCAGTCTGACTCTGCAACATATTGTTGCAGATTCTCAGCATAACTGCTGCGAGTGCCTCCAGGCGGGAGGGGGGGCCAAGGACACCTGGGCCTAGTGCGAGGGGGCTTCATTGACACTCATGGTCTTCCATCCCCTCGAGTTACCTAGTGGCCATGCCCCAGTGTCCCCAACAGCCTTTTTTGTATAGATGCAACTGCAGAGAAAAAGATTTCCTTTCGGAGGAGGCTGAGCGAACACATGATGCACTGTTCTCAGGCCACAATAAAAGGTTTTACATTTACAATTAATGAAGGAATTTTAGGGGTTGATCATGCAATCTGTTACACACTGGAGTAATCCTAATTCATTTTCGTATCTTCACTGAAGTCAATGAAACCACTCACAAAGTAATGACTATTTGCTTAAGGAAGAGTATACAGGACTGAACCCTTATTGATTAATAATGGATGACAGGAAAAATAATTCTGAATGGAGTTTCACATAACTCCCATTTACTGCTTGGAAAATGTGTGCAACTGCCACCAGAAAAAGGAGAACCAAAGATGTGGTTTCTTATTAATAACCTTGTACCTTCAAAAGAAGAGTATAAACAATCTGTTTACGTTGCAGGCCCTGCACAACACACCTCAGCTGATATCTCAAATTTCTCTCTCTGACTTCACTCCTCTCCTTCCCCGCATCTCAAGGCAGAGTCCCAGGCCTAAAAATCCTTCTCGCAACCCAAGAATTATCTCCTGTTTGCTCCATCCCACCTTTAAAGGTCTATCCCTGTGGCCAAAGAGTGTTGGGTGTGACTTCTTCTGGACACAAATCAACACCAACCTGGCAACTAGAACAATTAAACCTGTGAGGCAAAAGGGGAGTGTTCCCACATTCCAGTGGCTGAGTTCGTACTTCTGCCGCATTCCCAGCACAGGGCATTATGAAAGAAACATGAAGCCCAGAGATGGTCTTGGAAAGAAGATTCTCTAGAGACAAAGAGTTCATACTACTCTGGATGAAACCTAGACAGTCTGTGAAACTACTGGTACGATCTATTTTTAATAAATGAGAAACTGTATACTTGAAAATACTGGAGTCTCCATCCAGGAAGCCCAGCAAGATAATGCTGATAAAAGCCACAAAATGCTAATCACATGCTGCAGATATTTAGCCAGAGAGAAAGGGCAAGGAGTTCACAAGAATTATAGCTTTTCTGCATTTTGAGGATTTTGTCAGCAAACACCCAGGAGCCATCATTTCAGGGGCATCTGCGGGCCAGAAGTGGCAGACTGCCAAAGATACCAGCCCAATGGTGTCCCTAGACAATGTGGCAAAGTCTGCTTTAACAGAGGCTTTTACCAGGATCACTATTAATTTCCATGTTCCTCTTTGAGTACAATGTTGAAATGTAGTGTACTTTCCCTTATGGAATGCTTAGTAAAGGGAGAAACAAGTTTGGATCTGTGGGTTATGTTACGCGAACTTCAATCTAACAATTTACAGTAAAAAATCTATTACGTTATTCAGTGAAACAATCATTTTGAGGTTGAAGCCTTCAATTAGGAGAAATTAAGAATCTTTACTCACCAGTACTATTTAATGGAATTTAGCCAGGAAGATTGTCAAAAAGGAGCAAGAGGTCCACAGGTGCCAAATCCAATAGCCAGGTCCACCCAAGAGACAGACTGCCGTCCTGTAATGACAAGAAGTGGTCATTGTAACAAGTGGTCACTGTGGTTTTCCAGTAGTTAAGTGTGGCTTATGATCAGGGCTGCTTTCTGTGATACAGAAACACTGAACTGCAATTCTTCAAACAAACCAGATGAGATGATTTCTTCTGAGATTTCAGAAGGAGATTAACCTCAGATATTCGGATTTAAAACTCTGGGGCAGTGGCTTTCAACCTTTCCAAACAACTGTACGCTTTTCAGGAGTCTGATTTGTCTTGGGTACCCCCAAGTTTCACCTCCCTTAAAAGTTCCTTGCTCACAAAATCAGACAGGCACATCGCCCTATTACTGAAAAAGTGCTTATTTTCTCATTGCTACCATATAATTATAAAATAAATCAATTGGAATATAAATATTGTACTTACATTTCAGTGTATAGTATATAAAGCAGTATAAACAAGTCATTGTCTGTATGAAATTTTAGTTTTTACTGACTTTGCTGGTGCTTTTTATATGGCCTGCTGTAAAACTAGGCAAATATCTAGATGAGTTGATGTACCCCCTGGAAGACCTCTGTGTACCTCCAGGTGTACACATTGAGAACCACTTCTCTGAGGTATCACACTGTATAATTGGAAGCATGAATGAAGGGATATTTGAGGGAGGATGGAGGAGTTCCAAAGAATTTTCTTGGAACATTTGGTGAAATTCCATTATCCACAAAAGGACTTCACACAGTGCTGTCTGTTTGAAAGTGGTGCTGCTTTGGGGTCTGGTCTCCAGGCCCTGGTAGTGAAGAGCATATTAAATCAGATCCTTCCACATAGCCAAATAATATTAGCATCAGAAGAACTGAGAGTGTCTTGCGGGGCACACACTGACTTTTAAACAAACATCCCAGCCAATCTGAAGAGGAATATAGTGTGGTACAATACTACTCATGTCTCACCCTTCGTAGCCCTTGTAATTTGGGACACTGGGAAAGAAGGTGTGATAGCAATAGATACATGTCCTCATTACAGCTCTGGTGGCTAGCCCACTACGTGCACTGCGTCAGCCAAAAGAACGGTCACCCTACTGCCTTCTTCACTTCCTGAGTGCATGCATGGTGAATCAAAGAAGCTATTTGCCTCCATGTGTTTAATATTGAAGATTCACCTTAAGGCCAAAAAAGACATACAAGAAGAGGTGCTAACCTCAAATTCCACCTACAAAGGTGTTTTGCGAATCCAGAGAGTTCCCCTACCTAATACTAAGTGCCCTGGATAAAAAACAGCACATTTTGCCAGGGTTGGTGGGTATGATGAACAGATGAAGGAACACACCCACACGCACAATCTGTCAGCAAGAAGCTTTACTTAGGAACTTTATCACATTTTTCCTACCACCTCACTCCTTTAGCATGCAGGCTTAACAGTCCACAAGTCACTATTTGTGACTGATCACAATGAACTACTTTAGGTACAATTTTCTTTTAACCTAGTTATCATTTCCTTTCACTGCCCTTGTTTAAAATTAGATCAAGACAGCACGTAGCCCAAACTAGTCTGCAAAAAGATATAGTATTCCTGTAATAGATACTCATAAGGTGGCATATGCCACCAGGCTCAGCTATAGAGCAGAGATCTCCAGCAGGAAGCATTTTGTTGCCTTTTCCCAAATCATAATCCACACCCTATTCTAGAGCTAGCAGGACTGCACAGGAGAAGTAGCTATTGCTGGCCCCCTACCCTCCTCTGCAGATAGCAAGTTTATAGTGGGAAAACCACTAACAACCCTCTTCTATCCATTGTGGCAAATTGCCGGCACTACTTTGATGGGTCTCGTGCTTTCTCTTCTTGGGGAGGGTTCAGGGCACCATTTCTCGCCCCTGAACTGGGGTATTAACTGCCCCACTAGTGTCCTAGAGGAGGGGAGTGGAGAGGGATGGACCCAGGTCAGCCCTCTACTCCAGGTCCCAGCCCAGGGGCCCTAGGGATAGCGATAAACTGCTTGAACTAGCGGTTCCTTCCCCTGGGCTACTTCCCTCTCCTGCCCTTCAGCTTGTGGGGCTTCCTGCCCTCCCTCTGCACAAACCCGGTGTCCCTTTACCTAGGGTCTTGGTCTTCTTAGTCCACCACAGCGCTTCTCCAAACTCTCCTCTTCTTCCCCCCAAACTGCTCTCTATTCCAACGCCAATTCACTCTGCTTCAACTCCTTCCTTTGTCTGATTGAAACGGGTGGGGGGGGGGTTATCAAGTGACTGGCTTCAGGTGCTTTAATTAATCTACAGGAAACTTTCTTCCCTCTGCAGGGAATAAGGCTCCCTTCTAACACTCTCCTGCTGCCCTCTGGCCATGCTGTATCACACCATCTATAGCTAGGAATTTTATACCATGCTCATCCTCATGATATCTTGAGTACCTGACAAATTCTAAAAGCAAACACAAGCAATTCCTCATTCCCTCTCTACCCTACCCAAAGAAACACATATTTTGTTTTCCTATTTTTTGTTGTGATGTTGTGGGAAGGCTGAGTTGAAGACAGAAATGATTTGGTATTTCTACCCAAAGTAGGGAGATTCGTGGTGATTCCTTAGAGCTGCTGTTCATAGGATTCTCTAGCAATTCGGAATAAAACATTTTCCAGCATCACGAAAGCCATATTTATCCTTATATAGAAATTATACATTATGTGCATTAGCACATAAAGTGACCCACTATCACCAAATATGACAGCCATAGTCCTCACCCCACTTGCAGCCACTGAACACAAGCAAAACAAAGAAGCTAACCTAGCTGTATTCTCAGCTTCCCCCTGAGCGGGCTATTCTTCAGGAGCCCGAGGTCTTCCGTTCTCCCGTCTTTCTGAAGAGTTAACTCAGACTCTTACTCAGGTGTTGCTGTAACTCTCCCCCACATCCATGCACAGAATCCTCTCACTCATATACGGGTCGATGGGGAATCAGGACCCTGAGACCTCCAGTCCCTAGGAGCAATGGGGAGAGGCCAATGTTCAAGGTCAGCCTGAATGACAGGTCGGGCAGGCTAATCAGGGAGTCAGGAGGCCAGGGAGGTCCCATCCTCAGTGTGAGCTGGAATTGCCTGAGTCAGACAGAGTGGGGCCAAGCTAAGGAGAAAGCAGGGGCCCAGGCTGAGCTGGGGAGCAGAGCTGTGCCAGATCCAGAGAGAGCAGACCCTGTCCTGGGAGCAGAGCTGCAGCCCCAAAGCCAGAGGCACAGCCCAGAGAGAGCAGACTTGCCCTGGGAGGAGAGCTGCAGCCACCAGAGCCAGAGGGGACAGAAAAGCAGCCCAGAAAGCAGGTCAGTGCTGGGAGCAGAGTCACAGAAGCAGCCTGCAGAGCAGACCTGTCCTGGGAGCAGAGCTGTAGCAACCAGAGCCAGAGGGGCCAAAGAAGCAGCCCAGGGAGCTGGAGGCAGAGCAGCAGCAGCAGTGCAGAGACAGAGTGGTGCAGCTGGGGCCGGAGCAGTCCAGAGCTGGGTGCAGTGAGCAGCTGGGGAGAGTGAGGGGGGCCCTGGGCAGCGGGCCCAGCACAGGGAGACGCCTCAGCCAAGAGGCTTTGCAGGCCAGGCTTGGATCGTAACCCCGACAGGGTGGGTGGGCCACTGGGAAGAAGGGTCCTACCACTTAGAGCTTGAGAGCATGTGGCCACCACCAGAGCAAGTGTCCAACCCACAGCATCCCTACAGCACAGCCAGGGCCTGACAAGGAACAGACTGTGAAGTGCCCTGACATTCCAGAGACACTGTTTGTGATGTTCCCTGCCACGGAGCGGGGTGATGTGTTTCCTTTAACCTTTCCCATTTTTCCTTATTCTTTTTAAAATTAATTGTTGATTAAATAACTTGCATTTGCTTTAACTTGTATGTAATGGGCAGTGGGTCAGAGAAGTGCCCAGTGCAGAAAGAGTACCCCGGAGTGGGGACACACTAGCCCCTGTCCTAGATGACCACAGCAGGGTTGGGGGTCGAGCCTCCCAGGAATCCTGGGCCCAGCCTTGTTGGGGTTATGAGGACTTTGCCAGACAGGAGAGTGGAAGGGGAGTCCTCAAGGGCAGGGAGGCCTCTGGGTAAAGGAAGTGGAAGCGAGGACTCAGATCCTTTCACTAGCCCATTTTACCGGGGTAGTGCAGAAGCCAGGAAAGTTCCCCACAATAGCGGGACTATTCCCCCGCTTACATGAGTCAGCTGGCCCAGGCCAGCCATGGTTGTCTACTTGCAGCGTAGACATACCCTTAGAGATGTGTGAAAGTTCAGCTGGAGAGAGCGAGGAAGTCTTGTGAACTTTTTCTCTGGAATCCATGATTCAAACACAAATACAAACAAACCAAATACAAGCAAAAATTCCATCAAAACTAAGAGTTCTCTTTAAAATGCTGCAAAACCTACATGCTCTCATTTCAAATCCACGTCGGTCCAAATTTTACTCAAAGCTCAGCCCTGGCTTGTTTATATTGAACTAACAGTGGCTGAATTTTGATTGTGTGACAGATCCTAGAAACCAGTCAGGTTTGCACAGTTTGGCACCGATTTACAGACCTGTCCTACTGTTCTACTTACCATTGTTTAGCAGCTGTACTTTGTCTCCACAGAAATTCTTGGCTTGATGCTGCAGTCCTTTCTCAAGCAAACAAGCCAGTCTCCAGCTCCCTTTACCTGGGGACTGTCTGAAAGAAAGTGAAGAAAAACCAAAGAAAACCCATAATAATAAATATAACTAAAAGTGCACTGTCAATAATAATACAGGTATTTGAAAGAACACCTTCTGCTGTGTAAGCTGCAGTACACCCCTTACTAGTTACAGAGATAACAAAATTGCTTAATTCAGTGTTTCAATCAGTTAAGGAAGAAGAATGGAAATTATTTTTTAAAAATACCACGCATTGAATTCAGAGTAACAACTGAATGATAGGTGCAATATCTGGCCTTAATGGAAAATATTCACCTACTTATGTATCTCAAAATGCTAAAACCTACATTTGCACATAAATCTGAAAATTATTTCAGTTGAATTTATTCCCCATTTTACCTCTCAAAAACAAATGTGCCGAGACTGGCTGGCTGGATATTTCGAGGCTCAGTTAGCTACTTTGTATAAAGCACTTTCACAAGTTTCATCTGAGGTTCTTAAAGTGCAACGTATGATTATTTCCACATCTCGATATGTATCTTATGCAAAACACCTTGTGACTTTAAGGATATGTCTATACCTGGAACTGGGGTGTGAGTCCCAGCTTGCACAAACATGGTCATGCCAGCTCTCATCCAAGGCAGCACGCTACAAACAACAGCACAGCCACAGTAGCACAAGCAGCAGCAGCCCAGTTGCCATCCTGAGTGTGCTCCGTCCCACCGCTCATTGCTACCCCTGCTATTGTCGCTACGCTACTATTTTTAGCGTGTTAGCTCATGTCAAGGTTCCTTCCCCACTCTGAACTCTAGGGTACAGTTGTGGGGACCTGCATGAAAACCTCCTAAGCTTACTTTTACCAGTTTAGGTTAAAACTTCCCCAAGGTACAAACTATTTTACCCTTTGCCCTTGGACTTCCACTGCCACCACCAAACTTTATCTGGGTTCCTGAGAAAACTTTGTTTGGAAACGTCTTTCCCCCCAAAATCCTCCCAACCCTTGCACCCCACTTCCTGGGGAAGGTTTGGTAAAAATCCTCACCAATTTGCATAGGTGACCACAGACCCAAACCCTTGGATCTGAGAACAATGAAAAAGCATTCCGTTTTCTTACAAGAAGACTTTTAATAGAAGTAAAAAAGAATCACCCCTGTAAAATCAGGATGGTAAATACCTTACAGGGTAATTAGATTCAAATCATAGAAAATCCCTCTAGGCAAAACCTTAAGTTACAAAAAAGACACACAGACAGGAAGTTATTCTATTCAGCACAGCTATTTTCTCAGCCATTTAAAGAAATCATCATCTAACGCATCTCTAGCTAGATTACTTACTAAATTCTAAGACTCCATTCCTGTTCTGTCCCCGGCAAAAGCATCACACAGACAGACACACAGACCCTTTGTTTCTCTCCCTCCTCCCAGCTTTTGAAAGTATCTTGTCTCCTCATTGGTCATTTTGGTCAGGGGCCAGCGAGGTTACCTTTAGCTTCTTAACCCTTTACAGGTGAGAGGAGTTTTCCTCTGGCCAGGAGGGATTTTAAAGGTGATTACCCTTCCCTTGATATTTATGACAGCCCAACAAGAAGAAATGGTTACTCACCCTTTTTATAGCTGTTGTTCTTCGAGATGTGTTGCTCACATCTAGTCCATTTCGGTGTGTGCGCACACGGCGTGCACGACTGTCGGAAACTTTTCCCTAGTAGCAACCCGTTGGGTTGGCTGTGGAGCTCTCTCGAGTGGCACCGATATGGCGCTCTATATACGACCCTGCCGGCCCGACCGCCCCTTCCGTTCCTTCTTGCCGGCTACTCTGACAGAGGGGAAGGTGCGGGGGAATGGACTAGATGTGAGCAACACATCTCAAAGAACAACAGTTACAAAAAGGGTGAGTAACCATTTTTTCTTCTCCGAGTGCTTGCTCGTATCAATTCCAGTTAGGTGACTTCCAAGCCTTATCTTGGAGGTGGGGTCGCAGTCAAGGTATTGCAGACTGAAGTACCGCTCTGCTGAAGGCCGCATCGTCCCTAGGTTGGTGGACAATGGTGTAGTGCGACATGAAGGTGTGCACTAAAGACCACGTGGCAGTTCTGCAGATCTCCTGGAGCGGTACATGGGCCAGGAAGGCTGTCGACAAGGCCTGCGCCCTTGTGGAGTGAGCTGTGATGGCAGGCGGAGGAACCTTCACCAAGTCATAACAAGCGTGAACACACGCCACGATCCAGGAGGAGATCCGCTGAGAAGAGACTGGCAAACCTTTCATCTGCGCTGCTAAAGCAACGAACAACTGAGTTTCATAGATTTATAGATATTTAGGTCAGAAGGGACCATTATGATCATCTAGTCTGACCTCCTGCACAACGCAGGCCACAGAATTTCACCCACCACTCCTACAAAAAAAACCTCATACCTATATCTGTGCTATTGAAGTCCTCAAATCGTAGTTTAAAGACTTCAAGGAGCAGAGAATCCTCCAGCAAGTGACCCGTGCCCCATGCTACAGAGGAAGGCGAAAAACCTCCAGGGCCTCTTCCAATCTGCCCTGGAGGAAAATTCCTTCCCGACCCCAAATATGGCAATCAGCTAAACCCTGAGCATATGAGCAAGATTCATCAGCCAGATACTACAGAAAATTCTTTCCTGGGTAACTCGGATCTCACCCCATCTAATAGCCCATCACAGGCCATTGGGCCTATTTACTATGAATATTTAATTACCAAAACCATGTTATCCCATCATACCATCTCCTCCATAAACTTATCGAGTTTAATCTTAAAGCCAGATAGATCCTTTGCCCCCACTGCTTCCCTTGGAAGGCTATTCCAAAACTTCACTCCTCTGATGGTTAAAAACCTTCGTCTAATTTCTAGTCTAAATTTCCTAGTGGCCAGTTTATATCCATTTGTTCTTGTGTCCACATTGGTACTGAGCTTAAATAATTCTTCTCCCTCTCTGGTATTTATCCCTCTGATATATTTATACAGAGCAATCATATCTCCCCTCAACCTTCTTTTAGTTAGGCTAAACAAACCAAGCTCCCTGAGTCTCCTTTCATAAGACAAGTTTTCCATTCCTTGGATCATCCTAGTAGCCCTTCTCTGTACCTGTTCCAGTTTGAATTCATCCTTCTTAAACATGGGAGACCAGAACTGCACACAGTATTCCAAGTGAGGTCTCACCAGTGCCTTGTATAATGGTACTAAAACCTCTTTATCCCTACTGGAAACACCTCTCCTGATGCATCCCAAGACTGCATTAGCTTTTTTCACAGCCATATCACATTGGCAGCTCATAGTCATCCTATGATCAACCAATACTCCAAGGTCCTTTTCCTCCTCCGTTACTTCTAATTGATGCGTCCCTAGCTTATAACTAAAATTCTTGTTATTAATCCCTAAATGCATGACCTTACACTTCTCACTATTAAATTTCATCCTATTACTATTACTCCAGTTTACAAGGTCATCCAGATCCTCCTGTAGGGTATCCCTGTCCTTCTCTAAATTGGCAATACTTCCCAGCTTTGTATCATCCGCAAACTTTATTAGCACACTCCCACTTTTTGTGCCAAGGTCAGTAATAAAAAGATTAAATAAGATTGGTCCCAAAACCGATCCTTGAGGAACCCCACTGGTAACCTACCTCCAGCCTGACAGTTCACCTTTCAGTAGGACCCGTTGTAGTCTCCCCTTTAACCAATTCCTTATCCACCTTTCAATTTTCCTATTGATCCCCATCTTATCCAATTTAACTAATAATTCCCCATGTGGCACGGTATCAAATGCCTTACTAAAATCTAGGTAAATTAGATCCACTGCGTTTCCTTTGTCTAAAAAATCTGTTACTTTCTCAAAGAAGGAGATCAGGTTGGTTTGGCACGATCTACCTTTTGTAAAACCATGTTGTATTTTGTCCCATTTACCATTGACTTCAATGTCCTTAACTACCTTCTCCTTCAAAATTTTTTTCAAGACCTTGCATACTACAGATGTCAAACTAACAGGCCTATAATTACCCGGATCACTTTTTTTCCCTTTCTTAAAAATAAGAACTATGTTAGCAATTCTCCAATCATACGGTACAACCCCTGAGTTTACAGATTCATTAAAAATTCTTGCTAATGGGCTTGCAATTTCTTGTGCCAATTCCTTTAATATTCTTGGATTAAGATTATCTGGGCCCCCCGATTTAGTCCCATTAAGATGTTTGAGTTTCGCTTCTACCTCAAATATGGTAATGTCTACCTCCATATCCTCATTCCCATTTGTCATGCTACCATTATCCCTAAGATCCTCTTTAGTCTTATTAAAGACTGAGGCAAAGTATTTGTTTAGATATTGGGCCATGCCTAGATTATCCTTGACCTCCACTCCATCCTCAGTGTTTAGCGGTCCCACTTCTTTCTTTGTTGTCTTGAGGAATGGCTTTGTGCGGTCGATATAGAAAGCAAGCACCCTCCTGACATCCAGCAAGTGCAGCGGCTGTTCACAAGGGCTGGCATGCAGTTTTGGGTAGAAAACTGGCAGAAAAATCTCCTGGCTAACATGGAAGCAGGACACGACTTTGGGACGGAAGGCCAGGTGAGGTCTAAGCTGCACCTTGTCCTTATGAAAAATAGCTTACGGAGACTCAGACATGAGGGCCCACAGTTCAGACATGCATCAGGCCGAGGTGATGGCCACCAAAAAAGCAACCTTCCAAGAAAGGTAGAGGAGTGAACAGGAGGCTAATGGCTCGAAGGGAGGACTCATGAGGCAAGAAAGGACTAGGTTGAGGTCCCAGGTTAGAACAGGGGGCTTCATCGGGGGATGAATCTTCTCCAAACCTTTTAGGAAGCATCCCACGATGGGGTGTGCAAACACCAAGCGCCCGCAAATGCCCAGGTGGAATGCCGAAATGACCTCGAGATGAACCTTGAGAGAACCGAATGCCAGGTGCTGGTCCTTCAAGTGGAGGAGATAATCCAGGATACACGAGATTGAAGCCTGGAGCAGGAGCACCTGCCTTTGGGCACACCAGATAGAGAATCTTTTCCATTTCGCTTTGTAAGTGGCCCTGGTAGATGGCTTGCAGCTTTCCAGAAGCACCTGTCTCACCGGGTCTGAGCAGGCAAACTCTGCCTGGTTCAACCACAGATACTCCAGGCCATGAGATGGAGCGACTGAAGATCCGGGTGAAGGAGACGACTGTAGTTCTGCGAGATGAGGTCTGGAGTGAGAGGTAAACGTACCAGTGACTGGACTGATGGCTCCATGAGGGTGGGGTACCAGCACTGACAAGGCCAAGCTGGGGCCACCAGTATGACATCCACCTTGTCCCTGCAGACCTTGAGAAGCACCTTGTGGATGAATGGAAATGGAGGGAAGGCATACAACAGTTGACCAAACCATGGAATCATGAACGCATCTGTGATCGAGCCCGGGATGTGGTCCTGGAAGGACCAGAAGGTTGGACACTTCCTGTTGGCCCTCATGACAAACAGGTTGATTCGGGGAAACCCCCAGCTGTGGAAGATAGAGTGAATGATGTCCGGAAGAATCAGCCACTCGTGCGTGAGGAACGGTCTGCTCAAGCTGTCCGCCAGTACATTCTGAAACCCCAGCTGGTATAAAGCTTGGAGAAGGATGGAGTGGGCTAGACAGAAGTTCCACAGTTGGAGGGTTTCCTGACAGAGAGGAGACGACTGGGCTCCGCCTTGCCTGTTTATATAAAACATGGCTGTAATATTGTCCATCAGTGCCACTATGCAGTGGCTCTACAGGCGGGACAGAAACACTTGACACGCAAGGCAGATCGCTCTGAGTTCCTTGATGTTGATATGCAAGGCCAGTTCCTCTACCTGCCATAAGCCCCGAGTCGTCAGGCTCCCGAGATGTGCTCCCCAGCCCAGCGTGGACGCGTCCATTACCAGAGTCAAATTGGGCTGGGGAGGGTGGAAAGGAACCCCAGCGCCCCCATCAGGGGTCCAGCCACCAACGTAGGGAGTCGAGGGTATGCCTCCGAACGGTCAGCACCATGTCCAGACTGTCGCAGCCCGGGCGGTACACCTGAGTCATAACCTGGCATGTTGCACCATGTAAGTGCAGGATGCCATGTGACCCAGCAGCCTGAGACGTTGCCTTGCCGTGGTGGTGGGGAAGCTGCAAAAGCTGCTGATTATCTGTGAGAGGGCCAGTTGCCGTGCCTCTGGGAGGAATGCTGTTGCTTGATTCACATTGAGCACTGCCCCAATGAACTCTATTCTTTGAGTCGAAATAAGGACTGATTTGCTGACATTGAGAATGAGGCCCAAGCATTTGAACGTGTCCCTGACCATCTGCACCCTACAATTCACCTGCTGGCAAGAGCGGCCTCGAAGGAGCCAGTCGTCCAGGTAAGAGTAGACATGCTCGTGGTGGTGGCAAAGAAAGGCTGCCATGATGGCCATGCATTTGGTGAAGATGCAAGGAGCTGTGCACAGCCCAAATGGGAGGGCCGTGAACTGATAATGCACCTTGTTCACCACAAAGCAGAGGAACCGTGTGTGAGACGGGGTGATAGATATGTGGAAATAGGCGTCCTTCATATCGAGGGCGGGGTACTAGTCTCCCGGATCCAGGGAAGGGATGATTGTGCTCAGGGAGACCATGCAGAACTTCAAGCTGACGATGCACTTGTTGAGTTCCCTCAGGTCCAGAATGAGCCTTAGGCCTCCCTTTGCTTTGGGGACGAGGAAGTAAAGGGAGTAGAAACCCTTGCCTTTGAGCTCCTGGGGAACCTCCTCCACCGCTCCTAGAGCGAGGAGGGTCTGAACCTCCTGGATGAGAAGTTGCTCGTGAGAGGGGTCCCTGAAGAGGGATAGGCAAGGGGGATGGGAGGGTCGGAAGGATCAGAAGTGGATAGAATATCCCACCTCTACCATGAGGAACACCCACCGGTCCGACATAATAGGGGAACATGCATGGTAGAAGCGGGATAGACAGTTCAGGAAGGGAGGATGACTGGCTGGGTTGTGGACTGGTAATCCATCCTCATGCACACCTTCAAAAGGGGCACGCAGGGCCCGGAGGGATCTTGGACTGTCCCTGTCCCTCCCCAGGAGGAGGGCGCAATGGCCTTCGCCAACTATATCTGTTCCTCCTGCGGGAGAAGTCCTGCCTGGGCTTAGCAGGGAAAGACCACTGCTGAGTGGTCTGCGGTTTGAAAGGCTTCCTTTGGGTCACGGAGTATGCATGCCAAGGGACTTAGTGGTGTTCCAGGAGTCCTTTAGGCTACGCAGTCTGGAGTTAATCTGTTCAGCAAACAGGCCTTGACCGTCGAACTGAAGGTCCTGAATAGTTTGCTGAACTTCCGAAGGGAGACCCAAGGATTGGAGTCAGGTGTTGCGTCTCATGGAGATAACAGACGCCAAAGTACACGCTGCTGAGTCCGCAGCGTCCAGAGAGCCCTGGAGGGAGGTCCGGACTATGACTCTTCCCTCTTTGGTGATGGCTCCTAATTCTGCCCGTGACTCTGGTGGGAGAAGCTCTTCTTCTTGAACTTCTGGACTGCAGACCATGAGCTGTAACTGTACCTGCTCAGGATTGCGAGCTGATTAGCAAGCCAGAGAAAGAGGCCCCCTGTTGAATAGGCCTGCATCCCAAGAAAGGGGAAAAAATTCATAGGCAGGAGTTGTAGACCAAGCTGGATGAGCAAGCATCTTAGAGAGGTAATTAAGAAAAAGCAGAAAGCATATAGGGAGTGGAAGAAGGGAGGGATCAGTAAGGAAAGCTACCTTATTGAGGTCAGAATATGTAGGGATAAAGTGAGACAGGCTAAAAGTCAAGTAGAGTTGGACCTTGCAAAGGGAATTAAAACCAATAGTAAAAGGTTCTATAGTCATATAAATAGGAAGAAAACAAAGAAAGAAGAAGTGGGACCGCTAAAAACTGAGGATTGAGTGGAGGTCAAGGATAATCTAGGCATGGCCCAATATCTAAACAAATACTTTGCCTCAGTCTTTAATAAGACTAAAGAGGATCTTAGGGATAATGGTAGCATGATAAATGGGAATGAGGATATGGAGGTAGACATCACCATATCTGAGGTAGAAGCGAAACTCAAACAGCTTAATGGGACTAAATCGGGGGGCCCAGATAATCTTCATCCAAGAATATTAAAAGAATTGGCACAAGAAATTGCAAGCCCATTAGCAAGAATTTTTAATGAATCTGTAAACTCAGGGGTTGTACCGTATGATTGGAGAATTGCTAACATAGTTCCTATTTTTAAGAAAGGGAAAAAAAGTGATCCAAGTAATTATAGGCCTGTTAGTTTGACATCTGTAGTATGCAAGGTCTTGGAAATAATTTTGAAGGAGAAGGTAGTTAAGGACATTGAAGTCAATGGTAAATGGGACAAAATACAACATGGTTTTACAAAAGGTAGATCGTGCCAAACCAACCTGATCTCCTTCTTTGAGAGAGTAACAGATTTTTTAGATAAAGGAAACGCAGTGGATCTAATTTACCTAGATTTTAGTAAAGCGTTTGATACTGTGCCACATGGGGAATTATTAGTTAAATTGGATAAGATGGGCATCAATAGGAAAATTGAAAGGTGGATAGGGAATTGGTTAAAGGGGAGACTACAACGGGTCCTACTGAAAGGTGAACTGTCAAGTTGGAGGGAGGTTACCAGTGGAGTTCCTCAAGGATCAGTTTTGGGACCAATCTTATTTAATCTTTTTATTACTGACCTGGGCACAAAAAGTGGGAGTGTGCTAATAAAGTTTGCAGATGATACAAAGCTGGGAGGTATTGCTAATTTAGAGAAGGACAGGGATACCCTACAGGAGGATCTGGATGACCTTGTAAACTGGAGTAATAGGAATAGGATGAAATTTAATAGTGAGAAGTGTAAGGTCATGCATTTAGGGATTAATAACAAGAATTTTAGTTATAAGCTAGGGACGCATCAACTAGAAGTAACGGAGGAGGAAAAGGACCTTGGAGTATTGGTTGATCATAGGATGACTATGAGCTGCCAATGTGATATGGCTGTGAAAAAAGCTAATGTCATCTTGGGATGCATCAGGAGAGGTATTTCCAGTAGGGATAAGGAGGTTTTAGTACCGTTATATAAGGCACTGGTGAGACCTCACCTGGAATACTGTGTGCAGTTCTGGTCTCCCATGTTTAAGAAGGATGAATTCAAACTGGAACAGGTACAGAGAAGGGCTACTGGGATGATCCGAGGAATGGAAAACTTGTCTTATGAAAGGAGACTCAGGGAGCTTGGCTTGTTTAGCCTAACTAAAAGAAGGTTGAGGGGAGATATGATTGCTCTCTATAAATATATCAGAGGGATAAATACCAGAGAGGGAGAGGAATTATTTAAACTCAGTACCAATGTGGACACAAGAACAAATGGATATAAACTGGCCACTAGGAAATTTAGATTAGAAATTAGACGAAGGTTTCTAACCATCAGAGGAGTGAAGTTTTGGAATAGCCTTCCAAGGGAAGCAGTGGGGGCAAAAGATCTATCTTGCTTTAAGATTAAACTCGATAAGTTTATGGAGGAGATGGTATGATGGGATAACATGGTTTTGGTAATTAAATATTCATAGTAAATAGGCCCAATGGCCTGTGATGGGTTTTTAGATGGGGTAAGATCCAAGTTACCCGGGAAAGAATTTTCTGTAGTATCTGGCTGATGAATCTTGCCCATATGCTCAGGGTTTAGCTGATCGCCATATTTGGGGTCGGGAAGGAATTTTCCTCCAGGGCAGATTGAAAGGCCCTGGAGGTTTTTCGCCTTCCTCTGTAGCATGGGGCACGGGGCACTTGCTGGAGGATTCTCTGCTCCTTGAGGTCTTCAAACTACAATTTGAGGACTTCAATAGCACAGATATAGGTGTGAGGTCTTTTTTAGGAGTGGTGGGTGAAATTCTGTGGCCTGCATTGTGCAGGAGGTCAGACTAGATGATCATAATGGTCCCTTCTGGCCTTAATATCTATGAATCTATGAATCTATGAATAAACCTTTCTCCCAAACAAATCAAGGCATTTACCATCTCTTGATTTGGGTGCATGCCCCTGTTGACCCTGCCTCTCTTTCTCATTCACCACCTCCACCACAAAGGAACATGGAGGAGGGTGGGTGAAGAGATATTCGTACCCTTTAGTGGGGACAAAGTACTTTCGTTCAGCCCCTTTGGCCGTAGGGGGAATGGAGGCAGGCATTTGCCAAATAGACTTTGCATTAGACTGGATGGTCTTTAGCATGGGTAAGGTCACCCAAGAGGGCCCCTCTGGTGCCAGGATGTCTACCACGGGGTCCTCGTCCTTGACTGCCTCCTCCACCTGGAGGTTCATATTTAGGGCCACCCATCGGAGGAGCTCCTGCAGGGCCCTGTAATTCATGGGTGGCAGCCCGGATGTGGGAGGTACCTGCCACCGCCTCGTCAGGAGATGACAAGGAAGAAGCCACTGGCAGGATTGGTTCCGTGACGGCCTCTTGATCCTCTGGGACCAGTTCTTCCGGAACACTGGGTGTAGCCTCCACTGGGGGTGGGGTTGGATCTGGGTTCTGTGGTGGGTCCTGAGGCAGGCGGCTGAGGGTTGCCTCTGGGAGCAAGACCCCAAACAGGATGGTGGGGGAACGCCAGGAGGGGTACCTTGGGCCTGATGGTATGCCCAGGGGTCCAGCATTGCCACTGGGGCGCTGAAGCGTCCTATCTAAGACTTCCTGGCCCTGATCTGGGAGCTTCTGAAGCCCCAATGCCCTCCCCGACCTGAGGGAGGGCGACCTCAAGTGGGACGGCCAAGGGGGAGCAGTGCAAGACTGCACCACAGAGGCCTCCTCCTCAAATGGACGGGATGGGTGCTGTGAGGAATAGCGAGGACCAGACAGTGACCAGCAGTGCCACTGTGAGGAGGTCAATCGGCACCGCAAAGTGGAGCCTCGCCTCAGTGGGGAGTGACACCACGATGTAGATCGGCACCAGGATGCAGAGCGGCGGCACGATCGAGGCCAGTGCTGAAGCAGGGACTGGTGCCTGGAGCGGGATCTGGAATGGTGGCGTGAACAGAACCAGTGCCACGTTGGGGAGCGGTGCCGAGATGCGGTGTGGTGCCATGACATAGAGCGGTACCGTTGTGTAGAGCGGTGCCAGTCCGTCGAGCGATGACTGGAAAGTGAAGTCTGAGGTCAATGCAAATGGTGCCACGAGGTCACAGAGTGGGACCTGGACCTCGAGCGGGACCACGACCTATCAGCCGACGACCACCTCAAGAGGGAGTGGCTCAGAGGGTCGTGAGGGCTGTGAGACCAGTGCTGCGAGTCAGACTGGTGTCGCGAGTCAGACAGGTGCAGGGCATAAGTGCAGTGCCGGGACTCAGAACGGCGTGGACATCCTGGTCAAGGGGCAGGCGGCCTGAACATAGCCAGTTTGCCTCTGGACGGTACCTGGCCTCGAGGTAGTGGGCGGTCTTGAGACTGGAGACTTGGGTGCCATCATTTCAATAAGCCCTCTAGTGGCCTCGAAAGTGTCCAGTGTGGAGGGTAACATGACCTCCTCCACCTGCAGCCTTGGGGAGTCCAGGAGTGCGGGACTTCCTGGGGAGACGGGGGCCCGCGAAAGTTGAGCCCAACCGGAGGGTCTGTCGGCTGTAGGCCCACCTTCCCCACTGTGCTGTGCTGGAGTTGCAGTGTCCATGACAGGCTGTTGTAGAGGCTTGTCCTTAGCCTCTTTCTTGCGGGCAGCCAGCGAGTGAGAGCAGTGCCGAGGGGAATGCTTCTGGGGCCCGGGAGACCATCGGCCCCTGGGTAGGCGTGCCAAGTCCTTTTTCAGTGCCGCAGACAGCACAGCCGGAGGAGTGCTCCACTCCAAGGTGCTCGGGGCCAGGTTCTGCTGTGGATGGAGGGCAGACTCCATGAGGAGTTGTTTCAATCAAATGTCCCTCTCTTTTCCGGTGCGAGGCTTGAAGGTCTTGCAG
The DNA here is from genome assembly GCF_965140235.1 of Caretta caretta. Taxonomy (NCBI): domain Eukaryota; kingdom Metazoa; phylum Chordata; order Testudines; family Cheloniidae; genus Caretta; species Caretta caretta. The sequence goes on from NC_134214.1 coordinate 34,675,551, forward strand.
ATCTTGCACTTGTCCGCCTGATGGGCTTCTCCCAGACACCAGAGACAGAAGTCTTCAGGGTTGTCCGTGGGCATGGGCATGGCGCAGGAGCTACAGGGTTTGAAGCCCTGGGACGGCATGCCCCTGAGCCCCGCGGGGCACTCGGTGAAGGGGAAATCTCCCCAACCATTAAAGACTACAATTCACAACTAGAAGAGAACAATTAACTAACAATAGGTAACTATATACAAAGATAAGCAGAACAGCTAGGGATTAGTGGAGCACTTGTGAACAAGAGACCACTGTTCCAACAACCGTCACTGGAGGTAAGAAGGAACTGAAGGGGGCTCAGGCCAGCAGGGTCGTATATAGAGCACCATATTGACACCACTCCAGGGGGCTCCACAGCCGGCCCGATGGGTAGGTACTAGGGAAAAGTTTCTGACAGCCGTGCACACGCACACACCTAACTGGAATTGATATGAGCAAACACTCAAAGAAGAACTAGCAATAGCATGTCTGCATGAGCTGGGAATCTTTCTCTCTCACTCTCTCTCTCTCTCACACACACACACGAGTTCCAGGTGTAGATGTAGCCTAAGGCGCTATGTATAACTAGACTTATCAGGGTACGTCTGCCCAGGGAGCGGAAAGCAAAAGTAGCAGGTGGTTGTGAGCTAGACTAGAAAAAGAAAGGAGATATACTTAGATGGCTCATCACCCAGAGACATAAAAGTAGCTTTCACATGAGTAAAAGCATGTGAATTTGTTTGGGTCTAGAAAACCTAGGGAAGGGGCAGTTGAATCCCCATAACCAGTAGTTTGAACCCTAGTTGCCTGGCAACTGCCTCTGTGTGGGCCCATACAATCTTCTGAGGCACTAGAACTACTGGGCCTTTGGTTTAAGTGTAGGGTTCCCAGGCATCCGGTTTTCAACTGGAACACCCGGTCAAAAAGGGACCCTGATGGCTCTGGTCAGCACCGCAGGGCTAAGGCAAGCTGCCTGCCTGCCCTGGCTCTGCACAGCTCCCGGCTCTGCACAGCTCCCAGAAGCAGCGACATGTTTCTCCAGCTGCTAGGCCAGTGGTGGGCAAACATTTTGGTGCAACGGCCACATCTAGGTGGGGAAATTGCATGCAGGGCCATGAATGTAGGGCTGGGGCAGGAGATTGGGGTTTGGGAGGGGGCTCAGGGCAAGGGGTTGGGGCAGAGGAGGGGTGAGGGGTGTACAGCTCAGGGCAGGGGGTTGAGGTGCAAGAGGGGTGCGAGGTGCAGCAGGGGGGCTCAGGGCAGGGGGTTGGGGTGCAGGAGGGGTGCAAGGTGCAGCAGGGGGCTCAGGGCGGGGGGGGGGTGCGGGAGGGGTGCAGGTTCTGGCCCGGCACCACTTACCTGGAGCTGCTCCAGGGTGGCAGTGGTACGCACCAGGGCAGGCTCCCTGCCTGCACTAGCCCCGCTCCCAGAAGCGGCCAGCAGCACGTCCCTGCAGCCCCTGGGGGAGGCGGAGCAGAGGGCTCCGCACGCTGCCCTCACCTGTGGGTAGCTCCCTCAAAGCTCCCATTGGCTGCAGTTCCCCATTCCTGGCTAATTGGAGGTGGGGGTGGTGCCTGCAGGTGAGGGCAGAGCACGGAGCCCTCTTCCCCCACTCCAGCCTCCCACAGGAGCCACAGGGACGTGGTGCCGGCTGCTTCTGGAAGTGGTATGGGGCAACCCTATTTAAGTGAGAGGAATTGGTGACTGGGCATTCTTTATAGGAGTGGCTTTTGGCTTTGGAATTCTGTCCCCCAACTCTTGGCCACTCAGATCCCACATTTATTAACCCCTTTCTTTTTCCCAGGGTCTTCAGTAAGAGAAGGGGGCTTGAAGGATGTGGGTGGCTAGGTGGGGGGTTCTTGCTACTTTATTTATTTTGCGGGGGATGTTGTTTCAGTGTGGATTGTTTTAAGTGGCCAATTCATTTGCATTTTGTGAAACTGTAAAGGTCAGGAATCTCCAGTTTGTCAAGTGCACTTTGTGCTGTGTTAAAGCAGCCATAGTTTGCCTTTGGAGAATTCCCCCTGCCTAGGGGAAGTTTCTGCTAGCATAAAGTTCTGTTCTAGATCCCTCAACCTTGGAGTAAGGATATGGAGAAGGCAAAGGGGACAGAGAAGTGAGAGCAAAGAGTATAGCCGAGGGAGGCTCCACTCTACCCAATTCTCCACTGACACATCAATAGCATCAGCTGAAGCTAACCCTCTGCTTTAATTTACACTGGTCCTGTGGGGCTGAGAATCAAGGAGCTGTGACCAGTGTCCTTAACAGTCCCATCCTCCGCTCCCCCACCCCACTTGTTACTGTGCCCGAGCGGAGCTTGGACAATGAAGCCCCAATAAAACCAATGGATAAATTCTTGTATGCTTTACTGCTGAACAGAACAGAAAGAGAAGTGCACAATTCAAATGGGAAAATTAGAAGAAAGTCACCTGAATGGCAGCCTTCTAGGCCAAAATAAGTCATTGGTTTCGCTTCATTTTGATTTGGCCAGTAGATGTGCAAGAGCTGTCCACTGTATTAACTGATCACTATGTGTTCTGCTGGAAATACTGTTACTGGTTCTAGAAGCAGTTTTCCTGCATGTAAAAGTTCAGTCTGATTACATACAAGCAACATTTTCACATTTCACTCAATAATTAAACCCTGTAATGTATTGATTTTTTTTCTTGCCCTTTGCTTTCTCTGATCCTTTGTTGCACAACAAACATAATTAACATTCCTTCCTAGGTTCAGATTCCATTTTACATATGCACCATTGCACCCGAACCAAGTAGCTTCTCTGTTAACCCCATAGTCTACAACTACACCTGCTTCTGTTATCATTCATACTTCCATTATTCAATTCACTAGCTACTACTGTTCACCAGACTCCTTAGAAAACGTGAGGCAAAATTCAGCAGCAAGACACCTGGAGGTGTACATTTTGCTGTGGGTAATGTGATAGACCCAGGCCAGTTGGCTATAGCAGAGTAGTCCTGTTGGGATTCAGGAAGTGGACCCCACAGTCACAGGAAACCTCGTCAGCCAACCTCCTCTCCCTGGTTTTGTAGACGGCCATTTTGGCCAGGGCTAGGAGGAGGTTGACAAGAAGGTCCTGCGACTTTGCGGGGCCACGGATAGGGAGTGCGTAGATGAACAGGTGAGGGGACCAAAAACGTAATAATATATCCAAGAGGAGCCAGAATAGGGGCTGCAATCTGGCGCACTCCAGGTACATGTGCACCAGAGTCTCCCTCATGCTGCAAAAGGGGCAGGTGTCTGGGAGGGGAATGAACTGCGCCAAGTACACGCCCAGGCTCACAGCTCCATGATGGATCCACCAACAGACATCCCCTGTGGGCCTCGGGACCAGGGTGGAATATAGGCTGGCCCACCGGGGCTCCTCACCCTCTAGAGGTGGCAAGAGGTCTCGCCAATTCGTGTCACGGGCAGGACATGAGGGTGAAGACAAAAAGAGTGTGGAGCACGAGCGTGTACTGATGTTTTCTTGGCGCGGTCCAGAACTGAACCGGCTGCAAATCATGCAGCCAGCTCGCGGTAAAGGGGTGGGATAGCCTGGCAGGTCCACAGGGCAAGGGTCCGATGAAAAGGTCTGGAGGGCCTGGGGTGGAGGGTGTGCGGGTCATGCTTTCTCGCAGGACCCGGTCAAGGAAGACCCGAGCAGTGGGCGGTAAAGCGCCCCTCACCTCCTGAAGTACGTGCCAGGGAGTACAAGGCCTGGAGAGCCCCATGCGCCAAGCAAGAGTCAGGGGATCCAACTAGTCTCCCCGGTCATAGTCCAGGAGGTCTCCAACTCTGGTGACTTCCGCCAGGACCAACCTCTGGTGTACCGAGGGGGACTCAATCACCTGTACACGGAGCTGGGGGTTGTGTAGCAGGAGCTCCATGAGATCTACCCCCTTGGTGGCCGCCACGGACCTGGTCACCGAGAGCAGCTTCCAGGTCGAGAGGAGGTCCTGGTAGAAGACCGGCAGCCTGGAGATGTCTCATGGAAGACCTCTCGGATGGAGATAAAGGAGCTGCCGGTCATATCGGAACCCTCGGAAGCGGCGCAGGAAGGCGTGTGTCAGTACGCTCCATGCCGGACTACCTGCACCATAAAGGAGCCTCTGCAGGGCCTGGAGGCGGAAGACATGGACCTGAGTGCCCAGACACTTCAGGCCCTGCCCTCCCTCCTCCAGGGGTAGATGGAGAACCCCTGCAGAGACCCAGTGCAGTCCTGACCAGACGAACTCCAGAATCAACGTTCGGAGGTTGGCCAGGAAATCTGGGGCCGGGACCAGGGTGTTAAACCAATACCAGAGCATGGACAAGACTAGTTGATTAAGCACCAGTGCCCTCCCTTGAAGGGAGAGACACCACAGTAGTCCTGTCCATCTCTGGAGCCACTCTACCACCCTACCCTCTAAACTGTGCCAGTTCTCCGGTGGAGACGGATGCGTGGCAGAAAGGTAAATGCCTAGATAGAGCAGCGGACCCACGCTCCACCAAATGGCCTGAAGTGCGGGTGGGAGGTAGCTTGCCTGCCACCAGTCCCCTACCACCAAGCCAGAGCTCTTGACCCTGTTGACCCAGGCGGAGGAGGCTGCCAAGTAGACGGCCTGGCAAGCCTCCACCTGCAACAAGTCGCCCGGGTTCTGGACGATGAGGAGCATGTTGTTGGCGTATGCCGACAGGACCAGCTGCAGCTCTGGCTCCTGCAGCATCAACCCAGTCAGCCTCCATCGGAGGAGACAGAAGAAGGCGCTCAATCACCAGAGCGTACAGCGTATGGCCCCTGCCGTACTCCCTGCCCAAAGCTGACAGGCTCGATCAGGGTCCAGTTGAGCCCTACCAGACACTCACGGAGGTGTACAGCACCTGGAGAAAACCCACAAACTAGGGTCCGAAACTGAATGCTCACAGAGTGCCCAGGAGATACCCGTGGTCCTCCCTGTCGAACGCCTTCTCCTGATCCAGGGACAGAAGGGCGAACGACAGATCATTTCCACACCCAAGTTCCAAGAGATTACGGAGCAAATACAGATCATCAAACATGGTATGTCCCGGGACGGTGTAGGTCTGGTCGGGGTTGACCACGTCTGCCAGCACGGACCCCAGCCACAGCGAGATGGCCTTCGATACGACTTCGTACAGCAGAGTAGTAGAAGGCAGATATACTGGCCACTGGATAAGCAGTTTTCTGTTCCCTGACTGACCAGAGCGGAGGCTAGGGTGAATACATGATTCCAATTAGCCTGCAAAGCGTCGATTGAGGCTGTTATGCTAATGAGAACACCCGACTCCAATTAATCTGCAAAGAGTCAGGTGAGGTCGTTAAGCTAATGTGAACACCTGACTAATTAAGGCTCCTCTAATACTGTAAAAGAATTCCAAAGCCAAAAGCCACTTCTATAAAGAATGCCCAGCCACCAATTCCTCTCACTTAAAAGAGCTCACTCCAGTCAGGCTGGGGGAAGGAAAAAGGGAGCCAGAGGAAAGGAAGTGCGGCTGAAGGGCTGGGTAATGAAAACATTCTCAAGCCACTGGAAAGGGAGCCCTAAGGTAAGAGTGAAGAAGGCGTTAAGAGAGAGAAGCGGGAGAGCTGTGGGGAAGTGGCCCAGGGAAGTGTAGCAGCTCTGGCGACGAAAGGTTGGCTGTCAACAGCTGCTGCCATTAGGGTCCCTGGGCCAGAACCCAGAGTAGAGGGCGGGCCCGGGTTCCCCCCACCCGCCACTACAGAAACACCTCCTGGGACGGGAAGACAGGACCCTGTCAGGACAGGAGGCTAAATTGTTTGGGAATAAGCCCATAAGGACAACAGAGACTGTGGGAGTTCTCTCACCAACCTCCTTGCTGGCTTATGATGAAAAGGCCTCAGTAGACTGTAACCCTGGCCCTAGAGAGAGAAGGGCTACGTGGAGGGTTGCAGTGAGCCTCTGAGGCTAGCATATACCGACTGAAAGTGCGGGAATCATGGGGACAAGGTTGGAGCTCTGCCACAGTAAGTAGATTACAACATGGATGATGTTGGGTAAATCAGTGTAACTTATCAATGAGTGTTTGAACAGAACCTGGCACAATGGGGTCCTGGTCCACAACTGGTGCCTTTAGGGACCACGATAATACAAATAAAACAATAATAATAGTTCAGTAGGGATCTGAAATAAGTGTAATTTACCCAGAAAGGGTGATAGCAGGAAAAAGTAGCTAACAGAAGGGTGTAAAACAAATCCTGCTTTTCTCTTAGTCTATGTACATAGGGCTGACTTCTATACTGACACATGGTGTATAAAATGGTTGGCCCAGACCACCTTTCCTCTGAAGATCAGAGGCATTCTTTCAGGGCCTCTTCCTCTGGGACACCCTGCAAAGCAGCAGATCTATATTAAAGATTCTCCTAGGATGGATAGAATGGGTTATGTGCCTTATTTCCATACCACCATTCCTACCCCCTGCTGCTGAGGCGTGGCAGGGGACAGTGGGGGCAATTCATAGCTGTTGCAATAGACCCTTGGGGTCTTAGGCAGCTGGGAGTCAATTTAGAACTACCCCCTCCCCCCAGACACATTCTCCTGGGCTGTGCAAGCACAACTTTCAAGTTGAAGGCCTTAGCATTTACAGAGCCACCCTGCAGAAAGAAGCCTGACTTCTCCCCTACCTCCAGTTTGCACACCTGGCAGGCAACGATGGATTAAGACTAAAATCTGCAAGGGGGCAGGTGGAACAGCTGCTCGGGAATGATCATCGACAGCAATCCCAATGGCCAAAGGCAGAAACTGCTCCAGAGAAATAAAACCCCTGCAGCCAGGTAACTGAAGTTCCCTGTAGCTACTCCAGTGGGTGGGGCAAGCTTGCCCCTGTCAAGCTCTCAAAATGATTTACAAATGTTAATTCATAAAGATTCAAAGCACCCAAGTGTGCCAGGCCTCTGCACTAACCACTGCATGACACTGCTTCCCATAACTAACATCATAGCTGCTCAATGGTATGAATGATTAGCCAATCCATCCATCACAGGCAGCATAACGTTTTGCTATGAATCCATCCTTTGCATTGCAACAGATGAATACTGCAGCATGATATAATGGGCTAAACTCACAGCTTGTGTAAACAAGTGCAACTCCCATGGAAGTCTCTGGGCCAAACTGAGATGTGATCTATCTATTGCCTTAAAGTATGTGTGACATAGGGTTCAAGTTGGCCAGGTAATGGTGAAGTAGTGTAACTTGCACTGATTGGGCATGCAGTGGACATGTAAAACTAGGGTATCATACATGATGAGAGGACAGAATAAGATGTAGGCTGTACATCGTGCTGACAAATATTGTCTCATTGTTCATTTGTACTCCGCATCTGTCTGTATCAAGCTGTTGTTTCTTGTTTTATGCTTAGATTGTAAGCTCCATGAAGCACAGACAATCTTTTTGTTCTGTGTTCATACAACACCTAGCAAAACAGGGTCCCCGTCCACGAGTAGGGTGGTTCAGTCCTATAGTAATAGGAATAACAGATTATAACCAACAACAACTAGCAGGAAGGCAAAAGACAATGTATATGAAATCAGAATAAAAATGTAGATAACTGAAAATAAGTATGTATACCACATCTTCCAATTATTACATTAGAGGATGCTGTTTTTGCAGTATCAAAGACCTTGGGTTAGATTCTGATCTCAGTTAAATTAGTGCCAATCTGAAGTAGCTCCACTGAAATGAATGGAGATATTCTGCATTTACATTAGTACATCTCAACTGAGATGAGCATCTGGTCCTTGGGCCAGATCCTCAGATGGTATAGATCAGTATATCTCCATTGACTTCAGTGGAGCGACATCAATGTATCCGCTGATGATCTAGCCCTTTATCTTCCCCTCAGTTTAAAGTTTTTTACTGATCAAATTACAGGAAAATTGAAAGTCCCAACTGGGCTTACATCAACATCAAGCTGGACTTATTACACAGACATATAGCCCAGAAAATCATGACATCCTTAACGATTTTGTCCAGCTTCTTGAATAGAATAAAAAGGTTAACTCTTAAGTAGTAAGAACACATGTGCGCATTAGAAACACTTCACCAGGAACCTTTCAAAAGACTTATGGAACAGTGGATAAATGTGCATGATTGCTGTGTTGTGCATTTATGGACTTTCTGCTAAGATTAGACCAGACGGCTCATCTCTCAAACTAATTGGATCCTATAAATATTCCAGTGTCGCACAGATAACAAATGTATTTTTAAAATTGTAAATATTAATGATAGTTATGATTGTGAATGAGTTTGAAACACTTAGCATGCAGCCTATTTCCTCTGAATCAGCCAACAATCTACATAATGTAATTTCTTCCTGCAGACCACTGTTCCCTCTAAACTGTGTGCGTGTGCACGCACACAGATCCAAAACCCCGCGCACACAGCGAAACACCACGCACACAAAAAGTTGCACAGAAGCACAAAAATTTGCACAGACGAAATTTTTTGTGCACACGGCCTGTCAAAAATTAGAGAACATTGCTCCAGACTTGTAAAAATATTTATTATCCACAAAATCAAGAATTTAATATTTTCTGCTCAGTATGCTGTAGTTGAAAAATTAGAGTACTGAAATTCCTACGTTATCTAAATAATTCCCAATACAATTATTTTATTACACTAATGTAATAAAAAGAAATTACACTTTCAAATTTTTAATTTTTTTAAATGACCATTTTAATCAAGTATTTTCTTAAAAAGACACAGCCCAATACTGACAATAGTCATTTGTTTCCACTGAAGGTTTAAAGATTGGTGGATAAGGTCTAGAGTTCTCATTTCTGCAGATAACTTTTTATTCAGAAAAGGGGGAAGACCTTTCACAAACACAATACAAATGAAGGTACAGATCCTGTGTTGTGTCCATCTGAGATGCTTGACACAGCTGGCAGGAGCTGGGGAAGGAGATGTGTAAAGGTGGCATTAAGCCACCTTTACACTTCACCAACCGCAGTTTTACAGCTTTCTGGCTGCTGGGCCAGATACCAGTGTAAAGTGGAGCAACCTCAGGACTGCTCTTTGTCTTGCTGCCTACATTCCCGAGGAATCATTGTGGCAACTAGGAATTGCTGAGGTGTATGGATGCTCCAGTCACCTCTGTACAACAGTGTGTAGGATTGGTGGGTTATGCATGAACTGTTATGGATGCCCTAGTTCACCAAAGGATTCCCCTGTGCGGGCAAAGTCCTTGAGTGACCAATTAAAATTACTTAAAGGCTGCAGTTACTGCATTTATGAGAGCAAAGAGACTAAGTGTGGTTAACAACTGCTGCATGCACCTTGTATGTTCTACACCTGCAGAAGGGCTACCCATTATCTGAGAACTCAAGGATCAAGTAGCTGTGCCTTTTATGGAAATAATGTATTTGTTTTAAGAAATAATTTATTCCTGAACTACTCTCTGCCCTTAGAAATGTAACATTCAATTTTCTTTGAAATTTTCATTCTGTGGCAGCTCCTTATATCATGGCTGTCTCCCAAACAAGCTTCCCTCTTCTCACCCAACCCAACTGGTAGCCGTCTCTCAGTTGCTTTCTCTAGTGCGTGTATAATTCTTTTTCAATGCTGGGGCTGCCTCTGCTGAGCAGGCTTGATACAGTCATTTTATATCCTTTGTAATTTAAAATACGCTATAAATACTTCCTGTATCCACCAATCTTTACTCTAAACCTTCCATTACAAAAAAATGAGGACATTCAAGGGCGCAGTTGAGAGTTTTCAGGCTCAACCCTGGCATGCTTTCTTATGGGTTAATTAGAACGTGAAAAATGCCAGTTCTTTCAAGACAGTGAATTACTTCTAACCCTTGAGGAGAATCAAATATTTGATTGATGGGATAAAAACCTGTGCAGCAACAGCATTGGTTACTTTTTGGAAATATTATATACTGCAGAGAACGAAGCAATGGATGAATTTGACTGGAATTCTCTTTGGCTTTCATTTAACTACAAATCCCTTAGTTCTCATTTTAACCTCTCTGCAAATGCTAAGAAATGGAAAAACTGAGGAGAGCTTCTGAAAAAAAATATGTATGGCTAAATTCACAAGTCCCACACCTGTCCAACATGAGAACTGCAGGTGGCCAGCCTGTCTCACGTTGGGCACCCAACAATTTAAGCACTTCTATTAAAAACAAAAAGGGTTTCTTGGTTTAGCAATACAGTGCTATTCTCCACAGCTCCCCCTTCTCCCTGGTTGGAGCACTGAGAACGGAATCTCCTGGGTCCATCTACTTTGCAGACACAAAAACAGCAGTGGCTAATGTTTTCAAACTGTAAATTGGCAGTTAGAGAACCTAACAGACCTATGCTAACCTAGCCCACTTGCAGATCAGGTCACCTGGGAGGTCTCAGAACCTTCAAACTATACAGTGTACTTATATGTACACTTCATACATTTTTGTGGGCTGACTTAATTATTCTCCCATTCACTAACCTTCTTCAACTCTCTCCTCCAGACTCACATCTGTTGTGACCTCCTCAGGAAATTAGCCCAGTCAGTGACCACTGTGGGGCAGTTGGGAACAGATATTTCCTTTTGTAAACCATTGGAATGATTTGGAACATCAAACTGTTCAGTAACTGACCCATGTCGCCTCATTACACTTGTCCTCCATCACTTTGTTAATCCACACACACTTTGTCAATTAGATAGCAAGATCTTCAGGGAAGGAATCATATTTATAACCTGCAGATTTGCACAGAGACTAGCACAGTGTGTCCCAGTCTTGACTGACTGGTGCCTTTTGGCCCAGCCGCAATGCAAATAAATAATACTCCAGAATTAAACTACTATTCCTTTAAAACGTTTGAATTAATTCCAATGAAGCCAACTGGGCGTACTTTCAGGAAGGCGCCTGGTAAAACAACTTGAAAGACAAGTGCAACAGGAAGGAGGCCAAAAACAAACAGGAGTACAGTAGCTGGAATAAAAGGGGAACAGGGTTGAACTAAGAGGAACAAAAGAACATGGAATATTAAAAGGGGAACTCTACCAAGGCGGGGCAAAAGGAAATCAAGAACAAGCCACAACAGACAAGGTTTGATTGCATCTGAATTTAAGAAACCTACAATCCAATAAATGCAAAGGAAAAAGGGAGAAAAGAAAGAGAGGGAAATCAGTGCTATTAGAATATGAGGGACATAAGGGAATGAGGGGAAAGAGAAGCAGCTCTGGAAAAAGTGAACTGAGATTAGAATCTGGGTGGGTAAATGGGAAAACAAAGAGGTGTTGTTGCTGTTTGACAATCAAGGGAGTTTAGCAACTTTCCAAAAGAAGTGCAGAGAAGCATTAGCATAAAAGAAGGGGTGGCAATAAAGAGAAAAGTGAAGAAGACTGGTAACCCCCCCCCCCAACTGAAAAAGGAAAAATCTTGTTAAGAATGATTGTGGATCATATAAGTTAGGTGCAAAAAAAAAAAATCACTTATACTCTTGGGTAGCAGACTTGAAGAAAGACTCCGGGGAAGAGAAAAGAGGGACACAGTTGTAAGAAACCTGTGCCTGGATTGGGAATTAGCCTGCGTGTGTGCTACAGTGGCTCTGGCTGTCGTCACTGGGGTTGCTAGAGTGTAAAACAAAAGGTTAGACTAAGATTTGCTGGAACCTGAAGAGGATGATGTTCATGTAGCTCAGAACAAAGATTACTGTGTTTGATTTGATGAAAGGACCAGGCGGACGTGAGGCACCTCAGAGACTAACCAATTTATTTGAGCACCAGCTTTCCTGAGCTACAGCTCCCTGCATCCTTTTCTTTTTGCGAATACAGACTAACACGGCTGCTACTCGGAAACCTGTGTTTGATGAGATACTAGCTGTCAAGCCAATATGCCTGGACACTTGACTTGGATATTAACTGTGGGTCACATTGTGCCCCGCTGCTCCATGGATCCACATGAGAGTGGGGCGTACAAAAAGCACCCATTTAAGCCCCTGCTCATTGCTAGCACTCCTAGCAGTGTAAGAAAAACTCACAAAGGGGATGGGGAGAACGCAGGAGTCCCCAACCCCTTGCGTTGGTCCACATAGCTGGCCAGGCATGCCGTGCGGGGTATTTCATAACTCTTGAAGGAGCGTAGTGGCAGATTAACTCTGAGAAGCAAACCCAATGAGGAGCAATTGCAGCCTGGGTTAACCACGCAGGTAACATGAGCTTTGTTAAAAACGTTCCTGGTATACTGTTAAGTGCACATTGAAATCCATTCTTTGCTGTTACTGTTTGCAGTCTCTCAGTATCATGTGAAGTATATTTGTTTATTTACAGGCTTATCCATGATGTTGTATCTTAGCAGCAATAGTGGTATAGCTTCTCTTCAAGAGAAAAGAAGGTGAGGAATAGGGTGACCATACGTCCCATTCTGGCTGGAATAGTCCCTTTTTTAAGCCCTGTCCCAGCTGTCCCGACTTCCCCCGCCCCCCAAAGGAGGCATTTGTCCCGTTTGCTCTTGCCAACTGATCAAGTCCGCCACAGCAAACAGGACAAATGCCTACTTTTGGGGGAAAAAGTGGGGTGCAGTGTGAAGGGGACAAACAGAGATGCCAACCCCCCCCCAGGGGGAAGGTAGGGCTGGGGGGCGGAGGGAAGCAGCATTCCAGCATGCGGCGCCCCCGCAGTGTTCCAGCTACCAGGCAACAGCCTGGCGCGGCGTTGTTTCCAACAACAGTTGGGGGGAACGGTGGGGGGGGCAGGCAGCTGGGGGGTTTCATGTTTTCTCTTTGGGAAATATGGTCACCCTAGAGAGGAAAGGTTATTGTGACTAAATGGGTAGGGTAGAAGATGTGGCAGGGTCAGAACATGCTGCTGCCATGGCTGCAACCTCAGCAGTGGAAGCAGGAATAGTGGCTGCAATGACAGGCATAGACCGAAGCAGGAGCAGAAGTTCAGTAGTAGCAATACAGCTCTCTTGTACAGTGGTGCAGGCATGTGCTCTTCTGCTCTCTACTTTCTCATCTGCTCAAGTGTTGAAGATGCTGGGATTATCTTGCCCCCTAGTGGCTACCCTACAAAATTCACATAGGACCAAATTAATCCCGGTGTAAATCCACTGAAGTCAATAGACTATGCCAGCGGTTCTCAAACTGTGGGTTGGGACCCCAAAGTGGGTCACGACCCTGTTCTAATGGGGTTGCCAGGGCTGGCATTAGACTTGCTGGGGCCAGGGCTGAAGCCTGAGCCCCATCGTTCAGGGCCAAAACCGAAGCATGAGAGCCTCAGCCCTGGGTGGAGAGGCTCACGTTACAGGCCCCCTGCTTGGGGCTCAAGCCCTTGGGCTTTATCACCACCCTGTACCTGGAGTGGTGGGGCTTGGGCTTCCCCCACACACACACACCTGGGGCAGCAGGGCTTGGACGGGCTCAGGCTTTGGTCCTCCTTCCTGGGGTCACATAGTAATTTTTGTTGTCAGAAGGGGGTTGCGGTGCAATGATGTTTGAGAACCCCTGGACTATGCATTGCCTCTGATTTTGAAAAGTGATGTAAATCAGAATCCCTACTTACTGCCCTGTCAGGGAGCCTAATCAGGTGTGATGGAAGAAGGTATAAATTAAAGTTGCCTTTAAATCCCTTACTTTACTTTATATATTTTACATACACACCCTGTAAATCACTTTGCTTCCTACAGTAACTCTTCTGGCCCATTAGTATGTGAGTTAAACAATCTGGACTCCCTTAGATTTAGTAGATGTAAGTAGAGCAATTTAGAAAATATTGTATCTGCACAGAAAAATGTAGATAATGGGATTTTTTTTGTTGTGGAAATTTCAATGGAAAATTTTGACTTTTCATCCCTAAATTTAAAATGTTGAGACTTTCAGGTTTTCCAGTGAAAACTGAAATTTGACAAAAGCGTACATTCCACACAAAAATCTGCCTAGTTGAAAAAAAAAATATTTTCCATCTAAAAAATTGATGGAAAATTTTCAATCAGCCCTAGGTATAAGTTATACATTGGCAAGAGGGTGAAAGCTGAAATAAACCTATGGGGATCTAAAATGGTTTAACAGATGCATTGAGGTGACTGAAAACGGTACCAGCTTAGATTCCCAATAGATTTACCAGCTCAAATTTAGAGGTCATATTGAAGATGGTGTAAGCTACCGTCGGACTTCCTAAGGGAATTTAAGTTAGGGAATTTACTTCCATTGACACATCTCCTCTGAATTATGCCTGAGTTGGGGGCCAATGGATTTAAACTGGGTGTTAATTTGTTCCATAAACCCCAACCCATGAGAGTGCAAAAACATCTGTTTTTCAGTTTCACTATGCCCTATTTAGGGATAACTAACAAATAACAACAAGAACAACAACAGTAGTCACTTACATTTTAAATAGTTGGACAGGATCCAAAGCTGACTTCTGTGGAATCCTGCCAATTTACACTCACAGAGGATCTGGTCCAATGTCCTTTCCACAGTTTACTACTATGATCCTTCTCCCCTCCCTTGGTAGCCTGACCTCCCCTGTGCTTTGGGAGATCTGAACATGAAAGTAGGAAAAGTTGGGAGGAGACGTTTAATAAATAGACAAACTATGCCCCATTTTGCTCTCAAGTAGGAAATGGAAGTTAAAATATTCCTCAAGCATTAACTGACTGAGAAAAATTTTCTGTGGTCAATTTGGTTGCCATTCAACACTTGAGAGAATAATGCAACTGAATTCCATAGCTAAAACTCTTACAAGCAGTCTTTTGTAGGCCCTTAAAATCCTGTAAAACAACAACAAAATGAATGGAATTTCAGTGTGCATTTCAACAAGAGATGTTCACTTACACATTTTTAACAGGAGGAGGCACTTGTTTTCAGTGTTCAAGAAAGTTTCTTTAGCTTCTGGACCTTTTAAAAATAATTAACTGAATTTTAAAATAGCCTTCAGTTCCAGTGAAGAGCACCTGTCTTCTATTTAACACACCATTTCCTTCACCATATTTTAGTTGGCCAGGCCATGGCTTGCTGGAAGAAAATACGAAGCAGCAGCTGGATTTATCCTACCCTGGTCCTCTGCATTTATGGGTTTTTCTCCCTGATGAGGCCATCAGAACCTTTCCTCACCCCTTATCTAACAGGACCAGATAAAAACCTGACCATTGATGAGGTATGGCTATACACTGCTTTCTCATTATATGGAATAACAAAATACTGAGTATGCTTTATTCTTCAGAAAGAAAGTATCAGACAATCTCATTTACTCTCCAACATTTATTACAGAAAGATACATGCATGATATTTCCCCTGTGAAAGATTAGGAGCTCAATCCTCATTTCTGCCCTAAAGGGCCAATTGAGAATTCCCTGACAAAAGGTAATATTCAGGGGGCACGTAGACAGCATATGTTTTAAAACGTTAAGGGAACAAAGATAAAACAAAGATTTTCCTATTAAGCAGCGAACAGGGCAGTATAAGATCTGTGCATCATGCATACTTATATTGCTATATTTTATGCACTGAATTAACAGCAATGAGTGTGATGCTTTCTCCAAGTTAATTCACAAAAATCACAGGATTCCTTCCTTTCCCTTCCAGGTTACAAACCAGATTTTACCAGTTTGGACATACTCCTATCTGGCGTTGCTGTTTCCTGTTTTCTTGATTACGGACTATATGCGCTATAAACCCATCATTATTCTACAAGGCCTTAGCTTCATTATTACATGGCTGATGCTTTTGTTTGTCCAAGGAGTGCTAGCCATGCAGCTGATGGAGGTTTTTTTTGGGATGGTAACAGCCACTGAAGTTGCCTATTACGCCTACATTTACAGCGTTGTCAGTGTTGACCATTATCAGAAAGTGACTAGTTATTGCAGAAGCATCACACTTGCTGCAACCACAGTTGCGGCAGTGCTTGGGCAACTTTTAGTGTCTTTGGCAGAGCTATCCTATTTTTATCTAAACGTCATTAGTTTGGCTTCTCTGTCCTTGGCCCTCCTAGCCTCATTTTTTCTACCAATGCCAAAACATAGTATGTTTTTTCACAAAAATCGTATCCCTGAAACTCCCCAAGGAGCAACGGATCAAGACACAAAGTCAAAAGCAACCAGCATTAATGAGCAGCCAAGTTGCCAAGAGGACAAAGACACTGCGAAATCATCCGTCCTTTCCAGGACCTTGCCTGAATGTCAGTCTGACAAGCATCAGTGTCACATGCTTGTGCAGTTATGCAAGGATGTAAAGGAATGCTATTCCACAAAGAAGCTTCTTTACTGGTCCCTCTGGTGGGCTTTAGCCACTGCGGGCTATAACCAGATTGTGAATTACGTCCAGGTGTTATGGGACTACAGAGCACCCGCTAAGAATAACAATGTTTATAATGGGGCTGTTGAGGCAGCAGCAACATTTCTGAGTAAGTAAACAACATAGTATTAAAGTTTCAGAGTAGGAGCCGTGTTAGTCTGTACCCACAAAAAGAACAGGAGGGCTTGTGGCACCTGAGAGACTAACCAATTTATTAGAGCATAAGCTTTCGTGGGCTTCAGCCCACTTCATCAGATGCATAGAATGAAACATATACTAAGAAGATATACACACACACACACAGAGAAGGTGGAAGTTGCCATACAAATTGTAAGACGCTAATTAATTTCTACCTTCTCTGTATGTGTGTGTATATATATATATATATCGATCTTCTTACTATGTGTTTCATTCTATGCACCCGATGAAGTGGGCTGTAGCTTATGCTCTAATAAATTTGTTTGTCTCTAAGGTACCACAAGCACTCCTGTTCTTTTTATAGTATTAAAGTATTTCCTCTAGTAAATTCTAAAATACAAACTATACCAGATATACGTTTTAAATCATGTGTGCTCCTATGATGTGGTTTAAGTCCATTTCATGCCTATTAAGCATTCCACAGTAGGGGTAAGCAGGTTGTACATTCAAATTATAATAGTTCATGTGAAGAACGAGAAGCCTCAAATTTAACACCATGTGTCAGGGTTCCCTCCCCACTTTGAACTTTGGGGTACAGATGTGGGGACCCACATGAAAGACCCCCTAAGCTTATTTTTACCAACTTAGGTTAAAAACTTTTTCAAGGCACAAGCTTTGCCTTGTCCTTGAACAGTATGCTGCCACCACCAAGTGATTTAGACAAAGAACAGGGAAAGGACCACTTGGAATTCCTATTTCCCCAAAATATTCCCCCAAGCCCTTACACCCCCTTTCCTGGGGAGGCTTGAGAACAAACAAGATGAGTACAAACCAGCCTTGGATTTTTAAGACCCAAAAAACCCAATTAGATTCTTAAAAATCAGAACTTTATTAGAACAACAACAAAAAAATAAGAGAACAACTCTGTAAGATCAGAATGGAAGATAATCTTACAGGCAGTCAGATGCAAAACATAGAGAATCCCTCTAGGCAAAACCTTAAGTTACAAAAAGACACAAAAACAGGAATACACATTTCCTCCAGCACAGCGAATTTACAAGCCAAAACAAAGAAAACCTAACGCATTTTTTAGCTAGATTACTTACTAACTTTACAGGAGTTGGAGGGCTTGCATCCTTGATCTGTTCCTGCAAAAGGCATCACACAGACAGACAAAAGCCTTTTTCCCCCCCTCCAGATTTGAAAGTATCTTGTCCCTTCATTGGTCATTTTGGTTAGGTGCCAGCGGGACCACCTTAGCTTCTTAACCCTTTACAGGTGAAAGGATTTTGCCTCTGGCCAGCAGGGATTTTATAGCACTGTATACAGAAAGGTGGTTACCCTTCCCTTTATATTTATGACACCATGCCATGTATTTCTCAAGGGGGCTGACTCTCAAAGTGTAGTCTTTAGCTCGATAGAGTTTTGTGCAGTACTTGGTGGTCTGTGGAGAGCGCACTGATCACATGGACCTTGTGTCCAGCTGCTAAATTCATTCTAAGGAGCTCAAAATGCATTGCTGCCCTGTTATTTTTCCACATGGGCCTTGCTATGTTTGGCACTGGAATGTTATTCATTCATGAATGGGAAGGGACGCTTGTGTGAGACACTCCCTAAGACGACATGGATCTCACTGTGAAAAGTTAAAGAAGTCCTTCAATAGAGTATGGTGCACATTTTGAACGTATTGTTGTGTACGTTACTTCTCTTGATGAGATCCAGGCCAGTGTACTTATTAGAATTAGCTATCAAATGATAGGAAGATCAGTTAATATCAAACTTAGTTTTCAGACGTTTAATACATTCACAGTCAAATTTCAGACTGAAGCATGGGTTTTGGAAGTAATATAGGGTGAGGTAGTAGCATCCCAGAGTTAAAGTGCACACCTAGGATTTCATTAGCGGTCCATCGCTAGTTAAGCCTTCTCTCACACATAACCTTGTTGCCTCGCTACTCATACGAATAAAGGATGCAAGACAGAGCCAATGGTCACCCTTCCTTTATAAACAGGAACTTTAAAAAAAACTCTAAGCCCTAATAAGAAATTTCTAAATCCTAATTGGCATGTATAATGTGGTGCTAGAAGAGAATTTTTTCACCAAAAATTTTAAGCGAACTCTACACTCACTATCCTGATGAAGTGGATTATAGCCCATGAAAGCTTATGCCCAAATACATTTGTTAGTCTCTAAGGTGTCACAAGGTCTCCTCGTTGTTTTCGCTATCTTGAGATACCGGAGTTTTAAAAAGGAATTAGGGACCTGGGTCCATTGCTACCCTGCAGCTGGAATAGTTATTTATCCCAGTGCAAAACGAATGCAGAATGCTACCATCCCAATCCAGCAGTGTTTTACACTCACTTTGCACTGGGGTAAATGGCTGCAAGGCAACAGTGAATCACTCCCAAGGTGTTTCCTCAGATAAATTCTCATAACTATTCTGTGTCATGTCACATCTCCAAGAGCCCAGCAAGTTCACACATTGAGCACTAGGGTCTTTGGCCCATCATTTTCCAGAAATGATGGTATGTAAGCAATTGTGATACTTTGCCTGATTAGGAATGAGAGAACACTGTTCTCTGTTGGCACACTATAGATTTTTCAAGACCAATGAAAGGTCTGGCTGGCCTAGCAAGTTTCACAAAAGGTCTGTGGGCTTGGTAAATTCAGTCAGTCAAAGGATTTGCTTCAGGATTCTGACTAAGCTTCTAAAGCCACAAAGGAGTTTGGTAGATTTTAAAAGGACATGATCAAAGCTCAGTGGAATTAGTAAGCTCCCCAGGAAACCCTAAGGGTATGTCTATACTACGAAATTAGGTCAATTTTATAGAGGTCAATTTTTAGAAATCAATTTTATACAGTCAATTGTGTATGTCCCCACTAAGCAAATTAAGTCGGCGGAGTGCGTTCTCACTGCCCTGGCTTGCATCGACTCACGGAGCGGTGCACTGTGGGAAGCTATCCCACAGTTCCTGCAGTCTCCGCTGCCCATTGGAATTCTGGGTTAAGCTCCCAATGCCTGATGGGGCAAAAACATTGTCGCGGGTGGTTTTGGGTACATGTCATCAGTCTCCCCTTCCTCCTTCCCTCCGTGAAAGCAACTGCAGACAATCATTTTGCTCCTTTTTTCCTCTTTCTACAACAGACCTGGATCGATTAGATAGGCAGTGGGATGCTCTGTGCCACCGTCCAAGCTCTCTGGAGGCTTTCATCTGCTTCCAGTTCCGTTTGGAACTGTTCCCTTGGCGCTGGAGACATCAGTTCCTCATTGGATTGTAGACCTAGGCTTGGTCCCTCTGGAAGCGATGCAGTTGATGGGGCTGTTTCCGTTGACTGTGAACCGTTCTCTGCTGGTGCACTATGTTGGCGTTCAGGCTCCAGCTGAGCCTCTTGTGTAGGGTTATAGGCTGCTGCCGGTGCAGGTTCGGTGGGGCCCTCTGATGTTGGGGTTGCAAGTACTGGATTCAGTGCTGGCAATGGTTCTGGTGCTGGTTGTTCTGCCGGTTCTGGTTCTGAGACTGGCTCTGTCTGGGTCTCTGTGACTGGATCCACTAGTGCTCTTGCAGATGTTGGCATGGGGTCCAGTTCCATCACCTCTGACTGGGTCCTGATAGAAGTTTCTGGAATAGAGCTAGGTGTGACAGCTTGCTTAGCCGGGCCGCGGGTGACCATTCCCACCCTCTTGGCTAGCTTCACATGATTAGCCAAGTCTTCCCGCAACAGCATGGGGATGGGATAATCATCATAAACTGTAAAAGTCCACGTTCCTGACCAGCCCTTGTACTGGACCAACTTGACTGTAGGCAAGTCAAAAGAGTTTGACTTGAAGGGTTGAATCATCACTTGGACCTCTGGGTCGATTAAATTGGGATCCACAAAGGAATAGGGATAGCTGACACTTGTGCTCCAGTGTCCCTCCACGCGATGACCTTCTTCCCACCCACACTCACAGTTTCCCTCCACTCTGAAAGTATCTGGGAGGTATCTGGGCTTGAGGACCTCTGGTGTGATTCTGGTGCAATGAACTGTCATCTGTTGGGGTTCTTGGGGCAGCTGGCTTTTACATGCCCCAGCTTGTTACATTTAAAACATTGCCCAGCTGACGGGTCACTGGGGCTAGGTGGGTTGCTGGAGAACAGTCTGGCGGTACAATAAGGGGTCTGGAGTGTTCCTTGGGGTTGGGGACTTGGGCTGCCCCCAGTAGTAGGGTGTGGTCTGAGGGTGTCCCTTCTGCTATCCGCTCCAACTGCGACTAGAGTTGTTCCTCTCTCCTCCCTCCACCCATTTTGTTCCAGCTTGCCCTGCCTCTCTGGCGGTCTGGGACTGCTCGTATTGATCAGCATAAGCAGCAAGACTTTCTGCTGAGTCCATTTTCTTATCCCATAAACATTGTTTTATATCCTCCTTGGATATATTCAGGAATTGCTCCTGTATCATCAAATCCCGCATTCCTCCAAAGTTAGTTACAGCCCATCCATTGAGCCATTTATTAAACCATCTGTCATCTGGTTTACATAAGCCACATTACTTAGTCCAGGTCTTCTCTCAAGGGCTCTAAATTTTACTCTGTAAGTTTCAGGTGTAACTTGAAATTGTTTTAAAACCAAATCCTTGAATTTATTATAGTCAGAAGCCTCCTCAATAGGCTTCTTATTGAATATGTCCAGAGCTCTTCCAGTCAATTTTGTGACCAATGTGGTCATCTTGTGAGCTTCAGGAATTTGATGGAGTGTGCACAGTCTCTCAAGGTGAGAAAATATTCAGCAATATTACTGGATTCATCATACTGTGGACATAGTCACTCCCATTTGTGGATTGTTGGGGAAGGATTGTTAGGGTTATTCGGTATATTCTGCTGAGCCTTTGCCTTCTCCATCTCCAGTGCATGCTTCCTCTTTTTTTCCTTCTCCTCCTTTTCTTTTTCCTTTGCCTCCGTTTCTCTCCTGTGGGCAGCCTCTCTTTCTTTTTCTTTGGCTGCTTGTGCATCCATCTCTGTATGTCTGAGTTCTACCCGTCTTTCATGTTCCTTTTGTTTTTCCTCAGCCTCAAATCTGGCTAATTCCAGCTTCTGTTGAACAGTGTAGTCTGTCATCCTGCCATTTTTGTTTTTAACTAACTGTACACCTAAGAGTTAGAAAGGAAAAAAAACCACACTGGCTTGTAAAATTTTGCTGTACTGTAACCGGATACTTTTTTTCCTCTGATAGCTGTTCTCAGCCTACAGAAAAATCCTTTTGTTATGCCTGCTGCTCTGTCCCCCAGGCAGAGACACAGAATCTACAGCTGCAATCACCTTTTACAAAACCCTTTAAAATCTTGCTGTGCTTCTGGTTCAAAATGATCCCACTGCTCTGCCACCATGTCAAGGTTCCTTCCCCACTCTGAACTCTAGGGTACGGATGTGGGGACCAGCATGAAAGACCCCCTAAACTTATTCTTACCAGCTTAGGTTAAAAACTTCCCCAAGGTACAAACTTTGCCTTGTCCTTGAACCGTATGCTGCCACCACCAAGCGTTTTAAACAAAGAACAGGGAAGGAGACAATTTGGAGACGTCTTCCCCCAAAATATCCCCCCAAGCCCTACACTCCCTTTCCTGATGAAGGCTTGATAAGAATCCTCACCACTTGGTACAGGTGAACAAAGACCCAAACCCTTGGATCTTAAGAACAATGAAAAATTAATCAGGTTCTCAAAAGAAGAATTTTAATTAAAGAAAAGGTAAAAGAATCACCTCTGTAAAAACAGGATGGTAAATACCTCACAGGGTAATCAGATTCAAAATGCAGAGAATCCCTCTAGGCAAAACCTTAAGTTACAAAAAGACACAAAAACAGGAATATACATTCCATCCAGCACAGCTTATTTTACCAGCCATTAAACAAAAGGAAATCTAACTCATTTCTAGCTAGATTACTTACTAACTTAACAGGAGTTGTAAGGCTGCATTCCTGATCTGTTCCTGGCAAAAGCATCACACAGACAGACAAACCCTTTGTCTCCCCCTTTGTCCCCTCATTGATCACTTTGGGTCAGGTGCCAGCAAGGTTATCTTAGCTTCTTAACCCTTTACCGGTGAAAGGGTTTTGCCTCTGGCCAGGAGGGATTTTATAGCACTGTATACGGAAAGGTGGTTACCCTTCCCTTTATATTTATGACAGTTACTATTTATTTTATAGTGTGGCAGATATAAAACGCAACATTCTTATATCGTCTCTCTAGGTTCAGTAACCTCCCTGGCAGTAGGATACGTGAAAATTAACTGGGATCTTTCAGGAGAGCTAGCACTGGGAATCTTCTCTGCACTGGATGCTGGTTCTCTATTTCTCATGCATTTTACTACCAACATCTGGGTATGCTATGCTAGCTATCTAGTTTTCAAGTCATGTTACATGCTCCTCATAACAATAGCAACGTAAGTACAAACCATCATCATGCTGAATTGTTTATGCACAGACTTCTTAAACAATAAAAAAAGTCACATTAGACATTCCTTCAGTTTAAAAATAATGAAGTTAGCATTAGATTGATTACAGCTCATTAGCTCCTTGAATTAAATCAATATATTCCCCAATTTTCATTTTAAGGGGTTGTTAGAATAGTTTGGTGGACTAAGACAAGAAAACAAGGACAACAGCCAACCTGTACAAACATATCCATTTTTCCTCGCACAGTTACAAGTACAACACTGCCTTCAGCTGGGTGGAACGTCAAAGGTGTTTGAAAGATGTCACCCACAAGTGACCACAGAATGCAGAAAGAATAAGCCATAATGTTTCTACATAACTGGGAATGTTTCAAGGAATTCAGCAATTAGTTATATTATGCCCTCTCTATTTCAGCTGGTTAGGGATATCCGGTGGATATTTATTGCTTTAAGTACATTTGAGATATGATATAGCTATGTCACAGATGGGGTTAAGAGCTACTAAATTAACCTACAGCTATACTTAGGTATATTTACAGCTTGCTGTTA
This sequence comes from Caretta caretta, assembly GCF_965140235.1. Lineage (NCBI taxonomy): Eukaryota > Metazoa > Chordata > Testudines > Cheloniidae > Caretta > Caretta caretta. The sequence continues at coordinate 34,698,910 of NC_134214.1, forward strand.
GGTTAATTGGTGCTTTTAAAAAGAACAGACTGATAACAATAAACCCTCAAACCTTTGTTTTTAAGAAAGGGGGAGAGAGAGAGAGAGAGTGTCATTGAATTCAAATGAATTTTGCTTCTGTTACATAGCAGCTATATAGACATCTTCTCAAGGAAAAGCCCATTAATGGATCTCAATTCTTTCCTGATTACTTGAAAGCCATTAGAGGAGTTAAACCTAACACATTTACAAGAACCCTGGCACCCCATTTTTCTACAATCAAGTAAAATGTACAAAATGAACAGAATTAAATAAAGAATGTGCGAAGAGCAGTATTCCTACATTCCCATATGGTAGATACGAAGCACGCATCTGTCTACACAACACACACTCAAGCTAGTGAGGAGCTTTCAAATTAAAGATTTTTCATCAGAAGATCCCAATTCATCAAAACTGAAACTGATCGAAACAGGCCCTTTCCCATTAACAATCTCCCAACTAAAAGAAATGTTGAAAAAAGTTTCAAAGTTGTTGAAATGCTCATGTCAGCATTTCCAAAATTAAATGGTTCATTCTGTGGTTCAAAACAACTTTTATTTTGACATTTTAGTTATTTTATACTAAAAAACAAAATATTTAATCAATTGAAACATTTCAAAATCATCAAAACAAAATGTATCAATTGACCCAATCTGAGGTTTTTTTCTTCCCTCCAGATTATCAATTTGTGAAATTTTTCAACATTAACTTTTCATCTCAATTTAGGACACGAAATTTTTTCAAAATCTCAAAACTTCTCACAGGATAGGAAAACCATTTCACACCCATCTCTCTCTCTCTCTCACACACACACACACGTTTGACACATCTAACTCACTATTCAATCCAGCCTTCTGTTGAGATTGCTTTTTTGTGAATATGGCACAATAGAATTTTGTTCATACAAATATTTGGAGAGGATTTTTTTCATGCAAATACAGCTGTTGATGCATGAATTCGTGCATCCATGCGCACACAAAAGTCAATTTGTACTGAAAGTGCTTTCCGAGCCATCGTTGATTATTAATCCAGCTAGATGGATTAGGTCAGGGCTTAAATTCAGCCAGAGCTGCCTGGAGCAGAGCTTTGGTAAACATTTTCAACCCCCCTGGAGTTTTCATAGCATGTTGGGGGAGGAGAGGGAGAGTGCATGGGGGGCACCTGGAAAGACTCTGAGGATTTAAGCCCTGTCTTAGGTAGGCTAGTGTATGTGACAGGAAAAAAACGAATGTAAAATCTGCTGAACAGCAAATAAATCCAGTCTATTTCTTTCTCTTCCGCAGTCAAGAAGGAATCCAGCTGTTTTTAAATCTGGAGTCTATGAATATGGCCAAACCTAATGCTCATTCTTTGCACAAAATAGACAGGAAACAAATGTCCGAAGATTTCCTAGACCACACAATGCTCCCCTCTGAGAAATTCAACATCCCAATGATTTCTTCAGGCGTTGCTCCTGGTTTTATGAATGTTAGCTCACCCATCGTGTGACTTAACTGACCAATCTCACAGCCCACATTCTCAGTGCTGTAAATTGAGTACTCACCATAACGGTTTCCAAAAAACCCATAGGCCCAAATATTACTAAACATACACTGAGGTAGTGCCAAAACCTGCTCCCCAATTTGCTATATGCTGTAGAGACTTACAGAAGGCAACAGTCTTAAATATTATGGGTTCAGCAATAGCAAACAATGAACAAATTCTCCAACAGAGGTTGGTCTAACAACAGACATTATTGGACCAACCTTCTCTCTCTCATATCTGGGACCAACACGGCTACAAACACTGCAAACAAAAAACATCCTGACAGGTACATGGACAGTTCACAAACAGGAAAATGGGGGAAATCTGACAGATGGTTTGCCATGAAGTTCAACCAGCTCTACCAAAAAAATGGAAGCCCACAATAAACCTAATAAACCTATCAGGAACCTAATAAATATCCTATGTCCAATAAAAAAAATAATCGACATACTATACAATGTATTGCTAGAATTACAAGCAAACTTTCTGAGTAGAAGACCCAAAAGATACAATTTTACAAAGAAAAGTTTAAAATAAATGCAAAGAAAAAAGTTGAAGGGAGAGAAAAAACTTACAGGAATTCAGCAAAGATAAGAAGTAATCAATGCCACTCTCAAACCACAGACCTTACAAACCAACTGGCAAGAGAAACTCTGTTCTTAAGAGGTTCTATTAGATCCCATAGGGCTCATCTGAGCCAAGAATGGAAGGATAATCCAGAAGTTTGGTGATAGCCTAGGACCTGGGAGACCCAGGTTTAAATTCCCTGCTCTCTCATAGCCTTCCTGTGTAACTCTGAGCAAATCACTTATTTCCTCTGTGCCTCAGGTCTCCATCTACAAAATGGGGATTATAGGCGATACCCTGATTCTAGAGGACAGAAGGTGAAACCTCTCCTCAGAGATTATGGTAATATGGGAGGAGGGGGCATGTAAGGACAGAGAATGATAGTCAACATGTTCAAATATACCTTGCCTTGTCTACACTAGGGTGTTAAAATATGTTAGTAACACATTGTAAAATGACACCTTTTATCCTAGCCGAGACATACCATTCTGTATGTGAATCGTCGCTCTTTCCCAAGGAAAAGGAAAGGGAATACATTCATATTCCCTGCAGTTTAACTAACCAACCATTTAATTTTAGGTTTCAGATTGCTGTCAATCTAAGCATGGAACGCTACGCTTTAATGTTTGGATTCAACAACTTTGTCGCACTGGTGATTCAGACTATTATAACTGTAGTCGTAGTTGATTCAAGAGGTCTGGGATTGAAGATAGTCACCCAGGTAAATAGTATTATTCACTTCACATTTACTGTTTAGTTAATTCAGTTAGTGTCACATGCATCTTAAACCTGTAAAAGGAATCCTTTGACATCGCAATTTCCAGTTTAAGCAATCATAATCCACTCTTCTTTTGTCCTTTCCCTTGTGTAGACAGCACTGAAGATGTAACTTGGTCACCAGCTTTGAAAGTTTGCCACTGTGTTTTTACATAAAACTCATAGGTTAGTCATGGTCCCTTCCCTCCACCCTTAGTAGCCCAGATCCACACTCTAGGATCCCATTAAACTGACCCTTTGATTTTTTTTATTTTTTTTTTTTGCAGTATTACCTGACCCCAGACCAATTCATGACTGAGGAGGTAATACTGTTGGGCTGCTGCCAACTTCCTCTCAGTTAATACAACTAACCTAGCACCCACCCTGCTGAGAAATCAACATAATCTCTAGCCACAAGGTGTCATGGCAGTTCAACAGCATAAGAGGTAGCCTGGACCAAGCACAAAACTAAGCACAAGAGGCTCCTGCATTCTAATTCCATCTCTGCCGCAGACCTGCTCTGTAGCTTAAATCAGATAACTCTACCTTTCTGCCTCGAGTTTCCCCATTTGTAAACTGGAGTAGTAATACCTACTTATTACATAGGGGTGTTCACTGCGCTCATTAACCCAGTCCTACTTCTACTAATGTCAACTGAAATTTTGCCTTTGAGTACAAGGGCAGCAGGATCTAGCCAAAACCTTGGTAAATTATTTTTCCCTCTTTGAAATCATCACCATACTTTCGAGTTGACTGAAGAGACGTAGAAAGGAGCCTTCAGTAACTTGGCAGGAGAAGGTGGTGGTGAGAAGAGCGACAGAATCAGAGTACCAAAGTGGGAAAGTAAAGAAAGGGTAGAACTGGCTAACATGCACACTTTGAGTGGTTGACAAAGGGGGCAAGACACTTTGAATCTCTGATGGGGGAACCTGTATGATAATTGCTGTACCCTTGAAGCTCACAGCCACACCACACAGAGTAGGAATACATCCAACAGCACAGAATACTTAGGTATATAGAGTATAAAGCTATTTGAGTGGGTACCCAGCCTCTTACAAAGAATGCCATGGGATCTTTAATGACCCCAAGTGGCCAGAAACTTGGTTTTATATCTCGTCAATAGACTTAATCCTCAGCTGGTGTAAATTGCCGGGCACCATTGAAGTCACTGAAGCTCTGACAATTTACACAAATTGAGCATTTGACCCTAGAGGCAGCAGGTTTAACAAGGTAAGAAATGCTACTCTGGAACTTGCACGTCTGTCAGACTAATGCTTTCATGATGCCAACTATAGACACGATACACATTGACAAACATAATGGAAAAGGCTTAAGCAAACAAGTGCTCCCCATATTGTTACCTAAAGTCATCAGATGCTTCAGTAACACAAGAAAGTCCATGGAGAGCTCGCTTTTGAATATGGAAAAGAAAACAAAAACATCTGCTCTGTTAGTTCCAATCTTTACCATGTTCCCAGGTGAATGTAGAGAGTTCCCTCAATGACATCTCAGACACAGCAATTCCACATCACTTTTGCTGGCCCTCTGGGCTCCAAGAATACCAAAAAGGAGTTCAGATACCATTCAGCAGGGGTGTGACTTCTGAGTTTAGATATATTTTTATTAGATGGCCTTGAGGTCTCTTGGTTGGTTAGCACAAGCAGGCAGAGTTCCTGGAACGATGACAAGCACGCTGCAGATTCCACCACCACCACCCCTTTTGCTTTCCCAGAGCATAGAGCACCCCCTCCTGATCTTCCCCTCAGGGTTACTTCTGCACAGTAGCTCGATAATACTATTTACCTGCCAGGTGGTTTTAGCAATGAAGCTACATTATTGCCTGACAAAACTGATAGAGGAAGTAATATAATAAACGGGTGGAGGACTCAAACAGGGCATTATGGAACAAAATATTGTCCAAAATGCTAAAGACCCCTTGAGAGTTTCTTTTCACAGCCATTGAATGAAAACTTCAACAATATAGAGGCACAAAAGCAGGCTTATGATGTATTACTTTAGAGTCATTTCTGTTGATTTTAATAAGTTCTCAGAGCTTTACATTTTTCACAGTATTAAAAGCACTCCTCCCTCCCCATTCACTGTGAAAGGCAAAAAAAAATTGCTTCCTGATGTATTAAATTTTGATCTACTGTACGTTCAAGGTAATAAGTGCTCTAAGACTCTGTACATCTTGAGATCCTGAAATGAAGATACATCTACAGTACACCTTTGATTGTCTGCATATCACGGGGGAATGAAGAAGCAATCAATCACTTTTGGATAATCAGAGTTATCAGTGTAATTTATAAATGTTTGATGTGTATAATATTTGTTTCAATTAACAGTTTCAGCAACTGAGGTTTGTATGAACAAGGTAGAACTGTATCATTTCCAATAATCCTTATACTATAACAGGATAGAATATCACTGATGATATGCAAACAAACAGATCTTGTGTTCTCCCAATCCTGGACCACACTGATACTAGTCTAGTCTCCAGCATAAACTAGTGACTCTCTGAAGGCTGCTCGCCCTTGGCTGTCCATACCCCCAAGGAGCCATTCCAGTAGCTGGACATTGCCAGAGCCTAAGGAAATATTTGGTCATGCCTCTTTCCCTCACCACACCTTTATGATGCCTGCCAGGAGGAGCAGGGGGTTGGTGTAGGAGCCAGTATGACACCTCTGCATACCAAGCATCCACTGGTATCTGGCAAGCCATCCAAATGAAGTTTGTGCTTGCAGAAATTTAGCTATGACATGGGTGAACGAATTGGTAGAATCTATATACTTAATAGTTCAGAAAGATGTGGGTATTTCTCCAATACAGTATGTGTGTTTTACCAGTTCTTCTGCATTCCTTTTTTTCCAGTTCCTCATTTATGGCAGTTACTTTGCAGTCATAGCTGGGATTTTCCTGATCAGAAGCATTTACACAATTGTCTCAATCAAATGCAAAAGGGAAACACGGAACTTCTGCAATGGACCTCAGAACATTATGGAACAAGGATCAGAAACCAGATTATAACTAGCTATGCAAAGATCTGTGGCTTTAATGACCTCTCAAAAATGCCCCTGCTTGCAAAACTCTTACTGAAGTCAATGAGAGATTGCAGTAAGGGGAGCAGCACTTCGTCCTTCATGTATGCCCCTGCTAAATCACAACAAACTTACTCCAATCAAAAGAATTGGCTGATATAATTGAACACCAGATCTTCAGCTGGTGTAAATCAATATTGTGCCACTGATCTGCACTGACCTACCCGAACGTTATACCCTTCTGAGGGACTGGCCCATCATCCTGATATTTTGCCAAAAAAAAAAGGAAGAATCTGGTTTGATTGGATTCTGATTTATTTACACAACAGCATAACAATCTCAATCTATGTGTTATGCAAAAATACCACGGTTCTTTTTCCCTCCTTCACTCAGGCTTTTGAAAAAATTGTAAATGGGCTGCTTTCCATTCCAAAAGGCTATTCCATTTGGCAATTCAGCTTTGCTGCTCCAAGTGGGATGAGGGTTTTGCTCATACCTTCATTCAGGGTAGATCCTTGTAGCCTCCTACCTATGTATATCCCTGTAGGAGTGGGGTTTTATATTTGTATTTCAGGTTTAATAATGTAGTAATGTATTTCATCCTGCCAGCCACCCATTTTGAATAGCAGAAAGGAACGACTCTCTGGAGGATTGGTAGAAATGCATCTGACTGACTGCCAGTGACTGTCAGTGTCTGTACTGATGTTAAGGCAGGGACAGACCAGAACAATCCTCATGACAGATTATGGTCACCCTTTTGTTTTAGGATAAGTTATAACATCTACTATGGTTTCCTACATGTATTATAAATTAGGCACTATAGTTAAATATACATTTCTTTGTTTTAAGGTTTAGTAAGTAAGAGACAGGATCTTGTATTGTGTCTATGTTAATGAGAATAGAGGAATGTTGAAGGTCTGGGCCACAATGTGAACTGTTTTGATTACAAGATTTAGTAAGGTTTAATTTACAATGCCTTTCTTGCTCAACATAAAGACTGCTGTATACCTTTGAAGGTCTCTGTAAAAGACTGTTTGTGTGAATGAGGAATGCATGCATCAGGAAAAGATAAGGTGTGAAGGCCATTGTTAAAGTCAGATGGTCAAGAGAGGAAGAGTGAAGAAACTTAAGGACATTAGACAGAACCATCAACACACATCCATAATGAAGGAAGGGCAGATGACAACCCTGAGGTAGAGGCTGACACCCCTAAAGACAAGACAACTGATTAAATTGAAACCAGGACAGGATGACCCTCTTGGAGGTGTTTTGGAATGCTAACATCAAAAGATAACACCAATTAAAACCGGTTAAAAACTGACACAGCAAAATCCATGGATTTCGACAGAGAAAAACAGGGTGCTTGGCCATGGGACTTTGGGTTCATCTTGCCACAACTCCAGAAGCATCGGATCGCAACTGACAGAGCCCAGCTCCCCTCTGCGACCAATCTGGCTGACTACTAGATTGATCCAGACTCTGGACTGGTAACTATAATCATCAACTGGCTGGAGGGAGGGAGAGAGAGAGGGAGAGAGAGAAAAGTATATGCTAACTGCTGTAATCTCAATAAATGCGGTGTATTGCCTTCTTCCCTGAAAAAGATCCCATGTGCTTCTTATAAGCGTAACACCCCATCCTATGCCTGTAGAAGAATTACTGCTTCTACACCCCTATAACATTCCTTCTTAGTTTTGTATCTGTAATGCTGTTTCCTCCCCTCTACCTTTAAGATCACTCTTGAAAATTGGGCCTTTCACTCATGATGGTTGTAGAAGCCAGGTTCCCTAGAACAACTGTGGAGGTTAATTGTAAAAACAGTCAAGTCGTCGTGACTTGCATTTGAAAGAAGTTGCTTGAACTTCATGGTGAATCCATGGCAAACTTGGACTGGAAGAAGAGGAAGAAAATTTAAGAATCAAGGCAAAAGATAAACAGAGAACCCCACTCATTTGCTTGCGCCTAGATGCATAGAGTTAATTTAAATTAAGGGCGTGTCTTTCACCATATCTCTAAATTCAAAGAGATTGTCCAGTAATCAGTATGATCAGGATAGGTGAAGTGTGGGGAAATTTGGTTGGTGCAATACAGGAAAATTCCGAACTAAATGGGTGAGTCAGGAAGATGCATCAAATAAAAATAAACACTGCAGGTATGTTCCTTAAGTACCAGATCACAAGGTCCACTGATCTCAGATGAGGATTTTCCTGAGTAAGGACCTCAGAATTTATAAAAGGCTTGAAGCCTTACAATTCAGTCAAGTACTGAGAGAAATTCATCCTGAATGACAAGAGAGAGATTCAGAAAGCACAGATCCACTTGGAGGATGGCCAGCCTCACGTAAATTATATCAATTTTTTTTCTGTAACAAAGTTTTGTTGCAGTTTCCAACCATTTCTCAAAGCCAGACTGTAATAAAAGAAAATTATAAATACTTCAAATTCACAGAGTAGTGCTTCACTCAAAGCAACTTATCTAGTTCTCCCAATGGCCATGTGAAGCACATGGGGTAAGTATCCTCTTTCTCCCCAAACGTTGGAATAGACAAAGATGAAGGAAAAATGTGGACAAATTGGAAAACATCCAGAGAAGAGCAACAAAAATAAGTAATGGTCTAGAAAACATGACCTGCAAGGAAAGATTGAAAATACTGGGTTTGTTTAGACTGCAGAAGAAAAGACTGAGGTGGGATGTGATAACAGTTTTCAAGTATGTAAAAGGTTGTTACAAAGAGAAGGGTGAAAAATTGTTCTTGTTAATCACTGAGGATAGGACAAGAAGCAATGGGCTTAAACTGCAGCAAGAGAGATTTACATTGAACATTAGGAAAAACTTCCGTCGGGGTGGTTAAACACGGGAACACGTTGCCTAGGGATGCTGTGGAATCTCTGTCATTGGAGGTTAAGAACTTGTTAGACAAACACTTATCAGGGAAGGTCTAGTCATTACATAGTCTTGCCTTGGGTTCAAGGGACGATGACTTATTGAGGTCACTTCCAGTCCTACACTTCCGTGATTCTATGAAGCCATTTGTTCAAGGGAGGAAGAGTCAAGATTAATCACAACCTCCTGACTCCCAATTATGTGCCCATTTCCCTAGGCTACACAGTTTACTATTTAATGTCTTTTATTGTCTGTATGTTTCTCTGCTGTAAATTCTCTGTTCATAAACATGTCTTTATAAGAATATTGAAAATGACCGCTACATTGGATTATTTTGGAATAGTGCTCTCTATCTGATCCATAGTCATGCCTCATTATTGAGAAATGAAAAAAGTGCTCAGTGCATGGGACTCTCCCTTATTCCTACTCTAAGAAACTGGAACTGAACAATTCAGACCACAAATTGCCAACTCATGATTTTTTCCTGAGTCATGGGACTTCAGATGGGATCAGAGCTCATTTCACAACAACATAGCTCCGGTCCCTGCACAAAGTTCATATATTCTCAGCCCAGAAGGGACTATTGTGATCAGTTAGTCTGACCTCCTGTGTAACAAGCCATAGAACTTCCCATAAAATAATTCCTAGAGCACATCTTTTAGAAAAAAGAAGAAAAAAACATCCAGTCTGGATTTAAAAATTGCCAGTGATGGAGAATTCAACAACTACCCTTAGTAAATTGTTCCAATGGTCAATTACCTTCACTGTTAAAAATTCCCATTCCCAGTCTGAATTTGTCTAGCTTCAGCTTCCTGCCCTTGGATCATGTTTTATTTATCTATTCTACCCATTTAATTAATAAATAATTCATAGAATCATAGAATATCAGGGTTGGAAGGGACCTCAGGAGGTCATCTAGTCCAACCCCCTGCTCAAAGCAGGACCAATCCCCAATTAAATCATCCCAGTCAGGGCTTTGTCAAGCCTGACCTTAAAAATATCTAAGGAAGGAGATTCCACCACCTCCCTAGGTAACACATTCCAGTGTTTCACCACCCTCCTAGTGAAAATTTTTTTCCTAATATCCAACCTAAACCTCCCCCACTGCAACTTGAGACCATTACTCCTTGTTCTGTCATCAGCTACCACTGAGAACAGTCTAGATCCATCCTCTTTGGATCCCCCTTTCAGGTAGTTGAAAGCAGCTATCAGATCCCCCCTCATTCTTCTCTTCCGCAGACTAAACAATCCCAGTTCCCTCAGCCTCTCCTCATAACTCATGTGTTCCAGTCCCCTAATCATTTTTGTTGCCCTCCGCTGGACTCTTTCCAATTTTTCCACATCCTTCTTGTAGTGTGGGGCCCAAAACTGGACACAGTACTCCAGATGAGGCCTCACCAATGTTGAATAGAGGGGAACGATCATGTCCCTCGATCTTCTGGCCATGCCCCTACATATACGTCCCAAAATGCCATTGGCCTTCTTGGCAACAAGGGCACACTGTTGACTCATATCCAGCTTCTCGTCCACTGTAACCCCTAGGTCCTTTTCTGCAGAACTGCTGCCGAGCCATTCGGTCTCTAGTCTGTAGCAGTGCATGGGATTCTTCCGTCCTAAGTGCAGGACTCTGCACTTGTCCTTGCTGAACCTCATCAGATTTCTTTTGGCCCAATCCTCTAATTTGTCTAGGGCCCTCTGTATTCTATCCCTACCCTCCAGCGTATCTACCTCTCCTCCCAGTTTAGTGTCATCTGCAAGCTTGCTGAGGGTGCAATCCACACCATCCTCCAGATCATTTATGAAGATATTGAATTAAACTGGCCCAAGGACCGACCCTTGGGGCACTCCACTTGATACTGGCTGCCAACTAGACATGGAGCCATTGATCACTACCCGTTGAGCCCGACAATCTAGCCAGCTTTCTATCCACCTTATAGTCCATTCATCCAGCCCATACTTCTTTAACTTGCTGGCAAGAATACTATGGGAGACCGTGTCAAAAGCTTTGCTAAAGTCAAGGAACAATACGTCCACCGCTTTCCCTCATCCACAGAACCAGTTATCTCGTCATAGAAGGCAATTAGATTAGTCAGGCATGACTTGCCCTTGGTGAATCCATGCTGACTGTTCCTGATCACTTTCCTCTCCTCTAAGTGCTTCAGAATTGATTCCTTGAGGACCTGCTCCATGATTTTTCCAGGGACTGAGGTGAGGCTGACTGGCCTGTAGTTCCCAGGATCCTCCTTCTTCCCTTTTTTAAAGATGGGCACTACATTAGCCTTTTTCCAGTCGTCTGGGACTTCCCCAGATCGCCATGAGTTTTCAAAGATAATGGCCAATGGCTCTGCAATCACATCTGCCAACTCCTTTAGCAGTCTCGGATGCAACGCATCCAGTCCCATGGACTTGTGCACGTCCAGCTTTTCTAAATAGTCCCGAACCACTTCTTTCTCCACAGAGGGCTGGTCACCTCCTCCCCATGCTATGCTGCCAAACGCAGTAGTCTGGGAGCTGACTTTGTTTGTGAAGACAGAGGCAAAAAAAGCATTGAGTACATTAGCTTTTTCCACATCCTCTGTCACTAGGTTGCCTCCCTCATTCAGTAAGGGGCCCACACTTTCCTTGACTTTCTTCTTGTTGCTAACATACCTGAAGAAACCCTTCTTGTTACTCTTAACATCTCTTGCTAGCTGCAACTCCAGGTGTGATTTGGCCTTCCTGATTACACTCCTGCAACCCCGAGCAATATTTTTATACTCTTCCCTGGTCATTTGTCCAATCTTCCACTTCTTCTAAGCTTCTTTTTTGTGATTAAGATCAGCAAGCATTGTTAAGCCAAGCTGGTCGCCTGCCATATTCACTATTCTTTCTACACATCAGGATGGTTTGTCCCTGTAACCTCAATACGGATTCTTTAAAATACAGCCAGCTCTCCTGGACTCCTTTGCCCCTCATATTATTCTCCCAGGGGATCCTGCCCATCAGTTCCCTGAGGGAGTCAAAGTCTGCTTTTCTGAAGTCCAGGGTCCATATTCTGCTGTTCTCCTTTCTTCCCTGTGTCAAGATCCTGAATTCAACCATCTCATGGTCACTGCCTCCCAGGTTCCCATCCACTTTTGCTTCCCCTACTAATTCTTCCCGGTTTGTGAGCAGCAGGTCAAGAAGAGCTCTGCCCCTAGTTGGTTCCTCCGGCACTTGCACCAGAAAATTGTCTCCTACCCTTTCCAAAAATTTCCTGGATTGTCTGTGCACCGCTGTATTGCTCTCCCAGGAGATATCAGGGTGATTGAAGTCTCCCATGAGAACCAGGGCCTGCAATCTAGTAAATTCCGTGAGTTGCCAGAAGAAAGCCTCATCCAGCTCATCCCATTATTAAATATTTGTTCCCCATATAGATATTTACAGACTAATCAAGCCACCCCTTAAATCTGCTCTGTTACACTAAATAGATTGAGCCCCTTGAGTTTATCAACATAAGACATGTTTTCTAATCCTTTAATCATTCTCATGGCTCTTCTCTGAACCCATTCCAATTTATCAACATCATTCTTGAATTGTGGGCACCAGACTGGACACAGTATTCCAACAGTGGTTGCAGCAGTGCCAAGTACAGAGGTAAAATAACCTGTCTGTCACTACTCGAGATTCCCCTGTTTATGCATCCAAGGACTATGTTAGCCCTTCTGGCCACAGCATCATATTGGGAGCTCATATTCAGCTGATTATCCACCATGACCTCCAAATACAACAGAGGACCAGTTGGGGGCAGGAGGGTTGCAGAAAACAGGCTTGTGTCTGTATGATGCACGTACCACCGCATGCCTAGTCTGAGCAGTGGAACAGGGTGTTGATTAACTCCTTCACTTCACAGGAATCTGCCTCAGAGATCTCCATGAAACTCTCATGGAGATACTGGGCAATCCACTGCTGCAGGTTATTTGGCAGAGCTACTTTGTTTCTTGCCCCATTAAGGGTAACTTTCCCTTTCACTCTGTTGTCACTGGGGGGGAACCATTGCTGCACACAGGCGAGCCGCATAAGGGCCAGGGCAGAAGCCGCTGTCTTGGAGAAGGCCCTCCCTTGATTCCCTGCTCACCCTCAGCAGCAAGATACCATCCATAATGAACACAGCCTGTGGGAAGTGTGGAGACAGGAATGATTATAAGCCCTCCCCCGCCCCCAGTGCCGGCTCTCCTCAAGACCCACGTGCCCAGTGTACAGTATGGTCCTGGAACACTGATTTCCCCTGCCCCTGCAGTTACTCACCATTTTGGGGGTCTTGTGGCTCATGTGTACTTGCCTGGGGTCAGTTAGTGACAGGTACGTGAACAGTGGCTCTGTTTTAAATCACTGAATCAGTGGTCTCTGTGTTGCAAACAATACGGCTTCTGTAAAATGTTGCACTGCTCTGGATACTGTTGCAAGTGCCGCAAGCGTGAACATGTTATTGCGTAGGCAGCTGACAGTGTGAACACACAACAGTGTGCTCTGAGAAGCACTGTAACTGCCAACGCTGTAACTCTGCCAGCGTAGACATGCAAAGATCCCTGAGACAGGTGCTTTAAGTCCCATTGAAATCAATATACTAAACCACTGTTCTGAACAAGAAAAGACTTTAAGTATGTTTTTAAGTGCTGTCCTGAACAGGGGCCTATACTTTTTTCTTATAAATACAATTTTAAGGGAGACCATAAAAGATTTGTCCAGTTATAACTTGCTGATTCATTGCTTTCATAATTGCTATGTATCAATTGCCATTTCCCATGCAGTTAGAGAAGAGCTGATTGATTTTCAGGAAGATAATTGTTTCCCCTTATTTTTCATTCAGATTAAAGGAATTAAAACAAAAAACAAAAACCCACAGTGATAAGAAGCCTACAGATTATTACATTTTAAGCAACATTTTTCTTACATAGTGAACAATGCAGTATAAGATCTGTGCTTCAGAGCTTGTCATATTTGTATATATTTCATGCACTGCCATTAATTCAATTACTATGATTCTTATTCTACACGTTCATTCACACAGTCACAGGATTCCTTCCTTTCCAGGTTACAAACCAGGTTTTCCCAGTTTGGACATACTCTTATCTGGTGCTGCTGTTTCCCATTTTCTTGATTACAGGCTACGTATAAGACCGTCATTAATCTTAGCAGAGTTAACGAAGCTATTACATGGCTAACACATTTCTCCAAGGAATGCTAGCCACGCAACTGATTTTTTTTATGGGATGGTAACAGCCACTGAAGTTGTCTATTATGCCCTACATTTACAGCGTTGTCAGTACTGACACAACAGAAAGTGACTAGTTATTGCAGAAGCATCATGTTAGTTGAAACCACAGTTGCAGGGGTGCTGGGACAATTTTTAGTCTTCTTGGCAGATTTATCCTATTTTTGTCTCAATGACCTAAGTTTGGCTTCTCTATCCTTGGCCTCATTTTTTCTACCAATGTCCCCCAAAAAGAATGTTCTTCCAAAGAAAAGATGTCCTAGAAACTCCCCAGGAGGAACAACAGGTAAAAGATACATCAACTGCACCCAGCATTAATGAGCAGCCAAGTTGGCAAGAGGAGAAAGAAATCATCAATTATCTTCAGGAGACTATCTGAATGCTGGTCTGACAAAACTAAGCACCAAAATCACATACTGAGAGTGCAAGGATTTAAAGGAATGCTACTACACAACAAAGCTTCTTTATTGGTCCCTACGGTGGGCTTTAGCCACTGCAGACTAGAATTGGGTTGGGATACTGAATTCAAAAGGACCCTGCATAGCTCTTCAGTATGTAATGGAGCATTTGAAGCAACAAAGCAACTTTTTTGGGTAACCAACCAATATAGCAAATTGAAAAATTTCCTCTAGTGCTAAGGTAGCTTCTATAATATGGTACTTATGTAGAACATTAGAACGGCCATACTGGGACAAACCATGGCCCATTTAGTCCAGCGTCCTGTTTCCAAAAGTAGCCACATAAGAACATACAGATAAGCAGCAAAATAATTTAATAAACCCACCTATTTCACAAGGGAGGCTTAACCAGATTGTTCAGGCACTTGACAATAACTATAATATCAAAACTAATATGAATGCTCTACATGTCCAGCACTTTTTCAGTGTAGGATTTTCCTAGAAGACAAATTTCTTAAACTAATTAGTCTGAATAATGGTTGCATTTCTTTACATTGTTTAAAAAAAAACCCACCACCACACTAAATCAACTGGGCTAAGGAGACTGAAAGATTACACAATGTACATAAAAATAACAGGGAGCACGGTTGCACTTAAAGACTAACAGAGCATCTGAAGAAGTGGGTTTTTTACCCATGAAAGCTTATGCCAAAATAAATCTGTTAGTCCCTGTTGTTTTTGTGGATACAGACAAACATAGTTACCCCCTGATACTTATGTACATTACCAAGTGCTTTTTTTGAAAGGAGGTAGGCTATCATAGCCACATGTCTAATCTACTTTCTCACACAGCCTCATGTATTTGTCTTTTCACTCTGTTGCACTTCTTTCTATCTGTGATGTACAGACTTGCCTGGTCTGTTAAACATACACCCAACCCTCTGTTCAGCTTCCCTGTACCATAACGAGCAAAGCTATTTTAAGACCAGAATGTTTGCAATGTTTGTCTTCATTTTTCTATGGGATAGGTGATGCCTGTAATTTGGTCGACCTGTCTCCTGTAATGAACAGGAGACTCCAATGCTAGAGAGATTAGATGGGATAGAAACACACTCCGTATGGTACATATACAAGAAACTTATTTATAGCTAAAATACATGTAGGCACAACTGTAGTTTAAATTAATGCAAGACAAAGCACAGGAAAAGTGAGGATTTGAAACACTTAACAGTTCCTTTCAAACTGCGGTCCTGGCTATTACACAAACTTAACTACTAAGAGAAGATATAACTTAGATAATTTTTTCACTTCAAGGTCCAAGAGAGACAGACAAGGTTTTCATCTCAAGGCCAAAAGGCCAAAAACATCAAGACACTTGATCACGACCTTTGATAGGCCAAGAGACTACTTACACTTGATCTTAGCCATAAGGGTTTCAGACTGCCCTCACCACCATACGCTCTGTATGCTTTTCACATAAAATTAATAGAGACGGCAAAGTCCCTCGCAGACCTCTCATGAAATGTCTGCCTTCAATGTTTTTCAGTCTACCCCCAACACAAAAGTAGCTTCTGCAAACTGCTAACACATTTAATCAGTGACTTGCATAGAATCATAGAACTAGAAGGGACCTCGAGAGGTCATCTAGTCCAGTCCCCTGCACCCAAGGCAGGACTAAGTATTATCTAGACCATCCCTGACAGATGTTTGCCCAACCTGCTCTTAAAAATTCCCAGTGATGGAGATTCCACCTCCCTACGCAATTTATTCCAGTGCTTAACCACCGACAGGAAATTTTTCCTAATGTCCAACCTAAACCACTCTTGCTGCAATTAAAGCCGATTGCTTCTTGTCCTAGCCTCAGAGGTAAAGGAGAATAATTTTTCTCCCTCCTCCTTGTAATAAATTTTTATGTACTTGAAAATTTATGTGAAAGTCTACAAGGCAGAGTCTCAATTACAAATGTTTAGTAAGAGGGTCATATTTAATTTCTCCTGAAACACTGTATTTCACACCTTGGAATAAGGAAGGAGGAAAACAAAACAGGAAGAGATAGAATAGACTTTTTTTCTTCCGGAGTTTAACCCCAGAAGTTTCTCTTGGACGTTTCAAAGCTTGGCTGTGGAGATGGAGTTCTCATCACAAGTAGGATTGTCTTTCCTCCCAGTTGGCTCGCACTAGCTCTCTGTGGTAGTTCAGATGGAGTTAACTAAGTAGATTACAGTTTGCAGTGTTGTCGTAGTTGTGTTGGCCCCAGGATGTTAGAGAGACAAGGTGGGTGAGGTAATCTCTTTTATTGGATCATCTTATGTTGGTGGGAGAGACCAGCTTTTGAGCTATGCAGAGCTCTTCTCCAGGTCTGGGAAAGGTACTCAGACTAGCACATAAATCCAATTAGCTGGTTACAGATTGTTGTAATAATTCATAAATAATTTTTTCTTATGACTGTTGGTGGGGACATGATAGATGTGGGTGGTGATTATGGTTGTGAAAGAATTCTTTGAGGCAGTGTCAGAGAACGAGTTTTTCTAGTTTGCCCCACTTTAGTATGGTATCAGATTCTGTGGTGGGGCAGAAGCTCAGTTCCTTAGAGACTACAGCTCTGGCTATGGGTAGTCTTGATAAATAAATGATGTTGGGGTATGTGCCTTATAGTGTGCCCAATTATGCAGTGCACTAAATGCCCCAACAACTATGTGGGTGAAACCAGAAAAATCACTACTCTCAAAATGAACTCACACAGAAAAGGGGTAAAAGACAAAAACACTCTCTTGCCTGTGGGCAAACACTTTTCACAACATGACCCTTCCATAGCTAATCTCTGTCTTCATCCTCAAAGGAAACCTGTACAACACCTTCAAGAGTAAAGCCTGGGAGCTTGCATTCATCTCTTTGTTAGACACTAAAAATTATGGTTTTAATAAAGACACTGGACTAATGGCTTATTACAACAAGCTATAACGCATTAACCCCCCCCCCTTTTTTTTGTCCTATAACTGCAGGGGTGTTAACTGCCCATTTCACCTTGAATGGTCTCTTAGAATGCGTGTTAACTACTTATGCTAAACAATCTGTTCCGCCTTGTATTTGGCTGTGACAGTCTGAGTACCTTTCCCAGACCTGAAGAGCAGCTCTGTATAGCTCAAAAGCTTGTCTCTCCCACCAACAGAAGATGATCCAATAAAAGAGATTACCTCACCCACCTTTAGGTAGATTATAGACTATAGATCCCTTGGATCCAGTAGGACATTATGGCTAAACTCAGTTCAGGTGTCAAGAACAGAAAGCAAAGATAATAAGAGAGTACATGCTAACTGGGGGGAAATGTCCCCCAGGCCTTCCAGGTGTTTCTTGCTTTCAGTTCCAGATAGGTGTTTTTAATATCTGAAGGTAAATCAAGGTAAGCAACACCCTGGTACATCTCCATTTCTTACACTATAGTAAAAGCAATACGTGATTAAAAAATAATCAAGAGGAGTGTCTGCAGCCCATGCTTACCAGTAAGATATCAGGGAAGCCCCTTGATGTCAGGCTCAAATCCCGTTCATGTCATTTTCTATTTATACTACAAAAATGATAGCTAATAAACAAGTTTGGATTGTCTTAAGATAGAAGAAAATGTAAACATTGATGATCACAAAGTTTTATTTCTGAAGAAATGAATCTGTTTGTATCAACTTGAAATTGCTATTTATACAGCCGTTCAGAACTGTTGTAAAATATTATTCTTACTTGATAGTCTGGAGGGTATGACAGACAATGTTCTCATATCTCCTCTCTTGGTTCAGTAACAACCAGGGCAGTGGGATATATGAAAATGAACTGGGATCTTTCAGGAGGGTTAGCTCTGGAAATAGAGAACGAGCACCCACTCCAGAGACTGTCATGTATTTTGCTGCCGACATCTGGACATGCTATGCTAGCTAACTAGTTTCAAGTCATGTTACATGCTTTTCATAACAATAGCAACCTAAGTATAAACCACCACAGTGCTGATTCATTAACTGAGATTTTAAATCAGTAATTATTATTTTATACATTTTTAAAGAAGAGTAATACATTAGAGTTCTACTTAATATTTATTTTGAACGAAACACATATTGCTCTATTTTCACTTCGTGACAGTAGCATGAAACTATGTTGATTAGACTAGATGACCAGGATAACCAGTGCAATACAACTTCATTGTTTTTGAAAACTGGTAGCTTCCTTACCTTGCATTTCTCTATTATGTATTTATTCTCCCACAATCTCTATGTGCATGACTGCTTCATACTGAATGAGTGAATATATTTAAGCCTGTGATGACCATCCCTGAATGTTTCAGAAATTACCATTGAAAGTTAATGTCATGCCATTTTGCCAAAGGTCTGAGATTGGATATGGTCATTCAGGTAAGTTTATTATTATGTGCATTGCACCCAATTCTGTCAGTGATGCAAGTATGCTCTTCCTTCTCAAACAGAAATCCTCTGAACACAGTTTTGTTTTAAATTTAGCTTTTAGGGAGATTCTAAATTAGTAGGCTAACTGAAATGGATAATGTTAATTTGAAAACAGGCTCATTTCAGATAAGGCTACATGCCCTCTGTTGTCCCCTGACCAGTTTTTGTGTATTCACTCTCTTTTCTTTACAAATTATTAACTGGCCAATGTTAAAACAGACTATCCACAGAGTGCTAGCAAATGCATAAAATAAACAAAGGCATGAAGCAAGGTATGAAGAGAACTGAGATTTATCAGTAGCCTTAGAAGATAAACCCTGAATTTTCAAAAATTCAGCATAGTGATCTCACATTTGTTAAGCAGATTGTAAACCACTTTGAGATTAAAAACAAACCAATTGAGATGAGGCAGAATAGCCAGGCTTCATCCTTTCAGCAAAATGAAGCAACTATGCAACAAGGTAGAGCAAGTAGTACAGAAACCTTCAGCAACCTTAACAAGCGGTCAGCTTAGTTTTACGTTTCATCAACAAGATGATCTTTACAAAAGTACTATAGTTGTTTATATTTTATTAAGGAGTTCATGAAGACAAAAAATGGCACCTCTAGAACCTACACACCTGGTTAGACTAATGTTTTCAAGATGCCAGTTATAGATAACACAGTGACGAACATAATAGAAAAGATTTAAACAAGAGCTCTCCATATGAGTGCCTACATTCATGAGACATTTCTGTAACAGAGGACTCTCCACAGAGAATTTTCTTAATATAGAGTAAAAAACATCTTGTGTCTCATTTTCAACCTTTACAATGTTTGCAGAAGAATATCAAGGGTACTGAGCTGTAGCTCACGAAAGCTTATGCTCAAATAAATTGGTTAGTCTCTAAGGTGCCACAAGTACTCCTGTTCTTTTTAAGGGTACTCTCAGTTACATCTCAGAGCAATTCACAAAGCTATGGGGCGGTGGGGGGGAGAATCTCACTTTTGCTGGCCAAGTGAGCTCGAAGAATCTCAGTTCTGACCCAAGGATAAAGACAGTCACTTATTTTAACATTTACTTTTGCGTGCTTGGTCTGGAATTTTTGAATGCGTGCACAGGAGATGCTCACAATTTGAGCAGCTGAAAAACAAGTTAAGTTTGGGTTCCCCTGGCGACACAAAACTGTCTGTTCATTGGGGGTCTAGACCAAAGAACTGTGCATCCAGGGAATGTGGGCCTGCTGACCAAAGGGGTGAGGATGAGGTAGGGTAAGAAAGGCCCTATTTACTCAGGCTCAATGGCTCCTGAATGAAGGGATTCCGTTATGGGGAAAAATCTGGAAAGACTGGGTATTTACCTACCTCCCATGTTGTCTTGTGAGACACCAGGCCGAGCCCTGCTCCCTCTGAGAGTCTTTTTTTGGGTGTTGAGAGAGGACTTGTGAACTACCATGCTGGTCCCCAAGATACTGAAGTGCCATCCAGATGCCTGGTTCAAAGCCACTTCCACCCCTGCTCAAGCCTGGCTACGGCAGCTCCACCATGCAAGGCCCCATTCTGTGCATGCATTGAGTCGGGGAGGGGAGTAGCCTTCACGCAATTTTCCAGCCTTGCCTGGGAAAACTCTCACTGATTGGCTGTCTTTCCCATCTTCTGGGGAAGTGCAGACAAGCAGGGCTGCTTCAAGAGGCAGGCAAAGCTCTCCTTTCCCCACCCCCTGGGAACAGAAAGATGTTTGATAGGAGACAATGGGGTTGTAGTCAACACCATTCCTGGGAGGGGAGGGGGGGAAGAGGAGGGAGGAAATAGAAAAACCCTGAAGCTCTGAATCCTCCTCCTGTTGTGAAAAATGGAGGAGTCCGCTCTTTGCTCCTCCCCAGGGAGAGAAGAATCCCTGGAACTCCATGCACGCCCTCCCCTCACTCCCCAAAGGCCTAGGAGAAAGGGGTGTACAGTTCTACTATTTTTTTTTCCAGTTTATGGCAGCTATTTTGCATTCATAGCTGGTATTTTCCTGACAAGAAACATTTATAATGATTATCTCCACCAAATGCAGAAAGGAAAGAGCCTCCCCAAAGTGCTCCTGAGCATTAAGGAACAAGGATCACAAGAACAAACAGGTTACAACCAGTAATGCAACATTCCTGTAGCTTAAATACCTTGATACTGCTTTTTAAACATGTTTCGCTGAATGGCAATGAATTAGGAGGAAGCTAACCTCTGACTAAGAAAAGTATTGGTCAATACTGCAATGTGTGACTCGTTATTCATGCTCTGGGGTTTTAATGTGAGATTTTACACACACACACACACACACACACACCCCTCATTTTCAAATAGGTCTAACCCCTCACTCACCCTCTTCAATTGCAGCTCTGAGAAACAAACACGCAAGGGCATAATCCTGCCCCCAATACTTATCTTAGGTCATGTCTACACTACGAAATTAGGTCAAATTTATAGAAATCGGTTTTGTAGAAAGTGTTTTTATACAGTCGATTGTGTGTGTCCCCACACAAATGCTCTAAGTGCATGTAGTCGGCGGAGTGTGTCCACAGTATCGAGGCAACCGTCGACTTCCGGAGCGTTGCACTGTGGATAGCTATCCCACAGTTCCTGCAGTCTCCGCCGCCCATTTGAATTCTGGGTAGAAATCCCAATGCCTGATGGGGCTAAAAAATTGTCACGGGTGGTCTGGGTACATATCATCAGGCCCCCCTTTCCTCCCTCCCTCCGTGAAAGCAACAGCAGACAATCCTTTCGCGCCTTTTTTCCTGGGTTATCCGTGCAGACACCATACCACGGCAAGCATGGAGCCCGCTCAGCTAACCGTCACCGTATATCTCCTGGGTGCTGGCAGACACGGTACTGCATTGCTACACAAGCAGCAGCTTATTGCCTTTTGGCAGCAGACAGTGCAGTATGGCTGGTAGTCATCATCAATGTAGTCCAGGATGCTCTTTTAACTGACCTCGATGAGGTCGGGGCACCTGGGCAAACATGGG
Organism: Caretta caretta; assembly: GCF_965140235.1. Classification (NCBI taxonomy): domain Eukaryota; kingdom Metazoa; phylum Chordata; order Testudines; family Cheloniidae; genus Caretta; species Caretta caretta. Next base: position 34,720,759 of record NC_134214.1, read on the forward strand.
AGTGACTCAGCCAGGTCATTTCCCTTTTAAGTTTTGTCTCAAGGCGATTCAGTCCTATCGGCAGTCCTAGTGCAGTGTCTTTTAATCAGCAGCCAGGAGAAGACGATGGCCAGCAGTCATACTGCACCGTCTTCTGCCGAGCACCCAGGAGAGGATGATGGCTAGCGGTCGTACTACACAGTCTGCTGCCAGCAAGATGTATAAAGATAGATGAAGTGGATCAAAACAAGCAATAGACCAGATTTGTTTTGTATTCATTTTCTCCTTCCTCCCTCCATGAAATGAACGGCCTGCTAAACCCAGTTTTGAGTTCTATCCTTGAGGGGGCCATTCTGTTTCTCGCAAAGCCACCCCCTTTGTTGATTTTGATTCCCTGTAAGCCATGTTGTCGGTCGCCCCTCCCTCCGTCAGAGCAACGGCAAACAATCGTTTTGCGCCCTTTTCCCTGGATTGCCGGAGCAGGAGCAGACGCCATAGCACAGAAAGCATGGAGTCCGTTCAGCTCACCGAAGCAGTTATGACCATTGTAAACACCTCGCACATTATCGTGTATCATGCAGAACCAGCACCTGAAAACCCAGGCTAGGAGTCGACGGAAGCGTAGTGATGAGGACATGAACACACTTTTCTCTAAAACTGCATTCCCCAGCAATTTGGAGATCATCGTGTTAATGGGGCAGGCTCATGCTATGGAACGCCAGTTCTGGGTCCGGGAAACAAGCACAGAGTGGTGGGACCGCATAGCGTTGCAGGTCTGGGATGATTCCCAGTGGCTCCGAAACTTTCGCATGTGTAAGGGCACTTTCATAGAACTTTGTGACTTGCTTTCCCCTGCCCTGAAGCACAAGAATACCAAGATGAGAGCAGCCCTCACAGTTCACAAGTGAGTGGCAATAGCCCTGTGGAAGCTTGCAACGCCACACAGCTACCGGTCAGTCGGTAATCAATTTGGAGTGGGCAAATCTACTGTGGGGGTTGCTGTGATGCAAGTAGCCAACGCAATCACTGAGCTGCTGCTATCAAAGGTAGTGACCCTGGGAAATGTGCAGGTCATAGTGGATGGCTTTGCTGCAATGGGATTCCCTAACTGTGGTGGGGCTATAGACGGAACACATATCTCTATCTTGGCACCGGACCACCAGGGCAGCCAGTATATAAACCTCAAGGAGTACTTTTCGATGGTGTGCAAGCACTGGTGGATCACAAGGGAAGTTTCACAAACATGAACGTGGGATGGCCGGGAAAGGTTCATGATGCTCACGTCTTCAGAAAACTCTGATCTGTTTAAACTGCTGCAGGAAAGCATTTACTTCCCAGACCAGAAAATAACCGCTGGGGATGTTGAAATGCCTATAATTATCCTTGGGGACCCAGCCTACCCCTTAATGCCCTGGCTCATGAAGCCGTACACAGACACCCTGGACAGTAGTAAGGAACTGTTCAACTATAGGCTGAACAAGTGCAGAATGGTGGTAGAGTGTGCATTTGGATGTTTACCGGGTCGCTGGCGCAGTTCACTGACTCGCTCAGACCTCAGTGAAACCAATACTCCCATGGTTATTGCTGCTTGCTGTGTGCTCCACAATCTCTGTGAGAATAAGGGGGAGACATTTATGTCGGGGTGGGAGGTTGATGCAAATCGCATGGCTGCTGAATACGTGCAGCCAGACACCAAGGCGGTTAAAAGAGCACAGCAGGAAGCGCTGAGCATCAGAGAAGTTTTGAAAACCAGTTTCATGACTGGCCAGGGTACTGTGTGACACTTGTTTGTTTCTCCTTGATGAAAACCACCCCTTTGGTTGCCTCTAAATTCCCTGTAAGCCACCAGCCCTCCCCCCTTCGATCGCAGCTTGCTTGCAAAGGAAATAAAGTCACTATCGTTTAAAAAACAACAGGTATTCTTTATTAACGGATTATAAAAACAGGGAGATAACTCACGAGGTAGCCCGGGTGGGGTGTGGGAGGAGGGAAGGAAAAGGCCACTTTAAAACCTGTTGAATGCCAGCCTTCTGTTGCTTGGGCTGCCCACTGGGGTGCAGTGGTTGGGTGCCCAGAGCCTCCCCCCCTGCGTTCTTGGGCGTCTGGGTGAGGAGGCTATGGAACTTGGGGAGGAGGGAGGGCGGTTAAGCACGCGCTGCAGCGGCAGTCTGTGATCCTGCTGCCGTTCATGAATCTCCACCAGATGCCAGAGCATGTCCATTTGATCCTGCAGTAGCCGCAGCGTTGTCTCCTACCTCCTCTGATCTTCCTGCCACCACCTCTCCTCACATTCATCGGCCACCATCCTGTACGCTGCTGTTGTGTCCCTCTACGCTGCTGTTGTGTCCCTCTACGCAGCTCTGTCAGTGCTAGACGACTGCATGAGCTCAGAGAACATGTCATCACGCGTGCATTTTTTTCGCCGCCTTATCTGAGATAGCCTTTGGGACGGAGGCTTGAAACATTTGCAGCTGCTGGAGGAAAAAAAGGGAGTGAAGATATATTTTACAGAACAATGGCTATACTCTTTCATGGTGAACAACAACACTATTCACATTACATAGCATATGTGATTTTGGTACAAGGTCGTATTTTGCATCTTGTACTGAGTGCCTGCAGCTTTGGTGTTAGAGATCACACACGCAGGGCCGGGCAACAGAATTCGGCTTGCAGGCGGCCATGGTAAGCCATAGTCTTTCAGCTTCTGCAACCTTCATAACAGCAGCCCCCTCCTTTCCCATACCAAGCAAAGCCCGTTGAGTTGGCCATTTAGTGCTGCAGTTTTCCTGTTAACGTGCAGCAGCAAAAACCAAACTAACCCCCTCCCCCTATCCAATTCTCTGGTATGATCGCTTTTCCCCTCCCCCCACCGCCTGGCTGGTATCAGGGAAGATCCCTGCTAGCCAAATGCGAACAGCTCAGCTCCAATGCCCTCCCCCGCCCCCCCACACACACGTGACTAACTGCGGGGAGGATTTCTTTTCAGCCACAGTCAAACAGCCCAGTAGGAACGGGCACCTCTGAATGTCCCCTTAATTAAATTCCCCTATTTCAACCAGGTTACCATGAACGATATCACTCTCCTGAGGATAACACAGAAAGATAAATAACGGATGTTTCTTCAATGCCAACAAACACCGGGACCATACGCTGCCAGGCTTTGTCATGCAATGATACCAGATTACTTGCTACTAGCATGGCGTGGTAAAGTGTCCTACCATGGAGGATGGAATAAGGCTGCTCTCCCCAGAAGCATTCTGCAAAGGCTTTTATAGTACCTCCAGGAGAGCTTCACGGAGATGTCCCTGGAGGATTTCTGCTCCATCCCCAGACACGTTAACAGACTTTTCCAATAGCAGTACTGGCCACGAATGCATCCCATGTCCTCAGGGCTACTTAATCATTAAAAACGCTTGCTTTTATAACATGTATTATATTTTAAAAGGTACACTCACCAGAGGTCCCTTCTCCGGCTTCGTTGGGTTGGGAGGGTATTTCAGTCAGGGTGATAAAAAGATCCTGGCTGTCGGGGAGAATGGTGTGCTGTGTGCTCTCCCCAACCTCGTCCTCCTCCTCCTCATCTTCCCCATCTGCAAAATCCTCAGGCATGGCGGAGAGTACCCCATCATCGGAGTCCACAGACAGGGGTGGGGTAGTGGTGGCAACCCCCCCTAGAATTGCATGCAGCTCAGCATAGAAGTGGCATGTCTGGGGCTCTGTCCTGGAGTGTCCGTTTGATTCTTTGGTTTTCTGGTACGCTTGTCTGAGCTCCTTAAGTTTCACATGGCACTGTGTTGCGTCCCTAATGAAGCCTCTGTCCCTCATGGCCTCTGAGATTTTTTGAAATGTTTTGGCATTTCGTCTTTTGGAACGTAGTTTTGATAGCCCGGATTCCTCTCCCCATACAGCGATCAGATCCAGTACCTCCTGTTCGGTCCATGCTGGAGCTCTTTTTTGATTCTGGGACTGCTTGGTCACCTGTGCTGAACAACTCTGCACGGTCACCTGTGCTGATGAGCTCACCTGGCCAAACAGGAAATGAGATTCAAAAGTTCCCGGGGCTTTTCCTGTACACTTGGCCAGTGCATCCGAGTTCAGAGTGCTGTCCAGAGCGGTCACAATGGTGCACTGTGGGATAGCTCCTGGAGGCCAATAGCTTCGAATTGCGTCCACACTAACCCTAATTCGAAATGGCAATGTCGATTTCAGCGCTAATCCCCTCGTTGGGGATGAGTACAGAAATCGGTTTTAAGAGCCCATGATGTTGAAAAAATGGCTTCGTTGTGTGGACAGGTGCAGGGTTAATTCGAATTTAATGCTGCTAAATCCGACAAACTCGCAGTGTAGACCAGGACTTAGTTTTTCTGCATACAGCCCAGCAAAGGACTTAAGATTCAGCAGTCTAAGTATGTGTTTTAGTCCCACTGCAGTCAGCGGGACTTACTCTACTCAGAATTTTATACTGCCATCACTTGAGTGCTTCCAGAAGTACAGTAAGCAACACAACTAGCATTTGCCATGTGTGGTTCTCTCCCTTTTTCCTCCCGGGGATGGGGAGGAGATGTGGGCTTAAAAAGCATGCGTACTTGTGTTTTGCCAAATCGGGGCCAATAGCGAGAACAGCAGAATCTTAGTTACGAACACCTAAGGAATGGAGGTTGTTTGTAACACTGAACAAAACGTTGTTTTTCTTTCAAAAGTTTATAACTGAACAGTGACTTAGTAATGATTCAAAGCTGTATTATGCAGAAGAAAATTGCTGCTTTTAACTATCTTAATTTAAATGAAACAAGCACAGAAACAGTTTCCTTACATTGTCTCAAATCTTTTTTTCTAAAAAACTTTCCTTGTATTTTTTTTAGTAGTTTAATACAGTACTATACTTGCTTTTGTGTGGGGGGGGGGAGGAGGGAGGGGAAAGAGGTCCTCTGCTGCTGCCTGATTGCATACCTCTGGTGTCAAATAAGGTGTGTGGTTGACTGGTCAGTTCGTAACTCACCTAGGATGCGGAACACATGTTTTCAAATTTCTCCTCTACCTGATTTGGTAGCCCTAACTCCAGGAGAGAGTTCACAGCTGAGAATCCCACGTGGAGACAGGCACCTAAGATGCAGATCAATGTGAGGTAGCCACTTAAGTCCCTTTGTGGATCTGAATCCCAAGCCCTGCCTGTTTCCTCTGCATTTAACTTAAGCAGCTCTCCACTCAGTTTGTGGGCTTCTGAGAATCCCTTTCTTAGGTGCCTAACTCTCCCCAGGCATTGTATGGGGAGCTGGGTACCTAACCCAGGTCTGTGAATTCTACTTGGTGCCTAGGAGTTCCTACATCCTCTTTGTGAATCCATCCCTAAGTTCCAAAATAGTGGTTCTAAACATTCATTTTAAAAAAAGTTACTCCACATTTCCACTATCCACCTTCACAATTAAGTACTATGGAGCCTTCCACATTTGAAGAAATTTTAGTATTTGTTAGTGATGCATAATTAGAAATACAAACAGTGCAGCAGTCTAACACCTAGTGAATACATAAGTTTGATCTGGTATTATAAGGAGATAAATCAGGGGTGGGCAAACTTTTTGGAACAAGGGCCACATCTGGATGAGGAAATTGTATGCAGGGCCATGAATGTAGGGCTGGGGCAGGGGGTTGGGGTGCAGGGTGTGGGAGGAGGTGTGGTGTGCAGGAAGGGGCTCAAGGCAAGGGGTGCAGGAGGGGTGTGAGATGTGGCAGGAGGAGTTCAGGCTCCGGCTTGACACCACTTACCTCGAGCGGCTCCTGGGTGGCAGTGCACAGCAGAGCTAAGGCAGCTAAGGCAGAAGTGGCCAGCATGTCTGGGAGTGGCTCCTTGGGGTGGGGTGGGGCAGGTGGCTCCGTCACGCACTGCCCTTGCCTGCCGGTACCACCTCTGAAGTCCCATTGGCCACGGTTCCCCATTCCCAGCCAATGGGAGCTGCGGGGGGCAGGCGGTGCCTGCAGGCGAGGGCAGTGAATGGACTCCTCTGCCCTCCCACCCCCAGGGGACACAGGGACATGGGGCCGGCCACTTCCAGGAGCGGCACAGGTGGCTGGCAATCCCGCAGGCCAGACTGAAAGCCCTGACGGGCCAGATTCAGCCCTCAGTTTGCCCTCCCCTGAGATAAATGAACTGACATCAGTGTCACAAGTCAGAATTAAGTTGACTTGATGAATTGTGTGAAAGTTTTGTCCTCAAATTTACCTGTAAAACCTGCAGACTCACTTTGTTTACCTTGTTTTATTTAAGTATTCATGAATGGACCAATATACAAGTACATACACTGCTTACATTTCAACCCATTATTTGTTACTGCACAGCAGCAAGAATACACGTAGTCTTTTTTTTTTCCCCTAATATTTATTTTTTTCACCTGCAAACTGTAGCAAAACATGATCAGCTTTATTAGGCAGACAGGTATCCCTCTACATTATAGAGAATGTAGGCATGTATAAATAGAAGAGCTCTTTAGGAATGGAAAACATTTTGGAGAATGAACAAAACCTCCAATTTGACTTCATGACTTCCAGTAGCAATGGTTAAAATGATGTAGGTAATTCATTCCAAGAGATACAACAGCACCTCAAAGTGGCTGATCTATTTCCTCAGGAACATTTTTCACATAACCATGTGTTAAAGTTACAAATACTGATATGCACAAATAGCTATTTTCTAAGAAAAAAATATGTACAGTACTGCAGCAGAACGAATGTGGTATCTGCAATTACTTATTAGCCAATTTTAATATACATGATACCGCTACTTTTCTCCTGCCAATTCACAGGTTAAGGATGTTAACACAGCCCTCCGTTTTGCACATATTACCTGGTGGTTTTAATACACAATGCAGGGTTTTTTATTAAAGACTTCTCCTGTGTTTAAAGCTAAGATCAGTGAAACAAGACAACAGTGCAAGAGGCGCAGAGATGTTCTGTGACCACGTAAGAGTTCTTTTGGGTAAAGTGTCTATAAGGCTATAAGAAAGGATTGGTTGATGAGCTTCCTGTTGGAAATTGTCCTGCTGGTGCACCAGCCTGAAAAACAGACAAATGCAAAAAAAAAAAAATCAAATGCACAAACTGTTTTTCCACATGGCAAACCCTAAAACAAAGTACTGTTTCTGGATGGAATAAAAAACAAACAAAAGCCTGTCACTACCTTGGTAAGAAAGATTTGCTTTTTATGTTATAGCTTAATACTAGGGCTGTCAAGCAATTAAAAAAAATAATCGTGATTAATTGCACTGTTAAACAATAATAGAATACCATTTAAATATTTCTGGGTGTTTTCTACATTTTCAAATATATTGATTTCAATTACAACACAGAATACAAACTGTACAGTGCTCACTTTATTTTTGATTACAAGTATTTGCACTGTAAAAACCAAAAGAAATAGTATTTTTCAATTCACCCAATACAAGTACTGTAGTGCAATCTCTTTATAATGAAAGTTGAACTTACAAATGTAGAATTACGTACAAAAAAAACTGCATTCAAAACACAAAATATAAAACTTTAGAACCTACAAGTCCACTCAGTCCTACTTCAGCCAATCGCTAAGACAAACAAGTTTGGTTACAATTTGCAGGAGATAACGCTGCCACGTCTTGTTTACAATGTCACCTGAAAAAGAGAGCAGGCATTCGCGTGGCACTGTTGTAGCTAGCATCGCAAGATATTTACGTGCCAGATGCGCTAAAGAGTCATATGTCCCTTCATGCTTCAACCACCATTCCAGAGGACATGCGTCCATACTGATAATAGGTTCTGATAGAAACTATCCAAAGCAGAGCAGACTGACGCATGTTCATTTTCATCATCTGAGTCAGATGTCACCCTCAGAAGGTTGACTTTCTTCTTTGGTCGTTCGGGTTCTGTAGTTTCTGCATTGGAGTATTGCTCTTTTAAGACATCTGAAAACATTCCCCACACCTCGTCACTCTTAGATTTTGGAAGCCACTTCAGACTCTTAAACCTTGGGTCGAGTGCTGTAGCTATTTTTAGAAATCTCACATTGGTATCTTCTTTGCGTTTTGTCAAATCTGCAGTGAAAGTGTTCTTAAAACGAACATGAGCTGGGTCATTATCCAAAACTACTATAACACGAAATATATGGCAAAATGCGGGTAAAACAGAACAGGAGACATACAATTCTCCCCCAAGGAGTTCAGTCACAAATTTAATTAACGCATTATTTTTTTAACAAGCATCAGCAGTATGGAAGCATATCCTCTAGAATGGTGGCCAAATCATGAAGGGGCATATGAATGTTTAGCATATCTGGCACATAAATACCTTGCAACGCCGGCTACAAAAGTGCCATGGGAACGCCTGTTCTCACTTTCAGGTGACATTGTAAATAAGAAGCAGGCAGCATTATCTCCCATAAATGTCAACAAACTTGTTTTGTCTTAGCAATTGGCTGAACAAGAAGTAGGACTGTGTAGACTTGTAGGCTCTAAAGTTTTACATTGTTTTGTTTTTGAGTGCAGTTATGTAACACAAAAAAAAAAAAATACATCTACATTTGTAAGTTACACTTTCATGATAAAGAGATTAGGTGAATTGAAAAATACTATGTCTTTTGTTTATCATTTTTACAGTGCAAGTATTTGTAATAAAAAATATAAAGTGAGCACTGTACACTTTGTATTGTGTTGCAATAGAAATAAATATATTTGAAAAGGTAGAAAAATATCCAAAAATATTTAATAAATTTCAATTGGTATTCTATTGTTTAACAGTGCAATTCATCGCCATTAATTTTTTTAATCGTAGTTATTTTTTTTGAGTTAATCACATGAGTTAACTGCGATTAATCGACAGCCCTACTTAATACTTTATGTATTGTTGTGCTTTTTGGTGGTTTATTTTAAAATACAGTAACTCCTCACTTAATGTCCTCCTGGTTAATGTTGTTTCATTGTTATGTTGCTGACCAATTCGAGAACATGCTCATTTAAAGTTGCGCAATGCTCCCTAATGGCATTGTTTGGCAGCCACCTGCTTTGTCCACTGCTTGCAGGAAGAGCATCCTGTTGCAGCTAGCTGGTGGGGGCTTGGACCAGGATGGCCCATCAGCTCCCCGCTCCCCTAAGTTCCCTGTGCAGCAGCCGTACAGCAGGCTGCCAACTGCCAGGCAGTTCAGCTGTCCCTCCCCCCACATGCTGCTCCTGGGAGCCTCCTGCTTGCTGGGGGCGGGGGAGAGGGAAGGAAGAGGCGTGCTAATGTTAGGGTGTCCTTCTCCCATAGAGTGGGGGGACGGGACACGAAACGGCTCATGAGAGAGGGAGCTTGCTGGCAGCAGCTGCTGTCTCAACTTGCTGATCTACTTAAAAAGGCAATGTACTTAAAGTGGGGTCTGTACTTAAAGGGACAATGTGAGTTTCTTTCTCGCACACAGGGTGTGTGTGTCTGCGTGTGTGTGTCTCTCTCTCTGCCATGTTGGGTCTCCTCCCTCCATTCCTATTGCCTTGCAGAGTGTTAGGCTTCATTAACAACAATATGTTAACCCTTGAGGGCTCAGCCAAGTGCTAGTTCATCATTTAGCCGTAAGACATTTCCTGGGAAATATCCCACCCTCTTCCACTCACAATCACCATTGCCGTTTTGCTTAAAGTAGCATTTTTCAGGAACATAACTACAACGTTAAGCAAGGTGTTACTGTACACCCCTAATAAGATCATTGTACATAAATACCTCGGTCTGATTTTGAACTGCCTTATCAATGCCATGTCATCTGAATACTGAATTGCATTTGGAGATCACATGCTGCGTTCCCTAATTTAAAACAAAATCAAGCTGCATGCGTATCTAAATTAAATGTATTGTAGATTACATCTCTTTTTGGACCTGTAAGATTTACTATTACTGTGTAATAATTCTCACTTACCATAAAAGGATTACTAGATACTCCAACAGCAGCAACTTGTCCAAAGGGGGTTACTACAGGCTTTGCCTGTCCAAATGCAGCAAAACCTGCACCTTGTCAAGATAAAAGATGTTAGAAGTAGCTTCATAATGGCGGCCAAGCCTTTAAAGGCAGACGACTATTTCCTATAAGCCCACTCCCATCACAGTGACACAGGTTAAACGTTTTAGTACATTGGTAATTTGTCTATCAAGGCAGCAGGACTGGGACAAATCCGGTCCATAATTTAGCCTCTCTAAATATAAATGTTTAAAATTGCTTTTGAAGTTTTGCATAAATCTATGAATTTTCTTTCAATTCCTATGGAAACGTGTTTTGAGAATTCCCATGACTGTTTCTAAGCCAAAACGCTCTAATGTTGTTCTAGTACATGACACACGAGTAAGTTTCTAATCAATTTAACGTAATCAGAGTGAACATGGATGTGAAACAATTTTCATCACGTAAGGTGAGTAAAATGCTAAACACACTAACAATACAAGTTCAAATTAAGTTTTTCAGCTGTAAAAATTAGAGATATTGCGATTCAAAAAATTAAAGCTTTGTAAACCCTTAAAACACAAATTGTCAACACCACGACACAATATACAAATTAAATATGCTTAAATCAACAAATCATAGCTGTTTACATGATTCATGTTAGTCCACTTGTAACAAGCCTAATTCAAAAGTCTTAAATCACTGGATTTAAATTCAAATAAGTTCTCAAGCAGCAATTTTCTTATTTTGCCTACCTGTAAATTTCTATTGTTAACTGACATCTCTGTTCAGTTTGTGTACACACAGGGATATCAATGTTTATAAACATTTACCAATAAAAACCTAATCCTTCCAAGCCTTGCTATAAGCCAGGACTATTAATGGTTTTCCAGGAAGAAGGAAGGCCAAATCATTGTGATTTTCTACTACACATTTCGTACAAAGTAACAGTACAGTAGCACAGTAAATTACAGCATCTTTTTAAGTGTTCAGAATCTGAATACTCTGCCTCCCTAAAGCTAATACCAACAAATATTATTGAACCAATACCACCAGAGATAGGGCTTTATAATATTAATTATAGTTACAAGTGCATTAATCAGTGTTAATATAAAATGTTAAAGAATAGGAAAAACAAAGTAGCTACTTCTGTGTTACTGAAAAAAGGAAGCAAGAGTTGGGTGGTTATTTCTAAAGGTTCCAAAGTTATTCCTTCCTGACTATATTCCAGTGCACAGTTTTCTTTTTGGACCTTTTCCTGCATGTAAAAATTCATTAAAAAATAATTTAGGCTATTTTCTTTTATGCTCTCTAGCCCTCTCTCTTTTTTAAGGTTTGAGGAAATATGTTGTAATAGGTTCCAGACACATACAGTCTCCTTCCCTGCACAAAAGTTTTAGTAAAAAATCCATATAAAAAGTCTCACTATCATTTTGAGATAGCGATCATAGTTATAGCAATAAAATTGGAGACATTTGACAAAGATTATACCATGCCATAAAAGACCATGAAGAAACCAAGTTCTTTAGTCCTGCAATTATATAGTTGCAAGATCATCCCAAAAGATCCAAGATAAGGAAAATGTACATTAGAAGTTAAGTATTGTCTTGGATTGCTAAAATGTAGTTTGACTATGCAATACTCTATGTTTTTTGCTAGTAGCAATGTACCACAACTGACACAACAATTAAGGTATACTCCTGTCATGCCTGCTCCTTACATGCAAGGAATTTCCTTTACATAGTCCCATTGCTTAACCAAGATTTCTGGTATGTATGAACTTACCATTTGGTTGCTGAGCAAAAGCAGTCTGTTGTGGGAAAGCTCCCTGGGTTGGGAAGGCAGGCTGCTGGAAATTGCCACTGAAGCTAGTAGGAAGACTGTAGGATGCAGGAGTTCCAAATCCTGCAGGCATGCTCATGGATGCTGTGCCAAATGTAGCCGCTGGCAAGTGAAGTAACATTCAATTATTTTTAATTTACAAGTAATTTCTTATACAAAATGTACTACAATGCCACTAAGAAGAATCTTGCTAGCTTTCTAATACCCGCCCAACAGCCACTGGGCGGGTTAGTCTCAGCTTCCAGTAACACTAAATTAATTTGCTCACTAGAAATTAAATAAAACACATGCAAAATAAAAAAAATTAAAGCTAAACTGCGAGTAGAACACCGTCAAATTGGCTGGGTCCAACTTTTTTGATTACATTAGCATCTGTAAAGTCAATGGAATTCTTTTCCATGTTTTACTTCTACTCAAGTGCTTCCAAAAGTTATTTCTGGTAAAGAGTTAATGTGGAGGCCAGTATTTATAGGCAACACCAAAAAAACAGCATGTATGTTCAAAGAAAGAAAATGTTAGGTCTGAAAAATTTCAGTTTATAATTTCCAAGGTGAAATTATAAACAATGAGATAAAGTTGTAAAATCAATCTTCAGTGTTCTTTTAAAATAACTTCTTACTATGCTCAGACTCGTATACAAAATTCCTAGCACAGAATTCCTTAGTTTAAGATTGAGGTGATGCTTTAAAAAAATCTCATCTGCATCACTGTTACTGAACATTCCAGGTAGAACAAACTAGGCATGTCTTCAGAGAAATGTTGAGTAAGAGTAGCACAGTGTGACTAACAACAAAACCATTACTAAATCCTTCGGGGTTTACTGTGAATAATATTAAATAGCACACAGAAAGCTTTTTGGTATGAACATAAATGTCAGGCATTTTTGCTCTAATTCAGCATTGAGTGTAACCATTCTTTTAATTTAACTTTCTTTGGTATAAAATTTGCACAAATTTAATTCCAAATCAACACATTTGATTAACTGAAAAGTAAACTATTGTCTGGAGATAGTGTGCCCTTGTTGCCAAGAAGGCCAATGGCATTTTGGGATGTATAAGTAGGGGCATTGCTAGCAGATCGAGGGACGTGATCGTTCCCCTCTATTCAACATTGGTGAGGCCTCATCTGGAGTACTGTGTCCAATTTTGGGCCCCACACAACAAGAAGGATGTGGAAAAATTGGAAAGAGTCCAGCGGAGGGCAACAAAAATGATTAGGGGACTGGAACAATGACTTAGGAGGAGAAGCTGAGGGAACTGGGATTGTTTAGTCTGCAGAAGAGAAGAATGAGGGGGGATTTGATAGCTGCTTTCAACTATCTGAAAGGGGGTTCCAAAGAGGATGGATCTAGACTGTTCTCAGTGGTAGCAGGTGACAGTACAAGGAGTAATGGTCTCAAGTTGTAGTGGGGAAGGTTTAGGTTGGATATTAGGAAAAACTTTTTCACTAGGAGGGTGGTGAAGCACTGGAATGCGTTACCTAGGGAGGTGGTAGAATCTCCTTCCTTAGAAGTTTTTAAGGTCAGGCTTGACAAAGCTCTGGCTGGGATGATTTAGTTGGGGATTGGTCCTGCTTTGAGCAGGGGGTTGGACTAGATGACCTCCTGAGGTCCCTTCCAACCCTGATATTCTATGATTCTATGAAAGGAATGGTGAGAGAGTGTATATATTTAAGTAACCATTAAACAGAATAAGATAAGTATGGGATATAAAGTAAACAGATAATTGACACAGTACAATTATCAAAGAATGCATTGACATTACTTTCACAAATTACCATCAACAGAAGAGGCTATTTAATTGTGAACAGCTTGACAAAACAGCAAACCCAAACACCATTGCACAATTTGTCACAATGGTTTAGGATATCCAAAAGGTGTCAAACTTACTACAAGCAAGCTTCAAAGAATTTACTCAAATAAGTTGTAAGCATCTACTAACGTGACCATGGAGGTAAGCAATAATGACTTAATTGCTTGATGCAAATAAAAAAATTATACTAAGACAATGCCAATTTTTTTCCAAGTGCCACACATCCATGCTCACTCCATTTTAAAATATGGAAAACAGCTTACTCAAAATTTACATGCAGAGAACCAGGAAGCTAGCAATAAGTTTTCACAACAAAGTAAACAATTAGCCACATGAAACTCAGATATCAAATGTGGCCACCTACCAAAATGAGCCTGAGGAAATATGTGAGAGTGCATTGCTCCCGAGAGGCCTTATGGAAAGCCACAAAAAGACCAATGTCAAATGATTTATATACTTGTGAACAGTCATTTTTATACAACTATTTTACATGACAAAAAGTGCAGTGATTAAAGAGCTTTTTTAAAACCTGTAAAAATTTTCTAACAACTAAGCTTTGAATTTATCAAGTGTACTGCAGACCAATTGGTAAATTATATGTTACCTGAAATAATTATGCTAACAAAGTCAAAGGCTTTTTTCTAAAATACACTATAAAGTTTATACCAAACCCATTTATACTGCACACGAGATGCAAATATAGCATAAAGCTAAATTATATGCAATCTTATTATACTTATCACGTTTGCAGAAAGGAACTTGTGACACAGAAAATGTTAATTACAATATCCTATCAGATCCGTAACTGGAGTACAGTAAAACTTGTACTCTTTTTCACTTTTTCAAAGGACAGCATGTTTTCAGAAGTAAGGGAACATAGAAGTAGATGAATAGAATTTGTTTTAAAGGGTTAATCTAAAAAACAACCTTCACACTTGTCACAGGGCTTGTCTATACTGCCCTGCAGTTCAGCCTACGAGGGAGTGAACAGCAGTGCACACCAAAGCGCTGAACTGTAACTCCTTGTGTGGATGTGAACTAGAAGGTTACTACTGCACATTAATATAACCCTGTTTGAGGAGGATTATATTAATGTAAACTAGGAGCCTGCTAGTTCACATCTGCAGCATCCATACAGGGGAGTTACAGCACAGCTCACACCCGCACAGTTCAAACTGCAGGAAGTGTAGGGCATATCCTACGTCACTATCTGGCAGAGACCTTCTGAAGGTAATTCCAACAGCCTCTTTAAAGCTAAATTTTTTCAAGGATACAAGAGAATGACAGAAATTTTTAAAGATAGTCCAAAGTGGTACAGATTGTAATACTGGGATGATATTAAATAAAGGAGAGAATTTTGGTGGCATACCAAAGGTTTTAACCGAACAGCAGAGTCTATTAAATGGCAGAATAGCCACAGTTGCCACATGGGGCCAATCCTAAAATTCAGCATTGCAGATAAAGAATTAATCACAGAATAAAGTATTAAACTTGTAGTAGTGTCTAAACTGAGGAGCACTGTATTGTAAGAAGGAACATTAAACTGGTTTTTCAATTTATAAATTAAACTATTTTACATATGGAGTCATGGCCTCATGGATTCTGCAGAATTCACTTCTTGTCTCAGACTTGTGCTCCATTAATTTAAGCTATCATTTAAAAGGATTTCTCATCCTAACAGTAGGGAAGGAAAAACCTGTAAACGTGAATGGATGTGGGGTTTGTCTTTGAGGGTGCAGAGAATGATAAAAGCTAGAATTGCTCCATTCATTTAAATGGGGTGTAAATTCTGACAGTGACAGTGTAAATGTCACACTTAACTGTTTCAAATACTTAAATATCCAACAAGTGTTCTTAACTCAATCCCACTCTGCATTCCATGGTGGATAGTTTAGTATAAAAAACAAACAAACAAACAATCATAGGGGCTACTATACTGATTGCATTATTAATTTTTTATATTTTTATTCTAAATGAAACTGCTGCAGAATTTCCAAGTGCAACAAAATTTATATTCTGCAGCTAGCTGGAACTAAGGTGCCCTACAGATGCTGCCTTTCACTGCTGAGTACCCCAAAGCACTTTTCGAACTGTATAAAGAAACTCTTACAGCCAACACTGTAACGCAATCACATCTAGCATGTAACAGCAATAAGTACTACACAACAGGTTTAAAACAACACAACAGGTCAATGCTGTAGCCAATTAAAATTGGAGAGGGAATTTAAGAGACAGAACAGGATTACTAGAGCTGGTTGGAAAAATTCTGAATGGAACATTCTTACACCAGAAAATAGCAAATCACTGAAACTGAAATGTTCCATGAGACTATGACAATAGAGATGGAAGCCAGGCATTTTAAAAAAACCTACCTAGCCTGGATTCCTGCTAGTCACCTACCAGGCTCCTTGGCAGTCCTGGTTCCTGGCTCCTTAGCAGCCTCTCTGATGGGGAGCCAGGAGCCAATTTAACAGCTCTTGGAAGCTCAGGTTCCAATGGCTTACAGAGTCTTTGGCACTGGGGCCGCCTTCCAGGTGGTCTGCCCCACAGCTGGGACTCCCAGAACGTCCAGGCTCCTCACTAGGCAGGCTGCCTGGAGGCTTGGCAATGTTTTGAAAAGGTCAAAATGAAATGTCATTTCAACTTAAACAACTATTTGACAATTTGGCTATACGTCTTATTTAAACATTGTGCTCTTTTACTTAAAAAACAGAGTGCAGAATTTTACATTAACTTGTGCATGACCTATTTTCAGGCAATCTCTAAAAAATAAAATTATGAAACTACAAATATAATGAAGTTTTGAAATTAAAAATGTATGTATAGCATATAAAACGGTACAGTGCAATTTTATTTTTCTAACCTGTTGCTCCTCGGCTATTGCTCTGGAACGGGTTTGTTGAAGGTGCCACTGGAGCGACAGGCGCAGCCACAAATGGGTTTGTGGAAGGTGTTGCTGAAAGATTAAGAAAAATTAATTAAAAAAAAAAATTTTACCCAGCATGGATATATATTTGTTCTACACAACCTTCACAAAGACAAATACAGTCAGAAATAACTTTACATAAGAAGTTTTTCCATACCTTTTCTGCATTGGGTACGACAGGATATATATATTTTTTAAACACACCTCACAACCACCACTGATATTTTAGACTACTTACATCATATTGCCTGCACTGGAAACAGTTACATCATCACTTCTAATGACAGTGAAGTCATTAGTACTACTATACAATGGGACTAAAATTTAGTAATATGTTTGCTTACAGTCTGTATAAACAGTAGTAGTATTTTAATATACCTCCAAACGGAGCAGGCACACTCGAAGATGCAGGCTGTGTCTGTGCAGTAGCAGCCACTGGTACTGTTCCAAAAGCATTGCTGAAAATAATTCACATTCATTGAAGTCAGTGTTGCTCCTTTAACATTTAACATCTACAATTAATTTTGGCAGATAAAAGCAGAGTAGAGAAGGGATATTTAGGCACAGATTTGAAATGCTATATAATCCATTAGCACCAGCAGTTGAATTCTGATGCCAAGGTCAAAGGCTAAATATATTAGCGCTGAGCAATGGTAAACCCTGTCTGCCAGTGGCAAAGTGTAAAAGTATGGACATTGAGGAGAAAACAAAGAAATAGGCATAGGCTGCCAAGCAAAAGCTTTAGGGAAATTTGCATTTCCAAGCAAAAAGTTACTACAGGGGCGTGCTTTTAATTACTTTAAAAATTTTTTTTAAAAACGTACATTGCAAATGTCTCACTTTTCAAAACCAATCTCTTACCAATTACAAGGCTATACGCTTAAATATGCATGCAAGTAATCCACATGGAGGATTGTTATCCTCCAATAGAATTTAGTGTGTGTTGTCTAGGAAGGTGTAAAAAAGTGTTTCACTGATAAACACTTGCTTCAGTTTCATTTTACAACCTCTAGCGGGCAGTACAACCACAACTACCGTTAAGAAAAGATGCAGTTTTAGTAAGGACACTGAAGTCAACACCCAACTAACTCCTCTCCAGAATTATTTCCCTACAATTTTTAAATCGTGACCTAGACAAAGAAGAACAGTTGAATACAAGCAGGTTTTTTAAAAACTTTATCAACACTACCATAGGGCTATTTTTCTGCCTATAAATACAGTTGGTTTAGGGCTAATTACTTTAACTTCTAACAAGAAAAAGTACCTGCTAACATTACTGGTGGAAGTATATGCATTACTAGAGGTTGCTGTGGAGCTGAACACACTGTCTAATTCTGCTAGAGCTGCATACTTGTCTGAAGATGCACTTGGCTGACTTGGGGCTGACACAGCAGGACCTGACGGTGCTGTAACTACAGTGCCGAAGCCACTTCCTTGCTCACTACCACCTAGAAAAGAAGATACCATATTGAAATTTAAAATGACACTTCTAAAACCATGTTTTCCCTATAATCTTCTCCATACTAACAGAAAATGTTAATTAACTGTTCTCCCATCCTTTAAGACTAAAATTAAACAATAAAACTTAGTGCCGCTCTAATACACTATGGCTCCCAATCTCTATCTTTATAAGCACACAGTACCATACTTCAATGGGTCTATCACTCCAAAAGTGGCTTCCTAGTTTCCCCTGATCGCATTATTAAGTGAAGTACACTGCTCTCTCTTGCTCCAGTTAGAAAGATGGATTTGTTTTAAACCTTAGTATGTTGTGCATGACTCATCCTTAGAGTACAGCTTTGAAATTTTTGTACATTTAGAAAGCAACGAGGCATAAGAAATCTAACAATTAAGTTACAGAATGATGGACTCTTACTTCACTATTATCTCAAAGTATAATCCTGCGGAAACTCACACTTCCAGGTTCTTGTGACTCCTAACCATATGCTGTGGAGTATTCCCTAGCCTCCTGTATGGTATTTCCCACTAAAGACTGAATTCATGAACCATGCAGTATGTGTCACAAAAGCCATGTCATATCTTCCAACTGGTGGCTTATTTTCATTTATGCCCTAAGAGGGTAACTGCACTCCAAATCCTGAAAAGATGCTAAATAAATGATACAGATCCAGTGTATCAAATTCAGGAGAACAAAATGATAGGTAACAGTATAGAATTGTCTCGTTTCCAAGGATACCTGTTCTCAGCAGACTGCCACTGAGAGGAAAAATTCCATAGATTATTTTACAAGCACCAGTGTATGGTATTTTGTAACCAAGAAGTCTAACGTGTTCAAAAAAACTGGAAGTGTACAACAGTGTAGAGGTGCACTGAGCAATAACACCTACTTTTTGGAATATGGAAGAATATGAACAAAAAAGTTGACAAAGGAGAGTAATTTAAGGATTTTTTGTAGGTAAAATGTAAGAACAAGAGTAGTTATGCCACCTCATGATACCCTTAAGTAAGTTTCACTGAGCTAACGTAGTCTATCTAGCAAATATGCACTAAAGCATGCAGAAGCAATCAAAAAATTGGACAACTTGTGATTAAAAGTAGGGTATTTTTGAACACCTGTGTACCTTATCCCTCCATAAACATTGCCAGGTCAATGGAGATACAAACACTGAGCGACTCTTGATAGTGCACCTCATAGTCCTGTTGTTTATTTGTGTTGAACACACATATAACAGCAATGTTTGTCAGAATAGCTACAAACTACTTAGTTATGGAGCAGACAGTGTCTACTCCACAATTAGAATAATGGCTCATCCTAAGAGTCAGTCAAGCACTGCCCTCCTCAAAACCACACAACTTTAAGGGAAAGAATATTAACAAAGCCATATACTGTATCAGTTTTGCTTAGGAGCTGATATACATGACTTATTTACCATTGTAGTATGCTGGACTGAATCCAACTTAAACTCCAATGAAATTCATGTTACCATCCTTGTTCAATATATGGTTACCTTAGTGTGCATACAAAACCAACCCGTTAAACACTAGCAGTTGTAATCTCCTTTAAGAGAGAAAGACTAGTCAAGCTTTACGTTATATGAACATCTAAAGAAGCTATCATGGTGGCTTTTAATTGTAAAGGTAAAAAATATCTTAGACCCGCAACTGGTGTGATTGAATGAATAAAGTCGCCCACTCCAGCAATACACAGAAACCTGAATAATGTACTACTACAATACTTATCACTCATGACAATTTTTTTTGAGTGATCGGCTCATAAAAGAAGCATGATCTTTTTGATAAGTACTATTTTGCACATGACTGCATAGATTAAAGAATTTGCTTTGTTACAAGAAGCAGCACAGCAATATAGGAGTTTAAAATGTGCAAGTGTGAAGTTAATTAGAATTTTTTGAAGAGACAATTTAAAGCATGCTTAACATGGTTTGTTACCATTTTGACAGGCACAGCCATCCTCATAAGGAATAAAAATGAAGGATAACAGGTCAAAGAAAAAAAACTTTAATACCTTGCCCTGTGCTGAAGATATTATCTAAATTAGCAAGAGCTGCATATTTGTCTGCTGACTGGAGATTCGGTTTATTCACTGCAACTTTACTGGGGGCAGTTGCCGTTGTGTTGCTCTGAGAAGCATTGAAGGCTCCAAAATCAGCACTGGAGGATTTGGGGAAGTTATCAAAGTGAGCAAAGTTAGCATTCATTGATCCAGCACTTCCACCTGTAACAAAATAAGTTAAACATGGATACTTTAAAGGTATAGGAAAGTCTCTCCAAATGCTCTTGGTGGCAATATCATCCCACCTCTTGGTGGTTACACCAGGCAGTAACATCACTTTTGTTTTTTATCCCACAGGCTAACTAAAGCCCCTCTAACACACTTAAAATTAATCTTGAATCAGAATGAGCACATTTATATCTATAAACTTCTAAATCTTAAGAAAACACTGAAAATTCAATAGCTTTCACACACCGTAATTAGCTCTCGCAAAATTATGTTTCAGTGCAACATCATTAAGTCAACTCAAACATCTCACATATTTAGCTAGAAAAAATTTGAGTTAAATTAGCTTTAATTTTATAAATCCAAAATACAGCTTTTGCTGCTGCAAGAATTCAGCAAAATAAGTAGGAGTTGCTTTATTTTCCTCAATGGTACAATATGCTTGACTATTTCAGACATCAGTAACCACTGCAGGCAAAAAAGGTTAGCCTGAAAGTCCAGAGGTAGCACAATGGGATACCAGGCCAAGGTTCAGAGAGACTAACTCAGTCCTTTACTCCCAGATGTCATGGCTGCACCCAGACAGAGACAGACAGACAACACAGCCTTTTGGAGGGGAGATAAAGGAAAAGAACAGAAGGGATTTGAGAGCCCTCCTTTCAAAGAAAAAAAGTTATTTTCCTAGGATACACATTAAATATACTCAAGTAAATAAATCACTCTATTAGGATTTATACTAACACTCTGCTGATCTGAAATATAGGAATCAGTTTGAAAGCTCCAGCTTTTTAATGTGTGCAACAAATTTTATGTTTAAGTCTCTAAAAAGGTATTAATTTATGAGTTTCCAGATCTTCTCTGTGGACAGAGGATTCTGTTCATATGCGCAAGTCAGATTTACATTTTAGTTTAATAGAAAAAGGTGTATGTGCGTGTACACGTACGTACACTTGGTTGAGTACTCAAGTCCACATTAACTATTAATAAACCATTAGCAATTTGATAATTTTAAAAGCAAGCACAGACATTAGCAATGACTGGTGAAAATATATGTAAGGGCAGAACTAAAAAAAACACAATGGCATATAAAACAAAAAACTAAGTTTCCTACTCAACGGAACTTACTGTGTACAGCCTGGAGAGGGAAAGCTGAAGTAAATTCGCCAAAACTGCAGCTAGATGAAAGCGTTCTGAACGCTGGATAGCCAGAAATTGTGTGAAGGGGATTAAAGTTAACAAAAGGGAGAAAAAAATTAAAAAGGAAGTTTAAATGACACCACATTCAAAAGGAAAAAAGGAAAAGTAGTCAGCCAAAGATTAGACAAACAGCAACTGTCAGCCCAAGCAAAAGTTTAAAAGTATGATCAAATTAACAAGAAAAGCAAAATAAGAATTTAGCAATAGACCTTACACATGAAATCTTCTGATAACTGAGTGGCTAACATGCATCTGTGTGGTAAATATATTCAATACTTGTATTACTCTGGTCTGCATTATCTATCTTTACTGAAATCTTCTCTTGGAAGATGGAAATCACAGATGTAATCTCCTTTAGATAAATGTGGCCTGACATTCAGAAGTACCAATATAGTTACATTCAGTAAGCTTACAAATATTTCATGTGTAGGGCTAATTATAAGCGACATCATCATAAATTAGGAGACTTCCCAAAAGTGCCAGAAAAAAGTAAAACAAAAAGAAAACAAAAAAACCCATACCAAATAACCAAACAGAAAAAGGCATTCATTTCAGGTTTCCCCAGAGCTTCAGATTATGATTGTGTTAAAGCAGGCAGATGCAGGAAGTAAACTGAAGTACTTTCTCACTTGTACGTCTGGATTATTTTGTAAAAATTAATCAGAAGTGCTAGTAGTCTACCTGTATTTTGGGGCTGAAAAGGAGACTGACTTGCTGTGGGGAAACCTCCAAAATTACTCGAACCACTAGACTGTCCAAATGCATCAAAGTTTGCAAAACCTGCATTTGCAGAGTTCTGTGCTGTAAATTGTAAAGGAACAAAACATGTTAATGGACATGGAAAACAAAAACACATGTATTAACTGAAGTAAGTTATGGTTATGTTGGTCTGAGTGTGATGTCCTACCTCAAGCATGATTTTTCTCTTTATAAATGAAGCATCACATTCTTATCTAAAGTATAAATACACATCCTATGGATTAAATTAATCTTCAAAATGTATTTTAAGCCTTTCATATTTGCCTTCATAGGTTTGTATCAATAAATTTCCCACTCATTTTTCCATAGTTCATTTCTGTTAAAGCGTGAGTGATATGCCATTACCCACAGTAACTGCATGACCTCAAGAAAAGGTAAATCCGCACTGCAATCAAAAGCGTAATTGCAGTGAACGGTGACATACCTAGGCTAGCTTTAATCTAACTAGCATGGCTAGCAATGAAGCTGCAGCAGCACAGACTTCAGCATGGGCTAGGAATACTTGTAAGCTTTGAGATGAAGCCAATACTATGCTGCTGCACTGCTATTTTTAGATAACGCTAGAAAAGCTAGATTACAGCTAGCATGGGCATGCCTACTCAAACGGCAATTATGCTTTCGATTGCAGTGTAGACATACACAGTGTCAGATTCATCTTAAACCAACAGTACTAACACAGAAAGCCCTGAAAACAGAACACCACATTTGTAACTGTTAAGAGTCAAACAAACAAGATTTTATCTTTCCAAACACTGTTTTCCAGTGAAATGCCAATCCGTCTGGTAGGCTACTTGACTCCCACGAGTCTGGTTTGGAAACGTGAAATATGTTCTACTTCTAGGATGTATTTTTACACCATTTCAAAATGTCAAGCATTTATATATGAAGTACAACATTGTTAGAGGGAATTTAATTTGTCACTACTGAGTTTGTTTTGGATACATACTATTCAGAAGTCATTCAACCTGTCAAAGCATTCAAAGCACTATGTAATTAAAATGCAATTTAAAAAAAATCACATAACGGAACACGAAGCCAAACCAAGCAGTGAAATACTAAAGATGCCTTCTTTTGCAAAACAGCATTTATATTGATTTGACCTTTTTAGGGGTTTTTTTGCCCCTAGATCCAGATATTAAGAATACTGGACAATTAACAAAAATTGCATGTCCATCAACATTAGGTGTGAAAAGTGAACCTGCAAAGGAAGGGAATTTAGAATTGACACCCATTGTGCCCTCAACCCTTCCCTTTGTGTCTTGACATTGTAGGTAACTGAGGTAAGCTGTTGGTTGAGGGAGTCAGGGGCTCAACTCCCAGTGAAAGTCAATATAAATTCGGTGTTCAACTCATTGGCTACTTTGAAAATTCTAGCCGCTATTTACGTGCTACACTATGCAAGCAATAATGACTAGAGGGGAATCCCTACACATGAATCTCTAATTTAAAGTGACTTACTTTTTTTTTTAAGTTGATCTAAAACCCCTCAATATGATGTGATTTTCCATTGGCATAACAGAATTGGGAATGGGTTCTTTGGAGGTTCTGTGGTATTATCAGGTCGGTGCTTTCAATGTGCCTGAAGCAAGTTTTTACAACTAAGTTATAAATCCCAGGAAACAATAAGCTATAATAGAAATACTGATGCCTAAAGTATGGAATTGGAATCTATTTAAATAGAGATTGGAGAATTCCTCATCCAACTTTAGCCATATCTCTGGAGTTTTGAGCAACAGCATAATGGGAGGCAAATGTGTGGACTGAGGAGGAAGTTGCCACTCTACAAACATCTACAACCAGAACCTGTGGCAGAAACAC
Source organism: Caretta caretta (assembly GCF_965140235.1). NCBI lineage: Eukaryota > Metazoa > Chordata > Testudines > Cheloniidae > Caretta > Caretta caretta. The sequence goes on from NC_134214.1 coordinate 34,744,716, forward strand.
CATCAAAGCACACTGATCTTGTCAAACGAGCTGTGACTGATCGGTGGGGTGACATTATCCAGGACATAGCACGTGCACATATAAGAGTTGATCCAAGAAAAGTTTCTTTGCACAGAGACGGATTGTCCCTTTATTCTGTCTGACACCACTATAAATAGTTAGTAGGACTTATGGAAGTGCCTGGTCCTGCACAAATAGAATACCAGAGCTCTTCTGATGTCCAAGGTATGTAAAACGCTCCTCCCTCCCTGTTCGAATGTGGCTTCGGGAAGAATGCAGGCAAACAAATGGACTGGTTGATATGGAAAAAAACACCACATTTGGAATGAACCTGGGGTGAGAATGCAAATTAACCATGTCCGTAAAGAATATTATATAGGAAGGCCCCGACATTAAGGCACATACTTCTCCTACCCTTTTGGCAGAAGTGATGGCCACTGAATATATCATCTTCACTGGCAGAGGCAGCAGAGAGCAAGTAGCCAAAGGTTCAAATGCCAGACCCATCAGACTGGACAAACACCAAGTTTAGGTCCCATGGAGAATTACCATCTTGTACCTGAGGACACAACTTGTTAGGCCCTTCAAAAACCTTGTAGATATGTCATTAGAGAAAATAGTGATTATCTTCTTTAGGGTGGAATGCTGAAATAGCTGCCAGATGTACTTTGATTGAACTAACAGCCAAACCTTGGTGTTTTCGGTACAATAATTAGTCAAGAATATGTTGAACCAAAGAACAGGACAGCAATACCCCACCACTGGCAAGAACAAATGGAAAAATGCCTTCATTTAAGAGAGATAAGTAGCTCTTGTAGAAAACTTTCTACTATTTAGAAGGACCTCCTGAACCTCTTTCAAGCAAGATCACTCTCTAATATTAGCACCGGAGCATCCATGCAGTTGGAGTAGGCGCCCATGACCTTGAGAGATTAGGTCTCAGTTTAGTGGAAGTGAGATTGGAGGTTTCACTGACACTGCCAAGAGAGTGAAGAACCAGTGTTCATGGGCTCAGGCTGGAGCCACGAGTACGACTCTGGCTTGGTCACATCTTATCTTTAGTAATACCCTCTGAATGAGTGGGATTGGGGGAAAAGTGTAAAATGGGCTGCCTGACCACGGCAGCAAAAACAGCGACTGTCAGGGAACCTGGGCTGCAATCTAGCAGGGAGCTGAACTGCTGACACTTTTCCTTGTCACAAACAGGTCTACTTGGGGAAACCCCACCAATGGAGGATGTATCTGGACCAAGACTACTCAGTGACTCATAAGCAATCTGATCAGGTGGTCTGTTGGATCATTTTGGACCCCCAAAGATAAGAAGCTTTAGATCTATCAAGCTAGCAATGGAAAGCTGCCTCTTGATAGAGTGGAAAAAGTTGGCTCCTCCCTGCTTGAGACAGAACATTACTGCTGTGTTGTATGTAAGGACTAACAGACTTTTTCTTGATGTGCAAGAAACATCTGGCACTACGGTCGATAGTTTTACACATCAATGGCAGGGCTGAAAGCTAAGTGTTCCAAGGACCAGAAATCCTGAGTCTGCAGAGAACCCAAATTGATTCCCCATCCCAGGCAGACACATCCATCACTAGCATGAGCATCAGCTGCAGGCAGGCAAATGGAACACCTACACATACATTGGCTGAACCTGTCCATCAATCAAAGGAGCCAAGAACATAAGTCATTCTCATCACCAACTCTAGCTAATGGAGGCGCAGCGAATAGATAGATGCCAACCCACTCTGAGGAATTCTGGAGTTGAGTCCAGTATATTGAACTACATACAGGCAGGAGGCCATATGCCCCAGGAGCCTCAAACAGTTTCGTGCTGTTGTGACTGGGTAATGTTTTCTACCTATAATAATTGATTGAATTGCCTGGAACAAAGTCCAGCACAACCCCTATAAATGCTACTCTCTGGACCAGGGAGACAGGAGACTTCTCTGCATTGACTAGCAGTCTCACAGCATTGAACACTGACTGGATCAGGCATAAACTGCACTGTACCTACAGTTGACACAGACCCTTGACAAGCCTGTCATCCAGATTTACCCCTACTCTCAACTCCCGATCTTCTAATGAATGCAGCTACTACTGACATAACTTCTGTAAAGATCCTGAGAGCGGCTAATAGGCCAAATGGTAGTACAGTGAACCAATTGTGACACTGGTAACCGAGGTGCTAACTCTTACCAAATCTGCACAGCTGACTCCTACACTGAAAAATTCATAGCTGGAAACCAGACCAGCTCACGTGTGTTAGTACTACTCAAGATAGGTGCTAGACTTGTAAGACTGTGTTTAGACTCTACAAAATGTTGGTACGTTGCTGCATACATTAATCTTACTTGTAATGTCTGAATCCCATGCTCTCAGGAAAGTTTTGCTTTATAAATTGTAAAAATGCCTGTTCTAAACTTGTGAACCTAGGCAGAAAAAGGACTATCAAGTCTAACTGGGCTACTGTAGGACAAAAACTTAGTTGATTTCTTCATGGGTGGAAGTTTACTATAGGATTAGCTACCAGCGTGCTCTTTGTTGAGATCTCCGGTACAAACTGATCTGGGGTAAGTGACTGGTTTATTGGGACTGGTAGCAACCTGAGTATTTTGTGATTTTTGGTGTAGGTAATTATTTTTCACTAAGTGCAGCTTGTCTGGGTGGCAAGATAGACCGGAATGCCCGAGGGGACAGTCTGCGACTCCATGGTAAGACTAGTACAGTGATCCAGGAGTTCACATGTGTTACTGGGTAGTTGAAATCTAATTACAGAACCACCACTTTGGGGCATCTGCCCTGCTTTTTGATAGTTTGACCTGAGGCTGGCACTTGTGGACATGAACCACTCCAGACAGCATGACAATAATAATTTTGATTTACCAGAAATCTGAGATAATCAAGCTCACAGGAAGCGACTGCCACAAGGAAGTACGCATCCTGTAAGTCGAGGGCAGCATACCAGTCCCTAGGATCCAGGGAAGGGATAATTGAAGCTATCTTCTTTAAGAATGTATTGAGTTGATGCAGGTCTACAATTGGCCTTAAACCTGGCCCCTTCACCTTTGGGATTGGAAAACCATGGAACTAAAACCCCTTCCCTTTCAGAGGATGTGGAATCTTTTATATTGCCCCCAACCAAGAGAGACTGTATCCTCCTGGAAGGGGAGCTCCTCTTGAGAGTGGTCCCTGAAGAGGCATGAGAAGGAAGGATGGCAGGAAGGGGTAGAAACAAACGGTTGAGTATATCCCACCTCCACAGTGCTCTAGACACACTGGTCCAAAGCAATTCAGGACCAAGAACTGAGGAAGAGGGACAGATGGTTGGCAAAGGGAGAAGGAATTTGGGTCTGGAGAAATGACTGGCACTTTCCATCCCCTTCGAGATACCTGGAACTGGAGCCAAAGCAGCAGGAGGAGGAAGCCTGTACCTATAATCCCATGACTACTTTTTTGACAGATACTATTGAAGAGCTGGAACAGAAAAATGGTGCATCTGCTGAGGTTGATAGTACTTTCTGACTGGGGCAGGTGAATACAAATCTAAGGAGCTTAAGGAAGCTTGAGTACTTAAGTCCATGAAGCTTGCTATCTGTCTTGTCTGAGAACAGAGAAGGACCCTCAAATGGCAAGTCCTGAATAGGTCTTTAATGTGTGCTTTGCCCAGGCACTTCAGACAACTATTGTGTGGGTCGCTCACTGGCAGGCCTTGAGCCAGAAGTACACGGCTTGAACCCTGGAGACCAGGGCATGCCTCAGTAGCAGCATCAGAACCCCGAAACAGGGAACAAACAACCATAATTTTAAAAAATATAACTTTTTAACACCGTTAAAAAACATGCCAATCAGCATGTAAATTTTCAGATTAAAAAACTAACTATAGTAAATACACTAACTACTAAACTAAGCTCAGGGAAAAAAGTTTCCGACTGCCAGGCCCTGGGTGCACAGACACCAGGAGTGGAATGGATAAGTGCAATCACTTGAAGAAAAAACTGTACTACTCTTGTGAACTTTCACATTTTCAGTTAAGTAAATTTGTACTCAAATTGTTTTCCTTCCCCAATTCACATCTACAATATGTTAAACTAGTTTCCTTTGCCCCACTCTTCTCCATAATCCCTCTGCCCAAGTTCCCATGTACTACTTGGCACATTAGGACCTCCACAAGATGGAGCATTATCAGAAGCTACATTCTTGTGCAGTTACCAGGCATTACAACAGTACAGCAACAGGCACTCAGCCCTCTCACAGAGTGCTCTCACTGTCTCCACAGTCTACCCAACCAATGCAGAAGTACCTTACTACAACAGTTTTTTTCCTGCTGGCTACTAAATTCATCCATTCCCTTGTGGCTGCAACAGTTTATAACAGAAGCTGTTAATCTTGCTGCCCCTCAGCAGTGGTTTCTATAAGGGGCCAGACTATACATTCCAAATGAAAAAAATATTCAATCTCCTGTAGGAGAAGCTGTAAAGGAGGCAGAACCACTACCACATCAACAAAATAGGCATCATGGACCAGCATCAGTACGCCGCCAAAGCAAGAACTGCTGACCTATATACATCAAAGCCCTCTACCTTCTACTGCAACAATCTTTGTAGCCAATCACCTGCCCATGTACCTTCTACTATAAGATGTTCACGTACATCTTAATTTTGTGTGCAATGATTCCCAATTATATTCTATAGACCTTTTAAGAGTTTGCTATTGTATGCGTACGTGAGTTCAACAACTCCTTCCTTTGAACCACAAAGACAAATCTGTAACTTCAGAACCAGCTTCACAGGGTGTTACCGCAACCAAAGTGTAGAAGCCAAGTTCATGAGGGGAGAAAAAGGCACTACAATGTTGATTGGCATAGAACAGAAGGGCTTCAGCCACGTGACTTATGAGCTGGATCACTGAAAACAGTTTATTGCATATGAAATGTCCTTATAAGGTATGGTGCTTGCCAGCCTGGTGAGCAGGCACTTTGCATCGTACAGAAATTGGCTTAGTGATCTAAAATTTGCCACCAGATGTTCGTAATTTAATGTGTTTATAAGAGGTAAAAAGTACCAGCCCTATCAAAGTCCGAGGTTCTAAATACTGTGGGATTGTTTTCCTCAATTCACTATGTCAAGAAAGTGAGAGCACCTTACTGCAGAAAAGGACACCAGTGATATATACTCAGGTATTCTTCCCATTCACAACTTAAAGCAATAATTTCAATCTAAAAACTAGCTGACTACATTAAAAATTTTAGTCTTTCCTATTGAAAGATATATCTTCCTTTGTATCTGTTCAATCCTATATAAAAGTAGTAAGATAGTCCTGAACAGAGGTAATGGACCATGGTTTATGCTGTATTAGAGTGATCAAGCATAAAATGAAAAAACAGTTTGCCTAAAAAGAGGCTTACAGTTCTTGAGGTCTATAAAAAAAAAAAAAAAAAAGAATTCAAGTACATTGTAATCGGATACAAATGTGGTTTGATTAGGCTGGATCTTTACAGGAAAGACTTCTTAAGCATCCAGACGCCTTTGGAGTGAAACTTTGTTTTATGTAATACTGACCAATCAGCATGTAAATCTGCAGATTAAAATTTGAAATCTGTCAACAAACATCATTCCAATGTAAATACATTCCAAGAAACTGATTTACATGAAAGCCTTTGTTTTACGCATGCTTTATAAAATAAGCTAGAACTCTTCATGTTTAATTCTACTGATTTTAAATTGGTCATTCACATTATCTTTAAAATAAAATGCCTGAAAAAAAGTTTTTAAAAAAATATTTATAAATGTTTTTATTTAAACTGGTGACGAATACCTTATTCAACTCACCAGAAGTGTGCACCCATGATTTTTCAACTTTGTAATTTCACACCAACTATGACGACAACACTTCAGATGAACACAAGATTTTTCATGAGCAGCATTTCTCCTCAGTATTAGCAATATTAGTAGAACCCAGAGATACCAACCAAGATAGGGGCTCCACTGCCTTAGGTACTAAACATTTTAGTAAACAGTACCTAGCCTGAAGAGTTCATAATCTAAGTAGACAAGGACAAAGGGTAGGTACTTGCTCATGGTCACACAGAAAGTTAGTGGCAACACACTACTCAATATCTATAGGCTGCTGACGTATAACTATTGGTGTTCTTCAGAATCAACTTAGTGGTCATTATTCTTTAGGATAAAGTTATATGGACTGAGGTTTCTTTATTTTTCCCCCTCTGTAACATTCAGGAATGTTTACAGACAGCCGTTCTAAATATTTAAAAGTCTGTCCCACCACACCTACCCTGGTTTTTGCTCAAAAACTGTTTTCTTTTGCTGCTGCCCCCACACTAGTGAGTCCCAGCCACATGGGCTTCCTCCACTACACGTTTGTTCTCTCTTCCTTCAGTTCTGTCATACTCAGTGAGGCAGCATTGCTTCTTCCCCCTCATTGACACCCACACCAGCTGTCTGTTCGCTATTTTTCACTCCCTTCCATAAAGTATCTTGCCAACTTTTTCAGAGAAAAGAAATGACATCTTGCATAGCCTCTGCCCACTCCCACTACTTTACTCACCTTCTCCTCTCTTGCCACCAACACTGATGCTTCCTGACTTCTAGCCAAATATTTGCTTTATAAACAAGCAACTCAAGGGAAAAAATAATTAAAGCGGAGTGACAAAAAGTGACCAAACGTAATTTGTGTCAGGTACAGATCAATATTTATGTGATCCATGTCAAACGGTACTACTACGCTATATTTTATAGCTATTCTCTTCTGTTTCCCATACTGTTTATTGCAAAGGAAATGCACAGTGTAAGTTTTAAAACTTTAGAATAATACTTGCTTTATTAAACTTGATTTCCAGCTTGCCATAAGCTAAATCTTAACAACTGATATAACAATGTTCAAGGCACAGAAATATTAATTCTCCTTTTACTAATTCAGAAGATCATTCCTATTTATGAGCCATAAAGAATGAAAACTCCTCAGGTTTCTATACATTTAATTAGGAGGAAGTGTCTACACAGAACTCTTACCTGTATGACTGTTGAAATGTGCAAAGTTAGCAAAATTTGCTGTAGCAGTTGACTGAGGAGCAGGAGCAGCAAAGATATCTGAGCCAAGGTCACTGAGGAGGTCAAATTGTTTCTTTTCCTGCTGCTGTTGTCCTTGAGACCTAACGATAACAGGGGACTACAAACAACATTTTAATTAGCTAAACAAACAGGAAAGCCAATATTTAACCACGCTTTACCAACAGCTAAAGGCTACAGACCGAATAAGCACTTCTGGTACTAGTTTTGAACAGTTTTTTGCCACGGAGCATGGTTAGCAAGCCATATCAAGTTTCTTAACTTTAGAATTCAGACCACAATTATGTGAAACAAACAAGCAATGAACCCGTTAAAATTTGGTAATTTAATCTAGAGCTTCTAGTTTAAAATCTGGTACACAGAAGAATCTTTCCTCCTCCTCCTCCCCTCCCTATGGTGTGCAAGAGCATATTCCCTCCCAACCCCCATGGGCTTAGTGTGAGTCTTCAGGTAGCCCTACTGAAGTGCACCTTAGGAGTTACACAGCAGACTTCCAGAGACTAAGATGCATGTAAGACAGGAAAATTAGAGGTATCTAAACAAATGGCTCCATATTATGGAACCTGCATGTGGTATTTGCAATTATTTTTGAAGCCCAGCAGAGCTTCAGAGCCATGTAGACTGAAGCTCCTTCTTCTCACTGAATCCCCATTTTTTTTCTTCCAGGAAAAAAAAAAAAAAAGTTAAATTTCTTGCAGAATTCCTCAACAGAAAATTACAGCTGCATGCTAAAAAACTCAAGAGTCAGGAAATTCTAAACAAACATTTAACCTTAGCTTTACCCTCTTGTGCGTTTGCATTATACAGACTACTTACATCATACATTATTTTTCAAATATGCATTTTTTCCCTCCAACCTATCATGTACCGTTATGGATGAGCTAGACAGAGAGCCGAAAGTCATTTTACAAGACTGCAACAAGACACACTTGCATAATATACAGCACAGTATTCATGACCATATATAGAGAAAAATATGTTAATTAAGTTAGCTTCACTGACCCCTGAACTGCTTCTAAGGAAGGGAGGTTGAAGTTATAGTATACTGGACTGACCAAAATACTTCCTCATACCACAGGGAACACCATTTATATAAAATCTAGTTTACAGTTAACTTAAGTTGGTCACAATGGCCCAAATTTGGGGGGGAGAGGGGGCTGGGGTGAAGAGATAAAGCAAATCTCAAGTTGTTGAAAAAACATGATTTTACTTCTAAAAGCAGTAACCCTGACAGGTTAAGAAAAAAGTCCTGTCCATGCCTCTCTTTAATAAAAAGATGGCAGTTGTAACAGAGGGCTTCATAGGAGGCAATGGTGTGTTTTTAAAATTCCAACAAGGATGCAAGGGAGGAGGATGACCCAACCCACCAACAATAAAAGCTGTTTTATCCGGCATGTTGGGGGAACAGGGTGTGCCAGTAAGTGAAAAATGCCAGTTAATGACAGGAGGGAGTTTGGGTGTCAGAGGGGACTCGGGGCAGCGGGTTGGGGAGCAGGTGCGAGTGCCGGATCCGTGGACCGCTCACCTCGGGCGGCTCCCCGCAACCGACGACCTGTCCTGGCTGCTCCTAGGCAGACGTGCAGCAGGCGGCTCTGCACGCTGCCCCCTGCCCTGCCCTGAGCGCTGGCTCCACAGCTCTCATTGGCTGGGAACGTGGCCAACGGAAGCTGCAGGGGCAGTGCCTGCGGGCAGAGGCAGTGCACAGAGCCACACCTCCACCTAGGAGCAGCCGGGACAGGTCACCATTTGCAGGGAGCCACCTGAGGTGAGCAGCCCCCGGATCCAGCACCCTGAGCCCCCTCCTGCACCTCAAGCCCCTTCCTGCAACCAAACTCCCTCCCAGAGCCCACACCCCACACCCCAACCCCTTGCTGGCCCCGCATCAACCGGACTGTAAACCCGAATTTCAATGAAGATCAGAAATGCTGTTTATAGAGCTTTCTGATTGATGAAGTGCCGGATAAAACAGCTTTTATTCTATGTTGTGGATACACAAGATGTTTAGCCAAAAGCCTGTTACAAAACAAAAAAAAGAGTTTTAGTTTTATTAAATAGCACCAAAAATACCAGTCTGTCTATTAGTCATTATTACAGAGGGCAGAGGCTATCATTTTTAGTTTGAAGCATTCAAAGTCAAGCCAATGCAGAACTCAGTTTCTGGATTTTACTGTCAGTCCCCTATTCACATTCCATAAAAGCAACAGAGCATGAAAGGTATTAAGGACAGGACAGTTTTATTGTAATAAGAGTAACCCACTAATGCCACAATTTTCAATATTTTGTAAAATCTTGTTCAATTCACAAAATGTCCATTCTCCTTTTAAATACTGTAACATAATCCCATACCACTGAACTCTTAGCCATTACTCACTCACTTGGCTAGGTGTGCCTTTATTTAAGTGCAGTGCTGGTGCAGATTCTCCCAAGAGAGATTTAAGCGGTTTCACCTCAGGTGTGCTGCTTGTACTACTTGCAGAGGACCCTGATATAGATGCATGGACTGATGCCACCACCTTAGCTTGTTCTGGAGGAACATACCTAAGTTGAATAAGAGTAAAATTATTTAATATTTAACACAAGTTTTGTTCCAACATCCATTATAATGGTAGCGCAGGGATCAAAAGCTATTGCTCTGAGGTCTCAGATTTGCTATTTTAAGATCTGGACCAATGTCAAATAGTACTACTGGTCTGATGGTCCAGTCACCATTTTAGTGTTCCATATCTCAAACACTGGGATTACAAAAGCTTGAGACTCCAGTTTTCCAATGTTTTATAACAGTCATTTTCAACCTGGGGTCCGCACAGACTGTGTCTAAGGGGTCTGCTAAAGGTGACTATGAAAATAAAGTTTCAGATCCCAGAAAAGGCATACTTTTGATCAATCAAAAGTAGGTGAATGCCCCCCATCTACAGGTCAAAACCCAGAAGTGCTGCTGTTACCACAGAAGCCCACAGTTTAGCGCCCTTTCTCACGCTTTGTCAAATACTGTGCCGAGCATGTGCAACATTTATAGTTGAGTTCTGCTCAGTCAGTTTTCAGTCTAAGACTTCCAAGACTTCTATGGTAGGGCCCTGCGGACCACAGGTTGAATTTCCAAATGGTCTGCACCTCCATTTGAAATTTTTTAGGGGTCCGCAAATGAAAAAAAGTTGGAAAAAAATATTTTATGGCATGTTTAGCATATTAAAAATCACATCTACTTCATCTCAAAAGTGATATTAATGGTCCCTAAATCTCAACCAACTGCCAGGATTGAACCATTGTTGTACACTCTATTAAAGTCTGACATCCAACTTTTAAGTGATATGAGCTAGAATGGAAGAAGGTGAAGCAAGATGCTGGCAACACTTCTTTAAAAGTCAAATTGAGTTACCATCAGTTATTAACCATTCACCTTACAGAGCATCAATATTTTTACAAAACCCAAGTAAATATTTCTACCATTACTGTAGTTCCATCCCAGTAAGGGACTGTTTAAGTCCTATACTGTTACTGATGTCACCATAAGCAGTTACAGTTTCCTGGCTCGAGATGAATTATGATTGCCCCATTAAGCTGAACACACTTTTAAAGACAATTTTTTTTTAAAGAACTCGTAAAGAAAATAGTCTGATAACTTCACTTAAATGAGCTGTAATAGCTCTTACACCCTATTCAGCAAACAACTGTCTATGTAATAAGTCCAGTATATTCTGACAAGGTTTGCCACATATATAAGAGGAAAAATAAAAACAAACAGCCCTCCAGACAAGCAAACATAGTAGAGCTGTTAGAGTATGGGCAGAACACAAGAGCTTCTATTCTGCCCTATCTAAAAGCCACTCTAAGGGAATCAGCAGAAGCTGGGCTTGTGAACAGGCAGCAACTTCCCCACCTGCAGAGTACAACAGTCTTATGGATCCTCAGCGCTGCTAAAGCAGTTTGGATCCAAGTGCAGCCCTTTAGGAAAAATAACTGACACCCTGTACCCCATGTTCACCACTTTTATATCGTTACATATTTTGTACAAAGTATGCCTTGTGAGATATCATTTGTAAACTCATAATCTGATGATTATTATCCTGTAGAAATGTGTGTAACACAGCATGTGAAATTGTGAGATTTTGCTGTAGGATCGTTACTGGAATATGTCGCAATTCTGGATAACACCCATAAGCCCATTACTCAGAGACAGATACACTAGCACACCAGAAAAGTGCTAAAGAGCCATTACCTGCTGGGGGGGGTTGTAAACAGGAAATTTACAACTCATCTGAAAAGACAGTTTGAAGCTCATGCACACCATGGAACTGGCTGTCCACATGACCCAGGCAAGGATTTTTCCAGCACCCAAGGGTTGCACGGGGGGAATTAGCAATTAGCTTGCAATTTTATCTTTTTATTTCTTTTGTAACCAGTTCTGATATCTATGCCATACTAATTATAAAAACTTAAAATCTATTTTTCTGCAGTTAATAAAAACTTATTTTGTTATTTTATCTAAGCCAGTGTGTTTGACTGAAGTGTTTGGGGAATCCTTTTGATCTCTACTCAGATCGAAAGGACTGGTGCATATATTTATTACCCACAGTTGGAATGACAGACTGATTATGAGCTTGTCCTGTCCAGTGGGGCTACTGAACAGTACAAGATATACATTTCTGGTGGAAAAGGCTGGGCCTGAGGGATATGCGGGTGTTGCCTTATATGTGCTTCGTGGATGGCTAGGCATAGATTCATGCACTCAGCTGGGAGTGACTTTGCATGCTGGTGGTGTGAGTAAGCAGAGCCTGGAAGGGTTTGCTGTTCACTAACAAAATAGTGTAAAAGGCATCCTAGGCTGGAGAGCTAAGGGGACACAGCAGTCCCTGGGGAATGTCACACTAACATATGTCGTGCATCTACTAACAAATGGCCATGTCTTCTTCATAAGATTTTAAATGAATATCTAGGTTTGGCAATGTTCAGACTATGCAGATGTAATATTTAGTGCTTTACAATGCCCAGGTCTATACTACAGACCTATATCAGTACAACTTTGTTGCTGGGCAAAGTAGGTACACCGACCCCACCGACGGTGTAGACAGTGCTATGTCATCGGGAGAGCTTCTCCCATTGACATAGCTTCCGCCTCTCGTGGAGGTGGATTAACTATAACTATGCCAACAGGAGACGCTTTCCTGTCGGCATAGTAGCATCATCACTGAAGTGCTGCAGCTGTGCTGCTGTAGTGCCGTACGTGAAGTCAAGTCAAAGTCTTCCATAAGCCTTCTTTAAAAATTGAGACGTCGTCAAGGTCTCTTTTCAGCCACAAAGTAACACTCGTTATTAGTCACAATGAAAGACGGACGTCAGCCAGCAATTTACAGTAAACCCAAAAGGGATTTCTGGTTACAGGGAAGGAAAAAAAAAAATTAGCTTTTATCAAAACTGAGTGTTAGCTTACCATCTTTTCTTTTCGTATTTTTCCTGTAGAAACTCCTTTACTTTTTGTGGATCCCTGAAGTCTGGAATTGCTGATGATCTATCATCAAATAATCCTAGCCAAATCTGTTTACACACCTGATTTTGAGGGAATAAGGTGGGAGGGGGAGGGAGAGGGAAAAGAGAGAAATCAATATTAAATAACTTTCAAGTTCAAATTTATATTTTCACTCTAAATTTACAACCATAGATAAAACGCATTATTAGTTTCTGAATATCCATTCTTACCATTTATTTGCAAAGGACTCGTCTTGCACTAATTAATATTTCAGCCAAGTGTGAGTGCACAGTGCACTGTTTAGGATTTCTGTTTGCCATGCTGAGACAGATGGCCTTGCGACATCTAATCTCTTATTTAACAGGCACATGCATACAATAAGTACTTGAGTCTGAAAGTACTCCCAATGGTGTAACACACACAACTGCCATTTTTGTCTTTAGAAATACTCCTCCCCAATGTCTACATATTCAAACCACAGACAAGATTCTGTCCTGCTTCTCTGTTCAGCTTATAATGACCTGTAAAGTTTGGAAGACGCCAGCGTACGAATTATATTAGCATGCATTAGTTTTTAAGAGTCCTTCTGAGCTTCTAAAATTTACCAATACACAGTGCTTTGTACTTAGCTGTACACAACAAATTCCCTGTCTAATATATGAGGAGCTTACAGAACAGCAAGTTTTCCTGGAAAATTAACATACTGTGTTTAAAAACACTTGACAGCCCCCGGACCTCCCACCCCTAACTGCCCCCCGCTGCCCCATCCAACCCCCTCCCTCCTTCCTGACTGCCCGCCCCCGGGACCACCCCTTCCCCCTGACCACCTCCAGACCTGTCGCCCCTTACTGCCCCCCACCACCCCATTCAACCCCTCCTCTCCTTCCTGACTGCCCATCCCCCAGGACACGTGCCCCATCCACCCAAACCCCTGCTCCCTGTCCCCTGACCACCCCCTGCCACCCCTCCACTCCTTCCTGACTGCCCCCCCCGGGACTCCTGCCCCCATTCCTGCCCTCTGACCACCCCGACCCCTATCCACACCCATGACCACCCACTGAACTCCCCTGTCCTCTATCCCACCCCTCCTGCTCCCTGCCCCCTTACTGCACTGCCTGGAGCACCAGTGCCTGGCAGCACGGCTGCACCACAACAGGCAGCCGCGCCACGCAGCGCAGAGCACCAGGTCAGGCCGGGATCTGCAGCTCTGTTGCCCAGAGTATTGCGCCACGTTGTGGCATGGCTGCGGGGGAGGGGGGACTGCCTCCCAGGCCAGGAGCTCAGGGGCCGGACAGGACGATCCCGTGGGCCAGATGTGGCCCACGGGGTGTAGTTTGCCCACCTCTGGTCTACATTGACACCGCAGCACCCTACCTACACCAAAATAACTGCACCTCAGCAAATGGTGTATGGCTTATTATATCAGTGTAGTCATATTCTGTTAGTTAGTATAGCACTTACATCGACAGGAGCAAAGCTGTACACTGTGTACACTGACAAAGCTGCCTTATGGTGACCTGTGTAGTGTAGACCAGGGCAGAGTTTCTCAAGTATTTTTTAAACCTTCAAGAATTAAACTTGCCATAGATTTCTTGGAGGTAGACCAATTTATTTTTATTTTTCAAATACACCTAAACACAAAAGCAGTAACTTGACTGAAGTTTCCTTGATTTACTACCTCTTTCCATTTTTAAATTAAAAGCATGCTACAAGGGCTAGTTTTGACAGAGTCCCTGCCTTACTTCCAGGCATCACTCATAGGTTTTACCTCTCCACTACTTCCAGCAACACACAAAACATGAGCATTATGCACAAGTGAAAAAAACACACAGCTCCACAGTTATGCACCTAATCAATTTGTTTCCTTTTTGTAAGACAAATACGGGGATTGTTTGGGTTAAGCACTGCAGCTTTATTTCACTATTTCCAAACTTCAGGGATGCAAATTAAGTTTATCATCAAGGTTACATTCACAAAAAAGAAAGAAAACAACAGAGATGGCATGCACGTGATGACATTTTTATCAACTATGAATGAAAGCAAGCCCTTTGAAGAGTCGCCTTGCATAAGCTTTAACATAAAAAACTTAAAGGGCATAGACCATGTCTGCATTAAGTATCATCCTACGCTCTCAGATGTTTCTTATTCTAAAGTTATGCATGAGTCAAACTTAACTGAATTACATGGCAACATGCAATCTGAGTGTATCTGATATGCTGTAGAGTGGTGGTGATGACATTTAGTATTTGTATCATGGTAACACCCAGATGCTCCATTGAAGAACATGCTGTTGGGGCTGTTCACTAACATGGACCCAGTCCTGAGAATTTCAGAATCTAAAAAAAGTTTACAATCGAAGGTTTGAAGCAATCCACAGTACAATCATGAAACTTTTCCTGTAGTCTTTTTAGAATACCAATGATATAGACACATCTGGTGCATTTTCAAAAACTGAAAAGTTATGTAATATAAGAGCAGGCAAAGCACATAAGGGATTACATGGGGGGGAATAGTGCCACAAAGAAAATAGAAAAACTTTTAAAATGGCAGAGACTAGGAAATAATGAAAACACTGATTTGAAATTTTAACATACAATCTACTCAAACTATACCCTAGCTGGACCGTATAAACTTTAGAATTGCTTTAGAACATTTTGGTGACTAAACCTTTTATCTGCTGTCTCTCTGGTAAGTGGGCCATGAGATAATGTGCCCAAAAACATACTTAAAAGTATCTGAAACCTATTAGGAGAAATTCTTAACTTAAGTGAACAATCAGATACAACTGTGTATGCTGGGGGTTCTCAAACCTTCTTTGCTGGGACTCTCTTTGGAAGTATTTCAGGCTGTGATGTCCCCTTATCCCACTCGCCACTGCCCATGCTATGCCACCCTTACTTCTGTGCTGCTGCTGGTGGTACAGCCTTCAGCGCTGGGCGCACAGCCCACAGCCACCACTCTCCAGCCACCCGGCTCTGATGGCGGCTCGAAATAAGTGTAGCAATACTGTGACCACCCTATAATAGGTTTGCAACCCCCTTTTGGGTCAAGATCCCCGGTTTGACAAATGCTGGTGTATGTTCTTAAAGGGAACATGGGTCAGCAGAGATCACTTGCGTTGGGAATCAACCATACAAATTCCAGGCCTCAAATGGTACTTAAGTCTCATCAGGACCAGCCTTAACTGACTTGCAAACCTGAAAGACTACGCTGCAGTTCAAGCTTTGACCTCACTGATAATTCCCAATAATTCACCAGGATAAATGAAAAAGTTTCCTTTAATTAGCCATTGTCCCTTCAGCTGTGATATTAAGTGTATCAAAAGGATAGAATCTCTAGAATTTTCTATTTTGAATATTAAGTCTGGTCCATAGTTGTGTTGTTATACGATTGTTCCCTACTGTACATATACCAAAGCTTTGTGCTGGATTTAGCATCCCATTACGGAGATTATTCCATAATTTAAATAGAAGTGGTAGTCTGACTCAATTACAGCTCACAGTTCTAATTTCATCATATTTCTCAAACTCCCATGGAAGAGACAATTCTTCATTCCTTGACCTTCCTTCTAACACATAGAAATAACCCATCTCATCATTTAGTCAAATTACACAAATGTATCTTTTAATCTACGCTCATAAAACCTATCCAACACCCTAATTATTGCTGTAGCTCTTTAGAATCCTTCTAGGGGGGAAGAAGAGAGAGAAAAATGAAGTTTCCTTCTGAATGCATGGATGGTACAAAAATTTTCAAGTTTCATTTTATTTCATTTTATTATAAAGTTTAATTTAGTTAAATTAACAGTAGTTTAAGAAAAGAAAAAGCGCTAGTGATCTTATCAAAAAGTTCAGAAACATGCAAGCAAATTAACTTAAATAAGCTTTCTAATTAACCAAAGCCAGTACAATTGAAGACAATCCACAGAGGATGTTACACCCTTGTAAGGAAGCATTAAGTTTCAAAAAAAGAGACGGAGAGAAAAATCTTTGACTTCACTTAGAAGCAACACTAAAGAGGACTGTCCTCTAGCTAAGTCAGTGGAATGGAGTTTAGGATATCTGGTTTCAATTCTTGCTCTGCCAGAGTTCCTATCAGACCTTTATCTGTTCCTCAGTTGCCAGTCTGTAAAAGGGGGATAACTACTACTTCCTTTCTCTCACTCCATCTTGCTTATTTAGATTGCAAGTTCCTCAGGGCAAAGACCATCCCATGTTTTGGAAAACACTCCTGCAGCAGGGCACATCAGAGGAACGGACTTAACTACCCTCTGTAGTTTCAGCTTCTATTTTGAAAGGAGTTTGTCTCCCGCTGCTTTGGCTTTAGAGAAAGCCTTGAAAATGCTACCAGAGTGGAACTGATGCAGTAGCATCTGCCCAATTTTGCAGAGCCCAAAATAATAGTTTTTAGGTATCAAGTGACCCATTAGTTTCATCTGAATTAGGTAGCACAGACACCAAGGATGGTACTTTAAATGCAAATGCTTAACCTTTTTCACTCCTCAAAGCATGCACAAAAAGAGAGCACATCTGTTATAAACGTCTATTCCAGCATTTTCCAAAATGGGGGACACAAAGCAGTGGGGGAAATATACAAAGTAAGGCTAGGCCGACACACAAACTTTCACTGGCAAATTATGTCCACCAGGAGTACGAAGTGATGTGACCCCAACATAACTGTGCTGGGCAAGAGCCCCTGTAAAAATGCTGTTATTTTCCTTATGTACATAAGTCAAACAATTTGCAAAGCAAAAACTAGAGATGACAACACAACAAGACTGTTTCAAAACAGAATACTCTCTGCAGGAAAGATTTGGAAATATAGTTTCCTTGCATAAGCAAATAACTGTTTAATAACTAATATTGACATCAGAAGTGCTGAATTACTAATCTCTGAAGAGTAAAAAGAATTGTATGCTTCTAGTAATAACGATATTTGAAAGTACACTTTGTATAAAATCAGGTTGAGTCAAGGGTTAAACCTGTAACTTGCTTTCTATTGTACAGGTTTCAGAGTAACAGCCGTGTTAGTCTGTATTCGCAAAAAGAAAAGGAGTACTTGTGGCACCTTAGAGACTAACCAATTTATTTGAGCATGAGCTTTCGTGAGCTACAGCTCACTTCATCGGATGCATCCGATGAAGTGAGCTGTAGCTCACGAAAGCACATGCTCAAATAAATTGGTTAGTCTCTAAGGTGCCACAAGTACTCCTTTTCTTTTTTGTATTGTACAGTGCTTTGAATACTCCTTCCCTCAAAATCCTTTCCACCTAAAGTGTAGTTTGTCAAACATGGAGAGGGGAAAGGAGAGGTGAGAAGACCTCGGGTTAACTGGACAAGTGACTTGAGATTTGCAATTTAGAGATTGTCTGCACTCAGTTTTTTCCAAAAATTTAAAATCAAAAGAATAAACTAAACTCTCTGATCAGGGCAAACCCTTAGTGTGGACAGTTCTACTGGCATCAGGGTGTTTAATCAGCATAACTTGTTTTGATTGTTAGTCAAACCAATGCAAAAACCAAAAGCTACCCACACACATTTTTTGCACCAATGTAAGCATATTGGTTTAAAACTGGTAATTATTGGTCCCAAAAACTCTGCAGACAAATTCTGAATGTAAACCAGTCCCTGGGGCAGAGAGGGTTTGATTATTTAAAGATTTGACATCAAATATCAAAGATAGCTCAATGTAGCAGTCCAGGTTTTATTCATCAGTCCTGGACAAAAAAGCACATAGGACTGTTTGATATATTTTGATGCAAAACTGGGGTTTAAACTGAAAATTTTTGAAATGTCAAATGCCCTTTGAGGGTTCCAGTACAGTAACCCCTCATTTAACGTTGTAATTGCATTTCTCAGGAACATGACTAAGCGAAACGATGTTAAGCGAATCCAATTTCCCCACAAGAATTAATGTAAATGGGGGGGGTCGGGGAGGTATTAGGTTCCAGGGAAAACAAATTTTGCCAGACAAGAGGCATTATATACATTTTAAACCATTTAATACAGGTATTAAACAGGCTGGCAGCCCACCTATCAGCTCCCATATCCCCGTTCCTCCGCAAGCTGATTGCCACGGGCAGGAGGGGGGGGGGGGCGAGATGCTGCGCGCCGCGTCCTCACTCCTCCCCCCAGCCTCCTGAATGCCTGATTGCCGCAGGCAGGAGGTGGAAGGGGAAGACGCTAATCTGCGGGGTCCACTGGTGGGCGGGAGGCATTGGGGGGGGGGGTTTGAGGGGCTGCCAGCCGTGGACAAAGCAGGCAGCCAAACGATGTTATAGGGGAGCATTGCACTAACTTTAAACGAGCATGTTCTGTAATGGAGCAGGGACGTAAGATCGAAACAACGTTAAGCAAGAGGACATTAAGTGGGGAGTTACTGTATTTAGAATCTTCAGGAACGGTTGAAGGGTTGTGGTGAAGAGACCTAAACTTTCATTTAAAAAAAAAAGATAAGCTTCTCTTTTTGAGAGGCTTTCAAAATGCAAACCAATGCGGCGGGTTTATGTCATGACAATTTCTTTAAACAAAGAACAAAAACGAAAGAAGAGTTCCTCAACCAGACACAGTTACTTGCCTGTCAAACCTCTCAGATCCTCAGCTGTTAGTCATACATATTAGGACAGGGGTTCTCAAACTGGGGGTCGTGAGATTATTACATGGGGGTTGCAAGTACATACACGAAACAGAGCAACTGCTATAAAATATTATTTAAATCTTGCGTTTTAGAAAATTACCTGCTTTTCTGTCGCAATGTAGTGTATTTACCTCAAAAAGTATTGTAAACATAAATGCAGCGATCATTGTTCCTAAACATAATATATATATATTTGTATTATCACCACTTTAAGGAAATTGGACTCTGGGGATTATAGTATTGTGTGTGCAGATTTGTCATCTTGATACTAAAAAGACAGGATCGAGACAACATCAGAGGGCTTGATTGTTCAGCTGCTGAAGAGTTGCATCAAAACGCAGACCAATCAGAACACTGAGATCGGCAAAAAGAAGTGATTTATAATTTAACATACACACACAGGCAGGGGCAGACCGAGGGGGGGGGGGGCTTGTGGGTGCTATAACCAGCCTAAAATTTGACTTAGGCCCCCCCACACAGTTCAAATGTTATGCAGAAGCAAGGGTGGCACGGTATGGCATTGCCACCCTTATTTCTGCAGTTTGCGGTGCTGCTGGCGGGGGCACTGTCTTCAGACCTGGGCGTCAAGCCAGCAGCCACCGCTCTTTAGCCACCCAGCTCTGAAGGCAGCACCGCTGCAAGCAGCAGCGTAGAAGTAAGAGTAGCAATGGGGCACTAAGTCCGCTGTGGAAAAAAGTGATTTTAACAAATTTTATTCAGTCCCTCCCCCCAATATTAAACAGTATTTTAAAAAAAAACAAAACTTTTCTGCTTAGAACAATTTAATAAAAGTGTTTTAGTCTTAATTTAAAAGCAGGGAGAAAAAGGTAAATTCATTTTCAACAACAGAGTTATAAATTTAGCATTTAAAATAGTGTTCATATAAAATGTGTATTTTTAATTTATAAGGGGGGGGGAGGGAAATCTCACTCAGAAGCTTGCTGTCTGAAAGGGATCACCAACACAAAAAGTTTGAGAGCCACTATGCTACAGGAAGGTGGCAATAGTCTCTTTGCCACCTCCCCTTCAAAGAGTAGTCAGCAGAAACCACCAACATACATTAGATGGTTAATAAGTAATTGATATTGGTATTTTCCAGAGCAATTCTTCCTCTCTTCCCCCTCCCCCAAAAAACTAAGCACCAAAATAGTTCAACTGGAAAAAAAAAAGTTTGATTTGGAAATGCTGCCATGGTGCCCATGGGAGTTGTTGTTAGGATGCCTTATGTGCCCCACCCTCTTCTACAGGCAGGGCCCTGGTCAGACTACATTTCCTAAGATGCACCAAAGGTCTCCTCTGTTGAAGATAAGAAACAGAATATCATGGTAGACTTAATTCAGCCAGGGAATCTGACCTACAAAGAATGAGGCACTGTGGCAGCATAAACTCCAAGGTTCCCCCCCCCCCCAGAAAGCAGACACTTTCCACAAAAAAACACAACTCATTTAGTCAAGAACCCAGTTTTCCATCAAAAGTAATTTCAACATAAAAATTTTGACCTGCCCCAATAACTATAGTATCCCAATGATTTGAATTAATAGCTACTTATTTACAACCTAAACCCACAAAAGTTTTATTCCTTTGTTTTAATTTTAGTTAAACGTGGAAGTTGCAAGCTCTTCCACCTATACCAGGTATACCTATACGTTTTAACCTCAGCAACTGCAAGAGAACAGAATGACATCCAAGGAAATTCAGAGACTACATTCACAGAAGGCATAACTTCTACCACTTATGCCAGTGACTGAGTAACTCATGACTTTCATAAGGCCTCTAGCAAAACTGGCAGAGATTCCATCTTAATAACGGCTGTTTCAAACATTGTAGTCAGCGCTTGAAAAGCGGTCTTCATACGTTTCGCAGAGACACTTAAAACCAAGTAAAACTTGAAATTAATGCTACAGGCCCAGAACATGCTATAGTAACACAGAGGTCAAATTCATAATATATGAGCAAAAGGCATCCAATAAATTAGAGAAAAAGCATTTTCCCCCACAACATGTGCGTAACTTATGGACTGTATGGTAAAGAGTAAGATGTGAAAAATATTAGTTCATGTGTAATGTGACTAACGCATGACACGCTCCCAAAATTCATTTGACCCTTAGTAACTTTGGCCCAAACCAGTGATCACCTAGTCCAGTGTTCTACGGTAGCTAGTGATGAGAACTTTCAGAGGAAGACGCAGAACCCTTTCCCTCTCCATAGACTAGACCAGAGGTGAGCAAACTACGGCCCGTGGGCCACATTTGGCTCACAGGACCCTCCTGCCTGGTCCAGGGGAAAAGTGCCTGCTTGGGAGGCTAGTCCCCGGCCCCTCCCCTGCTGTTCCCCCTCCCCCGCAGCCTCAGCATGCCGTGCCACCAGCACAACGCTCTGGGCGGCCGGGCAGCACAGTTGCAGAGCTGTGGCCTGACCCAGTGCTCTGGGCGGCACAGCTATAGCGCCACCAGCCACCGGTGCTCCAGGCAGCATGGTAAGGAGGTAAGGGGGGTTGGAAAGAGGGCAGGTGAGTTCGGAGTGTGGATGGGGTCGGGGCAGGAAGAGGGCAGGGAAGAGGGGGATTGGATGGGTTGGCAAGGGGCAGTTAGTGGTGGACGGGACAGGAGTCCCGGGGGGGGCGTCAGGGGACAGGGAGGTTGGATGGGGCAGGAGTCCTGAGGGAGCCATCAGGGAGCGAGAAGCCGGGGGGGGGGGGGGGGCTGTCGGATAGGAGGCAGGGGAGACAGGCCTGAGGGTGGTCAGGGAAAAGGGGTGGTTGGATAGGGTAGGGGTTCCAGGGGGAGGCAGTCAGGGAGGAGGTTGGATGGGACAGAGGGTCCGGGAGCAGTCAGGGGAAAGAGAGCGGGGGGGGGGGGGGGGGAGGGTCGGATAGGGGGCAGGGAAGGGGCCGGGCCATGCCTGGCTGTTTGGGGAAGAGACAACCTCCCGTAACCAGCCCTCCATACAATTTTGGAAACCTGATGTGGCCCTCAGGCCAGAAAGGTTGCCCGCCCCGGACTAGACTATTGTACAACAACCAGTCAACTGGGAAATATTCTTCCAGACTGTAGGTACTAGATGCCCAATTCCTTTCCAACACCATGGAGCACCATTGTTTGCTGCTGTAATTATGAAAAATCAGGAGTCAAAATGAATGACCATTGAGCTCTAGAAGAATATCTGTAGTCATAGTCGTTTGATAAAATTTGATATCGGAGGAAGTCTATTCTAGTAATTCTATTACTAGAGAAGTCTATTCTATAAACTACATGAAAGAATGCTTGATAGGTCTCTCAATAGCACTCTGTAGGGTTTGTTTGTCTTTTTAGTATGAAATGGAGAAAAGCAAGTGTGTACTTTGGTAGTCTTTGGACTTTCTGCATGATGCCACCAAATGTTTTAAAGTATTAACAAATTTAATATGTAAACATGTGGCAGATGGAGAATGAAAGCCATCAGACGCATAAATGAGGATGCTACACACAAACTTCTTTATGTGGATGGTTATATGCTTGCTCTAGTTCACGAGTAAGTGGGGTGGGATTTTTTGCGAGGGGGATGGGATGGGGACAGACACAAAAACAAAACAATACAAAAATCACCGTACTCCAACGTGGTAATAGAGAGCACACAAAGTGATCTTAACACTTAGGGACTAAAGAATGAGCACACTGACAGATTCCTTTCATGCCGTATTTCCCAGCAATTAACAGAACAGAAAAGGGGGCTTGGAATGAGTGAAGAAAAGGGGATATATAAAGAGGCCTAATAAAAATTCAGATACATTGTGCTTCTTAATGTGTTTGTTTCAGTTAGTGATAATGAATCTGGGTTATACAGCAACAAGTTTACTACTCAATATAATGCCCCAGGAAAGCTGAAAGTGTTTAAATTGTAATAATATACTCAGTTCTCCCAGTGAGTATTTAATCTAGTCCTTTATGGTGCATAAATAATTATTACTTAGGCTATGTCTACACTGGCAGAGCTTCTTTGCCGAAAGTTTGGTTGCTGATAAAAAAGCACAAAGAAAATCGCTCGTGTGTGTTCACATTGTCTTCCACGGGCAGAATAGTATGTTCACACTTGCGGCACTTGCATCAGCACTGAGAGCAGCATAATGCGGGTAGTTATCCCACAGTGCAGCTCTCCCCACTTCTGCCGCTAGGTCTTGTTGGAAGGTAGAGGGGGATCGCGGGGCATGATGGGTCCGGGCTCAATATCCCATGATGGAATGCTTGGACGGAAAGCAGGACAAGTGCTTCTATCTTCAGTTCATGGCATTTTTCAACATCCCTTGTTTTCTGCTTGCCCCACCACATCTACCTGCAGGAATGGATCCTGCACTAATTTCCACTGCTCTGCTAGTTATCACTAGCACATAGCACAATAGTAGTGGAGTTATTCTTGAAGTTATGAAGGCAACAGCAGTCACAGTTGCCGGACACTGTGTCCGACATGGAAAGCAGCAACACAGGATTGCTTTTGGCATTCACAGAGGAGGTGAACACAATGGAACATGGCTTTGGGCTCAGGAAACTAGCACAGAATGGTTGGATCATACCATTATGCAGATCTGGGATGATGAGCAGCAGCTGCAGAACTTCTGGATGTTGAAAGCTTCCTGGAACCGTGTGCAGAGCTTGCCCCAGCCCTGTGGTGCAAGGACACCCAAATGAGAGCTGCCCTGTTGGCAGAGAAGCGTGTGGCAATTGCAGTGTGGAAGCTGGCAACTCCAGACTGCTACCGGTCAGTCGCGAACCAATTTGGAGTAGGGAAATCGACTGCCAGTGCTGTGTTAACACAAGTGTGCAAGGCCATTAAATCGCACCTACTGTGAAAGACCATGACTCTTGGCAACATGAGTGAAATTGTGGGTGGCTTCGCAGCAATGGGATTCCCTAACTGTAGAGGGGTGACAGATAGCAGGCATATTCCAATTCTGGCATCAGACCACCTTGCAATGGAGTACATCAATCAGAAGGGGTACTTCTCCATGTTTCTGCAAGCGTTTGTGGATCACTCTGGGCATTTCACGGACATCAATGCAGGGTGGATTAGAAAGGTGCATGATGCCTGTATCTTTAGGAACACTGGCC
Organism: Caretta caretta; assembly: GCF_965140235.1. Taxonomy (NCBI): domain Eukaryota; kingdom Metazoa; phylum Chordata; order Testudines; family Cheloniidae; genus Caretta; species Caretta caretta. The sequence goes on from NC_134214.1 coordinate 34,768,982, forward strand.
TGTACAGAAAGCTGCAAGCAGGGACTCTCTTTTCAGACCAGAAGATCACTGTGAGGGGAAGTTGAAATGCCCATACTGATGCTGGGAGACCCTGCATACCCCTTAATGCCATGTCTCATGAAGCCGTTCATGGGAAACCTAGACAGTAGTAAGGAGCGGTTCAACAGGCTGATTAGGTGCAGAATGACCATTGAATGTGTTTGGCTGATTAAAGGCGTGCTGGCGATTCCTACATGGAAGGTTAGACCTTAATGAGGAAAATACTCCCATGGTAACAGCGCAGAGGTGGGCAAACTATGGCTCACGGGACCATCCTGCCCAGCCCCCGAGCTCTCCGCCAGGGAGGCTAGCCCCCAGCCCCTCCCCAGCTATTCCCCTTCCCCTACAGCCAAGCCTCCGCGTGGGCAGCACTCTGGGCAGCAGGGCTGTGCACTCCTGCAGGGCAACGCGGCAGAGTGTCTGTCTCCAGTTGGGTGGCACGGCTGCCAGTCACGCTGCTCTGAGCGGCAGGGTAAGGGGGCCAGTCCTGGGGGGCAGTCAGGGGACAGGGAGCGGTTGGATAGGGCAGAGGTTAGGGCTGGATGGGTCAGGGGTTCTGAAGGGGGCAGTAAGTCAGTGGGTGGGAAGTGGGAGGGGTCAGATGGGGGCGGGGACCAGGCTGTTTGGGAAGGCACAGCCTTCCCTACCCAGCCCTCCATACAATTTCGCACCCCAATGTGGCCCTTGGGCCAAAACGTTTGCCCACCCCGTTATAGCGGCATGTTGCACACTGCATAATATTTGTGAAAGGAAGGGTAAAAAGTTTACTCAGCGGTGGACTGCCGAGGCAAAACACTTGGCTGTTGATTTTGAGCAGCCAGATACCCAGGCTATTAAAGGAGTGCCATGTGGGGCAATGAGAATCAGAGATGCCTTAAGGCAACACTTTGAAGATGAAAACCAGTAATGTTTGTTGCTATGCGTGGGACTGTAATGGCTAATTAAATTTGGTATACTACGAAGCAGTTGTGATTGTTAAGGCCTAGGATTTAATATAAAGGAATTGATAAAAAGTGCCTGTTGATTTGCAGGTGTCATCTGCTATTGTAACTTGCATGGAAATAAATAAAAAGTGCTTACAATTCAAAGAACTTTGCTTTTATTGCCAAATAAACCACACCACCACACGCACACACAGATTTTCGGTAGGGGAGAAGGTACTGGGGGCAGGAATGACTAAGCTAGCGTAAGTCCAGCTTTTGTTTGAAAAGCTGTCTGTGGGGGTGGAGTGTAGAGGAAAGCACGAAGTGCCAGAAAGCGGAAAGGAATGTGCAGGGGGAGTTTGTGTAGCACACGAGAAAGAGTTCTGAATGTGCTAAAGGGGAGAGCGCACACGCATCTGCTCAGTCTGGACTGTTACAAGAGACTGGAGCATGTCAGTTTGATGCTCCAAAACTTTTATCACCCTCTCCGTAGCATCCCTATTGTACGCATCATTTTACTTTCTTTCCTGCTTGTCACTTTCCCTCCATTTCTTGCATTCAGTCTTTTCTGCCTCTGAAGCAGCACCTCCCAGAATATATCTTCCTTGCTTCGTCTTGGGCATTTTATCTGGCGCAGATGCTCTGCTGCTGTTGGGAGGACTTCTCAAGGTCATGTCTGGAGAGGCATAATTAACAACAAACAGAAGTACTATTGTCAACTACACACAGAGCATTGAAATACTACATTAAAATACACAGCTGGTAACATACTTAGTTTCTCTGTGACCCTAGGCAAGCACATGTGCAGGAGAACACCCCAAGTATGGTGAGTGAACCCAAGGGCAGGGGCATTCTTCATCATTGAAAAGCAATGTGAAAGGGTTGTGGGGCACTTATAGGGGGCAACACTCTAAATTTTCCCACCACTTTCCACAGGTGGGGTCACTAGGGAAGATCTCACTCCTGAGGGGAAGCAAGGGTGCATCTGCTACATACTTGTAGCTTCTGCCCCAATCCCTATGCTGCTTGCCTGTGTGCAGCCTTTAGCCCTGCCCAAGTAATTGCAGAGTGGCACAGGAAAGCATCTCTCAATGGGGGAAGGAACAAAGCAGCTCTGCCAAGTAACCTCTGGCAGAGGATTGCTGAGTACCTCCAGGACAGTTTCCTAGAGATCTCTCTGGAATATTCTTGTGAAATCTTGGAGTGCATCAACTCCCTGTTTCGTTGTACTGCCTCGCTGTGCGGGGAAGTGCCCAGCACACAGAAACACAGCCAGCCTTGTATATTTCTCTGCCCTCTCCTCTCCTTGTTCTGGCTCGCCAGAGAGCAACTGCTGAGACTGGCTAGACACCTCTAGAATAGAGAGCAGCTCCGACTGGATGCACCACCAGGCAACTCTGCCATGGGCTTCACATCTTCTTCAGCCTCCACCTCATCATTAATGGACTTCCTCCTCTGGGTTAGGTACACTTTCTACTAGCTTCAGACATGCTGAAGTATCCACAGTGCTCTTGGCGGTGGAGATGGGGTTGCCCTCTAGGATAGCATCCAACGCCTTATAAAAATGGCAAGTCTGGGGAACAGTACTGGAAAGAAAGTTTGCCTCCCTTGCCTCGTGGGATGCGTTCCTCAGCTTCTTCACCTTTGCTCTGTACTGCAGTGTGTCCCACTCAGATCCCTTTTCGCACAAGCTGGCAAAAGGTATCGAAATTCCTATGGCTAGAGCAAAGCTGGGACTAGACAGCCTCCTCTCCCCAAACACTTATCAGATCCAGTAGCTCCAGTGGTCCAAGCGTGAGATAGTTTGCTGCGCGGAGACGCCATAGCCACGTGGGAGGATGCGATGTGAGCTCTCCATGCTGAGCAAACAGAAAGGGGAATTTCAAAATTCCCGAGGCTTTAAAGGGGGAGTGGTGGAAGGTGGTTTATGTGGGGGCAGGGCTGCGGAGTTGAAAATGCTCAAAGTGGTCAGGATGGGCATTGTGGGACACCTTCTGGAGGCCAATAACAGCGCTAAAATTAAGCATGGTGTCTACACTGACACTACAGCGATAAAGCCTTGGCACAAAAAGCCTTGACTCTCATCGAGGTTTTGTTTTGTTTTTTAACAGCGCTGCAACTGACTAGTTTCATCACAAAAAGTGGCTTTGCAATGTGTACACCTCTGCTATTTCATCACCAAAAGCTGCCTTTTGGCAAAAAAGCTTGGCAGTGTAGACCAGCCCTTGGAATTAGGGGCTCATATACATTAATTACCACATAATAAAGTGAACTAGTCTAAAATGAAGATTAAGGAGCCAATCATGTTAAATATGGCATTACATTTCTTGCCAGATACAAGCAGTGAGAGAAGAACAAAAAAATAACCAATCGTTGCAGCTGTGATTGGTGTGTGCTATAGGCAGTCAAAATGTCTACCACCAATTACAATTGGAATGACAAACATAGTTAGGCAACAATCCAAATTAATTTTCAATGGACTGTGCGTACATGCTACAAACAAACATTCATGCTTGTTTTATTAGCTTTTAAACAATTCAATACTTGTTAGTCAAGACCAGCCTTCTCTTTTTTCGTCTCAATATGCATTATATTATTTTCTGTCCAACACTACCTTTCCATCCCACGTACAAGCAAAGCTAACAACTTGAGTGAGTTAAATTTTTACAGCATGCCACTGAAAATGCACCCAACTGTTTCACGTCTAAGTCACAAGTTAGGATGGATTACTCATGGATTTGGCCTTCTAAAGAGCTAGACAAGGCCACCTTAAATCACTAGACATTGTTACAGGTCAGGCATTTCCTTTAAAAAAATTTTTAAATGAATTTTTGATTGACAAAATTGAAAAGAATCATTGTTCAGCTACAAAGGTCAAAATTTAAGATAAAGTGCCAAAAGACAGATTACTGGAAATCAGGGCAAGTATTTTTTTTAAACAGGTAGAACTGGGAAAGTTTTTTGGAATGGAGTGTTTAAAATTAGATATCTTAGACAGCCAACTTCTAATCAATTTTGTTAAAGAGCCCTGCAAAGCAACAGCACTGATATAAGAAACTGTCCAACAGTTTTCCTACGAAATGATATTATTTCTTATTTCTGCTTTCAAGATGTACATAAAATGTGCTACTTTGTGCAGCAAATTAGGCCAATAAAGTAAGCGTTTCATTGGGATACTCCAATTTTCTCCAGAAATCAGATACATTCTGGACTATTTTATATCTCAAGAGGACAACAGAAAAAAAATGCTTATTTTAACAAATCAAGTATATTTTAATTGTTCCATTCTTTTTTTTTTTTTTTTGACTAAAACATTAAAGCACTATCCGAGAGATGCTCTGTAATCAACATTTATACTTCATCTAAGTTTACTTAACTTATACTAAAGATATCTACTCTTGTTGATACTACACCGCTAAGGACAAGCTACTGTGTCTCTAAGGCAACCTGAAACCAATTTACCCAGTGAGGCCCTCTGGTTTCTGGAGCAGCTTTGTTTAAGTCAAAGCAGCATTTTGAAAAGGGAACAATACAGTCAGCACAGTGATCCCCATGTTACTTGTTTTGATATTAAACTCAAGCCACCTATGTTGTACCATTTAATTTTCAACATACTGAAGATCTTTGGACTGATAATACAAATGCAACACAGAAGCAATTAAAAGAGACAGTGGGGTTTGATGGTTTTGGCACCTTAAAACGGAGTTTAGTATTATGGGTGAAGCATTAGCTGTATATTTCTGCTATAAGAAAAGGAGTACTTGTGGCACCTTAGAGACTAAAATTTATTTGAGCATAAGCTTTCGTGAGCTACAGCTCACTTCATCAGATGCATTCAGTGGTATTTTCCACTGAATGCATCCGATGAACTTAGCTGTAGCTCATGAAAGCTTATGCTCAAATAAATTTGTTAGTCTCTAAGGTGCCACAAGTACTCCTTTTTCTTTTTGCGAATACAAACTAACACAGCTGCTACTCTGATTTCTGCTACAGTTATCTTCATGTAGTAAAAGAGCAGTTATTTGCACCTCTTAGCCACTGTTGCAAACTTTTGAAGACACTGAAAGTGTGAACAGAATATAGACCAATGAAAAGCTTTCTTGGCAATCGTAATATTTTAAATTAAACTTTGATTCTAGAACATAATGCTATGAACAAGAGGGTGGTATCTGTAGCAAATTCCATGATCAGAGTTTTACACTGTGATCAGAACATTCAGAGCCCCAGCTACACCCCCAAACCAACACAAAGCTACAATATTTTATAACGTATTCAAGCCGACTTGAAGATTTGTGAAACTGCAACACTATTCTGATTTAAATGTTTGATTTTAAACGGTTACGAGCCAAACAATTTCATAATTAGACTAATAACTTCAGATTTTGTTCAAGTCGGTCTAGAACTGATTGCTAGTCAAACTCTTCAGAAAGTGCTATGTATCACCACAAAAAAAGCAGCTTTTTAAAAAAGATTTTCCCACTTTCATTCTTAAAGCTGAACCAGATTGTCATCAAAGAACATGCTTATACTTTGTTATAAAGGATGATCATTTGTAGGGCTGTCAGTCAGCTAACTCATGCGATTAACAAAAAATTAATCACGATTAATAAGTTTTAATCGCACTGTTAAACAATAATAGAATACCAACTGAAATGTGTTGTAAATATGTTTGGATGTTTTTCTACATCAAATATATTGATTTCAATTACAGCTCAGAATACAAAGTGTATAATGCTCACTTTATATTTATTACAAATATTTGCACTGTAAAAGTGATAAACAGAAGAAATAGTATTTTTCAATTCACTTAATAGAAGTATCACAGAATCATAGAATATCAGGGTTGGACCTCAAGAGGCCATCTAGTCCAACCCCCTGCTCAAAGTAGGGCCAATCCCCAAGTTTTGCCTCAGATCCCTAAATGGTCCCCTCAAGGATTGAACTCACAACCCTGGGTTGAGCAGGCCAATGCTCAAAACCACTGAGCTAACCTTCCCGCCCCCCCATTCCCCTACCATACTGTAGTGCAATCTCTTTATGGTGAAAGTGCAACTTATAAATGTAATTTAAAAAAAAAAAAAAAACACAACTGCACTCAAAACAAAGTAAAACTTCAGCGCCTATAAGCTTCATGCTTACCTACATGCTTCCATGCTGATGATCTCGTTTAAAAAAAAGTGTTAATTAAATTTGTGATTGAACTCCTTGAGGGAGAATTGTGTGTCCCCCTGCTCCCTTTTACCGCATTCTGCCATATATTTCATAGCAATTATAGCAGTCTTGGATGATGACCCAGCACATGTTGTTCATTTTAAGGACACTTTCACTGCAGATTTAACAAAATGCAAAGAAGGTACCAATGTGAGATTTCTAAAGATAGCTACAGCACTCATCCCAAGGTTTAAGAATCTGAGGTACCTTCCAAAATCTCAGAGGAATAAAGATGTGGAATATGCTGTCAGAAGTCTTAAAAGGGCAACATTACAATGCAGAAACTACAGAACCTGAACCACCAAAAAAGAAAATCAACCTTCTGTTGGTGGCACCTGACTCAGATGATGAAACTGGACATGTGTCAGTCCGCACTGTTTTGGATCGTTATCAAGCAGAACCTGTCATCAGCATGGAAGCATGTCTTCTCAAATGGTGTCCGAAGCATGAAGGGGCACACAAATGTTTAGCATATCTGGCACATAAATACCTTGCAACACCAGCTACAAAAGTGTCAGGCGAATGCCTGTTCTCAATTTCAGGTGTCATTGTAAATAAGAAGCAGGGAGCATTATCTCCTGTAAACGTAAACAAACTTGTTTGTCTCAGCTAGTGGCTGAACAAGGAGGAGGACTGAGTGGACCTGTAGGCTCTGAAGTTTTACGCTGTTTTGGTTTTGAGTGCAGTTATGTAATAAAAAACCCCTACATTTGTAAATTGCACTTTCACAATAAAGAGATTACAGTACTTGTATGAGGTGAACTGAAAAATCCTATTTCTTTTGTTTATCCGTTTGACAGTGCAAATGTTTGTAATAAATATAAAGTGAGCACCGTACACTTCGCATTCTGTGCTGTAATTGAAATCAATATATTTGAAAAATGCAGAAAAACATCCAAAAATATAACAAACTTCAATTGATATTCTATTACTAACAGTGAGATTAATCAATTTTTTTTTTAATTTTTTGATAGCCCTAATCATTTTTAGTGACTTGCCTTGTCAACATTCTCTTAAAGCATAAGTAAGTAGTCTCTAATCCAGTGGTCTCCAACCTTTTTATGCACAAGATCACTTTTTGAATTTAAGTGCAACACAGGATCTACCCTGCCCCTTCCCCAAAGCCCCGCCCTGCTCACTCCAACACCCTCTCTCCACCCTCACTCACTTTCACTGGGCTGGGGCAGGGAGTTCGGGTTCAGGGGGGGGTGTGGGCTCTGTGTTTGGGCCAAGGGGTTCAGAATGCAGAAGGGGGCTGGTTCCAGGATGAGTCTGGGGCAGGAGAATGGGGTGCGGAAGGGGGCTCCAGGCTGAGGTTGGGGCAGGGAGGTGGGGTGCGGGCTTCCGCCGGGTGGCACTTACCTCGGGTGGCTCCTGGTCGGCAGCGCAGCAAGGCTAAGGCAGGCTCCCTGCCAGGCCCCTGACCCACACCACTCCTCGAAGGGGCCAATGCACCCCTGTGGCCCCAGGAGAGGGGGGGTGGGGGAACTGGCTCTGTGTGCTGCCCCTCTGCAGGCACTGCCTCTGGAGCTCCCACTGGCCACAGTTCACCGTTCTCGGTCAATGGGAGCTGCGGGGGGAGTGACTGCAGGAAGGAGCAGCGCAAAGACCCCTGCCCCTCTGCAGGGGCCTACTGGCTGCTTTCGGGAGCAGCATGGGGCCAGGGCAGGCAGGAAGCCTGCCTTAGCAGCAGCCCCACTACATCACCAGCCGGAGATCACGATCAACCTGGGAGAGTCTTCAGGATCAGCCAGACGATTGCGTTCGACCAGTTGGTGACCACTGCTCTAATCCATAATGCTGTAATACTTCCACTGTGGGCTCCAATAAGTTCTCTGCCCCCTTTCCTTCTGCTACCCTTCCTCCCCTCCAGGGCTTTAAGAACTGATTTTACTGACCTGTTTTTACTGACTTTTTGCCATGTGCACGATAGATATAAGAGCATGCAACAGATTTATTCTGTTTAATATTCTTTGTCTTCAGACACTGGTGATGCCTTCAGTCTCCATGGATGGAGCTTACAGGGCAGGAAAATAAGAGTGCATACTGCATCTCTCAGGAACACACAGCAGAAGGTAATAGGAGTTGCAGCATAACGGACTGACATACTTCAAGCACCTGACTAGACTTTCTCCAAGCCAAGGGAGGGGAAATGGACACCTAAAAAGAAGGGTAAAGGTTCCAGCTGTATGACCCCAGGTCTCTCCTGGTTAGTGAATAGTGCATTAATTGATCAAAATCACAATGTTTTCCCATGGTAACTGAAAGAAATTCTCTTTTTTAAAATGTCCATTCAGAAGATGGAATTCTTCAGTCTACTTTTGGGCTGCAGCACTTGTATGTTCTCTAGAGAAATTCTTAAATTCAAATATTTGAACAAATTAAGTCATTCACCAAACATTAGGTATTCTACAATAAATAAGCACTTACTTCATTCCCATGTTTCTGCAGAAATTCTATTTCCTGTTGCGTGAATGTGGTCATGGAGATAGATTTAACCCTGTGGGGTGGATTTAAACCTCGCCTAAAGAAGTAGAAGAAACGTTTGTCAGTATTCTAAAAAATTAAAACGTAATACCACTTCTATATTTCCAATAAGCTAAAAAACAATTTAAATTAAAATATGGTTTAAAGAGCTGGGCTTGGGAAGATATGCAGTGAAACTACAGCCAACCAACCTAGTGAACCCTGAATGGTACTGTATATTAAATATACTACACACAAACTACATTAAAGGAATGTTGAGCCTGCAAAGTCAATCCCCATATTTGCTTGTGCAACCTTAATTTTGCCTCTTTGTTAATTATGATAGGTTTTTGTTACATAACTTTTTTTCGTACAGTCCAAGTGTCCCTCCCTCAGCGACTCATCCAATCTTCTTTCCCCCCCCACACCTCAGCCTCTTCTCCCAGTCCTTGCCCAGCCAGTCCCAGTTCTCCCTGCTCCTTTCCCAATCTTGCTTTTTGTCAGATCTTTGACCTCTCCCCAACCCTACCACTAATCCTCAGTCCCAGTCATTTTGCCTAGTCAATTTCAGCTTCCATCTCTACCTGCCAGTCTCCCTGCCCACCTTGTCTTTGCTCCGATTTAGTCCACCCTCCATCCCCATGTCTGCCTTATTCCCGCTGCATTCAAATCCAGGCAGCTTCTTCCTTCACACTTCCTGTGCACCAGTGGGGGAAATATGAGACCACAAGAGAGGCACCTTACTTTCAGTTCCAGTGCCCAGACCAAGATCCAGCACAGCTCCAATGGAAAGTTTCATTGAGCTCCAAAGTAGAAGATGCTCAGTGCCAACAGAATCTGAGAATTTAGCTGCTAAAATGAACCTATACGGAGCATGCGTAAATCACAATTTTTCAAAGGCTTATAATTTGGCCAAATTTTCATGAAAACAGCCAACAATGCATTCCGAACAAAGGCTACACCCCTGCTCCCACCCCCATCCCACCAAATGTAAAGTCCTTGCACCAAAGCATGGGTGCACTAGAGCTGCTGAAAGATATCACCACCAGAAATTTTAACATAAAATTACACTTTCCCCTCCAAAATGGCTGAAATTTCAAAAAAAGATCAGCCTTAGACAGTCTCCTGACATAGAAAATTCCAGCCCAAACAGTTAAATGCTGCCATAGTTACAAAAAATTGAAAACAGGATCTTATAATGGGAAGCGTCCGGCAACCTTAGTAACAGACATGCTACAAACCCTGCCGGTAATATTAGAGAGATCATGTTTAAAAACAGTTATGGTTTTGCAAATAGGGAACAATCATTTTAACTGGAGCCTTCTAACGTAATGTATACACTGGATATGCAAGTGGGTTAAAATGCCTTTTGCTTTAGCTACACTGCACTCTTGCATCCGATGCAATAATTTATACTAATACAGAGACCAATCTAAAAAAAATGATGTTGGACAACAGTAGTTCAGTGTGAAGCTCTGGATGAGGTTTTGGTTTGTAGCAACAAGGTTTTGTCAACATTAATCTAGTGTTTTTGCTGTTAGAGTTCCAGCTGCAAAGGACACCTGCCCACTGAGGAAGTGATTCAGAAGTAAGGAGCATAATATAAGCTTCTAAGTACTCCTTGAGAAGCTACTCCTAGGAGCTTGTGGCCCCTTTTGTTCAACTTTATTAACTATGCAACAATCTTGAAGGACCTGACTCAAGATATGAGGTGTCAATCCAGCTTGAGGGATAAATTCTGTCTTGCTTGAAGGAGCCATTAGATTTATGTATTTATTTGCAGGTGGAGAGGTTTTGGGTGGAATGAAAGTTACTCAAGGGTTTAGGTTTTTTATATTATATATTTGTGCTTGTAGTAATTCCCGTTTTGGGGATAGATGGAAAAAATTAAACAGAACATTTAACACATTAGCCAAGACGTAGATATTTCATTACTACTAGTTTGGTATAAAAAGGGAGTGACTGATATTTCTACTAATATAGGTTAGATAATAAATACCAAAAACAAATAATAACAAACTTTAACATTGGTGTTCACGAAGCCTGACTCAGGCTCCCTTTAAACATGTTTTTTACAAAAGCAAGTGACCCCAGTTAACTATCATAGACTGTAAACTCAATAATAGTTCCCCTTATAAAGAAAAAATATTATTTCCTTTTGACCACACTGGAAAAGATGATTGATAAAAAGCAAACAATTCAGTGGATGATAAATCAGAAGTTCCGAAGGATTTTTTTTTCCTGTTAGACCTCTCCCCTGTAAGGACGAGATTACTTTAGCAATTTGGGGTTGAGATGCCTAACTATGGATTTGGGAGGCACCCACATTTCAAATCGCCTGCTGGTCTTATTTTGCTGCAAAACATCAACCTGAATCTTACCAAGAGAAGTAAACAATTTACAATTTAATTCCATACCCAATTACATCAAACTCAAAATATTTCTAGTGTTAAGGGAGTTTCTCCACTCTGAGAACTAATCCTAATTGTGATGAAGTGAAATATTCACAGCTCCCTGGAATGATCATTGCATCCCACATTTTGGCTGCACAGGCCCCAAAGTAAGTTCAGATGGTATTAGGGATTAGAGGATCAATTTAACCATATGTGTTACCATAAAGTGAATAGCTTCACCAAATATATTAAACCAGTGGTTCTCAAACTGTGGGTCGTGGCTCAGGTTACAGGCCCCCTGCTTGGGGCTGAAGCCCTTGGGCTTTGATTTTGAGCCCCACACACACACTGGGGCAGTGGGGCTTGGGCAGGCTTAGGTCCCTCCTCCTGGGGTTGTGTAGTATTTTTTTTTGTCAGAAGGGGTTGCGGTGCAATGAAGTTTGAGAACCCCTGTACTAAACCACATGGGTGGTGAGTTCTATGGGCCCGTGGTGCCTGGGCATCAGGAATATTCCTGCCCCAGGGCCCGGCTCCAACAATGTTTGAGGCCTGGTCTCTCCCTCAGCCCCACCTTACACTCCTGGGCACTCCCAACTGGGCAACTTAAAATGGCGCAGGGCCCCCACCCACCACCAGCAGCGTAGTGGAGCTGAGTGGCTTCCTGCCTGCTCGCTCCATATGGCTGCCAGCCCCTCCCTGTGGCTCTTGGCTGAGGTGGGTCTGTGTCTACCTGCGCTGCTCCCGCCCTAAGCGCCCCATAGGAAGCTGCAGGGGCAGCGCCTGGGGGTAGCAGCATGCGGAGGCCCCCTGGCCTGCCCTGCTTAGGAGCCCCAGGTAAGCACTGCACCCCCCACCCCCTCCCAGAGCCTGTACCCTGACCCCCTGCCCAGAGCCTGCACCCAAACTCGATCCCAGAGCCTGCACCCCTCACCCCCTCTTGCACTCCCACCCCAAAGCCTGCACCCAGCACCCAAACTCCATCCCAGAGCCTGTACCCCAGGCCTCCTTCCCCACCCAAACTCCCTCCCAGAGCCTGCACCCTGCACCAGCCCAGGGCCTGCACCCCAGACCTCCTCCCCCCTCCCCCAAACTCACTCCCAGAGCCTTAGGCAGGTGGGGAGCAGAGTTGGGGGGGGCTGGCTCTGGGCACCACCAAAATTTCTACAAACCTGCAGCCCCTGCTAAATCATTCTCATGTGCTTCACCAAGTATGATATACCCAGTTGTTTCAAGAAAGTGACCGGGCAGTCTTTACAAAAGAGTTGAAGTTATCAGAAAATATGCTTTAAAGAAGAGAAAGCAGGGATGCAGGACACTTTATACACTACAACAGCCCCCAGTTCCAGCCTTCTAGTTTCACAAAAAGACACTCTCACTTTACTTCCTCGTTGGAAATAATTCAAGTTGGTATCTGGGAAAGAAAAAGGGATAAATATTGCTCTATCTTTTTACACTATTTGCTGAGACGACCAATCTGAGGGAAAGCAAGTGTACAGTCAAGCCATTCCAAATGTTTGAGGTCCAGCTGACATGGGCAAGAATGAATCTTGGGCTTGTATGGTTGGACACACATTACAACAGGGAAAAAAATGGGAAATATGTTCAAGTGTACACATTTATCTATAGACCTACAGAGAGCGAGTCACTTCAGCTCTATTCACGTGCAAATACCATATTAACACAGCAAACTCATCTACTTCTGTGATTAGAGTAGCATTTCTGCCCTTCGTTTTGGTTACCATTGCTACAAGAATCTCCTGCAGTCCATAAAACCCAAGACTGGTCCAAAGATAACATTTGGCTAATTATTGACCAGTTGTCAAAAAACTGACATATTTTAAGCACAAATTAGAACAGTCACAAAAAAAAGTAAGACTTGGTGGTCTCCAGTAGCCCTAGCCTTAGGTATTTTTGCTTAATTACAAAAACAAATGACTGAACTGAGTTATTTTAACTAGAACAATGAAAAACAATGAAATGAAGCTCTAGAAAATTAAAGAATAATTAATTTTACAGGTTAACATTTAAATGTGAATGGACTTCAAGACTGAACAGTTACAAAAGAAAAATTAAACACAGCAATTATGCAAGAAACAGTCATTTTTAAATGCACTTATGCTAAGTAGGTGGCCAACTCTACAAGCATCTTGCTTTTTGTTATTTTTCTTTACCAGCTTCAACTGCTACGTTTACATCTTTGGCGTCAAATTCATCAGCGTCCCCTTCTTCCTCTTTGTCTCGTGATTACTGAGTCATCTTTTCAGATGCCATTTTCTTCTGTAATCTTAAATTGTGATTCACAGTCACCAGCTTCCCAGCAACGAAGGTCTTCAGTCTATTCCTGGTTTTCAAATGGACGATTCCCTGAACTGACCAATTTCATTCTACACATGCAGCAGTACGTGGACGTGTTAAAAAATTTCCGCCACCATAGCGAGAGTGCAAGGAGGACACCCCTTTCCATCACAATGAAGGAGCAAGGTGTTTTGATTTAACTGCTGGGACTGCACTCCACATTGCTTTGCAACTGAACGGGCCACTTCTTGCTTTATAGATTTTCTACCTCCATCAGCACTGTTTGTTCATTCATTTGGATATCCTTTGAACATTTCAAACAGCCATTAAGAGGTCACAAGTTGAATTACATTTGTCTTCAGAAAGGGTTTGCCCTAGAAGCATGGATCAAGAAGGTAGGCAGTATTATGTGCAGGAACGACCACCTGATTTTTCAATGATATTTTGTCTATAATCTTTTTCTCTTCAGATTTTGTAAGTGGACTGTTCTTTTCACAGTCCACTACACAAATACGTTTCTTAATACTCAGGAACCTGTTTTTGGCTTCATACAATGTAGAACTACTATTTTCCATATTCTGAATGGACTGAGCTACAGTTTAGGCCAAGAGATGAAGAGGGATATGACCCCACCACTTCTTCAACCGAGGGCTGACTGAAGAGTCTTCTTGCATATCTGAAATTCTTTGAGGCATTTAACAGCAGATAGCCTTGTTGTGCTAGATGGGTTACTCAAGATGGGTAAAACTGAATGTTGTACTAAATTAAACAAGTACCATTTTTCAGCGTGTTTCTGAAAAATTTCACGCTGCTCTTCACTTGTGTCATGTCACAGAGAGCGGTCAGATCTTCAACATCACCAATGAGAAGCCACGTTGTAAGGACAGCACATCCGTCATAGGGTTTGGATACTCAATTATCAACAAAGCCCAAGCAGCTTTCATATTAGCCACATTGTCAGTTAACGGAAATAACCTTCTGGGAACCAATTCATTGATTATATTTTTCAACTGGTCACCAATTTATTGGGCTATGTGCTAATCCTCAATTGTGCATCAGAATAAGTAAAGCACTAGTTGTGAAGTTCTTATGAAGTTGATAGTACCCTCATTGTGAATATTGCTACATCCATCAGAGACAGCTTGTGCAATATGAACGTCAATCCTCTCTCTTTCACATAATCTGCTTTGGCATTCGGAAGAGGTCCTGTAAGCCATTTCCTACTCAGTACTTTATAAATTGGATGTAATTTACAACAATTTCTAGCTTAAAAGATTTTCAACTATATGAAATGGTGTATTGCTGGCATAAATACCTCTGGCAAATATATGGTCAAGTTGGTTCTTCTGGTCAAAGGATATTCTCGCCGAAAAAACTTGTTAATTCCAACTTGAAGATCAGAAGACTTCCCAGGAGTAAGTTTTCAATGCTAAACTTATCAGAAGATGAAGAAATAGAACCAGCACCACTTTCATTGTCACCCATATTACTGCCCTCAGCATACAACTCCATGCTTTGTGATGATGCTGCCAAAGACGAAACAGAAGGAGAGTGCAGAGAAGGAAGAATTTTGCTGCAAAACAGTTTTCCCTTTCTTGCCATTTGACTGCAATAAATCTTTGCCAGTAGACAGACACATCACTGAACACATCACAAGAATTCATGTTTCTCCATTCTATCTACATGTCACATACACAGAACAGAACCTGCACTCAGCTTTAACAGTTTTTCCATGTTCATGTTTAATAAACAAATTTTCCATATAATTTTTTTTTTGGCTTTCCCCAAATCTACATAATTTATTAGGTCTCTGTTATTAATGTTTCACTACTTCTGGCATGCTCTTGTTCTCTAAATTTCAATCATCCAAAAGCCATTCACTTCTATTTCTAGTTGCTGCAGTTCCAGAAGATTCCATCCATCAAAATATTTTTTGATATGCTGCCTGTCTGCCAGCCCCCAGGACCAAACAGTTAATAGACTGGCTTACCAACCCTCCTTAGTCATATTTCACCATCAATACCCAGTCTTAGCCCTTGTCACAAAAAAAATAAAATAAAAAATAAGAACCTATGCATGCATGCATGCCAAATAAATGTAAGTATTGAGGCACATGTCACAGTACCTTATTTTCCAAGCTTTCCCACTTTTTACATCACTCCCTTGTTTTTCACAAAGGTCTTCTCCTACAACCCTGCTGTCCTTTAATTGTTATCACATCTGCTTCTGCACAGAAGCACCAGCATGGTCCTAATTAAAAAAGGAAGATTACTCACTGGGAGTTTAGTTAATGCTAATGTACGAGACTGAGAGAATGAAATAGATTCTTTCCAAATTTTTTGTCACTATAGCAGTGTTGGTCATGTGTAAAAAGTAATCTACACCATCAGAAGCAGCATATATGACAAATTATACATAAGGTCAGACCTCAGAGTAAACAGTTCCATTTTTATATAGTGATAACTAAAGATTCCATGGTACTTTAAATAGCACTATTGTACCTAGTACTCCCTTCAGTAAGGCTATCCCTATACTACAGCGTTTCTGGTGAAGACTCTTGAAGCCAACAGGAGAGAGCTCTCCCATCAGCTTAATAACTCCTGCCTCCGCAAGAGAAGCTCTCCCCGACATAGCGCTCTCCACATCGGCGCTTAGGTCGCTATAATTTACATCACTCAGGGTGTGTATTATTCATACCTCCGAGAGACGTAAGTTATATTGGAGTAATATGCAGTGTAGACAAAGCCTAAGATAGTTTATTTACAGATTCTGGTCTCCAAAAACTGTTGATAGGATATGACTGTTAAATATTCCACATCAGTGTATAAAACTTAGTTTGGAAAAGTCTACAGACATCTCACATATTTAAAAAGTGTTAAATAAAAGCATGCTCTATATTAAACATGGAATTATACAAAATGTGTTAAATGGATGATTTAAACAAATATGAAAAGTTTTAAATTGAAAATGCATCTTACAATTAAAGTTAATAAAAAAGCATGTTAAATACAAAGCAGCATTTAACACTCAGTACTTGCATTAACCTCATTTATAAATGCATCCAGTTACCAGGAGATTTCAATGCTGTTTCCACCTGATCATAATATTTTTGCATATCTTTAGGACCTCTCTCCTCCATCTGAGCTAAATTTTTTTAAAGGAGCACTCCCAATCACAACACAATTGAAAGGAAATTCTATACACAGAACTGCAGCTAAACAAATCTGTTGCAAATGCTGACAACAGTAGTCCATAATTTACTCCCAAGGGAATGTCGCATAAAAGAAATAAGAATTCTGCACACAATATTTTAAAATTCTGCCAATTTTATTTATCAATAAATGAATGTGGAGGCTGCAGTACGGCAGTGGGGAGCACAGGCCACTGGATGCATGGAGGTGGGACTGCAGCTCCCCCGGGACAGGGACTTGGCCATTGTGCTGTGTCAGGGTTTGGTGCAGCCTAAGGACCGGCCCTGCCCCTCCATGCCAGGTGCGGGCAGGCAGGCTCAATCTAGTAGAATTTAAGTGTGGAGGGGTTGGGGGTGGAGGAAATCCAGGCATGGGGTAAGAGGGTCCTGGGGTAAGAGGGTCCTGTGTGGTGCAATCTTGGCATGGAGTGGCTCAGTGCGGGATATGGATACATAGGGTCTTATGGGGGGTATTCCGGATGCAGAAGCAATGGGACTCTGCAGGGAGGTCCAGGTGAAGGTGGTTTGGGCTCAATGGGAGGGGAGGGACTGGGTGCAGGGGACTCATCAGGGTGGGGGTTGAGTGGGCCTGCTTAACGGGGGAGCCCCAGCTGCAGCAGAGGGGAAACGCCGCATGCCAGGCTCCCACTCCCCTGATCCAGATTTCCCGTCCCCTTCTTTTCTGCATCCCCTCCCCTTCTCTCCCCAAATTGTTCCCTGTCCCATCCTCCTCCCCTCACTCCCACATCCCTCCTCCTTCCTTCCCCAACTGCCTCTCCCTCCCCCACCCCCTTTACCCCATCTCTCCCACCACAGGTACTCACTGTTGTCCTCACAGAGAGGGAACACAACTGGCACTAGTAACCAGCATACTGCTGCAGAGCCCATTGGCAAGCTCCAACAGCTGGGCAGTTCTGTGCTGGCAGGAATGGGGGTGCCTCAGTGGCATGTGATGCCGTGTGCCCCCCATCTCTCCTCTGTTTGGGGGGTATTGCCCCCGACCCTGCTTCCCTTTGCTTCCATGTCACTTTCTTCAGGAAGCAAAGAAATCTGCCGGAGGCGGGGACGGATGACATTTTCTGTGTGCGCACAGAATTCCCCTAGGAGTAATAATTATTAGAAACCCTTACCACAAGATGAATGGGTTAGAATATGTAATGTTGTATAATAATGTTTGGGTTTTTTGGGGTTTTTTTTTTTTTGGTTTTTTTTTTTTAAAAGGTCATCTTACATTTCTCTAGTCAGCTCCTATTATTCAGAACATCTTTCAAAAAAGATGCATTTAACATACTTGCAAGAGAGACAGAGCGGAGGAATAAATTTTCATTGTTCACGTCCAACGTGGAATCACAGGATGACATATGTTTAGTGTTTTAAACATATCTGTACTTTAGGATGAGATTCTGTAATGCAATCACCACTCCTTGTTTTTATCTCTATCAAGAACCAGATGTGGGAGTGACTAGCTAGAACAGCATATTTTAAACTATTTGAGTAATCTGACCCCAGCATCTCCTGTGTGCAATCTGTATTCTCACATTCGCAGCAGATATTTTCCCAATTCCTCTGTCATAAATATAAAGGGAAGGGTAAACCCCTTTGAAATCCCTCCTGGCCAGGGGAAATATCCTCTCACCTGTAAAGGGTTAAGAAGCTAAAGGTAACCTCGCTGGCACCTGACCAAAATGACCAATGAGGAGCCAAGATACTTTCAAAAGCTGGGAGGAGGGAGAGAAACAAAGGGTCTGTGTCTCTGTCTATATACTGGTTTTCTGCCGGGGATAGATCAGGAATGGAGTCTTAGAACTTTTAGTAAGTAATCTAGCTAGGTATGTGTTAGATTATGATTTCTTTAAATGGCTGAGAAAAGAATTGTGCTGAATAGAATAACTATTTCTGTCTGTGTATCTTTTTTGTAACTTAAGGTTTTGCCTAGAGGGGTTCTCTATGTTTTTGAATCTAATTACCCTGTAAGATATCTACCATCCTGATTTTACAGGGGGGGATTTCTTTATTTCTATTTACTGCTATTTTTATTAAAAGTCTTCTTGTAAGAAACTGAATGCTTTTTCATTGTTCTCAGATCCAAGGGTTTGGGTCTGTGGTCACCTATGCAAATTGGTGAGGCTTTTTATCCAACATTTCCCAGGAGAGGGGGGGTGCAAGTGTTGGGAGGATTGTTCATTGTTCTTAAGATCCAAGGGTCTGGGTCTGTAGTCACCTAGGCAAATTGGTGAGGCTTTTTACCAAACCTTGTCCAGGAAGTGGGGTGCAAGGTTTTGGGAAGTATTTTGGGGGGAAGGACGCGTCCAAACAGCTCTTCCCCAGTAACCAGTATTAATTTGGTGGTAGCGGCCAGTCCAAGGACAACGGGTGGAATATTTTGTACCTTGGGGAAGTTTTGACCTAAGCTGGTAAAGATAAGCTTAGGAGGTTTTTCATTGAGGTCCCCACATCTGTACCCTAGAGTTCAGAGTGGGGGAGGAACCTTGACAGGTTGTCATTGGAGATTAAGTATTGAAAATACAGACCTAGAGCCAGTTTTTGTGCATCTTTTTGTAGTTGCCCTTGCAAACGCATTTTGTTCCAAGATCAGAATGCTCATCCTAAACAGCACAATAGCCCAAGCTCAAAGAAAACCATGTTTTTCTCCTTTGCAAATAGCACATCTGATGTGGCATAAGGGGAATAGGCCCTTATTCCCAGTGAAGCAAAACAGTCAGACATCCTGCCTGAGGGACATATACCAATCCATAAAGAGAAGGCCACCCTCTTGCACTACCAAAGGCTAAGTACACTATCTCAGCAACCCTCCCAGCACCTGCTCCCTTATAAGACAAGGAAATTTTGACCACAACCTCTAATCCCCAGCATGACAAAGCATTGTACCACCACAAGATGGATGCTCTATTGCATCAGTTACTACTGATAATTGCATAAATGTTTTTTAAGTCTCATTCTTATGAATATGAACATAAGACATTTGGTTGTCAAACTTAATATGTTATTAGTCCAACAACCTTATTAGTTGGGGATACTTGTTGTTTGATTTCTTTTAAAGGGGGTTGCTTGGTAAAGGTGGTGATGGAATGTAGGCATCCCTAGGAGATTGATTTAAGGATAGGTTTCAGAGTAGCAGCTGTGTTAGTCTGTATTCGCAAAAAGAAAAGGAGTACTTGTGGCACCTCAGAGACTAACCAATTTATTTGAGCATAAACTTACGTGAGCTACAGCTCACTGCATCCGATGAAGTGAGCTGTAGCTCACGAAAGCTTGGGCTCAAATAAATTGGTTAGTCTCTGAGGTGCCACAAGTACTCCTTTTGATTTAAGGATGTGGTAAATGACAGTGGAGCACAGTGGACTGTGCCAGCAAGTGGAGAAGTAGAAGGAAATGTACCATTAGGAGACCACTTTATTTTGTGGCTGTATGTCAAGAATGTTTTGAGCTTAACAACCCTAATGCAAAACATGGCTGTGAAAAAAAATTCGAAGGTGTTTTTGTTTAGTATATATGCAGTGATGTCACACCCACATACAGATTCATAGAATGCCCCCTCTCCCAGATTCTACAGAGAATTTAAAAAAATAGTAAGAAAGTGATTATCAGAGACAAATTTTAGCTGGAAATCAATTTCAGACCCTTCCTATTAAAAATGCACTAAGAGAAGAAAAACTACAAAGGAAATTCAAAAGGCTTAAAAGCCCTTAGGTGAACATTGCCACTGAACGGCCACTAATGGGAGAGCAAAAGAAGAATGTTTACCCCTTCTGAGCCCACTTCAAAAAACTATGGAGTTTTAAATGAAAGGCGCCTGTCAAGGTTCCTCCCCCACTCTGAACTCTAGGGTACAGATGTGGGGACCTGCATGAAAAACCTCCTAAGCTTATCTTTACCAGCTTAGGTCAAAACTTCCCCAAGGTACAAAATATTACACCCGTTATCCTTGGAATGGCCGCTACCACCACCAAACTAATACTGGTTACTGGGGAAGACCTGTTTGGACGCGTCTTTCCCCCCAAAATACTTCCCAAAACCTTGCACCCCACTTCCTGGACAAGGTTTGGTAAAAAGCCTCACCAATTTGCCTAGGTGACTACAGACCCAGACCCTTGGATCTTAAGAACAATGAACAATCCTCCCAACACTTGCACCCCCCCCCCCTCTCCTGGGAAATGTTGGATAAAAAGCCTCACCAATTTGCATAGGTGACCACAGACCCAAACCCTTGGATCTGAGAACAATGAAAAAGCATTCAGTTTTTTACAAGAAGACTTTTAATAAAAAATAGCAGTAAATAGAAATAAAGAAATCCCCCCTGTAAAATCAGGATGGTAGATATCTTACAGGGTAATTAGATTCAAAAACATAGAGAACCCCTCTAGGCAAAACCTTAAGTTACAAAAAAGATATACAGACAGAAATAGTTATTCTATTCAGCACAATTCTTTTCTCAGCCATTTAAAGAAATCATAATCTAACACATACCTAGCTAGATTACTTACTAAAAGTTCTAAGACTCCATTCCTGTTCTGTCCCTGGCCAAGACGACTACAGACAGACCCAGACACTTTGTTTCTCTCCCTCCTCCCAGCTTTTGAAAGTATCTTGTCTCCTCATTGGTCATTTTGGTCAGGTGCCAGCGAGGTTACCTTTAGCTTCTTAACCCTTTACAGGTGAGAGGAGCTTTCCCCTGGCCAGGAGGGATTTCAAAGGGGTTTACCCTTCCCTTTATATTTATGACAGCGCCACAACACAGTGTGCCAAGACAATCTAAAGCATGTGCGCAAGCATCCTCACATAGCTATAAAAGCTGGGTGTATTGGTGGAGCTATGCCAATACTACACTTTAAGCAACTCAAATAGTTAAATATGCTAATTTTGTCTTTTAAGAAGGCCAACACACAGGAGGACAGAATTACAACTGATTTAACTGATCATATCACGTTAAAATCTTTCATGTTAAACCTGTGATATCATTCTTGGTAATCTGTATCTGTTATTTCTTGCACTGTACAGTAACAGCAGTTAGGGCACTAGCCTAGGATGTGGATTTGAGTCCTTTATCTGCCAGTCTTCCTGCGTGACCTTGGACATGTCACTTAGGGAACTGGGACACAGGGCCATACAGATACCTAAGGTAGATAGAGATAGATGCTACCCTGAGCAATGGTGTAATTTTTCCAACTGTAACAAGACAGAATTGATTTAAATCAAAAGTACAATAAAAGCTTTTTTAACCAGCAAGTTGGGGGTACAGGGGTGCCACTAAATTAAAAATGCCTGTTAACTCAGAGGGAGGGGGTTGGAGTGTGGGGAGGAGGAGGGGGTTGCGGGGCACAAGGTGCTAGACAGGGGGAACCCCCCCACCTCCGATGGCCCCCCGCAAGCAGCTCCCTGTCCCTGCTGCTTCAAGTGGAGGCGTGGCCAGGTGGTTCAGCTCTGCAAGCAGGCACACTGCCTCCATCTGCAGGCGCCGCCCCCTGCAGCTCCCATTGGCCGCAGTTCCTGGCCAATTGGCTGGGAGCTGCAAGGGCAGCGTGCCTGCAGAGCTGCCTGGCTGCGCCTCTGCCAGCAACAGCAGGGACGCAGAGCTGCTTGCGGGGGGCTGCCAGAGGTGAGCGCTCCCACGCGCATCTGGCACCCCAAACCCCACACACACACACACCCCCCAACCACCTGCCCCATGCCCCCTCCCGGAACCAAACTTCCTCCCAGAGCATGCCCCACAGCCCCTTCCATGACCCAGCCCCGTTCCAGCCCCGCACCAACCGCAATATAAACCTGACTTTCAGTGCAGATCAGAAATGCTGGTTTACAGAGCTTGCCAGTTGGTGAAGTGCTGGATAAAAGAGCTTTTACTGTAAGATGCTACAAAAGAGCAGTGAAAAAGCCAGTGAGTAGAAAGGGTTCAGTCATGTGTCACTATCATCCAGAAGAGACACAAGTGAGCCAGTTCCGATGTAACGTATTGCAGTTCCATAGTTGTACGTTTGCAACAAAGAGAGGGCCAAAAGCAGAGCTAAAGCTAACTGTACGACTTCAAATTCTATTAACCTATGGAATCCACCAGTTTCCACATATTAAGACAAACTTAAATCTAACAAGTGTTTAAGTTTAGTAGGAGTCTGTTACAGACCACTAAATCAGACTATAGAACCACACAACTGTTGTATCTATAATATATAGAAAGTAAAGTCTCATATTGTCGATACTAAAACATCCTTCTGAATTTCTGAAAATTATAGACAATTATATTTAGATTTCATTTGAGAGATAAATTCATCTTATAAATGAATGCGAGACGAGGGGTTTCCTTGGTTCAACTGAGCATGAATCCCAATTAGAATTAAAAAAAAAAACAAAAAAAAACTTAGAACTAGAAGGGAACTCAATAGGTCATTAGTCCACTGCAGTGAGGTAGGACTAAGTATTACCTAGACCATCACTGACAGGCGTTTGTCTAACACGTCTAAACCTGCAATAATGGAGATTTCATAACCTCTCTAGATCAGTGGTTCTCAAACTCCCGCCCACCCCCCAGACCACTTGAAAATTGCTGAGGGTCTCGGTGGACCACTCAATGATCTTTCCAAATGTTATCTGTACCGTTAGCTAACTATTGTAAAGCACTTGGTTAAAAGCGCTATATAAAAAAACGGTAATTAACTTTTTTTGTTCTACAAATAAAAGCACACAATTCATATTTTAATATCAGTAGTCTTACCTTTCTAATGCAGTGGATGTGCCCTCTCCCCCCCCAACGCGGCAGCCCCTGAGCTGAGGCTAGGAAGAAAGGGGGGGGGGGGGCTCTCCCCAGCAGCCGCAGCCCTGGAACTGGGAAAAGTCGTCTCTTTCTCTGGCCACCGCAACCCTGCACGTCCCAAATTCCCTTCACCCCATCTTCTCACTCCACTGCCCCCTCCCGTCTACCCGCTATTTCCCCCCCCACACCAGGCCACCACCTCACCTTACCTGTGCATCTTCTCCAGGATCCAAGCACCAAATTAGCGGACCCATCCTTGTGCACCTCCACTAATTAGGCCCTTCCTTCTCTTGTGTGCGGCTGCCCAGGCACACACCTTAGAGTGAACTATCCGCGGACCACCTGAATGGAGCTCGTGGACCACAGGTGGTCCACGGACCACAGATTGAGAACCACTGATAACAGACCTAGATAATTGG
Source organism: Caretta caretta (assembly GCF_965140235.1). Lineage (NCBI taxonomy): Eukaryota > Metazoa > Chordata > Testudines > Cheloniidae > Caretta > Caretta caretta. Next base: position 34,792,684 of record NC_134214.1, read on the forward strand.
TTTGTGTTTAAATGCCGTTACAGTTAGGAAGTGTTTCCCTAATGCCTTACCCAGAGGTTATCAAACCTCAAACATAGTTTTAATTCCTGATTTAAGTACAAAATACAACTTTAACTATCAAGTCAAGACCAATGTTTTCACAACAAAGACATACTTGTTTTTTCACCATGGACACATCTTCTGTGACACTGAGCAAGCTAATAAGACTATTTTGGAGAGAGTTGGAAGTGGACAGCAATAAAGATCACCTATTTGAATTAAACCTAGTTTGCACTGCAAGTTTCTTTTCTCCCACACCTTAATTACAAAAGCTGACAGGAGGTTGTTGGAGAGGAGCAATGCTATATATTTATCAGTCTTAGTCAAAATAAAGTATGATCTATACAGTTAGACTTCATCAGACAAATTCTGGAAAAATCTTCTGAAGGTAACTGAATACCAGCTTTAAAAGTTTAATGCTGACAATAATAATATCTGAAACAACCTTAAGTATAAATTTTTCCACTATTTACATAATTCCCCTCTTCCAAAATAATATCTGAACCAAAATTAAGTGCCACTTTAATCTGCAGAATAAGAACCTGATGTTCCATCATTGCACAATGCATTTTAGATTTGAAATAACTGTCTCACTATACTACAAAGGAAGTACATTTTGAAACAATAGTTTCAAACAAAAATTAAAATTGGAACATAGGAAAAACTGTATCTGTTACTGTAGAGTATGAAACAGATGATGTGATAAATTGCATGAATAAAGCTCTACAGTAAATAATTCCAAACCACAACCACTGCAGTAGGTGTCAAAACTATATGAACTACAGTAATTTTAGGGTAATTTTGAATGAGACCATATGCAGAAGCTAACAGTTTAAAATCTTGCTCTACTTCTAAGTTCTCTCTCTCATCACTGTTGAATTCCACATTAAAAATTATGTTTGTAGTAAGAAACAAGTTGGTTTGAATTATAGTTCCATTTTGACATGAATACTGAGTGAAACTTCTGAAAGACAATGAGACAGCAAGACTAAGGGCTTGTCTACACTGGCACTTTACAGTGCTCCAACTTTCTCGCTCAGCGGTGTGGGGGGAAAAAAACCACCCCTGTGCGCTGCAAGTGTCAGTGCTGTAAAGTGCCAGTGTAGACAGTGCACCAGTGCTGGAAGCCGTGCTCCCAGCACTGGTAGCTATGCCCCTCGAGAAGGTGGGTTTTATAGAGTCGCGACTACATAGCCACGTTAAAGTGCTGCCGCGGCAGTGCTTTAACATTGCCAGTGAAGATGTGCCCTTAGAGAAACACCAGCAACAGTCCTAGCTATTAGACAAGTGTTACTTGTATCAGCATTAAGTATATTAACTCACTCTGCAAAGAAAGCATAAATTGGATATGGACAGGTTCTTACATAACTATTATGGCCTTTTCTTGATTCAGAATACACGATATATGAAGAAATTATAAGCCAAAATGAAAGTCTGAGACTAAGTTTATTTCAAACAAAATATTACAATTTTTAAAGACCTTTTAATTGCTATTTACTCTATTTGTAAAAATAGTAGCCACTTCCTTAGTATTTTAAACACACATTGCATATTTAGAAACGCTGGGCAATGACTTTATTTTTACTTTATTAGAAGATTAACAAATTATATCAAAAGACTAAGAAGCTCTCCCTCAAAGGATATCTTTGTATTTGTATGCATGTGTAGCGTCTACCAGTGGTGGCTAGACAATTAGCAGCCCACATCCTGCAGTTTGACTTGCTGTGGGTGAATCCTTCCTCTTATTGTAGACTGGACTATAGACCTCAGTGGTCCATAAACAGAAGCGCTAACTGGTGAGCTAGAAGGGATCCAAGTCACTTGCATCCCAACTGAAGTCACTTTTTGTATATCACATGTGCTCATGTTTATTTAAAATAGCCAGCCTGCCAATTAAAAATAGTACTGTTATGAGTAATTTAAATGTGCTATCAGTTTAAGCAGAAGGAACGTATCCAGTCATTAAGCTTATGTACAGCATATTCAAAACTATTTTAAGATAAGCACAGATAATTTATTACTTTGAATTGGCTGCTTTAGGAACCAAGTATACATCCAACTCTAAAGCCCATTCACATTTCCACAATCTGAGCTCACTTTTCAATTTTGAATGGCCTTCACACAAGTATACACATGTGAAGAGACATCTGAGCAAAACACAATGAAAAGAAAAGGAAAAGCAAGATTAATTAGGAGTCTAGTGGTATAAAAAGCTTATTCAAAGGAAATGCAGCATGGAACTAACTTGTTTGCTTTTTTTAAAGCTACCAGTGTTATACCAAGACACTTAGTTTGCAATTGCTATCTCCCCCCCACACACACTTTTTCATTCCCATTCAATATAAAGAGCTAGGTTATTTGGATTTCTGAATTCAATATACAAACCCAAGTCATCTAATGAAATAATATTTACTGCCTAAACACTGTCAAATTGCTTCCTTCCTTTAAAACTCAAAGCAGTAAACATCTGCACATGCAAAGCTTTATCCATCTCACTGAAGCCAATATGACTAAAGTTACACAGATGAGTTTACAAGATACCCTTTAAAACCAACTGCTCTTCAATGCTTCTGATTTCATTCACTTCTTTCTGGTGGGGGATGGGGGTGAGGCAAAGGAAGATATGGAAGGCTGTTGGGTCCATTATTTGTACAGCACACGTGTAAGCACAGCAATTCATAATGAATCAATTCTGTATTTCGGTACAGCAACCGGAAAACATTCTTGAAATTTCAACAGAGTTTCATTTCCAGTAACTTTGGACAGCTTAAAGATAAAGTTACCATTATCACATGAAAATTCTACCAAACTATCTCCTGTACTTTCCACAGTTTAAACTTTAATCCAGTCGAAGAAAACCAACTCATTTATAGAAGCAAACTGTTTGACAGCCTGGAATTCCACAAATTCTGTCCTACCTCATCATGACCCTTCATGCATCACAATTTTATGAACTAAAATATGTATCAAAAACAATGATTTACCTTACTAGCAACAGGTACTTTGTCAGTATTTATTTTAGAATTAATCCTTCCATTATTTTGAGAAAAATAGTCATGAAAATGAGTAGTTTGCTTCCCTCCCTTCCAAACATCCCCCTAGTGTTGCTTAAAAATACATTTTAAAAACTAAAAATATAGAAATTGTAAGTGATTTGAGACTCAATCTTGCAAGAGCTTGGACTAAATAGGGTCACACAACTATTCATATGAATACATGCTTGCAAGATCAGGCCCCTAACTCCCCTAACCCACGTTATTAGTCTCGTATAATCATTTTCCAAGTGCTAAAATAATGACTCCCGGTACACCACAGTGTTAAGCGAACTCAGAAGACTAATTAAAATTAAAGGATCAGCAGGGTAGTAAAACCCAGCCCAGAGAAGTGAAATCAGGCCGTTCTCCGGTTCAATCCCCCAGGGCAAACTAAGCGCCGTTGCTGGATACGTTCAAACAGCCTTGCGAGATCACCAACGGTTACCGGCCTTCGCACCGCCGCCCACCCCCCGCCAACGGAGGAGGAGAAGGAAGGGAACTTGCCCTCGCAAGAGAATCACCCACCCGAGGCAAACGCCCCAGGCGAGAGCCAGCCGGGACCCCCCTCTCCCGGCCCCGGCCCGGCCCGGCCCGCACTCACAGGATGCCGGAGCAGGAGGTGCACACGAAGCTGCCCACAGTCATGTCGGTGTAGGTGGGGCCGCGCTGGTCGCAGTCGAAGCACTTGCGGTTGGGCGGGAGGCTGCTCATCTCCCGCAGCAGCTTCAGGTGCTTCTCCTCCTGCTTCCGCTTGGCGCTCGCGGCCATCGCCCCGCCTGGGAGGGGAGAAGCCGGCAGGAGCCGGGCCCCGCACACACCGGGCGGCGGCGGCGGCACGCAGGGGCCCGGGGGTTGAGGGAAGGCGGCGGCGGCGGGCCCCCCTCGGCCTCGGGGGGAGGGGTCGGGACCGGGACCGGGACCAGGCCCGCGCGCAACGGGGGAGCGGCGCCGAGGAGGCCAGGAGCGGGGCCTGGGGCGGCTGAATAACGAGCTTAGGCGGAACCTGCGCGACACCTAGGCGTTGCGGGATCAGACAAGGAGAGCGGGCCCGAGGCGGGGGCCTGGGACGGCTGCGCCGAGTGCGGTGGCTGCCTGCAGCGCCCCCTGCCGGCGGGGGGGACGCGCAGCTCCCCGATCTCAACCCGACAAAGGCGTGGCCACTGGGGCTCTTACCTGGAGTGGCCGAGGTGGGGAGGAAAGGCCAGGGAGGGGCGAGGGCGAAAAGGAGGGATTCGGATGGGTGTGTTAGAGGGAGGGTGTCTTCCGCCCGCCCACTTCCTGGATTCCCCAATAAGGCAGACCTAGAGCTAGCCCAAAAGGCGGTGGGAGGAGGAGGTTCCTGTGGACACTTGACCACAACTCAAGCTTTTACATTTCCAAACCCCTTTTTCAGACTGTCAGCTTCTTGGCAAAGCATCAACAGTCAAAACATTGTTGCAGCCCCCCCCACACACACACACACACACGCAGTTTTCACAGGTTTGGCATTTTGATTAAATACCAACGTTTTCTGCAGCACTTTTCCCAAACGTATCATTTAGTTGAAACTCCAGTTTTCCATCAGAAAACAGTTTTGAAGGAAAAATTTCCACCAGTCAGCACTCCCCTGAATGCGACCAAGCCCTTGCTGACATACAACAGAGACAGGGCTCACAGAAAGTTTTTCAGGAATGTGAATGTCATTGTCATGTTTGCAGTGTTGTTGCTCTCAAATGAACTCCCACAGAAAAATTATAAAAGACAAAAGCACCATGTCGCTTGTGGGCAAACACTTTTCACAAAACGATCATTCCATATCTGAATCTCCGTCCTCAAGAAAAACCTGCATAATATGGTTAAAAGGTGAGCCTGGGAGCTTAACATTCATAACATTGCTAGACACGAACAATCATGGTTGTAAAAAAACCACTGGATTTATGGTGTATTAAAACAATCTGTAACCCGCTAAACCCCCCTTTTTGTTAGACTGCAGAAGTGTTATCAGGTCACTTCACTTGCAAGTCTCTGTGCTAAATACTGTGCTAGAATATGTGCTAAATACTGATGCTAAACAATCTGTTCCACAGCCGCTTGTTGTATTTAGCTGTGACGCTGTGGCTACCTTTCCCAGACCGGAAGAACAACTCTGTGTATCTCAACACTTTTGTCTCTCTCACCAACAGAAGTTGGTCCAATGAACAATATTACCTCACCCACCTTGTCACTCTCATGCCATTTTCAGTCATTCAAAGGATTATAAAATGTTTGCCTTATTCAAATCTTATGTCTAAGCTTAATGCCAAAGTTAGTTGATTCTTCTCATATAAAGAAATAAGGGATACCAAAATGTGGGACTAGTAAAGTGGCACAAAATGAAAAACATATTTTGTTATGTACTAGAGCTGCCTGTTTTTCAGCTAGCTCTACTTTGTACAAACTTACGTATGCAAAGATTTTCAAATGTGTAGTGCTAGAGCTTTCCAGAGCAAGAGCAAATAATTTGGGTTTTTCAAAGTAATTCAGATTTTTCAAGCAGAAACTGAAGGAGAGAGCACACCTCCAGTGAGGAAGCTCTTTATAAGATATCTAGTTCATAACTCATATCAGCTGTAACTATTTAAGGTTTATAATCTAAAGAAATTTATGCCACCATATAAACATTTTAGCTCATCTGGAGGTCTCCAGGTGTCTAGAATGGTTCATGACAGTGAGTGCCAACCTCAGGGCAGACTGCCAAAAAGCAGGGCAGAGACCCAAACTGGTTGTGTGTTCTACAGTTAGACTTCATCAATCCAGTAACAAATGTGAACTCCTAAAGCACCATAATAATCTTACCAGGGAGTCACAGACAGTGCCAGGGATTTCCCTACGCCCCCCCCCAGGGGTGTGTCTCCCCCCCCCCCCCCCAGTTTTGTGAACTAGTTACATGCAGTGTTGCCAATTTAGAGATTGTTCGGAAATTTGAATTGAAATTGAAACATTAATACACACTTTAAAAGTATATACAGTGTATGATAAAATACATGTATCTGAAAAAGTATAATAGATTTGAAAAGTATGAACATAGGCTAGCTTCCCTATACAGATGTTGGTTTTTATGACAGTGTCAGTGCATTCATTTCGGTGATGTTGGCCAACCTAATAATTTCAAATTATGATTTATAAGCAAAGTCTAAATGAGCTCTCCCTGACAGCCAGTGATGAGCTGGGGGCTGGAGGGAAAGGCTTCAGGACCAGATTGTATTTACATTCACACCTAATCTACCTAGGTATCCAGAAAACAGAGTGTTGCCCAAGTGATAGATTTTGGCTGGGGTTGGGTTACAAATCACCTGAATGCAGAGGTGGGAAGGTGTTATGAAATGTTGTTATTCTTATTGTATGAGTAAAGGACAGTAGAACTGTACTTAGCCTGTGCTGATTGAGGGCATCGAGAGAGAGAGAGAGAGAGGACAGGTATTTTGCTTGATGGTCTGCCTGAGTCACAAGTACTATTAGACCTGCCCTTCTCCACTGTTTAAAGACAGAGCTGATTTGGCTCCATAGATAGTCTTTGTTTTGTTAAGTGATCACTACAGCTGAAATCACTAATAATCAGGTCTGAGTGCTTAGACCTGCTGTGGGACAGTGTTTCTATGGAAGAGATGGCCCAGTCTGCACTAGCAGCGAGGTTCCCCCACTGAGACCTCAGCTAAAATCACTGAGAGCTGGGTGGAACCTCAAGAGACCAACTCGCAGAGGTCACAGTGGCAGGTGGCAGCAGAAGGTGACGGCACAGGGCCATTGGCAACAGAGCGATGGAGTGAACAGTAGCACAACGAACAACAGTGTCCAGAGCAAACAGTGAGCAGCTGGAGGAACGAGCAAGGTACCTTCTTGCCACCCACCTGAGAAATGAAATCATGTGAAAGCACCTCTGAACTCTGAGTCCCCACTGCCCAAGGACAACACTGGTGAGTGTTAATAAGGTTGTTAAGAATGTTGGAGACACAACACAATTCACGTAAACAAACATGGCCTTGGCATCATAATTTCTATTTAAGCAAGAGATACCACACACTACAAACTGGAGGCCAATGTGAAGTGCATTGTCACTTGTTCATCCTGAAGCTGAACACTGGTTTGAACAAGACCAGCAAATGCTCACTATCTTTCATCAAGAAACTCAACTGACTGGCTAGATGCATGTGGTGCAACAGTGAAAGACTCAACAGCTGAAAAAGTGAAGAACTCTCTCACCACAGTCAAAATATTTGCATACATGGCTGATGAATGCACCAATGCAAATGGTCATCAAGTATTAAGTCATTGTGTACATTATCTTGATTTCAGTGGTAGGCCAGTAGATGCATTTCTAGATGTTCAAGTTATAGAAGACAGATTGGCTGCATCTGTGACAACCCACATCTTAGAAGAGTTAAATGCTTGTCAATGGGACCCCAAACAGATGAATGCTTGTGCATTTGATGGAGCTGCAAACTTCTCTGGAAGACATGGTGGAGCACAAACTTTGCTCAGACAAAAGTGTAACCCTAGTCTCTCCTATACACACTGCAGAGGGCATCTACTCCAACTAGCGCTAGTATGAGCTGAAGACTCATCAAAAGATATTTAAAAAGCTATACATTTAATGTCTTCATTATATTCTTTTTTCAGCAAGAGTTCAAAAAGACTGAATATCTTGGAAAATATAGAAGATACACTGGGACTGAAGTTCAAATTAGTCCAACCTGGGAAAACCCTCTGGCTTTCTCATGAGCGATCCTTGGCTGTTGTCTTAAAATTACTCCAGACATTATTACTGGCTTTGGAAAGCATCTACCAAGATGGGATGGATCTAAGTAGTGAGGCTGGTAGATTACTTTTGCTACTACATTCAGAGAAGACTATTGCCATTCTCTCTCTTATAAGTCTACTGTTGAAACCACTTGGGTCATTAAACAATGCCATCCAGGCATCTGCTACAACAGTAGTAGCTCTTTGTCCAGCAATAGAAGCTACATTTGGATCAATCAGAGAGCTACCCATTGAAAAAGTACTGGAAGAAGCAAAGACTTCAGTCCAGAAGTTGACTAATGAGGGCATTTATATTGAATCCTTAAGTGAAGCAGACAAGGAGCGTTTAAGACAACTGAAAAAGTACACAGACTTGATTCTTAAAATATAGCTACAACAGCGACTTCTAGATTCTACTCAACCTCTATGTAGCTTTTACAGATCCCTATCTTATAAAACACCAACAGTTGAGTGGAGTGAGGCACTACCAGCCATGGGGCTGCCATGTGCTCAGGACAGAATAGAGAATTTGAACACAGAGTGGAATATCATATGACAAATTAATGAAGATTTGACTTCAACTTCTTTTTTATCATCACTAGTGGCTCGACCCGATCTTTATCCTATGTTTCCTGGGATGAAAGAAGTAGGAATTCATCTCTTGCTACTCCCAGTCACAACAGCTACAGTTCATTCTTTTTCATCATGGAATAGAATTTTGTATTTTGAAAGAAGTCGCCTTCTGCCTGATCATGTTGTTGCCGGCACAGAGTGCCCGAGGCAAGAAACAGCTGGGTTCGTTGCCCAGTATGCGTCGCGCAATGACCACAACGGGGTGGAGAAGCAGAGAGATTTATTTGGAGCTCCAAATAGGGCTCAGGGAGACTGAGCTGTCTCAAATCCTGCAGCAGATTCCAGTATACATTTTATACCTTTGCCTACTTCACTACACAAGCTTAAGCAACTAATTACCTGTTGCCCCGTACAATACCGAAGCCAATCAGCTAAAGCAGCCAGTTGTATTTTTCCTCTGTAGCATTGCCCGAGCCTTGCCTTATTTGGTCCTATTTGTTACTAGTTTTTGCTAAACATTTCTGCCTTATCTATCTGTTTCCCAGGCCAAAGCTGGCCTTGGCTGGCGAGCCGTGTGCAAACCTGTCTGTTTGTGTGTTAGCTTCCTCAGAGTTATGCAGGATCACAGAGGGTTCAAGAAGCAAAGGGGCCTTGGTTTATCCGGGAGTAGAGCAGGAGGGCTTCATCGACACTCGTGGTCTTCCACCCTCCCGAGTTACCTAGTGTAGTGCCCAGTGTCCCCAACAATGTGAATGAACTAATGAGCATATCAATTGAAGGAATGGAAGTACCACACACACAAGAAGCCACCAAAGATGAATGCATTGCATTCAAGAAGTTCATTAACAGAGTTGTGCAAAATTATAACAAGAAACCAAGAAGGATGTAGATGTAGTGCTTCATAGAAGGCTTAAGTAGCCAACTTTAATTTGTGCGATGATTTAAAAAATCTAATAAAATGGTCATGAAACATTTTTCAGTTTTTACTATGGTGCCATAAAGCTCACCTTCACCCTCATGGTCTCACCCTTCATTGGCCCTGACCCTCCCCACTGTAAATTTGAACACACACACCCCCATTTCAATTCCTGGGGAAAACACTGGACAGTGCCCTTGGGCATTCCAGTCTATTTTGCCATCCAGACAAGCTGGACTTAGTGATAGTGGGTTTCTATACACCAAAGATCGCAAAAGATTCAGGTAGCTCCCATTCCCAAGAGACCAGTCATTTACCCCACCTCATTTTGTATCATATATCGCTCACCAAAGACAACTCTTGTAACCAGTCCTGTAATAAACTAACTGGGGAGGGGAGGGGGGAAGAGAGTTATTACAGGGTTAAAGCAGGCAAACATATATACACAAATGAGTTGTAGTCTATGGTTTCCAAAAGATGACAGAGTTGTAGTAATCTGTCAGCTCTGAATGTCTTTTAGAGCTAACCCAGGTTGACCCTGGGAATTGCTGTTTCTGTTTCCTAGCTCTGGTCAGAGTCCAAACAGCAAAGAGATAATAAAATTTCCTGTCAGCTACTTTTTATTTCCTCCTTCCACAATTCAAAGCTGATGGGAGGAGCCCTTTTGCACTTTGCTTCTTCAGGTGTGTGAAGGGACAATTAAAGTCTTTGTATTGTGATGTCCCACAACACCCATTTATTTTTGATAGCCTTCTTGATGACCAGGAGATGATCCATCTTAACAGGTTCACAGTTTCAGAACAAACATTTTTTACAGTTACACAGCAAAAACATAAATACTACATTAGAGCATGGGATAAAGATAGTGTGAAATTAATGCATGCAGCAACTTACACACATTTTATAAAGTCTGAACACATTGTTATAGGTTCAGTATCTGTCTTAGCCATACTAACACACAGGTGAAGCAGACTGGTTTCCAGCAAATAACATGTCAGTGCTTGGCTGAGACCTAAAGCCTTGGCAAGAGCTGGCACCTGGTTTGTTGGCATTACATAGCCCTTTCAATTTTCCTTTCTTCCCCAAAGTATGACCATTCATGATTTTTTTTTTTTTTTTACAACTAGAGACCAAAATTGACCTTTTCTATACTAATAGAATGAGTTCAATAAAAACTCTGCCATTTTCAATCATCCATTGTACCTTTATAACTTTTTCTGATTACTAGATTTCCAAGATGATCCCTGCTTGATCTTCTCAAATTGCTTCAAGGAAATTATTCATTGACTATTTTAGAAAAGCTTAGTGAGCATTTTCTAAGTGATTTTTAGAAGAGAATTGTGTTTGTGAGAATATCATTGTCATAGATCTTTGTCTTTTTTGTTAAGTTCAGACATACACATTCTTCCCTTGCTAAATCTGGCTGCCCTTGATAAACCAAACACTTTTTTGATCAAAAGAAAAAAAATAGAACTGTTCCATAGAATTTGTTGATCTCCTGGAGGATCTCTTGGTGCTCCTTCCCATATTGTACTGAAAGTATATTTGGGCTTTGTAAATCTTCTTAAGGAATACTTTTTAAGTGAGTACAGTATATTTGAAAGAAAGCAATTAGTGAATACATATCGCTATACTATGATTTAATTTACAAAATTGCTTAGTTGCTGTATCTCCATTTGATGAATATGAACATAACCTCATTCTTTTTGGAGGGTGGTGTGATGCTGTATGATTGAAGATGACCATTTGTCATCATTGCAACCACTGTTGTACAATTGCACTAAATCTGAATCAAAGTACTGGTATGTCATGTAAGGTATAGATAGAAAAGTTTTAATCTGCTAAGTATGATGATCCTGTTTATATGCATGTATCATCTTTGTATCTGAAGTTATGAATATTTGCTATGTATTTGTATCTCAGACATGTGTTTTGTTCTTGGTTGACACCCACAAGGTAGTTTTATATCTAGTCTAGTCAGCCCAGTGTTGATGAACCATTCAATTTTTGAGGGACCATTCAAGTGCTGATAGATGATTAAGGGAAATCAGCTCTTCAGTGAGTCTTCCTGCAGATGCCTTTGATAAAATGGATCCAATGGCTTCTTCTCTGATTCAGCAAGTATAAGGACATGTGATGAAGACATTTGATCTAAAATTCCATATTTTACCAGTAACTTTCCATCCTCGTTTGACCCTAGACTCCGTCTTGGCCAATAACTTTCCATGGATATGGGATGAGCTATAAATTGCAAGCGAAGACATCACTCCTTTGTCTTCATTCTCTGGACTGTAACTTTCTATGGAAGCCTTGAACAAAGGACTGAATGACCCCCAAGCTGCAGAATTACCATGTCTGCTATGATCCTGACCTGCAAACTATAAAAATCAATTGTAATGTGTATGATTCCTTAACCATTTTATAACTCTCTTATTTTCATATCAGTAAACCTTCTTAGTTACTAAAGGATTGGCTACAAGTGTGATTTTTGGGTAAGATCTGAGTGATATATTGACCTAGGAAAGTGACTGATCCTTTGGGATTGGAAGAACTTTACATCTGACGAATCTGGTTTTCAGTAACCTCTCATCAGAAAGACCAGGTGTCAAAAGGGTTGAATTGCCTAGACTGTTTAGCTTCTTGTTAACCAGTGTGGTGATACAGAATCTTATTTTGTTACTGGTTTGGTGAATTTAGAATAACCATAGGTTTGGGGTGTTTCTGCCTTACCTTTATCAGTATGTCCTGAGTTTGGCATTCGCAGCTCTACCCCACACCAGCCGCAGTCATGGGTGTAGTTAAGATCCAGCTATATTATGCATTTAGAGCCTAATTCCTCACTTCTGAAGCCAAGAATAATTTTAACATTGACTTTAGTGAAAGCAGGATCTGAACCTTAATATTTACCCCTGTGGTTTTGTTGAAGCAAGCAATCATGGCCAAGATCCTCACTTGATGTTATTTAGCATAGCTCTATTGACTTCAGTGGAGATTTTATAATGGATTTCAAGGAGTTGTGCTAATTTACATCAGTTGAGCACCTGGCCTCAAGTCTTAAATATTAAGCAAATATTGCACTGTCCTCCAATTTCTCTGCCTCTTATAATGAAAGCTTCTGATATGTATTGAAAAAATAATTAAAATTAACTACCATAATCTTTTATACCTGCCTTTGCATTTCTAAAGCAAACATCTCTGTAATGTCTAGGCATAATTAATATATCTATCACACAATTAAGAGTACTGTTGTTCCAACCTTAAAAGAACCAAATGCTCTGCTCCTTTCCTTCTTCATTTTTCACTTCTCTCGGAAGGGTTATTATTCTTGTTACTTAGCAAATATGCGCAAAACTTCTACAGCTAACAGCAACTTTTAACTTTTTGCTTTCTATGAACTATGCTAATTCAGGAGGTTTTCAGGTTGCAGATGAACTTGCTTTCAATAAAAAAGGTTAAAAGCCAGCTGGACCATTGGCAAATGCTTTGGAAAGCAACGATTAGCTGGCAATTAATTTCTAAAATCCTTTCTTTCTGCAGTACAGGTATTATGCATAACAAATTAGATGTTACTCCCATTATAGTCAAAGTCAGTTTTGTCATTGACTTTGATGGGATTGGTCCCAACTTTACTTTGAATGTTATGAGTATATTTGCATGATTGTCACATTAGAATGTTACACTTTCTTTGAGAGAAAGAATACAATTTTTATTAAAAACACGAAAGTTTAAGGCTAGCACATGAAATCCAGCCCCTATTGAAGTCAGTGGCAAAACTCCCACTGACTTCACTGTGGCCAGGATTTCACCCTAGTCGGTCCATTTAACCATGGTTAACAGGTGCCAGAAGCTGGGAATGGGTGATAGGGAGTGGATCACTTGATGATTACCTGTTCTGTTCATTCCCTCTGGGGCACCTGGTATTGGCCACTGTCGGAAGACAGGATACTGGGCTAGATGGACCTTTGGTCTGACCCAGTATGGCCATTCTTATGTGGAGGTCTGGTCTACTCTACAGACTGACATCAATATAACTACATTGCTCAGAGGTGTGAAAAATGCGCATCGGAAAATCAGGCCACTTATATTGATTTAGGTACCTAACATTAGGCATTCAAGTTTTAAAATTATGACTCCGACAGACCATCTGTGACAGAGTGTAACCCTCTGTCACACACTGTAAACACAATTGTAATGTTTGTACAAGTGTGCCTCTAAGATATTTAAACTCATAATTTCCTTATCAGTATGTCATAGAAAAATGCATGTAGCAGCATTACATGTGAAATTATAAACATAAGCTGAGATCATGACTAAAAGTATGTTTTCCAGAGAAGTCTGAGGAGTGGCCAAACCAGTTCCTCGGAGACAAAGGGCAAGCTGACACCTCAGCCAGGTATAAACCACCTCAGCCAGGTGTAAACCAGATGGACCATTATCTGCTAAGTAGATATTCTTTGGCAGGAAAGGAGGCAGAGGCAAAAATCTATATCTTAGCAAAGAATCAGCATGGAGTTTCCTTGCACACACACAGCTTGTTGCCTTGTTTCTGTCTGGAAATGCTTCTCAAAGGGAAGACAGAACTATAAAAAGAAGGGGAAGATACCCCTCTCTCTCCCTGCCCACTGCATTCACTACATCTGAAAAAACAAGGGAAGTGGCCATTAGGCTTTGGAGGAGGGGTTCTGACCTAAAGAGTTTGGCAGTAGCACTGCTAAAAGTATGTGGTGAGAGAACTCTGCTTTTAATCTAGTCGTTTTTTTTAAGTTAGGCACCAGTAATTGTTTTATCTTTATTTTTCTTGTAACCATTTCTGACTTGTGTCTCATTGGTTGTACTCAAAAATCTCTCATTGTAGTTAATAAACTTGTTTTATCTAATCCAGTGTGTTCAAGTTGAAGTGTCTGGGTAATTTCATTTTGGGTAACAAATTGCATGCATATTATCCCCTTAAAGGAATAACAGGCTTAATATACCTGTACTGGCCAAGACGGGGTGGACAGTACAGGACACATTTCTAGTAGGACTGTCAATTAATCTCAGTTAACTCATACAATTAACTCAAAAAATTAATCACAATTACAGTTTTAATAGCACTGATGAACAACAGATTACCAATTGAAATTTAGCATATCTGGCACGTAAATATCTTGGAACAGGGTACAAAAGTGCCATGCAAATGCCTGTTCTCAGTTTCTGGTGACATTGTAAATAAGAAGAGGGCAGCATTATCTCCTGTAAATGCAAACAAACTTGTTTGTCTTAGCAGTTGGCTGAACAAGAAGTAGGACTGAGTGGACTTGTAGGCTCTAAAGTTTTACATTATTTTGTTTTTGAGTGCAGTTATGTAACAAAAAAAATCTACAATTGTAAATTGCACTTTTGCAACAAAGAGATTTTGCAACAAAGAATTTTGTAACAAAGAGATCGTACTACAGTACTTGTAGGAGGTGAATTAAGAAATGGTATTTTTTGTTTTTTTACAGTTCAAATACTTGTAATAAAAAATAAATATAAATTGAGCACTGTACACATTGTATTCCGTGCTGTAATTTAAAATCAATATATTTGAAAATGTAGAAGACATCTAAAAATATTTAAATAAATGATATTCTATTTTTCTTTAATAGCGCAATCACACGATTAATCACAATTTTTTAAATCACTTGACAGCAGTAGTTTTTAGGGGAAAATCTGGGATTGGGAGTGTGTTGGTGGGTCATCCTCTGGTACTCTTTAGGGCGAGGAGGAACCAAGGTGTGTCTGAATGGCTACAGCACACAGATATAGTTGGAGTGGCCAAACATGCTGGAGGCTGTTTGTGAGCAGTTCAGATTAGCAGCTACAACAACAAGGCATTGAAGCCTACCCCAGGTTACAGGGCAGGGGTCACACAGCTACTCATTGGTCTGGATTGTACCCTGCTAGGTCACACCATTTTTTGGGCAGCATATATAAAACTTAATTCCAAGTTAATTCAAACCCTATTTCATCTCCCAACAATGGTGTGGAGATATATTATGGTGCCTTTAAACTGTATACTTGACAGAACTGAGCAATCAAATGAATATATTGCTGTAACTCTTACCCTTGCTCCCTTTTCCTGTTTCTGTTGTTTGTTCTGAAGACTTTGCAATCTAATGTTAGATGTGAGCAAAACAGAGTTCTTGCCTTTTTATTTTGTCCTCTCAAGTGCCAAGTGCTATGTAAATAATAAGAATAATCCCTAGGTTTCTCAGGCTCTACTTGTCTCCTGCACTTTTGCTTCATCAAATATCTTTTCTGTTCTCTTATCCTCAAACTCAAATGTCCCCTTCCTACAGCCTCTTTGTTCCTATTTCTTCTGCAGTTTTCCTCTTTGTTGTCATCTTTAGGCTCCTGCAATTGGGAACATGCTGGTCAGCTGTTCATTTTAAAAGTACTTCATCCTAGCTGCACCTGCTATGGCTTTTAAAATTATTCATAATAGCAATAGGTAAATTAGCAATTTCTTATGCCTATGAGTTTGATTTTTTTTTTTAAACAAAAAGCAAAATTTAAAAACTAGTGCAGCCACAGGTCATCATTTCTGAAAGCCACATCTTTCATAATGCACAATATCAGTACATACTACAATTTACATTCTAAAGGAATACTTACCAAGAACAAAAGAAACAAAGATTCAAGAATGCACAGAGGCAATTATGAGATGAAGCAAATTCCCTGTGCTTGTCGCAAGAATTGAGCTCAATAACGCCCATTTTAAAGCAATTAACCCAGCAGGCTAAGTGACAAGGAAAACAATCATGCTGGAAGATTAATGGGCTATTAAAACCATCTTGTCTCACTACTGATGGGCCTACAAAATTAAGCCTGAGATTCGGTGTATAGGATCGGGGCCAACTGCTAGTGCCATATTTGCATTCTTTCAAAATGTTAGCAAAAATTACAGCAAGTCTCTCTGATAGGAAAGGTTGCTATTACACACCATGAAAAAGTCAAACAAAAGCATAATACACTAAGTGGTCATGTCTGTTCCCATTTAAAGAGATGTGTTTACGTCTTTAAATTAATGTAAATATTTCAATGAATTATTAAAATGCAGGGAAGTCATGGTAACATTTCTAGAAATTAGCAATGTTGAACCTTATTTCAATCAAGAAAATGTAGTTATGGGAAACAGTCAAATAAAAATGGTTGAATTACAGTATTTGTATTTAAGAATTTTTTTTTAAAATGTTTCCCATGCACTGCCTTGAAATTAACCTAATGAAAGGGGAAATTATTTATAGCCCTGCGTTTCCCTATAAAAGCTCCTTGTAGGAAGCAAA
This sequence comes from Caretta caretta, assembly GCF_965140235.1. Lineage (NCBI taxonomy): Eukaryota > Metazoa > Chordata > Testudines > Cheloniidae > Caretta > Caretta caretta. The sequence continues at coordinate 34,809,309 of NC_134214.1, forward strand.
CTGCATTGTAGAGAGGAAGGAATAATCACAGCAGTTTAATTTTCATTAATCCATAAGCAAACTTCGGCTAATTTTTTTAAAGCAAATTTTGAGTGCCTGTGCCAGGTGCTAGACTGACATGTCAGAAGACTGAAGAGCCCTGATTATTCACAGATGAAGTGTAGCGCAGACATCAGAATACTAGGGTTCCCAAATTTGCCCTACTAAAATATTAAAAAACCCATTCCAATAGAAATCACTTTTACCGATTGACAGGGTAATTCATTTTCCATTTCTTTTCAATCCTTGGGTGCTAATTGTGATGGTGGGGTCACCATAGTGGGGTCACTCCATAGTGAATTGTTTTGAAACCTCCAATTTATTTCACATAGGTCTCTTAAAAGCTGTCATGATTAAAAACTTCCAATCTGAGCTGGATTTGAACCGTGAACTTTGGTCTTTCATTGTTCTGAATCATTCTGATGCAAAAGGGACAGGAAGAGAAATATGGATCAGGAAAAGCAATTAACAGGAAGATATGAGAAGTGTTAGTTAATATAGGCCATCAGCTACTCCTAACATAGGTCAGCCCCTCTTCTAGCTCCTGGGTGTATAAGACAGACTCATAGATTTCCTTACCAATATGTAACGTATGGACATTATTTTGAATCTGGCCCTAAACCAAGAGAAAATATTACTTGACGGGATAAATGAATGAGCAAAAGAAAACTACCAAGAAACCACTACCGTGAACATGTACAAGGCCAAATGTGTCACCTGAGCTCACAGATGCAGTCACAGGCTAAGGCATTCAGAGCAGGAAGTGTTTTTCTGTTTAAGCTACATGGGGTGCTTATTGTGAATATGTGAGTTTGTAAAAACACCTAAAGGAAAGAGCTAGGGAAAGCAGGGGACAAGGATTAAAAGACACATAAGTAACAGCTACCACTCTGAAATAAGTAACAAATCAGATCTTATTTCCAGATGATCTTACAAGGACTCATTTTAGAGAGAGAGGCCTACAGCTGTCCTCTGCCCAGCCATGCAGGCAGGGCCGGCTCCAGGCACCAATGAAGGAAGCAGGTGCCTGGGGCAGCCAATAAAAAGGGGCGGCACTCCATCTGTTATTGGAGCGGCACGTCCAGGTCTTCAGCGGCGCCGTCCTTCATTCCCTCCCTTCCACTTCGGCACCTCCAGCACCAGCGTCCTGGGGCAGGGAATCACTCCGGCCCCTCGGGAGTGGTGCGATCAACCAGGCCAGGGCCTGCCCCACCTGGGCTCCTTCAGGATCCACTTGCCTGGAGGGGCCCAGCCAAGCCCCCCACACTGTCCCTTCCCCCGTGCCCCCAACTGGCAGAGACTGGCCAGGCTTCTGCATCGGTCCCAGGCAGCTCAGCTCAAGGGAGACAGGTGGGGTCCCACAGATGGTGGGAAGCAGAGACTGCCGGGAGCCAGAGGTGCACTGGGGTCCGGCCAGGAGGCAGAGAGAAGCTAGCAGGAGGCCAGGGGGTGGAGAGGAGCCGCCAGCGGGCAGGCCGAGAGGAGCAAGTGGTGGGTAGGGTGTGGGGGAGCTGGCGGGATCTCAGGGTACAAGGCAAGCAGAGCAGGCCGGGGCCCTTTCTGAGCATGGGCCTGGCTCCATGGCACCACTGTAAACCCAGCACTGCTCACAAACGGCTTTCTGGCATGCAAGTCAAACTGTGAGTGTCTGTGTATAGCTGAAGCCTTCCAGCCATAGTTGGGTTATACTCTGCTGCTCACCAGCCTTCATTATGCTGCAGTGTGACCCCAACACTCCCAGTCCCAGATTTTCCCCCCTGCAGTGTATGTCTTGTTCTGCCCAGCCTGCTCCTGGACAGTCCAACTATATTAAGTCTGTTATTCCTTATACAGTACAGCAACATATACAATATACAGCAGCTTACCCCTTAAATAGAGTTATCCAGACACTTCAATTTAAACACTGGATTAAACAAAACAAAACAAAAACAGATATTTAGTAACAAGAAGCAATGAGACATAAGTCAGAAATGATACAAGAGAAATAAAGATAAAAATGCTTTTTAAGCACCTAGCTTACCAAAGTAGGTATCAGAGTTGCAGCTGTGTTAGTCTGTATCCGCAAAAAGTAGGTATGTTTCTCACCACATGCTTCCAACAGCATTACTGACCAAACTCTTCAGAATCAGTGACTGCTTCTTTTGTCTTCTCAGGTGCAACAAGTGAGATGGATAGGGAGACAAAGGAGGGGTGAGAGGGTGTTTGCCCCCTCCTTTTTATAAATTTCTGTCCTTCTTTGAAAAGGATTTCCAGCTGAGAAGCAAGAGACAGGTGGTCTGGTGGAGGAAGGATGGCCAGTTGATAGGTGATGGCCCATCAGCTTTGACGACACCTGGATGGAGCATCAGTTTGCCCTTTGTCTTTGAGAAATGGATTTAGTCACTCAGACTTACCTAGGAAACACTTCAGTCATGATTTCATCTTATGTTCATAATGATGTTGCTATATGCATTTTACCATGATATTACTGAAGGTTTTTTTTCAAATGATACCTCACACCTTGCTCATAAGACATGCCTTGTACAAACATTACGAAAATGCTGTTTAGGGTGTAATTTACAGGGGTGCATTCCATCACAGGTCCACAAAAGTAACCATATAATCCTTTCCATCTTCAGAGTGTTTATAGACATTAAGTAAATAATGTCATCTCCTGATGCCACTGGGATGAATGGGGGAAAGGGGGGGTGTCGAAAGCTTTTCAGGAGGCCCTGCCTACAATTTAAGTTTTATTGGCATAAAGCACACAAGTGGTGCCAGCCAGTATCGTAACGAAGGAACAGGTGCCATGATTTCCATGGGGAGTTCCTGAGTGCGTCCATCTTGTAGTATTAGCCATTTCTGGTTCATCAGAAGACAGCCACATATTGGGAGGGCAGTTCCAAAGTCTCTCTTCACTCCCAAAGCTAGACTTTTTCTTCTTGACTTTTCAGTGAGAAGTCTGTTTGTATTTGTGATTGCTCAGTAGTCACTTCTCATCTGCCCCCTTTGTGGTTGGACAGTGAAGATGAAAAGGGATCACAATGTCAAGCTCTCCTCTTGTGTTACAGTGTCCTTGGATTTTTACCATGCCTCATGTTTCCCAGATTCTATTTCCAGTCTGTAATTAGAGACAGTCTGTTGCAGTAAGTTTGTCTGCAAAGGTGGAGCTTCTGTGCTGAGAACTGTACCACTAGAGGCTGTTGTGTGGGGTTTATTTCCCCACTCCCTGTCCATCCTTTTCATTTTAGCATGTGACCAAACCAGTTCAGAAAGCAATCATGGAAATGGCAGTTTTGTTATGGCTCTGGATGTTCACATGGTTAAGTGTCTGGAGCAATATGATGCAGAGTGCTGCCTGTCCTCCTGGCCTTTCACAAGAAGGCTGTTACAGGCTGCCTTTTAGAAGATCCTTGTGGGGACTCTTGGATGTGGCTCTGGAATCCTCTCCATCTGAAACAGAAAGAGTAATTCACATTCCTTATTGTAGGCCGCAATACTAGAATAATGGGGAGCCATTAAAGGATCATGGTGTCCTTAGAGGATCTGCCATATTGGAATGTTAAGATGCAAGCCAGCCTAGAGTTTTGGGAAGAGAGACAGGCATTAATGGAATTATTAGGAAATGATATGGACTAGAGTAATGCCCCTAATGGCAGAAAAAGTGCCTTCTCAGGATCCCAAGATCTGAATCATGGATTTTAGAGATGGAAAAACATTTTAAGTCATCTAGTCCATCTTGCTGCCATCTCTGAATTAAAGGGGGGAGGAGGAAGTATTGATGTTACAATTGATAAAGCTATAAAAATCAAAATCCATTTTGGGCAGTTTGTCTAAGTTAAAGCTATGAATACCGAAGTGACAGAAACTCATCCAGTTTCTCTGGACAGGAACTGCTTAATTTCCAGTACTAACATTTCTGTAAACTAATCCATTCTATGAACTTGGGATGGGAAATTTTCTGTGTAAAGCATTTCCAAGTCTATTGCCTGGGCCCCTAGATCTTTTCCATTTGTTGATGGGCATTAACTCCATGTCATGTCAGGGGTGAGTTAAATAATGAACACTGAGTGAAGTCTGATTCTGTCTGTCGTTGCAAAAATACTAGCTGGAAAAGCAAAACAATGAGAATAAAGAGAGACCTTTGTTTCCATGTGTTAATGAATCTGTCTTGTTGCCTCAGCAGCCTGATTTATGGAAACCACCAATACCAGCTACTGTTGGGTTGCAATAGAACCAGATTTGGTGAAAAGAATTATAGATGACCTGACATACATTTTGACTGAGGGACATGTGATGTGAGAACAGACAATGGAAGGAGTTTAAAAACAAACAAAAAAACTCCTTATATTTATCCACATCTTACAAAAATGCATGGATCCTGTCCGAAGCCCGCCAGTAACAGGGTAGCTGGCCCGTTCAATGAAACTGAGCTCAGCACTCCTGTTGCAGTCCACATGCTCCCACTTGGGCCAATTCAGAAGGCCTGGCAGCACCTCGGGAGCTATAGGAGGCCTGGTGAGATCCAATGAGAGAACAGAGCAGACTGAGTCAATCAGGAGTGAGGCAGGAGAGAAGAGAGAAAAGTGGCTCCTGGGAGAAGACTAAAGGTAGGAGAAGCAGCAAGAAAGGATTGCTGGCTAGTGTCCCCAAGTCAGAGAGCCAGGTCCAGAGGACCGAAGGCGGTGGCGACAGCAGCAGAGGGAGCAGCCTGCTGACTAAGCTATAGAGCCAGAGCCAAAGGCCAGAAAGGACCGAAGGAAAGAGGAGCAGCAGAGCAGCTTATCTGATGATGTCTCCTTGCTGGAGAGCTGGAGCCAGAGGAACAGCAAAAGGCGGATACTCCCAGCAAAGAGGTTGTGAGAGCTCTGGGTGGGAAGAACAGAAGGGCTTAGCTGCAGCCTCATCCGTGAGGTTGTGGTCTGAGGAAGAAGTTTCTTGTGATAGAACTGTAATAGGAAGGATTAATGAGACAATGTCCCATAATCATTTGAAGGCACAAGAAACATGATGGAATTGTTGAGAGCAGAAAGGACTACTACCTGGTAACTGTGTCTATCTAGTTGGAAGAGAGGACAGTGAGGCGTGGCAATGGAGTCTCAGTCTCTAGTGAAGAAAAACAAAGTTGGTGTCAGCTATAATTTGCTGTCGATTTTCTTTCCCATGCCTATTTCTAAAAGTTTAGAATACAGAGAAGAGACTATGAAAACTGCTCTTTCTATACATCACATAACATTCTCCTCAACAGTGAAATTCAGCTATTCAATAGGAGTTTTGGAGAGGGCTGAGGGTGTTAAGGTTCCTTGAGCCTGACATTCACAGTATTATGCCCTCCCCCACACACACTTTCCTATTCTTCATTCATTTCATTTGTTTTTGTATCGAAGGCAGTGAGTCCAAGCCAGATCATCAGGAGAGGAGCCTTAGACACTCCTACACTATTGGGACAGTCAGGAGAAAAGGCTTCTCCAGAAAAGCTAAGTGACAAGCAGCTAAAGGTTCCCCCCCACCCTCTTTTTGGCCAAGAAAGATTTCATTCTGATTGGCCAGGCAATGAGATTTACATGAAGATCTGCTTTTCCATTAAAAATACATATGTGGGCTTCAAAGAGGCAGATCCACCCACCATTGTCACTTTACCAGAAAGAAGATTGTTAGAAGGAAGAAAGGTCCTTTTCCAAAAATGTGTCGGAGCGATGACTAGTAATACTGTAAATAACACTGAGCACAGGAAGGAAAATCAGAGGGCATCGTTGTTGCATTTCAGTCTGTATCAGAGGCCTAAATACTACTTACCACTCACTTCTCTGGAGAAGCTGTGAGCCAAAAACCACAACCACACAGCCCTGGAAAAGGGGGAGATCATAACAAAGTCTGACAAAAGGTCTGTTGTGGGTGCTAGACATGCGTTCCCACAACATATGATCATCCTGCACCTTTGATTGATGGTGATGTCTTAACAATAAAGCCCGCCTCTCCCCTTACTGAAGCCTGGACAGAATGGCCCTTCTGAATTATAGTCACCATCTACAGGGAGAGATTCGGAAGCAGTAAAAGCTAATCTTGGCTTGCAAAAGAATGCACTTATGAGCCATGCTGCTCTGTGGAGCCCCACTCACTGTGACTGGTTATTAGGGAGGAAAATAAAACTCATAATGTTAAAGGGGGGCAGGGGATAGAATAAACCAGGGCCACTTTTCAGTGAGCTGCCTTAACCAAAGCCTACCATCACCAGTCTGCAAGTGCATCTTTCTTGTGCATGTCACAGTGGATTCCACACCTGCAAACTGGCCTAGTGACAACTAAATATTTGCTCCCTGTTGGTAATGAAGAGTTTCCCATGGCTCTCTCTTCCACCAGAAAAGGGCCCTGAACATGCAGTGTTTTTTATTCTGCCAGGGAAACATTGCTTAATCCGGGCAAACAAGGAAGAGAACAAACAAATGAAATGCCGGATCCCAAAGTGCTACAATAAACTAAACATAATAGTGCAAATCCCAAAGGCCTCCTTGGTTTCAGTCAGTCCTTGTTCAGGCAGGGCCAATTCCTGAAGGTGCTGAACACCTGGAGCTCATTTATTTCACCACACTACAGCCACAGCCCTCTCAGCAGCTAACCCTGCTCTTCTCCACCTCCTGCTACAGCCACATCCCATAATACTATGTACAGAGCATTTGGCCCTATGGAGAAGGGCAGCTGGGGAAGCTTTGTACATTTCAGAAGGGGTACAGACTTGTCACTAGAGTGCATAGGGCCTGCAACAGGAGCCTTTCTTGAGTACAGAGTTACAAAAGTTTTAGTTACCTCAGTAGATAGGAGCAGATGGGCAAAGAAACTAACCACTACTAGCCGGCATCCCCGGGCTCCCACAACAGCCAGACCTCCAAGGCCCAACTTGAGAAGGGAATTTCATCAATGCTACAGCCACTCTTGTAGCTTCTGCAGCAGGATGTTGAAAATCAGTATCCCTGACCCCAGCCAGTCCTTGATCTCTGGCCACTGAAAGTATCCTCCCATCCCAAAACACAATTGTGGCTTATCTTTATGCTATTTCCCTGGGCCTCTTCCTACCCTACCATCTCAAGACTTCTTTCCCTATAACTCTTCTGAGGTTGTCCCTGCGTCAAAGGTTAGGATTCTAGAGCCTATTTCCACCCCTAGTTTTCTGCTCCTGGAAAGCAATTACTGTTCAGATGGTCTCCCTAAGACTCTCACTACCACCAACATCTCCTGTTTATAACCCTTCTCCTCTTTCTCCCTGCATCTGGGCTGTATCTGCAATTAGTGTTTATGATTGCCTGGGCCTCCCTCAGGTGCAAATGTGAAGGTTAATTGGCCCCTCCTGGGCCATCTTAACCCCTTCACATCTGGTGTGAGGTGAACACCCCATCACAGTGTAAAATATTATGTCCTGATGAGTCAGTTTCCCAGATGACAAGAGCCTGAGAGAGACACATGTTTTATAAAATGGTCTGGAGGAAGTGCATGTACAGTCCTAACAGCAAAAAGTGCATTTTAAAGAGGACCCTGAAGTGGATGGGGAGTCAATAATTGTGCTTTTATATATATATGTAAACCAGGAGTTCCCTACAAAAACTTTAGCCCCTCGAATTAGTGTTTGTACATGAACATTTTGTACATGAACAGAGCACCAGAAGTGTTTAGTATGGTGATTATTAGTTGAGTTTCTTTCCAGGAAGTGCGAGCTGTCAATTTTCAGAAGCTCTGAAAATTAGGCCACTTATTTAGGTGCTGACTTTGGGCATTTTTTGCTTCAGCGGTGCTATGCCGATTTATACCAGTTGAGATAGTTCCCCTTCTCTCCCTCTTTGCAGGAACTGCTAAGGGAACAGGACACATCCCGGATCAGAGATATGAAACTGATACTACGCTTGATCTTAGCTAAAAGATCAAGAAGATACTTGGGCCTTTTCTGGAAAGCACCATGTAATTTCTCTTCTATAAGAAAACCAGCTATTCTAGGTGGAGACCCAGTAACAGTGGTGTGCATTGGACTCTTCCAATACTTTTTGGGCGTTAACTGCTGCAGCCAAACCATGACAAGTTTCATTGTGATAACTGACTGAGTTTCTGGCAGTAACCAACGTGCAGAGGTGAGGCAAGCCAGTGAGTCAGGATGAAAGTAAGGTTTTTCTTTTTTTAAATAACAAATGACAAAGGGACAAAGTTAAGCTGTCAAACACTGGTCATTAACGAGAGTGGTCCCAGGGCAGTGGCTGCGGTCCACAGTTGCTAGACCAATTAGGAGAAAATGACATGTAATAATGAGGAAGAAGAATTGAATAGTCTTGTTCATTCAATCAAACATATAACAGTGTCAATTGCAATCTTAAAAATCGTATAATCACAACAAAAGTGTACAAGCTGGACAACATTTTTAAGGAAGTCATATTTAATCCAGCACCATAGTAAAAGATGAACTACAAATTCCAGGATGAAACTTTCTGGTGCTCAAGAAAGAGTGTTTTCAGTAAAAGGCCCCCCATCTGTAGAACTCTGATGCTAAGGAGCGGAATGGACTCATAACTTACTTGTTATTATTAATTATACTTTGTACTATAGTAGTGCCTTGAGGCCCCAATCCTGTTGTGGTAGGCAGTGGTGCAAAACGATAACAGAGACAGTCCCTGCCCTGAAAAGTTTACAGTCCGAGGACAAGGCAAGAGACAACAGATGAATGCAGACTCAGGGAACATAAGGTAACAATGAGAGCTACTGATCCACATGATAGAATGTGGTCTCAGTCCACCAGCTGCCTAACCACTGTTGATTTTTTTTTTGTAGGCCCCATAGCAAAGGAAGTTTTTAAAGGAAGAATTTAATGGAGGACAATATAGTGGTTCTGCAGATTTTTATGAAGAGCAATTCCCATGCATAAGGGGCAGTGTGGGAGAAAACGCAAATGTGCTTGTTAGAAAATGGTACAAGTGGGTAATCATGAAATGAGGAGGAAATAGTCTGCAAGTAGACATCAGGTTATTCTTTTAATCTCTTTCATGGTTCCTACATGGTTTGATGAGAGGCTATACGTAGGGTAGATAAACACACACAGAAAAAAGGAGAACAAGAGGCAGAAATTTTGCAATGCAAGCTTTTGAGATTGCTGAGCAGAACATACCACTTACTTGTACGGATGCTGATAGCTGGAAAAAGGCACCTGCCAAATATAAGGCTTTATGAGTTTTACCATTGGTTCTAGTGGGAACAGAGTTAAGCCAATGTTGAGAACTTTTGGAATCCCATTCTTTAAACCCTCCCTATTTCCCTTGATTTATCAAAGCTCTTAAGCAGTTTGATGAATAGGGATGGAATTACTTAGATGCCTAAGGTTAAGCAAATGTTTAAGTACTTTGATTAACTGGGACATTAGGCCTTACTGTCATGAATAGTTAAACTTTCTATTTACTTCTTCACTGGGAACACTCACAGTAATGAGAACTAGATTTAGGACTAAGTGCTGGCAGTACTTAGTCCTAAAGTCACATATTCAGTGGGCCTGACCCTGCAACATTGGAGTAAAAGGGATTTTTGCCATTGATTTCAAGGGGAGCAGGAATAGGCCTTAATCCTTTATATTAATTTGTGTTGCATATATTAATCACTTCTGGTAAATACAGAAAACCCAACTCATTTCTGAAGATATTTCTCCTCAGAACAAGTGGATATTTCCTCATTACCAAGGAAATGTGCTGACACCACAATAAGCCACATACTGGATATTGAACAGAAGCCAAGCAGTGAAATGCAGAAACTGTGTGACAGGAGAGGAAGGGAGAATCAGCTGATTACCAGATCCAGCTAGAACTAACGGGAGGCAAAATATATTCAAACTGGAGCTTGGTCTTACTCGAAGTTCCGCAGGACCTCGAATAACCCCAAGTGGTGATGAGCCTAGTAGTGTTACGAAGTCAGCAGGTCAAACCTTCATTCCATGGTAGGAAATTAGTTCAGGTTTGACTTGGCCATAGAGCCTCTAGCAGCATTTAGCCCCCTAGATTCATCGCATCGTACTCCTGATTAGTTTATAACAGCTCGTAAGAAGAGTATGACCTGAGCATCAGGCAATGCATGAATGGCTTATACTTCCTGTTCTGGTTGCAGACTGAAGTATTTATTCAAGAACATTTGAACATTCACATTCATGTCATGTGTCTCCATTGCCTGAGTTCTTTTGAAAAGTTCCTGGATTACAAGCGCTGGAGCCAGGAAACAGCCGTGTGGATGACCTTGTAAAAAGTGGCAACAAAATTAATTCTCAAAATAATTGGAAGGATCACTCACGTCTCATCTGCAGCTTTGCCAGCGATGGGCCAGTTAGCTATTTCATAGGAAAATATTACACCACCGAAGAAAGGGAGACAAATGCAAAGTAGAAGAAATTTGAAGACATTGTATTACAGATATTTTTAATGGGATCACTGTCCTTTAAATGGGATAATTTTAGCTTTAAAATAATAGTCATGTCTCTTCATACTAATTCATAATCTGCTAGTAATAATATTTAGTCACATAATGCCAGAATGTTTCAATATTTATATGAAGCTAGCTATCTGGCACCCTGTTGTCTACTTTTGGTCCATTTGGGTTTTTTTATTAGATTATTTATTCAGTATGTACTTATTCTTTTTCTACTGGGCCCTAAATCCTGAAAATGGTGAGCCCCACCGACTCTCGGTGAAGTCAATGGGAGGCTAGGGCTTACTCAGAGCTTTGTCAGATCAGACTGAATTTGTGTAATATTTCTTTGCAAACTCAAAATATAAGACCTAAAAGAAAGTACATGATGGAGATAGGAATGGTTAACACCTTTAAACCTAGCTCCAGTCTGTTTCCCTGCCACATAAAAGTTAAGGAAGTTCTTAAGTGGCAGTAACTTAATCAGGGGAAGATGTGTGGTGTACTGAGAACTGTGCTGTAAGCTACTGCTCTAAGGGTTTATCTCGGGGGTGGGCAAACTTTTTGGCCCCAGGGCCATATCTGGGAATAGAAACTGTATGGCAGACCATGAATGCTCACAAAATTAGGGTTGGAGTGTAGGAGTGGGTGAGGGCTCTGAGGTTGTGCCAGAAATGAGGAATTCAGAGTGCGGGAGGGAGCTCTGGGCTGGGGTGGGGGAGTGGGGTGGCGGGGATGAGGGCTCCAGCTGCGGATGCGGGCCCAGGGATGGGGATGGGGATGAGGAGTTTGGGGTGTAGGAGGGTGCTCTAGACTGGGACCTAGGGGTTCAGAGGGCAGGAGGGAGATCAGGGCTGGGGCACCGGGGGAGGCTCAGGGGTGCAGGCTCCAGGTGGTGCTTACCTCACGCGGCTCCCAGAAGCAGCGGCATGTCCCTTCTCCGGCTCCTAGGCGGAGGTGCGGCCAGGCAGCTCTGTGTGCTGCCCTGTCCGCAGGCACCACCCCTGCAGCTCCCATTGGCTGTGATTCCCAGCCAATGGGAGCTATGGGGGCCGCACTTGGGATGGGGGCAGCTTGCAGAGTGGAGACCCCTGGCTGCCCCTACATGTAGGAGCCAGAGGGAGGCCATGCTGCTGCTTCTGGGAACCATGTGGAGCGGCCCCCGACCTGCTCCCTGGGTAGAGCACTGGAGCGGGGCAAGCCCCAGACCCTCTGCCCAGCAGGAGCTCAAGGGCTGGATGAAAACGGCTGGAGGCCGTACTTTGCCCACCTCTGGTTTATCTACACTGCAATTAAAAATCCACAGCTGGTGTTCCAGCTGACAGAGGCTCGTGGGGCTCGGGCTAAGGGGCTGTTTAATTGCCGTGTAGACATTCAAGTTCGGGCTGAAGCTGCAGTCTGGGCTCTAAGAACCTGTGAGGCAGGATGGTCCTCAACCTCAGGCTCAGCCTGAGCCTGAATGTCTACATCACAATTAAATAGCTCCACAGCCGGAGTTAGCTGGCATTGGGGCCAGTCATGGGTGTCTAATTGCAGTGTAGACACACTCAAAGAGCAGCGGGTGGGGGAGGGGTTCTGGGTCCTGTTTGTAGGCTAAAGCAGGGGTTCTCAACCTTTTTCTTTCTGAGGCCCCCCCAACATGTTATAAAAACTCCATGGCCCACCTGTGCCACAACAATTGTTTTTCTGCATATAAAAGCCAGGGCTGGTGGTAAGGGGTAGCAAGCAGGGCAAGTGCTGGGGGCCCCACACCACAAGGAGCCCCACAAAGCTAAGCTGCTCAGGCTTCGGCTTCCGCCCTGGGTGGTGGGGCTTTGGCTTTCTGTCTTGGGCTGGCCCTGTTTGGTGGGTCCCCGGGCCCTGAAATCTGCTTGTAGCCCCTTAAGGCAGGGGTTCTTAACCTTCTTCTGTCTGAGCCCCCTCCCCCAACATGCTATAAAAACTCCACAGCCCACCTGTGTCACAATAACTGGTAGCAAGCTGGACAGTTGCCTGGGGTCGCATGACACCAGGGCCCCCACAAAGCTATATTGATCAGCCTTTGGCTTCAGTCCCCAATGGTGGAGCTCAGGGCCCCAGGCTTCAGCCCCATGCAGCGGGGCTCCAGCTTTCTGCCCTGGGCCCTAATGAGTCTGATGCTGGCCCTGCTTGGCAGCCCTCCTGAAACCTGCTTGTCGCCCCCCGAGGCGGCCCCGGACCCCTGTTTGAGAACCACTGCTCTAAGGGGTTGAGAACTGCTGGGCTAAAGGGCACCGGACTAGCAAAGAATGAGAGTGGGAGCAGAGTCAGTCTGGAAAGAGCCTGCTTAAAGCTAGATGGGGTGTGTTGTGCCGCTCTATCTTAGGGATTTGCCAGGTTTTTTCTCTCTGTATATGGGTTCTTGGGTGTTCTGAATTCTAACCAATAACATTGTGTTATGTGGCCACCTTCCAGCAAGAGTATTTCAGTTTTTATCTAATTTCTGTGTATACTGTGAACATAACAAGAGGGAGGTTCAGGAGGTATGTTTAGAAGCTCTATATCTCTTGGCAATGGAGCAAGCACAAGGTTCCTTCCTAGCCTTGTATCCCATTACATAAACTCCCTTACTTCTGTAGCTGCCCCACAGATTGTCTTTTGTTGGGTCAGCTTGGTGCACAGACTGTGTAAGCTTCCACACAGGACTAACTCATGTGCACAACGTGCTTTGTATATACCAAGCTTCACTCAAAGGTGGATTTGTAGGGTAGGTTAAAAACCAATGGAAGAGGGCAACATTTTAAAAGAGAGACTCTTTTCATTCATGACAGATTTAATCTCTGTGTTTTTTGCCAAGACAGCAACATAGGGGCTTGTTAGACAAGAGCTAGAAACTGTTATTAGTGTCATCGGTAAGAATGATAACATGTCTATGTTGTTAGCTTTGACCATTTGTTCTGTGATGCCACGTGCATAATAAATCGAGAGACATAACTGGTTAGCTGGAAGGGTGGGCGCACAGTGCATCAGTGGCAGGCACCAAGGTCTTTTTTTCAGGGATTAGTGATTATATCAAGCAAGTAAAATAATATAACATGAGGAGCAGTAAACAGAAAAATTCCCCAGCTGGGGCTTTTTACCTGTTCTTATGACCTTTGGATGTCAGCCCTACCTTCCTCTGTCTCCCAATCAGCCAATCCTATGGCCCTTTCATTGAGTAGCTGTGACTGGAAAGGGGCAGCTGTGCTGGAATTGCTTCTTCACAAGCTAAACAGATGTTAACCCCTGCATCCCCTCGCAGAGGGTTTCTTTTCCTTCAAATCAATCTGGCAAGTCAGGGGGAAACCTCAGGCTGCAACAGTCTGAAGCCTTCCCTCTTCTTCCAGTGACTTCAAAGGTATTTGGAGAGGGGTGGGCCTTAAATAAGGCTAATCAAAATTCATACTTAGATGCAAACTCATTACCTGCATGGTTTACAAAGCACCTTTCCATGCCCACCCATGTAAAGCCTCACACAAATGGTGAGGTGCATTATGTATGAGGTTTTGTTCTGTCTACTTTTTCTTAACAGTCAGATACTGACTGCTACAGAAGGCAGGAGACAAAGACTTGATAGACTAATCAAACCTATGGTCTGATGCAATATGGAAAAGCCTGGGTTAAGATTGCCTTTTGTCACCTTTTTTGCTTGTGAAAATAGTGCAGCTCATAAAACGATGGCAAACTGGTGTAATGGGGGTGGAGGGGATGTGAGAAAACCTGGATCTATGCAGGAAATAGCCCGACTTGATTATGTAAAGAGTTGTCACTTTGGATGGGCTAGCACCAGCAGGAGAGTGAATTTGTGTGGGGGGGTGGAGGGTGAGAAAACCTGGATTTGTGCTGGAAATGGCCCACCTGTTGATCACTTTAGATAAGCTATTACCAGCAGGACAGTGGGGTGGGAGGAGGTATTGTTTCATATTCTCTGTGTGTATATAAAGTCTGCTGCAGTTTCCACGGTATACATCTGATGAAGTGAGCTGTAGCTCACGAAAGCTCATGCTCAAATAAATTGGTTAGTCTCTAAGGTGCCACAAGTACTCCTTTTCTTTTTGCGAATACAGACTAACACGGCTGTTCCTCTGAAACCTGAAAGCATTGTGCACTACAAAAATTTGTTTGTCTTCCCACAAATTTTTATGAAATAGATTTTCCCCAGTTCTAGCACTGAATATTATGCTGGGCAAGCAGGAATTATTATTAATCTGATTAAATTAGATGATAAACACCTGAATTGCTTTTTATTGCTCATGTATGTTTCAGCCTGCTAAAAGGCAGACAAGGTACTAACTAGGAGGGTGAGTTAGCATTGAATTCTTGAGTCTATGGTGTGGGATGAGAATAACTGCTGGAATGTGTCAAGACTTTAGTATGTTAGCGTATGAAACTGCTTTTTAGAACAGATAAAATGGACAGACTGAGGAGGTAAGACTAAACTGAGGGTAATATCAGCTGTCTATGTTAGGTAGGAAGAAAGCATGGACTTCATCACACTTATTTAATGAGTGGAACTTCTTACAATAGTACCAGCTCCAAGTGTTCGGGAATTAGGCTTCAAAAAAATCAAGAGATTGGCTTAAAAATCGTAAGGGATTTTTTAAATTAAATAAAAAAATTTTTTTTAAACTTTTGAGTTCACATTTCCAAGTTTTCTCTGTAACCACAAAAGCTAGAAATTTACATTTTAAAAGAATGAAGGATGAGATTCCCCTGGAATCACTTGACTCTAGGAGCTGAGGCTTTAAAGAAAATATCAACTATCATGACAGTTGGCCACACAAATCATGCTAGCATTTTTTAAACTTCCAAACTATAGCTCTGTCGAGGACAGAAATTCCATTTTGTGACGGATTATGAAATTTAGCTTCAAACAAAACCCAAACATTTTGGAATTCTCCAATTTTTTTTTAAAAAATATTTCTTTTGACAAAATGGAAACACTAAGCTTTAATTTTGACTTTTTAAATTTATACTATAAAATTACAAAATTCAAAATGAAAAGTAGTTTCAAAATGAAAAATTGAAATGTTTTATTCCAAAAATGTTGAAACAGGATCCTTTGATATTGGTGGAAGTTTTTATTTTCCATTTTTTTTCAACAGAACTGCATTTTCTCAGGGAATATAGTTCCATCCAAGTTTTTCCAACCAGCTCTATTCCCAACCAGTCAAACAGTTAGGTGTCATTATCACCGACATAAATTTGAGCACCGCTCGCTATATGGGAGAGGTGGTGGAGTGGAGCTGGTACACAAAGAGTAGAATCTTGTTAAGTCAGAAGGTGGGACCATGAAGTTTTTTGCAATCTGCACCTTATTACATAAACTCCCTTACTTCTGTAGCTGCTTCACAGACTCCAGATTTGGGACAAGTCTTGAAGGCTCATGTCCAATGACTAACAAAGTGTCACTTTAAAAAAAGGCATAAGTGTTGAGGGTATTACAGCATGTAAATGCTGGAGAGTATTTATGTCAACAATAAAACGCACTAGATTATGAGCGTTATGGGGAGGGATTAGGTCATTTTGTTTGTACGTAATATACCTTGCATAATTTTGTTTCTATAGGAATAAATCATCACAGTAATTATATTGTCTAATATCTTCACACCTATGATGTGTTGTAAAGCACAACTGAATTCTGAAAGATACATTCCTTCAGATATCTTAGATATGGTGATGTCAGACTAAACCAAGCTAGCAGTATGCAAGAATAATTTAATCTCAAATTTCAGGGAATATACTGATCGTCTAAAGGGCTGCTGGCTCTAGCAGGCTACTAGACATGATTAACAAAAAGTCTGAACCAATATTTGTCCAGGTAATATATGGCCCATATTACTGTAGTACCTGCTACTAAATAAACTAGAGGTAAATCCTTTATATTTTTTACCAAACTAGCCTGTATTAATTTGCTGAGAGCTTTTTTTTTTTTTTTAAGTAATGGTGGTGAAAACACAAGATTACTTTCTGTAAATTCTCAAAATTCTAGGTTTAGTAATGCTATTATGATCATAACTGGCCCAATCAAACTACCTTTGGGAATGCTGTTTTTATAATATAGATTAATCATGTCTAGGGAATACATTCTTGTCTATTGCCCTGATTAGTTTTTGTTTGCCATCAACTACTAAACTGAAGTCAGCGTTAGTCTAAAATCCCCATCTTTAATGCCCAGATAGCAAGAACAAGATTACACGTATGAGCATTTATTCCAGCCTTAAATTAAGCCAACTGGTACAACTCAGTCAGGCAGATATGTGAGTGCTTATGAGAGTGTCACGCTGCATTTGGCCTAGAAGCATGTTGTGATGGGAGTCCAGAGGGAGCCCCCAGCCTTAGAAGAGGGAGAAACACAAGGTTAAGGAGCTGAGAAGGCTTGGAATTACCCAGGACTTAAATGACTGAGTGAAATCTTGGCCCCATTAAAGTTAAAGGTAAAATTCCAACTGACTTCAGTGCGGCCAAGATTTCATCCTATGTATTTTCATATTCTAATCAAATAGATAACAAGTTTGAACATTTTAAAAAACAGGCTCATTAACAGTAGTTAGTTTCTTTTTAAAAGTATGCCTCTGGTGTAGGCCAGATGCCAACACATGATTGAGTCTATACAAGTGGGAAGGAGCATTATTAAATATTACTTTCTCCCCAAGACTGCCATTTTCCTATCCCTGCCTCTATGTGCATTGTGAGCAGCTGCACTGCAGCACATCCAAGTGGCTAAAGAACAATCAACAGGCTTCACTGTTCTGATTCTGTCACCAGGATTGTGAGTTCACAGAACATCTTTCTCTCGCAACAGCAGACTACATTGCCCACATCGCACCAGTTAGTTTCCTTTTTTGGATCAATTTATCAACACGAACATGTCATAGATTTGTTTTAAATCAGTAGCAATTCAACCAAAAACAAACAACACAACACACGAGAAAAAAAATCACGAGATTGAATCATTGAATTGATTGAATCATTTTGGAAAGATAAAGCCATCTGCAATGGGATGGTTATGCCTTTGCAGTAAAGGCATATCTCAGTATTAGACTTCAAAGTCTGTACGTACTTTGGGAGACACAAATGAGTATTTCAGAGCCTGCTTCAGAGCTTAGCACTGCAGTTGGTAAGAGATGATGAGTAAAAGTAGAGCTCTTCTGAATTTTTGTAACACCTCATTTAAAAAGGAATGCCAATGCAGAACAAGATTCTTGATGCTTTGTATTCTTCATGGGGTTTAGTACAAAATAGGATTTTTCCATTTAGCACACAGGTCCCTGGTTTTAGGAATTGAAAGAAAATACCAACGTTTCTGTGTAACTTTCAAACTCCAGGTTAACAAGAACAGATGTATAAGGCAATCATATTTTAGTCTTTAAAAAACAATAAAGTCAGTAGTGACCCTTTTATTTATTGTTTCTTTGATTTATTGGTGCTCCCTGCAGTGGAAATGCCTTTGGCTGCCAAAATCAGAGCAGGCTGCATCTTCAGAGTAAGGGGCATGTACAGAGCAGAGGTTGTGATATTGAGTGGTTTAAGGTGCAGCACCAACAACTTTTGAGCTCAGACATAACTTGTTAAAGGTGCACAAAGTACTGTGCAACAGCAACTTACTCATTTTAGATGCCCAGCCAGGACTTGAATACAAGGAAACGTATCTTTCCTTGTTTAACATAAAGCCAGCTTAATAGTATGATGAGAGAAGGGAAGGAGAGTTCTCATGATTACATATAAGGAGAGATGAATCACAATCAGAATATTTGATCTTTGGGATGAATGCCTGATTCAAAACAGCAAAACTCCCTACTGACTTCCATGGAGTCAAGATTTCACCACTAATATTCAATCCACTTTGTATATTTATAAATTGATTTAAATCCACACTAAAGCATATTTACATGTTAAATATCAATAGAAAGTTCAAGCCAGGGTATTATTTATTAAAGAAAACTGGAAAAGAACCAACAGAATACTGTGCTTTAGGCAAATTTGATTGTTAAAATAGAGATGACATAGAATATTGCAGGTTATGTATATAAAAAATTAGTACTGTGACCTGATGTATTAATTGTAACTGACAACTGTTTTATAATCCTTACTAAATACAAAGTTTGAAAGAGTTAAAGGAAAATAAATATAAAACAGAAACCACAGTCTTTATCAAATGAAAAAGAAAATAACGTGCAGGATAAAGAAAAATGTAACAAGTTGACTCATTAGGTGATTTTAACAGATTATATATTTCCATGAGTGCTAGGTATCTAACATCCTTCGTTCATGCCAAGTTAATTTAATGGCCATGATAATTTCCATAATGAACATCAGTAACAACAGAACTGGATTGCAGTAATGGACTGTATTGATTTTTTTAAAGTGACATATATGTTTTAAAGCTGCTTGATTTACTATCTTCTCTGCTTGTCCCCTGAGAAATTATATGAGGGAGTATACATTGGCTGAATGCGACCTATGCCGTTGTGCTGAATACATGCAATCAGAATCTTTGCCAACTAGTCATATGGCTCCTTCCACCGGGCTTATTCCTGCACCCATGGAAGTCAACGGCAAAATTCCCACTGAATTCAGTGGCGCACAATCACTCCTGTAATCTCCATCTTCAGAGGAAATAAGCATTTTTATCAGACTCTGTAGAAACTGACAAGGTTTTCTGAAAAAATGGTTTAAAGATATTTTCCGCTAGATATTTGTTATGGTCTGATTTCAGCAAAACACTTAAGCATGTGACTAATGTAAAGCATGTAAATTATCCCATTCCTATAAAGTGAAGCATTTAAGCACATGCTCATCCCACTAAAGTAAATATGTTAAGCACATGCTTAACTGCTTTGCTGAATTGGAGTCTCTCTCCGACTCTTAGAAGCTTAAAATTAAAATGTATTTTCTTACCAGTAACCCTCTTTTCTGTCATCATATATCCACACTCTTCTCTGTTATGACAGGGTTATTTTGGGTGCTGAGCTATTAACCCACATAACACAGCATTGTAACATTAGACTGGAAAAGGGGAGAGGGAAATGTAATGCTTTTGCTTTGCAAACATTAGCTACATGTGAAGTAATACATAATGGGGAGGTGTGGGCTTAAGTTTTTATTAGCATGAATTTGGGATAGCTTTTACTAGTCCTGAGTTACTGAAAATGATGCCAAACTCGTGAAACCAATGATATCCTTAAAAACCCCCATCACTGGGTATTCTGTATATACCCTGGGTCCTACCCAACTCCTGTCTAAATGAATGGGAAGATTCCTATTAACCTGAATAGGAACTGGATTGGGCCCTATGAGTCCTACTGTCTCAGAGGAAAAGAAAAACATTTTGGAAACCTCAGTTACCTGAACAACCTTTCTAAAACTGTACCATTATTAGGTCTAAAGTCCAATATCTCTGGATATTCCAGAGCTAGAAACCATAACCTGTTGGAAACTTAGGCATCCCCAGCTTTCCAATGGCATAATTCTTACAATATTAGTTCTCACCTTAAACCATCATTGGTCCAGGGCTGAAAATTGCCTCACCTACATCTCAGATCAGTGTAACTATTTTTCTGAAGAGTAAAGGAAACTTCACCAGGTTGTTTGAAAAAGACATACACGTGGCAGTAACAGCCATATGATACTGTACTTTGCAAAGCCAATTGAAAAATTCTTGCTCTAATATCTTCATTTTGTTTCATTCCTTAAATCCTCTGCTTCCTTCCTTAATCTTCACTGTCTCCATTTCACTTCATCTGTTCCCTTCTGTCCCCAAACTACCCTGTACTCTTAAATCCAGGCTTCTGACTGGAGCAATTCCACATACATATTACATGATAAATGCACCATTCATTTTCTCACCTGCACTCACCCCCCTAACTCATTTCTACTATGACATTCTAATTTTCTGAACTGCTGAGTAGCTTCATGCAGTTCTTTTTTAAAGCCAACCTGCTGGCAAAATGTTTTTTTTTTTTATACACACATATATTAGTAGGCATATTAACCTTTTGGGGGTAAAAACACAGAGTCCTTTTAAACCAGGTGAAATCATTAACAGAAATACTTCACAACTGAAAAATAGAAGTATGAACTAGTTTCCTCTTTTCAGATGCTGTCTTCATCCATTCTGAATGTAGTGAGCATCACTGGAGTGTCTATTCTTTTTCAGGTTTCAGAGTAACAGCCGTGTTAGTCTGTATTCGCAAAAAGAAAAGGAGTACTTGTGGCACCTTAGAGACTAACCAATCATGCTCAAATAAATTGGTTAGTCTCTAAGGTGCCACAAGTACTCCTGTTCTTTTTATTCTTTTTCAATGGACCTCAAGTTTGTCATAGTAAGAACAGCATTTTATTTAGCTGTAATTTTTCAGACAAACCTAAGGTAGGCAACCAGGCCTTCCTGAGCCCATTTCTTATTACTCTCATTTTATGCTATATTGACCATGATGCTGTGCATTTTAGTCATAAGCTATTTTTTCCACTTAAGTAAATTGCAGTATTAGAAGCAAGCAGAAAGACTACACTTATTTACTCAGAAGCGTTTCATATGTGCAGAGATTCATGTCAGATATTTGAATGAGGACACATTTGAACAATGACAGACTTGTGGCTTTCTTTGAATTGACTAACTAGGCTACAGTTTTATTATAACATACCTCAGGGCCAAACCTTCTTCTCTGAAGAACAGCTCTGGTCAGTAGGACTTGATGAGGGAAATCCGTAGATATTGTGGGATGGAATTCTCATGCCCAAGCCATAGAGCTGCTTCAGAGTCACTACTGCAATCTCAGGACGGTGGAGGATTTTGTACCTGCTTTGCCACCGCTTCCCCACCCTACACTGGGGTTTTGGCCAGCAGATACATGTGGCTACTTCCCCCCACCCCCGTCAGGCAGCACAGCCACTCATAACTGCTCAAGTAGATGCACCTAATGAATGCATTTCTCAAGTACCCTCAGCATGGTATCAGGCAAGGGAGCCCAAGTGAACTATCCTCTGAATTTCCCACACATTCAGTCTCCCTCTACCATAACCACTATGCTGGTTCTCTCCTTTTCTCAGAGTTTCATGCATAGATCAGATTTTGGTCATAAATGACCATTTTACCTGCAATAGAATCTTACTAGTGACCGAGATGAAAAGCTCCATATCACAAAACCAATCCTGAGTTATCTAGTCCTGCCTGACAGGAGTTAGGCTAAAATGAATTCCAGATGCAAATCTTTTATTCACATTGGAAATGTACAGATGCAAACTTTCAGAGATTCAATTGCACGCAACAGATTTTGAATGTCAAACGGAAAAAAGTTATTTTCTGTATGATCAAGAGTACCCACTGCTAAGCCATCAGATTGTATTGAGCATGTAATGATATTGTAGCATCCTCATTAAAGCAGCTTTTTGAGACAAATGTTTTGAGTGTTAGAAAGGGGTGTGCAAAGGCAAATAGATTTTCATATAATCCAATAGCGTGCAGGCCTAGAAGCCTGTTCAGTCTGAGCTGTTCAAAAGAAGGGGTGAATTCTACTGGATGGGCAAAACAAAAAGTTAGTGAATACGAAGCACCAAGATCTTTTGTCAACCTAATAGTAGCAATCACCATGCCAACAAGAAAGAAGGTACTCTCTACATTTTTTTATATCATGTAGAAACGTAAGCTCTTTCCTCCCTGTCACTCCAAACACAATATTTTCTAATGAAGAATACATGCTCTTTCAGGGTCCAGAAACAAATGGCAACTGTCTATGGCAAATGAACAGTAAATTACAAATTAGCAAGCAAACTGTTGGTAAGGCCTTAACAGCATCAGTGTATGCAACTGATGTCAGAGCATATCCTTTATTCCGATCTGTGGTGATACTGATGAGGTGGAAATTATATTTCATATGGATTTTACCACAACTCAAGGCCAACTGAAATCAGATGCAAGTCTCATGCTAATGTTACATTTTTAATTCAGTGCTGATTTGTTGTTAATACTCTCAAAACTGGTCCAGATACCTATACATAAAAGTTTTATTTCCTGTATGGAGACAGTTTGCTCAAAAATAAAAAAGTGATCAGTCACAGATTTTACAATACATTCTTAAGAGTTGTATGCTTGGATATATGGTCAAGTTCTTAGCCAAATAGTGGGAACTCAGTGGGGAAAACTCCCCTGTTTTGTTACTAACAAGAAATATCTCATTTTCCTCAGTTACTTTATAATAGGAAACATTTTGCAGAAAGAAAAATCAATCTATTCAAGTTTGGAGAATTCTAAAAGTATATGTGATGGCTGCAATTTTCAAAACATATCCTTTATATCAAAGAGCTGAATTGCTGAAGTTTGCTTTTCTGAAATGCATTTATACTTAGCATGGAGAACATGGCTTTTGTGGATAGGCAGAAGAAGTATGCTTAGTTGTCTAACTGCTGCTAATAGCCTTTTCTGCTCTCCATCCCTCTCTTGGTTTAGAGTAGTCCCACGGTTGTCTGTTCTCAGTGTATCCATACAGTTTCCGCAGTGCCACACGGGTAGCTTCCTCCTCTGCAGCTAACACTGTTTCACCAGGACCTTCAGCTATAAGCTTCTTATCACTGGGAGGGAAAAAAAAAATCAAGTAAGTGTCCTCATGAGAAAACTGTGAACACCACTGTGCACCATTAATATATAATACGAGTCCTCTAACCAGCATTTCATATTTATTGGAAGGAAAACATTTAGATTATGGTGGTCTTTTGGGCAACTGTACATGAGTATATACTTGTTGATGGACACTCAGGTAAGAATTACACCGAATTTCTGAAGTACAACTGTGTTAACTCAGATTTACATTCCATTACCTATTGCCTGAACTATCCAATCTCCGTTAGAACTTTTTAAAAATATACAAGTACATCATTTGTGCATCATCTTGATACCCCTCTCTCTTTTCCTGGTAAACAATCATTTTGAAGTGTCTTGTCTTTACACAGTTCAGCAACAGATTTATTCAAAAACAGTTCAATTAGCAGAGAAACAATCTTCATGGCTACATAAATGAGGCCATGATTTAGCCTTAAATACTCTAAAGTAACCCTTGTACTTGGAGGGTTCTCTTGTCAATCCCACTTCCCTTTTGCATCCTCTGCCCATGCTACTGAAGCATGGAATGGTTTCATTCTTTTTCAAACCTGTTCAACAATAACGTCTGCAAGAACCCTATTAAAATTTGCACCTGCACCCAATGTACTGCATGTGTCGATACTAGATTATAAACTCCTTGAGACGGGGGACTGTCTCTTTATGCATTTGTATGGGAATGAACATGTCAATCCTCAAACATTTATATAAAGTCCATTGCATAAATTGCATCTCTCTTCCAAAATTATTTTTACATGGCAACTTTAACAAGGGCAACTTGTAAAAAACAGACCATTTCCTTCCTCCCTCCCCCCAAAACTGGAATCCGTTTGACTTCAGATGAAAGTTTTACTAACCAGTACAATCCAACAAAGTACAGTGGTAGAACTGTACTGGCTCCTGACTGCCTGGTAAGTCTTGGTTCTGGAGCAGATATATTCCTCTTGGCCAATTCCTCCACTAGCAAACCCATTGGGTTTATAACATCCCAGATCTCAAAAAGGTCTTTTCCAATCAGTTGAGGAATTAAGAAGTCCTGAACAAAAACATTACAATTAACAGAAAGGAAGGGGAGTGAATGCTCTGGTGCTTTATAAGTACTAACTAACTATAGAGTTATGTGGTAGAAAATCCAATACAGAAATGTTGCATTACAAGATATTTTGAATGAAATTCGCGATCCCGTAAACAATGAGACAGAATTGTCTAAATAGGAAGGAAGCTGTTCTCCATTAATAGTTGCTTTTTCCTACAGACATATCTGAATGTCATACAGCAGAAGTAACATGGTTTTAAGTTGTTTCATATTATGTCTCTTAGCTGACATTTCTCTGATACAAAATTAGAAGTAAATGGCATAAACTGGAAGGATAGCAACTGCTAAAATGACTTCCCTCTCACAATATATTTTAATACGAAACCTTTTGATGTTTGATTCCAGGGAGACTCTTAACAAATCTCTGAATTGATCTGACTTTCTATGCATAATGTTAAGAAATTGCAGTGTTTTTCTGGAACAGTTTCATGACTGTACTAACCATCAAATAACTGTTTAAAAAGTTATACTGCAGCCACTGATTCAGCCATAAAATATCTAACAAATCAGGCCAAAAGTAAACAGTGCTACTCAAATAAATAATAGGTTACTATTCCTTGAAAAGTAGAGGTTGACTTAGGTAAAGTGGAATCATAGGACTGGAAGGGACCTCTCTAGGTCATCAAGTTCAGTCCCCTGCACCATGGCAGGACTATGTATTAGCTAGACCATCCCTCACAGGTGTTTGTCTATTCTGCTTTTAAAAATCTTCAATGATGGAGATTCCACACCCTGCGTAGGCAATTTATTCCAGTACTTAACCATCCCGACAGTTAGAAAGATTTTCCCAATGTCCAACCTAAACTGCTGCAATTTAAGCCCACTGCTTCTTTTCCTATCCTCAGAGGTTAAGGAGAACAATTTTTCTCCTTGTAACAACCTTTTATGTACTTGAATACTTATGTCCCCTCTCAGTCTTCTCTTCTCCAGACTAAACAAACAGTTTTTTCAATCTTCCTTCGTAGGTCATGTTTTCTAGACCTTTAATTGTTTTTGTTGTTCTTCTCTGGACTTTCTCCAATTTGTCCACATCTTTCCTGAAATGTGGTGCCCAGAACTGGACACAATACTTCAGTTGAGGGCTTAATCAGCGTGGAGTAGAACAGAAGAATTACTTCTCATGTCTTGCTTACAAAATTCCTGCTAATACATCCTAGAATGCCATTTGCTTTTTTTTTTTTTTTTTTTTGCAAGTGTTAAGCTGTTGACTCATATTTGTCTTCTAATCCACTATGACCCCCAGATCCCTTTCTGCAGTACTCTTTCTTAGGCAGTCATTTCCCGTTTTGTATGTGCGCAACTGATGGTTCCATCCTAAGTGGAATATATCTCCTAGCTCTTGCATATATGCACATCAGTTAGACCTGAATGCGGGAAATAAGTTTGTAGGGGGTCTGGCCTCTGCCAGCAGTCAGGGATAAGATACTATTTATTTATTTTTGGTCTTATAATTTGAGACTGGGATCGCTACAGCCTTAGAGAGGTGCCAAAGAAATAAAAATAATAACTGTAACTGCTAGTACTTACTCTGATAAATATCCCTGTTTTCTGATGCCCACTGCTTTCAAACAATGCTCCTATTACAGCAAAGAAAGTCTTCTGCAGCACACTAGGTGGAACAGGAAACTCTGCACAAAGCGTTAAATCCTGTATGGATAGGTTTCTGGCCACATAAGACACAAGTTCCTGGCTCGTGAGAAAATCAACGAGGGCTCGTATCCCTTCAGAGGGCATCTTTGGATAAGCATCTTCAAAACAGTGAGTGAGGTAAGAGCGTGAAAGAGATACCCCTTGTTCAGAAAGTTTGTGATTATCCTGGAGATTGAGGGCAACCGCTTCTTTGTCTAGCCCAAGTTCTTGGCGTCTGGTCTCCTCACTTTTAATATAACAGGAATTAACAAATGCAGTTTTGAGGAGGTCCAAGGAAAAGGTTTCATGTAGTCGGTGGCTAAAAGCCTGTATCTCTGCATGGTAATCCCAGTTAGGCTTCTCTGAACTACAAACATACAAGAGAGAATTAACTCAAGAGTAGAACTGAACGTCCAGACAGAGTGTCATCTGTTCCACTAAACAGCTTAGATATGAAACCATTTATTAAAAGGAAATGTAAAAATAAACAGAGTATTTCAGACATCTTCAAGTCAGCTTATTGCTAGAGCCCTTCAAATCCGTGGATATCTGCATCCGGACAGTTTTTGTGGATCGTGGATTGGATGCGGATACAAATTTTGTATCCAGGCAAGGGTCAAAATATAGCATCTCAAAGGGAAGGAGTTGTCTGCAGCTTATAGCCTATGAGGCCGCTGTCCCTTAACCTGCCCTTCCTCCTTCTTCTCCTTTTGACAGATGCCATGTAGGGTTGCCAGCACCCCCTCCCACCAGATCACATGCCCCCAAATATTATTATTTGTTGTTTGCATTACTGTACTCCCTAGGAGCCCTAGTCCTGGATTAGGACCCTGTTGTGCGCTAGGCCCTGTACAAACACAGAACAAAAAGACAGTCACTGCCCCAGACAGCTTATAATTTAAGTAAAAGATAAGAAATGATGAATGGATACAGAGAGGGAAATAAAAGGAAACAATGAGACCATATGCCTCAGCAGCATAGGTCAGGGGAGGCCAAACCCCATCTTGAGAGCTACATGCAGCTCTCTTACAGTTATAGTGCATCTCACGGAGCCCCCCACAAGCCCCCATTCTCCACCTACCAGACTGGGGGGAGGGTGGGGACACACAGACTCAGGGCTTCTGCCCCACGGGGGGTGGGGGTGGGGGCAGGGGAAGTGGTGGTCTTAGGGCTTCTGACCTGGGGGGTGCACTTGCCAGGGCTCAGAGCTTCAGCAAGAGCAGGGCTGATGCCCCAAGCCTTGGCAGGCCCCTCCTGTGTGGCTGACGCCCCGAGCCTCTGTAGGCGCGGGGCCCGTCTCTTGAACTTTTGAAGATTGTCATCCACAGCTCAGAGGGTCAGTACATTTGGCCCCCGCTGCCATAGGCCATAGTGTCAGCACACCAGCACTCTAAATAGGGTCAAGTTTTTTGTTGGCATTATGCAAAAGGAGCCAGTGAGGGAGGGTTTTGAAGGAGGAGAATGAGGGCCCCCATGCACCCTGTCTGCACTAAAACTGAGCTGTGGGGCGGGGGGGGAAGGGGGTGCTACTGTAATAGCGACAATAAATAACAATGTGAAGGAGGACTTGTGGCACCCTAGAGACCAACACATTTATTTGAGCATAAGCTTGCGTGAGCTATAGCTAAGCTGTAGCTCACGCAAGCTTATGCTCAAATAAATGTGTTAGTCTCTAGGGTGCCACAAGTCCTCCTTTTCTTTTTGCGAATACAGACTAACACGGCTGCTACTCTGAAAAATACCAGGGTGGGTCTGGGCCAGGCGCTTCCGCGCCCTGTGCTGGGTCCCGCTGGGGCGCGGGGTCTAGCAAGAGGAGAGATGGTGATAACGCTCCAGTACGGGGGGTGGGGTGAAGGGATGCACAGACCCGGGACGGCCTAGCATGGGCCTACCAATGACCTTCCTCCACCTACGCCCGGACTCGGGGTCCAGGAGAGGGGGAGCTGGGGGCAGAAGCGGGAAGGGGCAACCAGCGCAGACGGGGGAAGGAAAAGCGGAGCGACCGGCAAGGAGGCGGGGAAGGAGCGGGGCCCCCAGCACGGGGCGGCAGGGCCGGGAGACCGAACCCGGGACCCGGCTCTTACCGGCGGGTAGCGGGCGCCCGCAGCCGCTGCTGCTCCAGGTAGGCGCGGAGCCAGAACTTTTTGCCCCGGCGCTGCTGTTGCTGGAGGCCGAGGGCGCCCCGCCCGGCGCCGCCGGCAGCGGCCAGGAGGCGGCGAGGCGCCCGCAGTAACAGCCCCCGCAGCAGCCCCGTCGCCATAGCGGCTCGGCGCGGACTGGGAACAGGAGAGAGCTCGCCAGCAGCCCGGCCGCGGGAAACAGCCCTCGGCCCTTCAGTTCCGGGGAGAAACGTTCCGGCCGCGCCTCAGCGCGTGACCCGCCCGAGACAGGGCGGCTCTGGGGACTTCAACTCCCAGCAGGCGCTGCTCCAGCCACAGCCCCCCCGACGCCTACCGGGAGCTGTGGGGCTCTGGGCCCACCTCTCCCCTGCAAGGGCGCCCGGGTCGGCAAGTTGTAAGTTTGACATCGGAAAGATGCGATGCGGCCAGGCCTCCAGGAGGGCCAGGGGCTCGGGTTATGCCGGTCCCTCCCCCGCTTTGCAGGCCCAGACTCCCCAGGCACGGCCCCGGCCCTGGCCGCGTTCCTGCCTTGGTGCCCCACGGTCACTCACAGCCCAGGGAAGAGGAGGGACCCGCCCCTGCCCTGCCTAACAGCTGCCTGGGCTTCGGCCTGGGCATGTGGGCGCTGCTCTGACCCCGGCTTAAGGTTGCCAGCGTTCCAGGATTGTCCTAGAACCTCCAGGCATTACAGCTTATGGCATGTGATGAAACCTCCAAGAATACATCCAACCATAATTGGCAACCCAGGCTCAGGCCAGAAAGCAGCAGTGCTGCCTCCTCCCAGCCCCCAGCAGTCTTGCAGTTGCTGCATTAATGCAAAGAGCGGCACAGCACCCAGCTAACTCTTCTCAGGCGCTCTAAGGCACTCACCCCTGTCCTAGATAAATAGAGTGCACCCAGTGAAGGGCTGCGATCTCATCCCACCCTCTCTCAGCTGATCATACGTATTTTAAGGATAAAGACTGGTGGGGGTGGCCAGGCTGTTTAAATAACTAAAAATAAACGCACACACTAGGCAATTGCTTGTAGCACAGTGTGGGCAAAACCCAAAGGTGAGCATGAGAGTGGGGTGGTGGCAGTGGTGAGCTGGAGCTGGTTTGTGCAAACTGGTGGTTAAATTTTGAACCAGTTTTAGAACCCGTTGTTAAAAATTGTTAAGGCTCCCTGAGCTCCAGGCGGGGGAGGTTCCCCCAACCCCTCCCCCGCCTTTCCCCCTCTCGCAAGGACTCAGTGTGCCGCGCTGCCAGCGCTCTGGACCACTCCTGGGCAGCTCTGCAGCTCCTGCCCGCATGGTAAGGGGGTGGGGCTGCAAGCTCCAGCGTGCTGCACGGCATCCATACACAGTGCCCTGAGCAGCATGGTAAGGGGCCTGGACCGGGGCTGGGAGAAGGGGTTGGGTAAGGGGCAGGGAGCTGATGGAGGGGACAGAGGTTCTGGGGGGGGCAGTCAGGGAACGGGGGGGGTTGGGTAGGCATGGGAGTTCCGGGGGGTCTGTTGGGTAGGGCCGGAGCAACCACTAGGTGGACTAGTGGACTAGGCAGCCGCCTAGGGCGCCAAGTGGGTGGGGGCGCCAAAAAGCAGTGCCCCCCCCAATTTTTTTTAAACAGCGGAGCATAAGGCAGCCGCTGCTCCCCACCTCCTATCTCCAGAGGGACCGCCCACAGCACGGCCAATCCTTCCCCCAGGGGAGCAGCCGGCGGCAGAGCGGGGAAGGGGAGGGTCTAGCACGAGCAGCTGTGCCTTCTTCCCTGCGCCGGGGGCTGAGCCGAGCTCCCCGCCGCTCCCGGGGCTCTCAGTGGCGGCTACTGCTGCCGACACAGAGCTCCGGGGAGCCCAGCTCTGGTGGGCTGGCTGCCTGCGCCGCCACTGAGAGCCCCGGGGGCAGCAGGGAGCCTGGCTCGGCCCCACAGTGCGGGGAAGAAGGCACAGCTGCGCTCTGCTCTTTGAGCGGAGAAGCAGGGTGTTTACTCCATCTGCAAGGTACCTAGCCGGGCCGCAGGGAGCCGCACAGGCCCACGGAGGGCCGGGGGGTGGGCAGGTCCAGTCCCTGTCCTGGGGAATGGTGTATGTGGGAGCAACCCAGGCAACCCCTGCCAGCCAGTGCCACCCCCTCCAACACCCACCGACCATCTACCTTCTCCCCTGTGCGCCCCCCGCCCCAACAACCCACCCTGTCCTGCCACTTTTGCCTCTGGGCAACCTTCACCCGGCAACCCCCACCCCCACCTGCCATCTCCCTCCTGCCCACTCCTCTCTTGTGCAAACCCCTCCCTGCCACCTTCACCCCCCTGGGCACATACACACCCCCACTTGCCAGCTCCTTGCAATAACCCCCTCCTGCCCACTTCTCCCTTGTGCCACTCCCTCCCAGCCACTGCACCCCCTGCAACGAGCCCCGTTTGCCTCTGTGCAATCTCCTCCCTGCCACTACACCCCCATGCCCTCCACCTCTTGGCACATCCCTTAAATCAGAATTTTTTATAGGGAACCAGTTAAGATTTTGGCAGCTCATCACTGTGTGGTAGTGAATATATAACATTCAACACAAAATGGGACACCTGCTTCCAACGAAAAGTTACTGACCGCTAATATTTTGCCTTTAATACAACCCCTACAGATTTTCTTCCTTTGCCTTTTAGAAAATTCTTTGGCTGCCTTTTAAATTTAAATATAATTGATTTAAAATTTAAGAAATAAAAAGAACATGCTGAATCTCAGTAAGTTTCCAAATTGGATGTTATGAATAGCAAATTCAATAAACTTCCGTTTCTACCTATGAGAGAGGTAGAGGAGATATCTATGAGGACACTCAATATCTCTTGTTTTACATAATGAAATGGATAAGTAGTTGAGGGACAGTGATTCTGGAAATGATGCTTGGCTAGAGGAAGTGAATAGGAAGCATATTTAGCATTTTGAAGGAAGAATAAGTTTTTGTCTGAAAATACAGGATTCCTGCACATTTGAATGAAATAGTGTTTAAGAATTCCCAAGATAAGAAAGGTAATGAAAACCTTTTAAAAACTTACATTAAATTCTGCGTTGGTTTGACATATTTATTAAATACACTACATTGGTACCTTATATTTCATAATCTTTAGATCACTCACTGACAGACTTGCTTAAAAATGTCTTTTATAGAAAAACATCTGCAAAATTAAAGCTAAAATATGAAAATACATATTACACACACCTCTGGATAATCTGCTGAATCATGTTAGCAAAGAATGCCTTTCATTCAATCTGTACATGTGAATAACGGGACATATTAATGAACTAAGGTGTTTTTTTTGTTTTTGTTTTTTTTAAGTCTGGCACACAGCTGTAACTAGTTTAGCTAAAGGAAAACTAGGGCAATAATGTTTAACCATAAAATTACTGCATCTAACAAGAGAACAACAATAAAAAAACCTCATACTTGTGTTACATACTTTGTTTACAGATACTTTTCTTTTCCAAATCCATTCTCTTCCTACCACAAGAGAGACAATGATTATTTCTGCAGGTCACTATCCTTACATAGCAGAGAAGCAAATTCCTTTCCAAAATGAGTCTATCAATATTTACATTGAGACATGCAAAGGGACGATACTGTAAGTATGTTAGTACAAACTGATAAAAATAAATATTACTGAGCAACAGAATGTCCCTTTAACACTGTAACTCTACAGCCTTTTTCTGTGGCAGAAGTTCTCAGTGCATGGATTATAAAACAGCATACAATTTAGAGACAAAAGATTTTGAAAATTCTTTCTATTTCCAGCTATTAAATCTTTTGGAGAGCTGTGTCTAGCGCCGAAACCATAGCCAGCTATTGAGTAGCCAGAAAGCTACAGTAATTGAGTACATGATCATTTCTCTTTTAGCACGCTCTTTGTTTTCTTCTTCCAGAAGCTGTAGACGGCGATTAAGTTTGATTATCTAAAAACAGAAAGTCTGCTTTAATGCCTGGTATAAGACTGCTAGATTCTCTAAAGAATATATAAAAAATATGTACAATGCATTATTCTTAAAGATTAGATGGCACAACCTCAGTGTTTAGGAGGTTCATTGACTGAGGACAACATTTTCCAGTTTTTAAGTCCTTTATTAGGGAAATAACTCACATTGATCTTGTAGAAAGCTGGATCCCCCTCCTCTTAACTGTTATATAGTCATGCTATATTTAACTCTTGTCTTCTTTCCTAAATCAGTCAGTCAATCCTTCAAGACCATTATACACCATATTTGTTTTTCTTCTCTGGATTCCTTTGTGTTTGCCAACATCCCTCTGACACTGAGATGCCCAGAATAATAGAGTATTCTAGGTGCGCCAGTGAATAGAGATGACCAATTACCATAGATGTGATGTCTGAGAGATATTCTGCCTTTGCAAATTATAGTGCAATCACATATCTAACCTGTTCTCCCATTTTCAGCTCTAAATCTTTTTCTTTATCTCACCAGGAAGCATATTTTAGATACCTGTCTTCTTAAGGAAGCAGCATCCACAACTGACATGTCATCTGGAGTTCCCTCAAGTGTTGCGTCCAAGTTTGAAAGACCGTACCTATCAGAAGGGGGGAAAAAAAGTTTAGCTGCTCTACATGTTGCGTGAAGAGTAATTGGTACAATATTTGACATTCTCTATAACAAACAGGAATTTTCAGAAAAAAAGGTCTTTTTCAACTTTTAAAAAAGCATCTGATGCTTTAGGGCCCTAATTCATGAAAACACTTAGACCCGGGCTCATGTCCCGTTTACTTTAATGTTTGCATGTGCTTAAGTGCTTGGCTGAATTGGGGCTTTAATGCTTTCCAGGACTAAGTGTTTTTGTAGATGCTCCACAAAACAAAGAGCTTTTGGAAGTAATCTGTATTGTGGTTTGGACCATAAGGTAAATCTCTCAGAATTGCTTGATCTAATATTGAAACCTGCAAAGAGCTTGAGCCAAAACCCCAAAAATATAGTTGAGACATTTAACAGATCTGACAAATCAGATATTGAAATCTGACATGAAGTTTCAACAGATATATATGATATTCAAACTAAATGCTAATTTTGACAAAAAAACAAAAAAAAAACCCCACAACTTGAGAAAGTATTCGCTTAGAACAGGTGTTCTCAAATTTCACTGCACCACAACCCCCTTCTGAGAAAAAAAAAATTGTTACATGACCCCAGGAGGGGGACCGAAGCCTGAGCCTGCCAAAGCCCGACCCCGGGCTGGGAGGTGGGGTGTCAAAACTGAAGCCCAAGGGCTTCAGCCTCAGACAAGGGGCCTTTAACCTAATCCCTGCCACGCAGGGCTGAAGCACTCTGGGGTCCCGACCCAGAGTTTGAGAACCGCTGGCTTAGAAACTTTGCAAGCAAAGAAAAGCCACTATCCCTGAGTTCATAATCCAACAAAGAGCCTTCTAGAGAAGAGTTCAGAAATAAATCATTTTTATATAATTCTGAAGGAGCTGGAAGAGAAGAGAGTATTTTATCCCAGGGAGCTAATAATAATCTCCCCCAAATTGACATCTGTTGAGGCTGGAGCTCTTGATACGCTTAGCTCTCAGGCAGAGACTAGGAAGCTATTAAAGCCCTTGCCAATGAGTTCTGAATCACTGCCACTGAATTTCATAAACCCTTAGGGTACATTTACACTGCACACTTCTTGCAGCAGCGTTTAGAGTACATATACTGCATGCCTTCCCAGCATGAGTATAAGAAAAAAAGGATAGATGATGAGGCACTGTTTACACAAGTAAAGACTAACCTGAACCTTGTGGGTGTGTATCCTTCCAGGCTTTCTACATGCTCAAGCAGTACCATCCCCATCTGCACTGCTATTTTTAGCAGTGTAGCATCCCTCTGTCTCCCCACTGTCGGAGCCTTTCCCTACCGGAGGGAAAGGCTCTGGCAGTGGAAAGACAGCTCCCCACTGCCGCAATCTGCTATACTGGCAGAGCCAGAAATCACTCTCAATTATGAAAGCTATAAATTCCCAAGTCAACCCAGAAGAATGATCTGTATGGATCCACACTTGGAGATCTGTTGAGGGTTATTCTTAATAGACCAATTTTTCTTATTTTAAAATGCTAATGTTTAGATAACAGAAAAAGGAGTTACCACCCCTACTCAGCTTTTAAAAATCTTTATAACTTTTGTATATTCAGGATGTTTACTTTGGGGAGATGGCAGGGGTGGTAAAGAGTGGGAGGTGGAAGGAAGTGAAATTTACATAATATGCAGAAAGAAAGATTTCTCATAGTTTTAGCCATCAAATCATAAATCAGGTTTTTACCCACTTACTCTGAAATGACACACATCTAACAGAAAAATGGATATGGGAAACCCCATGCAAAACAATAAGGCACATTATTGAAAACGTCTACATTTTACTGTTTATACACACTTTAGATATTAGTTGGCTTCACACCACTTTATTTACTTCCCTCAGAGAAAAGCAGAGGTCAGAGGCCCAATGGATGTACTACCACATGTGCTTCTATCATAGATTAAAAGCTTCAATTGACAAATTGAAACTAAATTCTAAAGCTGACAACATATTTTAAGGACCTGAACCTTAATGAGAGCTTTGCTAATGACAGTGATAGGCATACAGTCATGCCCCACAGAACCTCTCTCTATGCAGAAAGGATGTTGATCAAATGTTATGTTCAGCATAGTTGTCCCCAAAACTATTTTGGGATTCAGTAACAAAAACAATTAAGTCATGAAATTTTAAAGCCTAAAATAGTGCACCCTGACTAAAAAGAAATACGTTTACCTGGTGTTTTCATGATGAGGGTTAGAGGAAGTGGCAGCAGCTGACCCACCTCGTAACACAGGCCTACGGCAGGTTATTGCAGATAGGAGGCACAAGACAGAAGCAGGAAACAGCATAAACACAGAGAAAAGATACAACAAAAGAAACAAGGACAAAGAAATGTCAAAATATTTTCCATTATATTGTATGGTATTTCAATACAATATAATATCTAGTTAATATCGTGTTGTAAACTATTTTTGAAATACCCCATATAATATTCTTTTTATTTAATATAGTACTAACAATAAAAGTATGCAGCTATTGTAACAACCTAGTCATTCTTGATGGAAAAGACTGATTTATGGGAATATATGCTGTTGAGATACAAGTCTGTGAATAAGAGCTCTCGAGATAGGCTTTTTAAATGCTAATAATGAAAAACAATCTCAGCTCCTCCTCTTCTCCCCTTCACTTACTGTCTTTCTTCCAATTTCTTTTTTTTAACTCTTTCCTTTCTGTCCTCTTCGGATCCATCTCAGCAGAAATAGAAGAGCCAAGACTTCCCAGGTTGCTACAATTGTGTCTAGTATGCTCATGGCTGCTGAAAAGGTACTAAGGTCTTGATTTCCAGAACTGCTGAGCACCTACAGCACCTCCTAACTTACTGTGGAGTTGCAGGCATTTAGCACTTCTCAAAATGAGGCTGTAACTGACCTCTAGCATCTGTCTGTATGCTGAAACATCTATGATGTGTAATCACTTCTCCAAGGCCTTGGGGGTCTCTTTTTTTCCACTCTTATCTCACTTCAGGCCAGCTGCAGACATCTGCACAACATGCTAGTCCCAAGTATATACTAGGCTCCAGGTAAGACTAAAGAATCCAGGTGTGATGACCTTTAGAGCAGAAGTGTGTGGGCAAGAGGATACACACAGCCCACAGGTCTGGCGCTGAGAAGGCTGAGAGAACTCTCTCTGGGGAAGGAGTAGAGGTGAGCAGCCATGTACACAAAAGAACACACAAAAACCTCACAATTAGTAGTTTCATTTCAAGAAGATGAAGATTGAGGTGCACAAACAGAACAGTGCGGAAACCTTGCACTGTGCTTACTTGCACTAGGCCTGTCTCTGATCAGCAATTCTGGTGCTTAACTTGTATCAGCAACAAACTCACCCATAAAATTAAAAATACAAAAAAAAGTTTCTATAACATACATCTCTACCCCGATATAACACGATCCAACATCACACTAATTCGCATATAACAGTGGTAAAGCATTTCCCCTCCTCCGCCCTCCCTCCCAGGCTTGTGTAAGCCTGGGGGGGAGGGGGGAGAAGCAGAGCAGCGGCACGCTCAGGGGAGGAGGCCGAGCGGAGCTGGGGGGGGGGGGAGAAGGGGGTGTGTGGGGAGGGCCGCAGCAAGTAACCGGGGGGGGGGGGTTCACGCAGAGGAACCGCTCCCCGCCCAGCTCACCTCTGCTCCGCCTCCTCCCCTGAGCGCGCCGCTGCTCCGCTTCTCCCCCCTCCTTCCATCTCTGGCTCCGACCCGCTGCTCTTAGTGGCGTGTTAAGGCGGCCGGGCCGTGGGGTTGGATAAGTGGCAGAGGGTCTCAGGGGGGCAGTCATGGGACAGGGAGCGGGGGAGTTGGATGGATCGAGGGTTCTGAGGGGTCAGTCAGGGGACGGAAAGTAGGTGGGGGTCAGCTAGGAGGCGGGGCCAGGCTGTTCGGGGAGGCACAGCCTTCCCTACCCGGCCCTCCATACCAAGTTCGATATAACACTGTTTCACCTGTAACACGGTAAGTTCTTTGGCTCCCGAGAACACAGTGTTATATCAGGGTAGAGGAGTACTCCGAACACTAGCCAGCAGAATGTGAAATCAGTGCAGAAATAGGGTTGCCAACTTTCTGATTGCCGAAAACCAAACAACCTTGCCCTACCCGCTTCCCCGTGGCCCCATCCCCACTCACTCCATCCCCCCTCCCTCCCTCTGTCGCTCTCCCGCACCCTTGCTCACTCACTCATTTTCACTGGGCTCAGGCAGTGGGTTGGGTGCAGGACAGGTTGAGGGCTCCAGCTGGGGGTGCAGACTTTGGGGTGGGGCTGGGAATGAGGGGTGAAGGATGGGGCTCAGGGCTGGGGAGAGGGATTGGGGTGTGGGGAGGGTTGTGGGGTGCAGGCTCCAGAAGAGGGCGAGGGGTGCAGGCTCTTGGCAGCGCTTACCTCATGCGGCTCCTGGAAGCAGCCGGCATGTCCCTGTGGCCCCTAGATGCAGGGGCGGCCAGGCAGCTCCACGCGCTGCCCTCGCCCACAGGTGCTGCCCCCGCAGCTCCCATTGGCTGTGGTTTTGACCAATGGGAGCCTCGGAGTCAGCGCCTGCAAGCGGGGAAGAGCGCTTGGAACCAGCTGGCTGCCCCAGTGCCTAGGGGCCGCATGGATATGCTGGCCGCTTCTGGGAGCCGTGCAGAGCCAGGGCAGGCAGGCAGGCAGCCTGCCTTAGCCCTGCTGCACCACTGACTGGACTTTTAGAGGCCTGGTCAGCAGTGCTGACGAGAGTCACCAGGGTCCCTTTTCGACTGCGTGTTCTGGTCAAAAACCAGATGCCTGGCAATTCTATGCAGAAAGTTATTTTACAAAAGAAAACAAAAGATACCCCCCCCCATCCCCCCCCACATATAACAAGACAGCATTCTTGCCCAAAAGAATGAGTTCTGTTGTATTTGATAATGATAATTCGCTCCTGTTTTATAGGTGCTAATATTTCCTCTTTAGAACAGAGAGTTTATTTAATAAATTTATAAAACCATAGGAACTGCCATTCCTGATCAGATCAGTTTTCCATCTAGTTCAGGATCTTGTGCTGACAGAGGCCAGAACTAGATACTTCTGAAGAAACTGTAAGAAACCCTATAATGGGCAACTGTGGAACAGATTGCCCAAACAGGAAGTTTCTTTCCACTCCAGGCAGTTAGTGGTTAGTTTACACCCTGAAGCATGAGTTTTGATATCCCTTATTCATTTCTTATCCCACCTAATATAATTTTGGCTGTTCTCATTATCTAAAATTCAAAAATTTTCAAAATCTTTCTCAGTTCTTGGCCTCCATAATAATTTGTGGCAATTTAGTTCTGTAGCATCTGCAAAACCTTGTTATCTAATTGATCTCAAACACACTACCCTTCTAGAGGTAACTACATTTACTAGGAAACCGCTATCTGGGGGCTAGAGACTGGGAGCTAGAAAACCATGAGTTCTAATCCAAACTAATATTCTGATTTAATCTGTGGACAAGTCTCTAAGGCCCAGATGTTTAAAGATATTTAGATGTTGCTCTGTTCAGTACTGCAACACTTAACTGCATTAGAAGCTTAAGTGCCCAAGTCACTTTTGAAAATGACACTTCGGCCTTGTAACGCTGAGGAGAACAATGCCTAAATACCTTTCTAAATCTGGGCCTTAATTCCTCCATCCAGATCAAATTAAATGTAAAGCTGTAAGTGAATTAGGTTCCTGTGCAAACTGGTTGGGTAGAAGAACCAACAGTACTTTGCCCTGCCACATCTTCGCTAATTGCAGATTTCAAAAAGGTAACATTCACTTCAAGTACAGGGTCCTCATATAGCATGCAGCAGCCACTAAAATCAATACAATTAACTTTTAGGTCTCTTTGCACTTTATCTAAAACTAGCAATTACTTAATTTTTGTACAGCTCTGTGAGTACAACAGGCAGTTAGTCTGGTTATTAGCTTTCTACATGGGCTTCCTTAATGACTGGAGTAACTTTTGTCATAAATTATTTAAAACTTTGAATTTCCTCGCTGATATCATTTTGGTCACCACATTAAGTATATTTAATACTAATAAATTATCAAAATTAACCACATCCCTGATGCCATCTGTACATAGCATATTACAATATTCCATTGCAAACACAATGGAACATGGAGGGAACTGTGCTGCAAAGTGTCGCAGCACAATAGGGGAGGCAAAAACGGACAGCAGTGCAGTGGCTGAAATGGTCCATCTGAGCTCATCTTCATTTGTCTGGAGCAGAGTACATTTTGGGGGATCCCATAACAATAATTCAGTAGTGAACTCATGGATGTTGAGGAAAAAAATATAAGACACAGTCTTTCATTCAGACTAAGTATGAATGTCTTGGCTTTCAGTTTGTGTTAGTGTGTGTGTGCGCATGTGCGAGAGAGAGAATGTAGGTTTCAGAGGAACAGCCGTGTTAGTCTGTATTCGCAAAAAGAAAAGGAGTACTTGTGGCACCTTAGAGACTAACTGTAGCTGTAGCTCACGAAAGCTCATGCTCAAATAAATTGGTTAGTCTCTAAGGTGCCACAAGTACTCCTTTTCCTTTTAGAGAGAATGTAGTTATCATTAAAAGTTTTGGTTTGACACCTTTGGAAATCCATGTCCTCTCTTTATATACAAAAAAGTAGCAGAAGTCCCTATGCTGACCCACCAATGCTGATTTACAGGCCTTAAGTCTGATGTGGAAATCTTTGGGGGGAGCGAGGTGAGGAGGGAATGATGCAGGGCCACAGGGGAACTGGAGGTGGGTTGGGTGAGAAGCTCCGCTCTGATTAATTGCTTACAGTACATCAGAGAGGAGCTGTGAACTGACAGACTACAGGCATCAGATTAAAGCTGCTCTCCCCTGGCTCCTTTCAGCACCACCAGGAAAGCCCTTAATGTGCTAATGCCTTGGCAGACACATTAGGGATATGTCTACAATGCAATGTCAGCCCAGGGCTAGTAGAACTTGAGTTAGCAGAACCTGGGTTTGTTAACTTAGGGCTTGAGCATCTACACTCATTTGTAACCCCAGGCTAGGAATTGTTGATTATTGGGTTCTAGCCTGTGGCTCCAGCATCTACACTTCATTATGCAGGCCTGAGTCCCACCACCTGTATCCCAGATTTCCTTGCACCCTCCCAAAATGTGGCCACTCTAGCCCTTTGTTCATGGTGCAGTGATAAAACTTGACTGTCCACCAAACTTGACTGTCCAAAGGACAAAGAAAGTAGGCCTGTGGGATACTTTTGTGGACTCCCAGAACACGAGTCCAATGGGGCTGTAGCTACACTGCAAAGCAATAAGGTTTGAACCCTGGGTCCCAGCTTGACTCAGGCTTCAACCCTCCACCCACATGAGGTGCTTGGTCCCTGAGTCTGAGTCCTGGGTTAGTGTAATTTGTATGTAGATGGAATGGGGGCTAGGCTTGAGTCGGAGTTCGAACTCTGGGTTTACACTGCAGTGTAGACATACCCTAAGTTTCTACCACTTCCAGACCCTTATCCCCCTGCACAGCCATGGAACTACAACTCCCCACTCTAAATATACCATCTCCCAACCTCCAGAAAACCTCTTCCTGTCAACCGCAGGTTTCCCAAACACTACCAAAGTCACAAAGCCCTTCTCAACTCGTCATGCCCCACAGAACCCCATTTACTCTCCCCCCCTATGGTCTCATCCCATATCTGAATGGTTCTGTCAGCTAATCTTACCTTTGCTAAAAACAGTTATGCCAAATAAGGTGACCAATTGTTTGTTCAATTTAAACATTTCAAAAACGGCCTGTTCTGAGATGTTGAGTGAGCATGTTACATTTGTCATCTGTGGGGGATAGTGATTATTTAGCTAGACTCTAAAGGATTCCAAAGAAGCGTGTGGAAAACAGAGTAGAACTTCAGGAAGGAGCATTTTTAAAATGCCTCCTCTGCAAAATGTTTGTAAATATTTTACCTTAAAAATTATATGGAAAATTAAATTTCCCTCTGAAAAGTTACTGGTCCAAATGTAAAGACAAAATTAAAATTATTAGCGTGGGAAAGAGTTATTTTAATTTGGATGCAAATGAAAATCTTAGCTCTACCTTAACTATGGAGTTGCTACCAACACAGGTCAACCTAAAAGGGACACTAGTTTTAGGTCCCAAGCTTAAGTTGTACCAAAAATAAAAAAAGGTTTCTTAAAATTTAATTAAAAATCTGGTTGCACTGAAAATTTAAACACTCCCCTACAGCTCTGGAAACACAAAACTGACATTACTGCAGAACAACCAGAAAATGAAGGCTTGTTAGAAAATGAAACTGACTTATTTTCATTGTCCAAGCTGAATAAAATGCAAGAGTAAACAGACAGTATAAATAGTGAGAATTAAATTCTATTTTCAATTTAAATAGTCTAATAGGTTAGTAATACTGATAAAATTCTAAGAATAAATTCCTTATCTACAATAGTATAAAACTACCATCAGTAATTTTACTAGACTGGGACATCAACTGGCAATATTTTGAAACAGAAAAGCAAGCCAAAACCAAACCAAAGAGTATTTCCAGTAAATAGAACAATCAAAACTTGTTCATTTTAAGAGATCTCTTTCAGTGACACCAAATGAAAAAAGTATATCATTAATATTAAAATAAGAACAGATATGCCTTGAAATACATAGGGAACACTATACTACACAGAACAAAAGAAAAACAGTTTGAAACATTTAAAATATATATCTATTTTGCAACCATGCACATGGATTATCCAAATTTCACATTCCCACTTCAGACAGAATAGTCTGGAAGATCTAAACATCTGCAAATACATTTACTCAAAAGAAAAAAGATCACCCCGTTAGTCCATCAATAATTTTATATTTGATCCCTGCCAAAATTGTAGATGGATAGTAATCGTTTTCAGTTTCCTTTAGGAATTTCCATAAAGAAATACATCAAAATCAACATAAAATCCAGAAACAGTAAGGCTGTTTTCTGAAACTTTCAGACTTGGAAGCTCATCAGATAATTATTAGAAAGGCAAACAATATTTGAAGGTTCTATTTTTTCCATAAATCCAAGAGAATATGGGTGAAATCCTGCCTCACTGAAGTAAATGGCAAACCTCTCATTAATCTCAATGAGGACAGGATTTCACCACATATTTTTAAACGAGTCTTCTACATGCTATAAATCTTTAAATGTTATTTTTTTGGAAAGTTAACTCTGCCTTACTTGGGAGGGGCAATTTTGCAAAACTAAAACATACTACAGTTATGTTTAACCTTTTATTGATATGGACATGAAAATGTTAACTTGTTACTATCCACCAAACTGTTGGACAAGGGTCAAAATCTTGGCAAAAATTATGGGTGAGGTTTTAAAAAGACTCTAAGGGAGTCATTAGGTTGAATTCAATGGGAACTGGGTATCTAATTAACTCTCTTAGACCTCTTTGAAAATCCATCTTTGAGCATAAGACCAACAAGTCTGGAGTTCTTCACAATTACGTGACCTTGAGATAGATAGTTCTGTATGAACATGTTGACAACTCTAGTTAACTATAGGAGGGGTCAGTTTGAATGCTGACCACACAAATAAGATTGACTTGACAGTTACGATTCAATCCCTTACCAAAATGAATGGGAAAGAAACAGCTTAACTTAAGCCTTATTTACACCAGGGTTATGTTATAGAAATATTTCACTGGGATGCTAAAATCAAGAGGGTGAGGAGCAAAATTTTTAAGAATTCCCTGATGCAGACAATTCCAATGCTAAAATGCTATTCCAAGAATTTCCCAGTAATTACTCTGAAGGCTTTTGGGTCAACTCCTCAGGAACTGGAAGCAAGTTATGTGTACCTCTCTAATGCAGCCCATTAAAGTAACACATGAAGTTTGATAAATTAATGTCACCATTATTAGTCTTTATAAGTAATGTTATATTGTTGGATGCATCAGTCTTACAGTACTAACAAATTATGGGTAAAGGATCAAATTCAGTGTACAATAAGTGGCACAAATGGGCTAATTTTGGCCAAATAACTACCCTTTATAAACCAACTTATCCATAAAGTGTAAAACACATTACAATAGCATACTTCTCAAAAAGATGGTCACCAAAGAATGGCAGTACTGAACAAATAGTTCTCAGAATACCATCCAGAAACTATTTCAATAGCAATGCAGTTAATACCTATCACTTGAGCACAATATGTAGACATAATGACAGTCATCAGTTACATAATTAACTTATCTACTATTTGGAATAACAACTGTCACAGGTTAAAGGTCTCCTAACATTTTTTCCAAAAATACTGTTTGGAAAAACATTGGATGTGAATTATCTTAGGTAAGTTTCCAACTTGCTCCTTCATATTAGTTCCACTGAATCATGACAATGTCAACCCAATCTTATTGATTTGTTCCAACAGTCAGCAACAGAAAGGTCAAGGATGTTATAAGAAGCCTGCAGACTTGTGATCCATCATCATTTGGACTGCCAAAAGCAATAGAAAACATCTAACAAATTAACAATTTGCAAACAGCACATAAACCAAGCCTTCCAACCATCAGATTAGGTTTTCCTATTTTGATTTTTACATGAAGAGAAATAGAAACCAAACACACACTCTTTAAATACTATATTTGATTGAAGCAAGGTACTAGATAATGGAGCCTTATGAAATGTGAATTTTGGACAATTAAGTTATTTATAAACAATGAAAGCAAAAGAAAACAAAGCAAAATAATATCATCCCATATTAATTAGTAAACAGAAACCACACTCCACTAAAAAGGAGCACACACCAAAAAAAAAAAAAAAAAAGCAGTAAGAGCTGGAAGAATCACTGATGGCCAATCACCTGCGATTTTCATCCAGCACATCCAAGACCTGCTGGTAAGCCCTACGAGTAGAAGACTGGATAAGCGACAAAATGCCACGAGCAGAGTAAATATTAGATCCATCTTCAGGTAACATATGAGGAGGACAGACACGAGCCTGTTGTAGTGATGATGTCACACTGTTTGTACAAGCATAGCAAATGAAGAGAAAAACACTGTTGTCAGATTTTAAATAAAGAACTTCTTCAGCCAGCCCTAGTTCCAAAGTTTAAGTTGATTCCGTTTGATCTTACCCTTTGCCCACCAATACCAGGTAAACACTGTCAAAAAAAGAGTAGCAGATGGATTCACAATTACATTTGTTAATTATCTTATGAACCAAATACAAATTACATTACACAAGACTGATTTTGGTACAGATATATAGGGTGTTTTTTTCAGAAGTCCGCAGTACTCACGGACATCAATGGGAGGAGAGTTAGGCCAACATTCAACATTTTTTAACATTCCACCCATGATCTCTTTTGAAGTCTTACTTTGAGAGAATTATGTATTAATGCAAACATGACAACCTGGCATAAGTCAATCTCTTGAAGCAAAAAAAGTCTCTCACGTTTAACAATGAAAGAGTGAGATCACGATAGTATTTTGATTTGCTTGTGTCTGATGGTTAAAGAACCAAGATTTAACTGAGAAGTTAGAATAAAAACCCAAAATTCATCTACCAAAGATGACAAAAAGCCTATGAACTATAATTCTGACCATTCTATCAAAGAAAAGTGAACTGAGTTTAAAATGTAAGCATTACAGAGGGTTTTTTGTACATGATTTATTTTACAAACATCTCTGCTGGACACTATTAAATTCTGATCAAACATCTTTGTGTTGTACATGTATTCCTCTTATTAACTTGCCATTTGCCATATAGGCCTTTACACCAGGATATTTATTTTTAGGAAAATAAACACAAATTTTAATTAATAATGACATGCTTGTTTAGCCTGAATTCATTCTTGTTAAGCTGATAATTTAGTAATTATGTTTGAAAGAGTCTGATTCACTGTACTCTCTAGAATTCTGGGATGGTTTATAATCCAAGACGATTGCTCATCGCCAACACTGGATGTTCCTTTGATCTTCTTTGTCTATCATTCCTGCTTTACTGCTACAATATTCTGAGTCTGAGTGCCAATCTTTCTGATCTTTTGCCTGTGTTCCCAAGAAACTGTTATTTAAGTAAAGTGTTAACGGTGGAAATCAGTATACTTGATGTTTGGATCCCTCCTTGGCTGGATCAGAGATTTTCATTGTCTAATTATTCTTGGATTGTGGAAGGAGTGTTCAGCTGATGCTGAGATTAAAACAATGGGTGGTACAAGAAACAGCTGTATTGAAAAGGAGGGTCAGCATCACCCTGGCCATCAGTCCATTCACAGCAGTGGCACAGCCAGCTTGAGGGTCAACAGGAACGCAAAAG
Source organism: Caretta caretta (assembly GCF_965140235.1). NCBI lineage: Eukaryota > Metazoa > Chordata > Testudines > Cheloniidae > Caretta > Caretta caretta. Next base: position 34,854,021 of record NC_134214.1, read on the forward strand.
CTGGATTCCGACTCCAAAGATGAAGACATAAGGATGGATGAGATGAGTAATAACTTTTACTGCATAGGATTTTGACAGATGTGATAATGTCAGTTGTGAACTAAGCTTTTGTCCTGAAATCATGAATTACCTTGGTGCTTGACCGACAACGGCTAACACAGTGTTTATTGGAAGATATTTTCACAAGACATTAGAGATGTAGCACTTAGGCAAGAATTTACAGAAATAGAAACAAAGAGACTATAGCAAACATTTATTTCGCCATTTTATGGTTTTGGCTGTGTTCTCCTATACTTGAAAAAAAAAAAATCATCTGCACTTTCCTTTTTTCCATACTTAGGATTACTTTTACTTTTTGATTAACAGGATTAGTCATGGCAGTAGCGCAATTCCATCTAACTCCTGCTTTGCACTGTGACTACATATTATAAATATCCAGGGTGGATAAAAATCAATGATTTAAAAAAAAATCAAATAAATTGGATTTTTTTTTCATTTAAATGAGATTTTTTTGATAAAATGCTTTTTGAGGAAAAAACCTATCTAAAGATAGTTTTAACTAAGAAACATTATAGCTCAAAAATATCATGGAATAGGATTATAAATTCTAATTCTATAATATGAGACAATATATTCATGTAATGTTTAAAAAAAGTTTTGTAAATGAGTTCCAATAGTTAATGAATTAGGGACCCAATCTATGGGGTTCCAGGGGCTTCTGTATAGATCATTTAGGTTAGTCTTTCTATCTACCCAATGGGACCCAGTGCTCAGTTCAGAAGATACTATCAGAGACGCTCAGTTTTGCAGTTCTCAAACTGTGGATTTGTGTCTCCAGAGATAACATGCTTGTTAACAGCAAAAATGTTTTTAAATAAGTAAATAATACATAGAGGTGAGATATAACAGACCTCAACCCTATTGTCCCTCTGCAAATTTGTGTACACAGAGTCAATCCCTTACCTCTCCCTAAAACTGCAAAGTTTCAAAAAGTTCAATGAACAGAAGATAGTTGGGGGTGGAATAGATCTGGACAAGGAGAAGAAGTCTGGAGATAAATGTGAGAAGAGAGGGACAGGCACTAGAAACAAAAGTGAAACTGTTTGAGCAGCATATTCCAGAAGTCTTGAGGTCTTTCCGAGCGTAGCCTTCATTGATTTGAGATCTACCATACCATTCTCTCACTAGAAGGGAAAACCTATAATGGCAGCAGGCCGTAAAAGAGACCCAGTTTGGAAATAAGAACCACTCAAGAAATGTATGTTTGGGGATGATGTTTTAAAGAAAGTCACACCAGTGAACTGGTGGAAGTCACTTAAGCACTTGGATTCAGAGACTGTTGAAGTGATAATCTCACTTTTAACAGCAGTACCTGCTTCTGCCAGCATAGAAAGAATATTTTCTTCCTCTGGACTAATTCATTCCAAGTTGAGAAATTGTTTGGGACCTAGGAAAGCTTGTTTTGCTTTTCTAGATGATGAACAAACAGGAAAATGAAGGTGAAGCTGACTTAATTAGCTGCAGAAGCCAATATTTTAAGTTTCTCATGTTGACCTGGCTGACATAGTCTATTTAATTTTTGTTATTTTTTTAAATATTTCATTTAAGTATTTTAGTTAAAAACAATTTTAACAAAAACAAATCGGATTTTAAAAAACTTGAACTAAATTCAAAAATTCATATGCTTGTTTTGTCAAAATAGTATATGTTTGCTGTTGAAGAAAAAATCCAGAATACATAACATTGTTGTTTTAGTTAAATAAAACAATTTAAAATGTCTGTCTGGTGATGTTCTCCTCCTAATACAGCATGGCAAGAAAATCCTCCGCATATTAATGATTAACCTGTTGAATTGGAGATAGTTCACCTCCCAATGACTTCATAAATATCTGCTTCAATTACCTTTGGTAAATGAAATAACCAAATAATCATTCATTTTCTTCTGATATAGCTGTAAAACTAATCTGAAAAGTTTTCAAAATAAATCACTTTAAAAATGTATAGTGTGTATCTTCTAAAATGAAACCTACATCTGAGTTGTGAAGAATATGTATTAAGGTTATAACAATGAACAAGATTGCACTTTTATGTAGAAATCCATGATTAAATCAAGTTTTCCTGACTAGTGATTTAAATCATGATTTAAATCAAAACCACCCTGTAAATAGCCATTGGATAAACTTGAAGAGGCAGGGAACAGGGGCAGGCAAGAAGATATTGCCCCTCAAGTGAATTCCTTGGATACCATTTTCCAGTTTGAATTGGCAGGGTTGGGGGAGACAGGGAGGATATGAAGGTAAAGGATACTTCATATTAATCCTCATTCCCCTTGACCCTAACGAAGGAACATGATTTAGTACACTGGTGGAATCAGAAGGGGGAACAAAAATCCCTCCAAATTCTCAAGATGCAATAATTTTATAATCATATAGATGGTAGATTAAAAACTAAGTAAAATATTTGGCTTATCTATCAATGCATCTTAATGACTAAAAATGCAGAATAGTGAATGGAAGAAATTAGAAACTGTACAAGAGACAGCATCAACAATAGGTGATAGCTTGGAAATGTGGAAGGAAAAACACCACAGTGGCCCAACACTGTAGCATTTAATTTCAAAAAGGGGAACTACACAAAAATGAGGAGGTTAAACAAACAGAAATTAAGGGTACAGGGCCAAAAGTGAAATCTCTGCAAGCAGTGTGAAAACTTTTTAAAGACACCATAATAGAGGCTCAACTTAAATGTATACCCCAAATTAAAAAACATAGTAAGAGAACCAAAAAAGAGCCGCCATGGCTAAACAACGAAGTAAAAGAAGCAGTGAGAGGCAAAAAGGTATCCTTTAAAAAGTGGAAGTTAAATCCTGGTGAGGAAAATAGAAAGGAGCATAAATGAAGTGGCAAATGAAGTGTAAAAATACAATTAGGACGTCCAAAAAAGAATTTGAGGAACAGTTAACCAAAGTAATAGCAATTTTTTTTTTTAAATTAAGTGCTACAATGTCAGGCCACTCTGGTGTTTTTGCAAAAAGAAAAGGAGTACTTGTGGCACCTTAGAGACTAACCAATTTATTTGAGAATAAGTTTTCGTGAGCTACAGCTCACTTCAATGCTCAAATAAATTGGTTAGTCTCTAAGGTGCCACAAGTACTCCTTTTCTTTTTGCGAATACAGACGAACACAACTGTTACTTTGGTGTTTTTAGCACCTTGATCGTTCAGTGGCCCCACTGGTTGTTTAGCAGTCTTCCTGCTTCTGATGCACTCAAAAACACCAATCAACCAGTGGGGCCACTGGATGATCAAGGTGCTAAAGGAGCACTCAAGGACAATAAGGCCATTGTGGAGAAATTAAATGAATACTTTGCATTGTTCTTCATGGCTGAGGATATGAGGGAGATTCCCAAACCTGAGACATTCTTTTTAGGTGACAGATCTGAGGAACTGTCCCAGACTGGGGTATCACTTGAGGAGGTTTTGGAACAAATTGATAAATTAAACAGCAATAAATCACCAGGACCAGATGGCATTCACCAAAGAGTTCTGAAGGAACTCAAATGTGAAATTGCAGAACTACTAACTGTAGTCCGTAACCTATCATTTAAATCAGCTTTTGTACTAGATGACTGGAGGATAGCTAATGTGATGCCAATTTTTAAAAAGGGCTCTAGAGGTGATCCCAGCAATTACAGGCCTGTAAGCCTGACTTCAGTACTGGGCAAACTGGTTAAAACTATAATAAAGAACAATATTGTCAGACATATAGATGAACATAATTTGTTGAGGAAGAGTCACCATGGTTTTAGTAAAGGGAAATCATGCTTCACCAATTTACTAGAATTCTTTGAGGGGTTCAACAAGCATGTGGACCAAGGGGATCCAGTGGATATAGTGTACTTAGATTTTCAGAATGCCTTTGACAAGGTCCCTCACCAAAGGCTCTTATGCAAAGTAAGCTGCCACGATAAGAGGGAACATGCTCTCGTGGATTGGTAACTGGTTAGAAGATAGGAAACAAAGGGTATGTATAAATGGTCAGTTTTCAGAATGGAGAGGTAAATAGTGGTGTCCCCAGGAGTCTGTTCTGGGACCAGTCCTATTCAACATATTCATAAATGATCTGGAAAAAGGAGTAAACAGTGAGGTGGCAAAATTTGCAGATGAAACAAAATTACTAAAGATAGTTAAGACCCAGGCAGACTGTGAAGAGCTAGAAAAGGATCTCTCAAAACTGGGTGACTGGACAACAAAATGGCAGATGAAATTTAATGTTGATAAATGCAAAGTAATGCACATTGCAAAGCATAATCCCAACTATACATATAAAATGATGGTGTCTAAATTAGCTGTTATCACTCAAGAAAGAGATCTTGGAGTCATTATGGATAGTTCCCTGAAAACCTCCATTCGACGTGCAGCAGCAGTCAAAAAAGCAAACAGAATGCTGGGAATAATTAAGAAAGGGAAAGAAAATAGGACAGAAAATATCATGTTTCCTTTATATAAATCCATGGTACGCCCACATCTTGAATACTGTGTGCAGAGGTGGTCGCCCCAGCTCAAAAAAAGATATACTGGAATTGGAAAAAGTTCAGAACAGGGCAACAAAAATTATTAGGGGTATGGAGTGGCTTCCGTACAAGGAGAGATTAATAAAACTGGGATTTTTCAGCTTGGTAAACAAATGAGAGCTAATGAAAGATATAATTGAGGTCTATAAAATCATAACTGGTGTAGAGAAAGTAGATAAGGAAGTGGGGTTTATTACTTCTCATAACACAAGAACTAGGGGTGAAATTAACAGGCAGCAGGTTTAAAACAAATAAAAGGAAGTATTTCTTCGCACAACGCACAGTCAACCTGTGGAACTCCTTGTCAGAGGATGTTGAAGGCCAAGACCATAACAGGGTTCAAAACAGAACAAGATAAATTCATGGAGAATAGGTCCATCAATGGCCAGTGTCAAAGGACAGGATACTGGGCTAGATGGACCTTTGGTCTGACCCAGTAGGGCTATTCTTATGATAACAAATATGGAGTTGGACATACTTCAAACTATAGAATGCTGTCCCCTTCACACTCCCTCCTACCCCCCCTCCCCCGGTCTATAATACTAAATTACCACAGTAATGCTATCTATATACAAAAGCTTTTGTAAAGATTTCAAGGGAACCACTGACTAGAAACATATATTTGTACTTCTAGTAGACATTTTGCATTAACAGCTGTACTGAATAAATTGAAGGTCTCACAACAAGAACTAGCTGCTTGAATTTATATACCATCAAATTATTCTGAATTGTCCCTGAGAACATCAATGGGCTTTTCAAAGTGGGTAAATATTAGCACTCAATTTAATGGAGGAAAACTGAGGACCAGAGAGATAAAGTGACTTTCACAATATCACAGAGCAAGCTAAAGTCAGAGCTGAGAAGAGAATCCAGAGCTACACAACTCCTAGTCCTTGATCTAATCACTAGTCCACTGTACTACATCCAGTTCAGTGAGCCCCAAACTAGCTACAAGAAAGGACTGTTTTATAGGCTGCTTGCAAAGACAGTCTCAGAGATTATTCGAATCATGAAACTTATTTGCTTTTGGATAGGAGTCAAACTACACAGGCAGGAAGAGACAATTCCTATTAAGAAAGTTTTCTCCACAAAGGCAATTTGTTAACTTATATATCCCTCTAAACTAGATAATCAGTGTAAGGGAAACCCTTCTATTTTGGTTCTGATAAAGCTTGGGAATTATTATGCAGACAGTTTGAAGTTTCAAGGGCAGAAAATGAATTTATGTGAAAACAGAAGGAGTTAAGGAAAACTGAATGGAGTTAATTCCCCTTCTATGATCTTCCCTCAGGATTCAAGAGCATAGAGCTATAACTGATTCATTTGTTAAGTCTCTGAAGGTACTTCTACACAGAAATTGAACACTCGTGGGGATGTCACTGTTGCATCCCCATCCAACTACAAAGTCTCATGACAGCCACTGCATGCAATAGGGTAACAAGGAGTTAAATGACAACACATTCAGCAACGTCTGTCAACTCCACTCCCCCCACCACACACACACAAAATCAGGAGCAGTGCCAACTCCTTCCCTCAAATCTGGGGTGGCTCTTCTAAGAATGTTTTTATTTCTGTCACTCTCACAGCATACATACTGGAACGTCACACAACCCATCAGCCCATCTTTATTCCAAAATACTATAGCTGTTAAGAGTCAGGTATTTAATGTATTTTAAAGACAAAATCTCTCTACGTTTTTATCACTGTAGGGTCTGAGTGCACAATGACTCTGCAAAGTCATTTGTTTATGTGATATTTTCGAGGAAAAGACAAAAACCCAAGCTGCAATTTGCAAAGTAGCCTAAAAGTTAGGTACTCAACTCTCATTGACTTTCAGCGGGATAGGGGGGTTAATTCCTCTTAAATTCCTTTGAAAATCTCAGCCCTAATCTGTACAGTGTTATGGCTATTTGAGGTACAACATGCTCCCAGAAAGCTTTAAAAAGCAGAATAGAAAAATCTTTAACTCTCCCCTTCCCTGTTTTAAAAATAGTCCCTAGAAGTGCATGAGAATCATCTTATGCCCTAGTTATGCTAGGAATTACACCATGTTAGCAAGACTAGTTTAAGCATGGTATAAACAGTTTGTCTGGCCAGAGTGGATGGGGAATAAGGTTTAAAAATACAGTATTCCAGGCTATGCTTCTGTCACTATGTTCTAGTCTAGAGAATATTTTTTAAATGGTTGTGTTCCATCTGCACTAGTTATACAAACTGTATTTACAATGGATTCTGCAGTTTAATTTCCAGGTTAGATGGAGCCTTTATTGAGACACCAGAATGGACAGTGCACAATGATACTTGGCTGTCAGTCAAGCCAGCACATAAAGTTAGACCAAGAGGACAAGATAAGCAAGGGTTAAACATCCTATAAGAGGCAAAATGCTTTGACAGGACTGTCTTTTTAATTAAAGGGTTTAATGTAACTTGAATTTAAGCTGCAAAGCGTGGACTCTTCTCCTGTTTGTTGAGGGAAGTGAATCGGACAAATCCAAGTGCAAGAATAAAAGCCTACAATGACTCAAGTAAGCTTCTGTCAATAATTCACTATACCATGGAAACTGTGATCCTTACAGCTGAATAGTATGGGAACTAGCACATATTTCATACAATATATAGGCTTATTATCCAAGTCACATTTGTTTAGATCCAGCAAACACATTCCTAATTCTAATTAGAACACAGGGGTGGCATTTTCAGATAGTAGCAGAAGGAATACAAGGCACAATTACAATGATTAAAAAAAAAGCCAGCCTCTTATGTTTTTATACCATGGTGAAAAAATGTAACTGAAGTATACTCAAAATTTAACTATTTAAATGTTCTATTAAATTTCATCAAAAGGGGATGAGATGTATATGATTACAACATTTCCACATCCACCCACACACAATAAAAAGGGGTGTCTGCCACTCACCGGCTTCTCAACATGAAGATATATTGAGAGATTTCAAATAAATTATATTTTTATGACGTTAGAGAAAATTACTTATGTAATTATGAGGGTGCACCAATTTCTTTGCTCCTATTCAAGGGATCACACAAAAAGGTGGGGACATCTTTAACACACAAAGTAGAACTCAATTTCTTGGAAGAATAACCTGAAACTTGGGAGAAAGTATTGTACACAAAATCATGATCTGATAATCTCTTTCAAGTTACAGGCAGACAACTAGAAGTCACATGGAAAAGCAGTTGAGCTAAAGTTGTGATCTGCAGCTCATGGCAAAAAACAGCAAAATCACAACTGAAAAAAGATCCCAAACTCCAAAGAGAACAGGGAGATTTTATTGTAAATGAAATCAGCCAACAGCACAAAAAACAGGGTTAAAAAGTTGATTATTCAGGAAACATATTGCAGTTCTATAATGTTCAAACTTGTGTTACTTAACAGCGTTTGAAATGAGTATACCAAACATCAACAGGAAAAGCAGATGGGAGGAAAGAGAGAACAAAATACTAATCAAGTTGCCCTTAAGTCACTGCATCCCAGATCTCTACTCACATGGAATCGTTTCTGACCAATTGACCATTTTGACGAACAGCGTTTTCACTCATAGAACGTTCTCTCTTCGATCTTCCCACTGAACGAACCTGAAAAAACAAAAAGAAGTGGAAGAGGGAGACAAAGAGAGGAAGAGAGAGTGTTTTTCAGGAGTGTCCCTCAAGTACTGTGCTAAAGGCTGTTGACCAAATCTGCTCTCAGATACACATTCATAGCTCTCGTTGATATCAAAGTGAGTACAGAAGAGCACCTGATGGCAGAATCTGGCCCCGTTTACAGAATATGGAATTGAGTTTCTAATACAGTTTATCCCAAATTACTTGGTGCTGTCCAAGACACATGAATAAATGGAATTTTAGATAGACAAAGTGGGTGATGTAATATCTTTTATCAGACCAACTTCGGCTGGTGAGCGAGACAAGCTTTCAAATGGACCTGAAAAAGAGTTCTCTGTAATCTCGAAAGCTTGTCTCTCTCCCCACCAGAAGTTGGTCCGATAAAAGATATTACATCACCACCTTGTCTCTCCAACTTCTGTGGGTGAAACAGACAAACTTTCGAGCTACACAGAGCTCTTCTTCAGGTCAGGGAAAGGCACTCAGTGTCACAGCTAAATGCAAGGTGGAACAGATTGTTTAGCGTAAGTAATTAACACATATTGGAAGGCAGTGTTTCTCAACGATTGGTCAATGGACCTATACTGGTCCCTGAGATCTCCCTGACACAGATTAGGAAGACAGCAAGCTGGTCCCTGGTATCAAACAGGTTCGGAAACACTGTTCCCAGGGACTATTCAAGGTGAAGTGGCCTGTTAACACCACTGCAGTCATAGGACACCAAAAAAAAAAAAAAGGGGGGGGGGGAAGAGATTGGAGGGCAAGTGGATTACACATTGTTGTAATAAACCATTAATCCAGCATCTCTCTTAAAACCATGATTTTTAGTGTCTAGTGAAGTTATGAATTTAAGCTCTCAGGCTTGTCTTTTGAAGGTGTTGTGAAGGCTTCCTTTGAAGATGAGGACTGAGAAGTCAGATATGGAGTGATTGTTTTGTGAAACATGCAGGTCTGATACTTTTTTCACCCATGTTCACCCAGGGATGATATGGCGTTTTTGTTTTATTTTTCTGTGACAGTTCATTTGAGAGTGTACCAATTATCTGGTTTCACCCACATAGTTGTTATTGGGGCATTTAGTACACTGGATGAGGTACACCACATGTTGTGATAGGCATGTGTAGGACCCATGGATCTTGAAAGGTGTGTTGTGGGAGGTACTGGAATTTTAGATGAATGAGGAGGCAATCCCTTATGCCCATTACTGCTTCTATTAACCATTCACACAATTACTGTTAGAAAGGACAATAGAAGCCCACTAAGTCTGAAACAATAAATAGTAATTCTGTGTTTTACATATGCAGTTTAATAAATGTTTGGCTGCTTAGAAAATTGGAGACAGAACATATCTATTAGGTCATCTTATCCATCTCTAAGCCAGTGCTGTCTTGTTCCCTGAAACACATTTTTACAGCTTAATTAACAACATTTTGCTTAATATTGATTATATTAACAACGGATACTGGTTTTCATATAAATCTGACACTTTTTTAATCCCACTATTCTCTTGCTCTCAATAATATCCTGTAGCAATAGTTACATTGATTAAATTATATACTGGGTAAAAAAGAATCCCCTTTTATCAGTTTTAAATTAAATTAGTTGTCTTTCAGTTTCGTGTGTTGTCCCCTTGTGCTAGTATTATAGTATTAGTATTATAAAGAAAAGGTAAATAGGAGCTCCATATTTACCCTCTCTAAACTGCATTATTTTAATACCTTTATCACATCATCTCTTATTTACCATTATCTAAAACAAAGTCCTAATTCCTTTTTAATCACTCTTATTATTGAAGTTTTGCATGTCTCTAATCACTCTCATTGTCCTTTGCTGAACCCTTTCAATTTCTGCCATGTTCTATTTGAGATGAAGTGACTGGAACTGAGGTATTCAAAGTGATGATTTAAACAACCTTATGTCGTTTGCCTTTTTGACTCTCCTATGCATTTAGCAAATATTTTAACTGAACTGGCTCTAAGGACACTTAGTTTCCTGAGTCTCAGACTTAATTTAGAACCTAGTGATGTGTTTTCAACACATTTTGACATAAAATTCTGCATTGACCTGGACACCAAGATTTTTCCTGGTGCAATTTAAATATGGCCAAGTTACAGCATACGCACTTGGAAAATAGGGAATAAAATGAAAATACTTACAGCCAGGGCTATAAAATAGACACTTACCTATCAGAGAGCTGGTTAGGAAATATATTTTATTTCCCACCAAATAATTAAGAATTTTTTTTTGCTTTCACTGAATTTTTAGGTTTTCAGTTTCTGATAACCTGAACAATGTCAGTGAAAACAGAATTTTCTTGTGTAAATTTCCTTTTAGTCAAAAAAGGCATTTTGATCTTTTATTTTTAAACCAGTTCTAATGATGGTAATTAGGTTCTATATTCAATTTAACTGACAAATGGTTAGAGGGTTATCTTATTACTAGTAAGTGCACACATTACTTTGTAAAATATTTTTATATCTACCCATTTTATGGTAATAAACTGATCTAGATCACAATGCAGGGGTCATTCACCATCCCATTTTTCTTCTTTTGTAAACTTTTCACAACTAAGAAAAAGTTAAAAATAAAATAAAATACTAGCCTCTTCACTCTGAGGTGTCTGCGGTGGGGGTCTTTCTAGATCCAGAAAATCTAGTGGTCGCTCGCTAAGTGAGATAACCCGGGGAGGAGTTTTCAATGACAGAGGTTTGAATGGAGCAGACTGAATAAGGTCCAGATCTGATGGTCTGGAAAATGGAATGTCTTCACTATTACCTGCAACAACATAGTTGAGATTATTTTAATCAATATCAAGTAAACACATTAACACGTGAAAAGTTAGTAAAAAAGTTCAAGAAGACAAAGACATCCCTCACACTTCCACAAATAGACCAAATGTTTGCAAGAAAATTTATGCCATAGGAACTAAGGAAATATAACATCAAAATATAATCAACTCAGAAAACCAAACAATTATGAAAGATGGCTGCTAGTAGTCTCGCAGTTAAGGATATATTGAGATTTTTAAAAAGTATTTCCCTTAACTATATTTCTGTGCTTCAAAAAATCCTTACCACAACCTGTTTCTTCTAGACTAGCTATTATTTGCCTCTGTATCCCCACTGAGATATATTCTTGGGAAAGTGGCCACACATTCCACAACACCTGAGGAACATAACTTCACAGTCACCTTTAAATCTGCAGCATGATGATAATTATTGAGTGACTTGACCACAATCTCACCATCCAAATAACCTGTTCATACAACTCAATTTTTAGACAGTTGTTTAAAAAACCCCAAACATCTGAAAGGTTTTCATTTGTTGCCTTGGTAAATTATATATCAAGACACAAATGCAGGAGGGACATTTGATAAAAAATTTCTCATTAAAATTGGCGGGGGGGGGGAAGAAGGGGGAGGTTTAAGATAGCCATCATATACATAACACCTAACCTTAGAGAATATGATTAAGCCCACCTATCTCTCACATGGTTTTTGCTTATTACAAGCTACATGTCATGGTTTTAGCTTATTACAAGTCACGGTTATAGCCCTTTGACACACTTATAGCTTTTGTTTACTCTTACCTGTGCAGTATTCTCTGGACATAATTCATGATCCTGGAAGCACCTGATTCACCGAGAGCACTCTCTAACCTGCAGAATCAGGTCTTACCAAAGCTTCTTTGTTCAGATATAAAGATGAATAGAAGTTTGAATGTCTGAGTATTTCAAACTGTGGGACAAATGCATACTAGCAACAAGGACAAGCTTTGAAAAGATGTAAGAACTGTAGATGTTCTTAAGCTTTATCGTACTCGTATGATCAAACGCAGATTATTATATATCATAAGCTTATTATCCGTAGAGCCAACTCAGTAGCAGAGATATCATCAATATGATGTCGATGCTCCTATTAATCAGAATAATTTTGAATTATATCTAATGGGTCAGACAAAGTATATTTTTAGAATATGCTGCAGCTACTGTAGCTTATTCCTATTATATTAAGAATCAGAAGTCAGGCAGTAGGTATGGGTGGGTGAAATTCTGTGGCCTGCAATGTGTAGAAGGTCAGACTAGATGATCATGATGGTCCCTTCTGGTCTTAACGTCTATGAGTACAAAGTAAATTTTTCTGGGGTCCATTTGTAGTACTCATAATTCAGGCATGAAAGACACAGTAAGAGATTGGTGCATGTAATTATTTCAGCTTATTGTCAATATACATTCAGACATAGCACATCAAAATTATGAAACCGTGCATATTAACATGTCGCCTTAAAAATTATCCCAATGTCTCTGGTTAATAAAGCATTTTTCATATTTTAAGACACTTTAGAGGTCATAATTGATCAGCAGCTCCTATTTGGAGGAATGGGATACATTTCACAAGTCTTTGTTTTTGAATAATATTTTTTTCCCAAAACATCACTAAATTATTTTTTAATCCCGCAAAACAAGCTATATTGGACAGAGAGCAAATCAGGATAATGCTTTAGCTGCTACTTTTACCCTACAACGTACACATACCTGCCACTACAATCCTCTCTGGAACCTGCATAGTTACACTGGCATTTGGAAGTCCTTCTTGGATGCCTTGCTCAAGTTCAGCAGTTGGTGGAGCCACCTTTAATTTTTCTGGTACCCTCATTCGCTGGCTGATCCCTTCAGTGTACTCAATTTCATACTGAATTCGATTAATTTCTGCCATCTCAGCAGCTGGAGATGGGAACACTGCCCCATTCATTCTGATGAAAGAAAACCAAAAAGCCATGAATTATTAACTGACAGCAAAACTAAACATTAGGTGGGTTTCTTTCTCGATGCACAATAGAGTTAAGTGGATACATTTCTCCAATAACTGGGAAGTGTCAAATCTCCTTGACTGAGCACACACAATATTTAGTGAGAATAACTCCAATGTAAATTCAAAGAGCAAAATTTCCAGCTGCAAAGGACTACAGCAATTCTCCGTATGCTACCCAAACCCCACAGTGAGGCTGTGCAGGTGGTCTGTTGGCTCAATGGCGACACAGGGCTGCCTGCAATTCCTTACACAACATTGATAAGGTTTCCATACTAGCCCCCACATAGGCTAGGACAGAAAACTACATTGGGTAAGATGTCGGGGCACAGATGTGTTTGTGCAACATCAGTATCCTAGGCAATGGGAACACACGGGCTGTGGCTGCTATTTCAGCCTATAGAATGGAATGGTGACTGCAGGCTACCGGGTGGTGGATAAAGGAAAGGGACAGGGTTGCACAGTAGCCTCGCAACATAGCCCTGAGTTGGCGGGGAGAGAGATTCACTTACACAGAACCCAGTTTCACCAAGAAGGAAGTTTCTCACCAGTAAGCTGACCAATCAGTTTCAGAAATTCAGCATTCCTACAACATTCCCATTTGATTTATTCAGTACTTCTAGTTTAAAGACAGGCTATTTTGTAAACTTAAAGACTTTTTACTAATATGTAGCTGATGATCTGGACAGAATAAAAATATATCTACAATATACAATCTGAGTGCTTTTCAAAATGGAAATCCTACATCTGCAGAACAAATACACCATGGGCAGAAGCAGGAAGAGTTTCCTCACACTGCCAAACCAGAGTACAGTATTTCCACCCTGAGATGGAGGGCCCCCTTTAGGGGCAAGAAGGGAATTCACTCTGCTTGACCATGCCTCTGTGATGAGACTGTAATGGTAATGATGTTTTTTACAATATGGATAGTACAGATCCTAGTGGCCCAAATGAGACTACTCACTTGTATCACATTCTCGATTTAACATCTTTCTGAAAGGAAAAGGATATCTGAGCATTTTCATAAAACTATCAAGTACTGGAATCCAAACACAGAGACAGTTTCTCAAAATAAAGTATCTTTTAAGACCTGTAAGTCATTTGGGCACCTTTGGTTAATTTGCATATTAAACCTCATATAGAGAAGTCAGTCCATTGCTGTAATTATAGTGAAACTAAGTTATTGATATATTTACTAATATTATATAGGAGAGATGCCCTTCCGGATGTCCCATTCATACCCTACCGCCAAAATTAATTTCAGAGTTTTGTATTTTGGGTGACTCAAAAAGACAGTTAGTTTGATGACACAGGACACCAGATTAAATGATGAAGTGGAAACAAATATAAGTGTGCCAGAAGTAAGATCCACCTGGGAACCAATACAGGGATACTCAGAGTTGTGATGGGGATTCCCCAACACATTAAACCCCTGGCAATTAGAAGGAATCCCACCAACCTGAAAACACATAACACAAGAACCAGTGATCACCCAATTAAATTAATAGGGAGTAGATTTAAAACAAACAAAAGGAAGTACTTCTTCACACAATCCATAGTCAACCTGTGGAACTCGTGACCAGGGGATGTTGTGAAGGCCAAACTATAACTGGATTCAATAAAAGAATTAGACAAGTTCATGGAGGATAGGTCCATCAGTGGCTATTAGCCAAAATGGTCAGGGATGCAATCCCATGCTCTTGGTGTCCCTAACCCTCTCACTGCCAGGTACTGGGACTGGACGACAGGGGATGGATCACTTGATGATTGCCCTGTTCTGTTCATTCCCTTTGTAGCATCTGGCATTGGCCACGGTCAGCAGACAGGATAATGGGCTAGCTGGACCACTGGTCTCACCCAGTTTAGCCATTCTTATATTTATATTTAAAACCTCACACCAGAAATTAGGGAAGGAAAAACTCCCTGTTTTATGCAAGCTTGCAAAAAAAAAATTACATTCCTTTTCCTTCATTGAGGCTGAGAACCATGCAGAGTTATAGGCTGTCTGTATTAACTTCTGCAGGTTGTATGGCTCCAATAGAAGGAGCTGATAGGACCCAAAAATTGGGAGCAGAAGTGACTACAGAGCTCATTGACAGGCACTCACCAGTTGCTTAAGTTGTTAGTCTCTAAGGACCCACAAGTACTCCTTTTCTTTTTGTGAATACAGACTAACAGGGCTGCTACTCTGAAATCAAGCAGCTCTGCCACACTTAAATGCATAGACTTTAGCCTCTCCCTCCACCCCACACTTTTGGTCTCACAGAACAGATTTACCCTTCCTGCTACAATAAAGTAGCCTAATGTATTGTGGCCAAAGTACAAAGTGCCTTCTGAGATTTCCACATCCCAAAAGGTCATGTACAGTTCAGGCAGAAGAAGCAGTAAAGCACTTCAAGATCTTTTGAGCTGAGAGTCCCTATGCAAATGAAAGTATTTAATTTTAACAAGAACTTAAAAATACCAAGAGTATCTTATGGCAACAGCCTTGTTAAATGGCCATGATCTATTAAGTGTTACATGTACCAGATGAGTTTGATAAGATTTTACTAACCTCCCTAGAGGTGATTCACTGCTTGTTCTTTTGTTCATTTTGAAATATTTGTACAGCTATAATTTTGTAATCAAATATCACTACACTGCAGCACTGTTTACTTTACAACACAGTAAAGTTTGGATCTGTTTTTGTACATAAGACAGCATGACAATTGCTTTTCCAGCTGTAAAAAAATAAAGAAAGAAAGAACAGCATTAGAAGAGTCAACTTCATAAATATTTAGAATCTAAATATGAGTTTCATAATGTGAGTCTGGCAGTAATTGCCAAGTATCTACAAATACAATACTTCAGTATGTTCAAATGCGTCTTAGAATTCAGACATGTAATTTCTGGAGAATTCACTGATTTTCTAAATGGCAGAAGGGAAAAACAGTGAGATTTCAGCTGCTCAATCTTTACAATACTGAAACTTACTAATTAAACTAGAGATGTATGTTTATGGGGAAGAAAGAAGAGGAGGTCTATAATAAAAGATGTTAGTCCATATTAGGAAAAAAGAATAGTTAGCACAGAGACCTAAGGTTGAGATCCTGCAATCTGCTCCATAGTAGGCAGATTCCTGCACCTGTGCAAAATCGTAGGGTATGTCTACACTGCACTTAAGAGTGAGCCTCCCAGCCTAGGTAGACAAACCTGTGCTAGCATGCTAAAAATAGCTGCATGCCCCCAGGTCTGAGCTTGGGTGGCTAAAATGAGCCTCCACCGGTGCTACAATGTCCACACCGTTATTTTTTAGCATGCTAGCGTGAGTCACACTAACAGAAGTCTGTTTAGGGGCTTGCTTTCAGCTGCAATGTAGACAGCCTTAGTGACCCCAATGGCAGTGCACCTGTACAGAGTAGTTTGCAGGGCTGAAGCTTAAGTCAGAATATGTAGATGTCTATTCCACTCCTGATTTACTGTGACCTTTGACCTATCTGTGTGTTGGATCATATTAAAGAAGTTCTGTATTAAAATCACAAATGAGTTTGATTCCCCATAGTTTAAATTCCAGGGTATTACTAATTAAGAGGTCTCTTGGTTTTTGGTACTGTTTCTCTCCCTCTGTGTGTGAAACTTGCAAGCTGCTAATTGTGTTAGTACATTCTAAGACAGAGTCTGTTCTCAAAGCAATTCACAGAGAGAGAGACTGAAAGCAATACTCTAACAACAGAAACAGCACCCAGAGACTCCCCGCCCTTTTGTTGTATTAACAATTGTGATTAAAATAGAGATAGAGGATGTATGTGGATGGATGCTTGGTGTGGATAATAACTGAATGATCAGGGAGGTGCCAGCCTAAGAATCCAGTGTCCATCGGCTGAAGAAGGCGTCAAGTGGAAATAACCAGAGGACCCCCGGAGGGCAGACTGGAATCCACCCAACAGCCTCAAGAATGGGAGAACCAAAAAACAAGATAACATCTAGCAGCACTGAGCCGTAAGGAATGTGCTGTCTGCTGACTGATTCAGCAACAGCATGATGAAGCAATTCCCATAGACTGGCATAGGAAGAAATTCCTATAAAAATAGACTCTAAAAAGTGAGAACTTTGGGGGGGGTCTGATTCTGCAAACCAACTTCCAGGAGCATCAGATGAGCATCTGACACGGCCCTGCTCCCTCCTCATGTCCAGGCCACCTGGCCAGTGGCTTGGCATGAGCAACTCTAAGGCTGGTAACTATGATAACAACCTTGCAGAACCTGTGTGTGTGTGTTTGTATGAATGAATGTGTGAATAAATATGAGATTGAATGGAATGTTATAGCTATAACTAACTGCTTACTATGATTCTTTCTGTATTCACAATAAATGTGGTATTTTGCCTTTTTATCCTGCTGGTTTTTATTTTATTGGTATAACATGTGCCTCAGTTTCCTATGTAAAATAGTGACAATATTTAAACCAACTCTGTAAGCCATATTTAGATCTTAAAATAATAACAAAAAGTTCATTACCATTAAGAGAGCTCAAACTGAAAGCACAAAGTAGAAAAATAAAATTCTTAGCTCCTTTATGGTAAATGAAAAGCAGAACTGTCATTATTAACTGGAAAAATCTGAGTGGTTGAACAGTATTCAAAGTCAACAGGGGGAAAGGAAGTTTTAAGGTGACATTTACAGAACTCAGTGGTTGTAAAGGTGGGGGAGGAATGAAAGTTTGAGAAAGATAAGTCATCACAAATAAAAACATGATTAATTATGCAGAATCATGGAAAAGGGATGGGGGGGCAATCCGAGAGTGCACACAGGAGTGTAAATGGGAACCCAGGAGGGCTATTTTGAATGGGATTTGGAGATGAAGATGAATCAAGTAGATCGAGGAGACAATACAATATGACGCTGACTTCTTGGACACAGAAAGTAGCATGCATATCCCATTCTGGATCTCCTAAAAGGGACTGTAACAGCAGTTTGGGATTAAGGAGAATATATGGATCTGTGTATACAAAGTTAAACAAAGGATGAATTTGGACACCATGATATGGCAATTGCCAGACACAGACAAGAGAGATGAGGGAGAGAAAAAGTTTGTCATAAACGACATGACAGTTTTGGGCTTTGGAAGCAAAGTTAAGAGGATGTATTATGGGACACAGAGGACTGATTAACTGTCAGCACATCAGTCACTGAAGCATTTAGAATTAGAAGCTATGATGTAACAAAACACTATCAGGGTGATTGGAGGGGGATGCAGAGCTACATGTCATCTGCACACAAGGGATAAATACTGAAATGCATTCATCATGATACATGTGTCAGACCTATTTATGCACATCACCTATGCACATCATGTACATGGAAGGAATGAACAAATGTTAGCGAGGCTTTGGGTTTGTATAATATTTAATGAATGCAAGAGAGCAAATGCCACTCTGCCAGCAGCAGCTTTAAAGCTGCAATGCATAGCGAAGATCCCAATTGGGTCAAAGAGGTAGTTTTACAAGCAAACGTCTTTATTTTTCTAGTAGAAGACGAGTATGGTAAAATTAGCATAAATGAAAAAAAAGGCTGTAGTTTGATAAGCTGATACTTTGAAATATCCAGGTTGTCACTGAGAGGCAACACTTCAAATAATGCTGTGGACAAAGTGACAACTACTAAAGTTAAAACAGAGTAAAATGGAATTCACTGGGTTTGAGCCTGAGCTAATACTGGTATCACAGCACTGTTTTCTGCGGAAGGTGTCCTGATTTACAAGGGCATAAATGAGAGGGGAAAAACAGGCCCAGTAGGTTAGAGGATTACATAATCCTAACCACTCAAGTCTCATAACCATTTAAGAAGTCATTTTAAATTATTTTGTTAATAGAGGGTGCGCCACAATGTAGATATACCCTTAATGTTTAGGGTCTTTCAAAATGTGAAGTCAGGGGCATCCAGCCCCTGAGGGGGCTACTGAAAGCAGGATCCCCTATTAAGTGAATATATTTAAAATAAAATAGTGTGGGCAGAGAAAATGGAAACACTAGGGGTGGGGGGCATGAAAAAGAGAAAATGGGCCAGTTGGGGGTATAAAAAATAGTAGATATGCAGAGAGAAAGTGAGAATGGCAGAGAAGATGGGGTGGGCATAAAGAAGATGATGGGGGGGGCAAAGCTGGACAGGCAGTGAATGTGAGTGGACTCAGCGGGGGGAGGAGGGGCGGTTATAACAGGCCATGGAGCAACACATGGGGGATGGGCATAACAGGGCTAGAGCAGGCCGGGGAGAAGGGGGGGCTGTAGCGGGGAGGGGCTAGAGCAGGCCGGGGTGAGGCGGCGGGGGGGCTGTAGCGGGGAGGGGCTAGAGCAGGCCGGGGTGAGGCGGCGGGGGGGCTGTAGCGGGGAGGGGCTAGAGCAGGCCGGGGTGAGGCGGCGGGGGGGCTGTAGCTGGGAGGGGCTAGAGCAGGCAGGGGTGAGGATGGGGAGCCTATAGTTGGGGGGACAGAGTAGGGGGCATATTGCTGGGGTGGGGGGGGGCATTTGGGATCTTCCCACCCTGGCTGCCGGGGTCTGGCGGAGCAGGCCCCAGCGTTACCGACTCACCCAGAGGCCGGCGGGAAGCCGCCTGGCAGGCCCCTCGCGCGCTCCAGACACTCAAGGGCTCTCTCTCACCGATAAGAAAGCGCAATGCAGTCCGGGCCGCTTAGATGGAAAAACGGACTGAATTGTCCACATCGAACCGCCGTAGCCACCACTGAGCGGAGAGCGGTGTAATGTCACGTGACCTAAGAAGGGCGGAAGTGATTCTCTGGCCCTTCACCTGAGAGAGAGCGAGCTAGGGGGAAGCCATCTTTACTGTGGTCAGACAGGCCGCGAGCGCTGTGTGCCTTTGTGATGCTACTGCTGTAATTGCTGCCACAGGCTCCTAGCTACAAATACAGTGCTGGTCGGTAGCATTGACGGTGTAATGTTAGGTGATAATGCTGAGTGAATGCCCTCAATGTCTATCACTAGTTATATTTTACTGTCACCAGCAATGTGGACACATGAACCCATTCTTAGAGATCAATAATAGAATAGTACTGGGAGGGGTGCGAGAACAATTTTTATAGTGGGGTTGCGGAGAGCCATTGAACCAAACTGTAAACCCTGTCTATTGTTGGGGACACTGGGGCATGGCCACTAACTCGAGGGGATGGAAGACCACGAGTGTCGATGAAGCCCCCTTGCACTAGGCCCAGGTGTCCTTGGCCCCCCCTCCCGCCTGGAGGCACTCGCAGCAGCTCTGCATACTAGGCCCAAGTGTCCTTGGCCCCCCCGCCTGGAGGCACACACAGCAGTTATGCTGAGGATCTGCAACAATATGCTGCAGAGTCAGACTGCCTGAAAATAAGCAAGGCCAAACAGGGCAGATATGGAAGAACAATGCTGAATAAAGAAAAGGAGTACTTGTGGCACCTTAGAGACTAACCAATTTATTTGAGCATGAGCTTTCGTGAGCCATGAAGTGAGCTGTGGCTCACGAAAGCTCATGCTCAAATAAATTGGTTAGTCTCTAAGGTGCCACAAGTACTCCTTTTCTTTTTGCGAATACAGACTAACACGGCTGTTCCTCTGAATGCTGAATAAAGCAGCTTTATGTATGGTTTAACAAATGATACAGAGAACCAGGGAACTAGCTGGGAGCTGGATTGGCTGGCTATATGGATACTTGGGGCAGCTTGCTATTGGATAAGTATGCTGGGAAAAAGGATGTATAAAAGCCTGTGTAACTTCCTGCTCTGTGTACAGGATTTGAGATTCAAATCTCCCTTTACCTATTTGAAGCTTCAAATTAACTTTTCTGCTTCTCCACCCCATTGTGATAATTGGGTCTAGCACACCGGGTAACGAACCAACTCAAGCTGTTGTTCAGCCTCTCGGCACTGGGTGCCGGCAACAGCTTTTGGCGTCCCTGGGTGGGCCAGAGGCTGCAATTTAGCCTTGCCCAGACCCCTCCTGGAGGTCGAGGATTGCGGTGAGAACCAATGCCCAGCGCGCCCCGGTGAGTTCATCGGGGGCCTCGGAGGAGACGCGATTTGATCGACCCCGGAGGGCACAATGGTGCAACGCACTCATATAGTGGAGAAGCAGTTGTGGATGGCGGTGAACAACCGGTCCCTTAGACATGGGGGAGGAGCAGCTGCAGGCCACGGTGAAGAACCGGTCCCTTGGATAAGGTAGGAACCTTTTGAAATCCAGATTGTATGCTCTGTTGGAACCTGGGGACGCCCAGAGTTACCCTGTAGATATGGGACAGGGACAGAGCTCAGGGGTTAGGGCACGGTGTACGCCCCTAGAGTGCATTCTAGCAAACTGGAAGGTATTTGGTGCGAATCCAATGACTAAGAGCCAATTAAAACGATTCTGTACAGTTGACTGGCCTCAATATCAACTAGAGGACCAGGAGTGGTGGCCGCCAGGAGGGTCAATTAATTATAACATGATCCTTCAGTTACTCCTGTTCTGTCAGAGAACAAGGAAATGGAATGAACATATGTATGCGCATTTGTTTCTGACTTTATGTACTCGACCAGATATTTTACAGTACTGTAATCTGACTCCGACTGGTTCGGTAGCAGCTAATGTTAGTCCCCAGACCCCCACTCCCACTGTAATGGCAGAGCCGGTGTCCCCTTCGGCCCCTACACCCACACCTTGTAAGTCCCCAATGGTTGGCCTATACCCCTTAATCACCGAAACTAAAGTCGCCCGGTCTGGATCAGAGAGGCGTCTGGCCACGACTATGCAGGTTTATACTCATGTGCCCTTTAATCCTGTGGATTTGGCTGCTTTCAAAGCACAGGCAGAAGAGTTTTCCACCAACCCAAGCAGGTTTATATCAGTCTTTGAGGGGTGCCTCAGTAGTCACAAGCCGGACTGGGATGATTGTAACATCCTCCTGCGAACCCTATTATCTGAGGTTGAAAGACAACAGGTTGTGTCCAAGGCAAGGGAGGAGGCGCAGAGACGGTACGACCGGGACCATATTAATGTCCCTGACCCAGATGCACAAGTCCCCCGAGCAGACCCCAGGTGGGATCCAAATGATCCTGGGGATATGACCCACCTTACCTCCTATAAGGAGTTGCTTTTGCATGGACTCCGTCACTCGGCTGTCCGACATAATAATTGGGCAAAGCCATATGAAGTAATGCAGGATTTAAAAGAAAGCCCAGGGGCCTTTCTACAGCATATTTGGGACACCATTCTACAGAACACTAATGCAGACCCCGATGATCAGGCAACTGCGTCAATTATTAAGGGAATTTTTACGAGCAGAGCAGCCCCTGATATTAAGAGAAAGTTACAAAAAAAGGAGGATTTAATGGGCATGACCATGGCACAAATCTTAGAGACTGCAAACCGAGCTTATAGTCTGAGAGAGACAGAGAAGGAGAGAAAGCAAGTGAGATTGATGGTAACAGCGGTACAGGCCGGCACTAAGAGAAGTGGCTGGGGAGGAAGGGGCCGTGGACGCGACCGTCCGGGCCCGCAGGAGAGACGACTGGGTCGCAACCAGTGTGCCCTGTGTCGACAGGAGGGACACTGGAAAAATGAGTGCCCAAAGAGGAAAGAAAAGGGGGGTTCCCCTATGATGGCGATGGCGGAGCAGGAATAGGGGTGTCAGGGGAGACGGACCACCCTACCCCCGGAACCCCGAGTAAAGATGTGGGTGGGAAGCTCAGAAATAGATTTTTTAGTGGACCCTGGAGCGGCCTGAACTGCCGTAAATCAGCCTCTTCAGTTGCCAGTAGCAGATTCCCTTACTGTGGTGGGAGCCACAGGCAGGGACACCAAGTGCCCAGTGTATGCCCCTGCGGAATGCGCTTTGGGAAACAGGACTATATCCCACAAGCTGGTATACCTCCCTGAGTGTCCAACACCTCTGCTGGGACGGGATCTACTTTGTCGCCTCGGTACCACCCTGCATTTTACTGAGGACGAAATAACCCTTACCTTACCCCCTGAGAATGCATGGATCATGACCCTTGCAGTTGAGCCCTCAGCCATGCAAGCCCCAGAATGGAGCCCGTGGGAAGACCAGGTGTACCCCCTCGTATGGGCATCAGGGATTCCAGGAAAGGCCACCCACCAGACCCCCATTACTATTCAGCTCATACCAGGGAAAGGCCCAGTGCAAGTAAAACAGTATCCAATCAAGAGGGAAGCCAGAGAAGGTTTACAGGAAACTATAGATCGATTCCTAATGTATGGTATTCTCCAGGAATGTCAGTCAGCCTGGAACACTCCCATTCTACCCGTACAGAAGCCTGATGGCACGTATTGGCTGGTACAGGACCTAAAGGCAGTCAATGAACAGGTTAAGACTCTGCACCCTCTTGTCCCTAACCCGTATACCTTATTGGCTTCTATAGGGGGACAGTATACCCATTTTTCAGTCCTTCATCTGAAAGATGCTTTCTTTACCATCCCAGTTGCCACCCCGTCACAGGAGATCTTCTCCTTCGAGTTGGAGGACCGAAAAAGGGTTAAAAAGCAACTTTGCTGGACAGTGTTGGCCCAGGGATTTAAAAACTCCCCCACCCTCTTTGGCCAGGCTCTGGCCAGGGACCTACAGGAGTGGGATAATGAGGAGGCCCTCCTTCTGCAGTATGTAGATGATTTGTTAATTGCCACTGTGGGCCAAACACCGTGCCTTAAAGCCACCGTGAGCCTCCTGAATTTTATTGGACTCTGGGGATATCGGGTAGCACGGAGTAAGGCTCAAATTGCCCTCCCAGAGGTATGGTACCTCGGGTTTCACATACGGCAAGGGGAGCGTCAGCTTTCAAGCGAAAGAAAGGAAGCTATATGCCAAGTTCCTACCCCAAGTAACCGTAAGTGGCTCAGGGCATTTCTGGGTATGGCAGGCTTTTGCAGGATATGGATCCCAGAGTTTGGACTGTGGGCTAAACCCCTGTACAACTGTGTAAAAGGAGCAGATCATGACCCCTTCTATTGGACCCCAGAGGCTGACAGGGCATTTAAAATCCTGAAAAGAAAATTGATGGAAGCCCTGGCTCTGGGCCTGCCGGATCTCTCTAAGCCGTTTCAGTTGTATGTACATGAACGAAGGGGGGGTGGCCCTAGGAGTGCTCACACAGCTGTTAGGAGCATGGAGATGTCCGGTGGCTAATTTGTCTAAGCAATTGGATCAGGTTGCAAAGGGTTGGCCGGCATGTTTACGGGCGGTCGCAGCTACTGCCCTAGTGCTTGAAGAAGCGGAGAAGCTAACATTGGGAGGGGTTATGCAAATCTATACTCCCCATATGGTCCGAGCCTTATTGGATGCAAAGGGAGGGCTTTGGCTCACCTAGGCTCGGATTGCTCGGTACCAGGCTAAGCTGTTAGAGAACTCTGAAGTCACCCTACAGCCTTGCCCCTCCCTTAACCCAGCCACTCTCTTGCCAGAAACAGAGGAACAGAAACATGACTGTTTAGAGATCATAGATGTCCAGTACTCCAGCCGTCTGGATTTAAAGAATGTACCCCTCCCAAATGCAGATTATGAGTGGTGCACTGATGGTAGCAGTACTGTAATAGATGGGCAAAGGAGGGCGGGTTATGCTGTTGTGACCCTCCATGACACTGTGGAAGCTGAAGGTTTGCCTGCTGGGACCTCTGCCCAGCTTGCCGAATTAATAGCCCTGACCCGTGCACTTGAACTGTCAAAAGGAAAGCGGGTCAACATTTTTACTGATTCAAAATATGCTTTTGGTGTGCTGCATGCTCATGCTGGACTGTGGAAGCAGAGGGGAATGCTGACGGCCCAAGGCTCCCCAGTCAAGTACGGGCCCCAAATCCTCCAGCTCCTAAAAGCTGTACAACTTCCCTCGGAAGTGGCGGTGGTACACTGTAAAGCCCATCAAAGGGAGGATCAAGATGTGGCCAGAGGTAATGCCCGGGCAGATAGAGAGGTTAAGCATGCTGCCACCCTGCCATCCCCTCAGACTGAGAACGCCCATATGCATGCCCTTATCCCATCAGTAGGGGAGCTTCCAACCCCTCAGTACTCTGGGTAGGAGAGACAGCTAACTGACAAACTCGGTCTCCGGGAAAAGGCGGGATGGCTCCATTCCCCGGAAGGGAAGGTCCTCTTACGAAAGGGCCTAATCCGGCCAGTGCTGCAGAAACTACATCAAACCACTCATGCTGGCAGGGAAGCACTTATCCAACTAATGGGAAAATACTTTATCACTTCCGGACTCCGACCCCTGTCTGCCCAGGTACAAGCGGACTGCTTAGTCTGCCAAAAGAATAACCCCCGACTGGGACATCCTGTGCCACCAGCTGCCCTAGAACCCACTCCGGGCCCTGGACAAGTGTGGCAAATAGACTTTACTGAGTTTCTCCGGACCCAAGGGTTCAAATATCTCCTTGTTATAGTGGATCGGTTCAGCGGCTGGCCAGAAGCCTTCCCATGCCGTAACTGCACTGCCAGAACAGTGGCCCTCAAGTTTGTTAAGGAGATCATTCCTCGCTTTGGACTCCCCCTGTGGATGGAATCTGACAACGGGACACACTTCACGTCAAAAATCATTCAAAGCATTTCACATGCCTTACAGATCCCCTGGAAACTCCATATGCCCTGGAGACCGCAAGCCAGTGGGGTAGTGGAGCGTACCAATCAGACCCTTAAACGGCATCTCTCAAAAGTGTGCCAAGAAGCCTCACTGTGATGGCCTGATGCTTTGCCCCTCGTCCTACTCCGTATCCGCGTTCTCCCAAAGAGTAGATTAGGGCTCAGTCCCTTTGAAATTATGTTTGGAAGGGCATGGCCTATGAATGGCACCCCGGTTCTGTCAGGGGAATGGGAGTTGGGTAATGGTTTTTTGTCACAGTATATGTGTTCCCTGTCTGCTGTTCTCTTGTCTCTTCACAAGGATTCCCAGCCTCTCCCCTTGGACACTCCCGTCCACTCCTTACAGCCCGGTGACTCTGTGCTTGTTCGCACCTGGAAAGACGAGCCTCTCCAGGAAAAGTGGAAAGGACCCTATACCGTCCTGCTGATCTCCCATACAGCGGCAAAGATTGAGGGACACAAGAACTGGATCCATCACTCTCGTCTGAAGGCAGTACCCACCCCCTCGTCAGCAGAACAGTGGACCGTCCAAACTGCTGACTCCTCATCTAGTGACGATCTTGGGCTAAAGCTACTGTTTAAAAGACACAAATAGCGGGCACCTTAATGCTAAAATGGGCCCACCCAGGTACTGGAGACCCTGGGTTGGGAAGACTCTGGTGATAATTAATTGGGTAACATTGTTATTCTCTGTATTTGTTTCGCTTGCGCACCATGTTGCTACTTTAACAAACCAGACTGATTGCTGGGTATGTGCTCCAACTCCACTGTCCCCCAAAACGGGAATGCCCCTTGACATGCTGCCCTTGACCCTAGCAGAATTAGCCACCACCAAAGAGCAGGAAAGAACGGACTCGCCGTTCTGGAATAAGACCTCTTTACAGCAGGCCACCTATCAGGACCAGGAGTATTCAGTTGCAGTAGTCACTGAGGGAGTGTTATGTTTTACCCGAAACCAATCTGATCGCTATGGGCGTCCTGTGGGAAAGAGCTCCTGTGTTATTACACAGTGGGCTGATGGGTATTGGATAAAGACCAAAAGGGGAGGCCAGCAGTGTGGGTGTAATGGTTCCTCCCCTTTTAGGGAAACTCTTACAAATAATCTTACCACAAAAAGAGGGGTTTGGAAATGTAACTTGCCGTCCAGTTAATATCTCCAATGTAGCAAGCCAATGGTGGGTTTGTAGTGGTCCCTATGGCGAGTGTAATTTGAACGGCACAATTAGAAACGTCCCCACTTGTACCCAATCAAAAAAATAAGATGCCCCCTTAGGGGCATATAAATTGTTTAAAAAAGCAGCCAAAGCAGCCTTAAATATCCCAGGAATCCCCTTAAGAAACAGTCCTTACTGGGCCCTACAGGGTCACTATTTTGTATGTGGCTGAAAGGCTTACAAGGTGCTGCCAGCCAGCTGGACAGGTAGCTGTTATATAGCTCATGGAGTTCCTCATCTTTCCATAACTGCCACACTGCCCAAAGGAAAGATTAGAAATGCCTGAGACACCTCTGTTGAGTCACGAGAAAAGACCCTGCGGCGACTGACTAAGGCATTTGAGGGTAATATGAAGAATCCCCTCACAACCAAGAAGCTTGTAGGGTGCTCTGTACTGGGAATAGTGCCACTGATTTCCGGACCAGTCATGGCATGCATAGGCCGCTATACTGTAAGGCTGCAAATGGTACTTGAGAAAGTTGCTTTAGAGTTAGAGGACTCGGTTAGTGATTTAAGGTCAGCAGTAAAAACATTAAATAAAGAGGTACAGCAGCTCAGGACGTTTTCCCTCCAAAACAGGCTGGCTTTGGACTATCTCTTGGCATCCCAAGGAGGGGTTTGTGCCCTTGTCAGGCCCCGATGTTGTGTATATGTAAATGATAGCAATTATGAGATCTATGAAAAGGTGGTACAGGCTGAGGCCCATGCCCGAGCCGGAGCACAGGTTGCCTACACTGCCCCCGAGAGCGATTGGTTGCAAACCTTGTGTTCAGGCTGGGGTTTGTCGTCTTGGCTTGGTGGTTTATTTAGCCTGCTATTGAAAATTCTCTTTCCTGTATTGCTTGTATTACGCTGTGCAGTATCATGTGTTTGGGCCCTTTTGCAAAAGTTAATAAGTCATTCTCTTCAGGGCTATCACAAAGTGCTTATGCAAAGTCCTATTGTAAAGAAATAAGTAGCCCAAGTGAGAAAACTCAGAGCCAAGGTTGTTGAGTGTTCTCAAAAGGGGGAGTTGTTGGGGACACTGGGGCATGGCCACTAGGTAACTTGATTTGAGATTCTAATCTCCCTGTACCTATTTGAAGCTTCAAATAAACTTTTCTGCTTCTCCACCCCATTGTGATAATTGGGTGTAGCACACAGGGTAACGAACCAACTCAAGCTGTTGTTCAGCCTCTCGGCACTGGGTGCCGGCAACACTATAATGGAAACCACTTCAAGCCAGGGGGTGCTCTGGCACCCCCGCACCACACCTGTAGTTCCAGCACCTATGAGTACTAGAATATTAATTCCATCAGTCCGATACCAGGATAATGCTGTTGCCGGCACCCAGTGCTGAGAGGCTAAACAACAGCTGGGGTTGGTTCGCTACCCGATGTGCTACACCCAATAATCACAACGGGTGGAGAAGCAGAAAAGTTTATTTGCAGCTGCAAAAAGGTACAGGGAGAATAGAATCTCAAATCCTGCACCCAGAGCAGGAAGTTACACAGGCTTTTATACATCCTTTTTCCCAGCATACTTATCCAATAGCAAGGTGCCCTAAGTATCCATATAGCCAGCCAGTCCAGTTCCCAGCTAGTTCCCTTGTTCTCTGTATCATTTGTTAAACCATACATAAAGCTGTTTTATTCAGCATTGTTCTTCCATATCTGCCCTGTTTGTCCTTGTTTAGTTTCAGGCAGTCTGACTCTGCAACATATTGTTGCAGATCCTCAGCATAACTGCTGCAAATGCCTCCAGGAGGGGGGGCCAAGGACACTTGGGCCTCGTACACATAACCGCTGCGAGTGCCTCCAGGCAAGGGGGGGGGCAAGGACACTTGGGCCTAGTGCGAGGGGGCTTCATCGACACTCGTGGTCTTCCATCCCCTTGAGTTACCTAGTGGCCATGCCCCAGTTCTCCAACAACTCCCTCCTTTGAGAACAC
This sequence comes from Caretta caretta, assembly GCF_965140235.1. Taxonomy (NCBI): domain Eukaryota; kingdom Metazoa; phylum Chordata; order Testudines; family Cheloniidae; genus Caretta; species Caretta caretta. Next base: position 34,882,750 of record NC_134214.1, read on the forward strand.
TCAACAACCTTGGCTCTGAGTTTTCTCACTTGGGCTACTTATTTCTTTACAATAGGACTTTGCATAAGCACTTTGTGATAGCCCTGAAGAGAATGACTTATTAACTTTTGCAAAAGGGCCCTAACACATGATACTGCACAGCATAATACCAGTAATATAAACAATACAGGAAAGAGAAGTTTCAATAACAGGCTAAATTAAGACAGCTGAGGTCATAATTTTATTTAATTATTTAACTAAGAAAATTGGCAAAAGTATGTGAATGTGCTGCCGGAGTTGGTAGCTAAATCTGGCTAAAGAGTGGGTTGCCATCAGACAGCACCATTACTTTGGCCCTGATCATGCAATGCAAGCTCCTAGGTTCCCTACATGTGTGGTGTCCCATTAATTTTGCATTGCAAGAACAAGATCTATGTGAGTAACATTAATACTGAATTACTGTTATATTAGCAGTAGTACTATTAACTAATATCAATATAGTCTTGTTAACTTTGTTATATTACTGATAAATATTATGTTGATATTTTGGTAGGTATTTGTATTATGGTGGCAATCTGATCAGGGCCCCGTTGCGCTAAGCCCTCTACATACACTCCGTAAGACTGTCTTTCTCCTAGAGAGCTCACAATCTGAATAGACAGGACGGATGAAGGATAGGAAGGGAAACAGTCAGAGAAAGGTGCAGTGACTTGTACAGCAGCTAAGCTAGAACTAGAACCTTAGGTTCCTGCATTCTTGACTAGTACTCTATTCATTAGGCCCTGCTGCCTCGTTGTTTTTACTAGCTGAAAAGCATTATCCTGGTATCAGACTGATGGAATTAATATTCTAGTACTGGTCAGCTGATTTCTTAATGTCTGAGTAACTCTAGCTTTGCCTGAAAACCTTGTTGCAGCATGCGACGGTAATAGCTAAAATTCTACACTAATAGACACAAAAACATCAACATCTAACTATGAAATAAAATTGTGATTTGGTTAATGGTCACAGCTACAGCTATAGATGCCAGAGTGGGAAGAAATGCCATAAGCAAGTATTGACAATTACATTGTTCCAAGATCTGTCTCTTTCTGTATTCAGTCCTGTCCATGTGCCAAAAGCATTGAAACAGAGGCAATTACAGGTATAAAATCTGATCTCTCACTAGACATCAGACAGAGCTAGAAATAAAGGTTTTATATTATTGATAAGCTGGAAATTTCAGCTTTCTAGATGTGCAAAGCATTTCTGTCTTACTTTGATAGGACACAGGACATTGGACCTTAAAATCACATAATTTTTAATACCATCTTGGTCGTCTTCCTACTTTCATTTCAAACTTGATTTTAGCAGCTGCTATCTTGAGGCATGCTACATCTAGAAACCAGTTGCAACTATTAAATAGTATATTGCGTTAGGGCTCCATCTCACTGCCAATGCAATACTCCCATTGATTTCAATGGAAGCTAGATTGGGCCCTTAATCTTTAAGTCTAGCAGCCATGAGGATATTAGGTGTTGAGGCCCAGATCCACAAAGGTATTTAGATTCCTAACTTCCATTGAAAGTTAGGAGTCTAAATACCTTTGTGGATCTGGGCCTGAAAGACTTGCAAAGGGGGCTTACAGTAGTTTTTGGCCCATTAGTAATGCTTTCAGGATCAATAAACTTTTTCAAGCACTCGTTCTGGATTAGTTTTGAAATCAGTCATGTTTAAACTAGTGGAAAAATAGGCACTCTAACTATTGACTGGAAAAAGAAAAGGAGTACTTGTGGCACCTTAGAGACTAACCAATTTATTTGAGCATGAGCTTTCGTGAGCTACAGCTCACTTCATCAGATGTATACCGTGGAAACTGCAGCAGACTTTATATACACACAGAGAATATGAAACAATACCTCCTCCCACCCCACTGTCCTGCTGGTAATAGCTTATCTAAAGTGATCAACAGGTTGATCACTTTAGATAAGCTATTACCAGCAGGACAGTGGGGTGGGAGGAGGTATTGTTTCATATTCTCTGTGTGGTTGATCACTTTAGATAAGCTATTACCAGCAGGACAGTGGGGTGGGAGGAGGTATTGTTTCATATTCTCTGTGTGTATATAAAGTCTGCTGCAGTTTCCACGGTATACATCTGATGAAGTGAGCTGTAGCTCACGAAAGCTCATGCTCAAATAAATTGGTTAGTCTCTAAGGTGCCACAAGTACTCCTTTTCTTTTTGCGAATACAGACTAACACGGCTGTTCCTCTGAAACCTGTTATTGACTGGAAGTTATTTTAAAATTGAAATACTCATTGGTACCACTGCTTAAAGTGTGAAAAATACAGCAATCTTTGAACATTTGGCCCTACATGTGATTATGACGTTGTGAATAGTTACGTAATACTGGAGCTAACATTTTGAAACTATAACAGAGGAAAAACAATTCCATTCTGTTCTTCAGACAGACTCTGCAAATTAATATTGACTTTACAAAAATCCAGTATTTTTTTAATTAACCAGAAATCAGGAAAGAGAGTAAGTATACAAATAACACAGGGATGATCTTTAATTCTTGCTTACTCCTCTCACACAGCCAGTAGAAAGTATACACTTTCTTTTAACAGCTTTATTTGCAAAATGCATAAAGATTTTCAGTCAAAATTGGGAAGGCAACAATCCTTTCAAAAATGAATTTAAAATGAACATACCAGAGAGAGCCTGATAGGTTTTAAGTTAGGCTATGTCTACACTGGCAAGTTTCTGCACCACAAGTTATACTATTATTAAAATGCTGGAATTAAACCGCTGTTGCACATCCACACTGTGCTCCTTGTGATGCTGGAGCGCATCCACATTAGCAGCTCTTGCAACGGCAAAGACAGCAGTGCATTGTGGTAGCTATCCCACTGTGCAACTGGCCGCAGGGTGCTTTGGGAAGGGTTTGCAATGCCTCATGGGGCAGGCACAGTGTCACAGGATGCAGGTTTCTCAATCCTGTTGTTCCATGGGCATCCCACTACATTGCCAGCAGCTTTTCAACTGAAGTGGGGGCACAGGGAGAGAGTGAGTGTGTGTGTGTATGGACGGGGTGAGAGAGACTGTGTTTTGGGGGATAGATAGTGTGTCACCATGCTGTCCTGTAAGTTCAGACAGCGGCAGGAAGTGTGTCCCAAAGCAGATCAGCACAGCATGCAATGGCTGTCAGAAACAATGGGGCTTTGAAAGGGGCGGGGCGCCTGTCTCCAGGGCAGCCGAGTTCAAAACAATGAGCAGAGCAGTCACTTGAGGCATTATGGGACAGCTCCAGAGGCCAGTTACAGCGCAGAAAGCAATCAAGTGTCTACACTGGCAATAGAGCGCTGGAGCATCTGCACAAATAGCCTTAAGACTCTTGTAGAGGTGGGTTTTTTTGCAGCGCTGCAACTGAGGAGTTTCTGCGCACAAACTGGCTTGGCAGCGTGTACGTCTGCAGTTTGAGCGCAAAAAGCTGCTTTACTGTGCAGAAACTTGCTAGTATAGACAAGTCCTTGGTTAAGTACATTTAAATGCTTTCCTGCTAAGTATGTATTTCTTAGGAATTCTGAATGTTCACATGAGGCTCCAGTTAAGCCTAATATCCTGAAAGCTTCTGCTGTAGGATGTACAATTGTTCAGTGCAGAGGCCACATCCTGCACTTACTCAAGCAAATAGGAGTTTTGCCACTGACTTCAAAGGGCCATATTATAACTTTACTCATACTGAATGGGTGGTCCTACTGAAGTCAACAGGATACTTAAGGAAAAAGGTACTGTGCATTGTAAGTAAGGGTATCAAAGTCTAGCTCCGTGAGAGCAGGATGAAGGTGAAGTCCTTCAATAGATATTAGAGCTAGATGGAAAACTAGGAGAGGGAAAAATTGCAAGCATTTTTGCAAACTTTTTTACTGCTTTTTGTTGAAATATAACTTAGACATTTCTACAGACAGCTACTGTAGTTCTTAATGTTGTGCCAAATTCTGCTCTCACTTTTCTGACGTTAATCCTGTGCAACCTTAATGAAATCAATTACATTGCACAGGGTGTAAGCCAGGGAAGAATGTCGCCCATTCCCTTAAGTGACACTCAGATATAAGTAGATAGCAGTTTTCATTCAGCAAGGGTTACTCTACAAGGGATCTGTGACCCCCAAGAGTCCGAAGGGTAGGTGCTGAGAACGTTGGTGTAGTCAATTAAATAACAAGCCCAAATATTTGAAACTCATCTTGCTAAAGGTAACATAATATTTTATTGCCTGGTATAAGAAGGGTCATACGTGTGTAACAGCTGGAAAAAAAATATAATTCCAGGAAAAATTATCTTCTACATCCACATGAAGAATAAATCTTGCCCACAAAAAAATCAAGGGGAAATTGTGCAGCGTGAAGAGGCTCATTTCAAGACAAATCATTACATGCTTTTTCATTAGTTTTCAGTCAAAAGACACAATCACTCCTGTGCACAGAATAACTGGAATCTGCTATTTTTAAATCTTCACTGACTGGGAAAGTAACTGACCTCTGGGAGGTTTCAGAGTAACAGCCGTGTTAGTCTGTATTCACAAAAAGAAAAGGAGGACTTGTGGCACCTTAGAGACTAACCAATTTATTTGAGCATGAGCTTTCGTGAGCTACAGCTCTGATGAAGTGAGCTGTAGCTCACGAAAGCTCATGCTCAAATAAATTGGTTAGTCTCTAAGGTGCCACAAGTACTCCTTTTCTTTTTGACCTCTGGGAGTTACTGATCTAATTTATAAATCCTTCAGGGAAATATTTAAAAAGAAACTGGGGGATGGGAACAATTTTAGCTACAGTGATTTCCATGATCAATGAAAGGTTCAAATGTTTAAATGAAAGACTGCATAAATCCAATAGATACAGTGAGGGTTTGGCTTGAATTTATGGCATAAATTAAATGACATGAAACTATCAAACACTTTAAAGCACCGAGACATCAAACCAACTACAAAATACAGCCTCAAGTTAGGAAACATTAGGTTGGTTGCATTTCTTGAGGGCACTGAGACAGACAGGGCTTGAAGTATTCTTACTGTAATAGATTATACAGGTGGATGGCAGGCAAGGCTTGTTTATGTTTCTCTGTTGGTGAGATACATAGCAGGCAGACTGTGCATGTACAGTAGTGGAAAAGATTTCAGAGGACTCTGCTTTGTAAGACTTTCTCTCTCTTTTTACTGTGAATATTGCTTTATTCTCCTTTCCAGATGTCTGGCATGAAATAACAAAACTTCCATTGACCTCAATGGAACCAGGATTTCATTCTGTTCTAAAAGCAACCAGCACTATATTTATTTGAAATATCAGATATCATAGGAGTCACCCTTTTGTGATTTACCATTTTTACTTTGTTGTCCAAACTGAAAGTTGTGATTTTAAAAAGGGAGTTCTGCTAAAAAACTGGTAGAATGATATAGCCCCATTTACGGTTTTTAGTCAGAAGACAAGCTATTAATGTTTGGATATTTTTATTTTATGTATATACATTGGCAAGGAGGGAAAGAAATAAGTTTAATGAACTTTATCTGTACAGTCAGAGTTACTTACTTGGTAGCGTTTAGAGAAAGGATTTCTTTTCCCTAGTCTTTTTGATTAGTTGCTCATTATTTCTGATTGCCCGTAGTGCCACTTGCATTCTTTTAATGCAATATTAACACTTTGCACTTCTTTAGCACCTTTTCCCCAAGGCTCTCAAAGAACTTTACAGACATTAGCTAGCTAATATTCGCAATGCTGAGTGATAGGAAAGTGAAATGATCTTGACTTATATATGGGGAAACTGAGGCATAAAGACTTTTTTTTAAGGCCAACATTTTTTTTAAAATGGCCTTTGATTGTGGGTGCCCAATTTGAAACATGCTGACTTTGATTTTCAGAGGTGCTGAACACTCATCTCCAGTTGCAGTCAGTGGGAGCTGCGAGTACTTGTTACTTACAAAGTCTCAAGCTGCCCAAAATATTTTAGCCAATGTGACTTGTCCAAGGCCACACAGTAAGTGAGTGGCAGAGTCTAGAACTGGGAACAAAACCCTGACCACCTGACTTTGTCACATGCTCCAAACTGCTAGACTACATTCACCATCTCTTACTGCTGAGTTTCAAACTTTGTAATAATCCAGGTAATATACATGTTACACTGTATATCATACCCCACTGTGCATCTCCAGTGGACTTAACTCTGATGGACTTAAGGTCTGGATTTTACAAGTATGCTCTCAGAGAGGGACTCAGAAACTGATATAACGCCTTCGTGTGCATCTGGTGATCCTGAATTTATCCTCACCCTAATTGTGAATAGTTTTCAAAAGAAATGGTGGGTATTTTCCTGATTTTACAGCAGAATTTAGGACTCAGGGAAAAAACCATCAATTGCGGCAATCACATGTCAAGACACAAGCAGATCTGAAGGAAAGATTTTTACACCTCACAATGCCCTCTTAGCAGCAGCATGCGTCTGCTGAGAGTATTTTATAAAAAAAGTGTAATATTTTTGAATTGTTTTGCAAACAGAGATACTGTAATCTATTCAAGGAAACAAAAATCTTAAATATTCATTCAATTAATGTAAATGCTTTGTTTAAATTAGCTTAATCAGATGTAACATGTGCAAAACTGTTTCTAGTTATATTAACAGAGAAAATTCGAGTATTAAAACAAACATACTGGAAATAGTTTAACAAATAGGTATAAAATATTTTACTTGCAAAAAATAGGCCTCAATGAGAAATCTTTCTTACTTCAACTGATTTCTAGACCCTTCAGCTGACTTCTGGACCCTAACTTTAAAATGATGCATTTATTAGACTTGTCAGATTAATTATGCTTTATCTATAAGATTAAATAATTGAACTGGAATTCTGACAGTTGTGTGCAAGTATTAAAAGTTAACAACTTTTTAAATGTCAACATTAAAATTTTAAATAGTGCTGCATGTGCAATATCATAAATACCAAAAAATTCAGAGCTACAGTTTATATAAATTAAATGACTAAATAAAAGTGCTTATCAAGTATTTAAGTGCATTTACAATTGAATTCACTGGTGTAAATTAGTGCTCTGGAAATACCATTTGAACACCACTCATAACAAATGTTTTATTTTAAGATACTTTCACCTGACTGGATGGAATAGGAGGTTTTATTTCTGCAGATGTTTGTGACAAATATTTAATGTTTCAAATACTTTATAAAAGGTGTAGATTTTATGTTTCTTTTTCTAGTGCATTTTTTAAAAATAGATTTATAACTGAAGGTTTGCGTTCACTATGGAACGCCATGGGAGCCCTTAAATCATGGACTTAACTCTGCGGTCCACTTAAATCCCAGACCCTTTTTTTCCTCACCCAGAGAAGTTGGTTCAATAAAAGATATTACATCACCCACTTTGCCTCACAGTTCAGAAGATGAAGATCTGTAGTACTGCCATAACAACAGCCTTCTCCAAAAAAGAGTGCTTTGCAATTTGCTTCGAAAAAAGAAAATCAAAATGCTGCACTGTCTCACCATAGGGCTGCATTAGCATTTTAGAGCTCATTGTCCAGAAACAATTTGGCATTAATAAATGCATGTTCTGCAGAGTTAGGCTATTCTTTGCAATAAAAGCAGAGTTTGATGCTCCATCAAAAATTTCTGTCTCTCTTCATGCAGACCTGACAGCGGCTGATGATGTTTTCCAATTCCCCGGCTTTTAAAATCTGTGGTAAAGGCTTCCTAAAAGAAAGAGAACAACACATTTACTTTTCTTTTTAAAATAGGAGTGAGGTGGTGGGAGTTTTCTATATTTGCACTTTTGCCTCTGTCCCCACCACCCCAGCTCTCACATAGCTCTTAGCCAGCCTCACCAGAGCATGTGTCACAAGGGCTCCCAACACTAAGCACTGATTTTGAGCCAGAGTAAGTGGGGTAAAGTACCACAATCCCATCATTGTTATCTACACTGTTAGGGTCTAATCCAAAGACCAAGTCTTTATATTGGGTTTTGGATCAAGGCTTTAGATTCCCCTATTTTTAAAAATCTGTCCTTATCTCCTTAAGCAAGAGGTGAAAGGTGGTGTCAATGTAACCCACACACCTCCTGGGTGCAGTGTTCTGTCCCATCTAGTGGCACCGAGCCCACTTAGAGAGAGAGATAAAATGAGTCTGCTCTACAGACTTAGCGAACAGCCAGTTGGCTTTTAGCTCATGTGGTAGAGACTCATGCACTAAGCTCCAGAAGTCCCAGATTTGATCCCAACTGCTGGCGACCGGGATCTGTTGGCGTTACATCAACATTGCAACTGACAAGACTGGGGTATGACCATTAGTTGCCTTGAAGAATGAAATGTGTGTTAGTGTACAGTGAGCATATGCTGACAGTGCAGCCCTCAAGAGCACAGGGATATGTACAGCAACACACTACGCATGTGCCTAGGGTTGCCCCTGAATGTGTACAAGATGACCACAAAGCATACAGTACACACCAAGAAAAGATGGAGGGATTATAAAGGACACATTCTTGAAACATCAGTGTTGTTTGTGGTTGCAGGAAGAAATATATAAAGCTTTCTAGGATATATAAACTTGGAAAATACTCACTTTTCCCCATATCAAAATTTAGCACGAAGGGGCCAAATTCTGCACTAAGGTACACCTTGGAAATCCCACTGAAATTGCTGGGGTTGTATAGGCTGGAAATCAGTATAGAATCAGGGTTGAAAAGTTCCAGTACGCTTTGGCTTACTTGCTTCTCTCTAGAAAATTCACCATTGACATAAGCAGGGGAAACTGCTGAAAATAATGGAATTGCACCTGCTTATATTAGTGGTGACTATTTCCCTGTGCATTTAAAAGACTTGTTTCAGGAAGGCGGGGATTTAAAGAAATGAAGGCTTTGGTCCTCTTTTAGGCCCCTTTGTGCTGTTCCAACACCGCAAAATGACTCTAAAGTCAACTTAGCCACCCTCGCAAGGATGACTAGCAGGATGTTCAGATAGTGTACAGCCAACTTAATGGCTCCTATGCTACCCCTGGATCTGCAGCAATGGTGGCTGGTGTGGATGAGGGCAAAGGGTCATAGCTGAGTCACTGGGAAAGCAAAGGTTACCTGAACATTCTCCTTGGATCCAGTGAAGCCAGCCAGAAGCTGTAGGAATTTGTGTAGTAGTTGCATGTCCCTCTACCATGACATTCTATGAATGGAATGGCACGGAATTCTTCCAAGCAGGATCCAGGTGATGCCAATGCTTGGCCAGAGGCTTCTGAACCGGCACTTGTATACTGTAACCACAAAACTATCTTTAATGAACATCTGCTGTGAAAGTAGAATGAATTATATTGAAATTATAATTCATTAAAGAAATGCTACTTGAAGGGTTTGTTGAAATATTGTTGTCAGGAAGAGAAACATTAAGGTGTGTGAGACAATGGGTCCTCAAACTAATTAACTTAGAGCTCCTACTGAGCTAGGAGATTGGTAAACGTTAGTATGCATATAAGATATGTATGTATATTTGTCAGTTTCTGCTTCCTTTTGTCTCTTATGTTAAATTGGCTTTGGCTTAGCTGTATAAATAAGTTATCTTTAGCCTCAGAGAGGGGCTCACATCTGGGTGCTTTGGCAAAGCGCTTTGCTAATAAACAGAGTGGCCTGACAAATTATGTGAGTCCTGAATCTGACTTTGACACTGCTAAACACCTTTTACTGAACAGAATGCAAGAAATATCTTTCTAAAAAACACGTGTGAAGTACCATTCTAGCAAAGTACCATTGTGCAATCGATCTAAAACAACAATCAGCACCGATTAATTGTATTGAATGATGAATTATTATATTTTGGGCTGGTATTATTTTGACATTAATACAATTTACTACCTTGTAATGAAGTCCAGTACAGAAGCTTTAGGACAATTCAAAGGACTTTGTGGTATTTCTCTAATCCCTGCAAAGGTGTTTTTCTCTGTCGCGGGGAGAGGTCATGATAACCATGCCCAGGACAAAGACAGAAATTCCCTGGAAGAGGTTTGGCACCTCCTTAGTTAAGTATCATAGTAACCTGATTTCAAATGAGCCATTTCTCCAGTTTTAATCACCTGTGCATCGTTTTCCCTTGCACTGATTGCTTCTCTCTTCATAAAAAGCAGAGAAGGAACTTATCTGCAGTGGGAAACGTGCTTGTAGAAACGCCCATAAAATGACCCTTTACAGTAGAACACTTTGGATGGAAACCTCTTGTAGTTGATAAAAATCTGCATGTTTAAAATCAGCACCCAGTAGTAACCACATCCTAGAAACAAGCTATCTTTCTTTCCTTTCTTCGCTAAGCAGCTTTACATTAGGGACAAATCCTGGGAAGACAGCAAACCCCATTCCCCATGTAAAAGGGTGTTACTCCACATGAAAAGTATTTTTTGTCTATTTTCCCCCTTACCATAACAAAGGAAAAACCCTTCCACAGAGATATCCAGCCTTGAGGACATAAAGGAAGTGCAGTTGTTTGGCTGTGAACTGCTATTACCACTGCTGGTCCTTCACAAACAATACATCTGTAATATGAAACATAAGTATTGGGTGGAAAAAATCCAGACGACATTTATAGATCTTACTGATACAATTTCCCATCCCATGACAGGCATTGGTCTGAATTTTGGAATTTTCACTCATAACATTGCCCCCATGGAAACAGGTAAACTGGTAACCAGCTGGCAGGTACCAGACTACCCAAAATACATGACTTCACAATTTCCATCCATATACACTGCAAGAAATTGGTGAGGCAAGGAGATTAGCCCTAGAACACTTTGATCATCCTAATGCTGCCATTATTGAAATGAAAGGTTAAAACTTGCTTGCTTTAGATGCTCACTGCTTAGGGTGTTATATATTTTTATGCTGGAATACTCTGCCATGATTAGAAAAATCTGTTTCATCCACTAATGAAGGAATATAGACCAAATCTTGGGGTCTGACTGAACTGCATGGACTGCATGCAAAGGGGGGTGCGTGTGTGCAAAGCTGATCTAAAGCTTGCTTTTGCACCTTACTGATGCTCTGTGCAGTGCTGCTGATGTTTTAAAGTTGCCTGAGGGCTTCTCAAACGTAGGCTAGGCTGAAAAATGCCACATGGGACCAAAAATGTAGCTGAGGACTGACACAGTACAGGAGCACCACAGCCATGCTCCATTTCTTCCAGCCATATTCTCTTCTATCTGAGACTCTGATGCTCCGTTACTCTGACAGAAAGGACAGAGATCTGTCAGCTATACATCTCTTAAGAATCATCTGTGCATGCAATAGTGTGATTCTCCCTGGTCCAGTGAAGATGGCTTTAGGGGCAGATTACATGGGTGGTATGGTGCAAAGTGGCTGTAGTGGACAGGAGAATCTGGCTCTACAGGTGCAGGAGGTCTCCAAACACTATGGTGATAGAGTCTTGAAGATGGGTCTGTAAACAGATAAAGGATGTAAAATGAGACTCTACACTGCATAACTGCCTTGAGACATTATGCACGAGAGTTCTCAGCTTCAGTCTGTAATTTTCATGCACTGATCACAGAAATGATGGTTTATTCCAGTATATGTTTATTAAAGTAAATTCAGCTGTAAGAAGACAACACATTCCTAATGTTGAAATGACGTCTGTTTCCTTTTAGCCTGTCCAAATCTAATACGCCTGCACATGGAGCAGCTGATTATTATGTAACTATTGCTTCTTAATATCATCAGGGTCAGTGAGACTTTGGGTTGTCTTTCTTGTGCCAGTTATGCAAATTAAACATACCCTAGATTTAATTAGGATACCAGAATGTTTAAATGAACATTTACAGTGTTGTTGTAGCCATGTTTGTCCCAGGATATTAGAGAGTCAAGTTGGGTGAGGTAATATCTTGTATTGGACCAACTTCTGTTAGTGTAAGAGACAAGCTTTCGAGCTACACAGACAGAGCTCTTCTTCAGGTCAGGGAAGGATACTCAGGGGTGTCACAGCTAAATACAAGATTGTCTAGCATAATTAGTTAACTCATATTCTAAGGGACCATTCAAGTTGAAGTGGCCTGTTAACATCTGTCAGGGTTCCTTCACCACTCTGAACTCTAGGGTACAGATGTGGGGATCCGCATGAAAGACCCCTAAGCTTATCTGTACCATTTTAGGTTAAAAACTTCCCCAAAGTACAAACTTTGCCTTGTCTTTGAACAGTATGCTGCCACCACCAAGTGTTTTAAACAAAGAACAGGGAAAGAGACCACTTGGAGACGTCTTTCCCCAAAATATCCCCCCAAGCCCTACACCCCCTTTCCTGGGAAGGCTTGATAATAATCCTCACCAATTTGTACAGGTGAACACAGACCCAAACCCTTGGATCTTAAGAACAAAGAAAAATCAATCAGGTTCTTAAAAGAAGAATTTTAATTAAAGAAAAGGTAAAAGAATCACCTCTGTAAAATCAGGATGGAAAATACTTTACAGGGTATTCAGATTCAAAACACAGAGGATCCGCCTCTGGGCAAAACCTTAAAGTTACAGAAAACAGGAATAAACCTCCCTCTTAACACAGGGAAAATTCACATAAAACAAAAGATAAACTAATCCGCCTTGCCTGGCTTACCTATATCGGTTGCAATATTGGAGACTTGGATTAGGATGGGTTGGAAAAGACGGATTTCTGTCTGGCCTCTCTCAGTCCCAAGAGAGAACAAACACGTAGACAAAGAGCACAAACAAAAGCCTCCCCCGCCCCAAGATTTGAAAGTATCTTGTTCCCTTATTGGTCCTTTGGGTCAGGTGCCAGCCAGGTTAGCTGAGCTTCTTAACCCTTTACAGGTAACAGGATGTTGTCTCTGGCCAGGAGGGATTTTATAGCACTGTATACAGAAAGGTGGTTACCCTTTATATTTATGACAACATCCCTGCAGTCATAGGACAAAAAAGGGGGGTAAGTGAGTTACAGATTGTTGTAATAAGCTAATTTGTTAGAAGCTAAACCATCTGTTTCACCTTGTATTTAGCTGTGACATCCTTTCCTAGACCTGAAGAAGAGTTTTGTGTAGTTCAAAAGCTTGTCTTTCTCACCAACAGCCAGATACCTTACCCATACGCAAAGTACGCAGCTGTGTAGGGCACCAGGAAATTTGGGGCACCAAATTTCCTGGTGCCCTGTGCAGCTACGTGCTGCTCCAGCCCCTGCTTCCCCCCCGCTTCCCCGCCCCAGCCCTGCCCCCACTTCCCTGAGTTCTGCAGCAGGGTCGGGCCTGCACTCACCGGCGGCGGGAAGTGCAGCGACCTGGCCCCAGCTGTGCCACTGGTGAGTGCTGGGGGATGGCTCCCCCCCGACCCCCAAGCCAGCCCACCCCACCCCACCCCCCGTGGAGGCCTGGGGCCAGCTCCTGTCCCTCCCCCCCCCCCCCCCACAGAGGTCTGGGGCTGCATGGGGCCCCAGAATAGGTAGGGACAGCCATGCCAACAGCAATTGGTCCAATAAAAGATATTACCCCACCTATCTTATCTCTTTAAATGAACATCTCAGTTTTGGTTTCAGGGTCTTCTTGATATTTACTCATTTAGGTTAGATTTAAATTATTCACCATTTGGGACTTTGGTACCACATATCAAACACATATTCAAATGTGATCAAATATCCAGGTGGTCAAATTCAGAGCTTGTATTGGCTAAGACAGGCAGGTTGACTGAAAAAAACAAGATCATATTATAGAACTGTGACTGGAGGTTGGATTTCAGTAAGATCAGTTTGAAATATTTCTACTAGAGCCTCACAAATTCTTCTGTTCACAGAGAGATATTGTTATTGCAAGTCTGGTTAATTTGTTAGCTATTGGCATAGTACTTTTTAATACTTTTGCATTTTGAAAGCTTAACTCATCTGTATTTCACATTTTGCTGTTCAAAATAAATGTTATCTGTGTAGGTCGGAAGAGGGCTGAAGTTATTAAACTCATACCTGCTAATATAGGGCTGTAAGGCGCTGCCAGAGATTGGTTCCATGTCTTCTGGCATTGGTGCTGTAGTTGACAGCCAGTATGAATAGTCATTGCGAGAAGCAAAATTGCAAACATCATTGGTGTTACAGAATAAAAATGGCATGGTGGTAAATCGCTGCAGGCAGCTACCAACTGTCCCTGAAAGACATAGGATGGCAGTTTTGTGAAAGCCATGAGAGATATTTAGCATAACAAATGGAACAGCCATGTGATGAGATCCAAACTACACACTAAGAATAAATACAGATAGAGGATGTAAAGAAAAGCCACTTTTCTGTACAGTTGTACCATAAGTAAGGTAATCTGATGATTAAATTAAATACAAAGAGGCTACATTAAAATAGCATGGGGGCTAAGAACAAAATCTGTTGAAAGCAAGGAATTATTTCTTTTGATTAATTGTGCAATAATATCCTTCACCTCGTCCCTGATACTGAATGGCCAAGGGGGGCAAAGGAGATGCGGATGCTGGGAAGGAACTGCTTCTTTAAGCCAGGATTCCTTCCCTGGGTCTCTCTTGATATGGGAGAGCTACTTGCTTCCCCTTTTATGGGACTGGTTGCATGAGCACTATTTAGTCCTTAGTGTACAGTGGAGATTAGTATCTCTGACCAATATTTTCATTTCAGGTAAATTATGAGATATTTACTGCACATTTGCCTTTCCCATCAGTAGTTTAGGCTTATTCCCCTATTCAGTAAGGTGGTCATGGGTTTTACAGTAAATGGTTTTAAAATTCTTTCTAAGATGGTACCAAGGTCTTGGCCATGTGCTTGCCCATTTCCTTGTACAAAGAGAAGAGAATAACCGCTGTAGATCTGAGCTGTCCCAGATGGGCATGATGGAATCTTTGTTGACTGGCTGTGCCGGGTAAAGATGAAGCCTCTTCTTGTTGGACCAGCTATGGAAATACCAGGGGAACCAGGTAGGCCCCGTATTCCTGGAAAGCCAATAAGCCCAGGACATCCTGTAAAAAAAAAACCCAAAACATACATATTTTTATCCTATTACTCTTTAAACAGTACGTCTCTGATTGCTTTCTGAAGTGACTGAACCCATCCGAAAACAAAATTTTAAATAGTTCAACTTAAATATTATTATCTGCCTTCCAGTAGTGTCTAGAATCCCCAACAGACAAACAACCCCAGTCCCACAGAGCTTACGCTCTAAAGAGACAAGACAGACAAAAGCTGGGAAGGCAAACAGACGTGAAATGACCTGTGGAAGGTAACACAGCAGGACAGTGGGAGAGTCAGGAATAGAATCTGGAACTCCTCACTCCTACGTGAGTGTCTGATCCACTGAAATATACTGTCTCTCCTATGTCAAGCTATTGTCCTACATATATCTACATGTATCTTTCTACAAAAACTACATTTTTAAATTCTGACCTAGCTTGAGAAATTTGATAATTTCACATACATTATACAAATAGATATTGTAAAAAACAGATACACGTTTTAAATCCTGTTAAATGTAAAAGGTACATAAATAGCTTTTGTGTGGAACAAATAAAACAATATTAGTTATAAAATACAATGCAATTTGATTCTATACAGCATTCTTCCTTCAACCTATATCCCCAAATGCACAATGCTAAGAAACATGGTTTACTCTGCAGGAGAGTGGTAAATGTAAAAACATTTTATGGTGAAGGACTTAAAACAAGCAGTTCCAATTTGTTGTTCTATAATTCACTGTTTATATAAAAAGTAAGGCACCTTGGTGGTGGAAATGGATTTCTAAATAAACAAACATGGTCAATCACAGAGGGAGAGAGAAGTTAAGCAGCATTATCAAGGGAGGAAAGGTATGTTTTCAAATGAGATCTGAAAAGAGATGATTTTAGTGGGACTAGTCATGTGTTTAAAGTTAAGCATGTGCGTAAGTGCTTTGCTGAATCTGGTCCTGATTGAGGGTGTCATAATGTAATTTGTATCAGAATGGAAGGATCCCCAGAAATTGGAGTCCAACTTATCTGCAGCTTCAGTATGATGGTACACAAATAGCTATGTCTCCTTCACTGTACCTCTTTGTCCTTGAAATCCTCTGTCTCCTTTTGGACCAACTGGTCCAAGTATGCCTGGATTTCCAGAATGGCCTGGTAGACCTTTTACACCTTGAGGTCCTGTGTTGTATATGCAAGAATGTGTGTTAATATAACAGTAATTATTCTCCATACACACAATTACCAATTACAAAAAAAACAAACAAACAAAACCAAAAACAATCAGCCAGACAAACAACACCGGAATGCAGCTTCAAAATAGCAGATACTGTGGCATAATTTTCTGTAGAATCAAATGCTTTAAAGTCAGAATTCTATCATATTACTGTCACCAGATTTCGCATCAAATAAATTAGGAAGATGATATAAAAAGAGTGGTTATACTGTAGAAAGTTTTAATTTTCACAATGGATTGTTACAAAACTAAAGCTAATATTAATACTGTCAGGCCTTGATTTACATGCTTTTTTTGCACGGTTTCAGTTATGCACGGTCCATTAATTGTGACCCTTTATTTTTGTACACAGTATGGATTCACTTTTACATGGTTTGGCGCGGTCACCAATTTGCGCAGATCAGTGGTGTAACCAGGATGGGACACTTGAGTGGGCGGGCAATGATGGGGGTGGGAGAGGGGAGGCAGGAGGGATCAGGGTTGCCTCCCCATACCCCTTCAGCCAGCCTTGTGGGGGGCAATGGACACTCTGGCTGGCGCACACCTGGGGGGGGACCCTGGTGCCCCACTTCACGCACCTGGCACTCCAGCTGGGGAGTGGGCAAGCCCCTGCACCCCGACCCCGCTCCCTGGCTGGAGTGCTGGGTGGAGTGGAGTAAGCTGCCTTACCTTGACCCTACTCCCCGGCTGGAGTGCTGGGCAAGAGGAACGGGGAAAGCCCCTGTGCCCCAATCCTCGGCAGGAGCACCAGGCTGGCAGAGTGGGGCAAGCCCCCATGCCCTGACCCCACTCCCCGAGTGCGCGACTGGGGTGTGGGGACCCGGGCCAGAGTGTCCACTGACCCCCAAAAGGCCGGCTGGAGGGGGTATGGGGAGGTGACCTCGATCCTTCCTGCCTTCCCTCCCCGCCCCCATTAATGCCTACCTACCCGAAGTCAGGACCTACCCAAGTGTCCTGTCCTGGCTACGCCACTGCTCCACACTCCCTGGCCTCCCAAGACACCCCAGATGAACCATCAGCGTTCTGACTTAAACGACATCATCATCATCATCATATCAAGTTCATCCTCAACATCAGTAAAGCTTAGTAGCAAGTTGAAATTTCATTAAAAATTTTTAATAAAACCTGTATTGGATAAATTAGGTAGGTCATCTTGTGATCCTGTAACCTAAACCTTTATTTCCCATAGACCCTTGGTATCTTTTTAAGCTATTTCTATTTGCACAGTGTTTTTTCAAGAACGCAACGATAGCGTAAATCGAGGCCTGACTATATACCTTTTTCAGCATTTGCTGTTTTATTGAAATTTTCCAAAAGTACAGTAACAATCCAAAACAGTATGAGTTGCTGCTCTTAGATCCATAAATAATTTAGATTCCAATATAAGATAAATTTTCTTGTAAGAGACAAAAAATGTTCCTTTATTCTATGCCTTTTGTTAACCCTTAGGGAACCAGCTAAGTCTTGGGAAGCTTACACCTTAAGGATTGGCCAGATTTCAGAGGAGCACCATAGCATAAAACAGAAATTGATTTTGGTTGCTAAGAGGTGCTGGTTCAGGATTCTCAGTAGTTCTAACTGGCCTTATGTGCTTCTGCTAGGAACATCCACTTCTCTGGCATGCCTGATCTGCTCCACTTCCCTGCTGGTTCGTCTCACCCCCTCCTTTAGTCTGAAAGCAGTTGGGAAATGGTGTTCAGTATCAGCTAAGGACACTGCCATGGAGGAATCAGCATGATGCTGGCACGGTGTCTCAGTGGCAAGATCAGCTAAGCTAAAATGGGAAGAAAGCATAAGGCTCTCCACTCAGTGGGAGGAAGGTCTCCTCTGGAAGTTCCTGGCTGAGATGGTAAGAATCAGAGGTGGGACATGAGGAGAGAGATAACAAAAAAGGGAACAGGAGTCAAGAGGAAGTGGGATGGTGGCTGAGTTTACTTGGCTCCTGTCTTTCATCTAAGAACCTTTGGGATGAATGTACTCATCCTGATGGGGGCCAGGATACTTCAAAAAGCAATTTTTGAGCTGACATGAAGCAGACAAAAAAACAAAACAAATGCCCACACATGACAATCATAGACAAAAGTGCCATGAGGTCAACCCCTGAAAGAGATACACATTTTGTTATGTATTATAACGGGTATTTTTTGTCAAGATTAATCACCTTTCCCAAATATCATCTTCATGAATCTCCTCAAAAGGAAATTGTGAGCAGCATGACAAAAATGTTCATGAATTCTTTTTTGCACAGGTCTAAGTTAAGGGAACTGCTCACCCATCCAGTGAACTAGGGGCAAAGTTATGAATAGGAGGTTGTCAATATGACACTAAAATACAATAGAAAAGGAAAGTGATATTAAGAGAGATAAAAGTGTCTATGCAGAAATTCAGGGTGCCAGCCAACCATGAACAAGTCTTATCAAGTAGTCTAGGCAAATGGTAAAACATATACCATGTAATCCTGGTGGCCCTTGAGGTCCTGGATCTCCTGGTAGTCCTGGGCTTCCAGGTGATCCAGCAGGTCCTTGATTTCCTGGGATATATGTTGCTTTCCTAAGTGCTCCAGGCTGACCTAACAGTGGAAATACAACAAAGAGCTGGATGCTTTATATTAACACCCTGCCCCCCAAAACAAAGTTTCGGGTCACTAGAATGAGAAGAACTAGAATAATGGTTACCAGGGTGGCCCTTTGGTCCGATAGGTCCTGCTGCACCCATTAGTCCAGGGGGTCCTCGATTACCCTTTTCTCCTAAAAAGGAAGAATAGACACATGCATGATTGTAGAAGCCAAAAACTGTCGGTGGTTTCAGAGATTCGTTTAAGAATCCTCCGGGTACATGATCTCACAGAGTTAACAAAAAGCTACAGTGACTGTTTACTTGGTAAAAATGGCACTGTAGGGTTCCATGACTACTGATGCTCAATTATTTACATGTAAAATATAGTCAATTTACAATAATACAGATTTTTATTTTTAACAGCTGTGAAATATGGGATGGAATCCTGGTCATTCACCCAGGGCTGTTTTGGCAATAAAATGCGTAATCCTGTATTAAAATAGCATCCAGAACGCCCAATCAGGAACGGGGTCCCATTGTGCTAGGTGCTATGCAAACATAAAAGACAGTCCCTGTCTCAAAGAACTTGGGTTGTGGCCAACTAAAAACATATCCTCATCCCAACCCCCATAACATTTTTATGTAAAATCAGTCAGCTATGGGTTGAATTTATCCCAAAGAATCATTTGGTAAACCTTCCCCCAAATCCTTACGCTGGCCTTGTGCATAGTGATGGATCATGGTGGATAGGAATAGGGTACAACTGACTGTGCTGACTAGAAGCCATGGCTGAAAGGTCTCGTAAACCATAGGAGCCACCCTGTTTTGTATTGTGAGTTTATTGATTGAAAAGTTGCATGAAGGGAAGGCAGATGCTTTTTATTGAGTTGGTGTCAGGTTGGTCTAAACCAGAATCTTTGCAATAAAACACAACCCAGAGAGGATGAGTTGTGAGCAAACCTGATCTTCTGGTGAATTTTCCATCCCTGACCCTTCTATAGCCACGTTTTACTAAGAAGGTTCCATGTCTCCAGTTATACAACTGGTACTGTGCTGTCCACAAAAAGTATGTTTAATAAATAGGTGAATACCTGTTACACCTGGAAGTCCTGTAAAGCCAGGTTCACCTCTAAGGCCTGTATTGCCTGGGGTGCCTTCAATTCCCTGCAAGTCAGACAACAAGAATGAAGAAAAATCATAGCAGTATTCAGACACTGCAAGATAGGCTGTCTGGGTTTTTACTTAGAATTCAATAGGTTACTGACTATGCTATTTTTCAGACAAACAGAATGACACAAAACATGTCCATTAATTTCTACAGCTCAACCAAAAATTGAGACAGAATGTCCAAAGGGGAAATATCTGAGCTACTGCAAAATGTGCCTACAAACATACTGTAATCCGATGACGACATCTGACCCTACGTGTTTGCAAGCACTCTAGAAATATTCTGCCCACTCTTAAGAAAACAAGTAAATAGAAATTCATCCACCAGGAGCTACACTCAGGAATGATAAAACAGCAAAAGCAAGGAAACTACTAAAAATTCATGGTGATGTGTTCGATGCTGTCTAGGCTTATTCCCCACTCTGGCACTTTGAGTGCAGAAGGTGGGGGGCCCACAAGGATTCTAACAATTAATACTGGCCACTCCAGGCTTGTATTAAACTCTCAAGGTTACAGCTTCTCTCTGACTTTGGATGGGTAGATGCTGCCACCACCCAAATGCAAAAAAAACCCTTTGAACCCAGGAAGGCGCACTTGGGAATTCCTCCCTGTGGGGTACCCTCAAGCCCTTTCACCCACCCTCCGGGGAAGAACTGAGAAAGAAAACAAAGGAAATTAGCTGTTGCTGCCAGCTAATTAAACAACATATGCACAAACCTCTTAGGACATAAAAAACCCAATCCTGTTCTTAAAAAAGGTAACTTTTATTAAAAACAAAAAGAAAGAAAATACATCTGGAACTTAGGCTATTGCTAGATTTAAAAAGAGTAAATATAATAATTAAGCATCAAGAATGGTTTTCTTGAGGTCCAGCTTAAAGGTTACAAACAAAACAAAAGCATTTGAGTCTTAGCAAGAGGAGTCCACAAGCCTTACAGAAATAAAAGAGATAAACCTAATCGTGTCTTCCTTGACATTTCCTGGTCTATTTACATATCTGGGGTTTCAAAAGAGTAGTTTCTAGGTATGATTTAATGATTTTTCATACCTGCCGCAAGCTTCTTACAGCATTGCTGCTCTGTGTCTCTTCTCCAGGAGGACAACAACAGATAGACAAAGGGAAAGTTTTTTCCCCAATTTTAAGAAGTTCTAGCCCCCCCCCATTGGCTCTTTTGGTCAGGTGCCCACTCCCTTCCTTTTACCTATGGGCTTGTTTAACCCTTTACAAGTAAAGCAAGTAGAGAATAGCTACTAACAGGGATTTCATCGCTAACTGGCTGGCTGGGTGTCCATAAAAGGGAGCTACCTCCCTCCCCCTTCATTTATCACAGATGCCCTCTGAAGCTTATGCACAACAAGTACTCACCTTAATTTCTTTCTTAAATCAAAACTTTTTTTGCCTGGGTGTAATTTTCACCAAAACTGTGAAATTAAAAAGCGAGTAAGAAAGAAGGAGTATTCATTTCACTTACTGTTGAACCTTGAGGACCAATACTGCCTACCAGTCCTGGTGGTCCTGGTATGACATCTATACCTCTAACACCTTTGTTTCCTTTTATGCTGTACACAGGGGTTCCAGAAGATCCTGGACTACCAGGAATACCTACATTTTAAAAAAAAGCTGAATCAGTAAAGGCAATCAGTAGGCATATTTCATGGCAGCATTATTTACAGCACAGCTCTGCCATGAAAAATGACTCTGCAGAAGTGGCATCATGGGGCTCCATGTTCATTGTCCCTCAATGATTCCAGAGCAAGAAGCATAAACGTGTATTTTTTCCAACTGCGAGCCCTGCACACACAACCTGAAATCTGGGTTGAGAGCTGGGTTATTTCCATCCTACACCCAGCACCAGTTACCAAGGCTGTTCAGACCAAATTAGACTTTACGTGACACCAGTGCTACCTCATTGCCCTTAAGTAGGCTCTTGGTAATACCTGTGCAAAACCACTGGCCCAGGCCTGGCACGGAATCCAAGGGGTTTATGTAGGGGTAGGGGGAAGGATTGGGATTTTAGCAGAAGATGTGGTTCATGGATTGAGATCCATTATGTTATTTTAGTTTTATGTTTCACTGTGTAGACATACGTTGTTTTTTGCAATGGTAAAGATACACCAACTGATAAAGCAACTGTCTGCTTAATCATAAAGTGCATAAGCCCCTGTCATCTGTGATTCTAGATTTGCCAAACCATCTCCACTAGATACTAAAACTTCTTTTCCCATCAATAGGAAATAAGAGCAACACACCCAGTCTTCCATTCACTCCGGCAAGACCTCTATTTCCTTTCTGGCCGGGAATTGTTATGCCTGGTGCACCTGGGAATCCTGGCTTTCCATTCAATCCAGGAGGTCCCATTGGTCCTGGATCCCCCATTAGACCTTTAATACCTTCTGGTCCTGGACAACCAGGAATCCCCTTGTCACCTTTGATTCCTGTGAAACATAAAAAGTTGCTTAATAAGTTCTGAGATAATTTTCAATGGGGCAGCCATTACTTTCAGAATCCCGGCAACCAAGAATGCACACATTTATTATACATTGAAAATGGGACTGTTGTCAGAGTAGGTGCCAAGTGCCTGTTTGCCTTACACCAACAAGTTGTCTCCTGTAACAATGTAGCTCAGGGCAGGCAGCACTCACTGTGGGATGGGTAACATGCTGCTGTTCTTCTGAGACTGCACTGGAGAGCTTGGCTGTGCGAAGGAGTTATTTTGACAAAGGACTGGAAAGATTTGAGGAAGAAAGAACAACATAGGATTGTTGGTTGCCATGATAAAAAATGCTATAGTTTTTCAGGTGGAACTGGTAAATCCTTTTAAACCAAGCCACAGCTAAAAATATCAGGATCCAGAACTGACTTATTTTGTTCATAGTGCTGTTCTTGAACTCCTTGCTTTACACGTGAAGGGAAATCTTTTCATTACTGAGATTGGGAACTGCTCTTGTCCGTCTCAGGAAATCATTTCCCCCTCTTGCAACTCCAAGCATGGAGGTACAAGAAGAGAGAGCTGAATAAAAGTGAAAGGGAATTTACATGAAAAGAAATGGATGTGGCTTTCTTTTATCCTGGCAGACAATGGCTAGTGCACAGTAGCAACAGCTTCCTGTATTAGAACATATCCTGATAATCAAATTGCTGTAGAAAACAAACTAGAGAATCTTGTGCTTGACTACACCTTTATAAAAGCAGGAAATATGTCCTTGATTTCTCTGTATCATATAGACTTAACTGTACAAGTAAGACATCTTGAAACCTAACAAATAGGGCCGGATCACTGGTTTTAACTACAGAATCACTCTCCCTCTTTTTTAAGAGCCTAAGTGACAATTTAAGCATCCAACTGCAGAATTTGGCTTAAGGCAAAAAAATCCCCAAACCTGTTTAAAAACCAAACTCATGGTAGCTGAAAATAATACTCACCTTTAGGACCAGAAATACCTTGTGGACCTGGAATCTGCCACCCGGGTTCACCTGCAAAATAATATTTCATGTGCGACTCAACAGCCCTTAAGCACTGGTGGAAGATACATGTTATATTTGTCTAACATTCCATACATTAGTTCAACATATACTGGATCAAACATCACATTTTAATTATCTGAAAAATCTTTATTAGTTTGGATTTGTGCTATGCTGCTACTCGGAAATATGAATGAGGTACCATCCTTTTTAATCTGGGAGGCACATTTTACAGTCATATTTGAGGCGTATCTTACCAATGCTAAAGCCTATTTTCACACACACATACACACAACCAAATTGAAGAAAAAACCAGGAAAAACACTGCATTTGTTTTAAATCAACTAAGAAAAATGCAAAAAGAAACTTAAGTATGTGAAAAGTGAAAATAATATGACAGTCGTTATTAAGAACTTGATATGAAGAAAAAATACTGAATATCTGTTTTTATACTAACACAAAAAAGCAGCTTGAGGCTAAAAACGTGAAAACACTTTTCTTCTGTAAATGAGGAAGAACTGTAACTTTCTGTGGCTGCTGGGCGAAAAGAGGAAGAGCATCTAACTGAAGGATTTGAGAGTTAAAGGGCTGGATCCTGCAAAGACGTAAGCAGGTGAGTAACTTTATTCATATGAGTAAACCCAAGGCTGACTTCTAAGTTCTTATTCCATCTAGCAGTTGAGGCTGTTGCTTCACCATAAAGGGGTAATATCTCTAACTCTTAGAGCATTTTTGAGGCCACCTCAGATATTATCAGCAATACCCTTACCTTTGTAGACGTGGACATTAAAATGGACTATATAATGATCATTATAAACCAGAAATGTCATGCAGGAGCCATGTGTATATACTGTATTTTGATGTCCTATGCAAAATTCATACAGAAAGTTTGTGAAGTGTGAAAGAAACCTTTTAGTTACCAACATAATTTTTGTACTTCAGGGAATTCCTCTTTTAGCCCACAGGATTGACAAGAATTGTGAACACGAAAGGAAATGAGTTTAAAATAACATGAAAATATTATACTGCAGTACCTCGTTCTCCCTTTTCCCCTGGGGAGCCAGGAAGACCATCCTGTCCTTGATTCCCCCTTTCTCCAACAGCTCCGTTGGCTCCAGGGGCTCCTATTGCACCTGAGAATTATAAACTGTCATTTTCATTTTTACTTATCTGTTTGAAATGCAAAATGACAAGGAAATGATGCTCATTTACTAGAGTGTTATTAACAGTGGTGCATTAAAAACCCCCACAACTGTACTAGTGTATAAATGGTGGTAAAGTGCAGTATCCTGCTCCCACAGAACTCACTGGCAAAACTCCCGTGGATTTCAATGGATTCAGAATTAGACCCACATTATGCTTACAGGCTACTTTCTTGTGTCTTTCAGAGAAATTGTAAGGCCCAGTCTGTCAATGGGATCACAATAACGGACCCCATCTGGGCCTCAGGGTCTCAATGCCTAGATCCTCTGGCGGGTTTGAGACTTACTGAGTGAGAATGAGAGTCTGACCTCTCTTATACTAGTATAAATCTAAAGTAATTTCATGGAAGTCAACAGCACTACTCCCGATTTACCTTGGAGTAAATGAGACGGGAATCTGGACATGACAATACTCAATACTAATTTTGTTGATAATGGCTATTTCCCCCATTGTTTTCATTTCAATAAAATGTATAGTAGATACGTATACATCTCCCTATATGTATATTTTAAAGTGTTCTGATCTTTGTTACTCTAGCAATGGACTGTCACCCTCTGTCTTTTTCACTCTCTTCTCTGACTGCTTTTTTTCTACTTCTGGCTAGGTCTTTGTTTTTTCATCCACTGTGGATATCTCAATGATCTTTCAGGAGGCAGAGCAGGCCTTTCTCACCACTTGTGAGGCTATTACATCTCCCTGCAATCTTTAGTGTCCCAATTTTTAAAAACCCCCTTCTCTGGGTTTAAAATTGTACAAAAACTTTATAACTGTACCTATAGCTTTATGATGGAAATGTTAAAGAACTTCAGAACCCAATTTCAAAAATATATAAAGTAATTTGCAAAAAACTGACAAAAACAACAAGGAGTCCGGTGGAAGCTTAAAGACTAACAGATTTATTTGGGCATAAGCTATCGTGGGTAAAAACCCACTTCTTCGGATACATGGAGTGAAAATTACAAGATACAGGCATAAATATATGTTGGCACGTGAAGAGAAGGGAGTTACCTTACAAGTGGAGGACCAATGCTGAAGGCCAATTCAGTCAGGGTGGATGTGGTCCACTCCCAATAATGGATGAGGAGGTAGTATTGACACCTCCTCATCCATTATTGGGAGTGGACCACATCCACCCTGACTGAATTGGCCTTCAGCATTGGTCCTCCACTTGTAAGGTAGCTCCCTTCTCTTCACGTGCCAACATATATTTATGCCTGTATCTGTAATTTTCTCTCCATGTATCCGAAGAAGTGGGTTTTTACCCACGAAAGCTTATGCCCAAATAAATCTGTTAGTCTTTAAGGTGCCACTGGATTCCTCATTGTTTTTGTGGATACAGACTAACATGGCTACCCCTCTGATAGAAGAAATTGAAAATCTTAGCTATCTCATGTCAACAGAGGAAACAACCAAGAATGCAGAGAGCTGGGAAAGAAATGAGAGACAGGATAAAAATCCAACCTGGAGGGCCTTCAGTGCCTCTTGGTCCTGCCACCCCCTTGCACCCTTTAGAGCCAGTATCTCCAGCACATTCAGATGGCCCTGTAAATGGGGGGGAGAGTTTGGAAGAAAAAGAAGAAAAAGCTGCATCACCCTGAATTCAGATCTATACTGGATCCAGAGTTAATGGCTTGCTAGATCTACTATGATTTTACTTTGACCAGATTCTCAGCTGATGTAAACTAGCACAGCTCCCTTAATTTCAATGGTGCTTTGCCAACTCCCATTAGTTGAGGAACTGGCCTAGTTATTTTTGTTGGAGGATTTGGAGATTCCCTTTTGCTAAAAGCATGTAAAACTCACCATTTTCCAAAACCAAAGCTCACCTGGAGCTCCTGGTTTTCCACAATCCCCCCTGTTTCCAGCTAGTCCGGGTTCTCCTACAAGTCCTGGTTGACCTGGTGATCCTCTTTCCCCTTTTCTTCCCATTTCTCCCGGGGGACCTGGATCACCCTAAGAAGCAGCAGCCAAATACATTTTGGATAAGATTTTAATTAAGTTAAAATGCATATTGAATTAGTAGCCTTCTAAAAAAATCACATGTATTAATGCTGATGTGAATATAATCATGGCTATTTGTTGTGAGATAATCTGCAGACAGAAAATATCAAAGTAGGCATATGACATGTTGCTTCTAAAATTTTATAATGCACCACTGATGGTTTCAAAGAGAGATCTTAGTTTCTGAAACACATGTCCAATGTATTTTAAATATCTCACAAAGCAGTTCCCTGAATCTCTGGCCTCTATTTTCTCCACACACTCAGTATCACCAACACCACATAAACCAGCTAGTGTAAAAGCCAATAAAGTGTAACAGCTCCTGAATATAAAATGGTCACCCTCTGGGGGCCTGGGAATTAATTTCTCCATAATATATAGTTGTACACAAATGTACAGATGAAGTTTTTAATTTCCACCTTCCTATGAATTATCTGGTTTAGGCCACTGTCAAAAACAAAAAGAAAAGGAGGACTTGTGGCACCTTAGAGACTAACAAATTTATTGAGCATAAGCTTTTGTGAGCTATAGCTCACTTCAGCGGATGCTTATGCTCAAATAAATTGGTTAGTCTCTAAGGTGCCACAAGTCCTCCTTTTCTTTTTGCGAATACAGACCAACACGGCTGCAACTCTGAAACCTGTCAAAAACAAAGCTCTGAAGTAGATGGATAATTGGTCCGACCCAATATAATTAGTATGTTCCTACATATAGGTCCAAGATAATAAGCAATGATTCCTAGATAGAACAGGCATGGGCATGGTATAAAAATCAAGACACATAGATTGGATGGAATGCGTAAGGTGTAATACAACATACAAGCTGATCCACACATTTCAAATTATCTATGCAGCAAGTAAAATAGATTACAATTAATTTGTATTTGAAAACGTGGGTTTTAGCTGCTCATGGACCTAAATATGAGACACTGAATTACAGTCACATGGCCTAACTTTTCTAGAGAAAATTGAACTGTTTTAAAAAGTAACAACTCATGTTTCATCTTGACATTACTACTCCGTCAAAAACTGATAGCACAACTTTAAAATTGTCTTATTTTCTTTAAATGGGATAAATGGATTTCCGAACCACTTGATAATCGTCAGCAAATATTTGTCAGCACCAGTTCTTATTCTCAAAAGGATCAGTCTTCATAAATAAAAATATGAAAATTATTCCAAGAGGTTCCATCTTTACAAATATGAAACTCCTGGACACAGGGGAACAAAAAACCAACTCATTGATTTCTCCTAAAATGTTGACAGGATAGGATTTCAATATTTCTCATCAGCAGATTATTTCCCTACAGTGCTGAATGGGTTAGCTTGCACCATAAAAATTTTCTGCCCTTGCTTATACTTCACATTATTTCATCCGCATTCAAAAGGTGCTGCCTATTGTGTCATGACCATAGCTTATCCATTGTCTTCTTGCTGTACCTTTGGTCCTGGTTTTCCTGGAGGCCCAGATGCTGAACTAGCTGGTTCTCCTTTATCACCTGAAAAACCAAGAAGGCCTGGAGGGCCTTGTGCACCAGATGGTCCTGGTAAACCTCGAGATCCTCTCTCCCCTTTAGAACCTGGAGTGATGCAAATATAGGTATCACTCTCAAAAGCATCACCATAACATATCATACTAGATATTTCCTATGCTTTATGGCCTATTAAAGTAAAACAGATAACTGACAGTACAATTTATTTTCTTACATACATATTAAAAGAAATGGTTGCAATTAAAAGTAGTAAGGGAAAACAGCAGAGTTGAGATAGTATAGATTATGAGTTACAGAAGGTACATTGTACTTATTAGCTGCTATCACAAGCAATCTTAACAAGTTCTGTCTTTGTTTAACTTCAGCAAATCAAGACATTTTCCTAATATTTTAATAATAGTTTTGGGAAAATATCCCTGAAATAACTCTTGGATCAATTTTCCAGCATCAGACCTGAAGTCTTTGGGATAATCCCAGAAGAGTTTTCCTATATCATGGCATCCCTCCAGCAATTTCCTGTGAATTTTGTGTCAATCATGTTTTGCAAGATTGGTGTGATGCCCTATACTTTTTTAATGGGTTTGAATTCTGTGGGTGCTAGTTTGTGCCCACTATTAATTGGAGTTGCAGAAATTATAGCAGTTAGACACAACATTAACAACAAGGACAATCAGATAGTCAAATTGCTAAATTGTATTATTTATACCTCCAGTTAATTGCAGGCACACAATTTGAGGCTAAAATGAGGTCTGCTTAAAAAAAATAGTGCATAGAGTAATAAATTTAGCCCAAAGTGTAAAACAAAATTTCTTCTGTAATCTTATATAAATTGGCATAATATCATATATTGTGTCAGTTGACAAAAATACAAAATGATATGAAGAGACCATAAGGACAAGAACAATTAAATTTGAACTTTCAGCCTCACCTTTTGGAGTACAGTAACTTCTCACTTAAAGTCGTCCTGGTTAACATTGTTTTGTTGTTATATTGCCGATCAGAGAACATGCTCGTTTAAAGTTGTGCAATACTCCCTTATAACGTTGTTTGGCAGCCGCCTGCTTTGTCCACTGTTTGCGGAAAGAGCAGCCCGTTGCAGCTGGCTGGTGCGGGCTTGGAACCAGGGTGGACCGGCAGCCCCCCTATCAGCTCCCTGCTCCCCTAAGTTCCCTGTGCAGCAGCCACCCAGCAGGCTATCAATTGCTGGGCAATTCAGCTGTCCCTCCCCCGACTGCCATATGCTGCTCTTGCCCTCTGCCTTGGAGTTGCTCCCAGTAGCCTCTTGCTTGCTGTGCGCGGGGGTCAGGCGGTCAGGAAGAGGGGTGCTAATATCAGGGTATTCCCCCCCCGCTCTTGCCCCCCACTCCTTTACCCCATCTCCACAGAGCGGGGGTGGGGTGGGGGACACGACAGGACTCAGGGAGCTTGCGGGCAGCAGCTGCTGTCTCAACTTGCTGATTTACTTTAAAAGGTAGTGTACTTAGAATGGGGTCAGCGTACTTAAAGGGGCAATGCTCTTCTCTCTCACACACACACGGTGTGTGTCTGTCTCTCTGCCATGCTGTCTCCCCTCCCTCCATTCGTGCTGCCTTGCAGAGTGTGAGGCTACATTAACAACGTGTTACCCTTGAGGGCTGAGCCAAGTGCTAGTTCATCATTTAGCAGTAAGGCATTCCCTGGGCAATATCCCACCCTCTGAGTTCACCACCTCAACCAACCTTCACAATCATCATTGCTGTGTACAGTATATAATTGTTTGTTTAAACTTATACTGTGTGTGTGTATATATACACTCACACTCACTCTCTCTCTCTCATATATATATGAGAGAGAAAGAGAGAGAGAGTGAGTGTATTTTGTCTGGCGAAAAAAAATTTCCCTGGAACCTAACCCCCCCTATTTACATGAATTCTTATGGAGAAATTGGATTTGTTTAACATAGTTTCGCTTAAAGTAGCATTTTTCAGGAACATAACTACAATGTTAAGCGAGGAGTATCTGTATCCTGATTTCTGAGAGCTTATTTCTCAACTTGACCATTGCATTTTGCATTAAATTAATTAATTGTAAATTATGTATATTTGTGTGTGTGTGTGTGTGGCGGGGGGGCTCCCAAAACCCTCCTGGGTTCTTGAGCATGAGTTCTTTAGCCAGCCTCTTCCTCAGCAGCCCAAACACCAGCACTCTGCAGCTAAATCCGAGCTGCTCCTCATCAGTGCTCAGAGTGGACTCTCAAGCTTCTCTCTCCCACTTTATAGGTCTCTAAACACACTTGAGAGAATGATTTGTGCTTTCACTCCAAGCAGAAGTTCCCTCAGAGAGACCCATGAACACGTGGCTGGCATGTGACTATGATAAAATATGATATGTCAAGGTAAGACTAGCAGTAGTACTGCTACATATCAGCCCAATTCTAACTGCGTTCTCCAGAAACACTGTACAGGTCCTGTATGGCACTTCTAGTCTCCACCCACGCAGAGACATCATGCTTTCCTTCTCATCTCAGAAAAGTCAATTGGGGAAAAAAAGGAATAGCAGGAGCCTCATCTGAGCCAGATTGTATTTCTGTTGCTATAACAATATCTAATAGAATCTCGGCACATCTTTCACAACTGACGAAAATAGTAAATGAACGCACAAGAAGAAATTTGCAAAATAACATTATTTAGCTGGATTTGAATCTTGTTTGCAAGTTGATCAATCTCATTTTACTATGTTTACATGGTATCCCAAAATATTAATAGTATCTTCAATCCCCATAAGGAAGTTAACCACAGATGTATAAGAGCAGGTTTTAGTTACTGATTTAGTTAAAACAGCTAAGTTAAGTTAAAATACTATTCAGTAAATTTATTACAAGATTGCATGCTGAGTACATATGTAGCACTAACTTTAGTATAATCATGTTCGATATTTACAGATATAGAGCTCAATCCTTGCTGATTCGACTAGTCCCAATAAGGTTGATAGGTACTTCAGGGGGTAAAGATTACTTGTCTGAATAGGTACTGCAGGATTGTGCCCACATTAAGTGTACAGCTATTTCTATGTAGTATATGAATTTGTAACAAGATTTTATAAAGAATCACCTGGCATTCCCATATCACCTCTGTCTCCTGGAGGTCCTGGTAATCCTTGTCTTCCAGGAAATCCTGGCAGACCTACAACTCCTTTGGGACCTGTAAGATGACAAAGTATCAACATTGTCTCAACATGTGTGCCTCAGATTTAGGCTGCTTAGTACACTTATCATGAGCACAAAGTATCCATTCCCATGCTCATTGCCATGGCATCTCAGAAGTGTTTAAATCAATTGGTAGTCTAAATATAATTTCTTCCTCTGCCCAGCACAGTTACAGATTTTTCATTACTACTATTATTTTTGGAAGCCCTGGCAAAGAAATGGGCCTTGTATTTCAGCCTGGAGACTGTCAGATTTGCAGCAATTCTTAGTTCCTGTGGCTGGCAGTTCCACAGCTGTGATATCCCAAGTCTAGTCCATTGGGAACTTCATAGATATAGATTAAGATTTAGTTTTGCTTTGGATTTTTCTTCCCTTGTAGGTCTGAGACTGGTGAACTTCTGAGCACATTGCAAGGACCTACACTGTCTATCCACCAAGTGCTTTGTAATAGGATTAGAGAGGATTTGAGGTTTTTTTGTGTGGTTTGTGGAGTTTCTTCATGACCTTTTCTTGTGTCAGTGTGGATACATTTCAGTTTGGTGACTTTTTAATTTAATATCATTTAGAATTGCCACCTATATGCCTAATTTCTCTGATAGACAAGATGCATACATAGGCTGGTTCCGCTGCATATACAGATAAGTGAGGTTTGGTTCTGCTCTACATGAGACATTAAAAAGAGGGACAGAGCTGGAGCACCAGCACTCTTTCTTGCTAGTTATTGCTTTTTCCTGTTACTGGTACTGGCCTCTTCCTGTTGCCTACTTGGTCTGTCAATAATGATATCTAACATGGACTGTTTCTCTCCTGGTGTGGGCTATTTGTGTGAGCACAAGCCCAGATATATTTTTACTTACTTAATCAAGTTTTATATGATGATTTCTAAGAAGAAATAATCTCAAAGACACAGCTAAAAAGAACACATGGTGATGCAGCATGGCATCAAAGTTTTATCCGCATGAGCCTGAAAAGACTGTGCTACTCATACGTAGCACACCCACAACTGAGTTAATAACTACGTCATCTCAATCCAGGCTCAATAAACCCTTTTCAGTACACCATCCCACAACATCATGTATCGGGAGAGAAGAATTGTAATTAAAATAAGAAACTTCTAAAGTATCTAAAACAGCTTTTCTATCAATCTTAATGCCACAATACTTTTAGCAGTTTCAATTACCATTGAAGTTACAATTGCTTTATGCCACTGGGAAACCAGTGGATTCCGAACTTCTCTTCAATAGTACAAAGCACCCATTTCTAGTGCTGCTGGCTTATGAGATATTTGGATCTTAGACTTGTCATTGGTTCAGGACTTAATATTGCTTGTCCTGTATAACAAACCCATGTAATTTGGTGGAATTCCACATCTGGGAAGAAAGAAGGAAACATTTGGGGAGCAGATTTTTTTTTTTTAAATTAGCAGCTTTTTGAAGCTGCTCATAGTTTCGGAAAGCTTGAAATAATCACAGTCGAGGTAGATTAACAGAGAGAGTTTAGGTTAAGTAATCATATTATTATTATTATTATTATTAATTTTATAATAACCTTAAAACTTTGGTTTTCCACTCCTCTGTGTGGTTACCACCATCTCTACAGTCTATGTGGTACTGTGAACATGCTGCTTTTAATTTTCATAGCAGATGCTGCATACCTGGTAGACCTGATACTCCTGATGTCCCATCAAGCCCTGCTGATCCTTGTATACCTTTATCTCCTCTTTCTCCTTTCAGACCTGTTCTTCCTGGAAATCCTATAGCAGCAATTGTATGGAATAGCATTAAAACCAGTAGCTCATAATAGCATTAAATCATCTCTTAAAAGCAATGGAAAAAGAAAAATGGAGCCTGAAGTGATTAATTTGGAGTTATCCTCTTACAAGCAAACACATTACAAAATACAAGGGCCTTCTATTAAAGTTTCTGGTATTTCTCATATAGAAT
Source organism: Caretta caretta (assembly GCF_965140235.1). Taxonomy (NCBI): domain Eukaryota; kingdom Metazoa; phylum Chordata; order Testudines; family Cheloniidae; genus Caretta; species Caretta caretta. The sequence continues at coordinate 34,915,912 of NC_134214.1, forward strand.
TAAAAAAGAAAGTATCTATAACACCACAAGCCTGATTATAAAGGTTAAGTGTATGCAACTTGCGTGCAGATATGTGCATGGTGCCTCACCTATGAGAGCAAATACCAGTGTACATCTGCAAATCAGGTATTTGTGAGCACATTCAATCTGTTCGCTCACAAATATCCAATTGGTAGGCACAAATATCCAATTGGTAGGTAAGTCTTTGCAAATGCATCCATACCAAAAGTTCATGACTAAACTTCATACACTATTGACATGACAGCATATCACACCTGATGTGACATCACACTGATATTACTTTTTAGGAATATAGATTGTAATAAGTAATTAAAAAGAGAAAATGAATATTTTTAATATGTGCTGTAAAAAAATAACCCATAAGCCTCCCTCTGCTGTTCAGCAATCAGATGTTTAAAAATGGTACAGAATAATCTGGGCATTCCGGTCAGCTTCTTTCATGAGTAAGAGCAGGGGTTCTCAAACTTCAGTGAACCATAATCCCCTTCTGACAATCAAAATTACTACACAATCCTGCGGGGGAGGTGGGGGGGGGAATCAAAGCCTGAGCCCGCCAGAGCCCTTCTGCCCTGGGTGGTGGGGCCAAAGCCAAAGCCTGAGCTCCACCGTCTTGGGCGGGGGTGGGGTGGGGGGAGGGTGGCCAAAGCCCGAGCCCCACTGCCCTGGGTGGGGAAGCCAAAGTTCAAGGGCTTCAGCCTCAGGCAGGGAGCCTGTAACGTGAACCCAACCACACAGGTCTGAAGCCCTCTGGCTCCAACTTTGGCCCTGGGCGCTGGGGCTTGGGCTTTGGCCCTGGGCCCCAGAAAATTTAAGTCAGTCCTGGTGACCCACAAGCTGTGGGTGGCCAGGCTGTTTGAATTGTAATTTGGATTATTTGTCTCTAACTGTTTTCAAATTAAATAGAAAAAAAGATGTACCTGTTGATCCTGGTTCTCCTTTATCCCCAGTATTCCCTGTGGTCTCTGATGGTCCAGGAAATCCTTTATCACCTAGTTCACCTTTTGCTCCTAAAAACCCCTTTCTTCCCTTCAATCCTGGAAGGCCAGGAGAACCTGCAAAGCAATATAAATGAAATATGCGGAGGAAACATGACTAGCAGATAGTAAATGGAAAAGGAACAAAAATATACTACTATTTTCAAGGACGACTGTATGTGACTATGCTAAAGCAGCAGAAGAACCAGCTTCTTAAAAGCAGCAGTCTTCAACAAGACTTCTTTTTTCACCCTCAGCTGAGAGGACAAAGGCAACTTGGTTTCTTCCATTCCCACTATTACAAGGAAATAGCAGGACGCCAGAGGCCTGATCATTCCATCATCTGCACATGTGAAATTCCCACTGGCTTTAATTGGAGTTGCCTGTGTGCAAGTGCTTCGCTAACTAAATGATGTTATTTATATCATCATTTAAGCAAAGAATGGATTTATGGTGAACTGTTTAACAAGACTGCTGAGGTGAAATTAGCATGCCCACACCAGAAATAATCCACACATTGTGTAAATTAAAAAACTCTCATATGAAGAGAGATTGAAAAGATTGGCAAAAAGAAAAGGAGTACTTGTGGCACCTTAGAGACTAACCAATTTATTTGAGCATAAGCTTTCGTGAGCTACAGCTCACTTCATCAGATGTTTACCGTGGAAACTGCAGCAGACTTTATATACACACAGAGAATATGAAACAATACCTCCTCCCACCCCACTGTCCTGCTGGTAATAGCTTATCTAAAGTGATCAACAGGTGGGCCATTTCCAGCACAAATCCGGGGGGGGGGGGGGGGAGGGTGAGAAAACCTGGATTTGTGCTGGAAATGGCCCACCTGTTGATCACTTTAGATAAGCTATTACCAGCAGGACAGTGGGGTGGGAGGAGGTATTGTTTCATATTCTCTGTGTGTATATAAAGTCTGCTGCAGTTTCCACGGTAAACATCTGATGAAGTGAGCTGTAGCTCACGAAAACTCATGCTCAAATAAATTGGTTAGTCTCTAAGGTGCCACAAGTACTCCTTTTCTTTTTGCGAATACAGACTAACACGGCTGTTCCTCTGAAACCTGAAAAGATTGGGATTGTTTATTTTAGGAAGGAGACGAATAAAAGGGACTTGATAACAGTATTTTAAAAAGTGGATGGTCTAGAGAAGGTAGGTGAGGAACTTCTGTTCTCCTCATCTAGTAACACAAAAACAAGAGGACATTCAATGAAATTGAAAGGTTTCAAATTCAAAACAGATAGAAGGAAATACTTTTTCACCCTATTTATAAGTGGACTGTGGAACTCATTAAGGCCAAGAATTGAGCAAGATTCAAAGATTGGACATTTATCTACATAAGAAGGCATAGGTGCCGACTCCATGGGTGCTCCAACCCTGGAGCACCCATGAAAAAAAAATTAGTGGGTGCTTAGCACCCACCAGCAGCCAGCTCCTCCCCCTCGAGTGCCTCCCACCCAGCGGCACCCTGCCAATCAACTCCTCCCCTTCCAGCTGTTCCACAGCATGCAGGAGGTGCTGCGGGCAGGGGGAGGAGCTGGGACAGGGCACGCTTGGGGGAGGGGGTGGAACTGGGCGGGAAGAGGTGGAGTGGGGGCAGAGCGGGGGTGGGGCCTGGGACAGAGCGGGGGTTGAGCACCTGTGGTGCAAGGAGGAAGCCAGCACCTGTGTAACAAGGATATTCAGAGTTATAATAGTTAATGCTAAGAAAAAGCATTCTGGAAGGGATAAAAATATCACATTTCAAGTTTTCAGTAATCTCTAACTATTAGGGATAAGGATTAGACCTTCCTGGGGGCAGATTATACCACATTTGCCTAGTCTGGGGTTTCTTGCATCTTCTTCTGAAGCATATGATTCAAGCCAGTGTGGGTAACAAGATCCTGGATTAAACAGACCACATGTCTGATCTACTATGGCAATTCATATGTTCTTAAATAATTAGATAAGGTAAATATTATAGTAACTCACCTCTGTTTCCTGGAATGCCTGGGTATCCAAAGACACCGGGATGTCCAGGAATTCCTAAATTGCCCATTATACCTTGTTCTCCTCTTTGGCCTGGGGAAATGGAGAAATATAAAGCATGTTTCTGAAGTGTTTGATTAGTAAAGTGTTCCCAGAACATTAGTTTTGAAAAATAAATGTTTGTAAATATGTATGTATGTATGTAATTTTGTGGCTAATTACTTGTAGTGATATGTGGTATATAAATGCCTAACTATGTAATCACTTTCTCTTTTATTTTTAATTATTTTCTCATTTACTTAACATTCTTTAGGACCCAGTCTTGCAATCCTTAGTAATGTGAGTAGCCCCTACATGTATAATATCCCCAAATGTAACTCATGTGAGTAAGGATTGCAGCATCTGACCCTTGGCTTTTAACAGACTATATTTAATGAGATTATCTACAGACACACTATATTTCTATAATTAATTGTATAGGTTGTATTTTACAAAAGATTTGCATAATATATTGGGCATTGAAAAATGAAGGATTTAGTTTTTAGCTGTAAATAAGGAGCAGTGCACACTTAAGTGACTTCTTCCTTTCTCCTCACAAATTTTAAAACTATTAAGAACATATTCCTTTACAACTATGGGGATGCCCATTCCAAGAAACAGGGGAAGCTCTGGCTAACCCTTGGAGGGAGACAATTATGTCTTTATAAATCCATGCATCAGAGTCAGTATTTGAACATGTTAAGGTAAACAGACAAATAATGGATTTCCTTTCACTGTACTGCAATTAAGATAAAATAAAGAAGATGGCATTTACAGAAATAAGTTTTATAAGGCAAAGGGGGCCTCTACCACAGCAGAAGTCAGAAAGAAGGACATACATTAGATGAAAAGCTAAACAGATAGGGAGAATTTCTGTAAAACAGAAACTGTTTCTGGTACAAGGGGATGTGCCAGCAGAAAGTTAGGCTTGGCAGCATCAATATTTCAATAATTAGCAGCATACTGAATTTACAGACTGCACAAGAAGTTTTGGATTACTTCCTGGGAAGATGGAGGAACATAGTGAGCAGGAGGAATCCTGGAACCTCCTTTCGGCCAAGAAGCACTGTATTAGAGCCTCCAGACATTTTGTATCAAGGACTGCTGATCAGTCTGGGCAGAACACACTATCATTTGTCTTCTGTATAAATCACACCACCATCCAGAAGCATAGCTGTCAGAGTATCATAGAATATCAGGGTTGGAAGGGATGTCAGGAGGTCATCTAGTCCAACCCCCTGCTCAAAGCAGGACCCATCCCCAATTTTCACCCCAGATCCCTAAATGGCCCCCTCAAGGATTGAACTCACAACCCTGAGTTTAGCAGGCCAATGCTCAAACCACTGAGCTATCCATCCCTTCTCCCGCCCGCCCCCAGTACAGTAGCTCTGACTGTATTGGGAGGAACCATTCTTCTGTTTCTAGGTGGAAGAAAATGATAGCCAAGTTACAACAAAAGGTGGTATAAACATGTATCTGGAAAATCCTTACCTGGTGCACCTGGTATTCCTGGGCTGCCAGGCTCACCCTTGAGACCCGGTGATCCTGCGTCTCCTTGGCGACCTGGCAATCCAGGCAGCCCAAACTCTCCAGGGAATCCTGAGACATCCAAGCCTGGAATACCGGGGTCTCCTTTTGATCCAACTGAACCTCTTTCTCCTAAGAAAACAAATATGTGTCATACAGTAAATATATGTAATTTCCTGTGAAGAAAACCACACCAGACTGGGTCCTGTAGTCATGCCTGTGAAATTCGGCTAGCAGGGCAGCTGGCAGAGAGGCGTGGCAAGCGGCCAGTAGGGCAGCTGGCGGAGAGGCGTGACAAGCGGCCAGCAGGGCGGCTGGCGGAGAGGTATGGCAAGCAGCCAGCAGAGAAGCTGGTGGAGAAGGCCAGAGCAGAGGCCCGCAGAGGCGTGGCAATCGGCAGTTGGGGCGACGAGCGAGTGGCCGAGCAGTGCAGCGTATAAGGTGCCTCCTTACCCCCCACTGCCTTCCACACAGAGTGGGAGGTGAACTTTGCAGATGAACTTCTGAACTCTGGGGCCACACTGGCCAAGGACAGCAACTGTGAGTGGGGTACAGAGAAGGGACAGGCACATTAAAGGGTCTTTTGGGTTGCTGGATTAAGACCCTGAGCGGAAAAGGACACTTCCCAACTTACTTGGGGATGGGTCTTTTGTTCATGGTTTGTGTTTATGAACCCTAGTTGTGGTGTTTTCCCAAATTAATGCTGAGTTAATTCCCTCCTTTCATTAAAAGTTTTTGCAACATTCAGACTCTGTGCTTACAAGAGGGGATGTATTGCCTCTTAGAGGCGCCCGGGGGAGGTGTGTAATTGTCCCAGGTCACTGGCTGGGGGTTGAGCCGGTTTTGTGTTGTATTGTTGAAAAGGAACCCCTAGATACTGAACCCGGCCCTTGTTGCTGCTGGCTCCACCTGGCAGAAGGATTACACTAGATCAAAAAAATAATTGCGATTAATCGCAGTTTTAATCGCACTGTTAAACAATAGTAGAATACCAAGTTAAATTTATTATAAATATTTGTGGATGTTTTTCTACATTTTCAAATATATTTATTTCAGTTACAACACAGAATATAAAATGTAGAGTGCTCACTTTATATTATTACTTTTTATTACAAATATTGGCACTGTAAAAAAAGAAACAAAAGAAATAATATTTTTCAATTCACCTCACACAAGTACTGTAGTACAATATCTTTATTGTGAAAGTGCAACTTACAAATGTAGATTTTTTTTCCACATTACTGCACTCAAAAACAAAATAATGTAAAACTTTACAGCCTACATGTCCACTCAGTCCTACTTCTTGTTCAACTAATCACTATGACAAACAAGTTTGTTTACATTTACAGGAAATAATGCTACCCACTTTTAATTTATGTCACTGGAAACTGAGAACAGGCGTTTGCATGGCACTGTTATAGCTGGCATTGCAAGGTATTTACATGCCAGATATGCTAAGCATTCATATGCCCCTTCATGCTTCGACTTGTAGTTGTTAAGGTCTGGCTATGGAGATGATATTGCAGGATTGCGGCCTTTAACTGGTCTAATATTTTCTGCATAGTATTACATCAAATATCCATAAGACCTTTTCATCATCATTTAGGCAACTGTAGGGTAAAAATAAAACCAAACCCCACTCAATCAACTATATATCAGGCAGATCTGGCAGGTATTCCTACCTTGTTGGCCTGTTAATCCACATGCACCTGGGAGACCTTGTGGGCCAATAAGACAATCACCAAGCTTCCCTGGAAGTCCCTTTTCTCCGGGAGCTCCGGGACAGCCAGGTTCTCCTAAGAAAGAGAAAATATTAAATTAATTATGACTTGAATTTTTGTAGGTGGACAATAAGCTTTTCCTTTCCCCCATTCTCTTAGAGCCTCGCTCAACAAAATGGTTGTAAGGTAAAGAGTTCCTTGGCTGTTTTTTTGTAATGACAGCACCTCTTGGCCCTTCAGCACCGTTACGTCCTGGGAATCCTGGTAGACCTGGAAATCCTCTGTCACCTTTTACCCCTGGAAAGCCATCTTCTCCTGGGGAACCTAATCCACCCTGTTGGCCAGGAATAATTAATCCGGGTTCTCCCTAAAACAGAGGAAAAACATAAATGCAGAATGTATATTACATTTTGTAAATCTGAAAATATGACTCTCTCTGTCCTGTCAGTAGTTCATGTTTTCTGTCAAATTATTATCTCCACTCCCAGGGGATCTTTCACATTTATGTCAAAGCACTGAAAATACATTTCTCCCCTCCCCACCAAACACCCCTTTACATCTCTTGCTCTTGAAAGCCTGTATGTTTTAGTATTATTCTTCTACATGAGCACTGGACAGGGTTTCCCCACACAGCTGGAAGAATCATTGTTGAACAATACAAGGTAGTCCTTTCCTTGCTGTCTGCCTCTGCAGCTCTCAGATATCCTGCTGCACCTGTACTTCAGACAACTCAAGTACCTGTCAGCTGCTTGAAATCCATTTGAGTTCTACACTTGCTTCACATTACCCAGCATTCATAGTGTAGACTAAATATATATTTAAATAATGGGCCAGTAAACCAAGCAATCTTATTTAGTATTAGTCCTGCCACTAACAGAGAATGAAAACAAGGTTCAGTACATGGGTCAGCACTCAGACACCATGCCTCAGAAATACCCTGACATATGTTAGGTGAGTCTGTTTTCTTCAAAAAGAAAATTCTATGAAAGAAAAATTCCGGACAGGAAAGTCTGACCTGCTCTTTTTGACAATCTGCCTGAATTGCTTTGGACTGGCTTTCAAAGAAGCTGGTAAATTCAACAATTAATTATTATTAATTATTATTATTATTACTCTCACTACAGAGCCTACAAGCCCTAGTCATGGCCCAGGACCCCACTGTGCTAGATGCTGTACAAACACAAAAGAAAAGGGCAGTCCCTGCCCCAGAGAGTTAAATCACATCCAGAGGAACACAGTTTATATGCAATTACTGATTGTGTATTTGGATCACAAAGGCCTTTCTGAAGGCTGCCATAAACCGAAGTGAGCCCTTTATTACTGTGACAGATGGAACCTTGCTGACTAGTTCCATACCTGGACATTTTATGGGCTGTGTGTGTTACCTTTTAATCTTTTACATTCAGTTTAGGTGACATTTTTAAGCAAGCAAACAGATAATCAGAGTCGTCAGCAAAATAGTTTAGTCTGCAGAAGAGAAGAATGAGGGGGGATTTGATAGCTGCTTTCAACTACCTGAGAGGTAGTTCCAGGGAGGATGGTTCTAGACTATTCTCAGTGGTGGAAGAGGACAGGACAAGGAGTAATGGTCTCAAGTTGCAGTGGGGGAGGTTTAGGTTGGATATTAGGAAAAACTTTTTCACTAGGAGGGTGGTGAAACACTGGAATGCGTTGCCTAGGGAGCTGGTGGAATCTCCTTCCTTAGAAGTTTTTAAGGTCAGGCTTGACAAAGCCCTGGCTGGGATGATTTAATTGGGGATGGGTCCTGCTTTTGAGCAGGGGGTTGGACTAGATGACCTCCTGAGGTCCCTTCCAACCCTGATATTCTATGATTCTAGGGCCAAGCAGAAAAGACAGAACGCAATTCTGAAGCAAAGAAATGTGTTTTATTTTAGTAAAAACAACACCACTTTGGGGGCTTGATGACACAGCAAACAGCAAAGTCCTAAACTCACAAATGATGTCAGTAGCTGAGCTCTCATTTATCTGCATTTTTGATTACAGCTATGGCCTCTGACTTTTTTTTTTTTAAGGTCCTGATTTAGGAGAGCACTTAAGCATATGATTGACATTAAGCATGTGCTTAAGTCCTATTTAGCTGAGTGGGATGTAAGCATGTTTTTAATTGCTGTTCCTAAACAGTGATGCTTTCAGGAACTGTGGCCCTGATTACTCGGTGCAGGTGATGGAAAATCCTATTTGTCCCCTAAAAACAACCTCCAGTATAACCTGAAATTTGGGGCTTTTGAAATGTGGATTTCATTTTTATGGTTTGAGCCCCCGCCCCTATGTGGATAGTTTGCACAATTAGAAACTAAATCCTGTGCTCCATAGACCTCTCATTTGCTTAATTTGTTTGGAAACATGCTTGCTGACAAGCAGCCCTGATTAAGCTTGGGTTGTGTTTCTAATCAAACCTTTTCTCCTGGGTATCCAGACTGTCCCGGCAAGCCTGGTTCTCCTGCCTTTCCTGGCAAACCTGGTGATCCTTTAGACCCTCGAAGACCTTTATTTCCTGCAAAGCAAACCAAATAGCAGGTAAAAACACCCTGCTTATCCATCTATTTTGCTGAATGAGCACACAGAGGTTTTTACTTTCTTGTTCATGAGGCTCTGACTTTTGTAACTTCTAGTATAAGTTATGTGAATTGCTGTCAGCCTTCTGATTCCAGAGTTGAATTAGCACCCACTATAACCTGTTCACCTTGGTATTCATTCAAACATTGATTGTTGTATTGCCTAGTTTTAGGGCTCGTTTAATTAACTCTCTTTTAGTTGCCTTTACAAGTTGATATGATGCGAGGTAGAAAAGGACTAGAGTCATTTTGCCCAATTTCTGTTTGCTCTCATCTAATTTTAAATGGGGCATTTCTATGGTCAATTTCTTGGTCACTCACTACAGAAAGTGGCACAGTTATGATTTCAGTATCAATGTTCTGGATCGGTTTTCTTTAACTCTGAGGGGGGAACGCAAAGGACCAGTCGTCTAATATTTCTGGAATGGTATCTGGAGACATTTTAGAAGTGGGGCTTACATTTGCAAGGAGGACTAAATTCACGGTACTCAAAACACCTTCTATTCCCTTTACCAAGAGAGCTGGTATGGCATGAACAAAACTATATACCTTATAACTAAAGCATTGGTACTTACAAAGGCCCTATCACTGTAATATATAAGCACCTCAGCGATACAATAGTATTAGCCATCACTGTAGTATCTAAGCGCTGCACAGAGAAATTAGATCTGTGTGGCAAGTGTTTTAGTGGACCTCAGAGAGTCTTCTCCCCCTCCTTATAGGAAGTTTTCCTTGAAGTACATTATATGTTCGGTGTGTCTCTATATGCATTTTCAAGATGTTATAGTAATGCAAATTGTCCAGTTAAATCCTCGTGCACTTCTTTCCAAACATACTCCATTTTCTCAGTTCTGATTCCTGACTTTTGGAAAATAGATAAAAATATTATTTTTTATTTGCAATGTACATGCTTTAATGTAGACGACTGTATGGATGCTGTAATACAGACCCTTTCAAGAGTTATTTGCCTGAACTGTGTATGGGTTAAAATAGTTTTTCTGTCAGTCTCTCAAATGATTTTATTCTCAAAAACAACTAATAAAGAATTATAAAAAACCACAAAGGAGAATTCTACCTTTTGGACCAGGATCTCCAGGAAATACAGTCCCTGAAAATCCTGGAGCACCGTCAGACCCAGGTAATCCCAAATCACCACGTTTTCCTCTAGATCCAACATAACCTACCAGAAGAAAACAAACTCCTAGATATTTTGCCATAGATCTTCTGCATTTAGCAATTTGGTGTTTGCCACCTTACCATTCCCCATAATGATGTCGTAATCAATTGGTTCATTAGAACTCAGACACCATTTCTACTCCTACTTTGTCAAGGTCAGACTTGACAAAGCCCTGGCTGGGATGATTTAAGTTGGGGATTGGTCCTGCTTTGAGCAGGGGGTTGGACTAGATGACCTCCTGAAGTCCCTTCTAACTCTGATATTCTATGATATTCTATGATTCCTCATTCTAACACTTTCTTCCAGGTGATTTTTTTCCAGATAAAATGCTAAACGTCAATCACAGGGGCATAAGTCTACAAGTAAGGCATATGCAATGCCTTCTGTATGTGCACAGGTCTGGGATGCATGTGTGTAGCTATGTGCATATACAAATCTTTGACTTGCATGTTCATATTGACCACACACGAACATGCATTGTGTGTGTGGGGAGGGAAAGGGGATGAGACAGGCAGGCTGTATAGCTCTATCTCAGCCGAGGAGTCCCCTATGCTGTTTAGGGGCTGCTTTAAGGTCCCTTTGTGCCAGGGGAGCAATGCAAAGGGGCTTTAAGATGGACAAGAATCTGGCCCCACAGTCTTTCATTTTGTGTAACCTATAAAACATAACATTTTATATAAAAATGTAACAGTGGACCAAAACCCGCAGCAACAGTATAGAACTATGTTACATAAAACTTAAAACAAAAAGAAGCCAGAAGCTTTGTTACAAATCTGTTCTTTCCAGCAAGCTCAGAAACAGTGGGTGAGAACTCCCAGTCCAGGGTATGGTGGTGGAGGTGGGATGGCCAAAAGTGCCTTTAAGTCACCTTTGTACCCTCTCAATTACTGCCTTCTCCGAGGGCTGGAGCAGCCTCAGTGTAATTCAGACAGTGTTGGGAACCATTCTAAATTATAACAGTCTCCCCAGGCTGCCTTATGAATGGCAACACTGCCCAGAATCTCCACAGCACTAAGTGTTCCAGACGCCCCCCAGAATGTTCTTCCTGCCCCCATCTATGCCCCCTACACCAGGGCTTGCAAAGGGATCCTCGGAAGGCAATCTTATGGCTGTCTCTACAGTGCCAGTGCGGAGGGAATTCACTCAGATGGACCCAGAACTTTTAGGGTCCGTGTACACTCCTTTGGTCCTTTTACTCAGCATAAAGAAACCAGAGTGTGGGTTAAAATTTCATGCAGATTAGTTTTATTGCATTTAACCTAGAAGATGCTCTCACCCATTGCTCCTGGGGGTCCTGGTAAACCCTGTGGCCCCCGAGGTCCTGGTGGTCCAGGTATTGGATTTACTGCACTAAGTTCTCCTTCAGGACCTTCAGAAAGTATATATAACAAAAGGTTAAGGAGGTTTGTGGATATATAGTGTGTGCTCTTGTGCTTTTTAAAACAATATTCATAGAAAATTGTGTTCAGTTAAAAATATTGTATTGCACAGTTTCGAAGCTCCAACAAACCCATAGAAATGGGCTACATAACAATTAAAGAGATAGTATTTTACTGCTGTCAAAAAATCCCCTAGACACTTCTTTAAATATTAGAAAGTATGGAATTGTGCACCAGGAGGACACAGCAAAGGAAGCATGCAGGCAATACGATATCTTACAGATACTTAACCCTCAGATCTATTCCAAAAAGATCTAAAGTGTCTCTCTGGCTGCATTGATTCTGAAACCTCCAGGAATAATCCCAGGTTTGTCTTCAAGATTTCAAGCCAACAAATAAGAGTTATCATCAGCATGGATGTTGAAGTCCACCAGGACAATAAATGAAAAAGCCAATGAAAGACCAAAAGAGACTCATTTAGACTGGGGAGGACTCATGATGTGACAGTCTGTACACTACAAGGATTCCCAAATGTATCTTATCCCTAGGATCAACAATCAAATTGATACAATTAAATATTTTCATTTTTGGGAGGGGAAACCTATGCCTGATAGAGTCAAAGTGTCTTCTGGACATCAACTAGCACCAATGACTACTAAATCGTTTTACTGCTAGGGTCCTGTGAGTCTAGTGTCTATTAGCTTCTCTCAGAAACCTTGACTATCTTTCTATTGTAAACTACTTTGCATTCTTCCAAATCACGTCATTTGCAACCATACAGGTCAGTTCATCAGTGTGTTTAAATGAAAGTCGAACACTTTAAAAAGGGAAGCTAGTGATGAGATATAAAGTTACAAACCAATTGCTCCAGGTAATCCAGGCAAACCAGATATTCCCTTAGCGCCTTTGGGACCTGTCATTCCTTGTGGTCCATATCCTGGTGGTCCAGTGAGCCCCATTTCTCCAGGAAGACCTGGGTTTCCAGGAAGTCCTGATAACCCTCTGTCCCCTTTCAAACCATCCAGTCCCTATTAATAATGAGACACATTTGCATAGTGTGCATTGCTTATTTTTCCATGTTAGTTCCAGCAGCAACAAGTTTTGATACATTGGACTGATTATGGTCTCACACTATTTTAACAAAAGAATAACTCCATCATCTTAAGCAAAGTACTCCTGACTTACATAGTGTGAGATACAAAATTGTCTGATTATTGTATCCTTATCTAATCCTGTGCCTTTGTGAGATCCTAAAAGAAAACGCTGCAATAATACAGAAGATATTTGCCCATTCTGGGACACTGCCTTCTGATCCTCCCAGGGAACCTACTTCTTCCAATCCAAATTCTTAGAGACATTCCAGCAGCTAAAACTAATAAAGAGGACCTTTAATGCTCCAATTTATGGAGATGTAACAGAGACCATAAAAATGATTTGATCAGTACTTTGATTTGACCAAATTTGCCCATGTATAATGGAAGCTGCGCACACAATTCCATGCAAATTGCAAATGAGTAAGTGTAATCAAAACTTTACCACTTTGGCACCATTTTAAGCCACACAAAAAACACTAGACAAACATTATATAAAACATTAGACAAAAATATAAATTTCTGTCCTATGGGAAATTCTGGTATTTTAATATTGTTGTCCAAATTGGGATGAAAAGTTGAAATATCAACATTTTTTACAGAACAAAAAGTGCTGAAAAAGTTTGATTCCCCTAACCCTTGTAGCTACAGAGCAATCAGCATCAATGCCTGGATATTTTTTATGATGTATACATTTAAAGACCAGAAGGGACCGTTTGATTCTCCTGCAAAACACACACCATAGAATATTACCCAGTAACTCCTGCATCAAGGCTATATCCTTGGTTGCATTAGAGCAGGGGTTCTCAACGTTTTTCTTTCTGAGGCCCACCCAACATACTATAAAATCTCCATGGCCCACATGAGCCACAATAGCTGATTTTCTGTATATGAAAGCCAGGACTGGCATTGGGGGATAGTAAGCAGGGCAATTGCCAGGGGGCCTGCAAAGCTACACTGCTCAGGCTTTGACTTAAGCCCTGGGTAGTGGAGCTCAGGGCCCCAGGCTTCAGCCCCATGTGGTGGGGCTTTGGCTTTTTGCCTCGGGCCCAAGTGAGTCTAATGTTGGCCCTGCTTGGTAGACCCCTTGAAACCTGCTCGCTGCCCCCTAGGGGTCCCGGACCCCTGGTTGAGAACTACTGGGTTAGAGCATGTTTAAGTTTACTTAGCTATCTTTACAGATGTTACAGTGGTTTAATTCTAACGAATAGGGCCGTGCAATGTACAATTGTTTACTTAGCTTTCTATTAATTCTATAATAATTAAAAATAATGTATACCAACCCGTTCGCCTTTAGAACCTTTTGAGCCTTTTGAACCATGTTTTTTGTGCAATCCATCTGAACCTTTCTTCCCTGGATTTCCTCTGATCCCTGGATCTCCTCTGTTTCCTTTTTGCCCTTCTGGATACACATATCCTGGTTCACCTTTTGGTCCTTTAAGTCCTTGATCTCCTGGAAAACCTGGAAGTCCCTAGGACACAGCAGTTAAGAATTTCCATGTTAGATTTATGTCAAGTCATTTTTTTATATCAACACTAAGTGACTAAGTTTCTTTCTTTCTTAGGCAATTCTTTAGAGGGTCCCAGGATTTTAAATTTAATTTTGTCTTCACTAATTACACTAGTCAAATAAGAATTAATTATTTTCATTTGCTTGTTGTCCCTGAAGCTGACAAAAAGTTAGGGGGTCAGATCCTTGGCCCTGCTCCTTCCCCTTTGCACTGCTTTGGTGGAGGAAAGGGATGACAGAAAGATGGCTTAAACCACTAAGATGGGAATTTCCTGTTGCATGCTAATGCTGACACAGATGGCTCTATGTTACCCACTACGGGTCCCCCAGTGTAGGGGACATTTGGGGACTGGAGCACACTATACTCTGGTGATCCTGGGCTGGTGAATTGATGATTGTAAGCTCTTTGGGATAGAGATGATCATTTTATTTTGTGTTATACTTAGGGGCCCTACCAAATTCATGGTCCATTTTGGTCAATCTCATGGTCATAGGATTTTAAAAATAGTCAATTTCATGATTTCAGCTATTTAAATTAGAAATTTCATGGTGGTGTAATTGCAGGGGTCCTGACCCAAAAAGGAGTTGTGGGGGGGTTGCAAGGTTATTGTAGTGGGGGTTGCAGTACTGCTACCCTTACTTCTGTGTTGCCTTCAGAGCTGGGCGGCTGGAGAGCAGTGGCTGCTGGCTGGGAGCCCAGCGATGAAGGCAGAGCCGCTGCCAGCAGCAGCAGCAGCACAGAAGGAAGGGTGGCATGGTACGGTATTGCCAGCCTTACTTTTGTACTGCTGCTGGCGGGGCGCTGCCTTCAGAGTTGGGCACCCGGCCAACAGCCACCGCTCGCTGGCCACCCAGCTCTGAAGGCAGCACAGCAGTAGGGGTGACAATATCACACCTCCCCTAAAATAACCTTGTGACCCCCCCTGCAACTCCCTTTCGGGTCAGGGCCTCCAATTTGAGAAATGGTGAAATCTGTATAATATAGGGTAAAAGCACACAAAAGACCAGATGTCATCGGGGGAGGCCAGATTTCACGGTCCATGATGCCTTTTTCATGGCTGTGAATTTGGTAGGTCCTAGTTATACTGAGTCCAGCACAGGGAATCCTGGTTTATGACTGTGACTCCTGGGCACTACTGTAATATGTATAATAATAAAATAATAAGAATTAATTAATTAATTAACAGGGAGTCACTACTGCTGGTGCAAGTTGAAGCAGACACAAGGCATATCCCCTAAAGATGCTTTGAGGGAATCTTTGTCTCCTGCCCCAGCCAATGGAGCTATGACTTTACATCCTCTAAAAGGGCAGTGCCATAAATACAAAGGGAAGGGTAACAACCTTTATGTATGCAGTAACATATTAAATCAGTTCAATTAACCTAGTTGGCACCTGACCAGAAGTACCAATGGGAAAAGAAGATACTTTCAAATCGAGATTGGGGAGGAGGGGGAAAGTTTTGTTTGCTTGGTTGGTTCCCTCTTGGGACAAAGAGAGAGACCAAGCAGGTAACCCAGCTCCTACTGAAATAATACATCTAAAATTACAGAAATTGTAAGTAATAGCAAGGAAGTGTGTTAGATTATCTTTTGTTTTAGCTTGTGAATTTTCCCTATGCTAAGAGGGAGGTTTATTCCTGTTTTTGTAACTTTGAAGTTGAGCCTAGAGGGGAATCCTCTGTGTTTTAAATCTTTTTATTACCCTGTAAAATTACCTTCCACCCTGATTTTAGAGATGCTTCTTTTACTTTTTTCTTTATAATAAAGTTCTTCTTTTAAGAACCTGATTGATTTTAGTGTCCTAAACATAAAGGGTCTGGTCTGTACTTTTATTAAAAGCAATTGGTTGGTATATTATTCTCAAGCCTCCCCAGGAAAGGGGGTGAAGGGGTTTGGGGGGATATTTTGGGGAAATAGGAACTCCAAGTGGTCCTTTTCCTGAATCTTTGTCTAAATCACTTGGTGGTGGCAGCAATATTGTCCAAGGACAAGGGAAAGATTTGTGCCTTGGGGAAGTTGTTAACCTAAGCTGGTAGAAATAAGCTTAGGGGGATCTTTCATGCGGGTCCCTGCATCTGTACCCCAGAGTTCAGAGTGGGGAGGGAACCCTGACAGGAAGCATAAAGCTAGCTTCTCATGCACTCTCTGGGGCTCAAGGAGCCACTGTGCCTGCTTGAGGGAACAATGCATCCCAGAGTTCCTAAGAATCAGAGCTGCCCTTAGCATTTTGGGGTGAGCCAGTCAAACATTTCCAGTGCTTTGTAGGGGAAATGGAACCCCATGGCTTGCACTGGAGTCTAGGAATGGTCACCAGCATTAAGAACAGGTTTATAAAGGACAATTATCTGAATAAATATGCAGTTTGGGATGTATGTCGTGAATTTAAACACACGCTTTAAAAACATTAACTAATTAGTCTCCACAACCACCTTTGACTGTGAGATAGGTATCGTCATTACCATCTTTATTTCACTGCTGAGGACATTAAGATAGAGAGATTTGACTAAGATGATAGAGGAAGTCAGGGTCAAGCCTAAATTTGAACACAGAAGGCTCTTGCTCTTAGTTCCCTTTAAAATTCAATAGGTCATGCTGCCTCTCACATTACCGAGATTGTAGCCTCTCGTAATGGGTTTCAGGATATGGCCTATGGGTGGTCAGCTGGGAGAGGAGCACATAACAGACAGAGCACCATGAGTGACAATGTGAGGAGCACTGCCCCCATAACCATGCACTGATTTGGAGAACTTCAAAAAATCAAAGGACCAGTGAGCATGTATTTCATGAAGCTCAATGGCCAGCCCAGGCATTGTAGTATTCATGGTGATGTGTATTCCCTTGAAATATTTAGGAAAAATGTATGTTACACTTCCCACCCTAGTGATCAGTTTACACTGGTTCATATGTTTGAGGATATCTTTACAAGGAAAAAAGCTAAAGCACATTTTTTCCCCATTTTTTAATTACAACTTAAATTAGCCCTAAATCTAGACTCTGAAAGTACCACCTTCCTGGAACCATCAAGCTAAAATAGTAACAGTATATCCTGCATATGGCAATATAACTAGACACTATGATTCTCAGCTCACGAAAATTCAATATTGCAACTGAAAAACCCATTTAACTTAAATCTTACTTGAGGACCTGAAGGACCTTGTCCCCCTGGAGAACCTCGAGATCCTTTGGGACCACCTATTCCTTGTCTACCTGTGACAGGTGAAAGATAAATGAATGAAAAACTGATTTGACAGGCTCTGGTACTAACATACAATACAGAGAATTGCTGCCTTTCGGATACAACGCACATCAACAAACTGCCTTGGAAGATACATTGGTAAACGGATGGCTGGTGGGTATATAACAAAATCCCTCCAGTATACTTGTTATTTTGGAATTTCTTCCTCCCCATTATTAATTTCCTAGAAAAATTACAATACAGGCTCCTTACTAAAGGTTTCCTAGGTAAATGTTTTCCCTGCCAGAAAAATATTTTCATGTATTGACAACTTCCCTGAGTCTCTGACTCCCTGACACTGAATTAATTCCATATACTTCCACAGTGTTCTCAAGGAACTGAACTCCTTCAAGATGTCATACTCTTCCTCCTGGGCTAGTTTCCTTCTAATTGTTCCACTGGAAAAATTATGTGTGTGTATGTGGTGGCGGGCAGGGAGTTCACGCTCTGTGAGATTAAAAGGATTGGAGTTTGCCTCCCTAAATCAGCAGGTTATTCTAAGACTGAAGGTCTCCATATTCAGCTCCAATCTGTAGCACTTTCATAGAATCTAAGGCCAGAAGGAACCACTGTGATCATCTAGTCTGACCTCTTTTATAGTACAGTCCACGAGAACTTCCCCAAATTAATTCCTAGTGCAGGTCTTTTAGAAAAACATCCAGTCTTGATTTAAAAATTGTCAGTCATAGAGAATCCACCATGACACTCGGTAAATTTATTTATAGCTGCCTTAACTTTCCCTTTAAATCGGGTTTGTTTTTTAATCAGCACAGCCTTCTTCCTCAATTGTGGCTTTTTGGGCATCTAGTAAGGTGTTCTGAAATGATTCTCAATCATCATTGTCCCAACTCATGGAGCAGGTCCTCAAAGAATCAATCCTGATTCTGAAGCACTTACATGAGATCCTGAAGCACTTACATGAGAGGAAAGTGATCAGGAACAGTCAGCATGGATTCACCAAGGGAAGGTCATGCCTGACTAATCTAATCGCCTTCTATGATGAGATTACTGGTTCTGTGGATGAAGGGAAAGCAGTGGATGTATTGTATCTTGACTTTAGCAATGCTTTTGACACGGTCTCCCACAGTATTCTTGTCAGCAAGTTAAAGAAGTATGGGCTGGATGAATGCACTATAAGGTGGGTAGAAAGTTGGCTAGATTGTCGGGCTCAACGGGTAGTGATCAATGGCTCCATGTCTAGTTGGCAGCCGGTGTCAAGTGGAGTGCCCCAGGGGTCGGTCCTGGGGCCGGTTTTGTTCAATATCTTCATAAATGATCTGGAGGATGGTGTGGATTGCACTCTCAGCCAATTTGCGGATGATACTAAACTGGGAGGAGTGGTAGACACGCTGGAGGGCAGGGATAGGATACAGAGGGACCTAGACAAATTGGAGGATTGGGCCAAAAGAAATCTGATGAGGTTCAATAAGGATAAATGCAGGGTCCTGCACTTAGGATGGAAGAACCCAATGCACAGCTACAGACTAGGGACCGAATAGCTAGACAGCAGTTCTGCGGAAAAGGACCTAGGGGTGACAGTGGACGAGAAGCTGGATATGAGTCAGCAGTGTGCCCTTGTTGCCAAGAAGGCCAATGGCATTTTGGGATGTATAAGTAGGGGCACAGCGAGCAGATCGAGGGACGTGATTGTCCCCCTCTATTCGACATTGGTGAGGCCTCATCTGGAGTACTGTGTCCAGTTTTGGGCCCCACACTGCAAGAAGGATGTGGATAAATTGGAAAGAGTCCAGCGAAGGGCAACAAAAATGATTAGGGTCTGGAACACATGACTTATGAGGAGAGGCTGAGGGAACTGGGATTGTTTAGTCTGCGGAAGAGAAGAATGAGGGGGGATTTGATAGCTGCTTTCAACTACCTGAGAGGTGGTTCCAGAGAGGATGGTTCTAGACTATTCTCAGTGGTGGAAGAGGACAGAACAAGGAGTAATGGTCTCAAGTTGCAGGGGGGGAGGTTTAGGTTGGATATTAGGAAAAACTTTTTCACTAGGAGGGTGGTGAAACACTGGAATGCGTTGCCTAGGGAGCTGGTGGAATCTCCTTCCTTAGAAGTTTTTAAGGTCAGGCTTGACAAAGCCCTGGCTGGGATGATTTAATTGGGGATGGGTCCTGCTTTTGAGCAGGGGGTTGGACTAGATGACCTCCTGAGGTCCCTTCCAACCCTGATATTCTATGATTCTATGATTCTAACTGATTTGGCTCATAATTGTTTTCAGCTTTGTGAAACTGATCCTATTAAAGCACCAAGTATATATATATAATACTGGTCTCAACTTTAATCTGCTGGCACATTATATATGTGATCAAGTTATGTTCACTCATACATTACTGCTGGGGGAATTTTGCACCTCCCAAAACAAATCCAAAATTCTGCACATTTTATTTATCAAAATAATGCAATATAATCACACCAGTTTCACTTATTTTGGTAATTTATTTAAACTACCATACAGAAAAAAAAATCACAACAACTGTTCAGCATTTTCTAAACACATGAAATTTAAATTACAAATACTTGGTAACCCTGCATTCCAGTTATGATCCTGGATTTTCATTTAAATTACATTACTTTTATTTTGGTGTTTAGTGTTCTGTAAAGTAGAATGTCCCTTTAAATTGTTCAGACTTTCACATGTGAAAGTCACAGTTTTGCTAATCATTGTCCTGCATTTTTTTAAATGGATAAGCAAAATAGATCCTGAGCTGTAATCTGACCCCATTGTGCCTCTCTGGCACAGAAAAAAAAAGCGAGAAAGCACATAGACCTTCCTAGCTGAGGATTCAGTTACTGTCATTTATAATAAGGCTCCTTTACACCATTCTGGCAAGGTAAAGGAGCCTTAATTGACTAAGAATGGGAACAATTAACTAACAGTGGAAACATTAGCAACCTCCCTGCTTAGTTGTTACATTTCTGCTCTGCAGCCCTACTCCTCCAAGCCCAGGATGCAGCAACAGTGAGCAAGAGGGACAGAGTGTGTCTCTCTCCCTCATTCACACCCAGGCACTGCGCCCAGCCCTACTCCGTTAATGTCTCTCCACAGAAACATGCACGCAGCTTCCCTCCTTCCCCCACGGTGATCTGCTCTTTGGTGCCAGCTGCTCCCAGCAGATGTGCCCAGGCTGCCAGGGAAGAGGAGTGTCATGTGTTTCCCAGAGATTTCTTTGCTTCCTCATTTTTTTTGCACAGGAGCCAAGAAATCTGCGGAAGGTATGATTTCGGCACAGAATTCCCCCAGGAGTAATACATAAGCTACCATTAACTTTTAATTGTGTGATCAGTTCCGCTTTATCTATTAAGACAAGGTCTAAAAAAGAGTTCCCCATGTGTTGGCTGCAACACTTTATTAGGAAATTGTCATCTATAATGTTTAGAAATTCAAAGGATGTTTTAGTACTAGCAGCATAAGACCTCCAGCATATGTCACTCAAATGGAAGTCCCCCATGATCACACAGTTTTTCCCCATAAACATTATAGATGGGTGTGTAAGGAGGCAGTCATCTTGTTCCCTAGTGTGATTTGGGAGTCTGTAGGAGACACCAGTAATCCATCTTGTGCTTTATCTGTTAGGACAATGGTTCTCAATCAGGGGTCGGGGGCCCCCTGGGGGAGTCACAAGTAGGTTTCAGAGGGTCCAAGCAGGGCCAGCATTAGACTCGCTGGGGCTAGGGCAGAAAGCCAAAGCACCACGGCATGGGGCTGAAGCCCATGGCCCTGAGCTCTGCCATCTGGGGCTGAAGTCAAAGCATGAGCAACGTAGCTTTGTGGAGGCCCTGGTGGCATGGGGTCCCAGGCAACTGCCCTACTTACTACCCTCTAACACTGGCCCTGGCTTTTATATGCAGAAAACACTGGCCCTGGCTTTTATATGCAGAAAACCAGAAAACTGGTGGGCAGTGGAGTTTTTACAGCAGGATGAGGGGGCTCAGAAAGAAAAAGGTTGAGAACCTCTGTGTTAGGACATTGATACGTAAACATTCAAATGAATTTTCTTCTGAGTTAACAGTGACTTGGAAACAGGTAATGACAGAGTGCCACTCCCCTTCCCCTTTCCCCCAGGCAATCCTTCCTAAATAGGTTATAACCATTGATGTTAATATTCCAATAGTGCGAATCATCCCACCAGGTTTCAGTAATACCACCTAAATCGAATTTATGCTCATAAATGATCAATTCCAATTCCTCTTGTTTGTTACTAGGCTCCTAGCATTAGTGTACAGTATAGGCAATTGGAGAAGTCCTGTTTTCATGTCCTGTGGTTTCTTGATTAATTTTGTTATCAACATCTCAGTTTTGTGCTGAGTGCTCTTTTTTTACCTTCTCCTTTTGCTCTCAGTGTAAGCCCTCCTGACTATCTTAGCCAACCTGTCCCCAGGGAGATAGCCTCCACCTCCATAGGAAGGGAACCAATCTAAACAGTACAGCCCCCTCTTCCCAGAGAAAGTGGACCACAAAATCAAAGCCCTACATCCTGGATATACAGTCCCTGGCCCCAAACCTCCAGTTTCAGACAGTTTTGAGTGTAGATTAAAAGAAGTATCTCATTGTAATTGAGGGAAAGCTGTTGGATTTGTGCAGCTAAAGATGGTGCATGAAGAAACACTGGCATTTCCCAATAACAGTATAGAAAAGCCAACTCCTTTTTACCAGTAACTCCTTCTTGACCATCTTGCCCAGGAGCACCAGGAAGTCCAGGTCCTCCTCGTATATAACTGCATTGATTACAGGGACTTGCTTCTTCACCTGGAACAAAATTATACCTTCATTAATTGCTATACTGGCAAATTACCTCCGTGTTCAATGAATAACTTGCATCAGGCCCTCTTATTATTTGGAAAGAGAGTAGCTGGCTAGGCACAACTACCTAACATATCTCCTGGGTTAAAGAGGAGTGAAAACACTGGGAATAAAGCTTCATATTAATCATTAATCATCAATAATCAAGGATTATTATCCTTTTAAATACAGACTTTCTTATCTCTTGGCACCAGAGCCTACAGCACTGTCAATTAAAAGACAGGATCACCCAGTTTCAATAGCCTGTTTTTTGTTCACTATTTTAGTACTCTGCTGAGAATCTGTCATTTTAGCAATAAGCCAAATCCTGTAAAGCAGGAGGAAGGTGTGCCCAGGCCTTTAACTCCTGTGCATGGTGGCTCCACAATAGGCTGGCTGACCCTAGACGTTGTCATCATCAGCATGTTAGAAAACACAAAGCTGCAGTAGTCCCTGTGGTACGATCTGCAGGGGGACACAGAAGGGCCCAGGCATGGGGACCTCATTTCCAGCCTCCTCTCTTACATGGAAGGAAGAGGTGAAGTCTGTGGGAGTGTGTGACTCTCCCTTCCCCAGACTGTCCTGAGTGGAATTGATCTTTGTTATCTGGCTCCAGTATCTTGGTGGAGCAAGGGGGAACTTGGCCCTCTTGCTGTTTCCACAAGGAAGACATGGAGAAGTCCTGCTAACACTAATTAATTAATTAATTTCTGATTGGTAATTCCTAAGGAATAGCCAGAATCAGCATAATAATTTTTAATCCATCTACACATCTCAGTTTTTAGCTGAAAAGAAATGATCAGTTCATGTCAATCACAACACGGCCCAATCCTGATCTCACACATGTGTGCATATTGTAGAAACCATGCTGCACTCAGTGGAGTTACACTCACATGAAAATGAAGTATAGCAGAATCAGATCCAATTATTTTGGCTGATAAACAGTAGAATGATCACATTCAGCTCTCTATTGAATCTTGACTGAATATGATTTTTCAGCTCAGTTGTTTTCTGTAAGTTACAGCAGCTTTCTTGAACATGGAACAGTTTGTTCGATAGAAAGGTTAAATGAATTTCTGCATCTTGTAGGTCCATCTGAATCAATAGTAAATTAATTCTAGGAACATATTTTCGCACACACACACACACGATTGCTGACCTTTCACTCCACTATCTCCTGGAAGTCCTGGAGGTCCCACACATCCGGGGTTTCCTGGAACTCCTGGTGGGTGCGTTTCAAACGTTACTTTACCTGATGATAGGATGAGTATGACAACATTAATTTAGCAGACTGTTCGAAGAGTTTTAGGTTTTGCAAAGAGAGAGAGAGATAGACACCATCATGATGGGTTGTAGAGGATATTCGGGCTCAAAGGAAGAACAATCTTACGCTAAACACATCTGAAAACTTGGAGAAAGACTGACAAGGCCCTGTACATGGAAGTACCAGAGGAAAAATCTGGTAAAGCAGCAGTAAATCTCATGTGGTCTGGTGGGTATGTTTGTGCTAATGGGGTGATGACCTTTAAAGAACATAGTTCTGTGATTCCAGACAAAGATTTTGTACTTTTATTTTGGATGAGAAGTAAATAAATTAAAGCTCCCGGTATGAAAGGGGAAACTCTGAACCCCAAATTTATGTTGCTCCTGTCTCTTCATTAGCGCTGCTTTTGGCATTCTCAGCTCTTTCAAAACAACAGAAAAGCCTTTACAAATAGCATAACGTATTTCCACCAGTAACACTTGGGCGAAAAAAAATTACAAAGCCCTACTGTTTATAAAACAAAGTACTCTTTATTTGGCTTTACCATGAATTGCTACTTCGAATAAAAAATTTGTTCTATGTTGCACACTCATTTGAATCCCACTGAGTTTGCATCTTCCTCAAATTTTATAACCTGCACTTACTCAGCTGATCACCCATTTCTCACTTACCAACATTGCAAGGGGCGTATTCTCACACAGAATTACTGCTTCAAAGCCCATTGTAGTCAGTAAGAGCTTTGCCATTGATTTCAATAGGGTTTGAATTGGGTCCTGTTGAATTTACTGTTCCAGATTTACTGAAATTTTGGAAATGTCAACCACACAAATAGGCTTTCCTTTAACATCACCAGAGTGTTCTTCATACCTATTTTTTCTTCCTCACTGTGCAGTAGATGTATACTGTCACCCATGTACAGAAAGTCCAACTCCCCTGTATTGCTGGAAAGTCCTTACATTTTTTGTACAGAATCTCAGAATAATGATGGAACCCAGCACCTTGTTACACGCAACGTTTTTGTTAATAATGCACATCACGTTTGCTCTTTGGAAATCCCATTCAACCAGGCTATTCAGAGTATTCTCAAGAAGTCACTTCTCATGAAGTGTTAAGACACTAGGCCAGCTTTCTGATCTCCGTGATACCAGCCAATTCCACAGATGTTGAAATAGCGCTGTCTTTGTAGCAGTGCAATTGAGACCATAATCTGGTCCATTATATACACAGTTACACAAGTTCTATGCTGTACCTGGCTGTCCTGGAGGACCTGGTGATCCTACAGAGCCAGGTCTGCCTGGAAACCCATGAAGTCCTGGAGATCCCACAGCATTCATGCCAGGCTGACCTCTCTCTCCCTTAATTCCTTTCAGTCCTGGATATCCTTGTGGACCATTTATGCCAGGTCTCGATACACCTAACAAAAGATAAAACTGTTATTTAATTTCAGGATCCTAGATGAACCTATAGAGCTAATAAGAGTTTTTTAAAAGTGTGTTCTGTAACACGGGAAGGTGTAGCACGTTAGAACTTTTGTTTCTATCATTCAAATGTGTGTTGAGTTTTGGCCGTTTAGGGTATGTGTACACTGCCGACTTTACATGTATCCAGGAGTGAGGATACGCTCAACCGTCCCCCGCCCCCAACCTTGTCCAGACTCAAAACACCTGAAACGTGCATCTCAGGATGGATAGATCCCAAGCTAGTTAGCTCGTCTGAAGGTGTGAGTTTGTGCTCCGGTCAGCTGTAACCATCCAACTTTGCAGGTTGATGTGGTGAAGGCGCAGTAACTAGGTCTCAAATCTCAGTAGTTCTCCACTCCCATGCCCACAATTCCCTGTACCCATATCTTTTTGCCCTTCCAGGTATCAAGTTCTCCTCACTCCCCCAGTATGCATTGGAAGTAGGATGCTGCAGTCTCCAAAGCTTACTACAGCTGAAAATACCACCCACTTGCCTCAACAGGTAGGAAAATTGATGGGGCCAGCAGTGATTGGGACAGCTCCAGTTGAACAGGGGAGGAGAACATATGCTGAGGGGAAACTGAAGTGCCCCTCCCTTTTAGAGTCCCTGGCCACTCACTGGCTATCTTGAGCAGGCAGGGAGCTGACTGGTCCCTCACCCTCCCCTTTCATTGGTTTGAACCCTAGCCCAGGCCATGTGGAGCCCCCTTTAGCCCTAGTTGGCTCTAGAAGGACTCTAGAATTTTAATAAATATCTGGCAGGAGTGCAGCTGGCAGCACAGTTTTACCTGGTGCAGCAAGGACAGCCCCATAAACACTCATGTTTCTAGAAGGCTGGTGGAGTATGGCATTGATCATTCTGCTGCTCAGTGCCGAAAAAGAATGAAGACTTAAAACAGCAGTACAGGAAGTTCTGGGACTTGAACAAGGGTGAAAATTTTACAAATATTTACTATATTATCAATCAAAGGGAAAAAATAAGAAATTTTGTAATTTCTTTATTACACTTCAGGCAAGTCACAAGCAAAATCCAAACAACAAATCACCAATGACCGCAACTGTCCCCAGCACCAACTCCACCCCACGTTACAAACACACTTCAGGAAATCTGTTTAGAGGGGTTCCATAGTGGGTGAATTGGGGCAATCACTTATGGGGTGACAATCCGAACAATCATGCAATTACTTCAACTGTCCCCATCCCAACCGGTAAACACATTCCAGGAAAACTGTTGAAATGAATTATATACCGGCGTGAACTGTGACAAGCACAGTGACAATCCCAGCAAGTGCAAATCAGATAAAACTAAAATAATAAAAAGCCTCTTGGGGCCTGTATCAATTTTGGCATGTACCTTCATTTAAGGTTAAAGCAGATTTACAAAAGGCTACCAAAGTGCCCCCAATAGCAGCACAAGTCAGACATCATCCTCTTTCTCCCAGCACTGCAAGGATCTATCAACCCTTATTTCCCTTGCAAGTCTGGACCCAGCACCAGTATGGAGCTGGTTGCCTGTACTGGGCTTGCATACAATCAATGTCCTGAGCCAACTCCATGTGGAAATACTTGCCTTTTGCCTCACTGATATTGTGCAGTGTGCAGCAGGTCATGATTATATAAATGGCATTGAGCACACTGGGATCCAGACGTGTTTGAAGGCAGCACCATGTAGCCTTAAGCCTATCAATGGCACATTCCACCACCATCCTGCAGCTGCTGAGCTCGAAATTGAATTCCCTTTTCCCAGGCCCTGACATCACTATACAGTTTCATGACTAAGGCTACCTTTTAGTCACGGATATTTTTAGTAAAAGTCATGGAGAGGTCACGAGCAATAAACAAAAGTTCACGGCCTGTGACCTGTCCATGACTTTTACTAAAAATACCCATGACTAAATCTTAGGTGCTCTGGTGGGCTCCAACGTGCTGCTGCTGCTCTGGCAGGCTCAGGGTGGTGCTGGGGAAGGGGGACCGCTCGGGGTCCTGTGGCTGCTCTGCAGGGTGGGGGTGGGGTGGTGCAGGGCAGCGCCTGGGACCGCTGCTGCTTCGGCGGCCCCCGGGGCAAGCTGCCTGGGGCCGAGCAGCAGCCCATGCAGCTAGTCCTGGGGCTGCTCCAGCTGCTCAGGCAGCCAGGGCATCAGCTGCACTGCTGCAGCAGAAGTAACGTAGGTCCTGAAAAGTCACAGAAACCGTGACTTCTGTGACCTCCATGACAGACTTGCAGCCTTATTTATGAGCCATGGCAGAAGCAGGTATGTGGAGTCCCCCATAATAACTATTGTCACAGATACACCTTTCATAACAATATAGTTTGTTGGGAATAAAGTTTCTGCTTCCCCTTTAAGTACCAGCCAAATCTCCTCAACCCCCTGGCATCGTGAACCTTTCCCGTACTTCCAGTGTTAGTGTTTAAGAACCTGCCTCTATGGTCAACCAAGCCTTGAAGAATGATGGATTAGTATCCTTTGTGGTTCACATACTCACTAGCCCCTTTTGTCGGGCAAACTATGGGCAACTGAGTGCCATTGATGGACCTAGTGGAATTTGGGTGCCCCAGCACAGTTTGGGTCCCCCATCCTCTGAAAGCCAGCTATTACTTCAGGAACATTTCTTATGTCCACCATCAGTGGGTAAACCACACAATTAATTGCTTCACAAACCTCCATTCTCACAACCCCAACAGCTGACTTGCCAACACCAAAGCAGTTTGCTATGTACCTCTAGCTGTCCGTACCACTAAGCTTGGGTTCTCAAACTTCATTGCATCGCGACCCCCTTCTGACAATAAAAATTACTACATGACCCCGGAAGGGGGACTGAAGCCTGAGCCTGCCTGAGCCCCAACACCCCGCATGGGGGGCTAAAGCCAAAGCCCAAGCCCCACCACTCAGGGCAGGGGGCCAAAGCAGAAGCCCAAGGGCTTAAGCCCCAGGCGTGTGGCCTGTAACCTGAGTCCCACCACCTAGGACTTTTCTGCCTCGGGTGGCGGGGCTCGGGCTTTGGGCCCAGGCCTCAGCAAGTCTAATGCCAGTCCTGGTTACCCAATTAAAATGGGGTTGCGACCCACTTTGGGATCCCGACCCACAGTTTGAGAACTGCCACACTAAAAATTTCCTCATCAAGTGGCCGGGCACCGGAGGGTTGGTGCTAGTTCCTCACATGGCCCCATGAAGGTCTCTTTCCTCATGCAGAAGTTCTGGAGCCACTGCTGGTTTCCCCAAGTCTGCAAGAAGATGTGATCACGCCACACTGTGCTACTTCTCCTGCACTAGAAGCGTTGGTAAACCAAGGGGATTTTCTGGCAAGAGGAGCATTCTTCATGTCTGTCCAGTCTGCCATGAATTAATTATTCTCATCCCCCAAGTCCTGCTGGTTTTGACATCTCAGAAAATGCTCCTGAAATGCAACCCAGCATCTCGCTGAGCACCTACGCCACTGCATAAACATTTCACCCACAGAAGGAGCAGGTGCAGGAGCAGCTCCTCCAAAGGATCCATGACTTTGACCCTGTTTTGACCAGACAGACGTGAATCATAGAATCATAGAATATAAGGGTTGGAAGGGACCCCAGAAGGTCATCTAGTCCAACCCCCTGCTCAAAGCAGGACCAATTCCCAGTTAAATCATCCCAGCCAGGGCTTTGTCAAGCCTGACCTTAAAAACCTCTAAGGAAGGAGATTCTACCACCTCCCTAGGTAACGCATTCCAGTGTTTCACCACCCTCATAGTGAAAAAGTTTTTCCTAATATCCAATCTAAACCTCCCCCACTGTAACTTGAGACCATTACTCCTCGTTCTGTCATCTGATACCATTGAGAACAGTCTAGAGCCATCCTCTTTGGAACCCCCTTTCAGGTAGTTGAAAACAGCTATCAAATCCCCCCTCATTCTTCTCTTCTGCAGGCTAAACAATCCCAGCTCCCTCAGCCTCTCCTCATAACTCATATGTTCCAGACCCCTAATCATTTTTGTTGCCCTTCGCTGGGTGAGAGGTGACATGACCTGGAAGTGCCACTGGTAAATGTAAGAAGGTGGGGAAAAACGTCTTCTGCACAGGGGTTCAGGAAGGAAAGGAACATGGTACCAAGAACACACCACATATCAGTTCCTGGAGTGGCTCCATCTGATGCAAAGAATACTGGAATACGACCCCTAAAACAGTAGCACTAAACTCAGGTACCCAGAGCAGCAGTGTGGATGTGGTTTTCTATGTGTGACCAGCACAACAAAGGTGCACTCTCAGGTGGGTTTGCCTGGATTACACCTGCATGCACATGATCTAGTACTCGGGTATGCACACCAGCGTAGACATACATGAGAAATGATTGCTGCCTTCACAATACTAAGTAAAATAATCAAAACGAATATGGCATTAGGCTTTTTAGCGTGCTGTTGGTTCATGACACATACCTGGTCTTCCTGTCACACCTAGGGGACCTCTTGGCCCTGCAAAAGAAATATATTAAAAATCTGAATTAAACCACTGTATACATTGGATTTTCACTATTCAAATACCTGTGCTGCTGTTTTTAACTACACGCTGGATTGTATAATAAGGCTGAATAGCAATTTTGACTTAAAAAACAAAATTTGACACATATTTTGAACTCTGAGTTTTTAATCTGATTTTGCCTAATAGGGATTTGTCATTTGTCCAGTCCTGCAGTTGTTTCACAAAGAACTGCCACTGACATGCAATGAGAGTTTTATGTGCACAACAGTTGTGGGATCAGACCATTACTAATAGGCCAAGCGTTGAGCACCCTGCAAGGTATTGGGTGCCCTCAATTCCCACTGACTTCAGTAACATGAGTAACTTTATACAGGTGAGTAGCCCCCATTGAACTCTATGAGACCACTTGTATGTATAAACGTTTACAGGATTTGGGCTCTAAAGAATAGAGTCAGGGTTGGTGAGGATGGATACAAGGCAAACAAATTGCATCTATGGTGTCAGAGTTTAACACACAAACCCTTCACTACACTGTGACGTGTCCTGAATGACAAACTGAACAGGGTTTGTTTTTTATTTTTGCCAGTATGTTTTCATTTTATAGCATTACCAAATTAAAAAAAACAAACTGATGCCTTTACCATTTCCGAATGGCATGCATTAAAATCAGGATGAGACAATGGGGAAAAAGATAATGAAAATTAGTGTGAAATAAATGCCCTTTCCTAGGGATTATGGCCTTCATCTTTCAATTCCTTGCCTGGTGTGCGGCAAAGATGTGTTGATGATGATGTGTTCCAGTAAGAGTGTGAGCAGGGGCACACAAATAAGGGTGAAAAGAACAGAAGTAAGTGTCAGGGTCATTGTGTCCCTTCTCCCATATTCTGAATATGGCCTTCACTGTGATGCTCAGAATACAAGTCGGGCACTTAGCTATGAGCCTCTTCGGTCTCACTTCTACTACTTGATGGCAGTAATTTGGTGGCTGTACAGTGGCACTCTCATGAGTGCAGGCTCAGGGTCCTTGTGACAACTCTTCCTCCCTGTGCTGTGCATGATCAAGCCCTGGCATAGATTTCTTTTTCTATTATGTTTATAGTTTTCAAAGCTCTCTCACCAGGTATGCCAGGTTGACCTTTAAGTCCTGGGGGTCCTGGATATCCTTCATCTCCTTTTTCACCAGCCACCTCATCATAATACTTTGTCTTAAAAGAGACAGCAAGAGAGAAAGAACAGTAATACTAAAGAGAAAGGCAGTCTCCCATAACAAGTGCTTGACATGAGTAATTTGCTTTCACATACACCTGATTTCTTCCATTAACTCTCAAACCCCAGGTCATGTAGGCAGAGGGAGGTTCCTGTATTTGTCAGGATCCTTCAGTTTACTTGAAAGACACAGGGTATGGAGAGGCTGGGTGATGCTAAACAGCAGCTAAACCAATACCGATTATTTCGAGATTGGCTGTTCTGTTGGGAGAAATATTGGGACCTAGCCCATTCTTTTGACCTTATGACATCATGAGACCTTGTGTTTGCTCATTGCTAATTCCAGAATAATTGTTCACAAGCCACTGTATTTGAAGTTAGGATCTATACATGTGTAATGAGCTATGGCCACATACATGCAGACAGTCCTGGGACTTTCAGCACTACTTGCACTGAAGGAGAACTCTGTCATCTGTGAGTATAGTCACTGGGGCAAGCTGCAAGTTGGAGACATTCACAAACGTTAAGCCAGTATTACATGTATTACATGTACATAAAGGACGGATGTTCCCATTAATGATAATAGTACAGTGCTACCAAGTTTGCATGAAACATGTGCATGAGCAAAACTGGAACTTAGAGACAACAATAAGTTATTGCTCCTTGGTGCATTATTTTCCAGGTGAATAAACAAAGTTGAACATCAGCCACCTTTCAAACCATTGTATGTATTTCATTCAACAGTGGCCAGATAATAGTGATCACCATTGCCTAACCAGACTCAGTATAGTGAGTCACGTATAAATCACACAACATAACATGAATATTAGCCCTGAAATTAAAGAAATGTCAGAGGCTGAGCTTGAAGCTCACAAATATTTTTCATTTATTAATTTATTTATTTTGTACAAAGCTCTTGCTAAGCCAGATGATACAAACAGGTTAATGTTTTAAAAAAGAACTGCATGTAAGCAACTGGAGTCAAAGGCTGCCCTCAGACATGTACATGGGCTTCTAGGAAAGTCAGAAACAGCATGCATACATCAATGAGATGATTTTGCTTCTAGTTTGCAAAGTCTTTTGATATTTAAAAACTAGCAGCAATTGTTCTAGACATGATTATGGTGTCACTTTGGAAATTTAACTATTGTGAACTTTCATGGCTGCTTCATGACAATTAACTCTCCAGTTGAAATGAATGAGGTGCATGCTTCTCACGGTCCATTCCTGCAATGAGCTCTGCACACGGGGGGGGAGAGCCTCACTGACTCCATATTTTGAGACAGCAGTGCTTTAGTCATGGCACCATGGGGATTACTTTTATTTGAACATTTAAAAAAAATGACACTACTATGTTAATCCAAGCATAATTTGCACTTACGGGACCAGGAAATCCTGGTGGGCCAATGTCTCCTTTCCTCCCCTGCATGAGAAAACAGAAATGGGCCATCAGTTAGATACATTAAAAACAAATTACTCACAAGCCTTCACAGCGTTTTGAATATCAACTCTATGTTAATCCGACAGATCTCTAAGATGAACTTCATATTAAGTAGAGCTGAGTGGATAGCTATTTATGGTGTTTATTCAATTATTTCACTTACTGTCATTTTTTGCCATGTCACTGCATGAACACTGTATGTCCAGTGATATATGAGCCAAAATCCAATAAACAAACAAGAAAACCCAACCCCAAAATAACAAGGATATTACGTAATTGCCTTAGTGGCTGCTCTGCCAGGCAATCCTGCGTAGCCATGTTCACCCTTCTCTCCCTGTAGATGATAGAACAGAATTATTATTAGGGGTTAGTCTATAAGCCTCGATCATTCCTACTGATGGAAAAAAGAGTGTGAGTGGCTCAGGGAGAGGAAATCCCTGTGAGAATTCCTGTATAGAGATCTCCCCACATCATCCTATTGAGGGAGGGGTTTACATGCCTACAAGCCCAACCTTCAAATCTGGCAGATCAAGTGACATCTGCAGGAAGACAAGTACATCTGCATGGAAGCCCTCTATCCCATACTGGCTATAGCCACCTCAGGGTCTCCCCTCAGTGCACTGTAGCCCATCTGAAGCTTTGCTACTGGGACATCTCTGATTGCGGTTGCTCCCACGACTCCCAAGGGTTTTGAAGAGGATAAGATAGCACATTATCAGCTGTATTTTCTTTTCTGACTCATTTTGACAGAGCTGCATGGAGGACAACGTGAATCTCCCCAGCCCAAACACTCCTCCCTAGAGACTGTCCAGGCTGCCCTATCTTAAACACAGTGCTGGTCTGTGTAGGGTCTGGAGGGAAAAGAGTGCTACAGAGGCAGCCGGGCCCCCTGTCTGCAGGGAAGACTGCATGCAAAGCATCCCCTCTGTGCCTGGATCTCTGGCCCAAAGCTTGGTGTATAGGAATACAGTTCCAAAATGTATTCAGATGTACATTTCAAGTACAAATTGAAGTAGAGAAGAGCTGTAACACAGAGATACAATCCTGTCACACTTACGCAGCTCTTATTAATATAACAGAACAATTAAAAGGTGTCTTCATTACCAGAAAGCCATGTGGACCGGGGGTACCATCTTTTCCAGGGTTACCCTACCAAAAAAAAGAAAAAGAAAAAGTGCACAATCACAAAAAGGTCACGAGTAATGCTGCATTCTGGAAAACAAATGGCTAAATTCTGCACTCATGTCTGTGCTTTCTATCCCTACGGCTCTAGGACAGAGATTTAAGTTATTTTAAAATGTACATTATTGTTGCTAATCACTTATAGCTCTGCCAGCGTACACAGAGCTTTACAAAACACAGAGTAAAACATTCCTCAGACTGAAGAGCTAATAGTCCTACAAAGGAGTGGTAAATGCTGCCTCTTTCACCAGCAGAGTCCCACTGACCTGCAGGATTCCCTTTGAAGTGAGGTAAACAAAAGACAAAACAGTAAACAAGATAACAGCTCTGATAAAGGAGACAGCTGAGGAAATAAGGTAGAAAAGATGAGTGCAGGAAATGGGTTTAAGGAATGATTTGAAAAGGAGAAAAGTGAGAGCAGCCATTTGGTGAAAAAGAATTGGGAGACTGTTCCGAACATAGTGCAAGCAGGAAATAAAGTGTCAAAGTAAGAGTGGAAGAAGAAGACAACTAAATTATTTGGGGCAGAGACTGTAATTTTCTATGTGTATGTACAGAGTTTGGCACAACAAAGCCTTGGATTGGTTGGTCTCTAATTTCTACTGCAGTATAAATATAAAAAATATTAACAATAATTAAAAAGAGAGGCCTAGGAAGAAGAGTGTGTGTGCAGAAGGAGAATAGGAGGAAACAGGAGGAGAGATGTAGGCAAACAAGAGGTTATTTAGCACTTTGAAGGTGAGATGAGGAGCTTGAACTTGATGCAAGAAAGAGAGGAGTCAGTGAAAGAATAAAAGGTCGGTGGAAAGTGAGTCAGTCAGAGCAGTAGGGGAGGAAGTTCAGTTTAGCAGCAGCTTTTGGATATACTGAAGAGGGGAAAAGATTACATGGCAAAAGATGGCCAAGGGATGAGCACTTGCACTAGAGAGAAGAGGGGAATACTGAAAGAATGACAGGACTTAACAAGAAATAGTATGTGGGAACGGAAGGAGAGCGAGGAGTCAAGGATGACACTGAGATTGCAAGTCTGATAGGACAGCATGTACCCTCTGGTGTGTTTGTGTTCAGGGCCCTCTTAGTGACAACTCACAGAGGAAGTGAGTTGTTACAGCTCCCAGCAGAGGCTTGGCTCCTTAGCTGAAGGAGTAACCCCTCATGCTTTTAGCTCTGGAGCCCCCTGGTTCAAGCCTCACAGTGTTGGCCAAGAGGGTGGCCATCACAAGTGCACTTGTGAAGGAGAGACAGTGAAGGGAAGAAGCAGCGGAGGCTGAGGAGGAATCATGAGAAGCTCTGACCTGTTGGGCAACATAAACATTTACTATTTTGCACTAAGAAGTTAAACAGAAAAGAGATTTTTCATAATTTACCTTTTTATAAAAATAATATCGCAAATTACTGTAAATAGCATCTTTCATCAGAGGATCTCAGAGAACCCCATAATCATCATAAATTCAATCTAAGCACATTACAGGCCCAGTCTTGCAGTTGTTACTCATATAATTAAAGCTATTGAAGCCCATGAGACTTTGATGTGAGGAAGGGCTGCAGGATCACACTATAAGTAAGTGAGGAGGCTTAGCAAAATTAGCAGGCTCAAAGGCTGATAACTGATTCTTTGAATACATTTCCTGTTTTTTCTCAAATCTATATGCTTCCTACAAATATTATAAAAACTAGCATTCACACCTGTCTATTAAACTCTTTTCAAAATGTGCAGAGATAAACTTAACCTCATTATACCTTCATTGCTATCAGTCTTATTATTTACATGTAATATTTCAAACACTGGAATCAGTCCTTTGAAACTGTATGAAGTACTGATATGGTAAGAAAAGTAACTAAATATGGCTCCTTTCTCCACAGACGTGTTGGAGTGGAATGTATTCAGAGTCATGTCTTCTGCCTTAATTGACAAAAATATGTCTACTTAAAATATCTTTACTTCTGCTAGCATTGCACAGTCACTGCATCGATTGGAGAGTGAGCAGGATTCCTTTCTGGCTCATGCATCATAACAGAACTGTTGACCAAGTTCCAACCATAAAACCTTTGCTCTATGATATGCAGAAGTGCGTCCTCAACTGAGCTTTAAGTGCAGCTCAGGAAGCATGTGCCAGAAAGAATACTCACTTGACTTTCAGATTCCAGGTTGAGTTCACTGGACAAAAATCTCTTTTCACCTAAAAGCCTAGTAAATTTTCTCTGGAAGTCATTGAAAGACAAAGCTGGAACTCCACAATAACACAGAAATGCTTTCAGAGAAGAATGGCACTTTAAAGTGTTTAATTTTTCACACGTACCTGCGGGCCAGGCTCTCCTGGGTCACCTTTTTGACTTTGAAAATCTCCAGGAGAACCCTGTAACAAATCCACACATATTTTCAGATTCACATTTTTGCACCTTAATACATTTTGTATTATTTTATTACGTTGTACAATGAAGTCTGATTACAGCCTCTGTTAATAGATCTTAATTGATGGCTAGACCATGGAGTATAAATATGGACTCCACATAGCAACATTTTCCATGTGAATGTGATGCTGTATGAAGGTCCTGGATTTTGAGAGATTTACTTTGATCACTTACCAATGACCCAACAGGTCCTGGGAGACCCCTTGATCCTTTCTCTCCCTTCTCTCCTTTCAAGTCCTGTCACAACAAAATAAAATATTTATTTAGTCTTTCAGATTTTTCAGTGCCTCCAAAAAAACTCTTAGGTGTTTTATACACAGGGAAACCCAAAATTACAAACACATTTTAATTAAACAAAGTAAAAGCTTGATCTGGGTAAGGCAGAGATAATGTTAGTAGCCTGATTAAGCAGGTAGAAAAGTTGGCAATTTTTATCACTATCTGTGATTGAGGTGATTTGCCATTTGCAAATCAAGGGACCAATCATTTTCTCAGATGTTTGCCTCTTGGGCTGAAATTTTCCAGGTTTGTTCTTAACCTGAGTACAATTTTTTTGGAAAGTTTGAACAAAAACAGTTTAATTGTTTTCAAGTGAAAAGGGGGAAAAATACACTTTTACCTGTATAAAAATATTTTTGTGAGCCTTTTTGGAACAGCTCTAGTGACTCAGGCTCAGATCTTCAAAGGTATCTAGGTGGCTAACTCCCACTGATTTCAATCGGATATCAGCGCCTAATAAATACCTTTGAGGATCTGGGCCTCAGTGATTTGGGATAAAAACTTGAAATTTGTCAGGGACATGGGCTATAGGTCAACACAGCCTTTCTCAGTCTACTGAAAATCCATTTGGTTTGGCCAAGTTGAAAGTGTTCTATTTTGCACATACCCACTGGTTTTTGTTTCCACAACAGGCTTTTTACAAATGATCACTAACATCCCATTGGCACTGTGCACATGTGCATATTGGTATTGTTGCCTCATCTATCACTGCTGTATGAACATATAATAAGAAGATCTTGCTATCTAGATAGAGAAGACAAAGAGCGGGAGAAAGAAAATATTATTATCTCCATTTTCCAGATATGGAAATGAGGCATTAAGGGCCAGATTTTCAAAGCTATTTAGGTACCTAGTGGGATTTTCAAAAGTGCCTAAGCAAGTTAGGCACCTAACTCTAAACTGAGTTCAAGTGACTTGCCCAAGGTCATGCAGGAAGTCTGTGGCAAAACTGGGAACTGAATCTAAACCTCCTGAGTCCCAGACCAGTGATTCAGTCACAAGACTGTCCTTTCAATTGCCAAGACAGTCTCATTCAATGCACAACCTCTCAATGTTCTATTGGTTCAACACATGTTCGACAAAAAGTTGAGAGGAATTTCATTTTTAATGTGTGGGGGGTGCATGGAATATAAAGATGTGGATGGAAAGAGGCCGTATGTCTAAGCTGACCTGTATCATTCTATATGACATATGAAGGTGTGCTTAGGAGGGGGCTGGGCTCTGAAGGAAAAAATAGAATAAATATAAAATACCAACAGTATAAATACTGAGACACTTCTGTCTTGTGACCCAGAGCAAAGCAACTGTGTATATGACCCAAAGCAAATGTGGCTCAAGGTAAAACACACAAGTTGGTTTATAAATAATTATTTTACTACCTTCATATGATCTGGTCCGCTTAAAGTCACAATAACTGTTCCTGGGGGCCCAGGGGGTCCTGTTGGTCCAGGTTCACCCTGAAAATAAAAAGAAAGATGATTCAAATAAAGTTAATACTCTATGGGAGAGGGGCATTGCTGACACATGATGGCATATATCACATTGGTAGATGTGCAGGTGAACGAGCCTCTGATAGTGTGGCTGATGTTATTAGGCCCTGTGATGGTGTCCCCTGAATAGATAGGTGGACACAGTTGGCAACGGGCTTTGTTGCAAGGATAGGTTCCTGGGTTAGTGGTTCTGTTGTGTGGTATGTGGTTGAGTTGTGTGGTGAGTATTTGCTTCAGGTTGGGGGGTTGTCTGTAAGAAAAGACTGGCCTGTCTCCCAAGATCTGTGAGAGTGATGGGTCGTTCTTCAGGATAGGTTGCAGATCCTTGATGATGCGTTGGAGAGGTTTTAGTTGGGGGCTGAAGGTGATGGCTAGTGGCGTTCTGTTATTTTCTTTGTTGGGCCTGTCCTGTAGTAGGTGACTTCTGGTTACTCTTCTGGCTCTGTCAATCTGTTTCTTCACTTCAGCAGGTGGGTATTGTAGTTGTAAGAATGGTTGGTAGAGATCTTGTAGGTGTTTTTCTCTGTCTGAGGGATTGGAGCAAATGCGGTTGTATCGTAGAGCTTGGCTGTAGACAATGGATCGTGTGATGTGGTCTGGATGAAAGCTGGAGGCATGTAGGTAGGAATAGTGGTCAGTAGGTTTCCGGTATAGGGTGGTGTTTATGTGACCATCGCTTATTAGCACCATAGTGTCCAGGAAGTGGATCTCTTGCGTGGACTGGTCCAGGCTGAGGTTGATGGTGCGATGGAAATTGTTGAAATCAGGGTGGAATTCCTCAAGGGCTTCTTTTCCATGGGTCCAGATGATGAAGATGTCATCAATGTAGCGCAAGTAGAGTAGGGGCATTAGGGGACGAGAGCTGAGGAAGCATTGTTCTAAGTCAGCCATAAAAATGTTGGCATACTGTGGGGCCATGCGGGTACCTATAGCAGTGCCGCTGATTTGAAGGTATACATTGTCCCCAAATGTGAAATAGTTATGGGTGAGGACAAAGTCACAAAGTTCAGCCACCAGGTTTGCCGTGACGTTATCGGGGATACTGTTCCTGACGACTTGTATTCCATCTTTGTGCGGAATGTTGGTGTAGAGGGCTTCTACATCCATAGTGGCCAGGATGGTGTTTTCAGGAAGATCACCGATGGATTGTAGTTTCCTCAGGAAGTCAGTGGTGTCTCGAAGATAGCTGGGAGTGCTGGTAGCGTAGGGCCTGAGGAGGGAGTCTACAT
Organism: Caretta caretta; assembly: GCF_965140235.1. Taxonomy (NCBI): domain Eukaryota; kingdom Metazoa; phylum Chordata; order Testudines; family Cheloniidae; genus Caretta; species Caretta caretta. Next base: position 34,954,356 of record NC_134214.1, read on the forward strand.
AGCCAGACAATCCTGCTGTCAGGGTGCCAATGCCTGAGATGATGGGGCGTCCAGGATTTCCAGGTTTATGGATCTTGGGTAGCAGATAGAATACCCCAGGTCGGTGTTCCAGGGGTGTGTCTGTGTGGATTTGTTCTTGTGCTTTTTCAGGGATTTTCTTGAGCAAATGCTGTAGTTTCTTTTGGTAACCCTCAGTGGGATCAGAGGGTAATGGTTTGTAGAAAGTGGTGTTGGAGAGCTGCCGAGCAGCCTCTTGTTCATATTCCAACCTATTCATGATGACGACAGCACCTCCTTTGTCAGCCTTTTTGATTATGATGTCAGAGTTGTTTCTGAGGCTGTGGATGGCATTGTGTTCTGCACGGCTGAGGTTATGGGGCAAGTGATGCTCCTTTTCCACAATTTCAGCCCGAGCACGCGGCAGAAGCACTCTTTGTAGAAGTCCAGCCTGTTGTTTCGACCTTCGGGAGGAGTCCACCCAGAATCCTTCTTTTTGTAGTCTTGGTAGGAAGGTCTCTGTGGGTTAGTATGTTGTTCAGAGGTGTGTTGGAAATATTCCTTGAGTCGGAGACGTCGAAAATAGGATTCTAGGTCACCACAGAACTGTATCACGTTCGTGGGGGTGGAGGGGAAGAAGGAGAGGCGCCGAGATAGGACAGATTCTTCGGCTGGGCTAAGAGTATAGTTGGGTAGATTAACAATATTGCTGGGTGGGTTAAGGGAACCACTGCTGTGGCCCCTTGTGGCATGTAGTAGTTTAGATAGTTTAGTGTCCTTTTTCTTTTGTAGAGAAGCAAAGTGTGTGTGGTAAATGGCTTGTCTAGTTTTTGTAAAGTTCAGCCACGAGGAAGTTTGTGTGGAAGGTTGTTTTTTTATGAGAGTATCCAGTTTTGAGAGCTCATTCTTAATCTTTTCCTGTTTGCTGTAGATACAGTTACTTATTCACCGCCCCCCCCATTCACTTAAAAAGACGCACAGAAAGTGTATTACTTTGAATGTTATTTCTGTCTTTTCTACAAGCAGAAGAGTAGAGGTGTGTATGTTTATTTACATCACAGTATCTAGAAATAGCTCACAGATATAAATGTTGTTTCCAATGCAGTTTCTACAAAACCAATATAGCATCACTTTCTCCCTAATAGTTTTTTAAAGAATCTCTCCTCATAGCAGTTGGAGTTCTTCTCCCACTCTGATGACGTTAACCTGTTAGTAAAAACACAGTCCCTTTGCTAAATTCTTTTAAAGACTGCAGCCTAATAGAATACAGATAGATGGCTGTAATAGATTGCTGCCTCACACTATCAGCTTTCACATTTGACCTAAAATGTTGGAATTTTAGTACACTCTTTCACTGAGGGCTGCTGAGAACAGAAAAAATCCTAAAAACCATCAGCAGGCATTTTAAACAGCTTTCAGCCATTCATGTGTTATTTTGCGTATGTTATCAGTAACAGTTTACAAGAAATATAGTAATGTCTTCTGTGAGGCTAGCTAGCTAGAATTTGGAAGAGTCAAGGTCACCTGAGGTCATCAGTTCCATTTTTAGGAATTTAGCCAAGACAATTTCAATAAATATGTTTACCAGCTAGGTGATTACATAACTAACATTAATTTCAGTGTGCCCAACTCCTGTAATCAGATCTGCACAGACAAATAATTGCATTCATGAGGACTCCAATGACTAAACTGGGACTCCTCATGGATGTAAAGATCCACTTGCCAGGATCCAATTGCAAGATTGGGGTCTACGAGACAATACATTTGCTTATGGTCACTTGTAATTTGCATTGAGGCACATTTGATCATGGGGTGATATATAACAGTGTGAGTGACAAAACATCCTATTTTTATAACACTGGAGTTTTTCTTGGAAGATATTCTTGGAGTTTCAGAAAGCACCACAAAGATCAACACTTAAAAAGGCAGGATCAGAGCATCTAAGAATGACAGCTATTATTAGTTTATTTATTATTCAACTCAACTTTATTTCTTATTCAATTGGCTAGTGGAGGAACAGGATTTCCAAACACTGTATTGCTAATGTAATGTAAACCACATTAATACTTTCTATTAGTAAATACTGACGACTGGCTCCAAGAAGTTAAGCTTCCTCTTAAACTGTTAGCCTGCTTCTATCTTTCAGTTATGTGAAGAGAGTTTGTCCTTTAATGTTACCTTGTCCCCTTATTCCAGTGAAAGTAGTCTGCAAAGATTCTCCATTCACATATATAGAGCAAATTATTTTTGTTTCATGGTACTTCCTCTTCAAAAGATTTCATCATAGTAAGAAGAAATCCACAGCAAAACTTTCTAATGTTATAATTATATTACATAGTTACCTGTATTCCTTTGGTTCCTATGATCTTAATCCCCATGACACCCTACAAAAGAATTTTTAAAACATTATTTTTTTCTTGTTTTAAAAAGCACCCATAAATAATGAATGAAAAAATGATGTTACATTAGATTTAAGAGTTTTAATTTTTATAGCAAATCTCAGGATACCTTACGTCCTGGAAGTCCCATTCTCCCTGAAACACCCTAGAGAAAACAAAATGAAATGAAAAGAAAAAAAAAACAGAACAGTAAAATAGTAAATAGTAGAATCCTCAGACCTGATATAGGGCCTTATTCAAAGCCCACTGAAGTCAATGGGAGTATTTCCGTTGACTTCAGTGGGTTCTGGATCAAGCTTCTGGTGCCAGATTTTCAGCCAGGTCTTGCCATGGTTTATTTATTGCGCCTGCAATTCATTGTGGATACAAATATCAGTAGTATGTCCAAACATCTGATTTGCAAGTGCAAACACTATGTGTATAACTGGAATTAAATGTGAATTTAAAAAATATATGTGCAATTATTTGAAGATGCAAAATTATATCCACACAAATTGAAGCTACTCTTGAAAATCTATTCTTTAATTAGCAAACATAAAAAAATAAAATAAAAACAAATCTGTCAGACACATGAATTTACAGATTTTACATACTCATGGAATTTTCAAACTATAGGAATCAGTGGCACATATTCTTGGGAAATGGGTGACTAACTCCCTTCGGCTCCTTGGAAACACCCAGCCTTAAATCATAAAAATATACTGATTTTATACTCACTGAAGATCCCGGAGGGCCTTGTGGTCCAACTAGCCCTTGGAGTCCTCGAGGACCTGGTTCACCCTTTATATTAAACAAGAAATGAGAATAAATTTCCTGATGTTAAGAAAATGCAAGAATATAAATGATCCACTATGCATGGAAATATCTGGGCACTGGAGAGTGAGTTACAGTCATAGAAGCAAAGTTATCTCTTAATTTTATTCTTTTCATGTTTCAGTTAAATATTATTTAATCTAGGCTTTTGTTTTTAATGTCTTTATATTAATGATAAAAATAACCTTTTAAGTATGGGTTTTATTACTATGGAACCAAAAACGCTCAATGGAAAAATTACAGTTTTTCCACTGAAATCATTACAGCTATTTCACAAATATTACTTGGTCAAATTTGCGATAAATTGGGCAGGTCTGCTTATGAACAAAAGAACTGCAATCCTGGATCAAACCAGTAGTCTTCCTAATAATCCTGAATCCTGTCTGTGAAAACAGCCATATCCAAAGGAAGGTGCTGTCAGTCCTTTAGGGTATGTCTACATTGCAATGTCAGCCCAGAGCTAGTAGACCTCGGGTTTGTTAACCTAGGGCTTGAGCATCTACACTCATTTGAAACCCCACGCTAGAAATTGTTGGACCCTGGGACCCAACCTGGGGCTCCAGGATCTACACAGCATTATGTGGGCCTTAGTCCAACCACCATTATCCCAGACTTCTTAGTGTCCTCTCAATATGTAGCCACTCTAGCCCTTTGTTTGTGGAGCAGTATGAGAAAATCTGACTGTCCACCAAACTTGACTGTCCAGACAACAAAGAAATCAGCCCATGGGATTGTGGGATACTTTTGGTGGACTCCCAGAACATGAGTCCAACGGGACTGCACCTACACTGCAAAAAAATAGGGCTTGAACCCTGGCTCCCGGCTTGACTGAGGCTCGAACCCTCTACCCTGTGGGTCTTGGCACCCTGGGTCCGTGACCTGGGTTAGTGCGATTTGTATGTAGATGGAAGAGAGAACAGGCCTTTAGCCTGAGATCAAACCCTGAGTTTACCTTACGGTTTAGACATACCCTCTGTGGACAGTTATGGAATAACCACCCAGATGGAATATTTCTTCTCAAACTGTGGTCTGTGAACCACCAGTGGTCCGTGAGCTCCACAGATGGTCTGCAGACAGTTCCCTCTAAGGTGTGCGCCTGGGTGGCCGCACACAAGAGAATGAAGGGCCACCTACCTAATTAGTGGAGCTTTGCAGGCGTGGCTCCACTAATTAGGTGCCTGGACCCTGGAGAGGACGCACATGTAAGGTGAGGTGGTGGTTCTGGGGGGAAGAGGGGGTGGGTGGTGCGAGAAGAGGGGTGGGGGAATTTGGGATGTGCAAGGCTGCGGCAGCCAGAGAAAGAGGCGATTTTCCCCAGCTCCAGGGCTGCGGCTGCCAGGGAGAGATGGGCCTCCTTCCCAGCCTCGGCTCTGTGGCTGCTGCAATGAGGGAGAGACCCCTCTTCTTCCCAGCCCAGCTCGGTGGCTGCTGCACTGAGGGAGAGAGGGCACATCCATTGCATTAGAAAGGTACGACTGATATTAAAATATGAGTTGTGCGCTTTTATTTATAGAACAAAAGAAGTTAATTATTATGTTTTTTATATAGCGCTTTTATCCAAAGCACTTTACAATGGTTAGCTAATGGTACAAACAACATTTGGAAAGATCACTGAGTGGTCCACCGAGACCCTCAGCAATTTTCAAGTGGTCCGCAAAAAAAAAAGTTTGAGAACCGCTGCCCTAATTAATGCTGTCTCATCTGCAAATGGTGCCACCTCACTGTTCACTCCCTTTCCCATACACTTAACAAATACAGTAAACATCACCAGTCCTAGTAAGCAAAACTAACCCCTCCTGGCTTGGGAAAATTTGAATTTTGAAAGCGATAGAAAGAATAACTTTATATCTCTCACCTTTATAATATAAACCCAATATCACATTGAGAACTGAAGTTATTTTCTGATTTAAGAACAATAATACATTACTTTTTTAAAAAAAATATACATAGCACAATGTAAATTCTTTTAATTACTTGGCGTCCAGGTATTCCTGGTAATCCAGGGTCACCCCTTCTGTCATATCCTGGGTCATATCCACTTGCAGGACACCCCTTGACAATAAGTAAATGAAAAAAGCCTCATCAACTGTTTATATTATGAAACTCGTTTGTATAACTTGAGGCAATAAAGCTCACAGTAAGATATACAGTAGAGAAATCCAACATCAGAAATCTCCTAATGCTGGCTATTGTCCATTATGGACAATTCTACCCCCAAAAAATCAATATTCAGTACATACTACACGATATGTACATATGATCTGTACTTCTTGGTCCTTATGAACCTCCTTCTTTTTAGACCTACACATACTTCCTTCACACACATACCTGGTCTTATCTAACGTTTTTTTTTAAGAGTATGTTTTTTTGGATTTTATTACAAGAGTTCTATTATTGGCATTTTGCATAATCTCCAACAGAATACAGAGAGCCTCTTTCTGACCCGCTCTGAGTTACACCTGACTTCATTAGAGTTACTGTGGACTTACACTGGGGGAACTAAGATCAGAATCTGGCCCAGAAGTAATTGCATCATGTAACTGACGGTGACAAGTTCTCTATATAAAACCAGTTCCTAGAGTAAAACATTCAAGCGGGGCCAAAATCTCATTTTATTTCTTTATATCACTTACATCAGAAGTCATCTTTGCTTTATTGTTTGTTTATTTGTGTCTTTGTTCCCACCAGGGTAAGAGCGCTGCTAACAGGATGAAAGTAATTCAGACCACATTATCATGGTCATCTCCAAAGTCTTTGTACAACACTGCTGTATTTTAAAAAAACTGTAAGAACTTCTTAAAGGAAAAGGTTCTGATTCACTGCTGTGTTACTCCGGTTTTTACTGCTGTGTTACTGGTTTTCATCCGGTGGAACTGCACTAAAATCATAGTTACACTAATGTGAAATCAGGATAATGTAGTGAAGAATCAGACCCAAAATATTCAGATTCATGTTGTGTTCAACTGCTTCACTAGTGTACATGAAGGGTGGGGGGGCTTAAGGAGCTCCCTTTGATCATCTGCGGAGCAGTCAGGCGTATTTGCCTGAACTCTGTGGAGTGTGCAGATTGCTATCTCCAGGCAAGTGGGGCTGCAAGACACCTTCAAGGAGGTGAGGCAGGAAAAAAGGTCATGGCCTTGGTCCCTGGGCACAGAAGAGAGTACTGCATTTTCATAAACCCGTGTAGTAGTACAGGCATTCTGCAGTCTACGTACTTGGGCATTCTGGGAAGTATTCTGCCTCAAGGAAGAATTCTTCCTGTGGCAACCCTTGGGGTGGGCAACACATAGCTGTGTTTAAATGAAACAGAGCTCATACTAACTAGACTCAGCACTTGACTTTTCACAGTAACTCATCTTCATGCCTCCTTTCTTCCTGCCCCTGTGGTTAGAATGGTCTTCCTCTTCAAACACACTATTCTGAAGCTTTCCAAAAATGATCTTCCTAATCATTTCTGAACTCCTTTGATCTGAACTCTTTTCCAGTGTCTGCATGGCACTTATAAGCTCTTTGGGAGAGGGACCTGGTCCTTGGTGTGTTTGTAAAAAATACTCTTACAACACTCAGTAATAGTAATCACAGAAAATAAGAAATATTGAATTGTAACCAAGGATGAATGTGGCAATCATATACTAGATTCTGGTGTGAGCTGCATTGCTCTTCTTCTGGGAAATAAACTCTCTAGCTGCAGTGGATGAAGATAGCTATTATAGATCTTTTACCAACAGCTGTGCAAATTCAAAATTTTGCTTTTCAATGAATATTCAATACAACATACTGTGAATAACTTACCTTATCTCCTTTGAAGCCATCAATACCCTCGGGACAGTAAAAATAATAAAAACATATTGTTAAAAAAGGCAACTCATAACACAGGTGATAAGGACAGTCAAGATGTTTAGTAGAGGCAAACTTAAGAAAATGACTTATTTTCACGAATGCATGTGTGAGTAACCTTGGCTGGTTCTGATGCACAAGGATGAATTTCATGCCTTGTGCGCCAGACTGCAATCTCAGAAGAATGGATTTGTTGTTGGAAAGTGGCCCAGCCTACCAGCTGGGATTTCAAAATTATTGTAAATTTGATTTGTGCGGCCTGACTTTTTTGGGGGTGTAGGAGGACTTTTTAAAATAGAAAAAATATTATCTTTAGAGGGGAGCAGATTTTGTGCCAATGACCGTGCTCCACTTTTATTCCTTGTTTATAGTTTACCTTTGATATAATTTCCGTAGAGCAAATCAAGCGCTGGCGGTTAAAGCACGAATCCTGGGTTCTGCTTCTGTCATTGACTTACCTTGGGTAAGTCACTTAGGCTTACATTTTTAAAGAGTATTTTTTAATGTTGGGGGCCTCCTGTTTTTGGATGCCCAGCTTGACACACCCAAGGCCTGATATGCAGAAAGTACTGAGCATCCACAACTTCAACCAAAGCCAGCAAGAACTGCAGGTGTCCATCACCTGTGAAGCTCAGAGCCAATGTGTTTCAAATTGGGCCCCCAAAATCAGGTCACTTTTGAAAATGTTCTCTTAACCTTTTCACTCAGTTTTCCAGCCAGTGGGGATACTAATATTATCCCACCTCACAGGTGCATTGTGGGGCTTAATTAATTAATATATTAACAACTGTTAAGGGTTTTAAGCTTTAAGGAATTAAGGGCTTTATATGGTAGAAATGCACGTTATGCTTAATGTTACCACTTACTGGTTTGCCCGGAGCACCTCCTGGCCCTGGAGGCCCTGGAAATCCTTGTTCACCCTGCGAATAATAAACATTGTAATTGTTACAAAAGCCACTGATCCATTTTGTTTATTTATCCATGATTAACTAGTCCTTTCCTGTGCTCTTAAGAGTATTACAGAATATTCAGTTTCCTTTACTGTAAGCATAGGCGTAGTTTGACTGTTATATCTGGGTTGGCAAAGTGAGCCCAGGCACATGCATGCACACGTACATGCTGAAGCCAGTCCCCTTGGTTCGCTGGCTGTCTCCCCGCCACCTAAAGTGGTACCTGGGCTGCTGGTGGTGGTGGGGAGGTGGGGACGGTGTAAAGCGGGAGTCCCAGCTGCTGCTGGCAGCCACTCTGGCACTGGCTGCTGCAGTGAAGTCGCTGCTCTGGTGCTGCTGCGGATGCCTCCCTGCTGGGGCTGGAGCTGCTGCTGCCCAGGGGATGCCACATGCTGGGTTCCTGCTTCCCCCTGCTCATTCCCATATCCCCTTCTCCTCCCCCCGCCCCATTCCACCCCCCTTCCCCACTGTCTCTTCTCCTCACCCCACCCACTCGGTCGTCCGTCCCCCCGCGCGGGCCCTCATGGTTGTAGAGGAAAGAGGTGGGCACTGGGACCCAGGAGGTGGCATTCATCTGCTGAAGGAGGACCCAGAGCATAGGAGAAAAGCTGCTTCCCACCAGCTGAAAAGCGCTGGGGGGGCAGAAGGGGAAGCACAGTATGGGAATGACTAAGCCCCTTTCTCCCTCCACCCCAGGCCGATTAGAGCAAGCTCCGCAGGGCAGCTCAAAGCTTGCAGAAATGGGGAGGAGGGGAGTGGCACATGACCCTCCCCCCGATGCCTCCCCTCTGTTTGGGGGGACAATGCCCCCCTGCACCACCCAAACTATGCCTATGACTGTAAGGCTAGCTGAAAACTATTTTGGGGTCAAATAAAATGAAAACTTGAAATAAAGTGATTAACTACAGGCTTTAACTTTTCCTCAGGCTGCAATTCAGGACTCATACCCATACCAAGAATAGAGGCCCAAAGCACAATACAGAACATAGAATTTCAACCTGCTGAGTGAAATTGCTTATGATTATTCCACTTCCCATCATCCTGCATCTTCAGGATAGGTAAAAACAACATAGAAAACAAAGAAAAGATTGTCACACAAGTACTTGCAACACTTTTGCTTTCCATGACTATTCTTGTGAACATAATTTCTCTCCGATCAACCACTGAAGTTGCAAGCTGCAACAAAAGAACTCTGCCGTGCATTTGAGAAAATGCTTGAGAATGCTTTTGGGCAGTATTCACAGATTTTTAAGCTTAGCTCCTGGCAATCACCATTATCATCACGTTCTACTTGATCCCTACCTTTGGACCATTGCATCCTGGAATTCCTGGACCTCCAGGAGGACCAATGTTTCCTGGTTCACCCTAAACAAGTTCAAAATTGACACAGTCTTGTTATTGAACATTTATATTCCCCTGTAACTATACCGAAATAGTTTACTTGGATACAGTATCTGGATGGATGGATTACAATTTGTTCTTAAACCATTATGGTGAATAAGAATTGCTGATACCAAGATTGTTATCTTTAGGTTAATTGATAGATACAATGCTGACATTGACATTAGGTTGGGGAATACTGAAATGCTGTATAAGTAGAGGACTTGGGGTATGCCTTCACTACCCGCGAGATCGGCGGGTAGTGATTGATCTATCAGGGATCGATTTATTGCGTCTCGTCTAGAAGCGATAAATCAATCCCCGAATCGACGCCTGTCCTCCACCTCAGCAGGAGGAGTAAGCGGAGTTGTCGGGGGAGCCGCCGCGGTTGACTCGCCGCTGTGAGGACGGCCAGGTAAGTCGAACTAAGATACTTCGACTTCAGCTACGCGAATAGTGTAGCTGAAGTTGCGTATCTTAGTTTGAAACACCTACATCCCTCACCCCTCCAGTGTAGCCCAGGCCTCGGTTTATCTAGTTTTATTTTACTTACTGGAAGACCTGGGAGACCTGAAAAACCAGGCAATCCTAGCATTCCCTAATGATACAAAAAGAAACAGAGAAAGAATAATACAAATTAATAGGAAAAATGCATGCAATACATTTTTTACTCCATTTGTAAGAACAATAAGCATTAACAGAAGGTAGTCTATCAGGGGATTTTTATTTGACTACTACACTTTACCTAACTATTCCATTGGTACACCTCATATGACTGTAAACTGTTACATGGAGATTAACAGATTTTAAGGCTAGAAGGGATCATTCTGATCTAGTCTGACTCCTACATAATACAGGCTAATACTTCACAAACACATGCATGAAATCTCATATATGCAGCACAGCAAATTGGAAAACAGCAGCTACAGTTCTAAAAAAGGAAAAAATGGGAGTTCAGTGCCACATCTTTCAAAATATAGTAACATAATGCGGTGTTTTTATTTGATTTTATAGAAAAGGCAGTCATTAAATCACTTTAATAATAAACAGGATACATAATACGTTAAAAGTTTGCTTAAATATATATTTACCCTTTCACCTTTGGGTCCGACTAAACCTATCAGCCCTGGAAAACCCTAAAACACCAAACAGAAAAAAAAAAACACGTATGAAATCTTTGTGCAATATTTATAATGCCAAGATCAGAACACACAACTCATTTATTTTGTTTTTATTGTTCACATCCGTGCATTAAAGAAATTAACATGAACAAAAATTCACAACAGTTGGTACAAATCCCAGCCTCTACCATACCCTCTGATTATTCAGAAGGTATTTATCCCATTAGAGGCACAAAAAACCCCAACAAAAAACAACAGTGCTATTTGGGGAGGTGGTCACTGAGAGAGTTAAGTCTCAAGTCATTTAAGGTTTTATAGACAATATCCAGCACCTTCCATTGCACCCAAAAGGGAACTGAAAGACTGCAGGGGCTAGAATACTGGAGTATGTGTGTTTATACATTACTTTGAGGCCTGAAAGTAAAAGTAAACAGAATGCATTACAACAGTCCACCCAGGAGATAGCAAAGGATTGCATAACAGTGGAGAGGTCCATGTTGGATAGGACCATCCTTATTCACAAACATTCCTACTGGAGTTAATATTTGTACTTTTGAGTCACTTCCCCTTTGATAAAAGTACACTTGTTCCACTTAACATTTTTTTTAACCAGTTGAACAAAATACCTTTGCAACATTCTTGTAAACACAGCATGGATTTATACCAAATATTGAAACAGTATCCAAACAAAAATTACAAGGAGGATTTATTTACACACAAAGTAATTTGTTGTTTGAGGAGGTGATTTCTTGATAACAGAACTCTTTGTCTGAGACAAAATAAAATGAATTTTTAATAAACTAATTAAATAATTGTGAATGTTTATTCTTTCCACTCTTCCAGGACACAGTGCAAATCCCTATGCAGCTTGACATTCCTATGAATCAATGAGAAGAGATCATTGAAGAGGCTTCCTTCTTCTCCTTTTCCCACTTTTCTTTTGTTTTATTATTTGTCGTAGCACCAGTTTGGCTTTATTCATTTCTCATGATAGACATAGTTCTGGGATAGCAAATTGTTAAGAAATCACTCCACATCACAATCTGTGGCTCAATGTTATTGTGTTTGTCCTGTATGGATAGTCTTTACACACACACTGCTCTATTGCATTGAAAATAAAATTAAAATGTTACATATAAAAACATTCTGATTAAATGACGGGCTGCAATAATACCACCTGTAAATAGAGAGGGCAAAATTTAGAGGTGATGTGTAAGAGGATGACATTAGATGCAATAGATGTTATTGTGGTATTCGGGGAATGTGTCCATACAACTTATGAATTCTGGTTAATATTGTGAAGTCATTGTTATGAAAATTATTGTATCATGGAATGAATGCCTCTATGACTATGTGTATCCACCATGGGCTGACAGGACCTGTAGCAAATACACACCAAACTAAGCACAATGGAGAGTACTTAACTTTAATGACTGCACTCTGACCTATAAGCCACCTCCTCCAGCTTGTGTGTTTCAGGTATTGGTGGTGGGATATATAGAGACTCACAGGGCCACAAAAGAAGTTTTGAGCAGGAGGAAAGAAGGGGACGGACCAGCCGAGATGAGAGAAGCCTAGCTGGGGAGAGAAGGCTCCATTTTTCAGAACACAAGCTGTGCGCTGCAGCAGAAAGATCCTGGATGCCCCAGATCACTATGACCAGAACCCAAAGAGTGTGCTGGAGTGGTGAGCAAACTGAGGCAGGGAAACTCATGTAGGGTTTATTGTTTTGGTATAGACCTGTGTATTTCTGATGCAGTTAAATGCGATGGTGTTAGAATCCTGTGCAAAGCTTGTGCACATTGTATGTGTAACACCTACCATGTATCCCTTGAAGTGGTAAACTGTGGGTTCAGAACTCCCCAGGGCTGAAGCTCTGGGAAAGGGTGTATTTAAACAATGAGGGAGTCTGAGTCGTTAGCTCTGATTCCAGGGGCTTAGCAGTGGGCTGCATGTTTGCATCTCTCAGGATGGGGTGCTGAGAGATGCAAAGAGTGTCCAGAGGCCTCAAGACTGGAACAGTATATGGGCTCTGTTCAGAATCTAGAGGCTTAAACACACACAGCAGTGTGGTGAGTGAGTGTCCAGCAGCGGGAGCTTGACTGTACCTGTGACAGCCATCATGCTGTTGTAAACTCCCTTAAACTTAGGACTTCTTTATATCTCTTTAAACCTCTTAATGTTGTGTAAGTTGAACTTACACAATGAGGAGCTGGAAGAAGGTGCAAGTCCCAGCAGGAGCTGATCTACTTCAACAGAGACATTATGGCACATTCCTGTTAGTTGTTTTGCTACATCCCTCTCTGCTAGCCTCTTGGCGTGAATGTTACTTAGTTACACTGAAGGAGCCTGATTAAAAAAAAATAATAATAATAATTTAAAAATAAACCCTCATGGAAAGTTTTGACAAAAAACAAAAATACCCTTTGATTGTCCTTTTCCACAGATATTTAAGTTTTCTGCCAAAAACTCAAAACCCAAAAGTTTTCAGCAGAAAAGCTACAGAGTCTATAGAAAGCAATCACTTTTTGCAAAAGAACTGTTCAGTATAGAAAATCAAAAAACAGTTAGAAACAGTTTTGATGGAAAATTTCAGCCGAGCCGTATCCCTCTATTACACCCAGGATATGACTGCACTAAAAACAAAACAAACAAAACCCTGCAGCTGCAAGTCTCAAAATCTGGGTCAACTGACTTGGGGTCTTGGGGCTTGCACCATGGGTCTAAAAATATAGGTGTTCCGACTTGGACTGGAGTCCAGGCTCTGAGACCCTCCCCTATTGCAGGGTTTCAGAGCTCGGGCTCCAATCTGAGTGGGAACGTTTACACTGCTATCTTTAGACCCACAAGTGAATCCCATGAGCCGGAGTCAGTTGACTGGGGTTGGAGACTTGCTGCTGTGGGATTTTTTTGCAATGTAGACGTGCCCTCAGTACGCAAAATTCAGAGGTGATGTATGCAGTGGGGACATGTAAATGATACAGTGGTGCAGTCAGTGGGTGAGAGTCAAGGGCTTGTCTATACTTAAAATGCTGCAGCACTGCAGCTGAGTCACAGGCGCTGGCTTCCTCCGGGCCCTGGGGGTGCTCAACCTCCCTGCTCCTCCCCAGGCCCCGCCCCCATCTGACCCCTTCCCCCAAGCCCCCACACTGCCCTGTCTCTTCCCGCCCCCACTCCACCCCCACCTCTTCCCACCCAGTTCCAACCCCTCCCCCAAGCATGCCCTGTCACTGCTCCCCCCACACCCCCCACGCCTCCTGCACACCACGGAACAGCTGATTGCGGTGGTCGGGAGGCACTGGGAGGGAGGGGGGAGCTGGTTGCCGGTGGGTGCTAAGCACCCACTAATTTTTTTCTGTGGGTGCTCCAGGGCTGGAGCACCCATGGAGTCGGCGCCTATGAACTGAGCTGCTGTAGCACTTCAGTGTAGACACTGTTAGTGCTGATGAGAGAGGTTCTCCCATCAGAGTAGGTAATCCACCTTCCCGAGAGGTGGTAGCTAGGCTGATGGAAGAATTCTTCCATTGACCTAGTGCTATCTACACGGGGACTTACGTTGGCTTTACTACATCGCTTGGCACGTGGATTTTTCATACCCTGGAGCAATGTAGCTGGGTCGATCTAATTTTCTAGCGTAGACCAGCCCCAGTCTATGAAGCAATATAATGAGTAATGTCAGAGTAACAAGCAAGGGGGGAAAGCAGAATAAGACATAGTTCTGTAGCTGTGTGTCATTTACTCTTATTTGGACTCCCCTCTGAATATGGTCCATAGGCTCTAGTGCTAGTCATCAGGCAGCAGAAGTGTTATGCCTGTGCTCTTATCAAGTACTTTCAGTAACTAGCCAAGCAGCAACTCTGTAGATCCTGACTAAGTATATTTTACAACATTTCTGAGCAAAATTGTAAACTCTGAAACCACACACACACGCGCGCACGCGCACACAGAGAGAAGTCAGCAACCTACCGTGGGTCCCTGAGGCCCTGGAGGTCCCTCAGGGCCGCGGAAACCCATCTGGCCAGGTACACCTTGAGCACCAGGAAATCCTTTTTCACCCTGCAAACAGCATAACAAACAAGTCCTTAGAACTATCCCTGTGTTTTCCTTCTGATAATTTATTTCAGAGATACTAATTATCTGGCGTATCTCTTAGCTTTTATTTGCACCTCTGTGTTTAATCTTATTGTAAAGCACACAGATTAGCTGGCAGAAGATGTGGTCTTAACAATGCAGCTGACACACATTTCTTGCAAACAACTCTATATAATTTGCTTAGTTTCCACCCGCCCCAGAATTCTGATCCAATGAAAAACTCCAAAGTCCCAGCTGGCAAAACTGATAGCTGCTCCTGTGTAACTGGGTCGGCAAACCATTCCACTCCACTCCACCCCCATATGCGAACCATGTAAAGAAACAAAGTAATAGTGAAATATAATGTAGCTGTTTAGGTAGCATAAAATAGCTGTTTGCTTTAAAAAATGCTGTTTTTACTGTTCCAAGTCACATAGATGAAACTACACAGCCAGTTTAAATGCAAATTTTGACTGAAAACTTTCAGATTAGCCTAAGGCCAAGTTCAGACAACTAACCCATGGCCAGGAAACACAGGAGGCTAAAACCACATGAGCAGAATAATAGGGTTAAATTACACTCTCTTTCTCTGTTGAATATGCTGGGGTTGTGAGGTGGACCATAAAGAAAGCCACGAGCTGAACACAGCGCTCCAAGAAGCACCAGTGCTATTCCAGCGGCAGTTTAGAGCCTTTATGCTAGTTCTACACCAACTTGAGAAGTGGCCATTTCCACCCACTTTTAGAACCCTTTACTCTGCCAGAGCAGCATTACATGGCCTCAGGGAAACGGAGAACTAGGCCACATAGTTTAAAACTATTTGATATTGTCATCTATAGATAACACAGGCCATTCACTGTCATACAACACAAGACTGCCAGACCATAGGTAAAAGAAAGTCAAAGAAACTTAGCCATACATGTAAAAATACTCCCAGTCAGTTCCTTTTCAATACCACTTTTCATGAGTGCAGGTTGTTCGCAGTGGCTGATATTTTCAGAACTAGATACGGAGTTAAAAGTAGTTATGTGATTTTTAAAGGGGGCTTGAAGGATTTATTTTGGCTGGGTAAAGCTATTTAATACATTCTTGATCTGAAATATTTGGTCTCTTTGGATATGTTTACACAGCGACCAGCAGCGAGTCTCTGAGCCCAGCCCGACAGACTCAGGCTCATGGGGCTCATGCTACAGCACTGGAAGTAGCTGTGTAGACTTTGTGGCTCGGGCTGGAGCTTGGGAGCCTAGGGTGGGCTTCAGAGCCCAAGCTCCAACCTAAGCTGCAACATCTACACAGCTATTTTTAGCGTCGTAACACAAGCCCTGTGAGTCCAAGTCTGTTGTCCCGGGCTCGGAGGCTCATAAGATGGGCTGTGTACCCATGGTCCCAGTTTAGGAAAATATCCCTATTCATGACAGCACTTCAGCACAGGCTTAACTTTAAACATACGGCAACTCAATGGGACTTAAGCACATACTTAAGTGCTGTTCTGAATAGGGATAGAATTAAGACATGCTTATGTGCCGTCCTGAATCAGTGCCTATGTGAATAACATAAAGTAGCCTGGCATGACATTTTGCCCTCCAAACACGCATAGAGTCTCAGAAAAAGTTCCAGCCACACCAATCTTTCTCAGTACTGTTAGTAGAAGGAATTCTTATTTTAAAATTATCAATGTACATAAAAATGTTTGCTAAGACACAGAAAGTATGAAGATGTCACATTACTACTATTTTTTATCATAATTACTTATATTGGCATCCTACAAAAATGTTGGCTGTAGGGGGGAGGAATTTGAATACATATGCAAACCATTCACAAAAATTAGTACAGAAATTGTCATTGAAGATAAGTATTTTATGACAGTTTACATCAGAGCTGCATTTGAGTTAAAAATGACAAAATATGGATTTAAGCTCTTTGGGGCAGAAAAAATAGGCAAGAAGTAATACCAAATACTAAATAATAATAACAAAAGTAACCAGAAACATATAAGCTAGGACAGAAGGAGGGAGTGGCTTATTAATTTTCTTGGAGCAAATTTTCTCATTACTTTATAAAGATGCCTTTGAAATGGAGTTTTGTTTTAAGGCGGATGAGTATTCCAGAGTTTTAAAATGTAATAAAAATGAGGTTTCATTCCCAATGGAATTTGTGACCAATTAATAATTTTGTTTTAAAGCATCGCCTACCTCCATCATTCACAAGTCCTGGTCATCGTGTTATTAAATTCACATGTAGGAAGAGTACAAAAGGAAGGAAATGTAGTAATGTTTTGGCTATAGACAAGTGGAAATCTCTTAGTCTAACCACTCCTTTAAAAACAAATACAGATTTTTAAGTGGCCTCTGAAATGCAACAAAATTTAAATAAATAAACAAACAAGGCCAATTATCGGCTGGAATAACTCCTGAGTCTTTGGGCTAACCCCAAGAGATATGGACTATGTTATAAGGTATCTGTGGATTTTGTATCACGGACGAACATAACTTTCAAAAATGAGTAGTTTGGTTACGTTTAAGAGACAAGCTGGGTGAGTTCATACCTGTTATTGGACCAACTTCTGCTAATGAAAGAGACAAGCTTTCGAGTTTACATAGAGCTCTTCTTCAGATCTATGTAAACTCAAAAGCTCGTCTCTTTCACCAGCTGAACTTGGTCCAATAAAAGATATTGCATCACTTACCATGTCTCTCTAATATCCGTGTTCAACATGGCTACAACACTGCAAACAGCAACGGTTACATAAGAACGGCCATATTGGGTCAGACCAAAGGTTCATCTAGCCCAGTATCCTGTCTTCTGACAGTGGCCAATGGCAGGTGCCCCAGAAGGAATGAACAGAGCAGGGAATCATCAAGTGATTTAACACATTTCAAGAAAGATAGGAGAAAAGAGATAATAATGCAATACCAAGATCTGCCACTGGATGGGGTACAATACTAACTCATACGGAGAAATTTAAGGACTTGATCTTTCTTCATTAAGCTTGAATATCTTGCCACAGAAACAAGTTATAGGAGTGATCCCCTCTATTATGTCAGGAACCCACAGCTGAATCCAGACACAGCTTATTGCCCTCTGCTGATTCACCTAATGAACCTGCCCCTCTGACTGGCTGAAGGCTCCAGCAGACATATTCTTAAACCCTGATGCAGGGCTGGGACTCTAGCTACTCAATAGAATTCCATGCCTGCATATGTGCTCCCGGCCGAGGGTGACCCTCTATCCCAAAGTGAAAATGGGACAACAGGTGGGGCTGGTCCAAGACCCCCACCAGGCTTGCCCGAGCTTCCCTCCACACAGGGCTAGTCCGAGCTGCTTGGCGTCACCACTCACCCAAGCCAACCCACCTGAGGCTGACAGCCCGGGCCCTGCTGCCTGGTGCCGCCACTTGCCTCCCCAAACATTCCTCTGCACCCCTCTACTGGGGGCACACCCCACTTTGGCACAACTGGGCATTTGTCCTGTTTGCTCCTGCCAATGATGATCAGTTGGCAAAAGCAAATGGGACAAATACCCAGCTTTACCAAAAAAGTCAGGATGTCTGGCACAGGACTTAAAAAGGAGACTGCCCCAGCTGAAATGGGACATATAGTCACCATACCCCTGCCCCAGCTGATGCTCTGGCTCTGACCCTGAGCTCCTCATTCCTGGATCTCGGCTTTGGCTTGCTCCCTGGACTTGATAACTCAGTTCCTGATTTGGGCTCAGGCCACAACACCTGGTCACCTCTGCTCCAACCACCAGGCCAGCCTCTTGTCCTGACCATTGGCAAGGACAGCCTGGTTCTTAACATACTGAGCAGTAGCCTTATCTGTTGAGAACCTTGCTCCTTTTCATGTGATGTTATTGGCTTTATTCTAATTCTTATATTTTGTAGCTGACAGATCAGCTATGGTCTTGGAAGGTTCTTTTAACATTCTTACCATTTTTAAAGCATGTTGAATTATCTGATTATGCTGACCCTTCCTTGCTCATGAGTGAGGATATTCAGAAACATCATCAATGCAGATCACTTAATGATTAGCTACTTAATGTACAGCCGAATCCACAGACAATTACAGTAACTCCTCACTTAACGTTGTAGTTATGTTCCTAAAAAATGCGATTTTATGCGCAATGATGTTAAGCAAATCCAATTTCCCAATAAGAATTAATGTAAATGGGGTGGGGTGTTAGATTCCAGGGAAATTCTTTTCGCCAGACAAAAGACATTATATAGATATATAGATATATACACAGTATATGTTTTAAACAATTTTAAACAAACAGTTTAATATTGTACACAGCAATGAATGACTGTGAAGCTTGGGTGAGGTGGTGGAGTAAGAGGGTGGAATATTTCCCAGGGAATGCCTTGCTGCTAAATGATGAACCAGCACTCGGCTGAGCCCTCAAGGGTTAATACACTGTTGTTAATGTAGCCTCACACTCTACAAGGCAGCATGGACTGAGGCAGGAGGGAGGAAACACAATAGATGCAGGGCAGTAGCTGCAAACACTTCCCTGAAAAAACTGAACATGAGGATGAGCCCACGCTATCCAGCTGGGCTATACACCACTCCCTCCTCCGACAGAACATGCACAGCTGCTGACTTTCCAAAGTGCTGGGAGGTGCGTGCATGAGTGAGTGAGAGAGAGAGAGACGTGCATTGCCCCTCGGAGTACGCTGACCCCACTTCAAGTACGTTGTCCTTTTACGCAGATCAGCCAGTTCAGACAGGAAGCAAGAGCTTCCAGCAAGCTCCCTCCATTCTTTCCCGGAGCCCTGTCCCCCTCCTCCGCTTTGTGGAGAGGGGGTACAGAGCGGGAGCAGGGGGACATCCTGATAGCACCTCCCTTCCCTGGCAAGCAGGAAACTCCCAAGAGCAGCTCCAAGGCAGAGGGCAGGGCAGGAGCAGCACGGCAGTGGGGGGAGGGACAGCTGAACTGCTGCTGGGCAGCTGCCGAGCCACATACTTTACAGGGAATTTAGGGGAGCTGATGGGGGGGCTACTGGTCCCCTCTGGTTCTAATCCCCGCAAGGAGGGGCTGCTCTTCCAGAGAATCCTGCAAGCCCTGGACAAAGCAGGCAGCTGCCAAATGACTTATAAGGGAGCATTGCGCAACTTTAAATGAGCTTGTTCCCTAATAGATCAGCAATGTAACAACAAAACAACCTTAACCGGGACAACGTTAAGTGAGCAGTTACTGTAATTCAGAGAAGTTAGCAGTTGTTCAATTTATTCTTTTTTTTCTTTTAATGTGTAGTTTGTGTTATTAGTCTCCCTTTTCTCAAAATGGCCCTTATTTATCTTGATTAAATCAAAGTTAGGTCAGACCGATTATAAACATGAAAAATGCTCATTTCAGGATTTTAGTGAAAGACAACAGTACCTATTATTTTTGTGGGTTTTTTTGAGGGGGTGGAACCTGGAGCAGCACAGCCTGAAAAAAATATATTATTAATCAACAGCTTCTCACTAGCTATTTTCAGGAGATTTTTTCATTCAAATCGACCTCTCTAAGGCTACAGCCTGCAGTGGTCATTGTGCTATCAAATTACGTACATTAAGGCCATTATGGGAGCCTGATTTGACTG
The DNA here is from genome assembly GCF_965140235.1 of Caretta caretta. NCBI lineage: Eukaryota > Metazoa > Chordata > Testudines > Cheloniidae > Caretta > Caretta caretta. The sequence goes on from NC_134214.1 coordinate 34,974,508, forward strand.
ATTGTTTTACAGCCCTGTTTCTGCAGTTATGCACCTGAGTACTTTATGGACTAATGGGACTACTCAGCTCTGTAAAGCTATTCATGCTCTGAAATGCTTGCCAGGCTGGGGCCAATGTCATTTCAATACACCGATCACCACAGTGTGTAGAAGCAGCCTGAACTCTACCCAGGATTTGCTTACAATGCTGCACTAATTTGTGAATAGGTTCAGCAGAGACTCAGACTAGCTTGAGCCACAGTCTCCTAAGCACAGCCATACCTGGTCAGATCAGTGGTCCATCTAGCCCAGTATCTTGTCTTCTGACAGTGGTCATTGCCAGATGCTTCAGAGGGAATGAACAGAACAGAGCAATTATTGAGTGATCCATCCCATTGTCCAGTCCGAGCTTCTAGCACTCAGAGATTTAAGGACAACCAGAGCATGGGATTGCATACCTGACCGTCCTGCCTAATAGCTATTGATGAACCTAACTTCCATGAACTTATCTAATACTTTTTTGAACACAGTTATACTTTTGACCTTCACAACATTCCCTGGAAATGAATTCCACAGGTTGATTGTGTGTTGTGTGAAGAAATACTTTCTTCTGTTTGTTTTAAACCTATTGCCTGTTAATTTCAGTGGTGACCTCTGGATCTTGTGTTATGTGAAGAGGTAGATCACACTTCCCTATTCATTTTCACCACCCCATCCATGATTTTATAGACCTCTATTTTATCCCCCCCAGTCATCTCTTTTCTAAGATGAACCATCCCAGTCTTTTTAATCTCTCCTTATACAGAAACTGTTCCATACTCCTGTTCATTTTTGTTGCCCTTCTCTGTAGCTTTTCCAGTTGTAATATACCTTTTTTGACCATGATGTCCTTTGGCAACCAGAACTGCGCACAGTATTCCAGGTGTGGGAGTACCATGGATTTATATAGTGGCCATTATGATATTTTCTGTCTTATTATCTATCCATTTCCTAATGGTTCCTGACATTCTGTCATTTTTTGACTGCGGCGGTACACTGAGCTGAGGTTTTCAGAGAACTATCGCAATAACTCCAAGATCTCTTTTTTGAGTGGCAACAGCTATTTTAGATCCCATCATTTTGTATGTATAGTTGGGATTATGTTTTCCAGTGTGCACTACTTTGCATTTATCAACACTGAATTTCACTGGCCATTTTGTTGCCCAGTCACCAAGTTTTGTGAGATTGCTTTGTAACTTTTTGCAGTCAGCTTTGGACATAACTATCTTGAGTAATTTTGTATCACATACAAACTTTGCCACCTCACTGCTTACCCCTTTTTCCATCACTGGCACAGCACTGTTCCCAGTACAGATCCTTGGGGGATCTCTCTCCACTGTGAAAACTGACCATTTATTCCTACCCTTTCCCCCCTATCTTTTAACCAGTTACGGATCCATAAGACCTTCCCTCCCCTCATGACTGCCTACTTCGCTTAGGAAGTGGGACTAAGTATACATTCTGACAGTCCAAATACTATATCCACATATTAGCGGATACACAGGGACACATACACTATATCCACATATTAGCGGACTCCCTCAAAGAATTCTAATAGATTGGTGATGCATGATTTCCCTTTGCAAAGCCATGTTCACTCTTCCCCAACATATCATGTTCATGTATGTGTCTGATAATTCCATTCTTTATTATAGTTTCAACCAATTTGCCTTGTACTAAAGTTAGTCTTACCAGCCTGTAATTGCAAAGATCGCCTCTGGAGCCTTTTTAAAAAATCAGCATTACATTAGCTATTCATCAGTCATCTGATACAGAGGCTGATTTAAGCAATACTGTAGGTTACATATACCACTTTTAGTTGTTCTGCAGTTTCATATTTGAGTTCTTTCAGAACTCTTGGGTGAATACTGTCTGGTCCTGGAGACTTATTACTGTTTAATTTATCAGTTTGTTCCAAAACCTACTCTACTAACACCTCAGTCTGGGACAGTTACTCAGATTTTTCACCTAAAAATAATGGCTTAGACCTAATCTCCTCACATCCTCTGTAATGAAGACCAACGTAAAGAATTCATTTAGCTTCTTCTCAATGGCCTTATCTTCCTTGAGTGCTCCTTTAGCACGTTGATCATCTAGTGACACCACTGACTGTTTGGCAAGTTTCCTGCTTCTGATGTACTAAAAAACACCAAACAAACAACCTCTTATTGTTTGTTTTTGTGTCTTTTGCTAATTGCTTTCCAATTTTTTTTGTTAGCCTAATTAATTATACTTTTCCATTTGACTTGCAAGAGTTTGTTCCTTTCCATTTTCCTAAGTGGGATTTGACTTCAAATTTTTAAAAGATATCTTTTTGCTTCTAATTGCCTCTTTTCCTCTATTTAGCCCTGGTGGGGGGTTTTGGTCCACTTATTGTTTCATCTTGTTTTTACTGGGGGTAGCCATATAGTTTGAGCCTCTGTTACGGTGTTTTTAAATAGTTTCCATGAAGCTTGAAGGCATTTCACTCGTGATTGTTCTTTTTTAATTTCCATTTAAGTAGCCTCCTAATTTTTATGCAGATCCCCTTTTAGAGTGAATTGTTACTGTGGCGGGTTTCTTTAGTATCCCCCCCTCCCCCAGGATGTTACATTTAATTACAATTTGGTCACTATTACTGAGTGGTTCAGCTATATTCACCTCTTGGAACAGATCCTGTGCTCCACTTAGGACTAAATCAGGAACTGCCTCTCTCTTTGTGGGTTCCAGGACTAGCTGCTCCATGAAGCAGTCATTAATGGTGTCTAGAAATTTTAACTTTTCATCCTGTCCTGAGGTGACATGTACCCAGTCAATATGGGATAGTGGAAATCCCCCATCGTTACTGGATTTTCTGTTTTTTGTAGTAGCCTCTCTAATCCCTTGAGCATTTCACAAATTACTATCCCCATTCTGGTCGGGTGGTCAGTAGTACATTCCTACTGCTATACACTTAGTATTCTAGCATGGAACCTATGATTTTTCGAGTAAATAAACTCTTTGTTTATTTTTATCTAAAGTAGGTCTCTGTTGTGCAAACTGTGAGGAGTTAAACTCCAGTGCACGCTGTAAAGCCCATCTTTCTTCCTTGGGCTGCAGAGAGCTGGACAAGCTGGGGAGTGGAGACAGGGGGCTCTGGAGGTGATTTTGTTGGTGGTGTGTGATCTGATTTGCACCCCATACCAGCCCTGAGATGTTTAATGAGGGCCTCAGAAGCAAATTAGATTACCTGGCATCACCCCTGAGAGGGAGGACCAGGATTAAATAAGAGTGAAGCCCAGCGGGGGAAGGGCTGCGACAGCTCTATAAAGACAGGAGGCTGAAAGCAGAAGAGGAAATTGTAGGGGAAGGAGGCTGCCGTCACTTCCTGGGATAAGGGAGGTTGTCAGAGACAAGAAGGAAGTCTAGGGACAGAGTAAACCCTATGATCCTGCCCTGGAGTAAAGTGTGTAGCAAGAAGCTAGGAGAGGGTAAAGTAGCCACAGGGAGTAAAGTAGGCTCCATAGTAAATCCATAAACAGTCTAGGGACAAGAGAGGTGCTGGGTAAGAAGGAGCTCAGGGAAACAGCAATAGGGATGGGGACTGAGCAGACGTGGACTGCTCATTATAGGAACCTGGTGCAGCGGGTGGGCCCAGATTCACCTGCCAGTCACTGCTATAGAGGCATGGGGCTAAACACCACCCAGAAAAGCCATTTGGATAGCGGCCCTGTTCGACTTCCTAAAACGCAGAAGGGCTGGACTAACTGGGGACCTGGCTGGAGGGCAAAGTTACAAGACAAGAGACTATTGCAGAGCGAGCAGAGAACAGAAGGGGGCACCTGATGCCACGAGAGTTACTTTCCCATATCTAGTCATGGGAAGTTGCACTAACAGTTAGTGGGAACCCTGTTGCATGACATTATTAAATCTTTGTTATATTTATGTTCTTATCAGGTTAGTGGTATCTGTGGGTGCTTGAAGAGTTCTGTGTAGCTCAAAAGTTTATACCTTCCACCAACAGAAGTTGGTCTAATAATAGACATTACCTCACCCACATTGTTCTCTCATATCCTGAGACCAAAACAGCTCCAATACCACCACAAACAACTTTGGAAGATATTGAATTTTGCCACTTAAAATGGAAACTTCACAACATGAAGAAACCCACATCTGAAGAAGAGCTCTGTGTATGTAGCTTAGGGAAGTCACTTATCTAGTTTCATACGGGGGGTACACTTTTTGGCTGATTTGTCCCGTCTGGTACTGGAACAAAACTGGATACGGTTTTGTCCGGTACCTGATGGGGATGCCATTTTGAAGAGGGTGCTGTTCTGCCCTTGCTGGTGGACAGTGCATTTGAGGTCACGCTGGTGGGGACGGGTCACGCAGGCGGGGTAGGCTCATGCCTTTCCCAGAACTGCTGGAAAGTCCAGTATTCCGGAATGCACAAGTAGCCACCTTGGTGTAGCTTGAAAGCTCATGCCTTCCACAAATAGAAGTTAGTCCAATAAAAGATATTACCTCACCCACCTCGTCTCTCTCATATTGTGATAATAAGGGTCCCTACCACCCAAGGGGAGAAGAGGGGGTCTGAACTCCAAAGAATAAACAACCGAATCAACGGTTTGTATACAGTGTTATTCTGTCTAAATGTGTCAAGTAAGGCCTTTCATGAAAGCTGGTAATGTTCTGAATTTGATGGCCATTAAGAGATATGTAAACAGGTTATGGTTATAAACATATGCATATATAGGGGTGTGTGCGTGTAAAACATTGTAATTGTAACTAGGATGTAACTGCAGCATTGCCTTGCAGCTTGTGGGGAAGCTATCAGGGAGGGAGGCCACGCAGGCTAGTGTTTACATGAAACTAACTCCAAGCACCTACCATTGTACAACCTAGAGAAAGACAATAGTGGACCATTAAAGTTAATGAAAAGACACAAATTGAAAAGAAAACCCCAGTCTTGGTAAACTAAAGGAAGGAGGGAGGTCCCTCCACCACACACACATTGTGTAACCATGAATTACCAGTCTGAGAGAAAAGAGGAATGGGCAGGAGAGGGAACCCCTGAAAACCCTGTTAAAAGGAAAGACAGTTTGAAGGGAAGGGAAGACTATCCAGAAACTGGAGGCCAACATCTAAGCGGGGTGCTGTCCGTGGAACATTGAATCCCCACTAGGACAGACAGCATGCTGGGAAACTGTTCCGAGGCAATAGCTAACTTGTGTTAGAAAAGTTAGCGTAATAGAGAAGTGTAAAGCCTGAGATGGCATCTTTATGTTTATTTTCTGTGTAACTGGTCTGTGTTTGCTCTCCCTTACTATTTCACCTTTGAATCTCTGATTTTTCTATCAAACCTTTTTGTTTATTTTTACCCCATACAGGTCTCTGTTGTGTGGAGCATGTGTGCCCAAGTGAACTGACAACTGGGGGCAGGTTTCACTTCTTCAGAGGTGACAAACCAGAGGGGAAAAGTCCACGTGTCTGGTAGTTAAGAACTCGGGGAGATGGATTTGGGCAGAGTCTAGACTGGAAAAGTTGTTGTGGTCACCCTGCAAGGATAACTAGGCTACTGGAAGCCAGGGTTGAGACCTTCATGCTTGCAGGCTGGCCACTGGTCAGGGCTCTGAGCTACAGCAGCATAGCATTAAGGTACCCAAAGTTACAAAGCAGGTGGAGACAGAACCTCTTACTGGTCTGGGTAATCCCCAAAATGTCACACCCATACTGGGATCAACACAGCTACAAAACTGCAAACTAAGAGTATGTCTACACTGGAAACTTCAAAGCACTGCTGCAGGAATGCTCCCACGGCAGCACTTTGAAGTGCGAGTGTGATCGCGTGCGAGTGCTGGGTCTCCCAGCACTCCTCGTAATCCACCTCCACAAGGGGATTAGCTCCCAGCGCTCGAAGCCTGTCTACACTAGCGCTTTAAAGCGCTCAGACTTGCTGCACTCGGGGGGGGGGTGATTTTTCACACCCCGAGCCAGGAAGTTAGAGCGCTATAAAATGTAAGTGTAGACAAGCCCAAAGTCACGTGCCGGAGTCTGTTTAAGATGAACAGTTTGTCAAGAGCTTGGGAGGAGTGCTCTTCTGTTTTTAGTACTGTAGAAATCTGAATAACTTAGGCCTTGTCTACACTGCCACTTACAGCGCTGAAACCTTCTTCGCTCAGGAGTGTGAAAAAAACCACCCCCTCAGCGATGCAAGTTTCAGCACTGTAAAATGGCAGTGTAGACAGTGCACCAGCGCTGGCTGGGAGATATTCCCCTTGTGGAGGTGGTTTTATTACAGTGCTGGGGGAGCAAGGTGGGAAATGGCCCACCTTGATTATCATGCACATTGTAGGGAGAGTGGTCACTTTGGATAAGCTATTACCAGCAGGAGAGTGAGTTTGTGTGTGTGGTTTTTGGAGGGGGGTGAGGGAGTGAGAGAACCTGGATTTGTGCAGGAAATGGCCCACCTTGATTATCATACACATTGTGAAGAGAGTAGTCACTTTGGATGGGCTATTACCAGCAGGAGAGTGAGTTTGTGTGTGGGGGGGGCGGAGGGTGAGAAAACCTGGATTTGTGCTGGAAATGGCCCAACTTGATGATCACTGTAGATAAGCTATTACCAGCAGGACAGTGGGGCGGGAGGAGGTATTGTTTCATGGTCTCTGTGTGTATATAATGTCTTCTGCAGTTTCCACGGTATGCATCCGATGAAGTGAGCTGTAGCTCATGAAAGCTCATGCTCAAATAAATTGGTTAGTCTCTAAGGTGCCACAAGTACTCCTTTTCTTTTTGCGAATACAGACTAACACGGCTGTTACTCTGAAACCTAGAGTTATTCTGAGAGGTGAATGTGAGGTAGTGAATCCATTTGAGGGTTGTCTTTACCAGAAATAGCTAACTGTTTGTACCACCACCCAGTAAATACATTCTGTTTATCATTCATATGTTATTAATTTGCACCAATGATTCATCTTTTGGGGAGTGGGGAAGGAACAGGGTAACATATTTAATCTCTTACCTTATTACCTTTCATTCCATCACAGTAGCAGTGGCTTTTACGTTTGCAGACACAACTCTGAAAAGAAAAGAAAGGAACTTTACAATAAAGGGAATTAATTATTTCAATGTGCTGTCTGATGAAGGACAATTGCCTTGAAAATATTAGATCTATGTGGTATTTAAATGAAGTAAAAATTTCTAGGTAACATATCAATATCTATACATTGCACTATGTACAACAGTCATCCTTAGCACTTGAACATTAGGTAGTTACTCCTCACAACAGATCCATGAGGCAGGTAAAGGATGCTACCCCCATTTTTACAGTTGGGAAAATTGGGGCTAAGGGCATGTCACTCTCCTATGGCACAAAGGCAGTAAGTATCAGGGCTGGGACTGACATTCAAGAGATTCTGGCTCACAGTCATGGGCTGTGACCATTCCTGGTAGTTCCTTTAGAAATTGAACATGGAACCAGAGCACAAGCACCAACTGCCCAACTGCCGGGGGGTGCTCGATCACTGGCTTTGTCCCAGGCCCCGCCCCCACTCCACCCCTTCCCCCAAGGCCTCCCCCCACCTCTTCCCGCCCTTGCTCTAGACCTGCCCTGCCTCTTCCTGCCCCCACCCTGCCTCTTCCTGCCCAGTTCGGGCCCTTTCCCCAGAGTGTGCTGTGTCCTCGCTCCTCCCACTTCCCCCCAGCCTTCTGCATGCTGCAAAACAGCTGTTCGTGGTGGGTGGTAAGTGCGAGGAGGGAGGGGGAGGCACTGATCCATGGGGCCTGCCGGCAGGTGGGAGGCTCTGTGGGGGTGGGGAGGAGCTGATAGAGGGGCTGCCAGTGGGTGCTAAGCACCCACCATTTTTTCCTGTGGGTGATCTAGACCCGGAGCACCCAAGGAGTCGGCACCTATGAACCAGAGAAGGCGTAAGCCCCAGTCTACACTACAGAATTAGGTCAACATAAGGCAGCTTACACTGACCTAACTCTGTAAGCTTACACTGACCTAACTCTGCAGCTCCCAGCAATGTAACTTGTACTCTACACCGACTTAACTCTACCTCCACAAGAGGTGTAGCTCTTAAGTCAATGTACTTAGGTCGATGCACTGTCAGTGTAGATATTGCGTTGCTTACATTGACTGTTGCAGTTTTTCAGAAGCTGTCCCACAATGCCTCACTCTGGCAGTTAAATCAGTTCGAGCGCTCCTGGTGAGGACGCGAACTGCCGGAACAAGGAGCATAGTGTGGACATGCAAAAGCAGTTTAATTACTGTGGTGGCTGTATGTCTATGTAACTTAGGTTGACTTAATTTTGTAGTGTAGATTTGCCCTGCTGGAGAGTGTGTGATGGGGGAAGGTGGAATATAGTGCTAGGTTACAATGGTATTTTTTTTCCTTTTGTCACAATCTAGTTACAAATGCTTTTTCTGACTTCCTCATGTTGCACCTACCTATCCATTCTCTGCCTCAGACCTCTGTACAGCATCATAACTAAGGGCCTGATCCAGTATCTGCAGAAGCCAGTTGAAAGATTTCTATTGATTTCAACGAGTGTGGAATCAGATCCAAAGTGCCCAATCACTTCTGTTGGAGAGATGGACACTGTCCAAAACAGATATCATGAAGACACAGTATAAATTCTGCTGCTTATAAAATACGCAAAAAATACACCTATAATTTCAGCCTCTGGTCTTTAATCAACCAGGCTCTAAAGACAGTAAACTCTACAAAAAATAGTTTTCACCCATGAATTACTGGTAGAAATTAAAACCAATTTTTTTTTTTAAAAAGGACTGTTTTAAACTGGCCTAGAATAACTTGAAAACTTTAAATTCTTGAAGAGATTAGCAGGTGTGTAATAACTTATTATGGCAACCATGGAAGCACACTTCGTCTTGGTTATGGATTGCTATGTCTGTTCATTTTAAACTCAGATTTATAGCTATTTTTAATCTATACAAAATTGTTTTTCTACTGGAAGTCACTATGAAGATCATCTCAGTTGTGACTGAGACACAATAAATAATATCTGCTAGATAACTGCAACAGTAGTTTTTTTATAGAAGTATAATCAAAAGCAAAGGGAAGACGAGTTTAAATTTTTGTCTTATAAATTTGTGCTTGGATAGCAAGTATTTGGAAAACTATAGAGATATGATTGTTATGAGATAGTTACAATGGAGCAAAAGGGAACAAACAGAGAAGCAGCATATCAGAACATTTTAATGGAGAGCTTTACACTGGAGACAGAGGGTAATTAATATTAACAAGCACAGCATTCCCATATCATGGTGATGAGTGCAAGCTGGTTAGACAGATGCCTTTATTCTCCATTTGACAGCTGCTCTCTCTTCCTAGGACTTTTTATTTTCTTTTTTGATTACGTTTAAATTCCATCCAGTCAGATTTTCTTATATTTATACTTCCTAGAATTTTAATCAATTAGGATTCATGAATTTGAGAAGATCCAGGTCTAAGATTTCCACCCATGATATTAGAACTATGCCTGAATTCCACAAGTGAGTGGGAACTTCTTCCACAACACCTCAACTAACGTTAAACTACAAAAATTAAACAAAAAGGGTTTCTCATACTGCACTTCAGTCATGTCCCAAACAGGCAGTACCTACAGTTGGGCCTCGATTTACATGGTGGTTACGTTCTTGAAGAAACACCGTTCAAATAGAAATTGCATAAAAAGATATCAAGGGTCTATGGGAAATAAGGGTTTAGGTTCCAGGCTCACACGATGACCTCCCTAATATATCCAATACAGGTTTTATTAAAAAAAATTAATGAAATTTAACCTTGCTACTGACCTTTACTGATGTTGAGGGTGAACTTAATAGGATGATAATACTGATGTTGTTGAAGTCAGAACTCCGAGGGTTTGTTTGGGGTATCTGGGGAGGCCAGGGAGTGTGGAAGAGTGGCATAGCCACGACGGGACACTTGGATGGGCCCCCACTTCGGGTGAGTGGGCAGGGGCAGGGGAGGTGAGGCAGGAGGGATGGGTCAGGAGGGATTTGTACCGCCTCCACTCACCCTCTCCAGCCGGCCATGCGGGGGAGAGATGGACACTCTGGCTAGGGGCCACCCCCTGGCCCCAGGCGTGCACCCGGGGAGTGGAGTCAGGAAGCGGGGGATTGCGCCACTCTGCCTGCGCAGCGCTCCCCAGCTGGAATGCCGGGCAGGTGGAGTGGGGTAAGCCCCCGATCCCCTTCCAGGCAGGAGTGCCATGTGGAGCAGGGTAAGCCCCCGTGCCCCAACCCTGGTCCCTGGCAGGAGCACCGGGTGAGCATGACAGTGCACACCCTCAATCCCCTCGCTGACAGGAGTGCTAGGTGGAGCAGGGTAAGCCCCTGTGCCTCGACTCCGCTGCCTGGCTGAAGCATGCGGCGGGTGGGTAGAGCACGTGGTAGGGCTGGAGCAGAGTGGGCCTGGATGCTAAGTGGGTGGGCCGTGCGCTAAAGAGTGGAGCTGGTGGTGGAAAACATGCAAAAAAAACTGGTGATGGTCAGTTGTTTGGTCACACAGACCAGTGTGGTGGAGGGGGTTTGGGGTGGGAAGCGACCAGCTGATTCTAGACACATCTGCACATCTTGGCGACCACGCTGTACCATGTAAAAGTGAATCCATACCGTGTACAAAAATAAAGGGTCACAATTAGTTGAATGTGCATAACTAAAACTGTGGAAAAAAACACCATGTAAATTGAGGCCCGACTGTTATCAAAATTCAATGCAGAGCTCTGAATAGTAACACAAACTGACAATTTGTAGCACTTTCTGAACTGACATGGGGCCACAATGCAGGCTATAAAGTGTTCTGTGACAAAAGTTTGCAAATAATGAACATTTGGAGCATGAGTTGGATTTTTCATTTTATACTGTTTGGGTGGCTTTAATATTTTCCTTTTATCAAAAAGTTCAGCCTGCAGCCAACTAATATATGTCAAATTCTGATGTCAAGAATATCACGCTTTCTTCGTGGTAATGTCAAATTAGGAAAGTCTAATAATAAATCATATGTATTGTACGGCTTGCAAAGTACTTAAGAGTGTGATCCTGACTGCGGTTCAATGCCTGTAATTCCTACTGCAGTCAACTGGAGTTGGAGCACCTAGCAGGACCAGCCTCTAAGTTACCTTGGCGAAGCTAGAAGGATACACTGTATATTTATAAGATAATTGCACATTTGGAATGTAGATGTATTCACAGCATAGTTTACTCTCTGATTCACACACAGGGATAACAGAAACTACAGAGTGTTATGTCAAAACTCACAGAACCATAAAATGTAGAGCTGGATGGGACCTGAAGAAGTCATCTAGTCCACTCCTTTTTGCCGTACCAACCACAGCTAGACCATCCCTGACAGGTGTTTGTCCAACCTGTTCTCAAAAACCTTCAATGAGGGGGATTCCACAATCTCCCTTGGTAACCTATTCCAGTCCTTAACTGACCTTATCATTAGAAAGTTTTTTCTAATTCTAACCCAAATCTCCCTTGTTGCAAATTAAGCTAATTAATTCTTACTCTACCTTCAGTGGATATGGAGAACAACAGATCATCATCTTTTTTGGAGCTCTTAACATACCTGAGGACTTTTCAGATCCTCCCCCTCTGTTTTCTTTTTTCAAGACTAAACATGCTCAGTTTTTTTTCACTTTTCATTACAGGTCAGGTTTTCTAAACATTTTATCATTTTTGTTGCTCTCCTCCAAATTATCTCCAGTTTGTCCACATCTTTCACAATACTCCAGCTGAGGCCTCACCAATTGCTGAGTAGAGTGAAACATATACTTCCCATGTCTTTATTATAGTACTCCTGTTGATAGACCCCAGAATGACATTAGCCTTATATATTTTTACTCTATTGCAATAAGGAAAACAAAATAATCTATTATATGTAATATATAAATAAATAATATACATATTACTGACACTATACACGGCATATAATACAAATATAGGGTTAAACTGCATTTACCATGTTCCTTTGGTCACTTCACTTCTTACCCTTATTTATCCACCAAAAGCTTTTAGTGCATTGTTTCTTTTATTCTACTCTTTGAGAAAGATATTTTTAATGTATCCTTTATTTGTAATTTTTTAAAAAAAACTGCTGTGTACCTTCCCGTATGGCAGACGTTGTGGATCGGTTTTTCAGAGACAATAAAAGGAGAGAAAATGTCACATAGAATTTATTTTTTTTCATTTATAGTCTATAAATAAACTTTTGTTTCTAAATCATGCAAAACTCCAAGTGAAGCAAGGGCGGTATATTTTCTTAAGAGATACAGGCATTTAAGACTTAGTAATATAACATTTCCATTCGAATTTTGAAAAGAGAATTAGGCTATGTCTACACTACACAGTTTTGTCGACGAAAGTCAGCTTTTGTTGAAAAAGCAGTGGAGGCCTACAGGCTGCATTTAACTCTCCTGCTATGCAGACATAATAAAGACACTTGGATGAGAAGCACAGAGCTTTTTGCAAAGTCAGAGCGAGGTAGTGTCAGTGTAGACACCGTATTGCTTGTCACTCTAAATGACCTCCTGAGGTGTCCCACAATGCTCTGTTCACCAGTTTGAACTCCACTGCCCTGAAGCCAGGCACACAGGCATGCACCCCTCCCCCTTTAAACGCTGGGAATTTCTTAAATTCCTCTTCCTGTTCACTCAGCATGGACAGCTCACTCTACATCTTCCCAGCTGACCCTGCCAGCTCCCCCCAGGAAATACGCTCCCGCCTGGAGTACACCAGAGCTGTTGGATCTGCTGGGTCTGTAGCTACAGCTAGAGCTGAAGGAACTTTTATACCTACCTTTGGTCCAAAGGCAGGAAATTTCACGAGAGTAGCTAATTTCATGAGATTATCATGAGACTGGCCAAGCACTGGGCTGCCCAAGAGACAATTCTGGCAGCTCTAAATTGTCCCCTTTTGAACAGTCACACACTGATATAAGACATGCATATTAAGTGACTCTGAAGAATGCTTAAGAAATGGTTGGGGAGGGATTTTCTGACATAGTCTCTGGTTTTGTCACAGAAATAGTGAGTACTGGAATAAGATAACTGATTATTTAGAAAAAGTATTATATTTTAAAATTGCCACATGGATCCTTGCTGATCCTATACACAGTCAGTTACTGAAGACTTAACACAACTTTTTAGAAGGTGATTATTCTTATGTTTGGTGCAAAGTGACTTTTGTAAAGAAAGCTGCAAAGTAAATTGACACCAATGATGAATGACTGGTACAGAAATATGCAGAAGTTTTTGCAGGTGAGCGGTTAGGGTCAGATTTACACACTTTTTTTTTTAACTGATGTCAAATCAATGAGTATACTAAAAGCACTTTTTAATATCAGATGCTCAGTAAATACCTTTAGGAGTAAAAAGAAAAGGAGTACTTGTGGCACCTTAGAGACTAACCAATTTATTTGAGCATGAGCTTTTGTGAGCTACAGCTCACTTCTGATGAAGTGAGCTGTAGCTCACGAAAGCTCATGCTCAAATAAATTGGTTAGTCTCTAAGGTGCCACAAGTACTCCTTTTCTTTTTGCGAATACAGACTAACACGGCTGTTCCTCTGAAACCTTTAGGAGTGTAATTTTCATTTTCTAAAGTAAAATTCACTATGTAGCAACAATCTTGCAATCCTTTGGCCAACTGTCTTTATTCTAACTATTAACAGCTATTGTAAGAAAGGAAGTAAACTGTAGAGTCTCTAAAATGAAATAAAATAGAAGGCAACAAAGTCTTCAGCAGATTCCTATCTTGTACATAAATATTGTAAAAAGAGGCAAGTATGGCCTACAATGAGTATATAAAAACTCAACAACAAACTTGGTCTCAATCCTGCAATGTATGGTATGTGAGGGAATTGCTGCTTCTGCATGCCACATGCTGCAGGATCAGGGCCTTTGTTTTGTAAAACTATTGTAAATAATAACTGCACAGTACATCACTTTCATTCAATGTCTTTTTACAACATTTCATACATACCTGCTCCAATCTACATCTGGAATTAATTAAAAAACTCACCCTTTAAGTAGGTGACATTCAAACCGGACTCTTTTGGTAAACATGATGAGGGTATTTCTTCACTGCAGTATTAACCTGAGTTATTGACACCCGAATTAGCCTACCTCAAGTGAGAGTACAAATTAATTTGCAAACTGGACACCATTAAATTAGACTTGAATAAAGACTGGAAGTGGATGTGTCATTACACAAAGTAAAACTATTTCCCCGTGTTTATTTTCCCCCTCTACTGTTCCTCACACGTTGTTGTCAACCGCTGGAAATGGCCCACCTTGATTATCACTACGAAAGGTTTTTTTTCCTCTCCTGCTGGTAATAGCTCATCTTACCTGATCACTCTCGTTACAGTGTTTATGGTAACACCCATTGTTTCATGTTCTCTGTGTATATAAAATCCCCCTACTGTATTTTCCACTGCATGCATCCGATGAAGTGAGCTGTAGTGCACGAAAGCTTATGCTCAGATAAATTTGTTATCGGTGCCAGAAGTACTCCTTTTCTTCACACTGCAAAATAACTCTCGAACTGCTGTATCCATGCTGATGCTATGTTCTCACCTCATGTGAGGAGCTAAGGCTTTTGGGGCCATATCCCAGGCTTCTTTACGTTGTAGTAAACTCTAGGAATTCTTTCCCAGTGAATTGTAGGAGAACTTGTCTCTCATTTCTGAGCACACAGGGGGATGTGTGGGAAGGGACCTGGACGACTAGCAGCACTTGCCTGGAGCTAGCCTTTAGACTGTAAGCTCCTAGGGGGAGAGATTGTCTATTGCTCTGTTTGTACAGTGCCTACCACTACAGGGCCCAACTCTTCTCCCCATGCACTTCAGTAACAAACTTGATTAATAATAAATAAATAATAATAATAGGCTGCGTTACTACAGAGTGGTTGTGTTAGCAACTTACAAGCTCTAACTCAAGCTTTAGCCTATACACCCACTAGGCCAGCCCATTTGAGATAAAGCTCTACCATACTCAAGAGTTTTAGTGTGTGGACAAGGCATGATTTGGAGGCAAAACTCGAGTTATAACTCAGGAGTTAACCTTGCAGTGAAGAAAAGCCCTTAGGGCCTGATTAACTACTATGTTACTTCAGCTTTAAACCAGTATAATACACAGCTACCACCTATACCCACAAACTATTAATAATCTCTTCTGGAAGACTGAATATTTTAGTGAAAATGATGAAATAATCCTTTCTTAGCCCTGCATGGGAAGTACAATAGAGATCCCTTGTACTAAGCTAGGACTTGGGGAAACCATGAAAAAGCAATTAAGTAATCTTCCTGATGCTCCAGGACTCAGCATCAGAGACAGATTAGTACAGAGTTCCCACGCCGGTGCTCACACCACTAGACTAGACCACACCTCTTTGCAGAGACAGCTGTAGAACTGTGACTGTCAAAATAGAAACAGAAACCCTGACTTTTTATCATTACAAATTCTTCTCACAGGATAAGACAACTCCCAGTTTAATCAATGCTAGCATACCCTGACAGGGGTGGGGGCAAGCAGACAAAATGGTGGTCTACCATGGTTATTTTTTTCTCCCAACACTTGTATGATTAGTTATTTTCAATGTTCGTACCATTACCATAGCCCCACATTCTTGGATCTTCTATTTAAATGGATAGATTTGGGCTTATTTGACATTATTTATTAATTTGATGTTTTAATGAACTCTGTGGTTTGTGTTCCACTGTACTTACTGGATTTTTCAAAAATAATGAACTATAAACACATGAAACTCTCTAGCAATACAAAATTACATTTGCATAAGATTTTTCAGCACTACCTCCATGGCCATTGCAATTTTTATAGCAGAGGTAATAAGTATAATTATTTTTCCTATTTAGTGTATAATTATTGCTTTAACAAATCTAAGTCATGAGAATATAATAAAGCTTAGTCATCAGCTAACCATGTGGAATAAAGTGGTGGAAATGTCTAAACCTTAGCCTTAGGGATGCTACGTATAAACTGAAAAATGTTCCTTTAGCATGTATGCAGATTTTATGTTTTTTCTGATAATCTTCCTACCGCAAATAAAATGTTGTATGATCACATATATCGGGTTTCAGCAGTGTCTGTATTAATACCATAGCAAATATGTGTTTGCTATACATTACCACAGCAAAAATAAATTTAAATTCTTTTAATGGCTAGGTATATCTAATTTTTCTCTTAATAACCCCACTCCATCTTCCCAGTCATTAATATTTGTGCTTTATGGTGACACTTATTACATAAGATGACACTAGAGGAAATAGGAACTGCAAGTTGTGTTGGTCTACCACTACAAACACTGCCTGCCTCAAACAATATATGGTGTGTAAATCTATTTTTTCTCTCTAATGAAATCCAAGGTCAATTCCCAAGGTGAAATCATACTTGATGGGGGTCCTCCTCGTGATATCCTTTTATACAGGTATTTATATATACAGGGTCTGATTCTGCTCAAACGTAAACTGGGTTTATACCTGTGCAACTCCACTACTAGTGATGTACACCAGTATAGGAACAAAATCAGGCCCAGGATGTTTAACTGTGTGGTTGGAGAACACCCATCACCTATCTCTTTCTCTCAGATTTTGCTTGGAGTGGAGGCAGAGGAGAGCACAATGGTCCTTCTTCCCAATTTACACAATCCTCATAAGGACAGGATAGAATTGTCATGGCTGTACTTGGAGGACCTCAGGGACCGTTCCCCCAAATGGCCACAGAAGAAGCAAGCCCTTGGCTCTATACACCCAGTTCTTCTCTATGAACCAACTAGCTGCCTGTCCTAGAGGTACTGAGCTACACCACACAAAGAGATGTAGCAGCAGGGCAATTCACAGCACACTATACACCTGCTAAGCTTGGTGTTCAGCTCTGTTGTGGGTCTCAGTTAACCCTGATAAAAATGATTAACATAATTTGCATGTCTTCAATCTCAGAGATGCAAAGAGGACATTTCCCTAGGTTCTACAGTGCCTAGCTTGAACCCTCCTGTATAACAGAAGATGAAATGAGCATAGTATTCGACCATGTTATTGCAAATTAAATTTAGATAGCTGTTAGATTAACCATACATCTACTCCACTTAGCCCAAGAACAAGACCATGTTCTCTTAATCTTTGCTTGAATAACATGTACTTCTTCAGAAAGTTGTTTGCCAAGTACTTTAATTGAAGACACAATCCCATTTAATGAACATTATGTACACCAAAATTTACACTATCTTGATTTAAAAAGCAGAATCCCATTCTGGAATTTCCTAAACATGTTTTACCTATTATGATGCATGCCTGGAACCAAATATCAAAGAGGCACAAAATTAAGCTATCTGCAGTGTATAAAAATACTCCAAAAATATGATTGTCTCTTTTGTGCTACTTTATTGCTAAAATCTAATACTTCTCATCTTTTAGTGGTTTGCCCATTTCAATTTCCATTCATCCTAATTTATCATAAAATTAAATAGTACTTACTGTTTCTTTAAGGTTTAGGAGCGAAACCCTCCTTGTCCAGTACTACCACAGCAGGTTTCCTGGATCTATACGGTGGCAATAGGGGCAGCAATCACAGAGGGGGAGGGAGGTTTTGGGTAAAGCAGTCTGGGAACTTCTTAGGAAACTGATGGTGCTGACTGATCTCAGGACCCCAGGCTGGAGTTCCATGAGTAATAGGCTAGAACCTCCTGCTCCTCATTATGGTAAGGGCTCAAGTGGGCAATTTTGAGGGGTTACAGCCAGGCTCTTTTTCAGAATCAAAAGAGCAAAGCACTGGAAATTAAGGGTTTTTTATAAATAGCACCCTTCCAGAAAAAGGAAGCAGGTTGGAGCTGCTCCAACAGGGTCTCTCCAACAGGCAACTGTGTATTTTATTCTATTGTATATTCTTTGCAAAGACTTTCAGCAGATCCCTCTGACAATAGTCTCTGATGTAGTTTTATTATTAGGGGGGAAAATGAAATGAAGCCCAGAGCAGGAGGAATTTTGTTACAAATCCCAGAGATGTGCTTTTTATTTTCCTGTTGAGCCTGACACAGGCAGTAACAAATTAAAAGGAGACAATGTGTGTGAAGTTAAGTGTGACATACATATTTCAGTTTCTTTTCTCATTAACAAAGTTCATAATAGATTTCCTGGTAATATTGGAAGTTCACATATTGCTGATCCTACTCATGCCCACCCTGCTGCATTTAATATGACGGGAATTTTATAATAAAAAAAAAATCAAGGCAAGATAGAATGGACAGATAGTCCTGGCGTTGTATTAGTGGTGCTACTGATAATGTACCCTGCAGTAGTACCATGGGGTGCCAGTTATGGACCAAGGCACCATTGTGTTAGGAGCTGCACAAACACATAACAAAGACAGACCTCAGCCCAAGAAGTTTATAATCTAAATAGGTGTGCCTCTTCTCACTCTCATGTCTGTCACAGAAACAGGAGGTGAATTCATGCATCAGTTGATGACACTTTCAGAATGGCTTAAGTGTTTGTTGGACAAAAGTTTCTTATTTAAACTCACTGTGGAGCCTTTCTGGTCAGAGTGAGCCTGCCTGTTGGGGAGGCTGCTGTAATGGGCGCTGCTGTAAAATCACCCTTTTATTCTCCTCTCACAATAGTTTTCCTGTTTGAGGGTCTTATTCTGCAGTTCTTGCTCAGACAGTTCCTATGGGGGTCAATCATAGAACTGTCTGAGCAGGAACAGTATAACCAAGAACATTTAATTTCACCTTTTTCCACCAAAACATCTGCACAGATGGAGGGGTGGGTGGCATGGAGGATACTTGGCCCAGATACAGATTTATAGCCCCATTTTGACCAGTTTATGATTAATTTGACAATAATTTACCTAAAATCCTACAATTTATCAAGTAGTGTATGGGAATAGGGTGGTTTAATAGTTTGTGAGCAATATATTGGTGCTTACTATCCTAGATTGTAGAAGCTGGTTAAAACCAGTCCGAACCGCAGTATAGCTAGGCCTTGCGTGCCTGCCTATATTTAGCAAACACCATTTTTTTGGGACTTGACTATGCCCACATGGTTTCTTCATATTGTTTTTGTTGCATAAAGAGCAAAAGATACAACAGGCACTTATTACCTTTCAAAAAACAAAACAATACTGATATTGTTCTTTTTGTGTGTTAAGATAAATAGGCAAGATTCTTATCCCTGTACTCATAGCAATTAGCATCTTAATCCAGGTAGGTCAAGGTACTATTCAGTGTAATTAAGGGTATCAGAATCTGGCCCAAAGTGTTTAAATTGTCAGGCAGGTAGAGTTTCCAAAGGCTGTTCAGTAACCATGTATCCCTGGGAGTTCCTTCTCCAAGGTTTTTGTGGTTGAAATCACTCAAAGCAGAAAGTCCCATTAGGCTAAACAAATGTAGCCTTCAATAAGAACTATGTTAGAGAGTGTTCAAATAAATCCCCCTTCCTGGATTAGCCAAAACAGTCTCAGAGAATTTGGTCTTGTGGAAAAACTTTGGAGAGGTTTTGATTAGCTTGTTCTGGTTCCAACCTTTGTGCCGCTTCACCTCCTCACTCCTTTCCTAACAGGGAGACATTTTAATGGAGCAACCTAATAACCAGGAACTATATCATCCAACTGGTGAAATGGAAAATTTTACTAACAAGTGCCATGCATAACGTCATCTCAAACACTGTGCTTGTATATGGCATCCTCTTACTCCCCCATCCATTGTCCAGTGGGCGTAGGGGGTATTAATTTATACTGTAAGTCTTCTGGTTCAAGGACCTGTCTTTTTGCATGTCTATACAATTCCTACCATGCTTTTGGACACTATATAAATAACATTTTAAAAATGGGTCCCTAAAGGCCACACATAAGGAAAAAACAAGAGGCTATGCAATAGCATGCCATACCACTGAACAGTCAAAAACCTTCCCTTCCACAAAACATAACTGGTGGCAATGCAATGTAGGAAAAAGGGTGCTGGCCTTCTGAAAGTAAATGGAGTCAGGGAACGACCACTATATGTAAGCATGATCCTCCTGCAAAGTGAGGTAATTTCTGACATAGTTTCTAGCACAATTTAGCATTGACTATAACAATATTAGCTTTCTCAGAAGAAGCCCACAATACACACTTTGATTTCTGTTATTACCAATAATTCTGGAAGCTCCAAAGTTGTGCAGGCTACTTTTTATTTTAAATGGCCACGAATATTGGGTGAGTCTGGGGTGAGCCTCAAGTCAGGCTCCAAAAATTAGAGACAACTTTTACAAATTTTTGCCACAGATCAGTTGATTTTGTGACAATCTGTTTGGCATGCAGATGTCAGGGAACGATATAATGCAACCTACTGCTCCAAATCCCAGTAGATTTTGTTATGTCAGCTTTCTCTGTGTTGTTCTGTGTAAAAGTGGAGCACACATGGCCACAGTTGGTAAATTTTCATTTGAACAGAGGGAAAGAATGGCTAATAAGTTAGGAAGTTAGCCTCTCTGTGCCAGTTTTGACAGAAGCTTCCCTACTCTATCACAGAATTGGTAGGTTAAAAAAACAAACAAAAAAACCCAAAAAAACGAACTACAACTATAAAGCTGAAAAAATACAAAAACATAATATAAATGATCAGGCAAAATGGAATCCTTTCAGTGTATTTAAGAACAGTTGTGGTTTTAAACAGTTAAGAAGAAAACCAACAGCCGTTGAGTTTTGCACCTAATTTTTGGAATCACGTAATCTATGCCAACATACTGAGTTTACTATTATTACTTTGTTAAATGAGGATGGTAGAGTGAAAAGGTGCCAGTAAAACAGATAACCAGATATCCTCTAGTACTTGCAATTAACAGCAGAGTATTGTGTGTCAAAGCCATGTTATGATAAGACACCTCTTGGTCTAAGTTGCCACTGTAGTTTTTCCATAATAAAATTGGAGTATGTTTGTGACTATCCACGCTGCAAAGCAGTGGAGAATATGACGCACTGTTTGCTCTGCAAGTGTAATAATTTAATGATCTTTAATCAGATGCAACTTGGATTATACAGTTTTGTTTAAACGTATATCTTGTGTATTTGTAAAAACAAGACTATACGTCAAATGCTGACAATTCATCTGTTATGAATTTTATCACGGCACAGTATTTCATTCATTCGAGTGTCTTATTGCAATTATAAAATGCATCACAGACAGGATTTTTAAAATATATCCCTGTTAATATAATCGGTTCTGAGCAAGGAATTAGTTGTAATGATGTAACAGTTCTGAATTCCAGATTTCCAGGCAGACTACTTAATTTCTCTTGGCCAAGAGACAATAATAGGTCAGATGTCAGCTGGTGTAAATCAGCATAACTCCGCTGTTTCAATACATTGACTTGAGTGTAATAATTGATTTACACCACATGAGGATCTGGGCCAATAAGAGTAATTTCACACTCCAGTATTCAACATCCTACACAAGAGTGTAATCAGCATTTGCTACACTTAGCACTGTACCTGTTGCTTTTTATGTGGTTTGTGGTGGACTGGTGACAATTATAGAGACAATCAAGATCAGTGCAAGCCAGCCCCTGGAAGACAACCACATCTAGAGGCCGATCGTGAATTTCTTAAACAGGTAACATTCCCGCTTACCTCAGGAATGAATTATATAAGAATTAACCAACCCAACAGCACACTTAACCAGGAGTGTATTTTTATAGATTGGTTAACTGTGTTATACATTTTCAAATGTACAGCCTCGATGTCAAATGAGGCAACTATGCCAATCAGTGCAGATAATTCACAATACCTGAGTATTCCCAAAAGCATGCCTAAGGGCAAGTGTTATAACTCTGACAACACTTTGCCCCTCCTACATCTTGGCTCATTGTCAAAGCGTACCGTTCTGCATCACATTTCTAGCAGATTTTGGTATAGGTATGCTTATGGACCAACTACAACATAATTGTGTTAATTTTTTTCTTCTGATATAACTTTCCTGTTTCATATTTCAAGACATATTTTATACTATCAACTTTATTAATGTTTATTTAGAAAAAAGACAGGTCTTCATCAAAAAGAATCATAGAAACGTAGGACTGAAAGGCACCTCGAGAGGTCATCTAGTTTAGTCTGGTCCACTCATGGCAAGACTAAGTATTATCTAGAAGACCATCCGTGACAGGTGTTTGTCTAACCTGCTCTTAAAGATCTCCAATGATGGAGATTCCACAAGAAGAGGATCTCATAAACATTTGTTTTTCAATGCTGATGTAGTAAAAAATGAACTAAAAGGGAAGTATAAGCCTGCTACACGAATTTAGCTCAGAGTCACATAACTGGCCAGGAACATGATGTTAAAAAGACCTGTTCTACAGACCCTAGGGCTGTAAACTAAAGAACTAGAGCCAGTACTAATTTCAATGGGCTTCTTGTGCAGGATCAAAGTGGAAATAAATTTAGTTGTTTTGAATTATCTTTAACTAAAAATTAAAGCTTCAACAGCAGTCTTTTACAAGATTCACATACTCTCCCTCTTTCTTTTAAGCAGAGATTTTTCTGAGCTAGAAGAACTGGACTCTAATAATATTGAATATTTTGTTGACAAAACTTTTGTTGGCATCTGCCATGAATGGATTAATTTTGTATTTATTTTATATTATGTCATAAATACACAGTGTGAAGTGTTACTGGTTTGTCTTTAGCAACTGGATCAGCTAAAAGGTCTTAAGAAGGCTAGTCACAGTCTGAATGGAAAGCATGACAGTTGAGTCCCTGGTCATTCCTTTGCTCCAGGGAGAAGACAGCTGCATCAGCCCTTCACCTGGTGTGTATTACCTTCCCGTCTGCATCTGCTCTGCAAGCACCTTATGGGGCTAAGTAAAGTTTCTACTCACGGCACACCTTTCCCAGCCTATCTGCACAGGGAGGAGAGAAGGCTGCTATCCTCCCACACAGTAACCCACAGTGTAGACAGCATACACATGGAACTAGGGGGTGATTTTATTCTTCTTATGCAAGCATGTAAGACTTTAATATGACGTTGTAGGCGTCTAGCATGGAAATGTGTGCAAAGTAATCTACTCATACTTTGCTTAGTCCCTGCCCCAAGGAATTTACAGCTATCTTTTTTGTTCTATGTTGCACAGTACCTAGCACTATGGGGCTTTGGTCCATAACTGGTTCTCCTACGTACTACTGCAAATACAAATACTACATTTTAGTTAGTTTACTTACTATCGTCATTTTGATATAGCAAAGATCATGAGTTGCTTAGATTCTTGTGCAATTTTAGAGTGCATATTAACTGTGAAACAATTAAGAGAGGCGAGTGCACTAATCATTACTTTAAGTACAGAACTCACAGTACTATAAACAAACCCTCTAACTTTCTAGTATTATCTGAGCAGATAAAGTACCATCATTCTGCATGTTTCTGGAAGTAGAGGTTTCACAAGTGAATTAATAGGGAAACTTGGTTATCTATGCCAGCCAAGCTTAATCTTAAGCAACAGAATCTTCAGTTTCCACTTGCAGAGAAGAATAAATTCTTAAAAAAAAGATTTTCTACACAAACTGATCTCTGAAGGACAAATGCATTGAATTAATGAGATTTCATTTCACAGTATAAAATATGCTTAAGGCAATAATTTGGTACCAAAGGTACTGTACATAAACTGAATGTACAGAATGCTACTCATTTCTGACTTTGGTGTATCAAATGACTCTGATCTGCCACTGTTTCACTCAGTATGACAGCAAAATTTGACCCTCAAACCCCTTCAACACAATGGAAAAAAAAAGTACAGGTTTTGAGCAATTGAGGTGACTTTGGGTAGGAACCTGATCTCAATTACTCTGCTGTAAACCAAAAACAAATCTATTATATGTTTCTCTCACACAAACATAGCTGAAATCAAGTGAACTGGCAAAGAAATACTGAACCTAGTAGAGTTCTGAACAGACCCATGACAGGTTTGAAACAAGTATGCAGAAAAACGTGTATTGTATTGAAAAGGCAAATACAACTGTGATGCTGGATCTTCACTAAAGCAACTATTAAGTATGCTTGATTACCTTAAAAACAAACACTTCGATCTTGATTAAATGGTTAAAGTTTGTCTGCACGTTCCTTGTGAGAGAAGAAATAATTGAATACGTAGAAAAAGTCACTTGAGAGTCATTTACTGTATTTAATTTTAAATACTTTCTTCAGAATGGGTTAACTATAAAATAACCTGAATATTTTAAGATAGAAGCAATGACTAAACAATCTTGTGCTGGGAATCTTTATACCAGAAACTGTTTAAATCTATCAATGAAAAATAAAGGATCAACAAATTTTTATTTATAGAATGGACTGCTGAATATTTTGTAATCCCACCTCAACTATAAAGCATTACTACTTCTCCACTGAAGTACTAAAAGATAATTGTGACTATTTTTAAAAAGGTAAAATAAACTGATTACTATAATGCAAGAAATTTAATATGGAAATTCAACAGAAATTGCTAATTTCATCAGTTTACAATTTGACATATAGCAGAAATGTTGCTGGGGAGCCACACCTAGGGTTACACAGTAGCATCCACCCACAAAGTAGTTACCTCCTGCTCCACCGTCAGAACAGATGCATTTGTGGGGGTTAATGGCCAGCCAGAGGGGATGGGAAATCCCTCTGATCAGCTTGCTCTCAAGGGAAAATTGCAGGGAAAATGGTACCAGAGTTAAAATATGTATCAAACAGGCATATCGTATATTGTAAAAAGTTCAAACTGAGGTTAATGTAGATGGTAAATAGTTCTTCCTGTGTGTGTGTGCACACGTGCACACACCCGCATGTAGACAGATATATATCTATTAACAGGGTGGATTTGATTTAAATCACTAGTAAGGAAGACTTGATTTAATCATGGTTTTCTACATTAAAGCGCATTCTTGTTGGTTGTTATAACCTTAATATATATTCTTCACAACTCAGAGATAGATGTAGGTTTTATTTTTAGAAGGTACACACTATACATTTTTAAACAGTGATTTATTTTGAAAACTTTTCAGATTAGTTTTACAGCTGTATCAGAAAATTAATGATTGTTTGGTTATTTCATTTATCAAATGTAACTGAAGCAGATATTTATGAAGTCACTGGGAGGTGAACTATCTCCAATTCAACAGGTTAATCATTAATATTTGGAGGACTTTCTTGCCATGCTGTATTAGAAGGAGAACATTACCATACAGACATTTAAATTGTTTTATTTAACTAAAACTACAAGGTTAAGTATTCTGGATTGTTTTCTTCAACAGCAAACATAATATTTTAACAAAAAAGCGTATGTCCCTCTCTTCTCACATTTATCTCCAGACTTCTGCTCCTTGTCCAGATCTATTCCACCCCCAAGAATCTTCTATTCATTGAACTTTTCTGAAACTTTGCACTTTTAGAGAGAGGTAAGGGATTAACTCTGTGTACACAAATTTGCAGAGGGACAATAGAGTTGAGGTCTCTTTATTTCTCACCTCTATATATTATTTATTTAAAAACATTTTTGCTGAAACACAAATCCACAGTTTGAAAACTGCAAAACTAAGCATCTCTGAGGGTATCTTCTAGACTAAGCCCGGAGTCCCATTGGGTAGATAGAAAGATTAACCTAAATAATCGATACAGAAGTCCCTGGAACCCCATAAAATTGGGTCCCTTATCCATGAACTATTGGAACTCATTTACAAAACTTTTCTTAAACATGACATGAATATATGGTCTCATACTAAAGAATTAGAATTTATAATCCCTATTCCATGATAAGGTTTCTTAATTAAAACTATTTTTAGATCGGATTTTTTTGATAAAATGCTCTTGGAGGAAAAAAACCTATTTAATTTTTTTTTAAATCATTGATTTTTTTCCACCCTGACTACAAATATACCACAAAAGGAAGAAGAATTACAATTATTAACTAAATAGTCTTGTACCCCAACCAGATTGTTTCAGCCCAGGTAAAATTCCACACTGGAAACAGAATTAAGGCTCTTATCTTGGTCTTTCTTGTGAAGAAAGTTGATTACTCAAATACTGCAGAAATAACAATATTGAGTCTCTCAACAGGTACAAATTGCATTATTTGTAAAACCTTGGGACATGAGTTGATTATTAATGCAGTCAAACTTGTTCCGGGTCTCTTCTTTTTAATTTTATTTTTAATATCACCGCCAGCCCCCACACAGCTGTTCGCGCCTCTAAATAGCAAGTCACTAGCCCTGCGGCAGGGACAGGTCCCCCGCGCCCGGACCCTCACCTTGGCGGCAGCGAAGCCATCGGGCCAGCGCACGCTGCTGAGCAGGGCGAAGAGCAGCAGCCCCAGGCAGCCCCCGCGGGCCATTTCAGCAACAGCGCGCCCGGCCCGGCCACCCCGCGTCCCGCGGCGCCCAGCAGCGGCCGCTCCGCCCGCACTCCAGGGCTGGGGTCTCTCGGGAGGAGCCGGGGCGGGGCCGGCGAGGCCCCTGGGCGAAGGGGGCGGTGGATGCCCCTGCGAGGCGCCGCGGGGCGGGGGAGGCCGGGCCGGGCGAGGAGCCAGCCAGGGATTGGGCGCCCCACCCCGGCGCTGGGGGCAGACGGGCCAAGCGGCAGGAGCTGCGCGAAGGGGCGGGGGCCCAGGCTAGCGGGCATCTCTGGAGTCTTTTCCGCCGCAGCGACTCTGCCTCCGCCTGGAGTCCCTCCGCAGCAGCCCTGCCCGCGGGCCCGGGAGAGCCGCCCGATGCCCAGCGCGGGGCTTCTTCTAAACGCCCCTACCTGGTGGGTATAACACAGAGCGGGGCGGCGCCGCTGCCCTGGGGCTTGGCTGGGATCCAGCCCGGAGTGTCTCCTCATCAGCCTCACCTGCCCCTCGCTGCTAAACGGCATCGTGTGTAAGGGGGCAGGCGGGGGTGAGGTAGTATCTTGTATGGACCAGCTCCTGGTGCCCGCCGGAGAGCTCGCCTTCAGGCGGAGGACCCATAGCAGCCTTTGGGAACATTAATCGTCATGCTTTGAGAGATAAGGAAGAGCTGAATGCCCCTAGTTTGCAGGCAGTGTTAGTGGCGCCCTGCCCTGCTGGGCATGTTCAAAATCTTGCCCATAGTCACCCCTGTGCAGGGCCGGATTAACCTTTGATAGGCCCGGCGCCAAACATATTTGGGGGCCCCCATGGAGGCAATGGAGCATGGCACAGGTGGCCCCGCTCCGCCCAGCCCAGTGCAAGGGCACTATTTACAAACTGGCACTATTTACAAAGTGCCCCCCCCAGCCCTGTGCTGCCAGCATGCCCCTTCTGCTTGGGGGCAGGCCATAGGCGCCAACTTCTGCTCCCGCCGGTGGGTGCTCGACAGGGCAGAAGTGCTGGGAGGGAGGGAGAGGAGCAGGAACGCGGCGTGCTCAAGGGAGGAGGTGGGGAAGAGGCAGGGGAAGCTTGGCTGCTGGTGGGTGCGGAGCACCCGCTAATTTTTCCCCATGGGTGTTCCAGCCCCAGAGCACATACACAATCGGCACCTATGTGGCAGGCCCATGCCATGCCTCCCAACCCCCCCACGCTGACTGCCTATGGCCAGAGCTCCTCTGGACCCACTATGCCCAACCCCCCCAACAGCTGCACAGCGCCCTGCACAACACCACCCCTGCCCAGCGTCCCCTGCCCACAGTCCCACCACAACTGCCCAGCACTCCACACAGGACACCCCACTCCCTTGTGGCCCAACATGCACAGATCTTCCCCACCCCCTCACAGCCCAGCACCCTCCACCCAGATCCTTCAGAGACCCACTCCCTCATGCTCTGCTTCCTGGCTGCACTCACCGGCCCTTCTGGGAGGCGACTGTGTCTGCTGGGCTGAGCCAGCAGCACAGCCAGGGCTGGTCTGGGGTGAGGAATCGCTCTGGCCCCTCAGGAGTGGCGTGATCAGCCAGGACAGGGCCTGCCCTGTCCGGGCTCCCTCAAGATGTATTTGCCTGGAGAGGCCCAGCCAAGCCCCCTACACTGCCCCCACAGCTGGCCAAGACTGGCCAGGCTTCTGCACCAGTCCCAGGTGCTCAGCTCCAGGGAGACAGGTGGGGCCCCGTAAGGGGTGGGAAGCAGAGACTGCCCGGAACTGGAGGTGCACTGGTGTCTGGCCAGGGGGCAGAGAAGAGCAGGGGAGTGGGGCCAGGGGGCGGAGAGGAGCCATTGGCCAGCTGGCGGGCAGGCCAAGAGAAGCAAGTGGTGAGCTGGGGACGCAGTGCAAGGGGAGCAGCCCGGGGCCTCTTCTGAGCATGGGCCACTGGCGCCATTGTAAATCCAGCACTGCCACTGTGGTTTAATTACCTGATAACTTCACGTTGCTTAACTATTTACTTGTTTCTAATGCAGCCAATGGCTTGTCTTTTCCTGGCGTCACCATTCCTTTAATTCTTTCCACAAACTTTTTGGCTATATACAATCTGTGGTATTTGGAAAACAAAACAAAGACATTTAAACACTGAAAAGACTGCATGCAATCAGGCAGAAAGCTAAAATATATTAAACATGATTATAGTAAATTATTTCAATTTTGGTTTATGGAGTATAGATTGGTGTGTATATATATTTTAATATTTTAAAATACATTTTCTGTATTGAGTGTACATATAGTTAATGAACTGGACTGGTACATTTGTTTAGTTTGATCCTGCAAACCCTTATGCATGTGAATAACTTTACACACAGTCCAGCTGAACTCAGCAGGACTACTTGTGCATAGTTACTCCCAAGCATAAAGACTTGAAGAATCAGGACCATATTGTGTATTGTAGTTGTTGGCCAAGAATTCCCCGCCCCCCCACCGAATTTTAGATATGTGCATGTCCAAGTCATTAAGGGCTGGGCTGTAACTTTATAATTCCACTCCAGCAAGACCCAGCATGTAGCCATGCTACCTCAAGAACAGGGCAGGAACCAAATTGTTAGTGAGTGCCAGTCTGGCCCCTGCTGCTTTCTTCTTCTGGGGGAAAGTCAGTTGCACCAGATATCTTGATGCTATAATTCACTTATCCCGCTGCATGGGCTCAGTTGTGCTAGATGATACATTGTGGGGGTAGATGCAAGGCTCTCCCTATTTCCCCCTCTTCTTGGTCACCTGAGCATGATGGGGAGTAGCAGTGGGGGTGGGGGTGGCTGCTTTCCTCACATTCTAACTTTGGAGATGGGGGGGGCGTAAAGTCCTTATCTGCCCCCTGTGGACAGGTAGCCAGGGTTACTGGTGAGTTTAAAACTGATGAAATTACAGAGTACATTGGCAATTACCGGATGGCATGTAACCCATTACATGTATTCCTTTTCAGCTGATAGTCATTTCAAACCTATCTGAATATTTAAACATTTACTACTTTTTAGATTTCAGAGTAGCAGCCGTGTTAGTCTGTATCCACAAAAAGAAAAGGAGTACTTGTGGCACCTTAGAGTTTGTGTTTTGTAGTGGGTTTGGTACTGCAGTTTTAAATTAATTTAGCTCTTTCTTTCTACCAGGTGGCTAATGACAATTTTTTCAGTGCAACAAATTCATGGGGTAAGTGATTTGGATGCTAATTTTAGACAATCAGTCAATGCTACACACTTCAACCAGGTAGCATTCCCTACCAAGATGAATATATCTGCTTAGTAGTACAGAGCTGTGTCTTTCCCCACATCCAATCTGTGGCCAAATCCTATTACTTGTCCCTCCACAACATTTCTAAACTCCTCCCTTTCCTTTCTGGCCTGTGGCCAAGATGCTTGTCCATACCATAACTACTGTAATCTTCTGCTGTCCAGTCTCATTAATACTGACCTGCCACATCTGTCCAAACCGTGCTACCAAAATCATCCTTCTTACCTTTTGCTTCGAGCATGTCACCTGCCTTTTCTAATCACTTCAGTGGTCCCCAATCTTCCCTCTAATTTTTCCCATGCATGTGCGGAATGAATTTTGTTACGTGCACCAATATGGAGGTGATGTGTGGTGGGGCCCAGGGGTTTGGAGTGTGGGAGGGGGCTCAAGGCAGGGGCAGAGGGTTGGAGCATGGGGCAAGGGGGAGATGAGGGCTCCAGTTGGGGGTGCAGGGTGTGGGAGGGTGCTCAGAGCTGGGGCAGAGGGCTGAGGCATGGTGGGATGAGGGTTCCAGATGGGGGTGCAGGCTCTGGGTTGGGGCCAGAGATGAGGCATTTGGGGTGCAGGCTGTCCCAGGGCTGCAGCAGGGAGAGAGGTCTTCCCCCCAGCCCTCTCTCACTACAGCAGCTCTGGAGCTGGGGGAGAGCGTGTCTCCCCTGCCGCGGCAGCTCTGGAGCTGGGGCCGGGGGAAGGCGCAAAGCCCTTGGTAGGCTGCTTACATTTGGAATGCCCTTACCTTTGGAGTGCCCATCTGAATTTGTTTGCCAACCCACATACTTCACCTCATATGAATACCAACTAAAAACTCACTTTTGGCATGAAGCCATGAAAGGGGGAGGATATGTAACCCCTCCAAAAAAGAGCAGAACACAAACTATCAAGGCATATATATGCCTTACTGAGTAATCACGGAACCACCCTGCTACTCTTGTCCTTCCTCTAACTTTTATTTTCCTATCCTATTAAATATAGACTGTATGTGTAACCCACTCGAGCACAGTATCAACCCTTTCCCCTTTCTAGAGGCTGGTTCACATAAGTTAAAAGCTTATTACTTCTACTTGCTAGAAGAGTATTCCTGTATCTCAAGTGATAGAATCTCAGGCTTTTAGTGCTGAAGGACTTGGCATCAGACCCTGCCAAGAACCAAATGTGGAGTCATTAAATATGCTTCCTGGGGAAGGGAACATGTCCACTATATTTTGAAGTGACTGATACATTTTGGGGTACTAAAAACAAAAAAAAAATTGTTTAAGGAAACAGTTTTTAATCTTTTTATCCCAAAGACAATAAAATAATATTTTGATAGAATCCTTATTTATTCATATTTTAGAGCAAATTTGAGAAGAGTTTACAAAAATCTTTAATTGTAATTTAATCTAGATACTGAAAGCCAGAGAAAATTGAAGGAATTAACTTGGAAGTTAGCAGAATGAATTCAAAATTGCCAAACCAGTTAGTCATTACCATTAAGATATCAATATTAACAATTTGAGATACTACATTAGGATTTTTTTATGCAATAGGAAATAAAGAAACACTATTAAGGTTGCAAGGTGAGGCACTCAAAAGTTTGTAAATGCTAGAATTAAGATAGGCTTTGCAACCTTAATTCTGTCCCAGATGCTTTATAATGTAGACATACATTATCTCTTACTGTTTTTCGTCACAGCATTCCTCCCTCATGGAGTTCACAGTACATGCCTTGCTCAATATTTCTTTTTAGCTTCATCCTCCAGTATATACCTTCATTCATTATTTAGGCTGCAGTTCAGCAAGGTGCTGAAGCAGGTGTCTAACTTCAAGTGTACACAAATAGTCAAGTGTACTGAAGTCACTGGAACTAATCGTATTTAAAGTTAAGTATATATTTCAAGTACCTTGCAGAATTGGGGGCTTACTGCACATCATCCAAACCCCTCTCTGAGTAAGAATTTGTTAATTTATTCTTTACCATGGCACTCTTCTTTGTAGACTGAGTTTCTCAAATATTAGTAAATCTATTTTCATAATTACTCTGAGAGGTAGGGAAGTACTATTATTCCTATTTGTTATCCCCATTTTACAGATAGGCAACTGAGCTACAAAGAGATTAAAGCCCAACTTTGCAGAAGAGGACACTAACTTTGGGTGCCCAACTCAACATTTATGGTCTGATCTTTTCTCCCCAGAGGTGCTGAGCATCCACACCTCCCATTTAATTCAGTTGGATGTGAGTGCTCAGACTGGGTATCCAGAAAATGGGAAACACCTAATTAGTGGCTACTTCCAAAATATTTACCCTACATTACATTGGAAGTATGTGGCAGAACCAGGATGCAACCCAGTTCTCACAGGTCCCTGCTTAGAGATTTAGCCATAAGACATCGTTTCTCTTCCAGCAACCCCTACCACATACACTTGGACTCATTGTTGAAATCAGTGGGACTACTTATAGAGTAAGGTACTACTCAGCTGGAGTTAGGGTGGCAGAATCTAAGCCCAGGTTACTAAATCTACTGCTCCAGGTCTCCAAAGGATTCAAAAATAACTGCAAAGATGTCACATTTTTCTAATATATATAAAATGTAAGGAAGGTAAAGAAAACATTTTAATAGTTTAAGTTGTTTAAATAAAGGAAATTTGCAGATATCCTACTTATGATAGAGGTAAAATTGGAAATAGGTATCTTGTATAAAAAAAGAGTATCACCTGAGGGATGTATATAACTATTGGTTTGGGTTTTTTTGTTCTCGGTGTCATGCATCCTCAATGTTCTAAGAGTCTGGTCACTACAGAAAGCAGCTGTCATTTTCTGAGGGCAAAAGGTGCTTATTCTTATCTCATCAGAAAATGACCACAAAATAGGACACTAAATCTCTGTGCAGTTAACACGGTCATATAAATTAGTGTTAGAGAAGCAATGTTAAGACAGTTTTATTATGAGGCAGTTTATGGTAATTTCTAATAAGTAGGGCTGTTGATTAATTGCAGTTAACTCATGCGATTAAATAAACTAATAATTGCAATTAAAAAATTAATATTGCACTGTTAAACAATAGAATACCAATTGAAATTTATTAAATATTTTTGGATGTTTTTCTACATTTTCATATATATTGATTTCAGTTACACAGTATACAAAGTAGACAGTGCTCACTTGTTTTTTTATTACAAATATTTGCACTGTAAAAATGGCAAACAAAAGAAATAGTATTTTTCAATTCGCTTCATACAAGTACTGTAGTGCAATCTCTTTATGGTGAAAATGCAACTTACAAACGTAGATATTTTTGGTAACATAACGGCACTCAAAAACAAAACAATATAAAACTTCAGAGCCTGCAAGTCCACTCAGTCCTACTTCTTGTTCAGCCAGTCTCTAAGAGAAACACGTTTGTTTACATGTACAGGAGATAATGCTGCCTGCTTCTTATTTACATCACCTCAGAGTGAGAACAGACATTCGCATGGCACTTTTTTAGCCGGCATTGCAAGGTATTTACGTGCCAGATATGCTAAACATTCGTATGTCCCTTCGTACTTCAGCCACCATTCCAGAGGACATACTTCCATGCTGCTGATGCTCGTTAAAAATAATGCATTAATTAAATTTGTGGCTGAATTCCTTGGGGGGGAAAATAGTATGTCTCCTGTTCTGTTTTACCCACATTCTGCCATATATTTCATGTTATAGCAGGCTTGGATGACGAGCCAGTACATGTTGTTCATTTTAAGATTTTCACTGCAGATTTGACAAAATGCAAAGAAGGTACCAATGTGAGATTTCTAAAGATAGCTACATCACTCGACCCACGGTTTAGGAATCTGAAGTGCCTTCCAAATCTGTGAGGAACAAGGTGTGGAACATGCTTTCAGAAGTTTTAAAAGAATAACACTCCGATGTGGAAACAGAACCGAACCACCAAAAAAGAAAATCAACTTTGTGCTGATGGCATCTGACTCAGATGATGAAAATGAACATGCGTCAGTCTGCACTGCTTTGGATAGTTATCAAGCAGAACCCGTTATCAGCATGGACACATCTTCTGGAATGGTGGTTGAAGAATGAAGGGACATATGAATAGTTAGTGCATCTGGCACGTAAATATCTTATGATGCCAGCTACAACAGTGCCATGCGAACGCCTGTTCTCACTTTCAGGTGATATTGTAAACAAGAATTGGGCAGCTATCTCCTGCAAATGCCAACAAACTTGTTCGTCTGAGCGATTGGCTGAACAAGATGTGGGACTGAGTGGACTCGTAGGCTCTAAAGTTTTACAGTGTTTTGTTTTTGAATGCAGTTATGTAACAAAAAAAAATCTACATTTGTAAATTGCACTTTCACCATAAAGAGATTGCACTACAGTACTTGTATGAAGTGAATTGAAAAATACTCTTTTGTTTTATACAGTGCAAATATTTGAAATAAAAATATAAAGTGAGCACTGTATAGTTTGTATTCTGTGTTGTAACTGAAGTCAGTATATTTGAAAATGTAGGAAGTATTCAAAACTATTTAAATCAATGGTATTCTATAATTCTTTAACAGTGCGATTAATCGTGCAATGAATCACAATAGTTTTTTTAATAGTTTTACAGCCCTACTAATAAGTTTTATAAAACAGCTATGCTGTTAATCTATGTGGTGACTGCTGACATATTAGCATTTTTGGTACGAGGTTAAATGATGTACTAGTTATCTAAATAAATACTTTTCCTACTATGATAAAGAAATGTTAGTAGAAACTTGCAGTCCTTTGACATTCCAGTTTTTAATAACAAGGAAAGGGACTAACGCAGAACAGATATGTATTCTCATGGGAAATTAAGTACATGATAGAGAAGCAGTCTGAGTGTGTTGGTAATTCCTTCTTGTTCTGAAGTTCAGTATCACCAGACATTTTGAAAATATTTGAGATAAAACAAACTGACTCCTCCTCCTCATCTAAAGTTTGATTAATTTGCTCCTTGAAAAACTGCAATATGAGCCCTATTGTTGTCTCTCTCTTACTGAAACCAATGGCAAAACTTACACAGATTTCTATGGAATCAGGATCAGTCACTGAATCAATATATTTCACAGTGTCATTTTTTTAATTCATTTACCTAAATTATAGTTTCTTATCAGCCTTTTTAATATTAGGCCTGTTTTTTTTCCAAGACCACCTATGGCATTTGGACACTCATTTCTAAGTAAAATTAATGGAAACTGGGTGTTCAAATCACCTAAGCAGCTTTGCAAATTTTATTCTTAATCTGCATTTTATATAGGCATAGTCAGTTGTTTTCTTAATATTGCTCATTTGCTGGCAGTGCTGTTATGAAATTAAATAAAAAAAACCATTTTGGGACACAAACTAAAAAGAACATGTTTGTTCTACTTATTGTAAATCAATTGAATACATATGTCCTGATATATTAGGATCCCATTAAACATATTTGTTTTCAACATTACATCAACTTCATAGAAAAGTCTTTCACCTCCTTGTTACTAGCAGTATAATTTTATAGAATTTAGAAAAGAAAGAAATCCATTATGTCAGTCTGTCCCCAATTCTGTGTAATGCAGCATTGCTTTGTGCAGACACTTAAAAAATAAAAAGTGCTTAAGGCCCAGATCCTCAAAGGTATTGGTGCTTAATTCCTATTGTGGAGTGACTTGCCCAAATACCTTTCTAGCGCTTGGACTAAGTTTTAATTTTGACTAGCCTAGGCCTAAACACTTATTGTAGCAAAATTCTTCCTAATATTTAGCCTAGATTTTATATTCCTTAATTACATCCAATTATACCTAGTTAATAATCACCTGATACCGCTTGTCACAGGGTCACTCACCACACTGTTGCCTCATGCTGGGCCTTTTGGGAATTAGCTCAGTCCCAGCGGGTGCACCTCGGGTGATAGTGGCTCTCCTGTTCTCGCCTACAGACTTGTTATGGCTCCTTCCTCTCTGCATCTGCTTCGTAGCACAGTCCTTTGACTGCGTCACCATCCGGTTTCCCCCCCTTATGGGGGACTCTTCCAGTAAGAGTCCAGCCACTCCTCACAGCAGCTTGGCTAGTGGTGGGCAGGCCACTACATCTCTACTTCCATGAAGTCTTGAACTGTTACTTGATGTTCTTTGTTTCATTAAAATGTGTTATATTGGATAACAAGTATACTGTATATAAACTAATAACCTCTTAATTTTTAGGACAAATATTCATATATTGGTCCATGTGGAGGACAAGATTGTTCAGTTTGCCAGTGCTTTCCTGTAAAAGGATCAAGAGTAAGTGATTTAATATAACAATAATTGTTATTGAAAAACATTGCTCATTTTGTGCACATCTCTTATTTAAAATCACTAGGGCTGTTGAACACTGGGAGCTCAAATAAGAAAGTCCCAACTTGGCAAGATAGGAAACAGATCTAAGTCTGCCCATTGGTGTGAAGTCCAAGCACTTGCACTATCAAAGCAATTCAAGACCATAGGTCATTTCTAGGCAGACTAGCCCACAGAGAAGGTCAGGTTGTAATAACATAACTTTCATTTGAAAGTGATTAGAGACTTTTCAGGATGAGCAGGGCAATTAGAAAAATGTCATTTTTAAGGCATCTTCAGTTTGGAATCTGTCCACCTTCTCAGATGTCCTCTGAATGGCCAGTCAAAGGAGAGTATGTTTTTGCCATTTTATAATTGTATTTTTGCAGAAACCTAGGTTATTTTTTATCTTCATGTTGATCTGAAATTTGTTTTGGTTCTCCTAATCTTTTATCACCTTTTCATGATTTTCAGTACACTAGATAAGTGTCCTAGGTATAAGAAAATTTGAGTTATTTCAGTGTATTGAGTTTAAAATGTGAAATTCAGCAGGTGTGGTTTTTTAGTTAATATTGTTAGGACTAGTAATTTAAGTATCTCCTTAGACAGAAATGTTACATAGTAGTCACTAGGTATGAATTTTGAAATACTACCAGCTTTTGGCAGTTTACACAAGTTGCTATTTGTTTATAAGTATGTGGGCTTTCTGTTACTGATTTATAAATTTGATAAAGACAAGGTAGGTGAGGTAAAAATTTTTTTGGATGAACTTCTGTTGGTGGAAGGTGCGACACTATGCCCCATATACTTCATAGAAATATTGTTATAATATTATTATAGCATATCTAAAATATATTTTATGCAAGATGGGTCTTGTGAGGTATCATTGGAAAGGTTATGATTTACTGAATATTATTATCCTATTTGTATGCATGTATCATTTTTGTATATAAAGTTAGGAATATTGATTATACATCCGTACTACAAAAGTGTTGCACGTGGTTGAACACTGACCAGACAAAATATAATCAGTCTGGCTGGTTAGCTGGGGACAAGTCAATGAACCATTAGGGAGGACAGTATGTCTTTGAAGATGCTAATCTCCCACCTTCCTGAGAAGCTTCCTGGGGTGCTACAAACAGCCTTTGACTCATGTCTGCTTTGACACTGCAGGGTCATGTGATCACATCACCTGGTACTGGACTCCATGATAGAATACCAGTATTTTTCCACTTGGGGAAGGGGGGAACCACACTGAAAAACAAAGGATTCCCGCCGTATGTAAATTCTATTTAAGACAGGGAAGTGAGATGATTGGGGTTCATTCTTCACTGAATCTCTGCCCAGGATGACTGCTGGAAACATCTAAGAAACAAAGACAAGGTTGGGGGAGGGGGGAGTCCAGCCTGGAAAAAGTGTCTGGCCTGTGAAAGAAATACCTGGAGTTTTAAGCTACAAGCAAGAGCAGCCTGTCTTCAAGAACCACTGCAATCTGCTAAAAACAACTCTTAGGATGATAAATTACTACTTGTAACCAGTTTCTTTAGTATATTAAGCTTAGTTTGCGTGTTTCTTTTATTTGCTCAGTAATCTGCTTTGATCTGTTTGCTATCCCTTATAATCACTTAAAATACATCTTTTGTAGTTAATACATCTGTTTTTGTTTTCTCTAAAACCAGTTTGTGGAATTCATAACTCGTCCGGGGGAAAGCTGTGTATATCTTCCTCCACATTGACAGAGGGGGCGAATTTCATGAGTTTACACTGTACAGTTCTCTGTGCAGCGCAAGACAATACAATTCTGGATTTGCACCCCAAAGGAGATGTGCACTTCAGTGCTGGGCAATTCCTTAGCTGAGTCTTCCCATGCAGAGCTGATTTCAGTGTCTGTGTCTTTCTTCAGCTGAGTGTGGCCCTACCTGTGTGTGTGCTGCAGGAGGCTTGAGGGGCCTGGCTCAGCAGGACAGTGTAAAGGAGCCCAGGTTTGTGGAACAGGCGGGCTCAGTGGTATCCCAGTATATCAGATGGCACCCCAGAGTGGGGGTGGGCAACCTGTCACAGAAGGTCCAAGTTTTCAAGCTACACAGAAGCTTTTCTTCAGGTCTGGGGAAGGAAGTGGAGTATCTGCACTAAATACACATTGGGACAGCTTGTTAAGCAGAAGTGGTAACATATTTGAGTTGGACATTTGAAATGAAGTTGGCAGTGGGGGCTAGATTGTTATACAGAAAGGGTTTGAAGTGGGCAAATAAGAGTAGCAGGCAGTGTGGTGTGTTACAAATTGTTGTAAAGAGCTATAAAACCAGTGTTCCTGTTAAGTCCATGGTTTTTGATGTCTAGGAAAGCTATGAATGTAAATTCCCAGGGTTGCCTTTTGAAGGTGGTGTACAAGTTTCGTTTGAGGACAAGTATTGAAAGATCAGATATGGAGCGATCGCTTTGTGAAAAATGTTTGCCTGTGGTTTTTGTCTTTTATCATTTTTCTGTATGAGTTCATTTGAGAGCATAGTGATTGTCTGGTTTCACCTGCATAGTTGTTACAGGGGCATTGGGTATGATAAACATGTGTAGGACCCAGGAATCTTGAAAGGTGTGATGTGGGGGCTATTGTTCATCGTAGGCATGGAGATATGTTCACAGGTTTTGCATCTGTTGTTCGGGCAGGGTCTGGTGCTGCTTTGAGTTGGTATGTCCCGGCTAGGTGGGGAGCTTGCTTCTGATGATAAGCTTAACAAAGTTGGGGGCTTGTTTGAAGGCCAGAAGATGGGGGAAAGATTTCTTTTAGGATGTGGTCCCCATCAAGTATGGGTTACAATTGTTTGTTACCATATGGAGTCCAGTGTGGTGTGGGAGGTGACAGCTAAGGGGGTGTGGTCAGTAGTTTTGGGTTTTTTATTTGTGAAGGTGGCTTTTCTGCAGCTGAGTGTGTTTAGTTGTTATCCTGGACACTCTCTTCGGCACCAGTTCTGTGGTATCTGAGTGCTTAGCTGTAGATAAGAGATTTCTTGGTGTGTCTGGGGGGTTGCTGGAACTGTGGAGGTAAGTGCCATGATTGGTGGGTTTCTTGAATAAAGCTGTCTGCATTGTTCCATTATTTAAGATAATTGTGGTATCCAGAAAGTTGATGCTGGGGTGGGAGTTTGATGGATGGGTGGTGGTGGTTTAAGTTGTGGTGGAAATCTAAGAGGGAGTTTAGGTTGCCTGTACAGTGGATGAAAATATCATCAATGTATCTCACGTATTACAGTGGTTGATGGTGCATTTTTCCAGAAATTCTTCCTTGAGGTGGCCCATGAAGAGGATGGCATATTGGGGAACCATCCGAGTACTCCTGGCTGTTCCCATGGTTTGGACAAAGGGTTTATTGTTAAATGTGAAGATGTTGTGGGAGAGAATAAAATGGATGAGTTTGGTGATGTTTTCTGGCGATGTTATAATATAAATTGATGTCAGCTCCACCTCAAAATACGTAGCAATGCAGTGATAGAAAATGTAAGTTAGGAGTGTGATTGAGATAGGAGATTCAGAGAGTAATGCGGGACTATTGATGTGGGTTTGGATACATTTGGATACATTCCCTGATTTGCAAGTAACTGAAAGACTGATTTAGGAATGAAATGTTTTTCTTTCAAGTCATTAAATGTCAGAATTTTGGGGCAAATAAGAAAACCTAAATATCATGGATTAATTTAAAGAAAAACACATAAAGTTAGGGAGTCCTTATTAATGAATGAAGTTTTATTCTAATCATAGTGGGACATGTTTTCACTAGTTGGGAACAAAATTGCATATAAATGAAATTGAGGTGTAGTGATTTGCACTAATTTAGACTCAATATGTTCTGACATTGCTCTGCCAGACCCTGAGATGTCAGTATCTGCTGGAGATGAGAAGGCACATCCCTAAGTCCTCTTCACAGTGGCGGTTCAGATGATGAAAAGAACTAGGCGGCACAGAAAGCTCTCCCACACATGCAGGTGGAACAGGTTCAGCCCTGGCTGTTCCCTGCTTTCTCCTTCATGGTTAGTGGCTTTGTGAATCCCAGATAGCACCATCAGTGCAGGTTCTGTTTTATGCCTTCTATCTTTGCTTGAAGGCAGGGCTGAGGTAAACATATAGGTGGCTGACGCATGTGCAATGCTGTCTTATTCCAGAGTTATGCACTATCAGTTTATCTGTTGGAGTGGGAGGC
This sequence comes from Caretta caretta, assembly GCF_965140235.1. NCBI lineage: Eukaryota > Metazoa > Chordata > Testudines > Cheloniidae > Caretta > Caretta caretta. Next base: position 35,014,602 of record NC_134214.1, read on the forward strand.
CAGTAAACACACAGCTGGTCTCTGGGCATAGGATGCCTTTATTTGCATGAAACACGCTCTTTTTCCCTCTTATACTATCCTTTCCCCAGTCTTAGGATGCATATAACTAGTAGATGTGCCCCTCCTCTGGTTTTCTCCACTGCTGTGAATTTGAGCACATCTTCAAAGCACTATACCCTTGAGATGTGCTCCATTGTGATTTCACTTTCTCCTCTTTGCGCAGGAGTACAGAATTTGGCCCCATGTTCTAAAATAACGATTATAATAAACATTTCTAACAGGCCAGTATTTATACACATGCTGTTGTGCAATACAGTATATTTAATATGCTTCAGTGTAACTATAGCTATATAATTTACTTCTATCACAAGTGAATATTATATGTAAATTGTGTAATTTAATCCAGCACACACACTGAAAGATGCAAACTGTATTAGGAAATGCCAGGAGGAATCCCAGCTAGAATCTCAAAGAATGCATGCTACAGCACTAACATTACTACCTGTTCAGCTCTTGCTCCTTTCCGCTCCCAGCGAACTCTGCTAGCCAGTGTGGAAGGGGTTCAGGCCATGGCCCTGCCCTTTCCCTGTGTCTCCCTATGCCCTTTGAGGGCTTAGACCAACTTCCGTTAAAAGAAGGACTCCCATTCCCTGCCCCCTCATACACCAGCATAAGGACAGGCACAGTTGAACTCTAGGGGCCAGATTCTCAGCTGATGTAAATTGGCCTAGCTCTGTGGATGTCACTGGAATTAGGCTAATTTACACCATTTAAGGATCCCACCCAATATTTTGAATTTTGTATAGTAAATATTTAAATACTTATGAGAAAAAAATAAAACCACAACTGACACGAACAATCAGCCTCAGCAAAGTGACTAAGGATTGAATGAGCATGGAGTCTGAACTCTTCCCCTCTCACTCTGGCAGGCCAGGATTAAGGCTCATTTGCAGGATGATACAAGGAAACATTCACTGCTACTTTCCACACTTATACTTATTCAGAAGACTTCAGCCTCCAGGGTTGTCAATCTCACATCTTTCCATATTTTAGAAACAAAATATAACATTTAATTATTAAAGCAAATTTTAATCCATTTCTGTTTCTTTCCCAGAAAGGTTTAACCTCATTCTCTTCTAACATCTAAAACAGTCAGATTGAGACATTTCTAAACCGGAAAAGAAATAAAACATTGCAAATGAGCTCTAATTAATATAAGAAAACAACATAAGAAGAGCTACCACTGTAATGGCTAAATAATTATTTATTCAAAAGTTATTGGAAGGGTACATCCACCTTTTCACTATAAATATTATGCAGTAGTGCAATGTTTCCCAAACTTGGGACGCCGCTTGTTCAGGGAAAGCCCCTGGCGGGCTGGGCCAGTTTGTTTACCTGCCGTGTCCGCAGGTTTGGCCGATCCCGGCTCCCACTGGCTGTGATTCACCGTGCCAGGCCAATGGGAGCTGCAGGAAGTGGCGGCCAGTACGTCCCTCTGCAATAAACACTGCAATAGTGGATTAAAACTATGTTGTCCCCAAATCTACCAGAACAGTCACCATGCATGCTAGTCACACCAGCTGGGTCAGTCACATTGCTCCAAGCTATATTGCCTGTTCCTTTTTTAGGTTCATGTTGAAAATTAAGGAGGACACCAAAGAAGCAGAATGCATCTTTCCTTCTTGGGTGCTATACTCATAGCAGTGAGCTTATATGCTCTGCTGCCAGATGATCACTGATGCTCTGTCCCTGGATTCTACCCTGATCCATTCTAGACTGTGTCTGTGCTATTGTCTCCTGTGCTATAGGATTTTCATAATATGGGAGCTAAGATATTTCATACTTCAGGTATAGTATGATACCTTTGAGTTACCCCAGGAGATCTATTTATGGGGATTAACAGCATCCATAGTATCTCTCAGTGTTATTGGGTATCATGTTTTGGATAAAATAAAGACTGATTTGAAACATCATTTAAAAACCAAACTTTGTCAAAATGCCATGGGAGAAGATTCTTGGACCATGTCTGCTTAGCTAGAAGTTGTACTAATTCTCTCTCAAGAACCTGTTCCAAATTTTTGTCCATACCGAACCTCTGAACCTTCTAGGGATATACTCAGCACTAGTACTAACATTTCTAGATATTCAGTGGTGTTGCTGTTGCTACGTTCCATATAGAATATACTGTAAACAATAGACATTTAAAAAAGAAAATTGAATACAATTAAGGAGGCATAAATCTGTGAGAATTGCATTGTTGACGTAACAGCTTTGAAACCTATATACTGCTTGAAGGATTCCCTCAAATGTAATAAACTTATATTTCATAAAGGTATTACCATTAACCTTTATGCAGGCAGCAAAAACATCCACTTTATGGACAATAGCTACAGTAAACATCAGTTGAGACAGAAACGAAGTATTGGAAGAATGAGATCCTGATATATGTACATATTTTCTGAAATAACATATTGCATAAATTTATATTGTGCGGAATCATTTCAAATCTTCCTCCCTCCCCAACATACAGTCCTGCTTATTTCAGGAGGTATGTCACTGCATACTGTAAGCCAACAAACCTTTATGTTTTCTCTTTAAACTTTGGCACACTGACTGTATTTGGTGCCTGTTTGGATTTTGTAAAGGCTGCTGATTATAAAGTAACAAAAACATGTATCTTATTTTTGAAATTTGCACTCCAGAAGCCAAAACATCAAATTTTATTTACATTTCACTTTGAATTTGCTAGAGATAAGGTCTGTTATTCTTCCTCAGTCCTTTTACTGGGATGCAAAAACAAGAGATGAACATTGAAATCCCTTAGTGTGGTACAGTATGTAACCCTCTCCAAAACTAACCAAAATGTACATGTCAGAAATGCACATCTTATCAAATATGTCTATCTATTCCAGTTTAGTTAGGGGCAACACAGTAGAACTCAATTGTTGATCACAAATTTTTTCCATCTTCAGTATCGCACCTCAGACAGACTGTCTGGTAAAGACAAAGATATTTTTCAATTTCAGAGTCCTAAATTAACCAGTATCAAATATATCAGCTTTTCACAGGAGCTTAGATTTCACTTAGCCCCCGAAGACACAAAGCTTTTTTCAATCTCTGTTTTGATCTAACACCCATCGTATATATTGACAAAACAATGGGTCAAACTCACCACTGATGTAAGCGGGCATAACTCCGTTTTAGCCAATAAAGTTGTAGCTTTTTACACTAGTGATGAATTTGGATTGGTGATTTTACACTGAAATGCTCTGCTACATGTGTAGTCTACATTGTCTAAATGAGTTTTGGGTTAGTTTATATTTTCTAAAACTAAACTGAACCCAGAGGTCTGCAGACCGCAAGTTGAAAACCACTGATGGATCATAAAAAGGTGCATTGGATTAAAAACATACTTTCTAAAAGTGCATTATTTGTGATACACTTGCTTGAATGCATAGGGATGATTTTTTGCAGAAAAGATGTTACTTCTGTCATTGTGGTAACTTTGAGTGTAAACCCATCATTGCTTTATACTTGTCCTTGGGCCAAAGAATGTTTAGGTCTTAGCTGTTCACCTGAATGAGTCTAAATAGCAAACAACTATCACATGATTAATCAAATCTAGTATGAAAGGACAGGTGTTCTAACCGAATGCAGTATGTCCAGACTGCTGTCATTCCTGAGTTTGTGCATTTTGTTAAGGGGATTTTCCATGTGTAATCCAATTCTTAGCTGGAATAACTGGCAACAAAAATAGCTGCTATTTTCATTTAAGGGAGTTTTTTGTGGCTGTTTAAAATAAGGCACAGTGAAGAGAATATATAATAGCACTCTGGCATTATAGACTTCAGAATGTAGCCTCTCTTTAGACTTTCTTCAGTAAACTCGCTCACTGGAATGTGTTTTGCTAATAGATGATGAGACAGTAGAGCATTTTGACAGATACTCAGTATAGGGCTGCTGCACTTTTATTAGAAAACTGCTTCCATTAAGTAGTCACTATTAAAATGGAGATAACAGACTTGTACTCATTACATTTGGAAATAGTTCTGAATGGTTCTTCAAGACAGGCAGTTGGCTAATGAGAGTGGTCTCTGACTAATAAATCCTTCCAGAACACTGACTTAATGTAGTTCCCCATCACACTTAGGGAAAAAGCCTGCGTAAACAGAGGAGCCTTTCAATCATGTCCTCAAGGTGAAAAGGCATAGGCTTCATCCGATCAACGTGGGAGTGAGTACTATCAGGCTGGTTTTCCCCAGGCTCCAAGAACGTATTTGAGTAGTCACCTAAGACAGGTTTGCTATGTTTGTATGTGCACTCAGAGACTTGGGGCTTGTCTACGCTGTGCATTAGCCTGCGTAGAGGGGTGTAAATTCTAGTACACGTGCACTAACTGAGCCATATCTGCGCACTAACTGACCCTGCTGGCACTCACTAAAAGTCCCTTAGTGCACATTAATGTAGTACTACTGGGGTCAGCAGCAGTGCCAGCAGGGTCCCCAGGGGACAGTTAATATACGAGTGATGTAATGCAAGTCCCTGAAAAGATAGAATTTTAACACACACACATGCACTCGCTAGTATTAAACTAATAGAGGGTAGAGACTAAACAGTTATTAATTAAATAATATTGGCCAAATTCTCCACTTTGTTATACCCGCTACTTCAGTGTAATGAAATGGTGAATCGGGGCTAATGCTTTAAGGATCTAACTTTACTTTACATTTCTAATACTGAAGTGCAGCTGCTCATAGTGATGTCATTGTTGAATTACAGGTATTTTCTATGCTTCCTTAAAACATGTTCTAATTTGCTTTGTGGGTCTTCTTACTGCACACAAGTGCAGATCAACATGATTTAATTGCAATTAATAGTGATGAGTGAAATATATTTAACTTTGTAAAATTAAGATTGAAGTGAAGCTATCTTCATGCACTGTATGATAGCCTAAAGAAAAGACTAAGGCAAAATTTTAGAAGAGAATAGGAGCTTGAAATTAGGCTCCTCCATGTGTAGGTTACAGCTATAAGTGGCCTGATTTTTCAGAAGTGCTGAGCACCTGGAAGTTCCCATTGATTGCAAAATCTTTATCTTAATGTATTTGACATAACATTTACGGGGTATTTATCACATTTTTATACAGTACACCTACTATTAATTATGGGTGGGGTTTTCAGGAGTTCTTAAGGAACTAGGCACCCAACTCTCATTGGAAATCAAAGGGAGTTGGGTCCTTAACTGCATTTTTGCCTGTGAAAAGAAAATCTCCCCCATAAAATGACAAGATAGGAAAGGTTCTCTGGACAAGGATATCTGTAGAAGTGGAAGCTGGATAAAGGAAGGATGAGCCAAGCAATCCCATGGTAATCAAGAATGGAAACAGTGATGGGCATGCTTGAATTAATAGAAACTGTGCTAGGTTGAAGAAAAGTAGGGACAATTATGTACGTTAAAGTTCAGATAAAATAGAAGCAGACGGACAAATATCTTGACAGCCTAGTTGCCAGACAGTCTTTTTACAGAGTACGTAAAAACATCAGTGTAACCTCCTGCACCTTGGGAGACGAGACCTACTCATAATGTCCAGACTGTAATCCCTCACTGGTCTTAAAGCCATGAATTGTGGTACAGATCAGTGTGCTGACTAGATCCACCAATTCTTACATCAGGAAAATGGGCCAAATCACAGGAAAACTTCAAGGTGTGCTCAGGGGGTATACTGGTCTACTAGTGTGTAGGAATTATTCTTCCTTTATACCACCCAGGTGTCAAACTTCTGCCTGAGTTTAGAAGGCCTCTTTTCTCCGGAGGGCCTCCTCTGACAGTGCCATTTAACCCCTCTGCAAGTACTGTCTGGCATGGTGCATGTGCATCTAATGACTGTGGTGCAAATAAACACAGGAAAAGAGAAGTCACTAGTCCAAATAAATAAACAGGTAAGCAGCATGTTGCACATTACAGGGATGGGCTGTGTACTGCACTCACTTGTATAGTACAGGTAAAGAAAAATTTTTTAATTATATATATGTAATGGTCCTTTTAGTGACGCTGTGCAATTACCATGCAATCATGATAGATGTATATTAGGGCTGCAGTCAGGAGTCTAATTTTAGGTTAGATTAAAATGGTTTTAAAATCAGTTCCAGATTAGATTAAATTAATTTTCAAAGACATATTTCTCTTTTATTGTCACCAGAGGGCAAAGTTAAGGTTTTTTGGATGCCTTAACTGCATTTTCATACCTCAGCATGTTCAGATTTCTTTTAAGGTTAGCTTCAACTGAATTTCCTAGGTTTGCAGTGTTTATTTTGGGGATGATTACCATAGACCCTGGTCTTTATTCCAAATTACTGATACGTACCCTCATCCTGAACTCCATCTTATTGTAGCTTTTGTCTAAAATAAATAAAGTTGCTTTTCCAAATTTAAGAACACATCGTCACACACTGCCAGTTTCATAGAATCATTGAATATCAGGGTTGGAAGGGACCTCAGGAGGTCATCTAGTCCAACCCCCTGCTCAAAGCAGGACCAATCCCCAACTAAATCAAGTTTAAGCAAGTGAAGATCCAAAGTATGAACACAAGTCAGTTGCACGCATGTGGCCATGTGTACATGCAAATACTTGATTTCCATGTGCACGTCAGGTATTTGCATGCAAAAATGGGGAACGTGAAATTGTATATATTTCATTATGCATGCCTTCAGGCCAATCCTGCAAATGCTTATGTGAGTAATTTTAATTGGATCACTAGTCCCTTTGTCAATGGGAATACTCACATGAGTGGAGTTACTGACATATGTGTTTGCTGGACCACACCCTAAATTTGAAAATCTTACTGTTGGTTTTTTTTCCAAGGTGACATTATTCTGCAGAGACCAAGTGAGGGGCACTTTTATAAACTGAAAAATAAAATCAATAATTAAATACAATAATTAAATTTAAACATGACAAAGAAGGAAATGGGGCCTGTAACATGACGAGTAGAACAGGAGAAAGAGGGTCATGTTTCAGGAGGGACCTATGCTGAAGAAGGACCAGGGGCTCAGCCAGGGCCAGAGTAGACAGACAAAAAGTGCAGAGCCCCAGCAGGGCCTCCTAACATATTTAATAAAGTTTTGTTTCCTATCATTCTGCCTGCCTGCTGCATCATTTGTTGCTAATTAAACAGTCACCTTTATAATTAGTTTCCTACTTTGGGACTAGCTTGTGCAACCCTTAATCATGTGAGTGTGCACTTATTCACATGAGTAGGCTCTTTGAAGTCAATGGCCCTGACTATGCACAGATTTTTGCATGTGATTAACATTATGCACATGACACTATTTGTGTTAAGTAAGTGCAGCATAATCTCAAGGGCTCTGAAATCTAGCCCTTAAGTTTTAATTGGTAAAATTACCTCTAAGCTATTTTTCATGGTGTTTTTTTTCTCACTAAAAAGAATTTAAGCTAGTTTGAATTTTCAACTTTTCTGTTGGAATATGTCCCCAAGTATGCTGTTGAGAAGTTGTCTAATTCAGTAGACATGTATTAAGTGGGAGAACATTTTCAGAATTGAAAATTTTAACTGGGAGGAAAATTTGGACTGAAATGCTTTGGAAATTAGATTTTTGAATAGATAAAATGAATCAGTCTGAAAATGGGTCATAGCTTGCATAAAATAAACTCAAAACTAAAAACTTTATACCATAACCCAGAAGCCCTATTTATAAAGAAACTTATTTTAGAAAATGTGCCAAACTTTCAGTCTTTGACAGGTGACTTTCAGCTTCAGTTTTTGCACCAACGCCCTTACACCACTTTCATGTAATCCAAATATTATAGTTGTCAAAAGGAGAACTGGGGTTATAGATGCCCTCTTTTCTGTCATCCTAAAGAGTCATTTTGGTAAGACTGTGGAATTGTAACTGGGTTCCTGACACTCCCATCCCCACAGAAGTTTTGGTAGGATGTTGTAGTCATGATATCATGTACTGCGTGACAGCTCTCCTGCAAGTCTTTTGCTCAGACACTGATTTCTGCCAAACTCTCTGTCCCAGCAATAGTGTCCCCTTAGACCTCTTCCCCACTTCCTCAATAATCTGTATGGTAAGCAAGAGGGGTGCAGGAGCTATCAACAAGTCGCTTTTGTTTTCCGCTCCCAATACCTTCTTCTAGTGGGTTCAGAAGGAAGCCATAGATGACCTTACACTTGGGAAGTATGTTTGCTAGGGTCAGCAGAACTACTTGGTTTAGGCTGGCATCCCAGGAACAGGCATGGCCAGATGCAGCTCTTCATGCTTGGAGGATTGGGCCAAAAGAAATCTGATGAGGTTCAATAAGGATAAGTGCAGGGTCCTGCACTTAGGACGGAAGAACCCAATGCACAGCTACAGACTAGGGACCGAATGGCTAGGCAGCAGTTCTGCAGAAAAGGACCTAGGGGTGACAGTGGACGAGAAGCTGGATATAAGTCAGCAGTGTGCCCTTGTTGCCAAGAAGGCCAATGGCATTTTGGGATGTATAAGTAGGGGCATAGCGAGCAGATCGAGGGACGTGATCGTTCCCCTCTATTCGACATTGGTGAGGCCTCATCTGGAGTACTGTGTCCAGTTTTGGGCCCCACACTTCAAGAAGGATGTGGATAAATTGGAGAGAGTCCAGCGAAGGGCAACGAAAATGATTAGGGGTCTGGAACACATGAGTTATGAGGAGAGGCTGAGGGAGCTGGGATTGTTTAGCCTGCAGAAGAGAAGAATGAGGGGGGATTTGATAGCTGCTTTCAACTACCTGAAAGGAGGTTCCAAAGAGGATGGCTCTAGACTGTTCTCAATGGTATCAGATGACAGAACGAGGAGTAATGGTCTCAAGTTGCAGTGGGGGAGGTTTAGATTGGATATTAGGAAAAACTTTTTCACTAAGAGGGTGGTGAAACACTGGAATGCGTTACCTAGGGAGGTGGTAGAATCTCCTTCCTTAGAGGTTTTTAAGGTCAGGCTTGACAAAGCCCTGGCTGGGATGATTTAACTGGGAATTGGTCCTGCTTCGAGCAGGGGGTTGGACTAGATGACCTTCTGGGGTCCCTTCCAACCCTTATATTCTATGATTCTATGATTGATTCTATGCTATCTCTCTGCTGCACAGCAGCTCTGGCCCTGTCAACACAAGTGAAAAATCTTCAGCTATTCTTGCTTTTTTCCCTCCCTCAAGCAGGTGTGTGGGAACACCAGACATTACCCCATTGCCATTGTGGGGGAATAGTAGGCATTTTCCATCTTGCCCAGGTGATTCACTGTTTATTACTTACATTCAACATCCAAAGAGGAAAGATTGGGAAGTTATCAGTTTATGAGTCCTGATGGAATTCATATAGAAAACCAGAACTTGCCAAGCTATCCACCAAGAAGTCAGAGCACATCCCTTGCAGGTCCATTGAGCTACCTCCAGGGCTCTGGTATTCCTGTTTATTGCTGAAAGCAATCTGCAGGAGGGATCACATTAATATAAACCAGGGGTCGGCAACCTTTCAGAAGTGGTGTGCCAAGTCTTCGTTTATTCACTCTAATTTAAGGTTTTGCACGCCAGTAATACATTTTAACATTTTTAGAAGGTCTCTCTCTGTAATATATAACTAAACTATTGTTGTATGTAAAGTAAATAAGGTTTTTAAAATGTTTAAGAACCTACATTTAAAATTAAATTAAAATGCAGATCTTATCAGTTTAGTGTGATCCTTGCTCTTACTTTTTCCTGCTGAGTTTTCCAATATCTGGCATGTATTTGGATAGTTTAAGCTGCACACAGGTTTCTGAGTGATCTAAGTTTTCTTTGTTAACCGCCTCTGAGAGGGACCGAGGACAGATTTCATGTGTGAAAATACCTGTTCACACAGGTATGTGGATCCAGTGCTGAAAGCATTGCAAATGCTATTTTCTTCAAACAGTTAAATTTCATTGGCAGGGACGTCCAGCAGGTCAGAATAGAGGCCTCATGATCTTTCTTGGTAGCTTCAAGTGCACTCCACAGATCTCCAAACTTTGATGCCCACAATTCTGAGCTTTTTACCTGAATGAGCTGCGTTTCGAAATCTTCAACACCCATCCACTGAAATACAGACAAATCCAAGTTGCTTTTGTTGAACTTTTCAGGTTTAATTAGAAAAGAAAGAATTGGGCCAAATTGCTTGCGATCTGTCAGAAAATTCTGATTCCAGTTCTTGCATGTACATTCCAATCTCATCAACACTGACAGTGCAACATGTCGATAACTCTTTTATGTGTTGGAAGTAGCAGAAAGTTGAAGCTCAAATATCCTGAGAAAAAACTGATGGTTTTACAACAAATGCCTTCCAGGTTTCATAAAGATCCAGAACCGTTTGCCCTGCACCCTGGAGACGGAGGTTGAGTCTGTTTAGGTGAGCGGTGATGTCAGTTAGAAACATGAGCTTACACAGCCATTTCTCATCATCTAGTCCGGGGTAGTTTTGTCCTTTTTCCAACAAAAAGGCCTTGATTGCATCAAAACAGTTTACAAAGTGCACTAAAACCTTGCCACGACTTAGCCACCAAGTGTTGCTGTGAAGTGAAATGAATGGACATCTAACTTTGCTTTCTTAGGAGCTGACATTTTGTCAAATGTACCCCTCAACTTACAGTGGGAAAAAAAATCAAGACAGACAGCACACACAATGTCAAACACAATGTGCTGTTCCACGTGATGTGATAGTGATGTAAGCAGCAAATCAGGACTTAAAAATATCCCAGTACAGCGGCTCTTGAACAATTTTTAAGGTGGGGGTGCTGAGCTGTGCCCCCTCTTGCTCCAGTCTGCACCCCTCACTGCCCCAGGCTGGGGCCAGTGGGCCACAGCTGGGGATGGCTTCAGAGCCCCAGGCCGGCGGCCAGGACCCCAGGATGGCAGCAGAGCGCCTGGGACCGGTGGCAAGCAGCGGGCTGAGTGGGGGCAGGCGGACGGGACCCCAGGTGACAGGGGGCCAGCGGTAGGACCCCAGGTGGGCAGCAGAGCCCCCGGGACCGGTGGCTGAGACCCAGGCAGTGAGAGTGCCACTCAAAATCATCTTGCGTGCTGCCTTTGGCAGTGTGCCATAGGTTGCTGACCTCTTGTATAAACTTTTCCTAATTACCACAAGGTCAGAAAGTCACTGGCTAGATGAGATTCACACCCACTGTCAATCAGGGAACAACAGCTAGAGCTAAATACTGTCCTAAGCTATGGCCCCTTTGCACTATCCTAAAATGGCATTAAATAAGTAGCTAGGGATCCTTGTAGCATGGAGGAATTAATTCAAACCCTCCCCTGACACAAAGGGAGGGAAGGGTGTGGCCAGAACACACTGCATTCCAGTGATACCCTATGGTGCGGCAGTCTAGATATTAAAAAAAACTATTAATGATATCCAGTTATTAAAAATTAAAAGCATTTGCCACATCCCTAGTAGGGATTCCCTTTTTGTGATCATATAGGGAAGCATGCAAGTTTAACATAGAGAGCTAAATTCTGCTCTCAGATACACGTGGCTCCTATTTGTGTTCAGTGGAATCTGTGCACATGCAGCTAAGGATCAGACTTGATCCCAAATGTACACTTCAAAACAAAGACATTCTCTGTTAATGTGCCATGTAAGGGGAATGTTTAGTAGTCCTTTTAAGTAGAATTGGCTCAACACACTTAATCCATACAGATAATCCTTTTCTCCAGTTCTAATGCTTGAAGAGACCGCGGCCTCCACATCCTTTGCTGATGCCCCGTTTGCTTGTGTGTGTGCTGGGCCTAAGGACAGCATCCCTCCTTTCACAGGTCAAGCTGGGAATGAAGAAGAGCAACATTTGCTGAGTCTTGAAGGGAAATCCTCTAAATAAACAAAATATGGGAGTAGAAAAAGATTCCTGCTCACCTGTTTCACGCCAAGTACTTTGTGAGGTGGGAGAGCTCTTAGGCGGTGGAATAATTCAGCAAGAAAACAAACACAGCGACAGCATCAGCAAGGTCTTTCTCTCAAGTAGCTCTGCTTATAACAAGAAAGCAAAATATATTAACTTAAGCAGAAATGGAAACAAAAAGAAATCCCTACTTTGGAGCTTAACCCAGTCCTGTGACTTTGGATGCTTAATGTGAACTTCCCAATCATATTCGCTTGCCTTTCCCAGGAAGCCAATTTACAGTCTTGCAAGGGGTGGGGAGCAGCAAACATGATTTTAAAGGCGTTAAATTGTATCTATACCGGGTGTTAAGAGGGGGTTCAAATTATGTTAGCTAACATGATTTTTTAAATCACCTTTCTGGTCATCTAGACAGGCTAAGGTGTTTGTTGTGAGAGAAGAGATCTCGGGTCAAATTCAGCTGTGATGTATAACAATGAGCTTGACCTCTTTTCGCTAACTGTGGTCTTCTCTACACACAAGCTTGCACTAGTTTAGTTAAACTTGTTTAGTTAAATCAGTACAAATCCCTGTGTATTTCAGTTTAGTGTGTAAATTGATCCCTAATCAATTTAAGCCACACCAGAATAAGTGTGTCCACTGCTTTTTGTACCAGTTTAACTAAATCGGTATAACATCTCAGCTTGAGTTAAATCGGAGCAATTCTGTATATAGACATGCTGTAAGTCTCCCTTACTCTGTCTGAGGGAGTCTCAGGGTATGTCTACACTTGCAGAGTTTTTGTGCTGTAAATTTCACTGGTGACAGGTAACAGGTGAAAGTAAAGCACTGGTTTGTGTACTCTCTTAATTCCCCAGGCATCAGAGTGTTTACATTAGAAGCACTTCCATCGCTGGTGAGAGCAATGCGCTAGGGCAGCTATCCCACAGTGCAGCTCTCTCCATTTTGACAATAGGTTTGAGGGAGGTGAGCACAAGGCATTCTGGGTCCCTGCTCAGTGCCCCGTGATGCACTGCTTCATGTCTCAGCAGCCTCATTATTTCCTTGCTTATTTCGCGGCATTTTTAAATACCCCTTGCTGTCTGGCTGCTTTCCCCACCACATCTACAAGCAGGAATGGATCCTGCACTGCTCTCCACTACTCTGATAGCTGTCACTTGCACATCGTGCGTGGCAGTGAAGCTGTTCTTAAACTTGCAAAGAGAACTGCAGTCAGAGATACCTGATGAGCAGCTTGAAATGGAATAAGTAACATTCAGTTGCTTTTGGCATTAACTGAGAGCTGAGCACTGTGGAACAACGTTTTTGGGCTAGGGAAACTCGCTCAGAGTGGTGGGATCATATCGTTATGCATGTCTGGGATGATGACTAGTGGCTTCAAAACTTTTGGATGCAGAAGGCCATCTTCATGGAAATGTGTGCTGAGCTTTCCCCAGACTAGTGTCGCAAGGACACCAGACTGAGAGCTGCACTCACTGTAGAAAAGTGTGTGGCAATCACATTGTGGAAGCTGGCAACTACAGCTAGCTACCAGTCGGTTGTGAACCAGTTTGGAGTGGGGAGATCGACCGTTGGTGCCGTGGTAACTCAAGTGTGCAAGACCATTTATCACATCCTACTGCGCAAGACTGTGACTCTTGATAATGTGCGTGACATTTTGGATGGCTTTACAGAAATGGGCTTCCCTAACTGTGGTGGGGCGATAGATGGAACACACATCCCTACTGTTGCCCCGGCCCACCTTGGCACTGAGTACATAAATCGTAAGGGATACTTCTCCATGGTTTTGCAGGTGCTAGTGGATCACCGTGGGCATTTCACAGATATTAATGCTGGATGGTCCGGAAAGGTGCATGATGCATGCATTTTTAAAAACACTGGCCTGTACAGAAAGCTGCAATTGGGGACTTTCTTTCCAGAACAGCAGATCACCGTCAAGGAAGTGGAAATGCCCACTGTGATCCTGGGAGACCCAGCTTACCCACTGATACCAGGGCCCATGAAACCATACACTGGAATCCTAGATGTCAGTAAAGAACATTTCAACAATGGGCTGAGTAGGTGCAGAATGGCTGTCGAATGTGCATTTGGCCATTTGAAAGCGCTGGAGATATTTGTACAGTTGGTTGGAAAGGAGTGAGGAAAATATTCCCATGGTTATTGCGGGATGCTGTACTTTACATAACATTTGTGAGGGGACGGGCGAAAGGTTTACTCATACGTGGAGAGTGGAGGCCGAACGCCTGACTGCTGAGTTTCAGCAGCCAGATACCAGGGCTATTAGAGGGGCACAACGTGTGGCAGTTAGGATCCGGGATGCCTTGAGGGAAAAGTTTGAAAATTAAAATAATTAAACTTTGCTGCTTGGGAAAGGAAGTATTAACAGCATCTGCTGTGTTACATGGCGGTTCTGTCTGCAATTTCAGTGAAGATGAAGTGCTAGTTGACTTGTAGCTGTGATGACATGTAAAGAAATGTGAACACACAAATGAAGCTTGCTTCTTTTTGAAAAATGTGTGCTTTTTATTTAAAAAAAAAGAGAAAACACCACATGTACGTATATCTGTCCTCAGTGATGGTGGTGAACAGGGTGGGGGGCCCATATACCTCACAGCTGTGTATAACTCCAGCTGTCATTTGACAAACTGTCTGGGGGTGTGGATTGTCAAGGAATGGAAAAATTTGCAGCGAGGCTATAAGAATGTGCAGTGGGAATTTGGGGAGTGCATGGGAACGAATTCTGCACTTGCTGCAATGGGGGGCGGGCACGAATCAGGTCACTCGGCAGTGTAATGAGAAAATGCAGCATGTCTATCTGATGCTCCAGAATGCTGATTAGCCTCTCCGTGGCTTCCCTATGGAATGCATTATTCTCTTTTCAGTCTCTGTTCTCTCCCTCTTTCCACTTTGTCATGGTTTCTCTCCATTTATTTTTATCATGTGTCTCTGCTTCGGAGTGCAGAATCACCTCATGAAACATGGCTGCCTTAGTGCATCTTGGCCGCTTATATGTCGCAGACGGTCTACTACAGTGAGGGGGGTCATTTCTGGGGAGACAAATGCAACATATTACTGTGAAACATACATACAGGAATCACTGTGTATGTTGCAATACACCACTGGTAAGAAATCACTGTCTTGGTGACAAAAGTCAAGCACCCCTGGTGCACAAGAGCCCAGCAATGGTGAGGGAACGTCGGGTTAGAGGGTTTATTGCATACATCCATTCTGAAAAGGGCAAGCGTGAACGGAGGGCTCCCAGCACAAAAACACAGCCACTGTAGTACTCTCCTATGCCCTCCACCTGCTTTATGCATTGTCAAAGCACAGCAACTTACCAGAGCTCTGCTCTCCTGCCTCTGCCTCAGTAGACAGTGGCCGCTCACACCGGCTAGACAGCTCCAGAGCAGAGAAGGGGTCTTGAGTGCACTCAATAACAGGCTCCACAGCTTCCTCAGCCTCCTCCTCCTGGCTAGGGCCACTTTCCCCTGCCTCCAGACATGCAGAAATATCCACTGGGCACTTTGCAATGGAGGTGGGGTTGCACTTTGGATTGCATCCAACTCACTGTAAAAATGGCAGCTTTGGGGCACAGCTCCAAATCGACGGTTTGCCTCCCTCACCTTGTGGTAGGCGTTCCTCAGCTCCTTCACCTTTGCTCTGCACTGCAGGGTGTCCCTGTTATGCCCCTTCTCCTGCAAGCTGCGTGCAATCTGCTCGTAGGTATTGAAATTCCTACAGCTGGCACTACACAGCCTCCTCTCCCCAAACAGTGATCAGGTTCAGTAGCCTGGCATTGCTCGAAGCAGGGGATCGTTTGCTATGTGGAGCAGCCATGCTCACCTGGCCAGATGAGCACTCGCAACAGGAAAGGGAGTTTCAAACTTCCTGGGGATTTACATGGGGAGGGGCAGACAGTCGTTTACCTGGTGTCAGAGCAGTGGAGGTGCTGGCCAGAGTGGTCGCTTTTGGCACTGTGGGATATCCTCCGGAGGCCAAAAGGTGTTTACATAAGAAGAATGTGTCTTCACTTTCACATCATCGTAAAAAGAATGGCGGTAAGAACTGTATGGCTCTTGTGAAGGTGGTTTTCTTTTTGCGGTGAAACTTCTGAGTTTCACCACAAAAAGTCATTAACGTGTAGATGCTCCCACGGTTTTTGCACCAAAAAGGGACATTTTGCACTTCAAATGACAAGTGTAGACATGCCCTAATGCAGGGTGGGCAAACTTTTTGGCCCGAGGGCCACATCAGGGTTCCAAAACTGTATGGAGGGCCGGGTAGGGAAGGCTGTGCCTCCCCAAACAGCCTGGACCCTGCCCCCATATCCGCCCCCTCCCACTTCCAGCCCCCAGACTGCCCCCCTCAGAACCGCCTACTCATCCAACCCTCCCTTGCTCCTTGTCCCCTGACGGTCCACTCCCGGGACCCCCTGCCCCTAACCGCCCCCTGCGACCCCACCCCCTATCCAAACCCCCCTGCTCCCTGTCCCCTGACTGCCCCAACACCTTTCCACACCCCTGTCCCCTGGGATCCCCCCCACCTAACCCTCCCCCAGAACCTCTACCCCATCCAACCCCACCGCTCCCTGTCCTCTGGACTGCCCCCAAGGACCCACTGCCCCGTATCCAACACCCCTCCCCCCCGCTCCCTGCCTCCTTACCATGCTGCTCAGAGCAGCAGGAGCTCGCAGCCCCGCCGCCCGGCCGGAGCCGGTCATGCCACGACGCTGCCCGGCAGGAGCGGTGGGCCAGAGCGTTGGTGGCGCAGCAAGCTGAGGCTGTGGGGGAGAGAGGATAGTGGGGGGAGGGGCCGGGAGCTTGCCTCCCTGGCCGGGAGCTCAAGGGCCAGGTAGGACGGTCTCACGGGCCATAGTTTGCCAACCTCTGCCCAAAGGTGATGCAATTGACATGGTGAGTCACTGGAACAAAGGTACTTTAAAATAGGGTGGGGACTACTCTAAATGTACACACTCTTCTGGCTTTTCCGCATAATTACACCAACTCAGTTCCTATATCTCTTCTCCACTGCCCCTCTTTTCTGCCCCACACTCCCCCCAGCAGTGGTCTTCCACATACCTGAGGTGGGCCACCTCTTGTTTTCCAGGGAAGAGGAAGTGCTTTAACATCCTGCAACACATGTACTCATGCTTGTGGTTAGTGGAGCTCTTCTTGCTATTAATACAATGGTTAAGTTGTTAAAGAAGAACTCAGAATGAGAATACATGCATGCCTGCTACTGAAAGATATACGTACATGGGTAATGCAGATACTGAAGCAATTAAGGATAGTTTATCCATGCAAACAACCTTGACGATAATAGGAAGGTCAGCAAGACCTGGCTGATGAGAGAAGTATGCATGGTCTTGAAAATGTTTAAAAGACGGTTTTAACTTATGCTCCAGTTTGTTCAAAGTTTCAAAACATTTTGAGGCAGATCATTAATGCTTGCCAACCTCACACAGGGCAAGGTTCTGTTCTGAGACTTCTACAGACCTTTTAGTGTTTCCAGCCTTTCCATTCTACAGCCTCCTTAATAATGCTCTGATTCTTGACTGGGTCCCAGCATGCCATGAGCCCCTTCCTCTAATTCCTCATCATCACCACATGGCTTTCTCTTCCAGTGATTTCCCCCCGCTGACTCCAGACATGCTCTTGCAATGCTTTGTAATCAGATTGGCCTCAATGATTTACAAGAATCCCAGGTACTTTGCCAGAATTTAAGGGGTTACGACATTTTCAGTTAACAGTAAATAATTAAAAACCTGTCTTGCCCTGACCCCAGGGTTGGGTGCCATTCACTTCTTTTGGTGTCAATTCTAGAGTTAAGTAGATTGAAAAAGCCAGCACCCATTCATGATCTGACCTGATCGGTTTCTGTTAAGAGATCATGTCAAATGCCTAGTTTAAGATGATAGCAAGTAAAACTCAGCCTGTCTGATGTTCATTCTTTTTCTTTTGCAGTTGAAACAAATGACCTGTTTTCAGATGAGTAAAATTGGTGCCTTTAAAATATATATTTTAATACTTTATGGGAGAGAACGCCACAGAATAGAAATTGCTAATTCAGAAATGTGAGGGGGAGGGGTGTCATATTCTGCCATGTGAAGTGAAAGGCAAACTACACAGGCTTTTGTAGCTTTTCTACCCTAACTAGGTGGTGCCATGCTATGCCACTAGATGGACAGCACAGCAAAGCTAGAAAGTCATCTGAACTTGGTAGAATCTAATTTTGTAGCGTGCTTATTAAAATGATTCCATTCTGTTGAACCTGTTCTCTTCCAGATCTGTTAGACCCATTATATAAAAAGGTATAGGCTTATCATAAATAAAGCTGGCTGAGTAGGATCCACCAGATACAAAATTTGGTGAATTTTGGCTCTTCCTGGTATTGTTAAGCATTCATAGCGCATTCCCATTGTTTGCGTGACCTATTCCTATGTATTTGGTATTCAAAAATACTGGACAAATATTACAAGTAAACAAATGGCAGTCTGTGTGAAGTATTTGAGATCTGCATTTGAAGTTTCAAACTGGATGCCCAAGAAACTAGTAAGCTGAACTCACATTTGATAAGAAATACATGTATTCTCCTCACTCATCAAGGCCAGTTTTGAAGGGCCACAAGTTCACAAATATAAGAGTTCAAATAGAACTGAATCTGGATCCTACTATTTGTAAATCACTTTTCCCAGTATTATCAGCTGTAGTAATAATAATAGTTTTTAATATAAAAAACTCCTGAGATCACCAGTTACACATAGTGCTTCACGTCAGTTATCTGAGAACAGTACTATGGATACAGTTGTAAAATTTCACTTTGAGGGCTAAATCCCAGGAAGAACACAAAGCCTAAATAACTGGGCAGTGTATTGGGGAGTTCTGTGTGTCCAAGAGGCAAGTTTTAGGGCAGAGGTGGGCAAACTATGGCCCATGGGACTGTCCTGCATGGTCCCTGAGCTCCAGGCCCGGGAGGCTCACCCCTGGTCCCTCCCCTCAGCCACACCGCTGCGCGGGCAGTGCTCTGGGTGGCGGGGCTGCCCACTCATGTAGGGCAAGCATGGCAGCATGTCTGGCTTCGGCCGGGTGGCGTGGCTCCCAGACATGCTGCTCTGAGCGGCATGTTAAGTGGGCTGGGGGGCTGGATAAGGGGCAGAGGGTCCCGGGGCGTGGTCAGGGGACAGGGGGCGGTTGGATGGAGCGGAGGTTCGGGGGTGGCGGTCAGGGGACGCGGAACAGGGGGCGATTGGATAGGGCAGAGGTTCTGAGGCGGAGGCAGTCAGGGGACAGGGAGTGCGGTGGTTAGATAGGGTGTGGGGTCCCGGGGAGTGATTAGGGACAGGAGTCCCGGGAGGGGGCGGTCAGGGGACGAGGAGCAGGGGGGGTTGGATGGGTGGGGAGTTCTGAGGGGGGGGGGCAGGAAGTGGGAGGGGACCAGGCTGTTCAGGGAGGCACAGCCTTTCCTACCCGGCCCTCCATACAGTTTTGAACCCCAATGTGGCCCTCGGGCCAAAAAGTTTGCCCACCCCTGGTTTAGAGTGATGGAATCTGCCTACCAGCACACAGCAAAGTAACTGAACAGCTCCAGGGCTGTTATCGCATTCCCAGAGCTTCAGTCACCCTCATATGCTCTCAATGGAACAAAAGTCAGTGGATCCACATAGGTGTAGATCATTTAGCCCCATGTTCACCTCACTACCTGCCTCCCCATAGAACCAAATCTTGGGTGTACCAGGGAACTGGAACCCACCTCAGAATACACTTCAGTGGCATGCAGGGTGTATGCACAGCATCCCAGTATCCCTAGTGCCACCCTATACACAGAATAGCACTTCTCCCACAGAGTGTTCCCTGTTGCAAGCCTAATACCCCTTATTTTTGCACAGCACAGATCCTGCTTATTTTCTAATCAAAGTTGAATCAAGCGGTGCAATTTTAGTTGCATGCCAGACTAACAGTTCTGCAAAGATATATGGCAAGAGGAAACATACATTTTAAACCAAATAATGGCCCTCAGAAAAACCCTTTAAGGCATAGCCCCAGTGTTGATTAAAATATCCTAAGCAGGACAGACAAGATACCTGTTTCATTAGAACACTAACCATATGACAAAACAAAGTAGTCAATGGCTGCTATCCCAAGTATTCGGTGCTATATATGCAAATGCAAGTGTCCTTTTACAGCTACAGAAAGCCAATAGCAAGTTCTAATCTGTCTAATCTGTTGCAGAAAGAAATATTTTCTCTCCTGTGATTTCAAAAAAGAGGAGGAATAAATGCATTTAGTTATATTTGTGTACAAATTAAATAAAAAGTGGAAAGAATCTGCAATTTAACTTGCTGAGGGCCAGTCAGCCCCTCCTGCAGATTTTCCCAGAGGCCAGGTTCAGGTGGAGGATTTTTGCCTGGGGTTCCTCTTACACATTCTCAAGTCATTCTGTATGGAAGGTGGGTTCCCCTCTATGGAACAAATGGGGGCTGGTTTTGCCACAAATTCAAAGGTCTCTCAAAGGCCACATGGCATCCTTCAGCCATATCCTGGCAGCTTGGCTCAGTTGGTTCTACTATACTTATAAGGTTCATCCTGCGCCCATGCTAAGAGCCTGATCCTGCACCACTGAAGTCAATGGGAGTAGGGCCTCCTCATAGCATTAAAAAAAAAAAATAAAAAAGGAAGACCAGAAGGGACCATTATGATCATCCAGTCTGACCTGCATGACAGCAGGCCATGGAAAGTCCTGCATTGAGCTTAGTAAATTGTGGTAAATTATATGGTTGCTACCTACGTTCCTTCTGCTATCTCAGTTGAACATGGTACTTTACTTCTTGCCCTAAGCTGTTGTGCACAGTTGCTACGCAATGTTGAAGAGCTGCTGAGTACTACATGAGTTGGGGGCTGTATTTCAGCAGTGGTCAAAGTGATCCCTATCTCATATCCTTTCCCTAGCTCACAAAGGTGTGGTGTGGTTTAATTAATAAATGTCAAAATCCTCATATCAAAGTCAGTAACAAAATACAAAAGAATTACTGTTTTATTCATGGACTCTCATGTAAATATCCTACATCATTTCTAAAAGATGAGGAGGCTTAAACCATGGTCCTCTTAATTTAGGAAAAATTAAAGGAACAAATATAAAGAAAAGGGGCTTTGTCACCCCACATCCCCAGTTATAATTCAAGGAAAAGATTGTGTTCATACAAAATCAGTTCAAGTTAAAAAGTCTAAACTGGATAAAATTTACCTTTGTTCTGCCACCTATGGAAATAATTTTACTACTGAAGCCAACAATTATCTTTCTGTATCCCTTGTTAATTGACATTTTGCTCCTCTTCCAACCATTGAAATGAAATGAATGTACTGGCTGTTGTTTCTGTGACTGGAGATTGCATTCCAGAATTCTTTGCTGCCCTCAGGTGGTCACCTTTGAGCTGTACACTTTCCCTTAGAAGACTAGGCTCAATTCTGCCCTTGGATTATGTTAGATACAGTAGTAGATAGGCTAAGTCAGAAAAGAAAAACCAATCTTCAAAAGGAAAAAAAAAATGTTTCAGAGAAAAACAAATATAATTACGGTAAATAGTGACAGTGAAAAAGAGCAAAGAAAAGAAGAAGCACCTAGGTACACGGTAGGAAGTGTAGGAATGGAGTGGTGGTGGTGGGGGGGAGGTGAGGAAAAAAGAAAAATTCTACCTATTACAAATTTAATAGAAAGTTTGTTGTATTCAGTCTTTTGAATATAACATGACTTAATGTTCATTAGGCTACTTAGAGAGAAAAAATCCAAACCCTAAAAAATGTTGTTAACCTTTGGCTAAGGAAGGGAATAGACACTGTCCTTGAGCCTTTTCCCTTTTGGAATATATATATACAGTATTACGTAAAAATATATACAGGTGATCTGTATGGTATTGCTAGGCATAGACATTAGTTACAGAGTTGTTTACAAAGAAGATACCTAATAACCATCATGTTAATTTTACAGAAATTTACCAATTGTTAAATGATACATTTAACTCTGGGAGAAAATGATGGAAGATATATAAGCTAGAAAAACCTGATAGGAGTGCAAATATCATTTGAAAGAAAGAACACTCCTAATCCGGTCTAACTTACACAGTTTCTCTGATTATGCTAAAATCACGAGTCTCTGATCATGCTTCTGAGAGGCTAAAACGTGGCACTCATTGGGTTCTAAAGCTTACAAAAGGTAGAATGTGCATTGGCATAGCCAGCAAAAGTTGTAATTGATGCCAGGCATCTCACAGAAGGTATTGGAGACCCCTTGAAGATTCCAGTAAGAAACAGTTATTACCTTGAGGAACATATTTTTCCTGGAAATTAAGCTCTATTTTCATAGAGAACTAAGCACAGGGCAAGATTGCACATTTTACTGCAAGCTGTCTTTGAATTATGAATAGGCCAAAAAGGTTAAAATAACTTTAACAAATAGAAAATCAAGTAATTTTTCAAAGTCCAACAAATTTGTACAGCTTCTCTGATTTATTGTCAGCTGTCCTGACCCTGGATAAGCATCATGTCTTTCAGAAAAAGAGAACAGTAAGAAAGGAGTAAAAAGCAGGGTGGATAAAAATCAATGGTTTAAAAATATATATGTATATATTGTGACAGGGTCGGGCCAGATGGCTATAGGAGAGTAATTTTTTTTTTTTTTGAAGCAAAAGATGTTTTTATTTGCATAACACACTTACAAAGTAAAAACAGCAGCATATTCAATGTGTAACACAGCAACCAATCACAATTGTTTTCTCATTAGCTTCAGGGGAAGGAAGTGTTCAAGCTTGCGTGGGCCCAGAGCGGGGGGGCTTCCTCGACTCTTGTGGTCTTGCACCCTTCCGAGTTACCTGGTGGCCCAGAGCGAGGGGGCTTCATCGACTCTCAAGGTCTGCCACCCCCTCAAGTTACCTGGCGCCACGCCTCTGAAAGTACTCAACAAGAGGGGCAGGCTGTGGGGTGGACAATCCGGGGGGGGGGGGGGGGGGCGGGGCACGCATACCCACATGTGAAAGGACCCCTCTAAGGTGGTGGTGTCCGCAGTAGCAATGGCTGGGGCTGGGGTTCCTTATTCTCTCCCCCAATCAAAGGGTCAGACAAAGGGACCCGGACGGGGACACCGAGCAGAGAACCCCGGACAGTGCCCACCGCTCCTCAAAAGCATCAAGAGAGTCGGTGGATGCCGCACAGAGGAACTTCGCCCGAATACGTGAATGGGCCGAGGATCGGAAAACGGCCCCACAGTCACACGAAACTCCATCGGCCAACCTCCTCTCTTCGGTTTTATAGATGGCCGTTTTAGCCAGGGCCAGGAGGAGGTTAACTAGGAGATCCCGTGACTTTGTGAGGCCATGGATGGGGAGTGCATAAATAAAAAGGTGAGGGGAAAAATGCAACCAAAAACGTAATAGGAGATTTGTGAGGAGCTGGAACAGGGGCTGCAGCCTGGCGCACTCCAAATATACGTGCGCCAGGGTTTCCCTCACACCGCAAAACGGACAAGTATCTGGGACGGGGGTGAACTGTGCCAAGTATGTGCCCGTGCTCACAGCTCCGTGAAGGAGCCGCCAACTGATGTCCCCGACAGGCCTCGGAACCAAGGTGGAATATAGGCTGGCCCACTGGGGCTGCTCACCCTCCAAAGGTGGCAGAAGGTCTCGCCACTTTGTGTCAGGGCGGGACACTAGGGTGAGGGCGTGAAGCACGAGCGTGTATAGATGTTTCCTTGGCGTGGTTTGGAAGCGTACCGGCTGCAGTTCATGCAGCCGACTCGCAGTAAAGTGGTGAGGGGGTTGATTGGATCTGCGGGGCCTGGGATAGAGGGTGGGCAGGGCGTACCCTCGAGTAGAACCCAGTCGTGGTAAGCTCGAGCAGCGGGCGGCAAAGCGGCCTTCACCTCCTGAAGTACGCGCTGGGGGGTATGAGGTCTGGAGAACCGCATGTGCCGGGCGAGCGTCAGGGGATCCAGCCAGTCTCCTTGGTCGTAGTCCAGGAGGTCTCCAACTCTCGTGACTTCTGCAAAGATCAAGCTCTGGCGCACCGAGCGGGACTCCGCCACCTGCAAACGGAGCTGGGGGTTGTGTAGCGGGGCTCCGAGAGGAGATCTACCCCCTCAGTGGGCGCCACGGACCTGGTCATTGAAAACAGTTTCCAAGTCCGGAGGAGGTCCTGGTAGAAGACTGGCAGCCCAGAGAGGTCTCGCGGAAGACCTCCCGGACGGAGATAAAAGAGCTGCCGGTCATATCGGAGCCCTCGGATGCAGCGCAGAATGGTGTGCGCCAGTGTGCTCCACGCCAAACTGCCTGCACCATAGAGGAGCCTCTGTAGAGCCCGGAGGCAGAAGACACGGACCTGAGTGTTAGACACTTCAGGCCCTGTCCTCCTTCCTTCAGGGGTAGATGAAGAACCCCTACAGGGGCCCAGTGCGTTCCTGACCAAAAGAACCCCAGAATCGATGTCTGGAGGTTGGTCAGGAAACCCGGGGCCGGGACCAGGGTGTTGAGCCGGTACCAGAGCGTAGACAGGACTAGTTGATTAAGCACCTGCGCTCTCCCTCGGAGGGAGAGACATCGGAGTAGTCCCGTCCATTTCCGGAGGCGCTCTATCACCCCGCCCTCTAAATTTTCCCAGTTCTCCGGTGGAGAGGGATGCGTGTCAGAAAGGTAAATGCCGAGGTAGAGCAGCGGACCCGCGCTCCACAGGATGGTCTGAAGCATGGGTGGGAGGGAGCTCGCCTGCCACCAGTCTCCTACCGCCAAGCCAGAGCTCTTGACCCAGTTGACCCGGGCGGAGGAGGCTGCCGAATAGATGGTCTGGCAAGCCTCCACCTGCGCTAAGTCGCCAGCGTCCTGGATCACGAGGAGCACGTCATCAGCGTACGCCGACAGGACCAGCCGCAGCTCTGGCTCCCACAGCACCAACCCTGTCAACCTCCTGTGGAGGAGACAGAGGAAGGGCTCAATTGCCAGAGCGTACAGCTGGCCCGAGAGGGGGCACCCCTGCCGTACTCCTCGCCCGAAGCTGACCAGTTCGGTCAGGGTCCAGTTGAGCTTAACCAGACACTCTGTGGAAGTGTACAGCACCCGCAGAAAACCCTCAAACTGGGGTCTGAAGCGAAATGCCTGCAGAGTGCTCAGGAGGTACCCGTGGTCCACCCTATCGAATGCCTTCTCCTGATCTAGGGACAGGAGGGCGAACGACAGACCATGTCTACACCCGAGTTCCAAAAGGTCCCGAACCAGAAATAGGTGATCAAAGATACTGCGGTCCGGGACGGTGTAGGTCTGGTCTGGGTGGATCACGTCAGCCAGCACAGACCCTAGCCACAGTGAGATTGCTTTCGCTATGATTTTGTAGTCCATGCTGAGGAGCGAGACGGGATGCCAATTTCGTAAATCGCGGAGGTCCCCCTTCTTTGGCAATAAGGCGAGCACAGCTCGCCTGCACGAAAGAGAGAGGACCCCACTCTGCAGAGACTCGGCCCAGATGGTGACTAGGTCTGGGCCGAGGACGTCCCAGAACACACGGTAGAATTCCACGGTCAGCCCGTCCATGCCTGGAGACTTATTAGCGGGCATATGACGGAGAGCTTCCGAGAACTCGGCCAGCATGAGAGGCAACTCTAGCCGGTCTTGGTCTCTTGCGCTGACCGTAGGGAGCTCCTCCCAAAGAATAAATTCTGCAAGCGCTAGGGTCGGTCAGATCTGGGGAGAAAAGACTTGCGTAGAAGGCTTGGGCCCTCCTGCACATCTCCGCTGGTTCTGTGAGGGGGGTGCCGTCTTCTGCCAGGAGGCAGGTGACATGTTTCTTGGCCCCCCTCGTTTTCTCCAGGGCATAGAAGAAGTGGGAGCCGCGATCCATCTCCCTAAGGAGGCGGATGCGGGATCAAACAAAGGCGCCCCGGGCCCGATGGTCCTCGAGGGCCCGGAGCTCCTCCCACTTCTCCCGGCACGCTCCGCAGAGGAGCGGGTCTTCGGGGCTGGTGGCCAAACGCCTCTCCAGCTCTAAGACCTCCCGTTCCAACTGCTCTATCGCCGCATTTCTCCGTCGGCTGCTGTCCCGGGTGTAGTCGCGGCAGAAAAGCCGGGCGCGCACCTTCCCCAGGTCCCACCATCACTGCGCCGAGGGAAAGGCACGCCGCTGTCCTCGCCAGGCCAACCAGAATTCCCAGAAGGACATCACGAAGCCCTCATCCTCCAATAGGCCGTTGTTAAAATGCCAATAGGCCGGCCCCGGTCTCTCCGCACAGAGGGAGGCTGTCACGGTGGCTAGGTGATGGTCAGAAAATGGGGCCAGCCAAATGCTGGAGGAGTGGACTCGTGAGAGATGGAAGCGTGATAAATAAATGCAGTCTAACCGGGAGTGGCTTGACTGACGGGCTTCCACCCGGACAAAGGTGAATGTGGAAGTGTCATCCGGGTGGTGGTCACACCAGATGTCCACTAGGGAGTGATGTTCAGCTATCTCCCGGAGGGTGTCCGTGGCGGCCGGGCTCTGCTCGGTCCCCGAGCGGTCTCGCTCCTCAAGGGTGGTATTAAAATCCCCTCCTAGGACCAGGCACTCATGAGAATCTAAGGTGCCGAGGAAGGCGGACGCCCGCTGATAGAATTGCAGCCACTCCGGGCCCAATGTCAGGGCATAGACGTTAACGAGGTTAACCACGAGCCCCTCTATACGGACCCGGAGATGCAGCAGGCGACCCGGCATGGCCTCGGTGACCCCTAGCAACTCAGGCCATAGGTCAGGGGAGAACAGGGTCGCCACTCCAGCCTGCCGAACCATGGAATGGCTAAAGTAGACCCTGTCCCCCCACTCCAGCCTCCAACTGTCTTCGGCGGTCGGCTCCATATGGGTCTCCTGCAAGAAAATCACAGAGTACCCTCCCTCCCGAAGGAAGGAGAGCACCTGGGACCTGTGGAGAGCCATCCTACAACCCCAGATGTTCAACGTTGCGATGGTGAGAGGTGTCCTGGGGAGGGCCAGGGGGGATCCTCACTGGCAGAGACGCTCGCATCCCCCAGCGGGCCACCCAACAGTCCTTGACCCATCCCGTAGGTGAGTAATTGGTCACGGAAGACATGGACCCGCCAGTAAGCCGCGGCATCCTGCTTCCCCATCCGTTTACCTTTCCCCATGAGGTCCCTTGTGGCCCGGAGGATTTGAAAAAAGTCCCCCCCATCGCTGGAGAGCAAGCTGTACCTTGTTGCGGGAGCCACGGACATCCTCTAAAAACTTCCACAGCTCTCGTCACAGCTCATGGGGGGGTGGGGTTACGGTTTCCCGGTTGGTCCCCAGTGGGGCCCTTGGTGCAGCCCCATGGCTCACTAAAACGGGCAAGCAGGGTGCAGACCCCCAACGGGGTGCCTGATGGGCTGGAGCTTCTAGGCCCGCCTCAAGCCCTGGGGCGATAGGGGCAGTGGAGGGAAAATAGCAGCCCCTAATGGGTCAGGGCAGGAGAACGCGAAGGCCGCTCCCTGGGGTCATCAGTTGGAAAAGGGAAGGAGACAGCCCCGAGGGCAGCAATAACATCGCAGGAGGTAGACTGGATGGGGTAGACGCAGGGGCAGAGGCGAGGTTCTGGGTTTCGGGAGGCAAGCAGCTGGATGGTGGCGCCTCCTGATCAGGCTCGAGGGTTAAGGGGGTGGGGAGGGAGCTCTCAGTGATACCAGGCACGGGCTCTATGGTGGATTTAGTGGCCACAGCATCAGGAGGTGGATTATCTTCTGTTGGGCCCCTGCCCAGGAAGGAAGTCGATTGCTCCGCACCAACGGGGAGTGCCCCTGGCGACTCGTGTCCCGGCCGCATGGCGCCGGCTGTCACCTGAGAGGCTTGGTGGTCTTCAGCGGGGTGCCATCAGCGGCCGGGTCGATGAAGGAGTCCAGGGGCTCCTCGGAAGTGGGAACAGAAGCAGCAGTTAGGGGGAGGGAGCATGGGGAAAAGAGAGGTGGAGTGAGGTCGCCCAAATCAAGGTTACGGGCCCCCTGGTGGGGGACTAGGAAGGACCCCTCGAGTGCCTTTCCGTCACACGCCGCCGACGGCAATAGAAGCTGCACTTCCTGGCGGAAGAAAAAGATGTGACGGAGGGTGGGGTCCTTGCAGCCCAACGGGAGAGGGCTGATGACAGAAACAGGTTTCCTCAGGGTGGAAAGGGCGGGTAACAGGGCAGCATTGGGGAGAAAAAGAGGGACAGAAGTCAGGACCAAGTGGACGCCCAGGTCCTCTAGCGGCTCTAGGGGGACAAACATCCCCCCCACCGCCAGGCCCCTCTCCACCGCTTCCTGGGCGGCAGCCTCTGATGCTAAGAAGACGACGACTTTCCCAT
This sequence comes from Caretta caretta, assembly GCF_965140235.1. Taxonomy (NCBI): domain Eukaryota; kingdom Metazoa; phylum Chordata; order Testudines; family Cheloniidae; genus Caretta; species Caretta caretta. Next base: position 35,042,817 of record NC_134214.1, read on the forward strand.
ACATTTTGGAGGCTGCCACAATGGCCAAGGGCCCCACCACCCTCGCCAACGCCCGCAAGTAGGTCTCCACGTGGGGCGAGGCGGGCACCAGGAGGCATCGGACACCGTGCTTCTTTGTCATGGTGTGGAAGGGGCCCCTGCCGCTGTTGATGGTGGCGTAGGTGGTGGGCAGGAGAGATGACGAGGTGGCAGGCGGGGGGGCTGCCGCCACCCGGGCATACATCCTGGGGGGTGAGGGAGGGACACCCGCAGAGCTGATGGGGGGGGTAGAGGGGAAGGACGCCGTGGTCGGACCGCTTCCTGGGCGGCAGCCTCTGATGCTAAGAAGACGACGACTTTCCCATACATTTTGGAGGCTGCCACAATGGCCAAGGGCCCCACCACCCTCGCCAACGCCCGCAAGTAGGTCTCCACGTGGGGCGAGGCGGGCACCAGGAGGCATCGGACACCGTGCTTCTTTGTCATGGTGTGGAAGGGGCCCCTGCCGCTGTTGATGGTGGCGTAGGTGGTGGGCAGGAGAGATGACGAGGTGGCAGGCGGGGGGGCTGCCGCCACCCGGGCATACATCCTGGGGGGTGAGGGAGGGACACCCGCAGAGCTGATGGGGGGGGTAGAGGGGAAGGACGCCGTGGTCGGTGGCGGGGCCGCAGCAGTGGGGGTGGCCCCTGCCACGGAGGGCCTGGTGGTTTTAGCGGGGCCCTTCCCCTTCTTCTTGCCCTGGCCTTTCCTGCCAGCTGGGGGACTCCCCTAGAGTCTGGGGAGGCAGTGGGCATGGCAGCAGCAGAGGTCACCCCGGTGCTGTCCATTGCCAATGCCCCAGCAGGGGCGGTGGCAGGTGGTTAACAGGAGTTGGGGTCAGGTAAAAAGGGACAGGCTGTGGGATGGGCAGTTCGGGGTGGGGGGGCACATGAACCACCGTACGCTTGTCCAGAGAGTCCTGTTTGGTTGGCTGGTGCTTCTGGCCCACACGGTGGAATCAGGGCGAGCAGCTAAGTCCAGAGGCAGATGTTAAACAGCCAGCAACGAGGATGGAGGGGGCAGTGAGGAAGATCGTAGTGTGGGGGTTGGGAGGACACAGATGGATCGGGGGGCAGCTCAGTGCCACACCCCCTGTGTCCCTACAAACACAGTCAAGACACAGTCAAGGCCTCCCCCCACACGAGAGCACAGTTCGAAAGTTACTCAGTCTTGGGCCCCCTCCACGGCGATTTGTAAATTCCCCAGGCGGTGTTCCTCCGGTAGACGGCTGTTTCTCTTTCTCTCTAGTCTGGGCTTTCTCCGCAGCTGCAACATTCCAGGGATGCCGGAGCAGATGATAAAAGTTCCTCTCGGCCGAATACGGGTCCACAAACAAACAGCAAGCGGCTGGGGCTGGGTCCCTCCACTCCCCCCCTCCGGGGAGGGGGTCAGCAGGCCCCCCCTCTCTCGGGGGGGGGTTTCAGCTGGAGCGGCAGCAGCGTCTGAGGGCGGGTGGGCGGGGGGGTGCTAACAGCTGGCCGGCAGCCTGCAAGCACTCTAGCAACAGCAGAGAAAGAAAAAAAAACAACAAAAAGAAAGGAAAGGGGGGAGAGCGTCTGGCCCAGTCGGGGGGAAAGCCAAAAGCAGGGGCAAAAAGCAAGGAAGGCCCAGGCCAGAGGGCAGCAGCAGGAGGAGAGCAGGCTAAGTAGGTCCCTTTTCCCTAGGTAAGGGAACAGGGAAGGTTCGAGAACCATCAGGAACCTTCTGGAGACAATTAAGACAGGCTGATTAGAACACCTGCAGCCAATCAAGAAGCTGCTAAAATCAATTAAGACAGGCTAATCAGGGCACCTGGGTTTTAAAAAGGAGCTCACTTCAGTTTGTGGGTGGAGCTGGGAGCAAGAGGCACTAGGAGCTGAGAGTGAGAATGCGGACTGTTGGAGGACTGAGGAGTACAAGCATTATCAGACATCAGGAGGAAGGTCCTACGGTGAGGATAAAGAAGGTGTTGGGAGGAGGCCATGGGGAAGTGGCCCAGGGAATTGGAGCTGTCGCACAGCTGTTCCAGGAGGCACTCTAGACAGCTGCATTCCACAGGGCCCTGGGCTGGAACCCAGAGTAAAGGGCGGGCCCGGGTTCCCCCCAAATCCTCCCAACTCCTGGTCAGACACAGGAGTCGACCTGGACTGTGGGTTCAGAAAAACGGCCAAGCTGAGGGCTGCCATGAAGCTCCAAGGCGAGCAAATCCTCCAATAAGCGCAAGACCCACCAAGGTGGAGCAGGAACTTTGTCACTATGTATATATATATATCAGATTTTTTTTTATTTAAATGGAATTTTTTTTGATAAAATCCTTTTTGAGGAAAAACCCTATCTAAAGATAGTTTTAATGAAGATACATTATAGCTCAAAGATATCTCATCATGGAATAAGGATTATAAATTCTAATTGTATAGTATGAGACAATATATTCATGTAATATTTAAGAAAAGTTTTGTAAATGAGTTCCAATAGTTCATGGATTAGGGACCCAATTTTATGGGGCTCCAGGGGCTTCTGTATAGATTATTTAGGTTAATCTTTCTATCCAGCCAATGGGACTCAGGGCTCAGTCTAGAAGATACCATCAGAGATGCTTAGTTTTGCAGTTCTCAAATGGTGGATTTGTGTCTCCAGAGATAACATGCTTGTTAACAAAGAAAATGTTTTAAAATAAGTATATAGAGGTGAGAAATAATAGACCTCAACTCTATTGTCTCTCTGCAAATTTGTGTACACAGAGTCAATCCCTTACCTCTCTCTAAAAGTGCAAAGTTTCAAATAGATCTGGATAAGGAGAAGAAGTCTGGAGATAAATGTGAGAAGGGAGGGACAGGCACTAGAAACAAAAGTGAAACTGTTTGAGCAGCATATTCCAGAAGTCTTGAGGTCTTTCTGAGTGTAGCCTTCATTGATTTGAGATCTACCATACCATTCTCTCACTAGAAGGGAAAACCTATAATGGCAGCAGGCCATAAAAGAGATCCAGTTTGGGAATAAGAATGATTCAGGAAATATATGTTTGGTGACGATGTTTTAAAGAAAGTCACACTAGTGGACTGGTGGAAGTCATTAAAGCACTTGGATTCAGAGACTGTTGAAGTGATAATCTCACTTTTAACAGCAGTAGCTTCTTCTGCTGGTGGAGAAAGACTATTTTCTTCCTTTGGACTAATTCATTCCAAATTGAGAAATCATTTGGGACCTGAAAAAGCAGGAAAGCTTGTTTTTCTTTTCCAGATTATGAACAAACAGGAAAATGAAGGGGAAGACAACATTTTAAGTTTCTCATGTTGACCTGGCTGACATAGTCGATTTAATTTTTTTAAAAAAAATATTTCATTTACGTATTTTAGTTTAAAACAATTTTAACAAAAACAAACCTGATTTTAAAAAAACGTGAATGTTTAACTAAATTAAAAAATTCATATGCTTGTTTTGTTAAAATATTATATGTTTGCTGTTGAAGAAAAAAAATCCAGAATACATAACGTTGTTGTTTTAGTTAAATAAAACAATTTAAATGTCTGTCTGGTGATGTTCTCCTCCTAATACAGCACGGCAAGAAAATCCTCCACATATTAATGATTAACCTGTTGAATTGGAGATAGTTCACCTCCCAAAGACTTCATAGATATCTGCTTCAATTACCTTTGGTAAATGAAATAACCAAACAATCATTCATTTTCTGATATTGTAAAACTAATCTGAAAAGATAAATCACTTAAAAATGTATAGTGTGTACCTTCTAAAAAATGAAACCTACATCTATCTCTGAGTTGTGAAGAATATGTATTAAGGTTATAACAACCAACAAGAATGCACTTTTATGTAGACATCCATGATTAAATTGAGTCTTCCTGATTCGTGATTTAAATCAAATCCACCCTGGTAAAAAGAATGACTTAGAACTGAAAGTCTTTCAGTGTTAATTATGAAGTTACTACTGTGACACTAATGTCTAAACCAACTTCAGAACAGCAAAGAGAACCTTAAGTTAAAGGGAGACTGTCAGCCGGACAATCATTTTTTCCTCTAATAATGTTATACTGGCTAGTAACACCTAGAATGACTATGGGGGAAAGAATTTAGCAAACCAGTTCTTAATATTTTTCAGTTTGTTTGTTTTGTGCACATGGCAGCACTTTGTGTATTGCTATTTTACTGATTTCCCCAAATAGGTAGTTTCTCCCTTACTGAAACATCAGCAGGTAAGATGAACAGATATACTTTTTAAAAAAATCCCAACCATTCTATTTAAAGGGTACTCTGTTGGAACCTGGATTCTTTTTTTTTTAAATTAGTCATAAAAAGATTCAGATTGACAGGTAAAATTTTCAGAAGTGGCCAAGTGATGTAGGAGCTTAAATCCGATAGGACTTTAGCATCTTTTACATTTTATTCAAAGCACAAACATTCCAAAAGTGTAGTATTCGACTGCAATATCAATAGACAGTAACCACAACAACATAAAAGTAAAGTCACTACCAAAATATTTTTCAAAGTGACTGTGTGAAATATTGGTCATTATATTACTAAACATACAATTTATAAATATTTCAAACTTTGTTTTACTTATAGTGTTCTCCACGCCATCAACAGCAGCCAGAGGGAGGTTAAGTATATTTATTTACTGAACTACCTCTGAATTATTTCTTCTGTTTCTTTCAGGGTCAGCCTGGTCACTTAGGTGCTCAAGGTCCAATTGGATCTTTGGGATGTACAGGGCCAGATGGTTTGCAAGGAGAGAAAGGAGAGAGAGGTGAGAATGGGCTGCCTGGGCCCGCTGGAGAAAAGGGTGATAAGGTAGGAAATGCCATGGGAAGGTCTTTTTAGTATGTAAAATATAACGGTGAATATTGCAAAATGAAACAAATCAAGAACAATAAAAGCCTTTACTGAACGTTAAAATTACATGGACATCTCCTGTTCTTACTCATGCAAAACTTCCACTGAAATCAGTTGTAGAGCTGCCTGAGAAAGAACTGCAGAATTTTGCCCCAAGTTATTAAATTGAAGTTGGCAGTAAAAAGTTAAAATTCAGGGGTCTAAGTGTCCATTTGATATGTCCCACCTCACTCACATTAGCATCAAGGTGGTTACGTGCACATATGTGGGGGAAGAATAGAACTTTAAAATAGTACTATACAATAGGCATAACTTTGCCACCTTTGGTTATGGTGGGTAATGGAATCATAAATGGTGTCTTTTATTATAATTCAGCCTTTGGTTTTACATAGTTCTACAATCCTTGAACCTTTACCCTGGCTTTCACTTGTCTAATTCCATTGACACCAGTGTCAGTGAGATCAGAATTTAGCTTCTTTTGTACAACTCCACTAAAATATAGGGCTTGATCCTCCTCTGGAGTCAAGAAAAGTTGTGCCATTGATATAAGTGGGAGCAGAAGCCAGCCTCTAATATGACACATGCTATTATTTTACACATTATGGCTAAATTCATTTTTTGAGTAATCCCTTGTGCTTTAATGGATGAAGTTGGCCCCAAGAATTTAATATTGTCCCCCAGTACCATTTGTGGCATTCATAGCTATCATTGATCATTGTTCAAGATACACTAGCTAGATAACCTCAGGTGGAGTCTGTCTACTTTATATCAGAGATACAAAGTGGGTGAGGTATATCTTTTATTGGACCAATTTCTATTGGTGAGAGAGACAAGTTTTCAAGCTACACAGAGCTCTTTTTCAGGTCTGGGAAAGGTAGTCAGAGTATCACAGCTAAATACAAGGTGTTTTACCATAACTGGCCACTTGGCCTTGAATGGTCTCTTACAATATGTGTTAACTATTTATGCTAAACAATCTGTTCCACCTTGTATTTAGCTGTGACACTCTGAATATCTTTTCCCAGACCTGAAGAAGAGCTCTATGTAGCTCAAAAGCTTGTCTCTTTCACCAGCAAAAGTTGGTCGAATAAAAGATATTACCTCACCCACCTTGTTTCTCTAATATTCTGGGATCAACACAGCTACAGCAACACTGCAGACATCTTATATAGCCGTTTATCCTGTAGTGAGGTCTTAAATTCATGATTCAAATGTGACTTTATTTCCTGATAGTTTTTGACCTAATTTTACAGCACTACATCCTCATGTTGTCCTCAGTTTCAAAGTGTTCTCAAAGAACAAAATTGTAAAAGTGATTTATTTTTTTAGGGCCCAACAGGAGTCCCAGGATTTCCTGGTTTAGATGGTGTGCCTGTAAGTACACTGCCAATATTGTGTTATAAAGATTACAGTTCGTCTGAACCCATAGGGAACTATTTTAACAGATTACCTAAATAATCAGATATGGTTAGTTTTATACCCTTCGTTACTATATCACCTGGAGAGCTGCATATGTTGTACATGTGTGAAAAACAAAGTAAACCATTATGACATTTAGTATTGATAATACTTCACACTTTACATGTTTTCCAAAAGACCGTACAAACCAACAAATTAAATCCATTAACACCTCTTTGAGGTAAGTAAATATTATTACCATTTTACAGAGGGGGGGATTGGAGATAGAGAGGTTAACTGAGACTTTCTCAAATCCATGCAGCATGGAAATGCCAATGCCAGGATTAAAAACAAGTAGTTTCTGGCTCTAGTCTCTAAAGTAGACCACACGGCTTCTGAATATTCTTAAAATAGCTAAAAGGATCCCAAAGTAGTAGTTCTTTTTCTGTTGAAACATTTTGAGCGCTGTGCAGCAGTCCTTACTCAAATAAAAATCCCATTGAAACCAACTCGGGGAGGGATAGCTCAATGATTTGAGAATTGGCCTGCTAAACCCAGGGTTGTGAGTTCAATCCTTGAGGGGGCCATTTAGGGATCTGGGGGAAAAAATTGGGGATTGGTCCTGCTTTGAGGAGGGGGTTGGACTATGTGACCTCCTGAGGTCCCTTCCAACCCTGATATTCTATGATTCAGTGGGAGATCTTCTGAATAGGAACTATAGATCTGGATACCTCAGGATTAAGGTAGACAGAAATACAGCTTTGAGTACAAGGTGTCATATATAAATGGAAGTGAAAGGACAGGATGCTCTATTAAATCAATATTTTGAAAATGATTTTTTATTAGAGTTAAATCCTGGGAGGGCCTTTATGACTACAAAAGTGGAAATAGTGCACTTTGGATGTTCATGTAGGCCAGGAAGCAGAAATCCTGTGGAGGGGATCTCTGATCCATTTGTGCTCTTTGTTTGCTCTCCATATCTGTCCATGTAGTTGGGATTGTTTCTAGAGGAGCTGTAAAAGACATGACTCCGTAAGATCAAAATCTATCATAGAGAAGACAACAGGGTTGTGTCTGCTAGAGTTGTCTGGAAAATAGAAATCCCTTTCCATGAAAAATTGCATGTTTGTGAAAAAAATTATCCTGAATCAGGACGAAAAGACAAGGATGCAAAATTTTTCACAGGAAGGGATTTTTTAAAAATTATTGTTTCAGAAGCACTAAAATTGGATTTTTTTTATTTGCCAGCTTCCCGCTTGGAAGGTTCTTCTTCCAGACAACAATCTTCCAAGTTGGCTGCCGAGGAGTAGTCATTTCAGTTTTTGCAATGGAAAACCTAACATTTTTTTGGCAAAACTGACATTTTCATTTGACAATTTTTAATTTTGCCCAAAAGGCATTTTCAGTTGGAAAATTATTCTGATGGAAAATTCCCAACCAACCTCACTGTCCACTACTCTCCCATTCCTATAATAGTGAATGGTCAGTGCATCGGGGGTTGGAAAATCAGTTCCTCCATCCCACAGTTTGTGTGTGGATTTTCCTGAGCTCACAGTATGTTTGACTCAAGTTGTGCCCTATTTTCTTGAATTGCACCCTAACAGTAAGAAAGGGCCTAGCTAGTTTGGGATGACCTTAGTGTAGGTCATTCACAAGGAATAAAACCTTTGCATGTTTCTCCAAATGTAATAGCTCTTTATTGCTTCCAGAAGGAATTTACTCTCGGAGAGCTTGATTTTGCTTCCAGTGAAGAAAAACTTTTGCTATTGATTCTAATGAAAGCAGCATCCAGCCTAATTCTCTGACTCATCCAGCAGAGCTACTGTGCATTAAAGAAGGGAATGTAAGAGGTATCAGACCAAAAACTCTAGTTTCAGATTACAGCCCCTTTGAGCCTATTGCTAGGTGTAAGGAAAATTCTCATAGATCTCAGTGGGAGGCTTTTCCAGTGTAAAGAGTGTAGAAGCGAGATATGTGGGTGATCCTCTGTCCCAATTCTGGGTTACCAGTGTCACTGTGGTGTTTAGACAAAACCTGAACCTAAATAACCATGCCATCTTTACATGTAATTAAACCCTCACTAGGGATATCCTGGAGTTGAAGGGTCCAGGGGCAAACCTGGCTTGGATGGCTGCAATGGTTCAAGAGGAGATCCTGGATTTCCAGGAGAGAGAGGGTGTATTGGACCAAGAGGCTCATTTGTAAGTTATGAGCTTTATTATATCTATTTAAACTTTCTCTCCATGTTAACACCTTTCAAAATTAAAGGGGCATTAGGCTTATGACTCTGGGTACCTGAGCTCATGTCCTGACTCGGCCATCTTCTACACTGCACCTTTTATGAGGTGCTGACTGGGCTTCCCACTCCTCCTGTTAGCTTCAGCGAAGTGGAGGGTGTTCAGCACCTTGCAGGATCTGGTGTTAGGTTAAAGATGAAATTAAGTTTGCTAACCCTTAAACTGAAGTTCTGCAGTACTTGATCACACAAGAACTCCTTCAAGCTCAGAGAGCTGTGTAGGAAACATACTTGCGTATATACCCACACCCTTCAAGTGTGCCTTTTCTCTACTTGCCTAAGCTATGCCTCACCGGCTACACTACCGTTTATACCCATGCTAGGGGGACTGCACTGATATGTACTCCATATGCCGCTGAAAGAAGCATGCCGTGTAGACATACCTTGAGATGCACACAAGCACCTTGTGCTCCCATGTAATAGCCAGCCACAGGCTGGCCCGAGGTATATTTTATAAAACTGAAATATTTAAAATTACCTCTCAGATTGTTAGCTTTTCCCTCTGAAAACAGAAAGTGTGTTTGAATTAAAATTGGTCCAATATTTTAATACTGGCTAAAGGAGATTAATAACTCAGAACCAGATCCTCAGTTGGTGGAAACTGGTATAGCTCCAGTGACTGCAATGGAACTATGCTGATTTACGCCAGCCAAGGATCTGACCCACAGTGTTTGACCTTTTGCAAAAACATGGTATGGCTACCAGGTCATTAGGTTAAGGGCTGCTCTAAATTTTCTAAACTAAACAATAAACAGTTCTGGATGTTATGCTAAAGTCTAACACATTTAACTGAAGGTACTTGGTTGATCACCGTATGTAAACATTAAACTACTTGAAGGACATTAGAGGTCACCCTGTTTGCTGTATTTGAGCCTTAGTTTAATAGAAAGGTCATCTGCGGGAAGATGTAACGAACTGATTAACTGTGGCAAAGTTAGTACTGTGCTGTTAGCGCCATTTTCTGAAAATTACGCTATGGCCTTATTATTGTTTGTAATCCAGGACTGCCCCACGACATGGCTAGTACTGCTTACACGAATAGCCTGAGGCCCTGACTCGGCAAGTTACTAATGCACATGGCCTAACTTTAAGCATGTGAGCAGTCCTATTGAAGCCAGTGAAACTATTCAGATGCTTAAAATTAGGCATGTACTTAAGTTCCTTGCTGAATCCAGGCCTAAGAAAACAAGCAATATACAAGCCGAAGGATAAGGCAGAGGAATAAAATATGATCCAAATACAATAATTAACCCTCCCTACATTTCTGGTGGTGTAGTTTTAATAGGCTGCAAAATGCCATCAGCTCACAATTTGATAAAAATCTAACCCACTACATCTTTCAGAACAATAGAATGACTTCTGTTCAACATGGTAACGGTAGCTGCTAGGAAATCTCTGACTGTACTTTGGCTCACGGACTAGACTCTCACCTACAAGAAGTAGAGGGATGAAATAAAAGAAAAAGTGAGACATGGAACAAAATTATAGCCTGAATCTAGCTGGTTCAAGGAAATCTGAGCCTTTGCAGACCTATCACTCCCAGCATATAAAAACATAAAAGAACAGACACGCAGCCTTGGATCCAAACTAAAATACCAACACCAAGAAATTGGGCTTTCTAGGAAAACATGACAAAGTCAGAGCAAATATCTTAATTATCTACTTGAGTATAATAATGCCACATCAAGCTCTATATATAGTTTGACTCCAATTTACTAACTGATTTATTGCACCAAATACCAACTTGATTACCTACTACCAGTATCACAATGGGCTGTTAATTCCCCTGATACTTCCTGTTTATGTCATTTTCCTGTATAATTTCCTATATTAATTAAATACATGTTAATTACACTCTTATTAAATATATACCTATTATTGTCCCTTTAAATCACAAATAAATGGTTGGAAAAATTAAAGGAAGGGTTGACAACATAAAATCCTAGCTTAAGTAGCTGAAAAGGTGACAAGATTCATTTAATAAAAATATTTTGTTGTACAAAGAAATCAAACTCAAAATTTGTTTAGAGACATAAGTGTAAATAAGGCAGAGGTAAATATAGCTTTCATTGGGACAGTTGCAGAAAAGCCTCTGTTTGACAGGTCCATTCTGCTACAGCAGCATTTTTCAAAGTTCAGGTTGTCGCGGCATGTCAGGCACTGGGTCGCTCTGGTCAGCACTGCCAACTGGGACATTAAAAGTCCCGTAGGCGGTGCTGCCCAGCTAAGGCAGGCTAGTGCCGAGCTGTTCCGACACCGCTCTGCACCCCGGAAGCGGCCAGCAGCGGGTCTGGCTCCCAGGCAGGGGAGCCACAGGGCTCCGCATGTTACCCCCCACTGCAAGCACCACCCGGCCAATGAGAGCTGGGGGCAGGAGGGGCATTGCCTGCAGGCGAGAGTCACGCAGAGCTGCTTGTGCACCTCTGTCTAGGAGCCTGATCTGCTGCTGGCTGTTTCAGGAACGCAACACAGTCCTCGGTGCCAGGACAGGCGGGAAGCCTGCCTCTGCACTCCGGCTGCGCCGCTGACGGGGAGCTGCCGGAAGTAAGCCCGCGCCCCAATTCCTTGCCTTAGCCCTGAGTCCCCCTCCAAACCCAGAACCCCTTCCTGCATCCCAAACTGCTCATCTGCGGCCACACCCCAGAGCCTGTCCTCCCAGCCCTGAGTCCCCCCCCATTGCAAACCTGGAGCCCTTTCTGCACCCAAACTCCTCATCCCCAGCCGCACCACAGAGCCTGCACGCCCAGCCCAGAGCCATGACCCCCTCCCACACCCCAACCCCCTGCCCCAGCCCTGAGCCCCCCTAGCCACTCCTGCACCCCAAACCCCTGGTTTGAATTTTTAGGAAAGGTAAAGAACTTACATGCCAGTAGCCACTGTGTCCACTGAAATTAAATATGGCTGGGAGGTATAGAGAGTATTAATGCCGTCAAAACTGAGAAGTTATCACTGAAACTGTACAGTAACTTAAGAGTATCAGAGGACGGATCATAATGTTATTACAGAACATAATATAATTTTTAATTACTGACTGATTTTTCAGGGTGTTCTTGGGCAAAAAGGAGAAAAAGGAAACTCTGCATATATTTCAGATTTCATTAGAGGTGCTCCAGTAAGTATATTATTGTGGAAATAATCATAAAATGTAGGAAGACATGTATAGCAAATGTAAGTATTCTAATAACTTCAAATTGTTTAATAAAAGCTAATTTATCTCTTTTTAAAACAGAAATTAAATGCAAATATGTTAACTGCAGTATACAGATTGAGATATTAATTGCCCTAAAGGCAGGAAATTCCCACAACAGCTATACATTACCCCCAAAGTCTCTAGGAACATATAGACAGGCATTAAAATTACCATTGTGTTCAGTAATGGAAGATTCTACAAATGTACAAAAGAAGCGGAATTAGGGTTGCTGTGGGACACAGAACTTCAAATTGCCATGGACAATAGAGGACAATATGGACCTAAAGCCAAACACTTGTTGAATTTTGGGGCTGATGGGTAACACGATTGGCATAGTGAGTTCACATAACACATGGATGAAGGCTTTGTAGCTGCTTCTCTCAGTAAGATGCCTTTGTGCTTCCTAATTGCTTCCAGTTAGTGCTTGCTGCTGATTGCAGGTTTGGTTTAATACGCATCTGCTTCCTGCACACCACATCTACTTGGGGGTATCATTATCATTGTTTCTAACAGTGCCTACAATGTATTAGGTCTTTTTCAAACATAAAGGAAGGCATGGACTCTGCCACAGAAGAGGTTATACTGTGGCTCCCATCCTGCAAACACTTATGCACAAAGTAACTTTACTCGCCTTTGCAGGATTGGGATCTAAAAGACAGAGGGGAGAGAGATGGAGGTTCACGGAAAGGGGAACAGCAAACCGGTAGGATACTGATAAGCAAAGCAGTAAGGTACTGGGATTGGCCACATCATGATAATGCAAAATTTTAACGATGCTTTAAAAGAAAAAACAAACTTATGAGCGTATCCTTAACTGGTGTAAATATAGTTCCACTAACGTCAGTGGAGCTATGCTGGTTTATACCAGTTGAAGATCCAGACCTTTATATCTCAAGATGTCTAAACTAATCCATCACTGCCCTACAACCAGGACAAAACTCCCATTGAATTCAGTGGAGCAGAGCAGACACATAGCGAGTGCTCTTCTATGGTAGTCATGCACATCTCTTGGTGGACTCACTCTCTGGAGGGATGTTGCCCTGTTGCTTGAAGATAGGAAGAATGTTTCCTTCTCTCTTCCATTCTCTCACACAGTGGTACACCAGAATGCAGGCTGTGGCTCATTATCTTTTGCATTTAATCTTCAATTCATCTGGAGTTAGACTAATAGTAAAAACTTTACTTAACCCTATGTTTAAATGTAGGCGATTTTGCTAACTTGAATACAGTACAGTGAAACTGTTGAGCGAAGTGCTGGAGCTCCCATGCTTTATCACTAATTCATTTTTCATGCATGCAGTTTGGGAGTATTTTTATGATTTAAAGTAAAATCAAATCAACAAAAGTATAATCAAATACATGACTTCAGCTACTCTCCTATGAGCTGTTCCCTGTTTTAGAGACTCATAGGTGCATCTGTATCTGAAGTCAGTTATTGTTTTTATGTATTTTCTTTATTATTGGACATTTTTGTGTTTTCATAAAGGCTTTCTCCCTTAATGTTCCCTCATTCCTTTTGGTTGATCCAGTACTGACATCATAATCCTGTACTAATGACACTAGTCTATTGCCCTGGAAATTATTGTGTTGTCACTATTCATCACTGTGTCTTAACTTTGATATCAAAAAGAAAATTTGGGCTTGAGGAAGCCAGTCTTCCTTTAAAATACTAAAAGCTTTAGTATGTAGATAACATTATAAAATTTATTAGAAAAATTCTCTGCAAAATATTTAAATGTATGTCAGTAGTTAAATTATATATTTAAATGTTGTGATATCAAGTTCTTTAAACCCAAAGCTTGATGTCATTTATATGATTATTTCTATATGATGGAAAATCATGTGTTGGCTCATAATTCTGTGGTAAAGTGAAAGTGTGATCCTTTATTTAGAAAAATACTTTTCATTCCAGGGACCAAGAGGTGAACCAGGCCCCCCTGGCACACCTGTAAGTATCTTTCTGCTGCTCACATATATGCTTGATCGTTTTGAACAACATACTAGAGCATGAGTACATTACTGCCATGTATTAAAAGTGAGTAATCCTTACTTATGAATAGTCTCATTGAAAATGTAGTAGTGAATGATAGTAGGAGAGAGAAAGACCAACAGCTTTTAACCTGATTTGCCTTCACTATTACCACCCATACACAAGAGATTAAAGATAGTGTAGGAAAAGCAGAAGATGACAGAGTGTATCATGAGTGAGGCTCAAGCTGATGTGATTGGAGGGTGCTAGGTTGCTTCACTGTTGGAGCACACGATACTAGGTGCAAGAGGACAAAAGTCACAAGAATAGATGAGCAAGCCAACATAGCCAGGTCAGATTCACCATCACTGGCCGAGAGGAACAGAAGCAGACATTGCCTGTGCTTCCCACATTGCACTGTGGTTTTGGTCCAGTGGATTTGCAGAGTACTGACCAACTGATGCCTCATCACATTCACAAGCCCCCGGAAATCTCTGTGACAAGCAAGCAGTGGATGGGGGCAGATCCTCACTGTGTGGGGCTGCTGGGTCTTCCCAGAGTGCACCGAGCGCCTTGGAATTTGGCCATAAAAATAAAATCCCAAATGAAATATTTTCTATTTTTTTGTTAAGCAGTCCTCCTCCCTATAGCTCAGGGACCCTCTTTTTTATATCCCAAGGGCTATAGCATCTCCAGTGTTTTGGTAACCTGAGCTTAATTCTTTTCAACATGCTATTATTTATATACATGACTAGTGTATACTAGAGAGACTAGTGTGTACTGGATGAGGTAATACCTTTTACTGGACCAACTTTTGCTGGTGAGAGAGACAAGCTTTCGAGCTACACAGAGCTCTTCTTCAAGTCTGGGAAAGGTAGTCAGAGTGTCACAGCTAAATACGAGGTGGAACAGATTGTTGAGCATAAATAAACACATTTTGTAAGAGATCATTAAACGTGAAATGGTCCGTTAATATCTCTGCAGTCATTTGGCAAAAAAGAGGGGTTACTGGGATATAGATTGTTGTAATAATCCATCAATCCATTGTCTTTGTTAAGGCTTTTTTTTTACTGTCTAGCAAAGTTATGAATTTAAGCTCCCAAACTCATCTTTTGAAAGTGTTATGCAAGTTTCCTTTGAGGATGAGGACTGAGAGGAGATCAGATAAGGAGTGATCATTTTGTGAATCTAGTCCACCTTGTATTACCACCTTTCCCAGACCTGAAGAAGACCTCTGTGTAGCTTGAAAGATTGTCTTTCTCACCAGCAGATGTTGGTCCAATAAAAGATATTACCTCACCCACCTTGTCTTTCTGATATCTTGGGATCAACACGGCTACAAGACCACCGCAAACAACAATAGTCTATACTAGTATAACTGTCTAATAGTTATAGTATATATAATGTACTATATACTACTATACATAACCATATACATAGCGTCTATACTGCATGACCTAAGAATTGTTCTAGAACATCAGTCAAATGGGAATAAAGACGCTGCCAGTTGTATATGACTGGAATAGTGCCAATGGGCCGTAGATGGAGTCCAAGTGATATAGGCAATTAGGAGCTTAATGAGAGTTTGGAGCCACTATGTGACATGTTGAGCAATTCTGTGCGAGGAAGAAATTAAGATGCTAGTGTTTTCACAAACAAATACATCTTTTCTCCTCTTTTTCAGGGAGCTAGGGGGCTAAGGGGCCCACATGGATTGCCAGGTCAACCAGGCTTGCAGGTAAGACTGGCACTGTTCTATAATACTGCATTTTGACATTATATATAAATGCTTGTTCACTCATCTAAAAAGTTCAGCCCCAGTGTAAATTCAAGCCTAGACATTTGCTATAAGGCAGTTAATTAAAGGGCCTGATTCTGCCTGGCCCTTACACAGGTCTGCAGTGGGGGAATGAGAATACAAGGACCCTTCCACAAGCTTGTGCACACACACGTAAGGTCCACACAGAATTCCAGTCCTTGGGCACAGAAAAGTGCTGGTAATGCTCTCTCCCAACTCCTTCCCTGCAAACAAAGCCCTGAAGGAGACAGGGAAGATATGGAGCCAGAGCTCCACTCCACTAAGGGTAGACAAGTGGAGCCAGGGAGGGATTGCACAATTCCATGGGGAGGTGAGGCAATAGGCAAACAGCCTGTGCACCTCAGGTGAGCTCTGAGAGAAATTTTGCCTCCAGGTGCTCCCAATAAAGAGTTGCAGCTCTGGATCATGCTCAGTGAAAAGTTTTGCTTTCAAGTCAGAATATTAAGTTATTTGACTCTCTTTTTTAAAGGGAGCTCCGGGCCTTCCTGGTTTGCAAGGTGAACAGGTTAGTGTCTGCTTTCCATGGGGTTGGTACAGTTTCAGTGAAATATATATTTATGCTGATATTTAAAGCATTTGACTATTTCTGTTAGCAAAGTTTCAAAAACTTTAATTGTTAAATTATTTTGCAAGCATTTTTGTGATTATTTTTACTCACCATCACTAGTTTTGATCTTTTTCATTAGGGCAATCCAGGTACTGGAGTGGATGGACAAAAGGGGGAGCTGGTAAGCAAACAGTTAGTGGTATTAAAGGTGGCCTGGATGTAGAATTAAATGTATATATGCCTAGGAAAATACATAGTCCTTATAGCTTTACTTAGTATACAGTTACTATGGTTAGTTACAGATGTTCATATAGTTTTACTTATGAAACAATCCCTCTAGCCCTGCCCTGATCCTGCTCAGAGATCCATGTAGGCAGACTGTGACACCTGCTTGAAGTCCCACTGACTTCATTGGCACTCCAAGTACCATAGTATAGTACAGTATCATCTATACTCCTGTAACGGATATAGGGAGCATTACCTTCCTTTGATTGAAAGAGTGCCGGATGGTTGACAGGCCTCTGCAGAGCTCTTTGTACCCACAGATCAGCAGAAGCTGTTCAATGACAGTAGAGATGTTAGTGTTGTAAGTAGGAGATTTCAATGTTCTGGAGCCTTGCAGAGCCAGTGTGTTGAACCAGATGTTCATTTTTATTGCTTCTCTGGCTTTCACAGGGTGATGTTGGACCTCCTGGATCTCCAGGACAGCCATTGTTGGTTGGGCCGCCTGATTTTTTCCTGGTTAAAGGAGAAAAGGTTTGCAAATTAAAGTCTATTTTTAAACATTACTGTACTCAGTTTACTATAAGTGCTATCCCATGATGCATTTTTGCACAGATTATATATAAAGGACATTTATTTTATTGAGTAATATACCACCATCATCAATAGAAATGCTGTTATCCAGTATTGTACTGGCAGACAGAGGCCAGGCCAGCCATCATGTTACTGCTGCAGCCCACCTATTCCCTCCATGAGGTGCCTCTGTGCCAGAGCAGGAGGGTAAAAGGAAATACCATTCGCCTTTGTCCTTTTTCCCCACTCTGGACCATTGACAAACTGCCTGAGTGCCGGGCTGAATTTACACACATTAGCAAAAACTCACTAAGAGTCTGTCAAGACTGAGGTTATGTCTGCACTATACAGGTTTTAGTGACATGGCTGTGTTGCCACAGCCGTGCCGCTAAAAGTCGTGCAGTGTAGCCGCTGTTTGTCAGCTCTCCTGCTGACAAAAAACTTCTACCCCAACGAGTAGCAGCAGCTTTGTTGGCAGGAGAGCACACCTGCCGACAATGCGCTGTTCACACTGGCGCTTGTCGCAGCAAAACTTTTGTCTTTCGGCGGGGAGGGGTTTTTAACACCTCTGAAAGATAAAAGTTTTGTCGTTCAATTGCCAGTGTAGACATAACCTTATTATCTCTGGCACTGAATTTCTTTCCCTATCCATCTCACAGTTTCATTCATTTCCTTAGACATTTGTATTTAGTTTATCTTAATGGAAAGATGAATTAGATTTTTTCAGCAAGTTTCAGGCTCTACTGAAGACAGGTCAAACTGTCAGGTGGCCAACCTTGATGTATTACTTATGAAAAATAAGTGTGGTCCCAGTGTCTATTTTGAAAATGAAATCATGGTATTTAGAGTAATTCCTCTATGACAGGTGTGCTTTGGCTAGAGTTGTAGCACTCCAGGTAGTCAAAATGGGTAGAATAATCCTAGCGGCAAAGAGTCCTGTGGCACCTTATAGACTAACAGACATATTGGAGCATAAGCTTTCATGGGTGAATACCCACTTCGTCGGATGACATGCATATGACTAAGTGGGTATTCACCCACGAAAGCTTATGCTCCAATACGTCTGTTAGTCTATAAGGTGCCACAGGACTCTTTGCTGCTTTTACAGATCTAGACTAACATGGCTACCCCTCTGAGAATAATCCTAGCAATATACTCTACAGAGTCATGGACTGTCCTTTGCTGTAGATCCTAAACATTTAAAATGCACCTCTGGTCTAAAAAACAATTGTAAAAATTGTATTGTGGAGTCCTATATTGGAATCTCAGTGATTTTCAGATCTAATTAACATTATATACAAATGAAAAGATAATTTTTGCTAACGGCCAGCTCAGCAGAGACAAAGTGGGTGAGGTAATATCTTTTATTGGACCAACCTCTGTTGGTGAGAGAGACAAACTTTCAAGCTACACACAGCTCTTCTTCAGGTTTGGGAAAGGAACTCCTAGCCTCACAGTGAAGTGCAGGTGGAAGAGATAGTCGTTATCCACAAAAACAACAAGGAGTACAAACAGGGCTACCTCCTGATACTTAGAATAAGTAGTTAGCACATATTGTAAGGGACCAATCAAGTCTGCAGCACACATTGTAAGGGACCATTAACATATATTGTAAGGGTCCATTCCAGGTCTGCAGACTCAATCTGGGAAATCAGAGTCAAGCTGGGATCTTTCCTGCTGCGCATCACCCACAGTAGTTTTGTCCTCAGTTACAGCTGTGCAACTGACTCAGGGCAAAAATTTGCTTTCTAATGACAAGCTTTTTGGACTCTACACATGCACAGGTTACAGTCTGAATGAGTAACAAGGTGCCATATTTACTGACACTTTTCAGGGCAGAACAAAACTTCAGAGTTATACAAGACTTAAATATATTTTGCATGCTAAGATGAAAAAATTCTACATATTTATATTTAGGGTGTAAAAGGAATGCCTGGGTTGGTAGGACCCAAAGGATCACATGGGCCCAAAGTAAGTAACGTATTTTGTTATGCATTGTTCCGTTTCCTTCTAGCAATAAGGATATTTAAGTACTGTAATAGATTACCAAGGGAGGATGCAGAATCCCCGTCATTGGAGGTTTTAAAGAACAGATTAGACAAACGCCTGTCAGGGATGGTCTAGGTTTACTTGGACCTGCCTCAGGGTAGGGGGATGGACTAAATGACCTCTCAAGGTTCCTTTCAGCCCTAAATTTCTGTGTTTTGATCATTTCTCTGATTTCCTAAATGATGCTGGCAGAGTTTCCTTTTATGTTACTAAAAACACCTTTTCAGTGAGTGAATGACTTAGGAAATAACATGGCATTATACTGTGGAATTTAATCATCACACAAACTGATGTGAAAGCATAAACGTTGCAAACTCTTCTTGAAAAATCTGTCCACCAACAATCTCTTTTACAGCTGACTATCAAATGTGGCCTCATGCAGGCATCAGTCTTTTTTTCAATTAGAAAGCAGGGAAGCAGAAGGAACAGCAAACTCCAGGTTCATCCTTGCAGATGACGTGGGATTTTAGAGGTGTGAATTGCATAGGAAAGGAAGCCTCCCAACTCCACAGATCCTGACTGTCCTCAGGACAGCTCACTGCAAAGTTGCTAGTCCCCCCGCCCCCAGCATAGTTCCTTCAGCATTTGTTCTGCCTCAGGAAGAGTTCCATGCTGCTGTGCAGTAACAGCCAGAGAGCAGGCTTGACAGCATTAACATGTTTTCTGAAGGGAAATCCACAGGGCCTCATGGAAGCAGAGACAATTGTTAGGACCAGGATCTTTTTTGGAGGCAGGAAAGGGAGAGAAGAGCGCACACCGTTAATATCTGCTGAGACGTAAATTATGACCCAGAGTATGAATCCCAGAGTGTTTTGAGTCCAGGCAGCACCTTTTCTTTCGGCCATTTCCTGCCACATAGAAATGCAAGTCAGAGGAACTACTCTGTGTAGGTTTGGGAGGCAAAACTGGGGCTTCGGGGTGTGGGGTAAGAACTGCATTTTCTCTTTGTCTTATTTTTAAAAACTTGTTTCTTGGGTGTTGTCCCTCCTTGCAAATAATTTTATAAATAAATCTTGTTCCTGATTATTTGTAACCAGTAAATGTGCTGGGACCTTAAAATCCCAAAGGTTATTCTTAGTTAGGAGAAGAGCAGGTGTGTCTACTCCTGGGTAACTAAAGCCAGTGGACACTGGGGTGGATAGAATGTAAAGTCAATCTAAGATATCTGGCCCTAACCATAACACTGCTAATTATGTTTTTACTTTTTCTGCCCATGCGCGCATTGCAAACTCTCTAGGACTGTCATCTCTGGGTAATCTGTTTAAACAGAGTGTTTTCAATGATAATAGGGTGCACCTGGAAATGGAGAGAAGGGTGAAAAAGGTATTCCTGGAGACCCTGGAATGCAGGTAAGGAAACTTCAGAATAAACCATTTCAAGTACTCACCAAAATTAGTTTATAAAATACTAGGGAGTTAGTTTAAATATGTTAGGATAATTCTTTTTATAATTCAGAACAGGATTTTAAGATGCTTTAAATTAATCTTGGTTGCTTTGTACATAGAGTACTTTGGTTCCTAAAACAAGGTATTATTCATGTGTTCCAGACTCAAACATAAATTCAAATAGAATTTTATGTCCTTGCAAAGACAAAAAATTTGGAATCTGATCTTGTAAATAATTACTACTGGACAAAGCGTGGGCTACTCTGAGCAGCCTGGATGAATTCTATGGGACTGCCTCAGAGTAGAAAGCACTTCCCCAGAAGTTTTTTCAGGACTGAACCCTTAATATGTATAGTATTTCTCACATCAGACTTTTCCAAGGCTCTTCATGATACAGTTTAGTAGAAATTAGAATTGGGGCCAATCTAATTTGACTTTGATCCATTGTTCAAGGTCATATTCATCTTAGTAAAAATGTTTGAAAAGATGTTGCAGGAACTAGATACTGGGGAACATTATAGCAAATACATAGTTCTTTCACACAAACTTGTGCAAGAAAGAATATTTAAATTAAATAATTTGGAAATAGATATAAGCAATAATGTAAGACTGGCTTCTGTTGTTTTGCTTTTCATTCTACTTGCTTTTAATTAGGGTAGCCCTGGTTCTTGTGGATCTCTAGGTTTTCCAGGAATAAAGGTAAGGTGATATAAAAATACAAACGACACAGGCATGGCAGCTCATGCATGTTGCCATTCACTTTTAGGTACATTTTTCTTTTTACATTATATGGTCTTCTGGTTGATGAGACAGCAGTTCAATATAGTCTGCTGTAAATCTGGGTTCTGAATCTATGCACCATACCAGATTTAAAACAGAGTGGACACAGCTATATTTGCATAAATCTTTCTCCTTTTCCTGCCTGTACTCTTCAAATCTAGTTAAGACCACAGTTATACTAGTCATGAATTGTAACTACTGTGCAAATTACTGACTCCTGAATTGTACATCCAAGTATCTGTTTTGCCTACATTACTTTCCTTTATACATGGCTAATGAATTAAATCCACTATCTACCCATAGAGTCATTGTAGTCTATCGGGTAGGTATATTAATAGACCTGAACAAGAAAGGGGGCACTGTGGCACCCTGCTCATGGCAAGAACATGCACTGTTGACGAGCTTGTGCTCTTGTCCTGCCACCAGGGGTCCCCAGGCGCTGTCCAAATAACTGGGTTACAGTTAAAAGATCTTTTCTTTTAACATGAGAGATCCCTTAAAAATATATCATCTACAAAACCAAATGCTATACAGTGCTGTGAAACAATGCATAATTATTAACAGATGACAGTATTGTATGGTATGACATGTTAACTAATTTCTAATAAACATTTAACTATATGACATGTAGTCCTATTGAATTAATACACAGAGACATTTCTATTATTGGTTCCAGGGGGCAAGTGGAGTTCCTGGTGTTCCTGGTCAGGCTGGTTATGCTGGTCTAAAGGTAAAAGTGCAGAAGCCCTTTATGTTTTGGTTAGCAAAGACCATTTTCAGGTGTACTAGCTTGTCAAGCCACAGCCCTGTCTCCACATTCAAATTACTCTAAAACTCACTTTTTCCATGTTCTCTACAACAAATGAGGCAGCAGTAAGGATTAACAAACAACTTTTGATTGAATGATCATGGTGTACATATATCTAACCTGAGTAATTTAATATCAGTATTACTATTTATTTGTATTATTGTAGCACCTAGAAGCCGCAGTCATGGACCAGGACTCCATTGCACGAGACACATTACAAACAGAGAACAAAATGTTAGTCCATGCTGCATAGACTTTGGAGTCTAAGTAACTACATGATCTTGTTGCTGTAATCCTCACCCTTCCTCTCTCTATCAATTTTGTCATTTTAAAACTAGCTTGTAAGAGTATCAGGGCTGGGGCCACGTCTTTTTTGTGTGTTCTGTAGAGATCTAGCTACTCTTGGGCACTGTACAAATACTACATAACAACAAATATTCACAGTCAGCAAATAAACCTTAACTATATGTTAGCAGATCTTAAAATATTTTTCAAGTTTGAAAGTGAAGAAATAAACCTATTTGTTTTGTTTTTGTTTTTTTTGCATGATGAAAACCTCTTTGCTTTATTATCAAAGACGACAAACTTTGGTTGCTTTTTAAAATAGCTAGAAGGGCCACAATTATTATTACAGTCAATAAAATAAGTTGAATGGAAAAAGTTCCTGCAGCTGTTGAAAAGGGGAGCAGTCAACAATAGCTCCCATATGGTCAGAGGCTCAGATACTATAGAGATGGCAACAGGATAAAAACTTGAGCATCCAGTTTTATAGTCCCAGTACTCCAAGCCTCAGTCCTAAAGAGGCCCGTAGTCCTGATGTGCAGTCCCATGAATGCTACCTCACCAGGCAATTCCCAGATTTCACAGAAAGAGATTGTACATTCTTAGGCACCCAATTCCTGTTTGCCTCTGAGTGCTGGGTTGATGCCTAATCTACAAGAAAGAGGCAGTTGCAAAATTCCTCCATCGCTTCGTTGATTTAATCTGTCATATCAGAGAGTCCTTTAACATCCGAAATTCACTTCTTCCCAATTCAAAGTAGATAATAGTACAAGCTAATTTAGAAATTCTCAAAACAGGTCCTGAAAAGATTTTCATTGCAATTATGCATATTGTATTTGTATATTTCTCTGAAGCAGCTGGCTAAATTATCTGTAAGAACTTTGAGTCTCTCTTAACGTGTATGTCATTGACAATCTATGGAAAATCTCTTTCCATCTTAGTGCTTATCTATCATTATGAAAAATCATTTCCCAATTTTTGTATAAAATTTTAAATCAAATCACTACATTTTAATGGCTAAATCAAAATAATTTTAATTAAATATATTTATAATAAGCCTTGTGCTACTGAATTTCCTGTAATTGACTCAATATCACTTGTGTTTAACACAATATACTAATGTAACCAGATATGACAGTCAGAGTTCTGAAAATTCAAGCAGACAAGCACATTTGAGCAGTTTATCCCACTTCGCCACTGATTTCTTCAAAGATATTGAGTCGTTTTTATAGTATTAAAAAAAAAAAAGAAAAACTAAATAAAAAATGTTAGTGTTTCAGAGGCAAGCACTCAAAAATTAAGACATGCCAGAATTAAGTTTGCCATGCCCCCTTTTGTGTATGCCTTATGATACTATCTTTAATTACATGGTGGCGCACTACTATCTATCAATAAACTTAATGAATTCTTTCAGGGGGATCGTGGAGAACGAGGGCAACCAGGCCTGCCTGGAGTTTTTGGAACACCACCTGTTGCTATGAAAGGTTTCACTTGGTTTTAACTACTCTTTATACTGTGTAATGCATACAGGGCCCTGTGCTCTGAGGTGCTGAGAGTAATTGATGGGAGCATACTAAGCACCTCAGAACACTGGATCTCTACTGGCCAGATTCTGTCATTGCCTGCACCTTGTTGATGTCAGTGGAATTGCATAGGATGTATGAGAACAGTGTTTGGCCCAAAGCATGTACTTCAGATGTAATACATGTTAGCAAGACCTCAGAGCACATATAAACAAACCCAGATCTGTCAATTTATTCCTGGTTCTTAGATCTAAGAATATTTTAAAATAGCTGGGAAGAGGAGGGCCATTCTGGGGACTGGCATGCAGATGAGCAGAGCGCACATATGATTGCATTTCAGAATTCTTATATCCAGATTGCCACAACATGTGGACTCATGGCTTCAACTGAAGTCTGGGGTTGCACACCTTGGTTGAAAATCCTGGCCCTAATGATGTTGATGGTAAAACTTCCATTGACTTTCCTAGGGCCAGAATTTCACCCCTGGGTTCCACCAGTTTTAAAAGTTATATCAGATTAATATAAACTCCAAAATGTATATATTGTATTTCAATGTGGTTTTATGTGCTGGCGACCTAGCAACAGAATAATATGCTTAATACAGTATTATCACTATCAGTTAAAATGATCTCTTATTTGCAACATTATTGCAATAGAAACTTACAGAGAAGCATTTTAGAATTAACTTCCCCATACATTACATCTACACTGCAAAAAAAAGACCTGCAGCAGCAAGTCTCAGAGCCTGGGTCTGTAGACTTGGGCTCCCAGGGCTTGCATTACACTGCTGAAAATAGCAGTGTAGCTGTTCTCCACTTAGGCTGGAGTTTGGGCTCTGAAGCCTGGGGAGGGGGCTGGATTTCAGAGCCCAAGCTCCAGCTGGAACAGGAACGTCTACACTGCTATTTTTCATGCTGTAGTGAAACAGAGTCTGCATATCTGGGCTCTGAGATTCGCTGCCATGGCCATTGTTGTGTGGCTTTTTGTATTTTTTCAGTGTAGACAAACCCAGATACACAGTGGGACAAATTCTGCTCCCATTGATGCATTAGCATCCCCACTCATGCCCCAATTCAACAGAACATCTCTATTCTGAAAGAGCCTGATCCAAAGACAGTTAAAGTAAATAGGTGTCTTTCTGTTGATTTCAATGGCCTTTGAGATCAAGCCACAAAGTACATAACCATGTGCTTAAATGGGATTTAAGGTTAAGCATGCCCTTAATTGCTTTGAGTGAGGCTGTTTGGATGTTAACCGAGAGCAGAATTTATACTAGTGTTTTGCTATTCCAGCTTAACTCCATTTTCTTCAACTGTGTATGATCAAATATAAATGTTGTTTTATTGATATATAGCTATAATAATATATAATACCTCTGGTCATGAGTGGTGCGGTGCATAGGCTGGGGAAGGCTATGCCTACCCAAACAGCCTGACGTGGCCCCAACCACGCTCCTCCCCGAAGCCCTGCTTGCCCTTTCCCCTTGGCCCCAGCCCAGGCAGGCTGCTCCTCTTCAGGGAAGCAGCATGCTGGGGCTGGGGCTGGGGCTGGGGCTAGGGCGGCTGGGACTTGGGATGGCTGGGGCCATGACTGCATATGATAAGAAAGCCATTTTCTAAATAAAAGCGAATTGTCAATATAATCCTAGGCCAATGCTCCAAGAAGAGAAGTATTATTTTTTAAACAGAAGCATGGGCGGTGGCACAAGATTTAATACACAAATGGTGAATGGAATAAGATTTAAAATAATGTATGTAATAAAAGGGAAGGGCTCCAGTGATAAAAGCAACTAAATTCCCCTCCTTTATAATTAAATTAATTCACATTGAAACCAATGTAATAAAGAAAAGGTGATGTATTTTAATTATGAATGGTTCCCAAATCATCATTTCAACTGCATTTTAAACCAGGACTAAAAGCTGTCAATTGTACAAGGTTTTAAATTGACATTTACTGTAATCCCATATAGGTTCTCGAGGGGATCCTGGATTACCAGGTCCTTCTGGAGATGATGGGTTGACTGGACTAACTGGTCCTCCAGGCCCATCAGGAAGACCTGGTGAAGATGGAACAAGTAAGAGATCATAGACTTATAAACCATGAACTGAGAGCTCTATATACTGTCCTTAATCCACCTGCCAACAGAAATTGAGCACAGACCCAGGGAAGTCATGTGTTGTTTTAACCTTTGCAACATTCAATGTGGGGAGGCCATGTAAATCAGGGAAGGTGATGTTGAGTGAAGAAGGATTTCCCGGCAGTGGAGGATTAGCTGGATCCTTTAAGTGTTCATTTCAGGCTGTCTAATGTTGGAGTGTTTTAAAAGGTGAAGATGACTTTTTGTAAAGAAAGGATAACACTGATTTTTGTATCAGCAGAACCTCACTGAAGCACACTTTCAACTTCTTTTTAATTGTTATTGCTTACCTGTGTGTGTCCCATACATACACACACTCTCTTATATATAATGGACAGGACTTACATTCTCCTCTGTCAGAAAATGAGTCAGAAAAGACCTTAACGAAGAGGAGAGGAGAGGGAAGCAGGATTAATGAGTTCCTCCTCTCCCCAGGAGCCTGTAACAGCTCTTTAGAGCCAACATCACATTGTTAGGTCTCTATGGCTCTGGAATGGGCTGGCATGTCTGCGTTGGGGAAGACATGGCATTTGCACTAGTTCCTCTCCATTGGAACTAGTGCAAATATAACCTTCCAAACCACTGGGCGTTAACTCTGCTAAAATAAACCTGCTCCTTGCTGTCCCTTCATGTGATGGTGGCAAGCACATGGGAGCAAGAGCATCAGAAAGGGCATTGGAGGAGGGGGAACAGTTTCTCCACAAGGCTGGAGCTTCCTTTCCTCATGGATCCTGAGGAACCAAAGGATTAGAAGGCCATGCCCCTGCCTCCTCAGCAGCCTCAAAACCCATTCCCCAGAGGGAAATACCAGTTACAGATTCCACAAGATAAACTTCAGAGACCTTGGCTTTTCTAGCCCCCCACCCCTGGCACGACACCAGGGAGGCTTTTCATAGGAAGATACTGTATGGCCCATAATTTCTTCATATCTCTTAAATATTCATAATTACTCTGTATAATTTATACTTACCTATTTTCCCGATAGGCCTCCCTGGTCTGCCAGGAGCATGTGGGCAACAAGGTCCTAAAGGTTCGCACGGGGATCCTGGTCTCCCTGGAACTGCTGAATCAACTCCAGGAAGACCAGGGTCTCCAGGAGCACCAGGATTACCAGGAGCACCAGGAAGACAGGGTTTGCCTGGACCACCTGGTAAGATAAACAATATAAGTGTCTTGTGTGAAAAATATTATAAATAATAGATTTATGGAGTCAGTGAGAACATGCTAATAGAAATGGTATTTTTCCATAGGCCTGCTCTATGGTGTTGCATCGGGTATACAGTAAATACAATACTTTATTTCTGTTACTCTCTTTAGAATATTGTTGATTCTGTTTCGGAGGATAGGGTCCCATTCTTTTTGTGTGTGTAGCTTTTGGGTGGGAGGTCTTTCCCACTCAACTGGATTAATTAATTTTACAGATAAGGACTCCAGCTGTTATCATTCTTATGAGATATGCAGGGAAAATGTTTTTTTACTATTAATTCTTTCATAGGAATCGTTAGCATAGAACCAATTTCTCCCATGTCTCTATACCCTAAACTAAATCTAAATGTTCACCAGCAATCGTTGAGGTATCAAGATTTAGAAAGAAGCCAATGTAGTCATTGTAAATAGCTGATGGCCTAGTTCTGATGGCTGTGCTGGAGGACAGAGAACAGTAGGGTTGATGGGAGATGCCCGTGGAGAAAGGACAGTTGTAGGTGTCCTTGTTTTTAAAAAAAAATATTCTGTGCCTGATTTTGTATTGCCCCTGCACCTTGTGCAGCCCTTAAATCAATACAAAGAGGGTGTAAAAAGTCACCATGTCTGAGCTGTGATGTCTTGCACTGGGGCAAAATGACCGCACAAGGTGCATGGCAATAGTGAACAGACACACAATCTGTGTTCATTGATCGGTTTGAAAAGTATTTTTTCTTCAGGCCAGATCCTCAGCTGAAAACCTGGCTCTGATATTTTAATAGTTATTGAAATGCACTATATAGTACATTTAATTATTTGTAGGTTAAGTATTCAAGTTTAACTTATTTTTTTTCCAGTGGAGGTACTCCTGATTTACATCAATATAATTGTGATTAGAATCAGTACCTTACTCTCAAGTTAAGCCTTAACTAACAGAGAACCACATCAATTAAAATGCATGGAATATGTGTGTCTAAATTGCCTAGATTGCTTTGAAAATCTCAAGCTAAATCCAGAAGTCATGACCAAAACAGAGGAAAATGCCCCCAAATCAACACCCATTAAAAGAGATATGAACCCCAATATTCTAATACAGAAAAAAGCAGTATCAGAGAGTATTGCCTATAATCTTATTTTGATCTTTTCCATACTCTAGTCTTACTCCAAGAACAGTGCCATACACGTGGCTTGTAAACCATTTCATAAGATACCTAGCTATTTATTGAGGATCCCAATGGATGAGATAGAGGGTGGAAGGGAGAGAATATGTCACCTAAGCTGTAAAAATGTTCAGTTCAAATAAGTGCCCTTTTTCTTCTTAAGGTATAGTTTGTCATGGCAGAGGTCTCCGTGGACATCAAGGAATAAAAGGCCAAATGGGACCCCTGGGAAGAAGAGGTGAAAAAGGCGAAAAAGGCAAGTATGCATCAGTAACTGATTTTAATGCAGAGGAGACCTTAGCTGAGCTCCATCCATTTGTTGCACCATTAAAGGCCTGAACCTGCAAGCAGAAGTCGAGGGCAGCTGTCTAAATGGAGAGCTTGGAGGATCAGGCCAAGTCATGAAAATACAGTCCAGATTTTCAGCCAGCGTAATGCCATTGAAGTCAGTGGAATTACTCCAGTAGAGAATTTGTTCCAGAGTGCGTAAAGATTCCACATCTTGTATAGGGAATCACATGACTTTTGTTTCCTGGAGCTGTGGTGGAATATAACAGGCATCTAGCCACTTACTTCCCCACCTACATACAGAAAAAAGAATGAATGAATATTTCTGTTGCATATCACAACCAGTTCAAAGTTGTTTTCCTACATTTGTGTAGGGAATCATGGCCACTGTTCATGTGACCTTGGTTCTGCTGACCCACCTGGTACACAAGGGCCACCTGGTCGTCAAGGAAGGAAAGGACAGATGGGATTTCCTGGAAGCTATGGAGAAAAGGGTGATCCAGGTTTCTCTGGCACAATAGGATCAACAGGACTCCCAGTGAGTAATTCTTACAAGTTTCAATTAAAAATAAAGTCAACAAAAACTCACCTCTCTAGGAAGGGAAGTGTCCATTTGGACGAGGAAAAGGCAGAAGACACTAGGAGCTTGTACTCTTGAATTGCGCTCAGTATTGATTGGGCACCTCTTTCTCTGTTTTTCTCGACTAAGGCTCTTAGAAGGCTACATTTTTCCCTCTTGTTGTAAAGACAGTCCCCGTTGTAGATGTGGGTTTTTAAAAAATTTTATTTCTCAGTTTCCTTTGGGGAGTTGGTATTTTTTTGTTGGTCTGTACAGAAATCCTGTCCTGTGGAGGGCTGGGCTAGAAGAGACAAGGTGGGTTTTATATTAATAGATCGGGAAGGTTTTGAATGGGTTATATTTGGGTTGCCTTACTCTCTCTTGTGCTTCCGGTTTAGAGAAACCACCATTTTTCTTGGAAATATTTTAGACGCGTACACTTTTTGCCCTTGAAGATTGTTGGGCTTTACTTAATTAGATTATGGGAAAAGACTCCTTACAAAATGTTTAAAAGGCAAGAAATATCAAATGGGAGTCACATGATGTCGGGGGGGAAGCAAACTTAAATCTTTACACAGCCACGGATTTTTTATAGTTATATTCAAGATCAGCAGGCCATAATAATAAAAAAAAAACCTCCCAAAAACTCCTTCTGCATGACACATACTTTTAATACAAACTAATGCTTTTCTTAATAAAACATAATAAGAATTTATTTTTGGAACTCTTACTGTTGATTGGTAGGTAGAACTATCATGAAGTTGGTAATTTTTACTCTGATTTCATTGTCATTTAAAAGTATTCCATTTCTTGTTTTCTAAAAAATTATTTTGAGGTGCTTAATACAGCATTCACTGAGCTCATTTGTTTAATGAGCCAAACTGAATTTAATATAGAACCTAATGTTCCCTACAGACACTGTATGATAAAATGGTATCCAATCAAGCCAAGAGGTATCCATATGGAACAAGTTCCTGAAAATGACTAGATCCAACAAATTAAAGTATTTTCACTTGCTTATGTGGCATCACTGCAATATAACAATTTCACCTAAAGAAAATAATTCTTACAAAATAGAATATGAATGCGTTACTGGTCATAAAAAAAATTCAGTACTAGAATCATTTGACATCTGCACTCAACAGTTTATATTTTCTAGTATAGCTTTGTTCTAATATCAAATCTGGGATGTAATTTATCATAAACCACTTTTATAAAGAAAATAGCAAGGTGAATTAAGTCATCATTACAAAACACCTCAAATGTGTGCGTCCACCTCTCTCTTGTTTGTGTGCTGTTTTATTGGGAATGGCTGCCAGCAGGACTAACAAATGAAAGGAAGTCACAGCTGAAGACCTAGATATTCACTGGGTTGATAATTTATATGAGGACATTTGTTACCTAACCCACAGTATATCTATTAATTCTAGACAGAGACTTATTTACTTTAATATACTTCAGGGAGTGTAATTTACACCCCTTAGCTGCCAACAGCACAAAAGCAGACTTAACCTAACTGCCTTCTGTGCACGTTTCAAGAAGATGATCTATTACACATTCTGATTTTTGTCCCACTGTAGACAAATTTTGGTCCAACATGTAGACACTGTATCCATGGGAGTATATATATTGAAGTGCTGCCAGATCTGAATTTCTGTATTTTTTTGTGAGATACAGTTACCATGAATAAGTATAAACAAAAATATGTATATATGTGTGGTCTTACTGTGGCTCACACATCATAAGATATATCACTTTGCTGTACATATTTGGATATCATAAAACAGTAGAGAAATGACGTATGGGGTTTCCAAACTATTTTTTCTCAGGCTATGTCTATACTACCATGTATGTTGGCAAAACTTACGTAGCACAGGGGAATGAATATTCCACCCCCTTGAGTGACACAAGTTACACCAACATAAGCATTAGTGTGCACAGCGCTATGTCGGCGGAGAGCTTTTCCCATCGACATAGCTTATGCCACTCCCAGGGCTGGTTTTTTTATGCCGACAGGAGAGCTCTTATGTCAGCACAGAGTGTTTTCGCCAGATGGCTGCCCAGGCACCACTGCAGCACTGTACATGTAGACAGGGCCTCAGAAAACCCCACTGTGATTCAGATGTGGAATTTAAAGAAATGCCTGCAGAACTCAGTATTGTCAACTCCCTCAATTTTATTGGTTTCAGAGTAGCAGCCGTGTTAGTCTGTATCTGCAAAAAGAAAAGGAGTATTTGTGGCACCTTAGAGAGTAACACATTTATTAGAGCATAAGATGAAGTGAGCTGTAGCTCACGAAAGCTTATGCTCTAATAAATTTGTTAGTCTCTAAGGTGCCACAAGTACTCCTTTTTTTTCCCTCAATTTTATTACTAGTCTCACAATATTTTTTCCCTCCCCCTTAAAATCCAGCTCCTGGAGTCAACTGATGATGCAAGAATCATCATTTTTTTAAAAGTACATTTTTAGCCCTTATTATGGTTGCAAAGAAAAGTTTTGAAGCCATGACCTGAGTAGCTCAGAATCAGGAAGGCAAAGAAACACACCCATAAATTTATTATTTTTAAAAACCTCATTATGTTTAAGCCAATCTGATGATTTTTTAATGTTTTGGGTTGGCAATATGAGCAGTTGTTCATCTGCATTTGTCTACTATCTGAGGAGCTGTAGGTATGCACATTCGAGAAATGTGCACCAAAGAGACATTTCAGTATAACAGATTTCTTTTAGGACAAAATTTATTTTTTTTCTTGAAATATTTTATTTTAAATAACTTTTTGCTCTGAAATTTAAGCTAATTATAATAAAAATAAATAAGGTCAAAATCCAAACAAAACATTTCAAAATGATCAAAACAAAATGTTTGAATTAACCCCAAATTGACAATTTGTTTTCAGATTGTTGGCTTGTGAAAACGTAAGTTTTCAACTTTTTGTTCCAATTTGGGTTTGGAACATTATTTGAATTCTCAGAATGTTTCCCAGCATGGGAACATCATTTCCTACCCTGCTGCAGAAAATACTTTGTTTCCTCTAATCCATTTCAGGTATTGAAGTCTTACATTTTACTTATAACAAAGTAATAAGGGGTCCTGCTTTGAGCAGGGGTTGGACTAGATGACCTCCTGAGGTCCCTTCCAACCCTGATATTCTATGATTCTATGAATAATTTAGTAGGTACAACATTTTCAGACAAATGAGATTTTAACTTAACTACATCCATTCAAACGTTGTTCACAACACAGCAAATCAACTTCAGCTGGCACAAAAGTTTCTATTTACCCACCCATGTGCTTTCACATAGCATGGGACTGATCCAACAGCCATTGAGATCCTGTTGGCATCAGTGGGTGCTGGGCCAGGTGCTGTAATGGGAAGAGCATCTGAACACTACAACTTGCTCTAGTCTTACGACTCTTAAAGTCTTACATGCCCTGGCTGAATAGAGACCAGGAGGCCTGATTCCTTGCTCCATTACATTTATTTTACATAGCTATATCTCCCTGGACATCAGTGGAGTTAATAAAAATGATACAAAAATAATGAAGAATCAGGCGCCATTTCTACACCTCCTTCTTTAAAGGGATCCCATGAGGTACAGTGGTTTTTTCTCTCAGTATGTTGCTTTGATTGCTGTATATTTGGAAATAATTTTAGAACATCAGAGAGATGCTATTTATTGTGATTCATTACTTGAGCTTAAATGGCTAAAAAGTCATACGTTTTTTAAATCACAAGGGCAAGCCTGGTTCTTCTGGAATAGCTGGTGAAAAAGGAGAAAAGGGTGACCTGGCCATAGTGAAAATCAAAGGTAAACCTGTATTTATTATCATCCGTTGTATTTCATGTACTGCATGCTGGATAATAATGGGAGAGGACTCCATGCTTGTAAAACTACAGACTCTTTATTAAAGCAGCACAGAGGTGCTAGCATTGAAGCCAAGTTCACACAGATTGATTTCCTGGTGCCTCCTACAAAATCTTTCCTCCTGCAACCTGTACTCCTCCCTCCAAATTCTATGCAGATTGCATAATAGCTTGCCATTGCTGCTACCAAATGACTAATATGTCACATGAATATTATTATTCGGGCATTTACAGAGACATACACAGTTAAGATTGAGCAAAAATGGGAAATGACTGCCTAGGAAGGAGTACTGTGGAAAGGGATCTGGGGGTCATAGTGGACCTGTAACGGAGGTTGACTCACCTCTGCGGCGCCTTCTGCTGGCTGTTCTGGGAATTAGCTTGGGGTTTGCGAGTACACCCTTCTTAGGTAGTGTTTCGCCTTTCATCTCGTCTGTCTCCACCTCCAGAACCAGCGTCGCTCACCGGACTGCGTCGTCCTCTTCTGGACACTGCCCTCCAGCTGTGCCCCACTCAGTTCTTTTCTCCCTTTCTGGGAGACTGACAGTCCTTAGTCCAACCACTTGCCTCAGTGGCAAACTGCAGTCCCGATTCTAACCGCTCACCTCAGTGGCAGTCCATTCACTGCAGTTCATTCACCAGCCACTCCCCTCAGTAGCAAGTGGGACAAGGGGGGGCCGGGGGTGGGATCCGGGCCTGCCTGCTACTCCCAGGCCTGACCCAGGGACCCTATAGCTGGCAGACACGTACTGCCCCTCCTCCAACTCTGAAATCATCTGTCTATTTGTTGGAGTTACAGTTAATCACTCAGGGACCAAAACCAATAGGTGATCAATCACACAACTTGAATTCTGAAAAAAATGCTGAATGAATTATTCTATGAACAAGAAATATGATGAATAAAGTATTCTTCACAAATAATTCATTATCTGTGTGTGCACATGTGTATGTGCTGTAGAGTGTTTGTGTGCTCTCACAGACATGCACAGACACTGGAGCAGCACAAATTATTCCTGGTTTATTTGTCATAGATTTCCTGAGACAGTGGTGTGAAATGGAGTTAATATTTTTTGCAAAGTTTAATTTGTGCAAATAGTGTATTTTCCTAAACGTTTAGGGGAAAATATAAAACTCTTGCAATTAAACTACTCCACATTATTTACCATGCTCCTGCATAACACTATGAGTGAAATCCTGGGTCCACTGAAGTGGATAGCAAAGTTCCCACTTAATACAATATGTAAAAAGAGAGAGAGAGACCCGCTACCTCCCATATGTCCTCATGATATCCATATGATAAACTGCAAAGCCATGTGACAATTACATTTAGTTGTTTCATCTGCACTCTGCCCATAAATGCATGTCCCCAAAGATATATCAACTATGCTAACATCCTAAATCTTTGAGCAGTTATGTCAATCACTTAAAACAAAACAAACTATCATAAAAACATTTCTTCCTTCTGCCCAAATGTCCTCGAAACTACACTGCTTTGAGGTGCAGTTTATACCACTGCGTGGTTTAAGGTTCAATATCTTGTAACTATGCATAACTAAAAACATGAATCTTACCTCACTGGAAAAGGGAGATTCCCAAATTGCTTCTAGCTCTTGCAATGTACTGCAATATCTGATTTTAAAGACATGACATTTTTATGTACACAAAGTTATTTTAGATCATTTAGTCACAGTTCCAACAATTAAAAAAAAAATTCTCTAAAGCATTTGTTGGAAGCCAAACATATGCACAAACAAGACACATGGTGGTGTGATGTAGTATTCAGGTTTTACTGACGCTCATTTGGGTTGCATAATGTGGCCACCCCAAACTCACAGTAATTACGATCATGTGATCTAACCTCTTGCATATCACAGGCCGAAGAACTTCACCCAGTAATCTCTGCATCAAGTCAGTAACTCTGTTTTAACGAGGATGTACGTTTGAGAAAGAGATCCAGTCTTGATTTAAAGACTTCAACCCACCACAATCCTAGAATAATTGTTCCAAATTAGGAGAGATGAACAGAGGAAGAAACTTAAATCCTGCATTAAAGAAATCCCACTTTATGAGCTGAAGAAAATTCTTGTAGAGCCTCAGACATTTTGTCCAAATATCAATAATGATGACATATCATTCAACTGAGGAGAAAGAAATAAACAGCTGCTATATATATTACTCTAAGCTTCTTTTTAATTGTTTTAAGGAATAAAAGGAAAAAGAGGCCCTCTAGGGGTTCCAGGACTTCCAGGCCAAAAAGGTACTGCTGGCAGAGATGGAGATCCAGGATTGCCTGGAGAGAGAGGAATTCAAGTATGTTTAACTTTGTTAGCAACTGTTTCATTCTTTGTTTTGAATTTCTCATTTTACAAAAAAGTCAGTAAATTTTCCAAATTATTTACAGATTAAACTGTTTTATATTTTCCTAGTAACCTGTAGCTAACTGCTGACCAATGAAAAAAATCTAACTTCCTTATATAAACACTGCTCTTTATTTTAGGGATCTTACTCTTATCTGCATGATGTGCCACTGAGGCACAGCTTCCAAGTGTATCTATCTACCAGATGTTCCTATTAATACAACCTTGTTCAGAGCGCAGGCTTTAAGGGTTTTCCATTAAGTTGTACATCAGATGTATAGAAATATTTAGCTTTGATCAGGACTTCAGTTTTAAAATGTTTATCAACAACTTGATTATAAATGATCATAGACCAGATTCCACTCTGTTACTCCTAGTCAACCCCACTGACTGCAATGTAACTAAAAGTGAAACTCACTTCTTGGTAAATGGCTTGTGCAAGGTTTTCCAAGCCATTAACTATCTCTAGTACTCATGCATGCATTGCGGTAAGCAGGCCTGTGGTCTGTTCCGAGGAGGATTCTAGCCCCTACAGCTACACCCACCTAATTCCCAGCACAAAGCCCATTCACTGAGGGATTGGATTTCACCCAGAGAAGAAATTTGTTCTTTATTTCAGGGACAACTACATGAGAGTACTGTAAAGTTACTAAGCCTATATTGCAGTTTGTAAGCCTACCGCAAGATTAATTTTAAAAAAATCACATGTATCATCCATTTAGTAATTTCATTGTGTAACCAAAGATTTTTCAAATATTGCTCTAATACTGGAGTTAATGAAAGAAAGCAAAGGGGCTAGTCTTATGGAGCTTATATATATATATATATATATTTTTTTTAAATAGGGTGATGGTGGATCAGCACTGCCAGGTGATAAAGGATTTCTTGGGGCACCAGGACTTCCTGGTTCAAGAGGGCCTATGGGACCATCAGGTTTGGGATTTCCTGGCCCACAGGGAATCAGGGGTCATCCTGGAGACCCAGGAAGTACTGGCATAAGTGGACCACCTGGTCTAAAGGGTCAAAGAGGTAATTTTGAAATTTAACATTAAAAACATTCTCATTGAATATGTGCTTGGTAGGATTCAAGTAATCTGCATTCAGGAGCAGACACAGGTGAGGCACAAGAAACGTGAAATATCTGTGAATGTTGATTCACTGAGGCCCTGAACCTGCAAACCCTTACTTGTGTGATCCTGGTGGGACTACTCTCTTGAACAAGGAGTATTCATTTGAGTAAAGATTTGCAAGGATGGATGAAGGAACAGGGAAAATGACACAGTATTCACACAGTATAGAGCCATTGCTGATTCACGAAGTAGTGTTAGAATAACATATGGAAAGATGTCAGACAGAGAAGGTGGAATAGCATATGAAAAAGAAATAATAAATCAAAGTAGAAAACTGAGGCTAGTAAAGACATTGTAAATATGATTTCCATATGCTACATTTTAAGTATATACAGTATAATATTTAATATAAAACTGTGCAGTTCAAGTTTGCTATGTGATTCCAAAATGTCTAACTTCTATATTCTCAATTCTTTTACTTTCAGTATATTCCTGTTAATCTTGTGAATAAATCTTGTTTATTACAAGTTGTTACATGTGCAAAGCTAATTCTATCTAAAAATTATTTGGTTAAATCTGGTTAATTTTTTTCTAGATTCTAAGAAATCCAAATATAAATGTTTACTTCCTTAACTGACAGGGATTCTCATTTGAATAAAGTGAGAAAGATTTGGTCTTTATCTATATTTTATAAATCCTGTTAATGTAGACTTTTTTTAAAAAGCAAGTATGTATTTAAAATGTTACTACTGAAGTCATTACACTCTCCTACTCTTTATGGTAGACAAACTATGGTTGAATTTCAGGTTTCCATCTTGCGGACTCCTTCCCTCATGAACCTTTGAATTCTCCTCTGATCTTCCCAAACTTCCTTCGCTGTTACTTCTAAAGATCACTTAGCTTGTGTTAGAGGCCTTGACTTTCAATTAAACACCTTTAGTGTTTTATCAAACATCTTGTGTGTGACAAACCTTTTCCCATGTTTGACTTACACAAGCACCAAACCCTGGTGAATTTTCCAGTTCTTGGACAGTCTTGGACCCCTCTTTCCAAATACCTTATCACAATGATACATACATCCTATTTTGAACAAGCAACAGCTGTCACACTCACCCTCCATTTGCTATAACAACCCAGACAGGGTGAAGGCTATTTATGAAGTGCCCTTTTTGGTTCTATACTGTATGCCCAGCTATCACCCTGAATTTTTTCTCTGCAGAACGTAAAGATATTTTAGCAGCAAAAGGAGAATTTTAATCAATTTTTAAATTATCACTACCTCCTCTATGCTGCGGACACTATTGGTCCTGGAATACTTTACTTGTCTGATATGCATGGGGTCGAAACTTGTTCTGAGAATTAGGAACTAATCTTAACCTGGACATCTCAGGTAGCAGATCAGCAGAGCCTGTCATTTCAACATTAAGGCAGCTTGCACCAAGATGCTTTGATGCAATGTAGCATTTAGAGGATATTGTGGAATTGCCTTAATTGTAGGCATAGCAGAAATTTACATACTTGAGATTAGAATGTCATCTTCAAAGTCTCTCCACCTCCTCTCAGAGAATATTTTAAAGACAATATTTTTACTGCCAACACCACAGAAAATACAAATATATTATTTAATCTCTGCAGAATATATTCCCCACATCAACATTACAGTTGATCAAATTACTAATATAACCTTGTATCAAATGTGTAATAAGAACATTACAATTAAAATACCCCTAAACTTAAAGAATATGGAAATAACTATTTGCATAAATATTCCATAATCCTTACAGTTTGTACATTTGGTTAATGACAATATTGATATTTTCACACACCTTACAGTAGATAATCAAACTTGTTTTATTTGCGTATAATACTTGCATAATATTTTTTTTCTCTTGTTTCAGGTGACATCCACTGTTATGTTCCACCATATCCTGGAAGTCCAGGCCCTCCAGGTTTTCAAGGGGCTCAAGGTGTGTTTATTCAGAGGGGAAAATGAAGGGTGTTCTGATTTTTATTGAATTTGTTAGTGTTTAAATGATGGTGAGTTGCTACTGAAAAGTAGCCAACTAAGAAACAGTAAGCCACATGATGAATGCTCCAGTTCAGTGGTTCTCAGACTGTGGGTGGGGACCCCAAAGTGGGTCATGACTCCATGTTAATGGAGTCACCAGGACTGGCATAAATTTGCTGGGGCCTGGGGCCAAAGCTGAAGTCCGAGCACCACGGCCGAAGCCTGAAGGCTTTAGCCCTGTGAGTCAGGACTCAGATTACAGGCCCCTGCTTGGGACTGAAGATCTGGGGCTTCGGCTTTGTCCCCCACCCGGGGCTCAGGCTGGCTCAGGCTTCAGTCCCCCCTCCTGGGGTCATGTAGTAATTTTTATTGTTGAAAGGGGGTTGCGATGCAACGAAGTTTGAGAACCCCTGCTATAGTTATTCTGTTGTTTAACAGTGCGATTAAAACTGTGCTTAATCGCAATTAATTTTTTTAATCACGTGAGTTAACTGTGATTAATCAACAGCCCTAATTTATTCTGCTGTGGTTGTTTTACTATCATAGGGGCCCAGAATAAACCCGTTCTGGAGATTTACAGACTAGTGCACAGCCCTTGGGTCCAAGCTGTCAGCTCTCAGTCATACCTTCCTGTGCCAACTTGGCTGGCCCTTCCCACAATGTTCAGAAAGATATGAAAGCACTTGATCTTCAGAGCAGATAAAAAGGAGGGCTTGCTTGTAAATTCTACACAATGCAGCATACGGTGAAGATGCACCACTATTTACTTACATCTCCTTTTAGTTCACAGAGAGGTTTGATAGGTTACAAGCAGATCCTGGAAAATCTGTATTCTTTCTGTGTTCTTAGGACCAAAGGGATTAAGAGGACCCCCTGGTCCTCCTGGGCCAAATGGCTTTGATGGGCAAAAGGGCCAACGAGGCAAACCAGGAACATCAGGAGATATAGGGCCAGATGGTAAGTGAGAGGGAGATGGTATCTTTTTTACCCCTGAAACATGGAGCTGCACAGACTGTTAATACATGTGCATGTATACTTACACAGGATAGGGTAAGCTGCCTTGCTAGTTTTAACCATCTCCGCCCTTTCCCCGACAAGCTGGATGTGTGTCTAAAGTTCAGTTGTTCAGGTTGGGATGGAAGTTACTTCCCCAGTTAGGCTGTTGTATAGATGTATCCCTTCCACTATTTTCTGTTACCACAATAGAAGGTGCTGCTGAGAATTGATCAATTCAGACCTGTAGCAGGAGCATGATTGTTATATGTAAACCTTGCAGGCACATGGAGAATATATTTACTCCCAAAGGGATTGGAATAAACAAGGATGGGGAATACACAAAACCAATATATCCTGCCCCAAACACATAAGTATCACCCCTCCCTTGGCGTATCACTTCCACAATGGGTCGTTGGTTTCTCATGCAATATCATTATCCAGTGAGAAACCTGAAGTATGCAAATGTTGTTTTGCATATAAATGGAATATATTTTCATTCTATTAAATTTGCATTATGGTAGTCCACACCTTTAAAACATACCATTTGAATGGTTGTCTACGTTGTGTAATTTTTAAATTCAATAGGCTTTCGAGGCAATCCTGGTGATCCAGGTGATGAAGGTGAAAGAGGTTCTTCCCCTGATGGTGCCCCAGGTTTCCCTGGCAGTCCTGGACTTTCAGGTCAGAAAGGTGTTCCAGGTGATACCAGTTATGGTCTTCCAGGAATTCCAGGCCACAGAGGATTGCCAGGATTACCTGGTTTACAAGGAATACGAGGTGAATCAGGCACTCCTGGGCCACAAGGTATGAGTCCTATTTCTATTGCGTTTAAAGCATAAAGACAGACACTGGGGCTTATGCTGATCTCTCTTATGTGGCTCCACAGTGACTGACGTGAAGTTACTCCTGATTTTTGCAACAGTGTAAATAAGAGCAGAATTACGTCCCTGGAATAGAAGAAAAATATTCATGCTTCACACAACAATATTTTAATCTGCTGTCCATGACACACACACACTAGTACACCCTAAAAAGAAACAGGGCTCATTTGATAGAACAAGGAATAGTCAACTAAGCAGCTCAGCCACTTGTGTGTATAAACATTCGAAATACGGTGAAACCTTTACAAAGCCCTTGAAAGTTATGGG
Source organism: Caretta caretta (assembly GCF_965140235.1). Lineage (NCBI taxonomy): Eukaryota > Metazoa > Chordata > Testudines > Cheloniidae > Caretta > Caretta caretta. The sequence goes on from NC_134214.1 coordinate 35,083,274, forward strand.
CATTTAGGAAGTAGTGGGTATGTAATGCAGACAAGAAGATATAATTACTTACCTGCAATAATTCTTCTTTGAAGTAATCATGATACACAGTGTCCTCTACTTGATCTCTCATTGCCTGTGTGAGAGAACTGCCAGGTATTTTGCCCATGGTAGGCATGCACAAGCCTCTACTCAAACATGTTCAAAATGCAGGTACCATGAACCTCCTTGAATTCTACAAGTTGGCCAAAAACGCTCTCTGCATCCATTGATCAATATCCATTGATGCTAACTGGATTTTTCCCGAAAGGAACTGACTGGACGATTCTAATGGAATTTACACTTAAGGATAAGTCGGGCACTGGAGAGATCTACAGGGTTGGAAGCAGGAAGAAGCCTTCCCCAATGCCATGGCATGGCAGTGGAGCTTTCTATTACAATTATTTGTATCACAGTAGCACCTAAAGGCCCCAGCTGAGATTAGGGCCTGTTGTGCCAGGCACTGTATGTACACATAGGAAGAGCCAGTCACTGCCCCAGATTGCTTATAGTCAATAGACAAGTCAGACAAAGGGTGGGAGGAGAAACAGACACACACAGAGGTGAACTGACTTGCCCGAGGTCACACAGCAGCTCGGTGGCATACAGAGAACAGAACATGACTATGTTATCACAAAGCGGGTACCTCTTAGTTCATGCTAGCAGGCACTTACAGTTCAGCAAATTAGTGTGGACTGCAGTTCACAGCCCCACAGTCCACACTGCAGGGCCATGTGGGTGAGCCTACCCTGGTTCTGCCACCAGAAGGTCCTCCTTACCCATAGAGGCAGGAGTCAGTATTTGCCCCAGAAAGCAGGATGCAGCAGTTCTCAATAACAGCCAACTCCAAAGTGCAGGAAAGTAGCAAACATTTTTGAAAACCTATAGAGAACCTATACGATCTTTCGGCCCACTGGTGCTTGGTGCAGCGTGTTCTATACCTTCCCTTTACTCAGCATGGTCTCATCCCAGCCTGGTCAGGCAGGTAAAATACAACAATAATTGAATATGTTGCCCTGAACTCCACGGGGATGTAGCTAGGGGAGTGGATGGGAATTTTTTTGTCAGGACAAATATTGCATCTTTTTAGGACAGTCTGGCAGACCAGGATTTCCAGGTGCTACAGGTCTGAGAGGCAGAAAAGGTGAAATAGGAGCTCCAGGTTCACCCGGTCAGCCATGTGATAAAGGCTTACAAGGGCCACCAGGACAGCTAGGAGTTCTTGGACAGCGAGGCCCTCCAGGTAAACTGTGCTCATAACATTACATTCCAGCTCTAAACTTTGGGCATCTTTTTCCAGTGAATATCTACAAACTCAGTAATCCCCCATTCCATTTATTCTCTGTCCCATTGATTTTCTATCTGCAGATAATCACTTTGAGCCTCCCTTTGTTCCCAGAGAATGCCAATAGCAAAGCTCCTAATTGATTTCAGTGGTACCAGGGCAAAAACCTTTGTGAAGCTGTCATTTTGATTTAAGAAAAACATCAGCTAAGAATGACTGAATTATGTGACTAGTGAAGATCTTATCTTAAGGTGTAGTAAACTGAAAGTGTCTTCCCTTCCTCTCAGTGGCTTCTCCCCCCACAACTAGCTCATTTCTACAGTGGTGTCTTCCTGCTATCTCTTTGAGCGTTACATGAGGATGTGCAAATAAAATAACCATGGCTGTCCATCTTATATTGAGGAGCAATTCATGTGCCACCATGTTAAAATTAACTACTGGAAACCTTCTAGTCAGGGAGGTTTATCATGGTGATATTTAAAAAAAATAAACCCAACCCCTAAACTTTGGGACTCTCACAGCCACCCTTCCCTCATTGTGCTCCCATCTGATACCCCTCACTACAGTTCAATCACATTTTTAACTGTTATGTGTTATTTTGCCCATATTTGTGAATCAGAGCAATGGTCCCCTTGATAGTGGAAGACAAAGTTATAGGGTTCAGAAAGAGAGAATCGTGAATTCAGAGTCTTCCATACAATTACACAATTGCTTTTTGTTAATAGAAGACATGGGGAGTTTGGGATTCATGATGTAGTTGGTTTGAGCAGAGATCTTAAGTTTTTCACTTATACTTCTATTCTGAACTCTTGTGCTACATTTAATTCTCTCCTGCATACTGACGGCCTGGCTGACATGTCGGAGACAGTCCAATGAGGATCTTTCGGCCCACTGGTGCTTGGTGCAGGGTGTTCTGTACCTTCCCCTTACTCAGCATGATCTGATCCCAGCCTGGTCAGTGGAGTGAAAAGCTCAAGGTCCCTCCCAAACCTGTCTCCGATAGTATAATGCATTGCTTAACTGGCCTTGTAAATATGCATTCATTGTGGTTTAATACAATGGAAGAGTTAAGTATTTCCTACTTTGTAATTTCAGTATCTTAAAAGTGTGCTCTTTATTTAGCATGTAGTTACAGCCCAAGCTTAGGTAAAAGTGTCACTGAGCGAGACTGATGGAAAAATTGCTGTTGATACTGTTTTTCTATGGAAAATTGGATTTTCAACTGAATTCAATTTTTCACAAAAAAAGCTTTTTGTGGAAATTTTTTATCAAAAATACCAACACCTGAAAAATCTAAATATTTCATTTGAAAACCAAAATATTGATGGGGCCAGGAATTCCTGTGATGTACTGTCTCCCCACTCCGAGGAGGCACCGTGGCAATGTTTACAAATCAAAATATTTCAGTTTTCAGCCCAGTGTTTTCAGTATTCAAGTTTCCACCAAAAATCAATAATTTTGTATAAGACCCATGCCCCCATCCTTCTTATGACCATCTGTGTTACTGAATCTTCTTTTGTGTTTCTGGGTATAAAATGAGTAAAATAAACTGTTTTCTCAGGCTTACCAGGTTTTAAAGGTCAGAAAGGAGACATGGGCCCACCAGGGCCAGCTGGAATGAAAGGCCTACCAGGATCTCCTGGTGTACCAGGGTCCCCTGGTCCTCCAGGCCCTCGAGGATATCCAGGGCTTCCTGGGAGCAATGGATTACCTGGACTCCCAGGCCAACGAGGTATATGAAACCTAATGTATCTATCACCCTGTTACATATAACTGTTTTAAAGAGCTGCTCCTTATCAAATGATGTCAGTGAGAGTACTTTGCACTGTTCACACCCTTCCAGCTTCTACTACATGTATCTGTGAAAAACAATGAGAATATCACCCTTTCTTATGTCTCTTGGAGCAAAAGTCAAACAAGCGTAAAGAGTTTGCAGCTTGCAGGGAGCACCAAAGATTCTTTGGTTTTGGTTGTTTTTATGAAAGCTACAGGCAAATTTCTATGGACTATTTCATTCTTCCTGTTTGCAACAGGTCATTATTGTGTCCTGGTTTCAGTGCAATATTGTGTGAGAGCATACTCATGTGTGCCTAAGAGGTATGAGATCATGTGATTGTGGAAACAGCTTCTCCCAGCTGGGAGTCCTCTCTAAAGCTACCAGCATTTGGGGAATTGTTTAGTAAAACCTTAGCAACAGTTAAGATTTGAAAGTAAGAGATATTTACTGAGGCACTAATGGAGTGCTTTAAAAATGCGTAAATACATTTACAAAAGACTGAACTACTTTCCTCAAACTTAAAAAGATATAACCATTTGGCTTGAAACTAAGTATGAAATAAGCGTTTAAACCCAAAAGGAGGAGAATTTTCCAGAAAGTTATGAGAGTGAAAATATGGGAGGTTAATTGCCTGTGGGCTGGCTGCTCCAGTCCGTTAGGCCACTTCATACCCCATAATGTCATAAAGTGGCTTTAAAATGGCTGGAGTTAGCTGGCAGAGAATTCTCCTCACAGAGGGGGACTCTGCCAGAGGGAAATCAGGCAGTGACAGCCACACACCTCATGCTGGAGAAAAAAGAGGGAGGGAGTATATCCAGAAGTCCAAGAGGAGGGGCAGGTAGAGCCCCAGTATGCTTGATCTTCCACTGATACAAAGTCTGAGTGGAAGTTAGAGCAGCGGAAGGCTAACACTTTTGCCAGGGCTTAGTGGGAAAGTATTAAGGAGCCTCAGCTGGCTCCCTTCCATTACACCTGAGTGTAATTCCATGTGTAACCTTTTGTAGCTCAGACACCAGTGATGAGCATCAGCTAAGTACCTAGATAGTGAATGTCTGCTGCTGCGTGTTCTATTGTTACCCAGCTTACCTTAGTATTACCCAAATATATCTGCTGTTGGTTCTCATATATTACTAACTTTCCAAAACTCTCTCTAAACTGTCTACCTTTTGTATGGCACTCTTTCTAATAGCACAACAGTAGGCTGTTAGATAAGCACATCAGTATCTTAACATTATTACCAGGTAGCAAAGGCATCCAAGGCATCCAAGGTTTCCCAGGAATCTCAGGAAAAGGCGGACAGACAGGAATCCCGGGTGGACCTGGTGAACAAGGAGAAATGGGCTCAAGGGGGCCTTCTGGAGAATGTGGGGATGGAGGGCAAAAAGGTATGGAGAATCCATATTACCTGCCTTCCAATTAGTTTCTTATTTTCATTTTTGTTAATAAAATTGTTTTAATTCCATGTGGTTGTAAAAGGCCTCTAATCAATTCACTGCCATTTTCAAGTGGGATCAATGGAGTTAAGCCAGTGTAAGTCAGGTGTACATGCAAGCAGAATCAGATGGTCTGTTTAATGAGTCTGCTTTTTCATGCACCTGTTTGTTTTTATGTGCCTTGTACACCCACTGCTGCATCTGGTGCAGCTCTCTCTCAACAGGGGTGATGAGCAATTGTATGTCATCACCAACAGATTTGAAACAAGGCATTCTTTAAGGTTCTGTCATGTTTTTCTCATTGTTCAATGTAAATATAAAGCTTATTGGCAATATCATGCCTAAACATTAAAACAAGGAATAAAGTTCAACCTGCCAAATACATAGTCAGTGAGAACCAAAAGATCTGCCCAATGGCAAGTCCAGTAGCCCTCAGGCAAACTACTCCACCCAAACCTGAAGCAATTCCCAACTCACACAAAGAAAAGAGGTATACAGATTAATATAAAGAGGGGAAAGACAAAATAAATTCAATGATAAACTTGTTCAAATAAATGGGACTTAGATTACGTTCTAAAGAGAAGAGAAAGGGGCACTCTGGTAAGACTTTGGGAGAGAGTTCAAGCACTTAAATGTATTTTAATGACATTTTATGATACAGTGTGGTCAGCTAGCATTTGTATAGATTATATTCACCATGGTCTTCTTCAAAGGTGAAAGAGGTGCTCAAGGAGACAGTGGCTTCATTACCTTATGGCTGGAAAAAGGACAAAAGGGGGAACAAGGGCTTCCTGGTGCGGCTGGGTTTCCAGGGGAAACAGGTGAGCTCATAAATGTGTGTGTACACCCACTTTGCCTGATTTTTAAAAATGTCTACAATTTTTTGTCACAGTGCCGCAATTAATAGTTGTTTCAAAATTGCAGGCATAAGTGTGAACACAAATAGTAGTATTTGAATATCCAACTACCCCATTATGCTGACATGTCCTTTAGTTAGTTGTATAAGTACTACAGTTTGTCTACAATTTATTACATACTTCATGAATTGTGAGCGCACAAGTGTACCCACAAAAATGTGGTACTAAAATGCATCAGCCAAGGACCAGGATAAATTTACAATAATCTTTTGTTGTGGAAAACTTTCAGGTGAAAAAGGCAGTCTTGGAATCAGAGGGATCCCAGGATTTCCAGGCAAAGATGGGCTCCCAGGAACTCAGAAGGGTGAACCTGGGGATCGTGGGCAGATTGGGTTTCCAGGGCTGCCAGGCTCCCCAGGATTGGGAGGTTTAAGAGGAATTACTGGTTTTCAAGGACAACCAGGTGCCCAGGTAAGCTAAGAGCAATAGTGCAAGATCATGGATACATAATACTGTACTGCATTTTTATACTTCTTGAGAACTCAATCCAAGACACGTGTCTGATTGTGGTACACAAGCCATATGAGCGTGCTTAGAGAGCTCATACACCAGGTCACACCTAAACCTCTGATTGGCAGAAGCTGGGACTGCATGACAGGAGATGGATCCGTCAATAAATTGCCCTGTCCTATTCATTTCCTCTGAAATATCTGGGACTGGCCCGTCTCGGAAGACAGGATACTGAGCTAGACGGACCATTGGTCTGACCCAATATGGCTGTTCTTATGATCTTATTCAGAAGACAGCATTGGCCCAGCATGCAAGGTCAACAACTGTGAAATTTGTTTGTTGCTGTTATTTTCACTTATTTTATACTGGGGCTGGATGGGGTCTTTTGTCACCTCCATGGTGCATAGAGTTGTTTGGTTCCACTCTCTGTAGTTAGGAACCCTCACCAGATTTCACTGACTAACAAGAAAGGTGCATGAGCAGTCTATCCTCTGATATTATTCCCAAGGACACATGGATGGAGTCACCTACTCTACGCATAGTGAGATGGCAATTGAATGAGGCTGAAGTTTACAGAGCCACTTCCAAGAGCAGCCTGCTTGTTTGCATGCATAGTCCAGGAGCATCCCTTGGTCTTTACCCCCTATAGAGGCAGCTTACAGTGAACTGAACCCTGGAAAATACTGTTTCCAAGGAAAAATGTACAAATATGCATGATATAGTTGAAATTAGAGGCAAGTTCTTCACTATCTTGCACTTCATGCAATGAGTCAATGGGATTGCACAAATGTAAATCCGGTTGAATTTAGGCCGTTATATTACATATCCTTTGTTTTCAGTGTTGGGTCTGTGTTTTACCAAATTATTTCTGAGGGACAGTGTAAAGCTTTGTACTGCTGACTACATCTCCTTGTTTACGATGAAAAACTAGATTTTTTTTTAATATTAGAGGGTCAACACTAATTTCTTGGGGGCCAACAAAAGTGGAGATAACATGTTTTTTATTTATTTGTGTTCTTGTGTAAAATACATTACTGAAGTACCATTTTTGAATTAAACTACAGTTGCATTAATTGGATCACCTAGAGGGAATTTCAGATATTTGAGCCAAATTCTAGCCTTAGCGATATATACACAGATCTAACTCAAGACAATTGGCGTTTCCTGCATATATCAAAGGTCAGCGTTTAGCCATTATTTGACACAGACGAGTGGATTACTCCAAAGAATCATACAGTGAAGACAATAATATTGACGTTTAGTATCAGTCTGTTCATCAGTGCAACAGAGTCAAATGTTTTTACAGATTGTGCCTCTTATGTATATTATATTTTAAACAGAGTGTTTTTTTAATAATGTATCAGGGTGAGCGAGGTTTACCAGGAATTCCTGGATATCCAGGCCGTGATGGTGCAAAAGGACTTAAAGGTAATAAGCTGAAACATACAAGCTATATGAAATAAACAGTATTTTGTTAGGTTGCTGTGTACTTTGATATATTCAATGAACCCTCTAGGGGAAAGAGACAGAGATAATTCACACATGAAAATCATTAGACACAAAACTGTTTTATGCCTAAATAAAAAGTTTTCATTTAACTATAGTAAGACATTTGGTGATTTATCACTTGAAAAAAAGGCTCTCAGTGACTTTGAAGATGACTGTGTCTTAGTTAAATTTCACAAGATCATAGCTTCAGCCCAAAAATGAGTAAAACACCAATATATCTACAAAATACCATGGGATCTGTCAAGGTTCCTTCCCCACTCTGAACTCTAGGGTACAGATGTGGGGACCTGCATGAAAGACCCCCTAAGCTTATTTTTACCAGCTTAGGTTAAAACTTCCCCAAGATACAAACTGTTTTACCTTTTGTCCCTGGACCTTATGCTGCCACCACCAAAGTGTCTAACAAAAATAACGGGAAGTGCCCACTTGGAAACTTCTCCCCCCCCCCAAATATCCCCCCAAGCACTACACCCCCTTTCCTGGGGAAGGCTTGATAAAAATCCTCACCAATTTGCATAGGTGAACACAGACCCAAACCCTTGGATCTTAAGAACAATGAAAAACGATCAGGTTCTTAAAAGAGAATTTTAATTAAAGAAAAACCTCTGTAAAATCAGGAAGGGAAATACCTTACAGGGTAATCAGATTCAAAACATAGAGAATCCCTCTACGCAAAACCTTAAGTTACAAAAAGACACAAAAACAGGAATATGAATCCCATTCAGCACAACTTATTTTATCAGCCATTTAAACAAAACAGAATCTAACACATATCTAACTAAATTGCTTACTAACTTTTTACAGGAGTTCTGACCTGCATTCCTGCTCTGGTCCAGGCAAAAGCATCACACAGACATAGAGAACCCTTTGTTTCCCCCACCCCCTCCATCTTTGAAAGTATCTTGTCTCCTCATTGGTCATTTTGGTCAGGTGCCAGCGAGGTTATCTTAGCTTCTTAACCCTTTACAGTTGAAAGGATTTTGCCTCTGGCCAGGAGGGATTTAAAGGTGTTTACCCTTCCCTTTATATTTTTGACAGGACACAATGGTTATCTAGATGGCTTTTGTGATTAAACTTGTATTAGTTTTCAGATACAGTATGTACGAGACCTAAGGAGAAAGGGGAACATCACACATGAGTGGAAGAGAAGACAGGAGAAAAAATACTTGCATGAAAAGATGAACATGAAACTATATTTTGCAGGCAGCTAAGGGTCACATTTTCAAAAGTGGCCTCTCGATGTGTGCCTTTTTTTGGCGAAGTGTTGCCAACTCACAATTTTATTGCAAGTCTCACAACAACAGTGTGGGTGTTTCATTTTGTTTTTTAAAAGGTTCTTGTTATATTTGGATTTCTGCCTCCAAACTCATGCAGTTTATCTTGAAGGGGATCCAGGGAAATGTGGCATGACGGAATGGGAGAATGTGATGGGGAGGAGAATGAGGAGAAAGGGAGGGAAATACGGACGTGATAAATTTAGAGAATAGGTGGGGACAGTAGACTGTGGGGGAGCACTGAGAGGAGAATTGGAATGGGGACAGCTGCCTATCTGGAGAGGAGAAGAGAGAGAGACTGGCAGCTCTTCACACCCCTGGGGATAGACTAGGATGATCAGTAAAGAAGGCAGCCTGATTTTTGCATGTGTATTTCTGACTGAATTTTGAACATGAGATGGTCTCACACCAGTTGAGATGGGGGATTCCCTAAAAAAGGTGACATCATAAAATGGCTCAAAAAACAACACAATTTATAATTATTCTTAAAATCGCATGCTTTTGTGTCATCTAGCTTATGATTTTTGAACATTCAGGACAGCTGTAATTTGATTTGTGTGCACAAATTTGGTAAATAGTTTACACAAACACAACCTTTGACACCACCAAGTTTTCATGTCCAATTTTTCTCATTCCTATTTCGAGGATGAGATGAGACCACTTTGAAAATTTGACCTTGAATATTTAAAGGCAGTTTATGAAGAGCAAGAGGTATCAGCTGAATTGTTCTATTGTTTCAAGCTTCCGTAGAATATGATTTTCTTCTTAAAACTAGTTTATACAAAAATAAGAGTAAAAGAACGTGAAGACCAGAGATTTATTTGGAAGAAAATACAGAGCAAGGGAAATTCCTTCTCCAGATTCTTTTCCATGGCTCTAGCAATTCAGCATCTTCCTAGCCAGGGAATGTATTTTCACAAAAAATAAAAAAGAATTTATGAACAAATATTTGAGATAAAGAGAAATCCTTTATCAGAAGTGGGCTAAAAGGGGGTTATAACACATGTAACTGAATTTAAAAAATAAAAGAAGTTGGCAATCAAGTTATTAAACAGGATCTTTTCTGGTCAGGGAGGATTGCTGTGACATAGAATCACTGATAACACTTGAATTCAAAAGTCTTCTCTATGCGTTTCACAACCATCTCAGACAGAGAAGCTAGAAGCCAGCAGGTGTGAGTGGGAGGTATTAGATACCTGCATAATATTCTGGGGTGAAAGGGCTGTGGAACCATGAATTTGATGTGGGAGGAGTTTGAGGAATAGAAACAACAGAAAGAGAGTCCATTATAAAGGGAGGAATTGAAGTAGAGTGGAGAAGGCCAGGCACAGCATCTGTGTTGGCTCAGAAACCCAAAAATTGTTCTTAAGAAGCCTTTTCTGAGTAAACAGACTTAAACTGTGTGGATTTTTCTTGCCTTTTCAAAGTTATTTCTGTAGGAACTGTGTGCTTTATTGTAATACTTGGTATTTATGTAGCACTTCTCAAATCTGGGGCAATTAATGAGTTCCTTACTGAGTTTTTACTCAGGCAAATTCCCATTGAACTAATTGGAGTCATATTGAATGTCAACTGAGTTGATACCTCCGGATATGGCTTTTGATCAGACAGTCTGAGAATTAAATGATGTATTAGGGAAATGGGGATATAATATCTCCACCTATCTAGGCTCTTACACTGCACCTGTCACAAGCTATAGAATGCCAGAATATTCAGTAGCTAATGCCACTTGCCCCTCAAAAACTGTCCTTAAATGTTCAAGGCCATCATTCCCTAATTAACTAGAAATAGGGATATTGTTCTAATGCTGTGTCTGTGTCCATTCTCCTTTCTCTCCTAAAGCAGAAACAAACTACTTCTACAGTCCAAAACTTCCTGATTGTCAGGAAGTCATTTCAATAGTTCTCCTCTATGTATTTTTCTATTAATTCCATTATCATTTGCTAAGTTTTTTATGATACACTACTTACCTTGGTCCACAGCTTTAAGACATTTGTGTGCATCTTGCTGTACTAGAGATTTCACAAATAAATCACTTCTGAAGGCTAAAACAAGCATACAAAAGCAAGCGAAAGATTAAATCTTCAGGAGGCACTCAGTTATGATGATGGGGGCTATACAAATACTTAGCTACGCAGAATACCCAGACTCCTGAAGTTTCCAAAAGGTTGATTGATACTTTGTTTTTAGAATGCTGTTGGCATACTTAACAGTCTGTTACTGTGTGTGTACAGGACCTGGCGCAATGGGGCCCATTCCCAATTAGTGTTAAGTGATACTGCAGTATCAAATACATCTATATTGTCCATATTTAACATAAAAACTTAGCACAGTCACTTGCAAAGAAGCTTTCCCTTAATCCCACATTCTTTGTTTCCTAGTATGAATTTATCAAGGACAATCCTCTAGTTTTTTGTGTTCTTTTGGTCCAACGAAATAAAATAATACAATTTGGTTTATTTTTTTATTGAGAATTGTTTTTGTAATTTTAGCTATTAATATTTGTAAGTTACTGGACCTTCAAAATTATCTCTTTTTGGTTTTGCAGATGAAACCGACACTGATCTCTAACAAAAGTCATTTGTATTTTTAACTTGAATAGGTAACAGAGGTGACTCGGGCAGTCAATATGGTCCACCTGGTCAAAGAGGTCCTCCAGGAGATCGTGGATCACCAGGTACATTTGGGTTATTAAGAAAAAATTAGTGCTTAAATAGATTTAAAAGTTTCTATAGGATTTTTTTCATGATTTGCTGCTTTCAGTATTTGCAGCTTAATACTAATGACTAATGCAAAACAATGGCTTTTGAGTCTTTGGAAGCCCAGGACCAAAAAGGCCTCACAATTTATAATATAGTCCATAAATGAACACAGGACTTAGGGTCTGCTACTGTCCAGATGCATCATTGATGAGCACTCTGCTAGCCACCTGAAAGTTCTGTCTCTTGCAGTCTCTGGGAACAGATCTTTCTTCTTCAGCCACATGGAAGAGGAAGGAAAAAAAGGAAGATCTGTCAACTTCTTCCCAATCACACTGAGAGTAAAAGGAAGATCAGTAATTCCATGCCCTATCGCTAATTTAAATAAATTCACAGTCCATACATCGGAGAGACCAGAGCAAAACAGCATAATAAACACATCTGTGTGTCTGAAATGCTGAACTATTTGTGTAAAACTCTTCCTTTTTCAGGAGTATGACATGAGGAAGCATATTGAGCTTGGCATTTTTTAAACATACCACAGTGTGAGCCATGGACGTCTTTAAACCTGAAACTGTTATATTTGTCTTTTTTTAAGGACCCTGTGGATTCCCAGGAGAGCAAGGTTTACCAGGTTTCCAAGGGGAACCTGGAAGACAAGGACCCAAGGGGATGCCTGGATCCCCAGGAGCAAAAGGCTTTCCAGGTAAAGTCAAATAAAAAAAAATAGAAATGGATGAGAATTACTTCAAAATGGACAAAAAGTGAGGCAGTCTGCAGTGCAATTCAAAACCATGAAGCTAGCAACAGAGAGTAGGTTGGTATCAAAGGCAGCATGAAGACTTGTGTCAGAAACTACTGGAGCGAAGTAGCAGAGATTCTTCCAAGAAGGGCCATAAAGGAGATTCAAGGAAAGCTAACAATGTTTTTGGATAGAATTTTTGGCCCCAGATGCCTGTCAATAACCACTGTGTACTGAATAGTATGGGAGAAATAACAGCTAAGGGAGCAGGAGTAAAAAGGTTTGCATATTAAAAATGTTTTCCTCCTTTAGGTGCTATATGTGATTTGGGATTGCCAGGAGTTCCAGGTGGACAAGGCAATACCGGGCCTTTAGGAGCTGCAGGATTGCCAGGATCACCTGGTCCCCTAGGCAGGAAAGGTAAGTGCTATAGACAGCATTAGTCACACATTACAGTTCAAGTAATGGTGTCAGAAATTACTGGGAATTTTGTGCAGTAATAAATCTAACTGAAAATAGAGAGGATTTTCAAAAGCATTTAGCATTGGCCTAAGTCTGCTCCCGTTGAAATCAATAGTAAAATTCCCCTTTGACTTCAGTAACTAGAAGACTTAGGCCCACTCTGAGCAGGTTTGAAAATCCCACCCTTAAAGCACAAATGTTGGCCAAAGAAATCAGGCTACAATCTAAAGTAAATAAGGAAGCAGAGACATAAACCTTAAATTCTGGTTCAGCTGGTATAACAGGGCAGAGTATGACACAAGAACAGTAAAATTCTCTGAAGATAGATATTTCACTAACACTTCAGTTACACTGTAATTTACTTTCCGGCCATGTAATGCCACTGTTACTCTGCATACATCAAACATGAATACGAATAGCAGACCACACTTCAGTGGAAAACATTAATACTGAAAAAGGTGGCCAATTCAAATTTAGGAAATCTCACATGATTGACTGGGGCATTTTATCAAAATGTGATAACAAATACTGTAAGTACTGTTTGCAAGACAGTTGATCTATTGGCAGATTACATTTAGAAATACTTCCAATCAATGATAAATTACATCTTTCATGGCAATCACTGTTTAGATTGAAAAAATTATTCATCTAAAAATCTCTTCCCCCTTAAAGGATACAATATAAATTTTATGTATTGTAGCTAATTAAAATTTAGCATATATTAGATCAACATTATACTAAGATAAATTATATAATCAGAAATGAAGCTATCTTGTTTATTTTTACTGGGTGGTCACAATCTGCTTCCTAAACTACTCCTGGGGTACAACATGCTGCCCCAGACTTGGGGCTCAAAACAAATCCACCCTTGAGTCCATTATTTTTCCCAAAAGAGAACAATCAATTTTTATACAGAAAACATTCATTTTTTCAGTTTCAGTCTACGGCAAACATGGTCAGTTCAAAACTGAAAACTGAGGTTTACATGGAAGCTTTTTCTGATTATCAATGGGAAGGTAGGGGGTGCTGATATAATACAATGATAACAAATCCCTTGTTGCTGTGTAATCTGCAGGAAAACAGTTTATTGTGTTGCACAGTATACCTATTAGCTACAGCACTGGGAGTCATGCTGCAATTACAAGGATTTCCAAATTGCCCTCCATTTGAAAAGGTATTACACACCTGATAGTGAAAACTTGTTAGTTGAAGAAGTGTCCTGTTCTTCTTTAGGATCAGGCATTTTATTAGTTTTATGCAGCTAACTTCACTCATTCGTTTTTTTTGGAAATCATTTTAGGCCCTACAAAGGAAACACAAGAGATCAACAGGAGCACAGGGACTGAAAAATAGGTAGCTCAGATAAAAATGGAAATTCAGTAGGGATCAAGCCACCCAATAAAGATTAGTTCCAATGTGGATTAATTCTACCAATATGTTTGAAAAGAAGAATTCTAAATTTTAAAATGTATCCAATTACAAGGATTTAATGGAATTGGTATGCCAGTGTACTGTGGAGTATGGATCTTAAATAATATTAATAGTTCCATTTTTAATAATGAAGAAGCATTTGTGATTGTCATTAGAAATGAAATGGTTAACCAATTGTTATTAAGGACTGAGCCTTGTTAGCCTAATTGCTTTTCGTTTACTTAAAGATCACATGCATGACCAATTTTCAGATTTAGGGATTGAAGTTACAGGCATTCATCAGAACAAAACATCAGTTTCTTTATGACAGAGAGACAGTCTCAGTAATTAAGGGCCCAATCCTGCAATCTTCACTCATGAGTAGTCCTTATTCAAGCAAATAGTCCCATTAATTTCAGTGGGATTGTGTGAGAAAAGATTGCAGGATTGGGCCCTAAAATTTAGGAATCATGGTTCATATATAGGTCAGCCAATTCATCTGTATCTGGAAGTATGGGACTGTAACAGTCCAAAATCTAAACTTACAAGTGTTGATGTTATAATGAAGTGTTGACAAATATGTTAGAAATTTCCTGGAAAACAAAGTAAACCAAGTCAGCAATAATGACAGAATAAACAAAGCATCAAAAACATTTTAAAACAAAATGGGTTTCCAAAAATTGTTAGCATTTGTGTTCATTTAGGTAAATTCTCAACATTAGCAAATAACTCGTACATAAGCCTTTCACAAGTATAGATGAGGCCGTAGTAAACAGGATTGAAAAGGTGAACAAATGTCATGAAAAGCTATTGTACAGTAATGAATTAAGGGCAGAAAGAATATTACAGGTGGGGCTGGTACCACCGTGTAGTATTGATGTTTCTGACATTTCCAATTATAAGACCATGTTTTCATTTGCTTAAAACTTTACCAAACATTAACTGTTTCAGTTGAAATTTTCCATGCCAGTTGTCTGCCTCAGGCTGAACTGTTTTGAAAAGTTTAAGCCAAGATTGTTCAGCCTTCTGAGGACAAGGCTGTGAAAAGATACATTATGCCCATGTTAAATTCTGACAGCCTTTACTTTGAAAATTCTTAGAGCCCCCATGGTTTGGAGCAGGGACTTGAAATTCAGCAGGGGCAAGGCCTTTGTGTCAGGGATATGCCTTGTTTTGTCTCCATGAAAATCTGCCCAAATGTGGCCAAGTTATAAACCTTTGAGAAATCAGTTTGTGTATGCTCAATAGAGACTTACATTTTAGCAGCTAAATTCACCAATGATTCTATCCAAACTGGGAATGCTCCTGCCTGGGGATGAAGGTTTTTCCTTCAGTTGCAGCTCTTGACTGATTGGGCAAAGACACTGGGACAAGAAGACCTAAGCAGAGAAAACTGGGACTGTCTAGGGGAGAAGAATGGGACTGTGGGGAGAAGCCGGGATAGGGAAAAGACTTGGAGAATGACAGGTTGGAGGGGATGGGGCAGAAGGGAGTCATGCTTATGGGTGGAAGAGGGTGTGTCCACTAGCACCCACCCCCCTCCAGAGCATAAAATGGCACTGAAGATTGGTGAGTCTCAATAATTCCTCTGCTGTCAACCAATGAAAGCTTATGCTCAGATAAATGTTAGTCTCTAACGTGCCACAAGTACTCCTTTTCTCTTTCCACTTAGAAAGTGTCACTTCTCTCTCCAGTGTTGGTGCATATGTAGGATAACAACCTACACTATCAGTTACTCCATTAGCTCCAGTGGTTAGACATCCGTGCTGTGGATCTAAAGCTTTCAGTCCTGCTAATGAGCCATTTTGGTTCCAATATGATGCCACATGATGGAAATTCTGGGTTTTTTTTTTAGTTTCCTTTTTTAAAAACTTAGGAAATTACATACCAAACAAACTAAAGAAACACTCAGTATGTTAAAAGAACATTTGTAAGGCTGCAAAGTCAAGCACTCAAATTTTTAAATGTTTGACTTCACAAACTTAATAATGTGTAATTGTAGCTATCTTGGCATAAAATTATTAAAGAGAAACTTTAAAGTGCATGATAGGTAGGACAGATAACTCATTTTAATGTGAATTCAATTTATTGTTCCTGAAAAAGGCCTGACTAAAAATTATGGTGGCCAATACCCTCTATTTATCACCAGGATAGGTTTAGCAAATGAGCAGTAGCAGAGCAAGCTCCTCCACACCAGTTTTACTAATGGCATATTCTCAGGTACCACCTTTCAGTATAGGAGAGTAGTTTTGTTTCCATGCCTATTCAGTCTTTGGCCTCTCTATTGAGTCTATCAATGAGGCTACCAGTCTCTGACAATTGTGATTTTAGATGCTCGCCCACTAACTAGGAAGTGTACTGATATCATCTTATTTTATAAATGTCATTAATCAGCTGTCAGATGGTAACGGCTGAACTTTGATCCAGTCCCATTCGCAAACTTCTTCACTCTCCAGTCTGCCAAAGTAAAGTCCAGTATATTAAATAGCTGCCTTTTAGCACTAAAATTAATGAAGTGTTGGTGACAACTAGGGTAACCAGACAGCAAGTGTGAAAAATCAGGATGGGGGTGAGGGGTAATAGGAGCCTGTATAAGACAAAGCCCCAAATATCGGGACTGTCCCTGTAAAATTGAGACATCTGGTCAGCCTAGTGACAACGGACCAGGTTGGTAAGGGTGGGACAAAAAGAGAACACCATGACAAACATTCTCTGGATGCATCCACCACTGCAAGAAGTCCAGGACCAGTGGAGGGAGATGGACCAATCTATCCAAGGAATAAAGAGTTGTATGGTAAGCTGTCCTGAGCCATATTTGAAGGGGGAGAAGATGCAACCTTGCAAACTGGAGCACCTGTGTGCAAGTGGACATATGGCCCAAGAGCCTGAGGCACATCTGAACTGTCGTGGACGGCTGAGACTGCAGACTGAGGCAAAGGTGGTGAATTGCCTAGCAAAAACTCTCGAAGTCAGAGTGTAAATATGGGCCCAATGAACTTGATTTTCTGAGTGGAAACCAAAGTTGACTTTCTAGAGTTTAGGATGAGACCTAGATGGTCAGGCAAGTGCAGTGTAGTGTTTACATGGGAAAGAACTTCCTCTCCGGACCTACCTCTCAGTAACCAGTTGTCTAGTGTGGGAAGATGTGGATTCATTTCTTTCTGAGGTAGGCTGCAACCACAACTATGCATTTGTTAAAAACCCAAGAGGCAGAAGAGCATCTGAAGGGAAGAACTGTATACTGAAAATGGCACTCTGCTACGATGAATCAAAGGAAATTTCTGTGGCTCAGCAAAATTGCCCCATGAAAGTAGACATGCTGAAGGTCCAGAGCAGCAAACCAGTTGTTCTGAGACAACACAGGGAGAGTAGTCAATAGACTGTTCAGAACCTCATGTATCTGATATATTTGTAGAGGTTGCAAAGGTCAAGAATGGATCTTACCCCTCCTTTGGATTTTGGCACCAGAAAGTACTGGGAATAGAAGCCCTGCCCCCTGTGTTTTTGGTGGAACCTCCCTTGCTGCTCCCAAAACCAGTAGAGAGCAAACCTGCTGGAGGAGCAGTATCTTTTGAGAGGGGTCCCTGAAGATGGATGGAGAGGGAGGGTGGTGGGGAGGAATGGAAAGGAACTGGATGGCATAACCTGATCTGACGGTGCTTAGGACCCAGCTGTCAGTGGTGATTGAGCCCCAAGCATTGTGAAAGTGAGGCAGCCTGTCCCTAAATGAAGGGGATCTGGAGAAGGGAGCAATGACTGGGATGCTGCACTGGACCAAGGAGTCAAAATGACCTCGGTGCTGAAGCAGGCTGCATAGCCTGTTTGAGCAGGTGCTGCTTTAGATGAAGATCCTTCGCCATCTGACTGTTTGGGGAACGATTTGCAAATCCAACACCACCCCTTGTCATGGACTTCACCTAAGCACAGCAAACACTGAGTGGGGATCATTGTTGGGAATCGCTCCCCCCAGACTTCAGACAATGTTTAAACCCTGGTGAAAGCATCACGAGGGAAATACGTAAACTAAAGCTAACGCTAAAACTAACTAACACTATACTAAGGGAAATAATTAACTATATACAGCTCGAAAAGTCACTAAGGAATAGAGAGGTGTGAGGTTAGGAATCACACAGGTCCAACTCCAGCCACGGGCAGTAAGAAGGAACTGAGGAGAGTTGGGGTGATGTTGCCTGATATACCCAGAGGAGGGCTTTGGCCAGGAGGCACAAATGGCATCTATCTACAGGTAATGCTAGGCAAAATTCTCTGGCTCTGGTGTGCGCACACATCTCAGGGAATACATAGCTGCATCTGCTAGAATATTTTGTTTTTTTCATAACCTGAGCCCTATCAGACAGGCATGTGAGATAGTATTTTTACCCCTTAAACAAGTGTCTAATGGAACTGGAATGAAATTAGCTAGACTGTTCCCAGAAGACAGATAGTATATGAGGAAAATGTTTGTATTTTACAGGACACCAAACATACTACCATTCTGCTAGAAAAGACTCCTAAAGCAAAGCTGTTTGGCTCCCCTATAACCTCAGGAGGGGAGGACTGGGCTATCAGTATGACTGAAGCATACTTCAGAAATTATACAACTTTTTCCATAGCAAGCTCTGAACCCCATTATAGTGAGCATGAACTTCTACCCCATATTAAAATGAAGTACTTTCCCTTACAGATTTTTATTGTTTGAAATTTAGGCAGTAAGGCACAATCAAGAAAGTTCTCAATTTCAGCTATGCTAAAACAAAACCTAAAGATTATATTAAAGCCTGCTAAGTAATTGGCCTGTGTTACTACAAAAGTTTTGTGCCATTTGATCAGCAAGATGCTTTGCTAAGCAAAAAATTGGACATAAATGCGAGGCAGGTGAGATTTGTAGTTAATATAAATGGTTGTAATTTCTATCCTGAAATGATGAGTTTTGTCGATAAGTTTTAAAATCTATAAATAAAACTTTAACAAAAATTATCATTATTTTACTCTCCAATAAAAAGGGGAAATAAATTAGAGCATTTCTACTCTGAAAAGAGACTGTTAAAAATGCCATCATAGCATTATCTCTTTGTTGTGTTTCAATTATCCTCTTATCAAATGTCCTCAGTTTACAAATAAAAGATGTTCTTTCTCCCTGCCTATCCTGAAACTCAGTCTGATCTTTCCACCTAGTGCATCACCTCCAGGGACAAAGAGTCTGCATACTAATTTAAGTCCTGAATTACACATGTTCCACTCCATTGTCTTTAAAGGATTTGCAAAGGGGTGGCTTAGAGAATTTTGTAATGTTACTAATTTGTTACCAATAAGGGTGTTAGTAAGGTTTGAATTTATCCTGGATAAATAGGATAAGTCAACAGGATAAGTCAACAGGATTTGAGTTATTAAGTTAATTAGCACATAATAGAAAGAGATGTACATCACTACAATCTGCGAGAACCCCTTTCTGCAGTCTGTAGACAAGACAGTTAGTTTGTACTATTTATCCGGTTCCGAAGTTAGCTTACAGCTTGGCACTATTATAGTAGAGGGGCCTACAGTTTCATTTTCACTTATTTCCTGTTTTTCACAGACATATATTACTTTTATCCCCAAAATTTCCAGTATATTAACATCTGTTGTTTATCTCCATAAATTCTCCCAAGTAAGCGGCTCTTACAATTATTCATACATCTAAAATAATATTTATTGTTTAATAATTCTTGAAAAGATTGTCTAATCTTTTAGTGGTAATTCTTAGGCAGGTTATTTTTCCCTTCTTAATAAGACTCCCACAACACTTTGAGAGTTTAACTCATAAATAAGCGATAAGCCTTACAAAACTCTGGCCCATAGGTCAACAGTAAATAATCCTGCACAAAATAGAATAAAATCCACAGCTCATTCTGTTTTAGCTGTGTTGGTTCTCCAGGATTAACAGGAATAAAAAGCAGTAAAATTTCATTTTTATCAAGTTGGTAGATGATGACTATCAATGCAATGGAGTAGATGCAATGCATAAAGTGCCATATTTCTAGTCATTTTTCAAAGTAAAATCACACTAAAGATTAAAGGTAAATGTTCTGATTGCTAATATAGGAAACGAAATTATTTCTGCTGCTTTCATATTTCCTTCACTATCCAGCAATCTATAAATGATGCTCCTTTTTCAAAACAGGCTTCAACTGTTAATGATGTAGTCCATTCTTCAGTTGTCAAAACACTTTCAGCAAACACTGTACTGAACCAGAAATGTATTGTCAAGTTTTAGACATTTTACTTTTGTTAAATCAACGTTTTCAAGTTTTTTGGGTCATGCTTCTAATAATGTCCGCAATACTTCTAAGGTTTATCAGGGTTGCCTGGATTAGATGGCTTGAATGGACTGCAAGGTCAAAAGGGCTCACCAGGAGATCCAGGTAAAGAATGAAAATGAAAAAGAATTTTTTTAAATGAAAATGAATATGAAATGATCAATGATATTTTGATATTTATCCTGTCATTAAGGATCAGACTAAATTTTAAAACAGTGCCAGTAGTTAATGATTTAAAGAGACACACACCAGCAATCATTTGTGGGGAAAGACTTAAAATCCTCCATCAGTCTTGCTGGAATCCTTTGAGAATATTTTTACAATGAAAACATTCAGTGCAGATGATTCAAAGTGAAGCCAAGTCTCAAACTTTTATGTGCACAAGATAAACAATAGCAAATAAATTAAAAGGAGACTCGGGGGGAAAATCTTGGCCCCACTGAAGTCAATGGGAGTTTTTCCATTGACTTCAGTGGAGCCAGGATTTCACCCATGGTGATCTGTTTGAAGCTTTCAAAACACCCTATTAACCATTGTTAAATCAGTGCTTAGCACCAGTCTAAGAGATCACGAGAATAAGATATAAAATGAAAATTAAGAAATTGAAAGCAAAAAGAATAAAACTTAAGAATTTCAAATTAAGGACAAAGACTATGACTTGAGTCAAGGAGCTTAATACCTTTGAAAGGATGAATGAGGGCCAGATTCAACAAAACTCCACCCAACTTACATATGAGAACCAGACAACTAGAGATAGATTAATCACAAAAGGAACATCATCTGCAGCTGGTATTTCTATTCTGTACATCTGTATTTGCATTCACTGTAGACTTCATGCACTGTAATTGTTTTCCTCTGGAGGTAAAAGTGAAATAGGGCCCCCAGGATACACAGGGGCCCCTGGACCAAAAGGAGACAAGGGTGAACCTGGACAGCCAGGAATTTCTCTTCCAGGACCTCCTGGAGACACGGGTTTGCCAGGACACCCAGGTAAGAAACATTTTCTCCTCAACAGTGAACTGCAAAGCTGAAATGAAAACTGAACTAGTTCCCTGCTACTTGGCTAGCAGGCCCATGCAGCACATACATGTGGGATCTCTTCTTTAAGAAAAGTATTTTTCTCATCCAAGAAGTATGCTAGCATTTCCTGACTTGCTACAAATATACCAGAATGCATCATTCTGCTACATCACTGAAACCGTGGGTTGCATGAGACTTGTTGAGTCATTGATGTCAAGGAATGATGCATTCTGGGACCTCTTTAGCTCCAGTGGATATTATAGAAAGGAATTAGAATTTTTTTTTAAAAAGAATTATATTTTCTGTGCCAAATGCCTCCCACAGTCTATTTAGCAGGGAAATGCAGCACACAACTATGGGGTTAACTCCAAGTTCTGCATGACCTTGCACCTCAACTCCCTTAAATTAATATTTTATTTCTGGAATCCAAAGTATAAAATACTGAAAACTCAAAACATTTAGCATATGATCTGCTCCCTCAGGTAGAACAGGAGATACCGGGCCTGCAGGATCTGTGGGAAGATCTCCTGAAACTGCAGCTTCTGGTCCTCCGGGTGATCAGGGGCCACCTGGCTCACATGGCATCAGAGGTACAAGAAAATCAAACATGATCAGTTAACCAAAACAGTGAAAACTCTATTCTAATGAGATATATATATATGCACGTGACGTGGGAAGAGGCAAAGAGGGTAATAAATACGCCTGTTCCATAAATACATGGACAGAGGCACAGTGCAGCACAGTGGATAGTGACTCAGGAGATCTGCACTCTAGTCCCATTTCTGGCCTGCTGGGTGACCTTGGGCAAGTTATGCCACCCCCCCATGCCTCAGTTTCCCATCTGTAAAATGGGTATAACGATACTTATCTCCTTTGTGAAGTGCTGTTCATCCATAGATCTCAAAGCACTTTACGGAGGAGATACATATTTTGATCCCCATTTTACTAGAGACAGGTATCATCATGAGGATTATGTAGTAAAGTATAAAGGTTTTATCAGGATGCATTATGTAGGTTTCCATACAAGTTCCAATGAAACCTTTAAACCATACCATCATGTACTCTGTGTGGGCCACATACGTTACAGGGAATAAAAACTATTTTGCAAGCATATTAGAGTGTGTTTAAAATTTTATTGGTACTATTTTTAGTGTTCCCCAACAGATGCGTGTAAACACATTCACTGTGAATGCAGCTCTAGCGGGCTAAAAGACGGTGTTATAAAAAGAGCTCTACCTAAAACAGCTTTTCCATTCATAAAAGTGTCATGATGTTGAGGTCCAGCATCTCAGACCCATCCAGAGCCAGAAACAAGAATTGCATTTTCTGTTGGAAAATTAGGAATCTTTTTTTGCTCCACTGTTTTAGCGCTCCTCTTCCTAGCTCTGTAGGATCACAGGATATCACAGCTTAAAACTGTTACTGGTCTAGGGCTGACTACCTCCTGTCTTTTGGTAGGTGTAATTTTCGGAGGCGCTAAAATTGAAGACCATGTGATAAACTGGAACCATCGTATACTTCTGTCCACTTCAATTGCACTCCTTCTGCTTATGAATCTCTGCCGGGATTACTTCCAGCCTTGTACAGCTCTGAGCAGCTTCTGACAGTAGACATTTTTTAAAGCATTGTTCCTTCTTTCCTCCTAATTGTGGAATTTTCCCATTAAAGTGACACCAGCAGGAGGCATAGGATGGGCAATATTTGGTTCTGGGCAATTTTCCTAAGAGTTTTAAGTTCCAATATCTTACAACCGAGCCAAGCTAGAAAGGAACTTTTCATCCTTGCAAAAAAGGTTGATTCACTGCTCTCCAATAGGCTGCAGAGCACTTCCTTGTAGTCCTGGAAGGTCCTGTGATATTAGGCCTTAAAATGATGACACTCATGTATAGAAAAGCCATTTACAAAAAGAACAAAGCTAAAATAGCTTTTCTATCCCCAGAAGTGGGGAAGAAGAGGGAGCTGCATGTTTATGCATATAAACTCTGTAGTTGAGGGCTGTTCTCGTGTAAAGCTTAGGGCATGGCTATACTTGCAGATGTAGAGCACTGTGAGTTAAACCAGCCCTCGGAGAGTGCAGTAGGGAAAGCGCTGCAGTCTGTCCACACTGATACCTGCAAGCGCACTGGCGTGGCCACATTTGCTGCACTTGCAGTGGCATTGGGAGTGGTACATTATGGGCAGGTACCCCACAGAGCACCTCTTCCCATTCTGGCGCTGTGGCTTGTGGGAAGAGGGTGGAGGGTGCGGGGCATTCTGGCTCCTGTCCCAATGCCCCGTGATCCATCGCTTCACATCCCAGCAATCCCTGTGCTTCGGTCCACATTTGGCGCCATCTTTCAACGTTTTTTGTACTGCGCACTCTGTCTTCCCTTTCGGACTGTGGGAATAGAGCCCGAAGTGCTGAGGAATATGCTGACAAGTCTCGCCAGCATGCCACATTTGGCAGTTGAGTTACTCCTTAAGCTACAAACTGACAGTGAGGAGTCTGACGATGATGTCGACTTGTGTAACGCATCTGACACGAGATTGCTTCTGGCATTCACGAACGTGCTCACCACCGTGGAACACCGTTTTTGGGCTCAGAAAACAAGCACTGAGTGGTGGGATCACATCGTCATGCAAGTCTGGGATAACGAGCAGTGGCTGCAGAACTTTTGGATAAGAAACGCCACTTTCATGGGACTGTGTGATGAGCTCGCCTCCACCCTGCGGTGCAAGGACACGAAATTGAGAGCTGCCCTGCCGGTGAAGCAGGTGGCTATTGCAGTCTGGAAGCTGGCAACTCCAGACAGCTACTGAGTGGTCGCTAACCAGTTTGGAGTGGGAAAGTGGACCGTTGGAATCATGTTGATGCAAGTTTGCAGGGCCATTAATCACATCCCGCTCAGAAGAACCGTGTCTCTGGGTAACGTGCATGACATTGTGGCTGTCTTTACACAAATGGGTTTCCCCAACTGCAGAGGGATGATAGATTGGATGCATATTCCAATTCTGGCACCAGCCCACCTAGCCTCTGAGTACATTAATTGGAAGGGGTATTTCTCTATGGTTCTCTGGGCACTTGTGGATCACCATGGGTGTTTCATTGACATTAACGCAGGCTGGCCTGGAAAGGTGCCTGACGCATGTATCTTTCGGAACACTGGCCTGTTCAGGAAGCTGCAAGCGGGGACTTTCTTCCCAGACCAGAAGATCACTGTAGGGGAAGTTGAAATGCCCATTGTGATCCTTGGAGACCACCATTACCCTTTAATGCTGTGGCTCATGAAACCCTACACAGGGAGCCTTGACAGCAGCAAGGAGCAGTTCAACAACAGGCTGAGTCGGTGCAGAATGACTGTGGAGTGTGCTTTTGGCAGTTTAAAGGGCCGCTGGTGCGGTCTGTATGGGAAGCTGGACCTGGCTGATGACAACATCCCTGTGGTTATATCCACGTGGTGTACCCTCCATAACATTTGTCAAGGGAAGGGTGAAAGATTCACTCTGGCATAGAACTTGGAGGTTTAACGCCTGGAGCCTGAATTTGAACAGGCAGAGAGCAGAGGTATTAGAGGGGCCCAGTGCGGGGCTGCAAGGATTAAGAATGCCTTGACGGAGCAATTTGAGGCTGAAAACCACCAGTAATATATGGTGCCCTGCATGGGAGTGAAGAGCGGTGGTTCCAATGTTAGTGGGAATCTGTGTTTGCTACAGTGCCTTTCCTGGGCTAAGGTATCTTTAACTTAATTCAATAATAAAGAATGTTTTCAAAGCCAAAAAATCCATTTATTTAAAAGAAAATTCATTTATTGAAAAGAAACACAACTGCTTGGGAAACAGAAAGGGCAATGGGGTGGGGTGGGGAACAGTTCAAACACAGATTTGCATATGTCCTGTTATCATACTCTGCCTTCCTGTCTGGAGTGCTGTGCAATGAGTGCTGTACTTCAGGCTGGCTAAAATGCGTGGTGATTGAGTGCAGTGGGTAAGGGTTGTAGTTTGCAGGGTTGGGTGGTGAAGCTACAGGTGTTGGAGGCATCTGGTGGCGATAAGAACCGAGATGTGGGGGAAAATGGGTTGGAGGTGACATGGGGGCACAAGGGAAAGTTTTGGGACAAGGGCTGTGTGGGGCGGCGGGGGGCATAGTAGTGCTCCGCCTGCATGGCTACGAGAGCCTGGATCAAATCCACTTGGCGCTCCTTAAAATGCTTAGCAGCCGCTCCGTGCTTTGGTGCTGGTGATCTGTGTTCTGCTAGCAGACCCTCCTTTCACTCTCCCTCCACTCCTGCGCTTTTTGATTTTTATTAGGGGACTGCTGCATTACCTCATGCAGCATGTCCTCTTTTCTTCTACGTGGCCTCTTCCTAATTCTTTGGAGTCTTTCAGCCGGTGATAACATGGACGGCTGAGATCTCAAGGCTGCATCTGTAAAGGGAAAATGCAACACTTAACAGGGGCAGCACTGTTCACAGACAGAGCAATGATTCACCCATACTTAAAGACAAGCACAGCCTACACAATAGCAGAATTTGCCTGTCCCAAAGCGAGCACACATAACCCACAGGAGCCCCAAAATGGTGAGTAAGCACAGGGCCAAGGGGGACTGATTGTTTCAGGGCCATACTGCCCTCTGGGGTTCTGTGCCTTGGGAAGAGCTAACAGCTGCAGGGAGCCCCTATACTGGACACTGTCCCCACATTTTCCACAGGAGTTCGTCCTGGAAGAGATCTCGCTGCTGAGGGTGACCTGGGAAGCAAGGGAGGGTCAATGCGGCTTCCGCCCTGGCCCATATGTAGTTTGTCTGTGTGCAGCAATGGTCACCCTGCCCATCATGGCACAGTGGCGCAGACATGTTAGCCTTACTGGGATAAGGAGTACTGTAGCTCTCTCAAGGAACCCAGCTTCTGCATGAGACCTTTGAAGAGATCACTGAGGCCGATCACCACGATGTGAGAGAGCACATCAACACCCTATTCCACATCTAGGCATGCATGCAGCCCTAAACCTCCTTGCCTCAAGAGCCCACACCAAACAACTTCCTTCCAAAATAAAAGCTACTTACTGGGCACCTCCTCTGGTGTTTGTCCTTCCCCAAGCACCGGCCACTGCGACTGGCTAGACTACCTTCCTCCTGGCTTGAGAACAGCTCCTGGCTACATGCATCTAGGGATGCCGGGGTGTCTCCCTCCTCCTCAGCACCCTCGCTCCCACTTTCCTCCTCCTCCTGCCTTGTTGAACTGGGCTCTGAAGTGTCCATGGTGGTCCTCAAAGTGGAGGTGGGGTTGCCCCCAGGTATCGTGTCCAGCTCTTTGTAGAAATGGCAGGTCGCGGGGGCACCACCGGAGCGGCGGTTTGCCTCGCGGGCTTTGTGGTAGGCATTCCGCAGCTCCTTCACGTTAACCCTGCACTGCTGTGTGTACCGGTCATGGCCCCTTTCCATCATGTCCCTTGATATCTGCCCAAAGGTATTGTAATTCCTATGGCTGGAGCGCAGCTGGGATTGGACAGCTTCCTCCCCCCAAACACTGATGAGGTCCAGCACCTCGCCATTGCGCCATACTGGGGATCGCCTGGTGCGTGGAAGCATGGTCACTTGGGAAGATTCGCTGAGAGCACTCCATGCCAGGCTGAGCAAAAAGGAAGGGGATTTTCAAAATTCCCAGAGAATTTAAAGGGCGGGTCTGGCGGTTGGTCACCTGAGGGCAGGGCAGTAGAGGTCAAAATGATGACCAGAATGGCTAGAACAGGCATTGTGGGACACTTTTGGAGGCTGAGCAGAGCTCATTAACAGATGAGGGCATCCACACTGGTGCTGCGGCGCTCCAGTCGGGGCACAGCAAATGTTATTCCACTCACTGAGGTGGAGTACCAGGAGCACTCTAGCTGCGGAGTCCAGGCACTCTGCGTGCCTTGCCAGTGTGGACGCGTCATGAGTTAGGGCTGCTTTAATGCGCTCTAACTCACAAGTGTAGCCAAGCCCTTAGACTGTAGTCAGTTCAAGAACTGATGATTGGTCACCAAACTTCTGCAAGTGAAGTCAGCAGAGTTTGTACATTCCACAAGCCCAATTACACTGGTTGAAGGGGTTAAACACCTTAGTCATAGTAGCTCTGGATTTTTTCTATATTTATTGAAAAAACAAGGACATTGAAATACAAATTCCCATACAGCTGATTATGGTGCTGGTAGCTCACTGCAATGAAGCTGCACCACCAGGCAGCTGGGAGTTGAGGAGGGGAGGGCGGCCAGGAGCACAGAGCCAACATGGACAGGTGGGGTCTCCATAGCACTCACCTGCCTCTTTCTGATTGCGGAGGATCCCAGTGGTTTTGGGGGTGGGGGGGCAATCCCATGGAGACTTCCTCCCCTGTATTATCTTGACGTAGGACTTAGAATGACATTTTCTAACACACTTTGGTGACTTAGGATCCTACTTCCCATTGAAATTCAGTGGGACTTAAGCACTTCTGAAAAGATTACCCTTTGTGAATGCATTATTAATATCCATTGTTTTGTTTTAGGCCTGCCTGGCAATCCTGGCCCTCCTGGAAAGACTATCTTTGTGAAAGGCGATCCGGGGGAATTTGGTGTTCCAGGTGCACCCGGTATTCCTGGCCAGCCAGGGCAGCAAGGAGCCAAAGGCTTTCCAGGAAATCAAGGAAGAAGAGGCCTGAAAGGTATGATTTAAAGTGTATGATTTTGTTTGAGTGAATACCTGCCTTCTGGCAGATTCTTCTGAGTATCTACATTATGGTAACTTCCCATTTTTGAAAAATTGCCTACTCAGTCTTCACATTTTTAAACAGTAAGAATTGTGTGCCAGATCATACACCACAGACCCATGTGCTCTTGGGGGTCTGCTTCCAGCCAGGTGGAAGGGGAGGGTCAGGCTCCTCCGGCCACAGTCCTGTCATAGATCTTGTCCTAAATATAAAGGGAAGGGTAACCACCTTTCTACATACAGTGCTATAAAATCCCTCCGGGCCAAAGGCAAAGTCCTTTTACCTGTAAAGAGTTAAGAAGCTAAGATAACCTTGCTGGCACCTGACCAAAATGACCAATGAGGAGACAAGATACTTTAAAATCTGGAGCGGGGGGGAAACAAAGGGTCTGTCTGTGTGTGTGATGCTTTTGCTGGGACCAGAACAGGAGTGCAGGTCAGAACTCCTGTAAAGAGTTAGTAAGCAATCTGGTTAGATATGCGTTAGATTCTGTTTTGTTTAAATGGCTGATAAATAAGTTGTGCTGAATGGGATGTATATTCCTGTTTTTGTCTCTTTTTGTAACTTAAGGTTTTGCGTAGAGGGATTCTCTATGTTTTGAATCTGATTACCCTGTAAGGTATTTCCCTTCCTGATTTTACAGAGGTTTTTCTTTTACTTTTTCTTTCATTAAAATTCTCTTTTAAGAACCTGATTGCTTTTTCATTGGTCTTAAGATCCAAGGATTTGGGTCTGTGTTCACCTATTGAAATTGGTGAGGATTTTTATCAAGCCTTCCCCAGAAAAGGGGGTGTAGGGCTTGGGGGGATATTTTGGGGGGAAGACATCTCCAAGTGGGCTCTTTCCCTGTTCTTTGTTTAACACGTTTGGTGGTGGCAGCATAAGTCCAAGGGCAAAAAGGTAAAAGTTTGTACCATGGGGAATTTTTAACCTAACTTGGTAAGAATAAGCTTAGGAGGTCTTTCATGCAGGTTCCCACATCTGTAACCTAGAGTTCAGAGTGGGGAAGGAACCTTGACAGATCTACACATGGGGACAGCTACCGGGGCAGGAACAGGAGGGTCTGGGAAGGAGCCAAATGGATGCACACTGTTTGTTGTTCTTCAAGAGATGTCCCTGTGGGTGCTCCACTTCAGGTCAAGGTGTGTCCCAGAGCCTTTGATTGGTGATTTCTACAGCAGTACTCTATGGGCTGCGCACGCGCTGTGCCTACCTCTCAAGCTGTCAGTATTTGAATAGTGCGTGCACAGCCTGGACTCCTCAGTTCCTTCTCTACCGTCCCTGGCTAGAGACGGAGTTCAGCAGTGCTCTCTGAGATTAGCTAGGTTTCAGAGTAGCAGCCGTGTTAGTCTGTAGCCGCCAAAAGAAAAGGAGGACTTGTGGCACCTTAGAGACTAACAAATTTATTTGAGCATAAACTTTCGTGAGCTAGTTTCTCAGTTTAGTTAGATAGTTACATTAACTGTTACATTTATCTCTTCAAAAACAAACAAACAAACAAAAACACTGTGGTTTCCGGCATGCCTGGCTCCCCAGGCTTTAAGAGATGATTCTCCTGTAAGGATGCCATCCACATCTCAGATGGGCATTCATACTGTGTACACTGTTTGGGGAAGTCTCATGTACCCCAAAAATGCGTTCACTGTAATAAGTTGAAGGTGAGGACATGCAAGGACAGGGAGCTCAGGCTTAAAATGCTGCGCCTAGAAAACTCATTCAGACCAGCGTCTGGCCCTGGCCAGCAAACCTCTGTGACACCCTTCAGAGGTAAAGGAAAGACCAAAAAACGGCCAGCTTTCTCTCCCCTCAGGGGACATTCGGAGAAAAAGTTCAAACCAGCTTTCTTATCTTCAGTGGCTGCCACTCCGCGACTCCGCTCATTTCATGCGGCAGGCACCTCAGGCACTGACCCTGTGTCGGCTGGCCCTCTCCATGGTGCCGAGGCTCAGGGCTTTCAGCTGCCCACCTCTTTCAGCTCTCCTTCGGCCACCGCTGTCAGCACGGTGCTGAGAGCTGCTACAGTGCCGACAGCACAAGCAGCAGCTGCGGCATCGTCCTTTGATCCTGCGGCGCCGCTTCTACAGCCACCACTCTCTGCACCGAGCCCCTGAGGTCTCCAGCCTCCTTTGAAGTGCCTACCTCAGGGGCTCCTACTACCCAGAGCCAGCTTGTGCCCCCTGGGACAGCCTTCGGTGCACCAGCAGATGCCGCAGCAGACTCTGCCTCCACCAGCACCGACTCCTGGTCAGTCAGCACCACTGCAGTTTTTACAACCAGAGGAATTAAGGTTGTCCCGTGCTCCTGACTCTCCTCTTCTCGGCACCATCTGTCACCAAGACCTTTAGCACCATATCTTCAGTACTCCCCTACTACTTCAAGCCCCTCCAATGAAGTATGGGAGGATGAAGAGGAGGAAGACTAAGGGGAAGAGGACAAAGAATATGATGACCAGATGTTTTCAGCTACCTACAATGGGAGAAGCCCGCAGCACGATCCCCATTTCCTCAAGGCTATCCACACTGGTATGGCAATCCCTGGATGGGACCACCTATGCCCCCCACCCCACCCCGGGGCAATGGCCACACTGGGGTCCGTGGACCTACACTACACCACACTACACTCAGGTGTTCTGCGGGCTGCCCGAAGGAAAGCTGTCAAACCCTCCCCACTTCTGACTTACACTGAACCCCAGATAAGACCTGAAGTGGAAGCCCTCCCTACAGGGGACACTGCCCCGCGCACACCTTCTATAGCAATAACACCTCAAGATGCCATGGTATCCCCACCACCTCCTGCTACTGATGACCTCGCTCACTTTCAAGAATTGTTTCAGAGAGTAGCAGAAGAGTTCAAGATCACCCTAGAGGAGGTACACAACACTAGCTTACTGACATGCTGCAAGCTACGACTTCCTCCAAAATAGCCCTACCAATTAATGGGGCCATTATGAAACCTGCTAAAACTGTTTGGCAGACTCCAGCTACAATAATGCCCACTAGCAAGAGATTGGACTGCAAATATTTCGTCCCATCTAAGGGATCTGAGTTTCTATTTACGCACCCCTCACTTAATTCCCTAGCGGTCGATGCAGCAAATAAAAAAAAACAAATACCAATACTTTCAATCCACTCCGTCACACAAAGTTAACAAGAAACTGGACTCTGGCCGCAAAGTGTATTCTTCTTCCACTTTGCAATTCAGAGTAGCAAACTATGCGGCGCTCTTAGCAAAATATGACCACAAAAATTATGCTAAGTTTATGCAATTTATTGATTTGTCGGAGGATAAATGATAACAATTTAAAGTGGTAGTGTCCGATGCCCAATTGATCTCCCACACAGCTCTCCAGGCTGCCCTTGATGCTGCGATGCAGCGGCCAGATCCACAGTCACGGCCATTGTCATGCAGCGAACCTCATGGCTTGCTTCTTCCTCCTTCCTGAAAGAGATACAGGATACGGTCGAAGATCTCCCTTCGACGGAGACAAGCTCTTCGCCTCTATAACCAATGAGGTCCTTCACTCCATGAAAGACTCCCATGCCACACTTCGATCCTCAGGCATCCAAACACCTGCCCCAAAGAAGAGGCAATACAGATATCAGCCATACCAACGGCAGCGTTACCATACCTTTGCGCAACATCCACCTTTCAGACCATATGACACATGACAACGACGACATAGGCCAAGGAACCAACAACGTTGCTCTCCCCAAACAATGACGACCCACCCTCCCAACACACATAAGCAAATTTGAAGTCTTGGTCAAGGGTATAGAAAATCTTGCACCCCCTCCAGCGCCAACTCCCACCAACCATTTTTTTGGACACTGTTTGCATCCGTTCCAGGCCAACTGGGAAACTATGACTACGGACAAATGGGTCCTGGAAATTATCAGATTGGGTTATACCATCCCCTTCCTCTCCTTACCTCCCCCCCACCCTCTCTTCAGGGACCGCTCTCACAAACAATTGCTCCGTCAGGAGATGCATCTCCTCATACATCTCAGAGCAATAGAGGAGGTACCACCTCAACACAGAGGAGAGGGTTTTACTCCCACTACTTCTTGACAGAAAAGAAAAATGGCGGTTGGTGCTCTATCCTCAATCTTCGACATCTGAACAAGTCAGCCAAGAAACAGAAATTCTGCATGGTTACTCTCCCAATGATAATTCTGACGCTGGAGCAAGGAGATTGGTTTTAAACCCTCGACCTCCAAGACGCATATTTCCCTGTCTCTATCCACCCTGTCCATCAACGCTTCCTCAGGTTTGCTGTGGGAGCACAACACTACCAATACAGAGTCCTCCCGTTTGGCCTCTCCATCACACCACATGTCTTCTCCAAGGTGCTTGCAGTTGTCATAGCACATCTTAGGAAAAAAAAGAATCCTCATATTTCCTTACCTGGACGATTGTCTCCTCAAGTCTCCCACTCAGTCAGAAGCGATCCACGCCACTATTGCAACCCTTCACTGCTTCCGCATCTTGGGCCTGCAAATAAACAAAAACAAATCTGCCTTACAATCTACCCAAAAAATACTTTATTGGCACCCACCTCAATTCCATGACTGGTCTTGCATGTCTTCCCCAGGACAGATTCCACACAATGGGCATCCTGATCACTCAGATACGTGTCAGCCCGCAGACTACAGTCCGAGACTCCCTACAGTTCTTAGGACATATGGCCGCTTGCACATTTGTGGTTGCAAATGCTCGCCTGCACATGCGATGCCTTCAGGGTTGGCTAGCCACGGTATACAAACAAGCGCAGGCTAAACAGGTTATTAACTATGTCCCAGAATGTCAAGGACTCACTTCTCTGGTGGACTTCTCCCATCAACCTCTGCACCGGGATTCCCTTCTGACAAGATCTCCCTTCAGTTACCATCACCACAGATGCATCCCTCATGG
This sequence comes from Caretta caretta, assembly GCF_965140235.1. Taxonomy (NCBI): domain Eukaryota; kingdom Metazoa; phylum Chordata; order Testudines; family Cheloniidae; genus Caretta; species Caretta caretta. Next base: position 35,116,178 of record NC_134214.1, read on the forward strand.
GATGGGGCGCACACATTGGCCACCTCACCGCTCAGGGTCTCTGGGCCACTTCAGAAACCAAGCTCCACATAAATTGACCAGAACTCCAAGCTGTACATAATGCTTGCCTCCATTTCCTTATCATCCAAAACCACCGAATTCAAATCATGACCGACAACATTGCGTGCACGTTTTATGTCAACAGACAGGGGGGAGCCCGGTCCCACTCCCTCTGCAGAGAGGCAGTAAAAATTTGGAACTCGTGCCTTCAACACGGTATCCATATCTTCGCATCATACCTGCCATGTTCTCAGAATACTACCGCAGACAAACTCAGCCTATCATTCCCCATACAGCAGAAGTGAGAACTCAACGACACCATTCTTTCCAACATTTTCCGCACCTGGGGTTATCCCCAACTGGATTTATTTGTCACAGCAACAAACAAAAAATGCCCAACTTTCTGCTTCAGAGCAGGCCTGGGGAAACATTCACGGGGAGACGCTCCCTTGGTCCAAAACCCTCATATATACGTTCCCACCAATACCTTCTATTGCATTGAGTAATTCAGAAGATATGAACAGACAGTGCCAACATCATTCTCACAGCTTCAGCGTGGCCCAGACAACATTGGTACCCCTTCCTCCTCCTCATGTAGGTCAAGCCACCTATTCCCCTTCCCCCACTAAGCAACCTCCTATCACAACGCAGGGGACAACTATTTCACCCCGACGTACAACATCTCTACCTGAGGACCTGGCTGATCAATGGTTCTCTAATGTGGAGTTAACGTGTTCGGACCCAGTATGCACTGTCTTGTTACACAGCAGAACACACAACATACCGCACTGCCTACCTGCATAAATGGTAACGCTTCACATCTTGGTGCTCTGACAAGCAGACCTCTCCAGTTTCTGCTTCACTTCTATTGATACTTGATTACCTTTTACACCTTAAAACATCTGGCCTCTCTACGAGCTCACTCAAGCTCCACCTTGTTGGCAATCACAGCCTTCCACCATAAGATTGACAACGTAACGGTCTTTGCCCATCCAATCACCAAAAGGTTCCTGAAGGGTATCCAGACACTATACCCAGACGTGAAACCGCCTGCTGCACCTTGGGATTTACCCTAGTCGTCAAAGCCCTGATGGATAAATCCTTTGAACCAGTGGCTACCTGCTCCCTTCTCCATCTGTCCATGAAGACCGCCTTCCTCATAGCAATCACGTCTGCCAGACGAGTAGGTGAAATGGGGGCGCTTATGGTGGACCCTCTGTATACCATAAGCAGGGGACACAATAAGGTCACACTCCGCACGCATCCAAAGTTCTTACCTAAGATACACTCTTCCTTTCACCTCAATGAACCTATACACCTCCCAACATTTTCCCGAAAACCTCACGCTAACGCCTTTGAAACAGCAATGCACACTCTTGATGTTCGCAGAGCATTATCCTTTTACCTGGATAGGACAAAACCGTTTAGAAAACACCCAGACTTTTTGTCTCTACTCTGCGCTCACAGGGAAATGCTGTCTCTACACAGAGACTTTCCCAATGGATTGCTGACTGCATACACCTTTGTTACCAACTCAGGCAAATACAACCTCCTACATCAAGTAGGACACACTCTACCAGAACTGTCTCCACCTCCATGGCCTTTCTCCGTAATGTCCCACTCTCTGACATATGCAAGGCAGCTGCCTGGGCATTGAACCTTACCTTCGCCAATCACTACGCTGTCATCCACACTGCAGCATCTGACACCAGATTGGGTAGAGCTGTCTTGTCAACAGCCTTCTTGCCTCATCCAAAGTCCTAAACATCCTAAGGGATACTGCTTTTCAGTCACCTGAGGTGAAGCACCCACAGGGACATCTCTCTCGAAGAGGAGGAGGTTACTCACCTTGTGCAGTAACTGACGTTCTTTGAGATGAGTGTCCCTGTGGGTGCTCCACTACCCGCCCTCCTCCCCTGTACTTCGGAATTCGTAACGCACTCCGTTGTAGAGAAGGAACTGAGGAGCCCGGGCTCTGCACGCGCTGTTCAAACACTGACAGCTTGAGAGTCAGGCACAGCGCGTGCGCAGCCTATAGGGCTACTGCTGTAGAAATCTCCGATCAAAGGTGCTGGGACGCACCTTGACCTGAAGTGGAGCACCCACAGGGACACTCCGCTTGAACGTCAGTTACTGCACAAGGTGAGTAACCTCCTCTTCCCCAACCAACTGTGGGGATTCCACTGGAAATCTAATGAAATCTGATTTATTGATGTTTCCTGTGGGACCCCCCTGCTCCTCTAAAGGAGGTTTTGGGGTCTGCCACAGATGGGGAAACCCTGGCAGCTGACTCCAGTACAGTGGTGGGCAACTGCTCCTGTCCGGTGGGAGCTGAGGGAAACAGCAGCCCGCAGGGATGCACTAGCCGCCACTTCCTGCAGCTCCCATTGGCCGGGAAGGTGAACCGCAGCCACAGGGAGCTGCGGGGGGGCCATGCCTGCGGACAGTCAACATCAGCAAAATGTCTCGCAACCCGTATTCAGATTACCCTGATGGGCCGCAGGTTGCCCATCACTGCTCCAGTAGAATCATAATGCCAGGGAGCTGTAAAAGCTGCAGGGTTCCATGGAACAAATGCAGAGGCATATATCTTCAATATGGAAGGCTCTGTGCCTCCAGGCAGGTTCATGAGTGTTGCAGGGCCTGATGCTTCTGCTTTGGACAGGAACAGTATATATACCCAGCCCTCCCCATGCATGAGTCGTCATAGGAAACTCCATGAGGGGTTTTCCTGTGGGAGAGCAAAATCTGGCCCCCAGCTATTTTGCACAGAACAGTAACTAGTCAGGAACCTGATGCTTGACCTCACTGCTGTTGTGTTCCGTGCTATCAGCATCACAGAGGGTCACCAGATTTAACTGCTCAGTTTAAGTACTAGTGACAAAAACTCACTTTTTTTTTTTTTTAGGTCCGACGGGAAGCCCTGGCCCCCAGGGTCCCCCTGGCCCTGTTGGGCCATCTGGGGATCGAGGTTTTCAAGGACAACCTGGCCCTCGAGGTCCTGAAGGTACTTTTGAACAGCACATGGTTCTCTGCCATGCAGCGTCATGCGTGCTGGCCACTCAGCCTTGAGAAGCTTTGATCTTAATATCCGTACAGAATACTTTTCTATAGTGTTCACTTGCATGAAAAGAGTTTATAGCAACCTGACAAAATTCTAGCATCCACTAACTTGGGATAAGGAAATATTGTTGAGTAAATTAGATATAATTCTTTTATTATTATTATTGTAATCGGTCTTCATTGATGAAGTATGTGCCTGGTCTGGTAAATGTTCCTGAGTTGTGCAAGGCTGGTTTAAAATGGTAGTTGCAGCTTTCAGTTGCATAGAACATTTCTGAGTCACTGAAACAATTTAATAAATGATCATTTTCTTCTGATACTTGCAATAGTTTGCAAGACCAGAGAGCATGAGCATGCCATGTGAGGGTTCTTGCAAAGATGTACCATGTGTGAACAGATGCTTTTTGCTGTAAGAGAGGCAAAGTTCATACTGCGTATTTCATCACCCACTTTTCCTTTTCTACATTATCTTTCTCAAGTAACATTCATTAAGCACAATATCTTAATATCCAGAATACTACATACCACAGTATCAAGAATTTCAGGACACAGTAAGAAGTCTTACCTTTGCCTGTTGCATCAAAATAAGAGGCTCTGGGAAGAATTAATATATTCAAATCGATAAAGGAGTTTCTCAAGATTGGAAAATGTAATATTTTATTTACCAATTAAAAAACCTTTCTTCGCGATAAAGAACAGATGTTTTATAATTATGCAAATCTGAAAAGTAGTTTAGAATATAGTCATTTCATCTAATCATATGTGATGATTTCTTTGCTGAGTGCTGTACTAATTTCTACCCCTGAGGGAATAAGGGATGAATACAAAGTATTGTGGGCCAAATCCTTAGATCCTTACTTAGTTTTTAACTCAGCTGTTATTTCATACCCCAAGTAAGAGTTTGATTAAATAAAGACTGAGTAAGTGTATAGAAAAGCTGAGACCAGATCACCCTCTATTACAGGAGGCGGCCAGAAGGGCAGGAGAAAACTGAGATTCCAATCACAGAATTCCCTGAAAATCATTCACTCAGCTTAGGTTTATGAAGAGGGGATAAACTGATTTAGGGGATCTGAGAGAGAGAGCAGCCTCAGCCTTGCCTGTGTTACACCAACCCTGCACTTCTGGCTTTTCTGTAGCAGCTGTGGGGAGCCACAAGTAACTATTTTATCTCCCTGATATAGCTGTATGGAACTCAGAGATCAGTTCACCAAACAAGGGTCCTGGAGGCATGTTCAGTCCCTGCTCCTATTTCAATCATATATGCAGCACCTTTTTGTACAAAATCACAGTGGAGGGGCATCTCTGGGGTACGTAAATACATGATAGACTTACATGCTTACATATAGTTGTGAGGAATTCCTCACAGAGAGAGGCCTCTCCACCTGTGGTTCCTAGTGAAAGGACTTAGCCCTGAGCAAGGACCTCGGGATTTGGCACTGTGTGAACTGGCCATCTAGAAGAGTTTGCACATCACACAAAGCACCTCACCATTTAACAATACCATGTATTACATTGTTTTTGGATTCCTTTTTGTTCTTGTGAAAACTGTTTGCAGGCAGTATTCTAAGACATGTACTTTATATTTTGCCATTATTATTTATATCGGTATGAACTGTATATTTATTATACTGAATTATTTATATTCAGTATGAACTGAATGTCAGTTCATACAAACTATTTCAGTTCTCATTCCATTCCTTGTTCTAATTTACATGCCTGAAACTTGTTTCCATCCTGCTTGGCAATGGCTGGCATGGTCTGCTTTCCATTTGATGAATCCTTCAGGTTGCAGAGGTAAGCTGGAGAATGCCTTATTAACCAAATATTTGTTGTGCATGTCTGGGTTTCTTTCTGTACATTCCACGCTCCCTGGATAGTAGAGCCATAGCTGGAAGCTAAGAATGACAGATATCATAATAACAGGGTGATTATAATCAATTTTAACATAGCTGGGTTGTGTTTATGGGCAGAGTAATTGTGTACTATGCCGAGGAGCCCCACAATAAAGTGTCAAATATGTGTACATAGAATTCTGTATGCAAGTATGTAAAATATGAGTGTTTTCTCTTAAGGGATGTGTCACATCTATTGCATTTCATTTTATCTGCGGTCATAGTAGGCTTTCTAAATGAAGCCAACTAGACAAGGCCCCAGTCCTGCTATCAGATCAGTGGACGTAGACATCGACTCCACTGACTTTGAACTAATCCAATAAGTCTTCTAGACAAATGTACTTATTACAGACTGCAAATGGTGAACACCACTAAGCAACAAACAATACATAAACTGTAGCCATACTCTGGTGGCTTTCATCTAAAGTGAGTGAGTAATGTCGGATGGAACCCCTACTCCCTTACGCCCATGCTGCATGTGGAGACTTTCTCAGCTGCCTTCAGACCATAGACAAGGCAGTATATACTTTAACATGTGCTCAATTGATTGAGTTAAAGCCTATGTTCCACCCAAGCTTCAACTCAGCCAGTTTAGCACACATTAAGGGCGATGTCCCTTGTCTAAACTAGACTTTTAAAACGTATTAGCTAACACATGCTAACAATACACCTTTAAATTCTAGTCTAGACAGTCTGAAACTAAAGTTAAACCTATGTATCTCATTGATTAACGTTTTGGGAACACAGCCCCAGAAATGCACTCTAATCTCAAAAGCAATTAAAAGGGGAATGTTGATCTCCCACAGATTTTTGTTCCAGTTGGTGTTGTTTTAATTTTATTGCATAATTCCAGGTGACCCTGGTGAACCAGGAAAAACAGAACACTCCCCATGTCCCAAGACACCAGGTCCTCGTGGAGTAATAGGACAAAGAGGAGCTGAAGGGTCTGTAGGATTTCCAGGGCCAATAGGTTACCCTGGACCCCCAGGTAAAGCCTGGATTTAAATACTTGGTAATTTAAGACAAACAGAACATTTAAGGCTTTGAGAAGTGTGTTCTCTGCACCCATCATGCAAAGCTGTGTGGAGTGTACAGAGGTAGGAAGAGGAGGGAGGGGTGTTTAATATTTTCCCCAAGGTGTTTTAGGCATTTTTCTCCTCTTCTTTAGAAATTAGCACATTAGAAATGTGCTAATTTCTTGTGCTAATATGGCACAATGGCTAGGCTCATCAATAAGACAGTGAGAGGTTTATTTGGAATTTTAACAAATAAATGTCATTCTTGGTCAGTAAAATGAAAGCAAAAAAAAATCCCTACAGTTTTAGGTTTTATGACTTATTGAAATTCAGTATTACTATAAAATCTAATTTCACAACAAACTCCTGGTCATGCTGAAGAGTGCCTTCTTATGCTGCAAGTAAATTCACTGAAAGCAGCCTGTGAAAGGGTGGCAGAATGGAGTCGGTAACAAATAAACATCTGTGTGATAAGCTTTGTGGTATTGGAGGTTTGGAAATAAGACTGGGAGAGAGAAAATGGAATAAGAAACATGAAAGCTTCGCTGATCTTAGAACATACTACACTGGGGCACTATGCTATGTCGTGTATACTCCTGGAACTCCTTCCCATTTGATGCCAGCAATGATTGGGGTCTAAACTGAAAATAATGATGAACTAATTTAACTCGTAAGAGTATGCTCAGAGTAGAGGATTTAGTTACTGGGCGTGCGCGCTCGCTCTCTCTCTCTCTCTCTCTCTCTCTAAATTAAGGAATCAGACTTTACAACCTCTTTCCACTATTCAGATCTTGCATTAAAAAAATAAAGCAGCACACCACACCAGTGGTTTCTGGAAACATACTGTTTAATACTGAGATACTTCATGCAGATGGGCATGCAGAGTGACTGAGAGATTTGGCTGCCGAAGTGCATTGTACTATTTGAATCCAGGAGTACAGGGCGTTGTGCAATGGGGATGCCAAGCTGATCAATAGCGTTCCTCCTTTTTACAAACTAAAAACAAACCAAACACCAAAGTTACTGGGCTTGGGAAAAATTTACTTGGAAAAATTAAATTTAACAATAATAATTAACAATTAATAATTACTAAGAGGCCTGAAAGGACCATAAAATTAGTTGGATTCATACTACAGTGTTTTGTGTCTCCTGGAACTTGGCAATGTATATGCAATGGTTACAGTAGAAGAAAAATAGCCAGAGAAAGAATTTAAAAGGGAGCATGTAAGAGGTTGACATTCAGTGATTTTTTTCTGGTAGATAAAAGATTATGAGGTAAAAACAGCTAGTGATGATTCCAGTTGACGACTTGATAGAAATGTGGAGGTTGTGTCTTAATTAGCTCTAGATAATGGGATACATCCGACACTCTCAGTCAGTTATCACCTAAGGAATTCATATTTTTCATGTTTCAGAGTAACAGCCGTGTTAGTCTGTATTCGCAAAAAGAAAAGGAGTACTTGTGGCACCTTAGAGACTAACCAATTTATTGGAGCATGAGCTTTCGTGAGCTACAGCTCACTTCATCAGATGCATACCGTGGAAACACACGGTATGCATCCAATGAAGTGAGCTGTAGCTCACGAAAGCTCATGCTTATATTTTTCATGGTGATATTACTGGATATCTTCATATCTTCAGAGGAAGATACTCAGGTTGATCTTTGATATAATTGAGTAAAATACTTTTTACTGCACTGCTTAGTTTACTACAGTGCATTAATTCATTAGACAACTAAGAGGCGTCTTTGGAATCAGGGCACAGTGTTTTCATTATATAAATCTTTAAACAGTTTCTGTAAAACCAGGTGGTACAGTGATGCATACTCATGCTGGTATGTTAGGAGAAAATTTAATTATGCTTTTGCTTTTACTGACACAATAGGAACCAACCTTATCCTTGCTGAGAAGGTTATGCAGGCAGATAAGAAAACTAGAAATTTTACTGAGGGATAATATTTATTACAAAAACTACCCAATACTTGAACTTTGGGTAAAAATTAGGCAACAGGTATTGAAAAGCTGTTAAATCAGTGATTCTCAAACTTTATAAGGGGGGGGTCGCACTCATAAGCTTGCTGTGTGAAAGTTTTCACACAGCAAGCTTATGAGTGTGCCCCCCCTTTATAATTTAAAAACATTTTTATATTTACACTATTATAAATGATGGAGGCAAAGCAAGATATGGGGTGGAGGCTGACAGCTCGCGACCCCTCATGTAATAACCTTGCGACCCCCTGAGGGGTCACGACTCCCAGTTTGAGAACCCCCATGTTAAATTCTCTTGTGACTTTTAGATTCTCTCAAACATAATAAAAAGTAAAATGTCGTGAACTTTTAAAGTTTGTCTCAGTATTAAAAAATCATTTTCCAAAGGGTAAACACCTAATGCAAACGTGCAAAGAATTAAGCACACAAATTTCACTTATGAGAATTGACCCTATCTCTAAGGAAACATGTTCATCTTGAAATTCTCTCTCTCTCGCTCAAAGGGGCTGCCAAACACCACAACATATGACACGTGGAACTGTATCAAACTCAGAAAATCATCCGCTTAAAAATGTCTAGTAAACATATCCCACACTGTCTGCTGCCTTTGCAATCAAATTATCAAGCACCCATTGGCACCATCTACTAATCAACAGTGCATTCACAATAATATGGCATTTGTTGCACATCTGAGAAAAAGAGGATGCATTCTTTGAGAGATATCACAGGCTTATGGTGCCTTCTTCTCCACAGAACAAACAATTAAGCCCAATTCAGCAAAGTCCATCGCTGTTTAGCAAAACATTCAAGCACATGCTTACCTTGCCCTAAAGAGACTCGAGTACATGCTTAAATGCTTTGCTGAATGGGGGCCTGAAAGACCAAGACCTGTTGTGAAATTAGTGATGTAAGAACTAAAGATAGTTTTGATAAAAGTGGTACCACTTACCTGATTGTACCTAGCACAATCTGTCACCCAGTTATGGAGAAGAGTGCAGAATCTAATAGCAGCTTCAGGTCACGAAAGCAGTGAGCTTGTTCTGAGGGACTGTTCAAATAATTAGTCAAGTGGAAATAGACATCTTGGTACAGGCTTCCCCTGGTTTCAATTTTTATTACAGAATTTTTTGCAGTGCTCTGCAGGATTGTAAACTTTGAAATCCAGAGGCAGGCACATTCTGGAATAGGGACATGAAGTTCAATTGGTGATAGCAATATCATCACACCACTGCATCTAATCCTACGGTCACAGGGAAAGAGCACAACTCTTATATCGCGTCCCCCCTCCCCCAAACCAAGTTCTGTAATACTTATTTACTCTGTACGTGTCATTTTTTTAGTATTTTAAGAATATCTGGGGCAGGACTAGATACAGCATTGTAAAGCAGGCCCTTGTGCACAGTACTATTAAATGGCTCCTTGTACACTATGTGTTTGGACTGTATTTACCTTTATATGTAGCCATATGAAGATAAAATGCATCCTTCATTTTTGTCTAGGAAGTAAAGGTGAAGAAGGGTTGTTTGGCTTGCCAGGTCAAGATGGCTCACCTGGTCCACCAGGACCCTCAGGTGACCAAGGTGTCATAGGAGAACGAGGATACACTGGTCCAGAAGGTAAGAATGATCACTTTCTGCTGCAAACGTGTCAGGTTGACACTGATGATAGACTAATACAAAACATGGCTCTAATTCAGGAAAGCATCTAAGCATGTAGTTCAATTAGGGCTGTCAAGCGATTAAAAAAATTAATCGCAATTAATCACTGTTAATAATAGAATACCATTTATTTAAATATTTTGGATGTTTTCTATATTTTCAGGCATATTGATTTCAATTACAACACAGAATACAAAGTCTACAGTGCTCACTTTATGTTTATTTTTGATTACAAGTATTTGCACTGTAAAAAAACAAAAGAAATAGTATTTTTCAATTCACCGTATACAAGTACTGTAGTGCAATCCCTTTATCATGAAAGTTGAACTTACAAATGTAGAATTACATACTAAAAGCCTGCATTCAAAAATAAAGCCATGTAAAATTTTAGAGCCTGCTAGTCCACTCAGTCCTACTTCTTGTTCAGTCAGTCGCTCAGACAAAGAAGTTTGTTTACATTTGCAGGAGATGATGATGCCCGCTTCTTGTTTACAATGTAACCTGACAGGGAGAACAGGCATTTTCATGGCACTGTTGTAGCTGGCATCGCAAGATAAATATGTGTCAGTTGTACTAACGATTCATATGTCCCTTCACGCTTCGACCACCATTCCAAGGAACATGCGTCCATGCTGATGACGGGTTCTCCTCAATAACAGTCCAAAGGAGTGCAGACCGACACATGTTCATTTTCATTATCTGAGTCATATGCCACCAGCAAAAGGTTGATTTTCTTTTTTAGTGGTTTGGGTTCTGTAGTTTCTGCATCGGATTGTTGCTCTTTTAAGACTTACGAAAGCATGTTTCACACCTCGTCCCTCTCAGATTTTGGAAGGCACTTCAGATTTTTAAACCTTGGGATGAGTGCTGTAGCTATCTTTAGAAATCTCACATTGGTACCTTCTTTAAGTTTTGTGAAGTCTGCAGTGAAAGTGTTCTTAAAATGAACAACATGTGCTGGGTCGTCATCCGAGACGGCTATAACATGAAATATATGGCAGAATGTGGGTAAAACAAAGCAGGGGACCTACAATTCTCCCCCAAGGAGTTCAGCACAAATTTAATTAACACATTTTTTTAATGAGCGTCATCAGCATGGAAGCATGTCCTCTGGAATGGTGGCTGAGGCGTGAAGGGGCATATGGATGTTTAGCATATCTGGCACGTAAATACCTTGCAATGTCAGGTAAAAAATTGCCATGCAAATGCCTGTTCTCACTTTCTGGTGACGTTGTCAATAAGAAGAGGGTAGCACTATCTCCTGTAAATATAAACGAACTATTTTGTCTTAGCGATTGGCTGAACAAGAAGTAGGACTGAGTAGATTTGTAGGCTCTAAAGTTTTACATTGTTTTGTTTTTGAGTGCAGTTATGTAACAGAAAAAATCTCATTTGTAAGTTGCACTTTCAAGACAAAGATTTCACTACAGTACTTGTAGGAGGTGTTTTGAAAAATACTATTTCTTATCATTTTTACAGTGCAAATAAAAATACACTTTGATTTCAATTATAATACAGAATAAAATATATATGAAAATGTAGAAAAACATCCAAAATATTGAATACATTTCAATTGCTATGCTATTGTTTAACAGTGTGATTAAAACTGCGATTAATCGCGATTAATTTTTTTGAGGTAATCACATGAGTGAACTGCAATTAATCAACAGCCCTAAGTTAAATCCATTACAGTAAGCCTGTGTTTAAGTTCCATTGACTTTAAAGATAAGCAACCATACCTGAATAGGGGTGCTTTCTTGAGTTGGGGCCTAGATGGTAATTTTCTGCTGGTAATTAAAACTACATCTCCGATATGACTTTTGTTAACAAACTGGTCTTACTGATGCCTGTTGCTGGTCACAGACATGATGCCTGTTCGTACTTGTTCAAATCCAGGCCAGACCAGAAAGTCCTCATAGTGATCAGCATGTATGTGAAGTTATGAGCTGGCCTCAGTCCATTTCTTAGTGGACATGGATCCATGTTGATAAAATCAGAGGCACAATTGGCACTGCTGATCTTCTCAGTTCAAAGGGTTCAGTGGGCGTGTGAAAAAACTATGCTCCAAATCAGTGGTTGAGATGAACCACTCTGTACTTATACTGCCTTTGACAATACCTGGATAAGAAGAGTACGTCAGTGTGAATTGCATTCAATCTGGAACCTTTGACCGAGCATTAAAATTCATTCTGAAAAACTAAAGCAACGCCTGTCTTGGCTGAACTATTTAAATGTTCAAGCAATCATCTTTGTTTTACCTCTTCTCCCTAAGGTCCACCTGGCCAAGCCGGAATCCCAGGACCACCAGCGCCTGAAACGAGAGCTGCTAGTGGGTTCCTGCTCATTCTTCACAGTCAGTCAGATAAAGAACCATTTTGTCCTGAGGGAATGCCAAGATTGTGGACAGGATATAGTCTGCTATATCTGGAAGGACAGGAGAAAGCTCATGATCAAGATCTTGGTAAATACTGCAGTAAAAAAGGGACATTCTTTATCTCTCATCCAAAATGTTCTGTGCCAGATGTGTACTGCTCATATACAACAAATGATGAGTGTATTGCAGCATATTGTATTAAGCTTTATTATGCAATAGTTGACTCAGTTTATATAGGAAGTGATCGTATGATACTCAAAATACCGATCCTAACGTCTGCGTATTTCTTATAATATTGGACTGTTTCTTAAACGACTCTAGAAAATGTTGCTATTATAGCATCCTGTTACTTGTTACAAAATAGATTAAAATGACTTTTTCAAAACATAGGTAGTAGCCCAGCATCATAAATCCCATGTATGTCAGCATGTCTAATCTTCTGAGCACCTGATGGAGCCAAAATTCCCCTGAATTCTAATGCGAGCTCTGAAAAGGCTCTTTTATGTGCCTTGGGTCACTTGTACCGACATTTCAAACAAAATTAACTAAAGATAGACCCCAAATAAGTGCCTGTATGTTTAGAAATTCCGAGCATCTGCAGCTATTGAGGGCAGTTCCTGGGACCATCATCTTACGTATTCTGTAAGAGGCGGAGTCGTCGTCTTTTTCCTTTTGCGGAGAAAAGGCTCGAGGGTTAATAAACTTGGCATGCAAAGATGTTTTTAAGCAATGACTCTTGTTTAACAGCCAAGTTTGGCCTCTTCTTGTCTTGCATCTTTTTTGTTTTGAAATAGTTTAATTTTTACACAAGGTAACAGAAAGATCTACAAAACAGTCATAAAAATCTTTAAAAGTCAACTAATATAAAATCCCAGTATCCCTTACTCCCTACCTCTGACTTGTCTTCTTTTCAAGTCTTTTCTTTATTTATGCCCCCATACTGCAATAGGATCTGCTAGCCCAGACCCTTATACCCACCCGCATTAGCAAATCCTATTGCAGGATCAGGGAATAAAGAGTGCTGTTCAAGGCGGTGATCATGGCTTGTGTTTGTCCAGGAAGCACATAGCACGCTTTTGGGTGTTATAAAATAATAATCAGCTTATTCTGTACAGGATTCACCTTTAGGATACGTACCTGTAGTCATTTTTACAATTCTTCTTTATGTAATAGACCATTACAGGTACAACACTTTTGGGATCCAGTGTTGGCAGGAGAACCCATCCCAAGTGCAGAGTACTTTTTAATTCCCACTGAAGTCTCCTTGATGGTAATGCTCAGAATGTTGCAGGACTGCACCCTTTCAGATGGTCTGATCCCTCTACTACAATGATAAATCCTTGTGAAATCTTTGCTGGGAGGCAATAAACTTGTTATTGAGGTTTAATCTTATTGAGTTAGTAGCAGTGGCCTGTCAGACTTCACAAAATTAACTGATCACAAGTTGTCATTTACGTTTCTATTGCTGATAAGGAGTTGTGTATGAATTGCCAATCTCCCTCCTAACCCTCCTCCTCTTGCCTAATTTTTTTTAGTGATGTCACCCAAAGTATTTGTTTTCACAGTTGCTTCCCATGATGCCAAATATGCGTCCCATTTAATTGACTCTCCACTAAATGTACTGGTAGGAGCAAACTGATTTGCAAGAAGAAACTTATTTGCATAACCACTCTGCTGAACACCAGCTTAGCAGACTAGCTGATAATTCAATGAAGATTTCTGACATTTTAAAGTTGGCCAGGCTTGCAACAAAGTAAGCTAGAATATTATTTTCAAACTGTCTAGAAACAAACTTTATATTATGACAATGACTTTAGCACAGAGGTTGGTCATGAGAGTGGAATTTACAGTGCTATTCATTGAAAAAAAAAATAGGAAAAATTTGCAAAGCATTGCATGATTCTTTGCGTGTGGGAGACTTGTAGATTCCAACAGCCTTGTACTAATTTCTCCTGATGTTTCCACTTCCTTGAAATAGATGGTCTGTTTGTTGGGTGACTATGTACAGGTGCTCGATTTTCAGGATATGTAATTGTTTTAGGCCTGGCAGGATCCTGTCTTCCTGTATTCAACACCATGCCGTTTGTCTTCTGCAACATCCACCAAGTTTGTAACTATGCCAGTCGAAATGATAAGTCCTACTGGCTGTCAGCTGCTGCTCCTTTACCAATGATGCCTCTCTCTGAAGATGAAATACAACCCTACATTAGCAGATGTGCTGTATGTGAGGCTTCAGCCCAAGCTGTAGCAGTCCATAGCCAAGATCAGTCCATTCCCCCATGCCCATTGAACTGGAGAAGTCTTTGGATAGGCTATTCTTTTTTAATGGTAAGACTGAAGCTACTTGGTTATATTCAAGTTTCTATTATAAAACTTTTATGTGCTTTTCCTTAGCAATCATCAAGATTGGGAATGATAGCCTCTTGGATTATGTAGCTTATATTGTATACACACACACATTTAATAATAGAGCTGGCCGAAAAATAATCATAAAAATCTTAATCATAATTTCAGTATTTTCCTGTGAGAAATGGAAAGCATCACCTGTTTGCACTTAACTTTCATTTTTCACTTGGGACCCTCATTGTTTGGAAGGAAAAGCAGTGGGAACAGTTGAAAAAAAATCTGTAAAAGTCACAGATCTGTAATATTTGTATTATAGCTGTAATCATTGTGGTTCTGGAAACCATAATCTTTTGCTGACTTCATTATTTATGCAAAATCATAAATGTGCATAGCACTTTACAGACAAATAAGAAACAATGGACCTGCTGCTTCTTTCATTTACAGGAATATAAAAGTTGGATAATATCACTTACTTCAATGGAATTACTCCATTTTACACTGGAGCATAACAGAGCAGTATATGTCCCAATGTCCTAGGCCCAGAGTATAAATCATCATTAGGGCAATTTCCCCCCCTTCTCTTTGTAGCCTTTGGACACTTCATAGAATCACAGAACTGGAAGGGATCTCAAGAGGTCATCTAGTCTAGTCCCCTGCACTCATGGCAGGACTAAGTATTATCTAGACCATCCCTAATAGGTGTTTGTCTAACCTGCTCTTAAAAATCTCCAGTTGTGGAGATTCCACATCCTCCCTAGTCAATTTATTCCAGTGCTTAACCACTCTGACAGTTAGCATCCCTAGGTTTTTGACACCTTGGGAACTGAGCAGTTTTGAACCATGAGGGCAAGGAGGCAGGGTTTGGACCAGTGGAATCTTTTCTACAGTGTAGCTTCCGCCTGTGTATAGTTAGGGGAAACACCCATAAGGAATTACTGTTTCAAGAAAACCTGGGGTAGACAAGACTTGGGCTTTTAAATCATGTCATTTAATCATGTCATTTGAGCAAGTTTAGATAATACTATTGTTAAAAAATCCTGAGCCCATCTAAACTACAGCTTCCCTCCAGTATGAGATGTACCTGGTGCTGACCTGCAAGGCTGGTCTGGACTTTTGAGATAAGCCAGTCCTAGAATGACTAGAACTGATTCTTCCTGCCATGAAAGGAAGTTTATTGTAACTTGAGTTTTCCAAGTATTATGCCTTTGCAGATTCACACATCTAGGAACATTTGCCTTGCTGCAAAAAGTCCCAGAACCAAATAAAAGCAATAAAAAAATCTCTTTCCTGTTTTTCACATGCAGTTATTTAATTTTTTCATTATTTTTTTCAGCACACTGGGTCTGGAGATCAGGGAGGCGGACAGTCTCTTATGTCAACTGGAAGTTGCCTTGAAGACTTTAGATCAGCACCATTCATCGAATGCCAGGGTCAGCGGGGAACATGTCAATTTTTTGCTAATGAATATAGCTTCTGGTTAACAATCGTCAGGCCAGAATTGCAGTTTGTCTCTGCGTCTCTGTCAGAAACCCTTAAAGACGGGCATGAACAGCGCAAAAAAATTAGCAGATGTCAGGTCTGCATGAAGCATGGGTAAAAAAGGAAAACAAATCTGAGGGGTTATGCTGAGGGTCTTGCCAGGGGAAGAAGCAAATTGTGCTAAAGATTTAAATGGTGCTCACTGTCCGATTTCAGTTGAAGTTGTGCACAGCTCTATTCCATCTGTGTAAAAGTTGGCTGCCTGTATAGTACTGAAAGATACAAACGGTGTATTATAGTTATATGCACACATACACAAGCATATGAATAGTGAAACCTAGTGTAAGTGACCGACCAAAGAAACAGCAACAGTAAGTTCTATTACATTGCGTTCACCACCCTAGTACACAGGTGACAAGTACAGTTTGGTCTTACACTGAAGGTATAATCAAGTTGAACTGGAAACCTTAGGAAACTTTAAAATGAGCGCTCACAATAGCAGGTTTCCTGTTGATTCTATGTGCATCTCTCTCTGAGATGTATAAACGTAGTTGTGTCCAAACAATTTCTTATATATTTGGTTGAATTTACACTCATACATTCTATTTTTTTGGTGTGTGGGGGGGGAATGTGATTTTGTTGCAAACTTATGCTAGCACATAGTAAAAACAAAGAGATCAATGACCATTTTACTAGTTACAGACTGCAAAATTAATTTGCTAATGAAATTTCATAAGCAATGAAAAGCAAAAACTTGTCAAAATAAGCTAACGGTTGATTGTTACGCAAGAAAATAAACCAGATAATGAAGGCATAAGATGCTGCTTATATTTTCTTTGCAATTCATTTCTCAGCATATTTAAATGAAAATGTAAAGCCGTAATCCATATAGCTGAAGACAACAAACGGTTGTCAATTCTATTTAAAAAGAAAAGTGAAACCTCCACCACAGGGGCCTGTAGTAACAGATCTTTAAAGATTACTTTATACTGTTGAAAATTATTTAAAAAATGGCAAGCTAAAACACTAGCCACATTTTCAACAAGTTGAAAACCCACAAGTCTTTTACCTAGCTGTAAAAGAATAGAAATGTCCATTATAGTAAATGCCTGTTTGAATAGCACTAAAACTACTGAAAAACTTGTTCACAATAGAGGGAAAATCCATTCCGGCGCAAAGAGCCCACAAAGGATCTATATTGGAGCTGGTTTTGTCAGAATTTGCCAAAATGGAAACATTTCTTGGAGACTATTTGAGATCGACAGTGTTCCAATAGAACCCTGCCTGCCAAGGAAGCCTGCCTGGTTTCCTGCCAACTTGTCCATCTGGCTCTGCAACAACTCGCGCTACCAGGATTTGTGGCTCCAGGGTAAAATGTCAAGAGACTTTGCACTGGAGCCCGGGCTCCATTTCATTTCATGGAGAATTTTGAAATGTTGGGTGATCCTAACTGGAATGAAACCAAATTTCAAAATATCAAAATCCTCTGTGAAACAGAGCTACCTTTTTCTGCCCAGTTCTACTCTATACACCACTTAAATGAGGTTAGAATCTACTTCTGTGGTAAAATTCACAGCACTGAGAAACAGACTTTGATTCAGAGGATTTTCAAACAGACTAATTACAAAGATATATCACTTTAAAGCCAATAGCAGTGTAACCAGCCACCCTGGGAGTTGAGCTCATGGCCTCTAAATTAGGCTCCGAAAGGGAGGGCAAAGTATTGGCTCAATCTCCGTCAAAGGAAAACAAAACAGTCAAGAGCAGTTCCTTTCAGTCCCAGAAAACAATTGCAGGGCAATTTCTGTCTGCCTCATCCAACTGCATACCCTTCAGCCAAACCCAAACCTGTACTGCATTTGATTACCATGTCTGGGTGTCATCTTATCCCTCCTCTTTTCCAGACAGGATCTGGGTGTTTCCTGGGTTATGAAGAGAACTGCTTCTCTTCCCCCCTCCATTTCTGGGAACATTTGCTCCCCTTTTATGACTTTCTCTGCTTAGCAGGCACAGCTATCAATTCCACCTCCCAACAGTTGAACAATCCACAGCTGACCACTTTTTTTTTTCCAGGCCATTCTTGAGAGAGAGTTTCCACCATTTTGCCCAGTGAAGGACTTTAACCCCATCCTACCTTACACAGACATAGGTCGCAGGTACCCAGTCCAAGGGAGTTTGAATGAGTAACAGCTGAGAGCTTGATGCTGCAAGGTGCTGAGCATGTCAGGGTCCTCAGGATTTGGTCCATGATGAAGACACACAGAGGTTCACACACCATGAACACATACCACTTAAACAGTGGAAAGCACATCCTAGATGTGAAAAAAAGATCCTGGGTGTGATTTTCAAAAGCCATTTAAGAAGTTAGCTGTCAACTTCCATGCATCTTCCATGGGAATTGCTCACCTAATTCCCTTAGGTGTTTTGGAAAATCCCACCCCATGTTCTTGCAAATAATGACACTTTCCCTTATGTGCATAACACCTCCTCTGTCGTGCACCGGTTGTCCCGTCATATGCTTAGATTGTAAACTCTTTGACCAATACCTCTAAAAATACTGTGATGGAAACTGCACATTCTTAGCCACAACAATAATGCTTTGTATTCCCCAAAGGAAAAAGTCATTCACTTCAACAAAGTGTTAACATCATCAATCTCCGTTCATGTTTCTTCACGTAGACACCCTGAAAATTCATTTCATTCCAGCAACAGTAAAATGGGAACTCAAATGCTAGGAACTGACAGGATTTTCTAACTAATTGCTAATGAAAGAAAACTGTATTAAGATCTTGACTTTCCAGTTTAAGACAGCAGACCAAAGAACAACTGTTCTGTATACTGATCAGTAATTTCAACAGTCTTTAGAATATTTTTCCATGTGCAGTGTATACCAGAAGTTCACAACTGTGGATAAGAAATAGAACAGATGGAAACCTCCTAGTACCCCAACAAAAAGATTGAGATAGCTTCTACTGATATGGCTCTCAGAGCAGTGCTTTTGATTCTGGATAAATTATTTACTGAACAGGGCACAGATTGTGAGGATTATTAAAACAAAGTTGCATTACTATGCAATGGATCTTGTGCGGGATTTTGTCTTTTTTATGTTGCTTACTAAAATCATTCATATATTACACAGCTAACCTTACAGCCTTTTGCAGTTTTGCATTGTGGAAGGCAGATTTGTTTTCATTTAGGATAGTGGAGATGGTTAAAATTCCCAACGGGGAGAGAGTAATAAAATTCTGCATGGAGCTGAGGAAATCTACATCACAATGTTTACTCTGAGACAGTCACTACTGTAATATGTCAGGACTCCTGCACACTGAATTTATTGAGCTAAATCCCAAAGCGGTTTTGATGGAATTTCTTCCATTTATATAAAAGTGTTGTTTCACTGTTTACATCAGCACTGAATTTGGCTCATTAAGAGCAGCATGAACCATGTGTTAGCTGGAACAGAAAAAAATACATGGGCATCTTCAGGCATACATTCAACAGAGAACTCTCTGCTTAAATGTTATTTGACACATTTGAGCTAATTCAGAAATTAGCAAAAAATCTGAGATACTCAAATTCCATCCTCAGTAACATTATGTAAATTTGAGATCTTTGTCTGGTCTATGGAGACATGTATGGCATACACTCAGCCAGATGCTATACGTGTGGCCAGATTTTCCAAACGGTTTAGCCCGCTGCAATCCAGGAACTGTGCACTTGTGAAATCAGCACCTGTATTGCTTTCACTTGTGCAGATACACCGTGGACATTAACTTTCATTTTATAAGCAATCCAAGTTAGTATAAAAGTTACCATTGTACATTTGAAATATTTTATTTAACAGACACTGAGAAATATTAAGGCCACAAAGTGAAATGGACAACTCTGTTTTCTTTGTCAAATGCTGAGTCAAGTCAAAATGTAAACAGGATAAAGAAAAAGAAATGAGTTTCAAAATCCCTTCAGATTTAATTCTCTAACATTACTGACAGAACTAAGGAAATGTGTGTACTATAAACATGTGAATTTTAACTTGATCCTTTTCATTGGTTCCAAACCTCATGTATAACAGAATATAGCTGAAAGGAACTTGCTGACCTAAAATGAGACATGAATGCAACTTTTTGTGACGTGACAAGACTCGCATACAAATGAAAGGCAGGTCACAGTCTAGTTTTTCAACTAAGGTATTGCATAGCCTTGATAGCGCATGGTATACACGTCACAAAATGTTGTAAAGACAGAGCTTTGTTACACTCTGAAAAGCAAATGGCGCTTGTCTGTATAGGTGGCATTATGGCCTTCAAGGACTGGTTACTGGTCAGCAAATCTGTTCTGTGTACAAGTTAAAACAATTTTTCTAACCACCAAAACTGCACACTCAACCTCACATCTGAAAATCAATGTTTCCTTACTGTCTCTTGAATAACTAGTAATAAAGATCCTGTCAATGAAATTTAGTTACCATTTCTGTTGATGATGCAGAAGCCAAAATAGAATCCATCTCATTAAACAGACCAAAGTACTCCACTTATGAAGGAATAATCAGCTGCACGCAGACAAATTGGGAAATGACTGCCTAGGAAGTACTGCGGAAAGGGATCTGGGGGTTATAGTGGATCATAAGCTAAATATGAGTCAACACGGAAACACTATTGCAAAAAAAGCAAACATGATTCTGGGATGTATTAGCGGGAGTGTTGTAAGCAAGACACAAAGGAATTCTGCTCTGTTCCCATGCTAATTAGGCCTCCACTGGAGTGCTGTGTCCAGTTCTGGGCACCAGATTTCAGGAAAGATGTGGACATATTGGAGAAAGTCCAGAGAAGAGCAGCAAAAATGATGAAAGGTCTAGAAAACTTGTCCTGTGAGGGAAGATTGAAAAAAATTTGGTTTGTTTAGTCTGGAGAAGAGAAGACTGAGGGGGACAAGATAACAATTTTCAAGTACATAAAAGGTTGTTACAAGGAGGAGGGAGAAAAATTGTTGTCTTTAACCTCCAAGGATAGGACAAGAAGCAATGGGCTTAAATAGCAGCAAGGGCAATTTAGGTTGGACATTAGGAAAAACTTCTGAACTTTCAGGGTGGTTAAGCACTGGAATAAATTGTCTAGGGAGGTTGTAGAATTTCCGTCATTGGAGATTTTTAAGAATAGGTTAGACAAATACCTGTCACAGAAGGTTTAGATCAGTGATTCTCAAATTGTGAGTTGGGACCTGAAGGTGGGTCACAACCCTGTTTTAATGGGGTTGCCAGGGCTAGCATTTAGGCTTGCTGGGGACCGGGGTCGAAGCCTGAGCCCCACTGTCTGGAGCCAAAGCTGAAGTCCAAGCTCCACCACCCAGGGCCAAAGCCCAGGTGCTTCAGCCCTGGTTGGCAGGGCTCAGATTAAAGCCCCCCTGCCTAGGGCTGAAGCTCTTGTGCTTCAACTTTGGCCACCACTCAGGGTGGTGGGGCTCAGGCTTTGACACCCCTCCCATCCGGGATCATGTAATAATTTTCGTTGTCAGAAGGGGGTCGCGGTGCAATGGAATTTGAGAACCGCTGGTTTAGATAATATTTAGTCCTGCCCTGAGTGCAGGAAACTGGATTAGAAGACTTCGAGGTCCCTTCCAGTCCTACAATTCTATGAAAAGGCAGAAAAAAACTTTTTTTGAAAAGAAAAATGGAAGCGCTACGAAATTCTACAAAAGGAAACAGAAACTGTGTAAGAAGCTATAAACAAAACACTATCAACTAGAAAGTAAGTAAGTAATCCAGACTGCTACTCACTCTATCTCAGGCCAAGGGGGGGTTGAGAAGGAACTGAGTACGGTTTGCCCGTGCAATGCTAGGTAGCCTCGAGGCAGAGCACAAGGGAGGGAGAGTGCATGTGCCAACCAAACGGACACCATTACCTAAAATCTCCAATTAGAGGTGCAGGGGTGTAGACACCTTGTGATAAATGAAGGAGGCGGTGGGAGCTTCCTGTTGTGGACACCCAGCCAGCCAGTTAGCTATAAAATCCCTCTTGGTAGCTGTTCTCTACTTGCTTTACCTGAAAAGGGTTAAAAAAAGCCCATAGATAAAAAGAAGGGAGTGAGCACCTGACCAAAAGAGCCAATGGGAGGACTAGAACTTTTTAAAATTGGGGAAAAAAACTTTCCCTTTGTCTGTTTTTCTGTTGTTATCTGGAGAGAGGAGATGCAGAGCAGGAACCGGGCTGAACTATGATGTAAGAAGCTTCAAGCCATGTATGAAATCCCATCAGATCATACCTAGAGATTGCTTATCTGAAACCCCAGATACGTGAGTAAGTCAGGGAAGGCCTAGGAAGATGAGATTAGGGTTATTTCTTTTATTTTCTGTTGACTTGTGGACTCCTCTGTGCTAAGCCCAGGCGCTTTTGTTTTGCTTGTAACTTTTAAGCTGAACCTCAAGAGAGCTATCTTGATGCTTAATTTTTGTAATTTTTTTTTGATCTAGCAAAAAGCCTATTTTTCAGTTGTATTTTCTTTCTTTTTGTTTTTAATAAAAATTACCTTTTTTTAAGAACAGGATTGGATTTTTGTGTCCCTCAGAGGTTTGTACATATGTTGTTTAATTAGCTGGTGACAACAGCTAATTTCCTTTGTTTTTCTTTCTGAGCTCTTCCCCGGAGGGGGTCGTGAAAGGGCTTGAGGGTACCCCACAGGAAGGAATTCCCAAATGTGCCTTTCTGGGTTCTCAAAAGGAGGGGTTTTTTTGCATTTGGGTGGTGGCAGCATCTACCCAGCCGAGGCCAGAGAGAAGCCATAACCTTAGGCGTTTAATATAAGCCTGGAGTGGCCAGTATTAATCCTTGCGGGCCCTCACCTTCTGCACTCAAAGTGCCAGAGTGGGGAATCAGCCTTGACATGGTGGCAAAGCGGTGGGATCATTTTGAACCAGAAGCACAGACCTCAGGATTTTAAAAGGACAGAGTTTTCCTTTTGGCAGCCTGCAAAGCCGGGGAGGTTTTTTTCTCTCTTTCTTTTCTTTGCTGCCTGAGGGGGAACAGGCACACAAAGGAGTCAGCCTGCCAAGCCAGGGAATCCAACAAGCAGTTTATTTTCTATTTTCCTCTGGCTTCTTGGCAAGGAAATAGCGAGGCTAGAGTAGGGCAGCCCTGTGCAGGAGGTTGAGGTCAGGCACCGAAACCTTAGTAAAAACAGTCTTTCCAAAGCGGCATGCCACAGAGAAGACAGACCCAGATCAAGCCCAGACATCCAGCTCCATGACGGAAATGCAGGGAGGGGATGGCGGAATGGGGACTTCCCAGGAGGGAAGGGTCAGCCCTCCCCAACCAAGATCCCAGTGACAGGATGGAGGGATGCCCTTAACTCAGGCCGAGTTCTAACTGAGGCAGAAAGGAATTTCATCCTAGAGATGAAGCGCTTGGAAGCAGAGGCGAAGCGCTGGCCGGTGGAAGCGGAGGAGAGGAGAGAGCTGAAGCGCTTGGAAATGAAGTGCTTGGAGGTGGAAGTGGAGGAGAGGAGAGAGGCAAAGCACTTGGAACTGGAGCTGAAGCGCTTAGAGCTGGAAAGGGCTAAGCTGGATGAATCAGGTAGCCCTAACAATCCTTCTCCAGGTACCATGCCCCCCGTTCCAAAAAATTCCCCACATACAAGGTAGGCGATGATACAGAGGCCTTCTTAGAAAATTTCGAAAGGGCCTGCCTTGGGTACAACACCCCTACAGACCAGTACATGGTGGAGCTAAGGCCACAACTCCAAGAACCCTTAACAGAGGTGGCAGCTGAAATACCTAAAGAACACATGAACAAGTACGAACTTCTTAAACACAAAGTGAGAATTCGGATGGGACTAACTCCCAAGCATGCCCGTCGGTGGTTCAGAGCCCTACGGTGGAAACCAGACGTGGCATTTCCCCAACACGCCTACCACATTGTGAAAAATTGGGATACCTGGATATCAGGAGCAAATGTTAAATCACTGGCAGATCTGTCTCTCCTCATACAAATGGAGCAGTTCTTAGAGGATGTTCCTGAAGAAATAGAAAGGTACATCCTAGATGGGAAGCCCAACACTGTAATAGTGGCGGGGGAGATCGGAACCAAATGGGTGGAGGTGGCAGAGAAGAAAAAAGCTAGTAGCAGTTGGAGCGGATACCAGAAGGGGCAACCTAAGGCAGCACCCCACCATCAGCGTCAACCCAAGGCCCCACCTCGCAAGGAGGAGCACTCCACACAGCCAGGGAAACCCCAGATGCCCTCTCGTCTCACCACCCCATTCTCCAACCAGCCACCCCGCCCCAACCCACAGTCAGCTGGGCAATGTTTCAATGTAATGAGCTGGGGCATGTGAAGACCAACTGCCCCAAGAGTGCCAGCCAACTGCAACTCATCACTCCGGAGTCCCACTGAGAGCCTTCAGGCCCAGATGCCTCGCAAATACCCCCAGAGCGAAGGGAAACTGTTCATGTGGGCAGGAGGAAAATTACTGCATGGAGAGACACGGGAGCACAGGTGTCAGCTATCCACCAATCCCTGGTGGACTCCAAATTCATCAACCTTGAGGGCCAAGTGATGGTGTAACCATTTAAGGCCACTTCTTTTAACTTGCCTACAGCCAAGTTGCCTGTCCGGTACAAGGGCTGGTCAGGAATATGGACTTTTGCAGTCTATGACGATTATCCCATTCCCATGTTGCTGGGAGAAGACTTAGCCAACCATGTGAGGCTAACAAAACGCGTTGGAATGGTCACCCGCAGCCAGGCTAAACAGGCCTCCACACAACTCCATTCCTGAGCCTCCTACAGGGACCTAGCCAGACGTGGTGGAACCCAACCCCAGACCAGAGTCTATGGCACCAGTTGTAGATCCAGTTCCTGCAACCCAGCCAGAACCAGCCGAAGGATCAGAACTGGCATAGCAGACAGCACCAGAGCCCGTGCTTACAACTCCACCAGAGCGTCAGGGGAGCCAACACCAAAGGGCGCCATAAAGCCTGCACCTGCAGCAGCAGCTAAACTAGCATAAGAAGTTCAACCGGAGCCTGAAGTACAATCTAGTGCACCATTGGAGAGCGGTTCACAATCGACTGAGACAACCACATCACCTGCATCACTTCCAGTGGGACCAAGCCCAAGTCCACAACTCAGCAAGGAAGTAATGTCTCCAGCATCAAGGGAGCAGTTCCAAGCAGAGCAGGAAGCGGATGAAAGCCTCAAGGGAGCTTGGATGGTGGCACAGAGTGACCCACCGCCTCTCAGCTCTTCCAATAGGTCCAGGTTTGTTGTAGGAGGAGGACTGTCATATAAGGAGACCCTTTCTGGTCAACACAAGGACTGGCATCCTCAGTGACAGTTGGTAGTTCCAAATAAGTATAGGGAAAAACTCTTGAGCTTAGCCCACGATCACCCTAGTGGCCATGCTGGGGTGAACAGGACCAAAGACCATTTGGGGAAGTCATTTCACTGGGAGGGAATGGGCAAGGACGTTTCTACCTATCTCCAGTCTTGTGAAGTATGCCAGAGGGTGGGAAAACCCCAAGACCAGGTCAAGGCCCCACTCCAGCCACTCCCCATATTTGAGGTTCCATTTCAGCGTGTAGCTGTGGATATTCTGGGTCCTTTCCCTAAGATGACACACAGAGGAAAGCTGTACATATTGACCTTCATGGATTTTGGCACCCAATGGCCGGAAGCTGTAGCTCTAAGCAACACCAGGGCTAAAAGCATGAGCCAGGCATTGGCAGACATTTTTGCCAGGATAGGTTGGCCATCCGACATTCTTACAGATTCAGGAACTAACTTCCTGGCAGGGACCATGAAACATCTTTTGGAAGCTCCTGGGGTGAGTCACTTGGTTTCCACCCCTTACCACCATCAAATGAATGGCCTAGTGGAGAAGTTTAATGGGACTCTGGGGGCTGTGATATGTAAATTTGTGAATGAACACTCCAATGATTGGGACCTAGTGTTGCAGCAGTTGCTTTTTGCCTACAGGGCTGTACCACATCCCAGTTTGGGATTTTCACCCTTTGAACTCATTTATGGCCACAAAGTTAAGGGGCCATTACAGTTGATGAAGCAATAATGGGAGGGGGTTACATCTTCTTCAGGAACTAACATTTTGGACTTTGTAACCAACCTGAAAAACACCCTCAAGGACTCTCTAGCCCTTGCTCAAGAAAACCTACAGGATGGCTCCTCAAGCCAAAACTGCAATAGAAAGGGAGATCAAGGACATGTTACAGATGGATGTAATTCGCCCCTCTCAGAGTGCATGGGCCTCTCCAGTGGTTCTGGTTCCCAAACCAGATGAGGAAATCTGCTTTTGTGTGGACTACAGTAAGCTAAACACCCAGAAAACTATCCAATGCTATCCAATGCTATGTACAGATGAGCTACTGGAGAAACTGGGATGTGCCCAGTTCATCTCCACCTTAGACTTAACTAAGGGGTACTGACAAGTGCTACTAGATGACCCCGCCAAGGAAAGGTCAGCCTTCATCACCCCTGTAGTGCTTTATGAATTTAATGTGTTCCCTTTCGGACTGCGAAATGCACGCTCCACTTTCCAGAGACAGGTAGATAACCTTCTGGCTGGATTTGGGAAATTTGCAGTCACCTACCTTGACGATATGGCTATATTTTCAGATTCCTGGGCAGACACTTGGAACACCTCCAAGCTGTCTTCCAGCGCATAAAGGAGGCAGGATTAACTGTGAAGGCCAAAAATGTCAAATAGACCTAACCAGGGTAATGTACCTTGGACACCAGGTGGGTCAAGAAACTATCAACCCCTACAAGCTAAACTAAATGCTATCCAAAATTGGCAAGTCCCTAAGTCGAAGAAGCAGGTCCAATCCTTCTCGGGCTTGGCCAG
The DNA here is from genome assembly GCF_965140235.1 of Caretta caretta. Lineage (NCBI taxonomy): Eukaryota > Metazoa > Chordata > Testudines > Cheloniidae > Caretta > Caretta caretta. The sequence goes on from NC_134214.1 coordinate 35,142,886, forward strand.
GTATTACTGATGATCTGTACCACATTACAGCCAAATTGCCACCCCACTGACAGACCTGACCAGGAAAAAACAGCCAAATGCAGTTCAGTGGACTGAGACTGTCAGAAAGCCTTTAACCAGCTTAAGGCGGCCCTTATGTCTGACCCTGTACTAAGGGCCCCGGACTTCGACCAACAGTTCATTGTAACTACAGATGCATCCAAGTGTGGTGTAGGAGCAGTTTTAATGCAGGAAGGACCAGATCAACAATTCCATCCTGTCGTGTTTCTCAGAAAAAAACTTTCTGAGGGGGAAAGCCACTGGTCAGTCTTAGAAAAAGAATGTTACGCCATTGTGTATGCTCTGGAGAAGCTATGCCCATACATTTGGGGACGGCAGTTCCACCTGCAGACTGGACATGGTGCACTGAAGTCAAAGAGACTAACAAAAAACTTCATCGGTGGAGTTTAGCTCTTCAAGACTTTGATTTTAAAATACAACACATTTCAGGAGTCTGTAACAAAGTGGCTAATGCACTCTCCCAGGAAGGTTTCCCAGAATCAGCCTGGTAAAAATGTCCCTATAATCTAAGTCATTGTAGTCCTTGAAACGTGAAAAATACTGTAATTATTAGTAAAAGTAGAGGTGCATGTATCTTATTAACTCTGTTTCCTAACCTCCAGGAAGAAATCCCAGCCGGTGTGGACCCGACCTGAACCAGGCTGGCCAGCACCGTCTGTGATTTTGGGGGCGTGTGATAAATGAAGGGGGGGATATCTTCCTTTTATGGACACCCAGCCAGACAGTTAGCTATAAAATTCCTCTTGGTAGCTGTTCTCTACTTGTAGAGCTGTTCTCTCTACCTGTAAAGGGTTAAAAAAGCCCATAGGTAAAAAGAAGGGAGTGGGCATCTGACCTAAAGAGCCAATGGGAGGGCTAGAACTTTTTAAAATTGGGAAAAAACTTTTCCTTTTCTGTTTGTTGTTGTTCTCCGGAGAGAGGAGACGCTGAGGAGGAACCTGGCTGAGCTATGATGTAGGAAGCTTTAAACCAGATATGAAAACCCGTCAGATCATACCTAGAGATTGCTTAGCTGAAACTCCAGATATGTAAGTAAGTCAGGGAAGATCTAAGGAAGATGCAATTAGGGTTATTTCTTTTATTTCTTATTAGTTTGTGGACTCCTCTATGCTAACCCCAGGTGCTTTTGTTTTGCTTGTAACTTTTAAGCTGAACCTCAAGAGCTATCTTGATGCTTAATTTTTGTAATTTTTTTTTATCTAGCAAAAAGCCTGAGTTCCAGTTGTATTTTCTTTCTGTTTTCAATAAAATTTACGTTTTTTTAAGAACAGGATTGGATTTTTGTGCCCCTAAGAGGTTTGTGCATATGTTGTTTAATTAGCTGGTGGCAACAGCTAATTTCCTTTGTTTTTCTTTCTCAGCTCTTCCACGGGGCGGGGGTGTATGTGTGAAAGGGCTTGAGGGTACCCCACAGGAAGGAATTGCCAAGTGCAATAGTATCCCCCTTTCTATATGCTCACAAATTACCCCAATTTTTTTAAATAAAAGTTTGTTATTTTTATGAACCTGTTGTTTTTTTTTAAATAAGAACTCAAGTGTTTTTTGTCCGTGCTTTTCATCTGACAGTACATACACAGAAGAGGCATTATTTGGAACTGTGCATGTCAAATCATGATCATTTCCCCCCATTTTAAACTGAATTTTGTTTTTACTGCAGGTGTCTGGTTAACCCCCACATAACATTTGAAATGACATGAAAAAGGAAGGCATCACCATCGTGAGAGCTGTGAGCAACAGAAGCACAGCAAAGTCCATCATTGTACCTACTGAAAACTCAACCGGCTGTATTTAAGGCCTCATCCAAAGACCATTGACTTCATTTTGTTTTGACACTTACTGCAAGAGTTCTGGACACTACTAGTCTATTATGCCACCCTGTGCGTGCATAACAAGTCACTGAACACAATTAGCAGCATATAACACCACCACAAAACCATCCTATCCAGCATGTCTGGATTTCCATTGGAACATGTGGAGCTCCAGAATTAGTATGCGTTAACCAGCTGCTTATTTCAGGGCAGTTCAGACACAGCTTTTTCATGTGCCAGACACCAGTATTTATCAATCCTGGAGTAAGAAGTGCTTAAATATAGATCAGCCTCCATGAGGAGGGCCCTCAAACGGATGTCTCGCTTTTTCTGAGTTCTGGGACAAAAGTTCTTACACATGCGACACTTCTCATTCACCAGTGATTCCCCCGAGCATTTGAGGCAGCTGCTATCGGGGTCATTAACAGGCATAGGCCTGTTACAGTCAGAGCAGGGCTTAAAACGTAGAGACTGAGGCAGAGTTCCCACTGGGACTCTATCTCTAACTACATTACTTAAGTACTTACTAACTACTGTAAAACTATTTACCAGGCCTTAAGGCTCAAAGACTGAAATAGAAGAACCGCTAGCCCAGTGGTCCCCAACCTTTCTCTGGCCAAAAGCACATTCATGCCTTCAGAAGAGTGTGCCGGGCAGAGATGGTTTTTGGCGGCATTTCAGCAGCCGCTTCTCCGCCGGAAGCGCCCAGCAGCGGCATTTCGGCAGCCGCTTCTCTGCCGGAAGCGCCCAGCAGCGGCATTTCGGCAGCCGCTTCTCCACTGGAAGCGCTGATCGGTGACATTTTGGTGGCAGGTTCTCCAATGGATGCGCTCCTCTCCTCTTCGTTCCTTGGCGCCAGCCCTGACAGCAGGCACACATAAATGTCCTAGTGGGCACCATGGCACCCGCGGGCACCACGCTGGGGTCCACTGCGCTAGCCCTTGTGAGGCAAGGGAAAGACACTCCAACTAACCACCAGGGGTGGTAAGAAGAAACAGAGGGTTTACCGCTGGTGGCAGCTAATATACCGACGCATGGGCGCGGCACTCAAGAGGGTGCTACAGCCGACCCTACAGATATCGCTAAGGCAAAAATCTCCAACAGCCGCACACGTGGGCATGCGCACACCTAGGATGGAATCGACATGAGCAAACACTCGAAGAAATCACAGCTCCTGATAAAAATGAATTCACCTTCAGATTCAAAGTCTTATACAGCAACATTTCTTGTTTTTAAAAAATTCTCAGTTTACACACAATTACTGAGGCTGATTAAAGGCGGATTCCGCACTCTGGCGCTTGGAGAGCAGAAGGTGGGGGCCCGCAAGGATTCTAAAAATTAATTCGGCCACTCCAGGCTGGTATTAAACTCCTAAGGTCACAGCTTCTCTCTGACCTTGGATGGGTAGATGCTGCCACCACTCAAATGCAAAACCCTTTGGAACCCAGGAAGGTGCACTTGAGAATTCTTTTCTGTGGGGTACACTTAAGCCCTTTCACACCCCTCTCCCCCTGGGGAAGAGCTGAGAAATGAAAACAAAGAAATCAGCAGTTGCCACCAGCTAACTAAAAAAACATGTGCACAAACTTCTTAAGACACAAAAGTCCAAATCCTGTTGTTAAAAAAGGTAGATTTTATTAAAGAAAGAAAGAAAGAGAAAGAAAGAAAGAAAAAATACATCTGAAAACTCATGCTATTGCTCAATTTTTAAAAAAGCAATTCCAAAAATTAAGCACCCAAAATAGTCTTCTGGGGCTTCAGCTTAAAGGTTACAAGCAACAAAAGCATCTGGGGTTAGCACAGAAGAATCCTCAAGTCACATGAAATAAGCAAAATAAACCTAATCGCGTCTTCCTACACATTTTCTGATAACTTACATATCTGGGTTCCAGATAAGCAATTCTAGGTATGATTCTGATGATTTTTGTACCTGGCCTTCAGCTTCTCACAGCATAACTGCTGCCCTGTTCCCCTCTTGCCCAGAGAACTACAACACACAGACAAAGAAAAGTTTTTTCCCCCCAAGTTTAACAAGTTCTAGCCTCCCCATTGGCTCTTTTGGTCAGGTGCCCACTCACTTCCCTTTTCCTATGCATGCAGTTAGACTTTTTAACCCTTTACAGGTAAAGCAAGTAGAGAACAGCTACCAAGAGGGATTCCATAGCTAACTGGCTGGCTGGGTGTCCACAAAAGGGAGCTATCCCTCCTCTCGTTTATCACAGCATGTTTATGCAGGAAGTACTGAATTTCAAATTCTTACTACCCTGCATAGGTACTGAGGAATTCAGGCAGCCTTAGATATTCAATCCATGACATCACATCTGCAGTCAGGGCTCTCCAAGCTAAATGGATTTATTTTTAAAATAAGAGTTTATTTTCCATTTTGGGAAAGTGCAGGGTAAAACCATATGACAGAAACAGCATTTCAGTGAACTGTATCAGAGTGTAAGGACCTGATTCTATGACAGTGTAAGGATCTGATCCGGTTCCCATTGAATTCAATGGCAAACGTCCATTGACTTCAATGGGAGCAGCTACAGGCCATAATGAAGGCAATTTGTTTAATCCACATTACCTTATAATGCGCTTTGACTGAATGTACAAATATAGTATCTTCTGTGCTGATCATTTATTAGGTATTACAATTAAAATGGAGAAGAAGTGGACAGGCTGAAACATAAAAACAAGTATTTATTTCAATTTCGTAGTAAGAAAATGTGAAAAAGCTATATGTTTAACAATCCGTAGTTATTGCTGACAAGGTTATTATCCATACATATTTCATGACAATGGTGCTTACGAAGGCATAGTAAAAAGAAAGACAATAACAGGACCCAGCTCATGAGATTTCTGTGATCACGTGGAGTTTTGTTTTAAGGGAGCACAAGACACCTTTAGCACTAAGTCGCTTTGTGCTGAGACTTCTAAACCAACATTACAAGAGTAAATAAATGCCATAAAATGGATTTTTTTTGCCTTTGTTTAAATACTTTTCATTGTACTAAAAACGCCACAAGACTGTCATTCTTTTACAATATATTTTCTGCCTATATCAGTCTGACTGCTTTAAATATCTGAAATTATGTAGCCTCATGAACATGACCAACTACACTGGAAACTGAACACCACAGCAATGAGATCAGTTTTGGAGGGGATAATGTTCCGGTGAAGGATAAAAAATATGCACAATCACAAATACTCAAATGTTGACTTTTGCTTGCTTTGTTATATTTACTCAGTGAAGAAGGCAGGAAATTATTAGAAATATCAACCAGTGAAGAAGGCAGGAAATTATTAGAAAAATCAACCTATTTAAATATAAATGAATATCAGCCATTCTAGTTTGTGGCTAGTATGTATAACGTATACAAAGGACAGCTAGCTAACAAGAAAGAGTCTTTATACCGACTGTGCAATCCTGAAGGTGATCAAGAAAATGGGCCTTTACAATACAATTTTTCCTGTATTGAGCGTCCTCCAGAAAGCACTGTGAATAATGGGTCTGAACAGTATCTGCAAGTAAGATTTCTAGCTCTGCACTTGAAAAGCCAAACATTTGGCATGCCCATCTCATGCTTCTCCATGGCATGAAATGGACAAAAAGGGAAAGAGACAAAGAAGATGATAGGAAGCAGCCTGTGCAAATAAAAGACTTTTATTGATGAAAACCAGAGAGTATACATATGTATTTACTGTGCATCCAGTAATTTAACTTTCAGCTATTATTATTAAAATACATACAGCTGTAATAATATACCCAGGTCAAAACTTCATGGAGAGGGAGAGGTTTCAAGATTTCATAAAGTGCAGATCACTGATCACGATAGGTCCCTGAAAATACTCTATACAAGAACTTTTCAACCCAACACGAACATAAATCAATGCTCAAGAGATGCTAGTAGTTCCACACCGTAGGATGGCAATGAATTGTGTTTCATATGGTAACAGCTGTTACGGACTGAAAAGAACAAAACAGAAGAGGTTTGCCTATTTGGGCATTTCATTGCTCAAACTTGTTTTTAAAATATAATTGTTCTCAATGTTAATAGACAAAAAATTAACAAAGCTGTTTTTATTAATATTAGCATATCAGCTACTTTGTGTGAATAAAGACATTTTTCTTTGTTTTTCTACTTGCAAACTTAACTGAAAGACAGATCTCTACAGTACACAGCAAAGATCAAGTTATGAATGACCTGCACAGGTGTGCTAGTGTAAGAACAGAGCACGCTGAAACTTTTGCCCGAGTGGGTCCCAGGTACGACAGCCAATATATGATTAACTGTACTGGAGAGGAGGAGGGGCAGCTAATGCTGCTAGCAGGCTCCAGTAGTCCCACAGGCTGCAGGTCTCAGGAAAGTGGCAGCGGGGCAATGGTGCTCTCGTGACACACTGCTCAAGAACAATTCTGGCTACATCTTTTCCAAGATGCATCAAGTCCTGCTGCCCAGTGTGCTTTCCACAATTCCGAGGAGGCAGAATGCCTCTAGCCACCAATATTTAGGCAGTATACTTCCTTCTCCCTACAACAGCTCACTTTCTTATGAGCAATAACCAAGCTCCAAATAAGCCAGTGTAGTCCATCAAGAGAAACAGTCTGATTTTTAAAGTTGTATGAAAAAAGATTTGCATGATGGAGTTCCTATAGTCTACAAAGTATTCTTTAAAAGGGAAATAGGTAAGTCAACAACACACAGTAACTTCTTGGATTCCAACTTAGTCTCTTGCCTTGAAAATGTTTCAGTTTTATTTGTTTAAACAATCTTTTCCCCTCTCCCAGAAATAAATATATATATATATAAACATAAAAGTACAATAACCCCACAAAAGGAAGAACTTTCAGAATTAAGGCTGCAATATTAGGATGACCATATTGGCCATAGGCCGGGAGTATCAAGATAGTGTGAAATGTTACAAATGAGTTTTACTGTATACATATCCTAGGCAGAATGGAATGATTTTAGACAAGAGGAACCAAATTCTGCAACTTTAAAGGCTGTGCTAGCAACTTGTCAGGATTTATAGGGCTGTACCTAATTTACATATATGCTCAGTCACTGATGTTTTAAAAGTACCATTTTACTCACCAATCCAAAAAGATTATTTGTCACAGGCAAAGAGAAGAATTATGCAAGGATGATTTATATAGTTTTAAAATCAAGGACACACACTAATATGGTATCCGCATTTTCCCTTTTTTCCCCTTGACAGATGAAGAGAAATTGTTGATTGAGCTCATCAACAAACAAAAAGCCAAGGCATTAACAAAGCCTTTGTAGAGAAATGTCAGAAGTGAGTTGCGGCTTGTTACAATCATCAGTCAACCAGTTTTCTTTCATATTTTAAGTACAGCAAAATGGAGGGCAGCCACAGACCACATTCTGGCTCTTGGACCACACCCTTGGCCACTTATTTTAAGCCTAGATTTTCAGCCGTATTTTGCAAAATCCTTGGCATGTTTTGCTGTTAAATTATGTAGCCAGTAGTAAATAGTTCTGAACTAGAATAGAAACTGTATAAATGAACAGATCTGCAAACATTTTGGCAACTTTGAAGAGCACTTTACATATTTTCATTAGACCCTTGGCAATTTCACCATCTCTCAAATCTATTAAGTCTTTGTCTTCTCACTTCCTCTTCTGATAGCTGTTCAGATGGAAACCAAAACCCATAAGGTCGCCTCTCATTGCTATGACTTCCTGCACTAAAACCTGTAAGACAAAATGAAAAGCAAATGTAAACCATTTTTATCCTCTGCTGAGTGCAGAATCATACACATCCTATGATTTAAACAGTGAAAAAACTGTGTAGTGTAGTAAGGTTGTGAGCATTGTATACTTTTTTTTTGTTTACTATTATTACAAAACCATTTTAAAATAAATAATGTTATTGGTTTTGATATATAACAAGGAGGTTTTAATACAGGCAATCAAATAACTTACATCATGCGGCAGAAATACTTTTACGTAACTCGTCTTTTGATTAATGCATTGACCAGTAAAGGATAGAATCTGAATCATAAACTGCAGTGGAAAAAAAAACTGTCATAGAAAAAAAGAAAATACATAGAACCAAAATAACTAAACAAGAGCAGCAGTTGTCATTACTGAGACCACACTGTAGTGAACTACTGAGTGTGCAGTACTGCTCTCTACTGGACTGAACCAGTACTGCTCAACTGAGTTACATAGGACCCTATCCGTGCTAACACCATTATGATTATACTCAGATTACCATTGTAACAGAAGATTATTAATCTTCCTGAAATAGTTTACCATGGAAATATCTTTGAGGGATTTCTGTACAGTTTTCGCTCAACTGCATGAGAAATTTTTGATTCAACAGTAAGGAATCTCTTAGATCAGTGCTTAGTTAGCAGATTAGTTTGTCCCCTTGGTATGGCATTTCTGTATTACTTCATTTCTTAATATCGTCTGTACAAATATATTTTAACAAACATGAAATAATTATTGGTCCCTTATGAAACTAGGTAGACTTCCAAAATTTACACTGACAAAGCAGATGAAAAAAATTTTCTGCTAGTTTAAGAGCAATCCCACTGCATAAATGTTCATTAAAAATGTTTCAGAGTGGTAGCAGTGTTAGCCTGTATCAGCAAAAAAAACCCAACAAAACCAAAACAACGAGGAGTATTTGTGGCACCTTAGAGACTAACAAATTTATTTGGGCATAAGCTTTCGTGGGCTAAAACCCACCTCATCGGATGCATGCAGTGGAAAATACAGTAGGAAGTGTGTGTGTATATATGTATATATATATACACACACACACACACACACACACACAGAGAACATGAAAAAATGGGTGTTGCCATCCAACTGTAACAAGACCAATCAATTAGGGTCCCTGCAGATAATAGCCCACCCTAATTGACTGGTCTTGTTAGAGTTGGAATGGCAACACCCATTTTTTCATGTTCTCTGTGTATATATAGCTTCCTACTGTATTTTCCACTGCATGCATCTGATGAAGTGGGTTTTAGCCCACGAAAGCTTATGCCCAAATAAATTTGTTAGTCTCTAAGGTGCCACAGGTACTCCTCGTTTTTTTCCCCCTCCATTAAGAATGTGTACTTTTAATACAGCAATTACTCTTTAAAAAGCCCAGGACTTTACATTTTTCAGCATCCTTGTTTTATATAGTAACATCTAGACTTTTAAACTATTTACAAGTCCTCAACAGTTACTTTTGGCAAAGCAAGCTTTTTAAACTTTCAGCTAGTACTACAGTCCAAGATGTGGTGACCCATACCAGATGCACATGTAACTCCATCTTTAGTTGGCAACAAGCAAATTCAGAAATAAACTACACGTGGCAGTTCAGCTATAGCGTAGCACAGTGAGTAAATTAATCTGAGCAGAGATAGTACAGGCTATAGGTGGTTCTCTCTTCTGGCACCGTTGAAAGACAGAAAGAACCTCCCCCGTCACCACCAACTAAAGAATTCAGAGAATTCAAATTCCAAGTCACATAATAAGGAAAGCAAGAAAAGATATAAAGGCTGTGCCTAAGTATGACATCAACTGCCCATATGCTAAGGGTCCTTGGGAAAAAAAAAAGTAGAGATTGGTTTCTGAACCTAGGTACATACATTATTAAGGATAAAAAAGTTAGTTCTAAAGATTAGGGAATAGTTGCGTCAAACTGCATATATATTTATAATGTTAGTATTTATTAACTTTTCATCAAGGGATCATGTTTTAATAGTAATAGTGAATATGAAAAACCAAAAACAAGTAGTGTACTATACATATAGTGGAGCTCATTTTCAGATGCGGGGGTGCTTAGCAAGCTTAAATACAAGGGGCCTGTTTGCATAGTACACAGATGACCTATCTACAGTGCAGTAAGGGAGACCTAGTTATTGACTTCTGACTCAGTTATGTTCTAATTTATAGTATAGACAGGACCTTAATAATAGACAAGTTTACGATTCTACACAAAGACTGGAAGATGCAGAAGGATTTTTTTTGTCCTTGCAAATAGCTCAAACTCTTAGGAAATGCTGCCAAACCTAACTAGCTGCTCAGGCACCAGTGGTTAGCTATAATAACATGGGATATTCACAAAAAAACAGAAATAGCTGAAGAAAGTTTTAATTCACATTAACATGCAGCAAATCAATATAATGTGCATTGTAACACTTTAACCTCAACGTGGCCTTGCACCACATTGTGTTTCTGAATCTGAAAAAGTAATCAGTATTTTCAGATAGAGGCAAAACTACGTCATATTTAAGAAACATTAAACACAAACACTGCAACTTGTCAATTACTCTTCACCTCACCCATAAGCACACCCACCATTTCAGAACAACATGCCACTCTAATTAAGAGCTAACTAAGTGCTCCTGTATGTGATGAAATATTGCCATCTCCTTTTAAAATACTTTCCTTTAGAAACAAAGTATTCTTCCTGCTAATGTGAAAAAGCCACCCCCACTCCCCAAAGGCCATGGAATACCTCATAACTTGTACCTCCCCCCTATCCCTCTCTCAAAATGAGACTGGTTGAGACAAGTTAAGACTGATGACAACATAGCGGTTGTGATGTTATGACCTAAACCATTTCCATTCTGGATCTGGCCTAACCCCTTCTACCACGTGACCCCAAAGAGAAGTCCCACCTTAATTAGAGGAGACCAATAGGTGTCGGTGCATGGACAGTAACCCTAAACCATGGGTGCAGTAATATTGCAGCAATCCTGTGAACACACACAAGTGGAAACAGCCATGTACAGATGTTAGAGAAAAATAATTATTCACTTCAGGAGGCTAGAAATTTTGTGAGCATGAACCTTTGATTTCAGGCAGCTAAAAAGCATTACAGATCATTGAATTGAAAACAGGCCACTGACTGGCATACTAAGAGAATGTTTATGCATCATACAAACTGGCTATGGTTAATCTGAAAAGAAAGAAAACAATTATCCCAGATGTGGATGCACAATGGCAGATAGGTTCTTTATACATGTACTGAGCAAGGAAGCTCAATGATGGTTGTAAATACATCTTAAAGGCCTAAACATGCCTGTGCAAAGGAGCTGAAAGAAAAGACCCAAGGTGTGATCCCTAAAGCTTTAAATCAATATTCATTAATGAGAGTGTGTCTCAGAAGCTGGACAGACCAGGGTAAAGATTTTTTTAAAAAAAACTTGATGCTATTTTAACAATTTTTTACAAGTTCATTACTTTGTCACTAATAATGATGTCAAGACCACCATGATGGAAAAGTTTATCAGACTTTGAAACTGAAGATGTGATGGTACTTTAGAGCATACAGTACCTTACATTTTTCTAGGCTGAATGGATGGGAAGATATGGTGAAAGAGTGAGCAGTGGGGGCTTTTCAGCGAATTGTTTGGTTTTCCACACTGGTACAATTTGTATGGATTTTTAATTAATATTTTGTTCAGATGTCCAGAGTTTTGATGGGCATAAATACATTTAATATACCAAAAATAGTCAAAGCATGAATAAAATACTAAAACCACTGCATGCAGAGGCAATATAATAAAGGCCATGATTGCAAATGACTCTTCATGGGCACACCACAAGGCCACACAGAGACCTACTGAAGTCACTGAAGCTTTGCATCTGAGCAGGGGTCCAGACACATAGTCAACTGAACAACTGGGACTTAAATTGTATTGCAGCTTTAACTAACATTATGACATACTTTTCTAGATTATTGCTACTCTGAAAAAAAAAGTTTTTCATTTTCCTTCTTATGTATCACAGTAAAACGGTCAATTAAAAATCAGGATCCTGTTTATAGAGTGCCCATGTCCAGTTTTAGTATCTGGAAGATAAGACAACAACATTAGAGTTAAACAAAAACTGGGCACAGTACTCACAACTCCTTAAAGTCCAGCCCCCACACCAGCAACAAAACAAAACAAGATCTGGTGAAAAAAGTAGGAACAATTGCTCAATTATATATATAGTGACCCAAAATGAAAGGCCTTGCAGTGAGCCTTGAAGACCGCTTCAGAGACATCCTCCAGGAAAATGTCCTCACTGAGAGAATTCCATAGATGCATTCCAGGAAACATGAATGCCCTACTCCTGGTCTTATTCTGATAAGAGACAGAGAGCTGAAATGCCCTTGTACACATTGGGCAGAGGTGGTTGTTCATGTCCCTTGTATTAAGGGTTTTATACATTATTAGAATATGGCTGGATACTGATTGCCCAAAGCCACATTTTGACCAGCTAGTTGGGCCTTTTTGATGAGGTCATAGTCATGCAACAACTCCTCAGCCCTGGTATACACTACAAATGAATATCGATATAACACTGTCGCTCGGGAGTGTGGAAAATCAATACCCCTGAGTGACAGAGTTATACCGACCTAAGCCCCAGTGCAGACAGCACTATGTCAGTGGCAGGGCTTCTCCTGTCAACATAGCTCCAGCCTCTCTGAGAGGTGGAGTACTTGTGCTGACAGGAGAAGGTAGCGTCTTTGCTAAATGCTACAGCGGCTCAGCTGCACCCATTAAGATTTTATCATTTAAGCACACCTGTAATTCTTTATGTACAGAGGAAATGTTAATGTTAAGGCAGGGAAGGGACAAGATAAAAAAAACAACAACCTAGGAGATAGCAATAAAGAGAGGCAATTGAGTGGGGGATGTTTCCTCTTGAGGCTAAAGAAAAAAGTGACAGTTTAAACTGCCTTCTTTGCCAAAATAACAAACTACCCCTTCAGTCACTTTTAATCCGTGTACTATAAAAGATGAACTAGAATCTTTTCAGTAGTGCAGAAGATTATTTGCAAACCACTGTATGCTGAAAGTGACAGTTCATTCAGAAACTGCTGCCAAAAAGGGCGTCTGGATTTCTGGGTAAGAAATCAGGTTGCAAACATCCAAATAGTTCACAAAAATGTAAAAATAATTAAAGGGATAAATTCTTAGGCCCAGATTTCTGAAAGCATTTGGATACTACTGGGCTCAATGTTGCAACACCTAACTGATTTAGGAGTCTAAATTTCATTTTCAAAAGTGATTTGGGCACTTAGAAGCTTAAATCTCAGATTGTCAATGGAATTTGGACTCGTGTCTAAATCCCTTCTGAAATATGATATTTAGACTCCTAAATCCGTTAGGCGTTGCAACACTGAGCACAGCAATGCCTAAATACCTTTAGAAATGCCTTAGCCACTTAATCCTTGCCTACAACTAGAGAATTTTACAAGAAAAAAATGTCACCAGGGCTACCAGTGTTTCAATGGAACCTATACCAATGAGAACCAAAATGTATAGATAAAAGCTGCGGCAGCTTTTGGCATTTTTATCACCATGTTAAGTAAACCAGCTTTTCAACCATTAGCTACATCTCCTTCAGTCCAGCTACTGTAATGAAGCACATAATTCTGAATCTACAATTTTTTCATAGAAATTATCATATAACATATGTGTTGAGGATACTGCAGGTACACTCCATGCAATGACTACCTGGCATATCAGACATCAAAAAGTGGTTAAATAACATGTATGAAGACAATCTTCAGATATTTTATATTAAAAATCATTTTCTAAATAAAAAATAATTACTATCATCCAGGGTAACATCTAGAGAAGGAATCATTTGCATGGCAGCATAAAAGGAGTTTGGAAGAAGGCATGTTAAAAAACCTTGATGGCTGAACTTGGATGACATTTTTATTAGTAAGAAAAAATAATGCTCTTATTTAAAGTTACTTAAATCAGAGAAAAAACTATAATGCAGAAAACTAAATTTGTATGCAGAAATATTATTTGTTGGTACTAATGGAAGTTGTTAAAACACAAGAAAAATAGAAACACAAAAACTCAGGAGGTTACAGAGGTTATCAGCTTATTTCATTTTAACAATAATAAATTCAATTTGACCTAAACAGATTTTTTCACTCAAGTTCTGAGTTTGGAAGCAAGTTACAGGCATTTTAAACACAGTCATTGTTTAAATCATATGATGTGATCACCTAAACTCAATGAGACAGACATATATAGCCTGAATGCAAGAGAAATTAAGTATTCAGCCACCAGTGATGGTTAACGCTCTGTGCTGAAAACGTGAAGCCCAATATTTATTTCTATAATGCCTAAGAAGGTAAAAGCTGTTATTTTATATTCAGCTCCTATTATCTCAGTTATTCCTGATAATTAAAAAAACAACTGAAAACAATGTATTAAAAAGACTTTTACTCAATCCACTAGGTCCAATGGCCTTCGAGCCAGATCCTCAGAGGCACTCAGCTTCCACAGTTCCAAATGACTTCAGTGTGACTGCTCATGCTTAGCATCTCTATAGATTAGGCTCTTAAACTGACATTCTTAAGCACTATATAATAGAGTATTTTATCTTTACAATCATGGCACAAGATACACTAGCATTCTAAGCACCTCTTTCTTCCAAAAAAGGAATAAGCCTCCCGCTGTAATCTTACACTAGAGCCATAAAAAGAAACAGATATCATTTGGGACATTCCACTACACCAGCAAATGCAAAGAATTAACAATTGTTACCTTCTTCCCCACCCACAAAAATAAATTTGCTTTCTAGTTACAGGGTTTTCTTCTTTGTAATTCATGTAGAAAGGTTTTTTTGCTTTTCTATCTGACACTGTTAACTGTTCTCATTTACATTTTTGGCACTTTCTAAAACTGTTCAGCTGTAGGACTTGATATTGCTAAAAACTGCATCACAGCAGTCTATGATACCAGAATGAACCCTCATATATATTTGATAGATTATATATGAATGACATGTATCTCAAATCTAGCTATCTATATATATCTCAAACGATCTCCAATATTAATCCAAAAGGCACAGTCGAACACTTATGAAGCACTCGGGGTTCAGTAATGGAAAGTCCTTCAACCAAGCTGAACTGTTTGAAACAGATCATTTAAAGTTAAGTGAAGATTTCATAGTTCGGCATTATCATTTTCCGACACAGACCGGTTACTATCAATTAAGGAATAGATATTTCTTCATTGTTTACTTTCTATCTGCCATCAAATTACTATTACCTTATCAACAAAGGATGAGTAAATGAGAAACCTGGAATAAGATATATGACAGCAGAAGCCCTATGCATTTTATATATTAAATATACTTTCATTATTCTATTATTATATACAACTTTCCAGTTTGTTAAAAAATATTGCACCTAAAGTCACCAAGGCTAGATAAAGTTTGAAGATATTAAAAATTCTGCTGTCTTCATCAGATACTGAGTATAAACACTAAAGGCAGCCCCTACCACAGGAGCTAACCTTAGGCACCTAAAACAACTAGCAGGAGATTCTACTGTAGGCTTCTAAAACCAGAAATCTGGCTCACAATAGTTACACTGATCCAACCACAATGTCTAGCTCCAGAAATGCCATGTTCATTAACATCAAATTCTAGCCACAGTGATAACTACAAAAAAACTGCTACCATTGGGCCAAGAGCAATCTGACCTATCTAGCCTCATCTTTTGCAAAGAGTTCACAATATAAAACTGCATTTTAGAGGATCTATCAGAAAACAGTTAATCATGCTGTAATGCAAAACCTAAAAGCTAATGAAAACTATACAATTTCTTCCAAGCACACTGAATTGCCCTTGAAAATGCTGATTACCTTTACTGTAAAGTTGGCTTCCTGGAGACCTATGAAGCTCCATTCTGGACTTTGTAGTAGATAATATCACTGCGACCCCATGCAATACCACTGATCTCAGTAGGATTGCATGGAATATATATAAGGGAGCAGTCGGCCCACTGTCTCCAAACCAGTACACCAGCCTACATCTGGACTATTATAATTTTGGGATGAACACTTTTCATTGTATGTGCAATGTTCCATAAGCAAATAGGTGGGGTGTCTAGAAAACAATAAGATTTGGGATCTTTCCATCACCTCTAAGAGTTGAATGGATGACTGCTGAATCAAACAAAGTGCTGATGCTGTTTGATTTGAAATATTAATTTGATGGCGTACTTCATATTTATCCAGGAGATGGCACCAGAGTCACATAGTCAAAACATTCAAGAAAACTAGGACAAACCCTAGACAACAAAGCATTCCGCATAGTAAGCAGAATTAGGGTTATTTTGAAACAGATGGGCTCTACAGAAGCTGCTGCACTGAATATTATAGAGTTGTTTATTGTCTGGCTGGTTTGAAACCCAGGGATTATTCACAAGCATCTAGCAGTTTCTGTGTCACATTAGGTTTCATGTGAAGCAGTGTAAAGTTAAAGCCCACTGGAATACATTACATATAGATACACACACACACACACACACATATAAGTACTAATCCAGTCCTGCATTCAATTGTGCCCTGTACTTTGTAACCCAATGTTTGTTCTGGAAAGATCAGCATCATAACCAATATTCTAACTCTAATGTAGAGCAGTGAGCTAACAGACCCAATACGCTGGTCTAAATTTAGGAGGCCTGTTTTGTTTTGTATTTTTAAATCCTTATATTCAACATCCAACATCTTTTCCAGTTTAATAAAATATATTCTGAGCACAAAAAGCTGTCCTTGGAACTCTTGTGCAGGAGCAAAGATTTTATAGGAACATCAGTTTCAAAGGACTTATTAAAACTGGAAGCCACTTAACATCCATCTATAGCAGGTGGGTATAGGCAATGAGGAGCCATTCTTCTAAAAATCTTAAACCTATACATCACTACTGTATATTACAAGCATGAACACAGTAACAAGGCTCAGAGTAACAGAGTACCATCTGCAAATAACACCTCTGAAAAAAATCTAAAGAAACACGGACTTAATAAACTATATCCAGAGTACTTGGTAAATGCTTTCATAGGGTTCAAGTAGTGACATCCTATAAGTTGCCAGAGAGGGATCTAAGTCACCAAAGTTAATGTATTTTTGTGGGAAAGCAGGGGGGAGGTGGATTCATTATTTAACACAATGGATGATTCAAAATAACTAAGTCCTTCAGTATCTGGCTCCTAGTCTATCTTCTTCTTGTGTTCACTTCATAACTTTTCACCAGTGTCGTTTTTCACTCACTTGTATTTTACATTGCTCTCCCTCAAAAGGCACAACTAAATAGTTTTAAAAATACAGCTCATAGTAGGGAAAGAAGAACGCAAGGCAAGAAGCAGCTACAAAAATTAACTGCGCCAACAGCAGCAATTTTATAGTTCATTAAGGTATTTGGGTGGGAAAGGAAAACATCCAAACAGGGAGACAGAAGAGCTGATTCTCGGAAGAATCCTGAGAAGAATATTTCCTGTTGAGAAGCCTGGGTAAAATCCAAACCCTACTGAAGTCAGAGTTTTGACACTGACTTCAATAGGGTCAGGATTTCACCCTGTGTCTTAGCTAAAGAACTTTTGCCATGAATTCTGGAGAGTAAGGACAGCCTACAGAAAGTCCTAGCTGAGGACATGGTGTAGCAATGTGTGACAGGAAGACAACAGCATGTCCAAGAAAGCCCTGACATATTGCTGAAAAAGGCATTTGGGTTCTGCTTGAAGAGATTTGAGTCTTAAGAGTTCCTCTTTTCCTGCTGGTTAATTCCTTGCCTGAAGTCCTAATTCAACATTTGTGTCATAACTATTTCCAGCTACCATTTGTAGCATCTCAACGAGGATTATGACATTTCAGTTCATTGCTGTGGAATGTGCATGACGTAAGGAACATAGGGTTATGATATGACTTTAAGCAAGGAATAAGCAGCAGGAGCAGGCAAACCTGTAAGAGACAAGGATCCTGTTTTCAGACAAATATCCTTAACAAGACAAGAAACCTGAAGAATATGACCTACAAGCAGAATGCTTTCTTAAATAGAATGTTTTTCCACTAGTGCCAAACAGATTTTAATGCTGTATAAAATATATTTTAAAAAAACTTTGTATTTGTTCTGGAAACAGCAAAGCATATTTTACAATCCAAACAAATTTAACATCTGAGTCATCATAAAGGGAAGATTTGTAAAACTAGTAAGAATGAAACACAGTAATGGTACACAATAATTGTACACTAATTAAGAGATTTGCTTAAAAGTGCTTAGTTTTAGCCTATCTTTGCTCCCACTCAAGTAAACAGAAGTTTTAATGCATTTGGAAATACCTCCCTAGGTTTCTAGTGTGAAACTTCGTCTCTTAAGCAGCTCAAGGTTCCTTATGGTGGTTTTATAAAAGTTCAAGGAGTTTGTAAAAATTCTTGAAATACATGTTTCACTTTATTTACCAGTTTGACTAAGCAACATCAGTTTGAGAAATATTTGATGAATTATCATCAAAACTTTAAATTCATGCTTGGCTTTCATTTACCTCAGATGACAGACTGTATTTCTTCCATAGCAACATATAATACTTAGGTCTGCTAATTATGCTGTAATGTCAGGGCATTATTTCATGTGTTTCAAAGTTCACAAATCGCTCCTGGGCATGGTACAGATTATACGAAATGCATTCCACAGCAGTCTCTGTAGCATATACTTGGCTTGCCTTGATTTTCCAACATAAAATGCCAATATTTAAGTAGTTTTATTATAATAACCATAAGGGATTCTCTCAGATTATAAACATCTGAAAACATAACTTTTTTCATGAAAATCTATCCATTTCTAGCACACAAAGTATGAAGAGGAAAGTTGAAAAAAAAGCATACAAATTAAAGGCCAGATTTCCAGCCCCTTCCTGCCATTCAGGCAGTGCAGAGAAGTCATGAGGCCAGCTTAACTTGCTACCTGAGGATTCCTCCAGTGTGGGGAGAATGCCCAGGGGATGCAGAATACCCACGCTGCTCTAAGATGCACTGGGAGCCAAATGACCAAACAACTGGAAAGTCACAAAGGCAGCATAAAACTATCTTTTTTCTTCCCACCTCCACCACTGTGTTGTGTACAGCTGAGTCATACCAAATGATCTGGGCATTATCATTTAACATCATCTAGGCAAGGCAATATGATTTTGCTTCTACCTAGCTCACAGAGTATCACTTCCAGCAATCTACGGTGTCATTTCCAACATTCTACATGAAACTTGCGCAATTCCAAAGTGTGAAACAGCTTTGTCATGCTGCGGCAAAAGTACATACATGCAAACGCTCACAAATTCTTTTTCCTGATGACAATGTCTATAGACATACTCTAAAGATTAGAAGATAATAGAGGCTGATGCAAAGGACAAAAGAAAGCCCACTAGATAGTGGACCATACTTTGGAATGGCTGACAGTTGACAACTGAAGTTGGCAGGAAATTAATCATAGCCTAAGGAAGTAGGCTGAAAAAGCAACATGTAATGAGTTCAGATACAGCTAGATTCTTATAAGGAGAGCAAGTGAGAAATACTCAAACAAAGAACATATTTAAAAAGAACAGGAGTGCTTGTGGCACCTTAGAGTCAAACAAATTTATTAGAGCATAAGCTTTCGTGGGCTACAGCCCATTTCATTGGCTGCATAGAATGGAACATATAGTAAGAAGATATATATATATACATACACACACACACACACACAGAAAGGGTGGAAGTTGCCATACAAACTGTAAGAGGCTAATTAATTAAGATGAGCTATTATCAGCAGGAGAAAAATAAACTTTTGTAGTGATAACCAAGATGGCCCACTTAGACAGTTGACAAGAAGGTGTGAGGATACTTAACTTAGGGAAATAGATTCAATATGTGTAATGACCCAGCCACTCCCGGTCTCTATAACTGGTGCACTGCTGAATAGGTGATCTGGTGCCAGATGCACCAATTCCAAGGCTTGATTGCATCAGTGTAGAGTGGGGCAGACTTTGCTGCTCCCAGCTTGTTTATATAAAATACTGTAGTCATGTTGGCTGACATACTTGCACGTGTGCAAAATAGATGAAGGGTGGAAACTTCCTTTAAGTTTCATGCACTGCCTGATGCTTTAGAAGGTTGATGTGCAGTCTGGATCCCTTCAGAGTCCAGGAGCCCTGTGCTATTTGGTCACTCAGGTGAATTTCTGAGCCCAGTAGGGAGGCATTCGTAATGCGAGTCTTTATGTGGTGGGTTTATGATGGTGCGTGAATGAAGGGAACCCCTACTTAGACAGTCTCTTTGATTTGCCACCAGGTGAGGGACATGGAGATGTTCAGAGGAAGCAAAACTCATTTGTCCAGGATGTCTGTTGCAGGTTAGACCATCTGTAACTGTGCCTGCAGGTATGGGTGATGGAGCCTCACGAAAGGTGTCACATAGAGATAGGTGGCTATGTGGCCTAAAGGAACCAGATCAGACTCCACTGTCCTTTGGGGTGAAATTGAGCAATGAGGTCTCTCTGTGTGAGGAAGCTGTCTAGCAGTAAGCATGCTTTGGCCAAAACTGAGTTCAGATTCACTTTGATAAATTGTATAATTTGGGGATAGGGGAGGGTTAAAGCAGACTTTTCTAGATTTATCTGGATTCCAAAAGAGTGAAAGAGGTCACGTATGGAGATGACCACCATTTGAACCTTTCTGATATGATCGTCCCCTGAGCAGTCAATCACTGAGCTAAGGAAATACCAGGTTGCCTTGGTGATGCAGGTATGTCATTGCCACAGAAAGCATCTTTGTGAAAACTCAGTGCCATCAAGAGGCTGAAGATGAGAATTCTGTATTGAAAATGCTCTTGGGCCACCTGCATGCTGGATGAATGTCTATGAAAGTAGGCATTCCTCAAAGTGAAGGTCACAAGCCTGTCACCTTTGTTTAGGGAAGGAATCATTAAGGCCAAGGTGATCATCCTGAATGATGTACGAAGATGTTCAGCTACCTGAGGTCAAGGTTGGGTCTCCAACCTCCCCTCCTGCCCTCACTGCCCTTCTTTTTGGAAGCAAGGAAATATTGTGACTAAAAACCCCTGTCCGTGTTAAGACGACACCAGTTCTATTAGCCCTAGCTCATTTAGGGATTCTCTAGCTGATCTCTACCTCCTTTATGAAAGGGGTTCCTGAAGAGGGATGCGGAGAGGGATTTTGGAAGAGGAGTAGAAAAGGAATTCTATTGTGTAGCCAGTCAAGATGATGTCTAGGACCCATTTGTACACCGTGATAGGCGACCACAATGGAAGGAAGCAGGCCAGGCAGCCACCAAAGGGGGTGGGGGTAATTGGTGGTGCAGAGACTGGTTGATGGCTCTTGAGTGTTCCATCAGAAGGCCTTGGCAGGAGGCTCAGACTAAAGAAGGGATGGTGGTGGTGGTGCATAGTGCCTGCTGTATTGTACCCTCTGGTTCTTCATAGGGGGTTCACAGGCTCTTTGATGATAGATGGGCTGAGGTGGTTAGGAGGAGGCGACTTTCAATATTTCCTCCAGCGTGTCGGGGTATATGTCCCAAGGAACGGAGAGCTATGCAAGAATCCTTAAGGGCGTAGAACGACTCATCTGTTTCCTTACCGAACACGTCGTTATCCTCAAAAGGGAGATTTTCTACTGTTGTCTGGACCTCCTTGGCAAACAGAGGCAGCTAATGGGAATTTCAGGAGTAGCTGCAGACTCTGTGCTCGCAGGTCGGAGGACTTGGTGAGTAGTGCATTTGATCCACCTGTGGGTTGACTGACTGACTGTTTATTCTCTATGTATGCGCTGCACCGCTGTGGTCCCCTGAGTAAGCAGGGTGCCTTTGTAACGCTGCAAGGGTCTAGCCCTTGGCACTTTGATCAACCTACCTATTTTAAGTCTCTGAGTGGTTAATTGCTCCTTGGTGATGAGGGACTAAGCTAAGCAGGGAAGACTTGGTGTAAAAAGTCACTTGCTTGGAGAACTCAAGAGCTTCGGAGACAGCTAACCGGGGAGTTCTGGAGGGAGTATGAGAGGCTCTCTTTCCAGGCTCAGCACATCATGTGACAATTAAGACAGCCAGCGATGAAACAGTGGTCGTGACATATAATAGATGTGCCATGTTCTCTTTCCTGCCTAACGACAGACTGGATTTCATGAACACATAGTGCAAGTTCATGGCTGTACTGCAGAAAAACATTATTGGACTGAAGCGGCAAATAGAGATGCTATTGAGAAGCTGAGTACATAGACAGCTGTGTTTGGGAAACATCAGTACCTCAGGTTCAAGGAAGAATGGAGTTGGACATCAAGCCACAGAAGAAAGAGGAAGTAAGAGAGGAAGCCTGGCAGTTCATAACAATGAGAGACAGGAGGTCATGGCAGCATTTTATGTGGTTAGAGACAGATAAGAATGAGCAGGCTATGGTCACCAGAGAGAAGAGGACCAGGAGGAATTCTACACTGCTACTAGATACCAGGTTGTCAATTTGGAAACTTTGGAAAATACCATAAGATCCAGCAGATCCAAGGGAACTGAGAGATGTATAGGGCATCAGTGTGGATCACAACTCAACCCAACCTGTAAGAACGAACCAAGCTTGCCCACAAAGAGTTCTCCAACCATTGAAGACAGATGATACTTGCTGGAGATTCAGTACTCAGAAGAACTGAAAGAACATTCAGCAAGGGACAGGGGGCAAAGATACCAGATGTCACTTGGGCATGGAGTCTTACTTGGCACCGGGAGTGGGGAAGAAGCAGTCCCCATTTTAGAGGATTTATGAGGCAATTTATCCTTAAGAAGGTGTGTACCCTCCACATGCCTCTGTTTAAACAAGTCCTTGGGCTAGCTTGAGGAACCGGAGCATTGATGCTGCAGGGGCACTACCTAGAGTGCTCTGGTCACTGTGCCAGGGAGCAGGAAGGCCCAGGATCAGATCAGGGCTTCATAGAAAGCTCCATTAAGTGCCTGTGGAGCTGGAACTCCCGAGATGGTCTAGTCCAAGGGGGAAAGGAATGGTAGATTTCACACTTAGAGGGAATGTACGATTCCCCAAGACTGAGCTCTTGTGAGGGTCACTAATTGGAAAGACCTGGGGCCAGGCCAGGCAGGGCTTAAAGAATGGCTTATTGGTCAGACTCATTTCTCCAAAAGATGAGACAGTAAGGGTGGGGAGAGACCCTTAAGCCCCAAAACTCTCTAACAATGATCTAAAAAACTATTTACAAAAAAAAAAAAAAAAAAGTTCAAGTGGGAACACTAGCAGAAACTGCAGTTAAGAATATAAGAACGGCCATACTGGGTCAGACCAAAGGTCCATCTAGCCCAGTATCCTGTCTTCTGACAGTGGCCAATGGCAGGTGCCCCAGCGGGAATGAACAGGTAATGATTAAATGATCCATACCCCGTTGCTCATTCCCAGTTTCTGTCAAACAGAGGCTAGGGACACCATCCCCCAGTTACTGAAGGGTTCCGTCTCAGACCACAATTGGTAGAATGAAACTGGAAAGGTGGCTGGTCTGTGACACACATTATGCCCTCAGTTCAGAACACAAGCAAGCACAGTTTGCAGGTGCAGTTCAACAGACAGTGCTATTGAAAAATATTCTGGTCTCAGGTGCATAAGGGCATGCACTCCCACAGAGAATATACATAGGGACCAGCCCTCAAAGAACCACTAAGTTTTTATTTTCTAGTTGATGCAATTTACATTCCTAATAAATGCGAACATTTTATTGATTTTACCACCTTTCCAATAAAGAAACTTCGAACAAAATCCTCTCCGTAGTGCCAAAACTAAGGCCTGGGCTACACTGGGGGGTGGTTCGAACTAAGATGCGCAGCTGCAGTCGAAGTACCTTAGTTCAATTTACCTGGCCGTCCTCAAGACGGCGAGTCAACTGCGGCAGCTCCCTCATCGACTCTGCTTACTCCTCCTGCCGAGGTGGAGTACAGGCGTCGATTCCCCGGCAGATCAATCACTACCAGCCGATCCGGTGGGAAGTGAAGACGTACCCTGAGAAACTCAGCTGGGTTCTGTCGAACTACAGAGTGGAGCCATTCTGCAACTATAACAGTTCATGTTTTCTCCATGTACAAGAGGGAGCACCCTTATGCTGCTCCCACAGAGCATCTCCTAATTATGCCCAGACTCATTCAGCAGAATTGCATGTTTGACAGGAAAGTGGCCCTGTCAAGCCCATGGTGGAAGGGGCAGGATTTGTTCCTCAGAAATCATGAAAACCATTACGGAGATAAAAATCTGTCTTCCAAACTACGGACCTGATTAAAAAAAAACAAAAAACATTGAAGTGAACAAAAATTCTAATTTACATCAGCAGGCACTGGATCAGACTCTAGGACTTTACCTTCAGCTCCAAACCATGCATCAGTAAAAATTATTCTTTGGAGGGTCCACTAGTGGTTGCCATGCATGAAACATGAACCTACTGTTATTAAAGATCTTTTAAAAAAACTAAAAAAAGAATATCCACTGACAGGTATCCTTGTAGTTGTATAAGCCTGTTTGATAATGAATATATCTTTTTTTCTTTGTAAAGAAGACAGCAGAGGCATTTGTGAGGGTTAAAATGCCACGTTGGAAACTCCTACCTTTGGGGGTACGGGGGAGAGAGAAAGGCCTCCTTAATCAAACCTTTTTAATCTACACACACAAAACTGGATTACGTTTGATTCTAGGTGTGGTCTGAAGATTCAGAGATCCTTATTTTAACCAAAACCTGGTTGCTTGTACCTAATGAATAAATAAGAAGCAATTATGTAGAAATTTATATCTTCGTAGCACTTCACAAACACGCAGCAGTAATCAGAGCATGCAATTTTGATGCTGTTGTTTTAAAAGTTTCTTGCTGTATTCATAACCCATTTTAAAATATTTTTACAACAGATTTTGTTATCAGTCCCATTTTCTTTGGGAATATAGACTCCCCACAAGAAGGGAAACATCCAAAAGGAAGCTGAACTGGCAAGTCACTTTAAAAACATGTGCTCTCACTTTAAAATTACAGTAAGAAAAAGTAGTAATTAATGCACATTTTAATATACAGTCTGCAAATTCAAATAAACATCTCCTGTGTCAGTACTATATTTACACTTTTTCCATCAGCAAATGTACCACATTGTATGATAACATCTACTGCAGTGAAAGAATACTTCTTTTACTCAGGTTTACCATCTGTGATTCAGACACATTAATCAAAATGCAGGGATATATATGTCATAGCCAATAGCTTGTCTTTTAAAGATTCCATTAAAGGAACATGAAGATAAGCCATTAGGCCATCAATCTGAGAACATGAAATTATATTCTAAACGATGTTTCAATGTCAAAAATGTTTTAATGTTTTCCTCTTTCATAATGTCTCAATGTAATGCTAACTACGATCACATTATTGCTTCTCCACTGAGCGAAATGAGCCCCTACATTCAACTTGATGACATTACTATGTGTATCCTTATGTAACACGATAACTTTGGAACCATCCAACCTATTTCAAAATTTTGGGGAACGTTCTAGAAATCAATGGGAAGGACCCTCTTTATTTTGAGGAAAATCAGAAAACCAGAGTGTGAAAATGTGGGACACAGTCCCTGTATCTGCTTAGCACACCCATCATTTGTAACCAGCTCTGTAATTACTCTAGAACAGAGAACCAGCTGATAGCAGCCATTAATGCCTTTCAGTGTAATACACAACCCCTATCTCAGCTCTGCCCCCTGGAGTTTAAAATGCTGACACCTAGAATGAATTATTTCCAAAGATAGAAAGAGAAAAAATAGTAGCAGGGATAGCCAGAAAGAGGAGAAAGCAAAGGAGGCTTCAATTTCTTCCTCATAGAGTGTTGCCTCCCCAAAGCCTGATCTATGGGGTGTGTGAGAGAGCCAGTGAACACCAACCATCTGTCCATCACTTCCAATCTGGGACAATAAAAGGCACTTTGGGGTGGTGAAAAAAAGTTGAGCCCTGGCATAGGGGAGGAGTATGGGGGACCATGATATGGGTAAGACAGCGTATAAGCCGAGGTGCAAGTCACCGGAAAACATGCCCACAGTAGTTTGTGTAGCATTTGATAAATACACAGAATGAAGTACCTACACCACAATTATCTCGTGCTGGAAAACCAGAAATGTAGCTTGCTCTCAAACCCAGCTTCCTCTGCTTTGGGCTTGGGCTGTGACCATTCATAAGTCACAGGGAAGGGGGAGGGTCTCACATTATCAAAAAGTATTTGTTGATGTCAAACAACATGAACTCACAGCTGGTTACACATATGTAACCCTTTCAAGGATCCAAACATTTGAGGGGGATTATGTTGGACCCTAGGTTCAATTATCAACAGATACAAAATATAAAAAATATGAAACGGATAAACAATGAACAGAAGATAATGAGTACCCTGTAAAAGTGCCAGATGTTACTGTCTATCCATAGAATCTATAGAGTCTCACTGTTTGTTATTTTCAAAAAAACTGGAAAAGATATTTGTACTTACAAATTTGAACAACACACAGACTTCAGTCTACATAAGCTGAAGTGAGGATGGAGGCATGCAAGGATCACCTGGTAAATGCAATGAGCTTGGCCTACAGAAGCAAATCACGCAACCCTCTAGTGATTAAATTCCCATCTGCAGCTAACAAATTGCTTTGACCATATAAATAAAATCTTTGTAAACAAGATAGATTTAATTGCAAAAGTACAACTTGAAAGTCCTGACTGCTGTTAGCTGCATTTTGGAGAAGTCTTAAAATATCATTATAATTTCATCTCTAATGCCAACATTTCCATAGTGATTTAATCACGATGAATGATTAATACTATCATAGATACCCTATATCCGTACTAGATAATGTATTTTATCTTTAAAATGTACTTCTTGGCATAAATTTATCTTTAATATTTGTTGTACAAATTACTGAGCATGCAAATATTAAAAGTTGGAATTATTATTTGTATTTTGACAGCTCCCAGAAATCCCACTGTGTGAGGCACTGTCAATGTGAACAAAACTTGATTTAAAAAAAAATTAAAACGGATTTTTAATTGGATTTTTTATTTACATTAAATACAGGTTTATTCTGAAAAAATAAGCCTATTTAAATGTAACATTATGACAATGTATGTAAAGATCTAAACTATAATCTATTAGAATCTTTTAAATTAATTTAAAAAAGAATATTCGAACAATATTTGTTTGCTGAAGTTTTAAAGAAAGTCATACCACTGAAATGGTGGAAGTCACTGGGTAAACACCTGAAAACACATTTTGTTGAAGAATAGTGCTAAACCAGGTGCAGAGAATACTTGTCATTTCAATATATTCATCTAGTTCAGTTCAATAACTCATTCATTAGAATTGAGAGAATAAATAAGAGTTGAAGAAGCAGGAAAACATGTTCTCTCTTCCAATCTACGAATAAAAATGAAGTGTGAGGGGATGAGAGCTACTAATTCTAAAATCTTGAAGGACACTGCCAGGAAACAGGGCCTGCAGCAGAGTCAGTCTCTGGGCAACCTAACAAAAGCAGCTGGCCTGCAGAGGGCTGCCTGATTGACTGTACCACCTGATTGGTTGGAAGAGTCAGCAGGACGGCTCTTATGCCCAGCAGCAGCTGCTCAAAGCATTTGCCCATAGCTGAGATAGCACCTGAGCTAGTTTGTTCTCAGCCCCTCTCCTGCCTTGTTCCAGTCCTGCTCCTGCTCCTGCTCCAGACCCAGCCTTACCCTTGCTTTGTCTTGCTTCAGGTAATCTGGTCCCCAGCCTTGGTTTATACCTTTGGCTCTGCCATCTGTCCTCTGACCCCAACTCTGGCCCTTGGCTCTGATTGCTGGCTATCAACTCCGGATCCAACTGTTAGACACAACCACTCTGCCCCCGGGGGTCACTGGTAGATATGGTGACCAGATAATCAGCTCAATTCACTAACTTACTTTGTTTAAATAACTTAGTTAATTTTAAATGTAAAACATGTTTTATAAGCTTTTTTTTCCGTACATACCCAGTACATTTAAGGTAGTTTTAGTACTTTAAAAAAATTTTAATGCTGGCTTTGCGCATCTAATTCAATTCCAATTTCCATCCAAATGCAATTTGTCACAAATCATGAGAAAAAAAAAATCTAGTAAATAAGTGTCATTCACCAGTTTCTAACAGAACATATGAGAATTTAAGAATCTAAATAAAAAGTATATTAAGCTATATAATTGCTTAAATAAATGTGCACAAAGATAGTGTATCCTCCTGGTTAGCAAAAAGTATCAAATTTAGGCCAGGTCTATACCTAAAACTTAGGGTGAACTACTTACACTACTCAGGGCTGTGAAAAATGTTATGCCTTGTGAGATTACTTAAATAGACCTAACCCCATTGTAAACACATCTAAGTTGATGGAAGAAGTCTTTTATTGACCTAGCTATCACTTCCTGAAAGGGGTCTGTAGGGAGGCGGTGTGGTTCCCCGCTGCCCCGGAGAGGGACAAGCTCCGCTGGACACCAGATTGGCAGAGACAGAGCACTCCAAGCCCATCCCCCAGAGGGTCATGTGCCGGACAGGAAGTATATGAGCCCAACGCCAGAGCTCACTCGGGAGGCAGCTGCTGGAGAGGCCAGACACCTCTGGCCCAGCTCCCGCCGGGGAGACTCCAGCAGCGGACTTGAACACTGGCCGATCCTTGACGTGGAGCAGTGTGTGGAAGAGTCGCTGAGCTTACTCCTCGCCAGCTACCCAGAAGAGTCGCTGAGCTTACCCCTCACCAGCTATCCTAAGGATCCAATGGTGATCGACCCCCCTGAGGACACCACCTGGACCCAGGTACCTCCAGAGGGGGAGTTGGGAAGTAGCCCAGGGGCAGCCGACCCAAGTCTGGCTGCAACACTGCCAGAACCCATGTCAGTGTGTTGCAGCCAGGATCCCCACTGACACAGCAGCGGGCCTTTGGCTGCTGCTAAGGCCCCAGGCTGGGATGCAGTGGAGTGGGAGGGCCTGTGTCCCTCCTGCCACCCAACTCGTGGGTGGCAGTCTCCCCCTCTCCCAGGCCCTTGGAGCCTGAAGCCTGGGTGTGCTAGTTACCTGTGTTTGCTCAGCCCCTGCCTGAGGGCCTGCTGACTATATAAACTGCTTCTCAGCCCCTGCCTGAGGGCCTGAGCCTTGAACTCATTGCTGCCCCGCCCTGACCCAGGGCCTGGACTTGATAACTGCTAACTGCTGTCTGTGTTTGCTCAGCCCCTGCCCAAGGGCCTGAGCTGTGACTTTTTACTGCCCCGCCCTGACCTAAGGCCTGAGCTTGTGAACTGCTGTTACCTGTGTTTGCTCAGCCCTGCCAGATGGCTTGAGCCAGGACTCCTGTGGCCCAACTGATTCCCCCAGGAGCCAGTGCAAGGACTGAAGGAGGCTGTGTGGTTCCCCACTGCCCTGGAGAGAGATGAACCCTGACGATATAGGGTCCATTTACCATAGTGAAGGAAAAATTCATCAGTATTATTACTCTAGTCATGAATGCTGCTTTTTTATAAAAACAAAAGAATTTTTTTTTTAAACAAAATATGAACATACAGGAATTTAAAGCAGAATAAATGTAAGCTCCAGAGGCTGCATCTTGTTTATCAGCTTCAGGAATAACTAATAAGTTACAAGTTAAAAAAATCACAGATCCTAGAGTCAGCAACAAATCATTGTGTTTACCAAATAAGAGCCTAACACCATCTTCAGCCCTTTACACCAGGTAATAGGGTCTGAGTAGCATAAAGAGGATTTAAAAGCCACCAATCCAGCCAAAGGATTCCTATATTACAGGAACTATATTGAAGGATCCACACGAGTCCTGGCATAGAGGACATGCCAGACTAGGGGTGGGAGGAGCATGTTGGGGCAGACCCACAGCACCGCACAGATTCCAGGCAGCACTGTGATCTACAGAGCAAACCAGACATTCTGCCATAACTCTGACAGGCCCGCAGCGCTGTCCAAGGTATGCCGGGGGCACAGAGAAGCCCAGGATTGGGAGGGCACTAAGATGGCTTTAAAGCCATCTGAGTGCCCCCCAACCCCGCCAGGCTGTGAGTTCTGTACTATACCTCTAAGAGGTGCAGCATAAACTTTCACACTTAGCGTCACTGAATTTGATTAGAAACTTTGCAAAATTCTTCTTGCCTGAGGTAGTTTTTCCTTTCTGTAAAAAGGTAACAGTTTTTTCATTAACATTCTCATTATGATAAGGGTGTTAAGTATATTTTGTGCCTGAGTTAATAATTTTCATGCCAGTTTTTCAGGGCTGGATTTAAGGGCTGTGAATAGTTCTAGGGTTTTTGTGAGAGAGATTTTTTTTTATTTCAATTTAAAGGTTTTGTTTTAGCAACATGAAAATTTCAGTGGACATTCTTTTGGCAAGGATGATTTATGTAATTATAGACTTCAATCTAAAAGCTTTTGTATTATTGTGATAAAATACTTTCTAAATAGTAGAATTAAAACAACTCTACAATTAACTCCTGTCCAATAGCATGAATAAGAACCACATACCAAAAGACTGTATTGCCAGAAATCCTACATCCAGCTTACAATGTTTAGAGTACAGTAGAACCTCAAAGATACAAACATCAGAGTTACAGACTTACCAGTTAACTGGACAACCTGTGGAACCAGAAGTTCTCAATCAGGTAGCAGCGCAGCAGACCGAAAAAAAAAGGAAAAAAACAACAACAAATACTGTACTGCCTCAGGGCTAAAGCCATACGGTGGGGAGGGTCAGAGGTCTTGGCAGGGCTTGAGGCTTCTGACCCTCGGGAGCACCATGGTTCAGAGCTTTAGACCAGTGGGTGAGGGGGGAGGTGCTGGGACTTGGAGCTTTAGCTCTGCGGCTCCACTCCCACTTTCAGCCCCGCGAGGGGGGCACTGGGGCATGGAGCTCTAGCCTCAAAGGGGAGCGCTGCGTTCAGCCCCAGCGCTCCCACCATAGCTAAAGCCTTGAGCCCTGGTGTGCTCTCACCCTGCTGAAGCGAGGAACAGACTGCAGGGCTGAAGCCCTGAGCCCCTACCCCCTCACCCCGTGAGACTGAAATCGGGAGCAGGGCCAAAGGGCTGAAGCCCTGAGCCCCAGCACACCCCTCAGGTCTAAAGCGCTGCACCCCAGTGCTCCTGCGGAACAGAACCCTAAGCCCCCCATCTGGAACCCCAGTGCCCTGAGGGTCAGAAGTTCCAACTCTCCCCTGCGCCTGGAGCCCTGACTCCTCCCCCTCTCCCCCCACAGCTGCAACCCCAACCCCGCAAGTGGCTGAAGTCCAGAACTACGTCTACAGAATTACAGAACATTTCAGAGTTATGGACAACCTCCATTCCCAAGGTGTCCGTAACTCTAAGGTTGTACTGTACTGGATAGTTGGTTAACAAATAAACACACTTCTTGCCCTGCACATAAAAACACAAAAATAACAGTTTCTACTGTAGATCTAAATTCTCCTAATTCAGTCCATCTTGAGAGAAAAACTGGACTCTTAGTTATTTTCTTGCCCTTCCGGAATACCAAAAAGTAACTACAAGAAAGTCAGTTCTGAAATCTTTGTCGCAAAAACTGTTACAATTCGAACTTTCAAAGAAAAAACATCTAACGCTCTAAAGAAGAGACAAGTGCTAAAGAGCCAAATTAAAACTTCAAAAAATTGTGAAAAGTCACTATATATAAATTTTGGTTGCTGTTCTGAGAAACCCAATTCTCCCTTAGAGAAAACTTACGGAAAGGACAAAGTTCAGTCCTCTTGTAAGGATTCCAAACCACAGAGAGATAAAATTTGGTAAGAGTTTTCCAGCGGTTCTTTTAATACTACAGTCCTGAAAAGATCAAACAGGACACAACTCCTTTGATACAGACTGCCTCATAATAGCATGGGAGGGTTTTTGTTCCCTGAGCTCATCTACCTTCTCTGTAAAGTCAATAAGACTCTCAGTAACTACAACAGAAATCAATTGCTCATATAGATTTTAAGCCCCTGGCAGAGTCTGGAGGCTTCTCCTCTGAGCTACAGTTTTACTTTAATCCAGCCTAGATGATTAGAATCAAGGAATTTGGAACACTTCTCAAAGTATAATGCAAGTGTCTAGTCAAAGGAACGATATAATAAAGAGTACAATGCCACTTCTGGTTTTACTGAGTTGTAAAATTGTCTAAATGCCCAAACCACCCCACCACGCACATGCACCTTCCTGAAAACTAACCAACACAGTTTTACTTCTCCAAGGAAAAACAACCCTTTTGTTTAGCTATTCTGTTCTCAGTTTTTAATTCTCAGAAAGTTGCAAAACAGGAAGAACTACTTGACTTTTTCTCACTCAATTCAATATTAAATAAGGTCTTTGGTAGACAAACTTCTCAAAGATTGTCCCTTTCTCTGGCGAGATATATAGCTACATAGCAGCATATTTTAATTTATTAGGCTCCTTAGCCCTGGTCTACACTAGGACTTTAGGTCGAATTTAGCAGCGTTAAATCGATGTAAACCTGCACCCGTCCACACAATGAAGCCCTTTATTTCGACTTAAAGGGCTCTTAAAATCGATTTCCTTACTCCACCCCTGACAAGTGGATTAGCACTTAAATCGACGTTGCCGGCTCGAATTTGGAGTACTGTGGACACAATTTGATGGTATTGGCCTCCGGGAGCTATCCCAGAGTGCTCCATTATGACCGCTCTGGACAGCACTCTCAACTCAGATGCACTGGCCAGGTAGACAGGAAAAGAACCGCGAACTTTTGAATCTCATTTCCTGTTTGGCCAGCGTGGCAAGCTGCAGGTGACCATGCAGAGCTCATCAGCACAGGTGACCATGATGGAGTCCCAGAATCGCAAAAGAGCTCCAGCATGGACCGAACGGGAGGTACGGGATCTGATCGCTGTTTGGAGAGAGGAATCCGTGCTATCAGAACTCCGTTCCAGTTTTCGAAATGCCAAAACCTTTGTCAAAATCTCCCAGGGCATGAAGGACAGAGGCCATAACAGGGACCCGAAGCAGTGCTGCGTGAAACTGAAGGAGCTGAGGCAAGCCTACCAGAAAACCAGAGAGGCGAACAGCCGCTCTGGGTCAGAGCCCCAAACATGCCGTTTCTATGATGAGCTGCATGCCATTTTAGGGGGTTCAGCCACCACTACCCCAGCTGTGTTGTTTGACTCCTTCAATGGAGATGGAGGCAATACGGAAGCAGGTTTTGGGGACGAAGATGATGATGAGGAGGAGGAGGAGGTTGTAGATAGCTCACAGCAAGCAAGCGGAGAAACCGGTTTTCCCGACAGCCAGGAACTGTTTCTCACCCTAGACCTGGAGCCAGTACCCCCCGAACCCACCCAAGGCTGCCTCCTGGACCCAGCAGGCAGAGAAGGGACCTCTGGTGAGTGTACCTTTTAAAATACTATACATGGTTTAAAAGCAAGCATGTGAAAGGATTACTTTGCCCTGGCATTTGCGGTTCTCCTAGATGTAGTCCTAAAGCCTTTGCAAAAGGTTTCTGGGGAGGGCAGCCTTATTGCGTCCTTCATGGTAGGACACTTTACCACTCCAGGCCAGTAACACGTACTCGGGAATCATTGTAGAACAAAGCATTGCAGTGTATGTTTGCTGGCATTCAAACAACATCCGTTCTTTATCTCTCTGTGTTATCCTCAGGAGAGTGAGATATAATTCATGGTCACCTGGTTGAAATAGAGTGCTTTTCTTCAGGGGACACTCAGAGGAGCCCATTCCTGCTGGGCTGTTTGCCTGTGGCTAAACAGAAATGTTCCCCGCTGTTAGCCACAGGGAGGAGGGAAGGTTGAGGAGGTAGTCACGCGGTGGGAGGAGGCAAAATGCGACCTTGTAACGAAAGCACATGTGCTATGTATGTAATGCTAACAGCAAGGTTTACCCTGAAAGAGTGTAGCCACTGTTTTATAAAATGTGTCTTTTTAAATACCGCTGTCCCTTTTTTTTTCCTCCACCAGCTGCATGTGTTTCAATGATCACAGGATCTTCTCCTTCCCAGAGGCTAGTGAAGCTTAGAAAGAAAAAAAACCGCACTCGCGATGAAATGTTCTCCGAGCTCATGCTGTCCTCCCACACTGACAGAGCACAGACGAATGCCTGGAGGCAAATAATGTCAGAGTGCACGAAAGCACAAAATGACCGGGAGGAGAGGTGGCGGGCTGAAGAGAGTAAGTGGCGAGCTGAAGACAGGGCTGAAGCTCAAATGTGGCGGCAGCGTGATGAGAGGAGGCAGGATTCAATGCTGAGGCTGCTGCAGGACCAAACCAGTATGCTCCAGTGTATGGTTGAGCTGCAGCAAAGGCAGCTGGAGCACAGACTGCCACTGCAGCCCCTCTGTAACCAACCGCCCTCCTCCCCAAGTTCCACAGCCTCCACACCCAGACGCCCAAGAACGCGGTGGGGGGGCCTCCGGCCAACCAGCCACTCCACCACAGAGGATTGCCCAAAAAAAAGAAGGCTGTCATTCAATAAATTTTAAAGTTGTAAACTTTTAAAGTGCTGTGCTTAAAGTGCTGTGTGGCATTTTCCTTCCCTCCTCCACCACCCCTCCTGGGCTACCTTGGTAGTCATCCCCCTATTTGTGTGATGAATGAATAAAGAATGCATGAATGTGAAGCAACAATGACTTTATTGCCTCTGCAAGCGGTGATTGAAGGGAGGAGGGGCGGGTGGTTAGCTTACAGGGAAGTAGAGTGAACCAAGGGGCGGGGGGTTTCATCAAGGAGAAACAAACAGAACTTTCACACCGTAGCCTGGCCAGTCATGAAACTGGTTTTCAAAGCTTCTCTGATGCGTACCGCGCCCTCCTGTGCTCTTCTAACCGCCCTGGTGTCTGGCTGCGCGTAACCAGCAGCCAGGCGATTTGTCTCAACCTCCCACCCCGCCATAAACGTCTCCCCCTTACTCTCACAGATATTGTGGAGCACACAGCAAGCAGTAATAACAGTGGGAATATTGGTTTTGCTGAGGTCTAAGCGAGTCAGTAAACTGCGCCAGCGCGCCTTTAAATGTCCAAATGCACATTCTACCACCATTCTGCACTTGCTCAGCCTGTAGTTGAACAGCTCCTGACTACTGTCCAGGCTGCCTGTGTACGGCTTCATGAGCCATGGCATTAAGGGGTAGGCTGGGTCCCCAAGGATACATATAGGCATTTCAACATCCCCAACAGTTATTTTCTGGTCTGGGAATAAAGTCCCTTCCTGCAGCTTTTGAAACAGACCAGAGTTCCTGAAGATGCGAGCATCATGCACCTTTCCCGGCCATCCCACGTTGATGTTGGTGAAACGTCCCTTGTGATCCACCAGAGCTTGCAGCACTATCGAAAAGTACCCCTTGCGGTTTATGTACTTGGCGGCTTGGTGCTCCGGTGCCAAGATAGGGATATGGGTTGCGTCATTAGCCCCACCAGAGTTAGGGAATCCCATTGCAGCAAAGCCATCCACTATGACCTGCACATTTCCCAGGGTCACTACCCTTGGTATCAGCAGATCTTTGATTGCGTGGGCTACTTGCATCACAGCAGCCCCCACAGTAGATTTGCCCACTCCAAATTGATTCCCAACTGACCGGTAGCTGTCTGGCGTTGCAAGCTTCCACAGGGCTATCGCCACTCGCTTCTCAACTATGAGGGCTGCTCTCATCTTGGTATTCATGCGCCTCAGGGCAGGGGAAAGCAAGTCACAAAGTTCCATGAAAGTGCCCTTACGCATGCGAAAGTTTCGCAGCCACTGGGAATCGTCCCAGACCTGCAACACTATGCGGTCCCACCAGTCTGTGCTTGTTTCCCGAGCCCAGAATCGGCGTTCCACAGCATGAACCTGCCCCATTAGCACCATGATGCATGCATTGGCAGGGCCCATGCTTTCAGAGAAATCTGTGTCCATGTCCTGACCACTCACGTGACCGCGCTGACGTCGCCTCCTCGCCCGGTATCGCTTTGCCAGGTTCTGGTGCTGCATATACTGCTGCATAATGCGTGTGGTGTTTAATGTGCTCCTAATTGCCAAAGTGAGCTGAGCGGCCTCCATGCTTGCCTTGGTAAGGCGTCCGCACAGAAAAAAGGCGCGGAACGATTGTCTGCCGTTGCTCTGACGGAGGGAGGGGCGACTGACGACACGGCTTACAGGGTTGGCTTCAGGGAGCTAAAAATCAACAAAGGGGGTGTGTTTACATCAAGGAGTATTTCAGGCAGGACTTCACGGAGGGTTCCAATAAGAAATGGTGCACCTAAGTTATTGTTCTTATTGGAACAAGGAGGTTAGCCTGGCCTCTGATTGATACATGGCTAGATTTACCTCGCTGCACCTTCTCTGTGAGTGACTGCAGTGTGACCTAGGGGAATGAGTCCCCTAGACAGGGGAGGAGGCAAATGAGTACAAAACAAATCTGGTCTATTTCTTGTTTTGACCCACTCCATCTATCTTTTACATCTTTGGCTGGCAGCAGACGGTGCAGAAGGACTGCATGCCATCCACATCTCATGGCTGCTCGGCAGAAGATGGTACAGTACGACTGCTAGCCATCCTCATCTCTTGCCTGCCTGGCAGAAGATGGTACAATACGACTACTAGCAATCCTCATCTCTTGCCTGCCTGGCAGAAGATGGTACAGTACGACTGCTAGCAGTCCGTATCGCCTGCCCGCTCACCATAAGACGGTTCAATAGGACTGACTGCAGGACTAAAGAGAATGACCTGGTCAAGTCACTCCAAATTTAGTCCCTGCGCCCATGTCTGCCCAGGCGCTCCCAGCCGACGTGGCCAGGAGCACCTCGGACATGACGATGACGGCTACCAGTCGTACTGTACCATCTGCTACCACAAAGCAAGGGGTTGCTGCTACTGTGTAGCAATGCCGTACCGCGTCTGCCAGCACCCAGGAGACATAGGGTGACGGTTACCTGAGCGGGCTCCATGCTTGCCGTAGTATGGCAGTCTGCACAGGTAACTCAGGAAAAAAGGCGCGAAATGATTGTCTGCCCTTGCTTTCACGGAGGGAGGGAGGGAACGGGGGCCTGACGATATGTACCCAGAACCACCTGCGACAATATTTTAGCCCCATCAGGCATTGGGATCTCAACCCAGAATTCCAGTGGGCAGCGGAGACTGCGGGAACTGTGGGATAGCTACCCACAGTGCAACGCTCCGGAAGTCGACTCTAGCCTCGGTACTGTGGAAGCGCTCCGCCGAGTTAATGCACTTAATGCACTTAGAGCATTTTCTGTGGGGACACACACACTCGAATATATACAACCGATTTCTATAAAACCGACTTCTATAAATTCGACCTTATTCCGTAGTGTAGACATACCCTTAGATTTGCACTCAGTGCAAATCATTTCGAAACCAGCTCATTATCGGCTCAGTAAAACACATTATCTGTCCTTCATTCTAGATTTCTCTGCAGTTTTCAGTCCCACCATGCCTGCTTGGTCAGATTGTTATTCAGGAACTATGACTATTCTGGTTCCAAAAAGGATTATATCTTAACTATTTTTTTTAATCTCGAATTGAGTTAAGAACTGAGTCCTAGATTGTTTGTCTCTGCATTAGCTTAAGCTTGACTATACAGAACAAGAAAAAATTTAGCAGGATCCCAAAATGAGATTGCACCATCAAGGCTAGCTCCAACAGAGATTATCCTCGAATAACTTTTTTATGGTCAGAACAAATTTTCTCTACACAGTATACAAAGTTGTTTGACCTTTGTTTTAGAATATGTATTTTACTGAACGTTAGGAAAAAAGTTTTCCAAATTTTTTTCAACATAGTTCATTTAGTAAAAAGCAAACTTGTTCATTTGTTACAGGTTTGTCCACCATGGAAGAGAAGCAATGATCTT
Organism: Caretta caretta; assembly: GCF_965140235.1. Classification (NCBI taxonomy): domain Eukaryota; kingdom Metazoa; phylum Chordata; order Testudines; family Cheloniidae; genus Caretta; species Caretta caretta. The sequence continues at coordinate 35,180,405 of NC_134214.1, forward strand.
GGTGGGAACTGTCACTCTGGTATTTATGTGGTCTCTGTTTGGTGAGTAAATGGACTGGAGCCAGGCTTGTAGGACATGTTGCAAGGATGCCACAAGACGTTCCAGCGAATGCCGTTCTCCGGGTGGCTTATAACATCTGGGATAAAATTCCACCAACCAAGGAGCGGAGGTGGCCCAGAGGCAGACTCCCTATTATATGGGTTCATCAAGTCTGTTCCGATGTTGGACTTTAAGGCCTTCAAGCCTTTGCGGTTGCGCAGGAACAAACCAAATGGTGAACGATCGCTACAGCCAAATGTCGAGTGGAGGAGGAGCAGGAGCAGGGGGAGGAAGGGGCTTGTAGGCAATGTAGGTGAAGTCTGGTGAACAGGCTGTAACATGATGCCATGTGGCCTACAAGGGAAAGCCAGACCCTGACGTGGTTTGTGGACAGAAAGTGACTTGTCTTATCAATCTGTTCATAGTCTGGAGCATGAGGAGAACAACGGTGCACATGTAGACCAATGGACACTACTTGCTAGAAATCTCTGAACTCAGGCGCATGGTGCACATGTGTACTCATGAGTGGAATACACACAGGGTCCAGCACTTGAAGATGAAAACGTTATTTAGCTGTTCTGTAACTTGTTCTTCTAGATAAATTGTACATTCCACTTCATGTGTGGGCAAATCCACTGCACCAAAGTCAGAGATTGTCCCCTCAGGACAGTGCATGCACCCTTTGCTACCTTGTTCTGCTGCATGATGGCAAAAAGGGTGAAGCTGCCTCAGAACCCTCTCAGTTCCTTCTTACCAGTCAGACCTAGATATAGAGGGGAAGGAGGATAGGTTGTGCAATGGACGTGTGCAACAAATCTTGAAGAACAGTTAAAATTAGAAACCATTTTTTCTTCGAGTGATTTCACATGTCCGTTCCATTTCAGGAACACTGATGGAACTAATTGATAGGCCTTCTTGTTTCTAGTAGAACAAGTAATCCAAAACATGTTGGATAGAGACCTGACCTGGCAAAACACCCTTTCTGCTTTGACCATAAAGAGAATCATTTCCACTTCAAACGGGTGAGCATATCTAGTAGATGCCTTTCTGCTATTCATGAGAACTTTTTTCATATTGCCCAAACACACGGCTTCTTGAGGCATTAACCGAGGAGCATCCAGGCCATAAAATGGAGAGCAGCTAAGTTGAGATGTAGCAAGCAACTGTGGTCCTAGGAGATCAGGTCAGACTCTGGAGACAGCATCAAAGAAGCCATGGCTCAGAACAGCAGCAGACTGGAGAACCAATGCTGGTGAGACCATGCCGGCATTATGAGGATCATGCGAGCATGAACCTTCTGGAACTTGACCAACAGAAGGAGTAGAATGGGAGAGTAGGCATACAGCAGTTTGTCTTTCCAAAACAGCAGGGAAGCATCCAGAGATACCTGACTGTGACATGCCCAACAAAAGAGCTGGCACTTTCTGTTGAGACCAGTAGCAAAGAGGTCTATGTGATGGATCTCTGCAGCTGTTCTGAACATCAGGAAGGTGGAAGACTAAGATGTATTGTATTGGTGATACAAAAGTACCAAAGATGTATTGCCACTTGACAGAGATGATCTAGTCTGGCCCCTCCCTACCTGTTCATGAAGAACATTTCAGCATTGTTGTCCATTAGGACTTGTCTCTTTCCTTTGCTGTGAAGGGCCAGAAGAATAGCCTTCAACTCCCTGCATGTTTATGTGGAGATCCAGATACTGTTGAGACAATTGACCTTGAGTTCATAGGTTTCCTAGGTCATCTCCCCAATTTAGAGAGGAAGCACCTGTAATTAGAGTCAATGTGGGTAAGGGAAGGGTGAAGGGAACTCCCATACATACATTGGCTGGATCCAATGAGGCTACTATTCTTGCAGGAACTCAAATCAGTATGTCCAGTGGGTGCCGAGCCCCAGAGTACACTGACTTTAACCTTTTCTGCAACTTTCTGAGATGAAGTCTGGCATGCCAAACCATATACATACAGGAGCCCAAGTTGTCCCAGTAGTCTTAGACAATTTCTTACTGTTGTGAGCAGATGGCTTTTGAGATCTATATGAGTTTTAACATCTGGAATCCAGCTTGAGGCAGGAACACCCTGGCTACTGTAGAATCCAGGATTGCCCCTATAAATTCTATTCTCTGAACTGGAGAGAACACTGACTTTTCCTCATTGATCAAAAGACCAAGAATACTGAAAAGGGATCAGATACTGCGTAGACTGAGTTCTACTTAAAGCTTGGATTGACCTTTTACCAGCGAGTTGTCCAAGTAAGAAAATACGTGCACTCATATCTTCTTTAGGAATGCACCACTACTCCCATACATTTTGTGAATACTCAAGGGGAAGCACACAGATCGAGGGGCAAGACCAGAAACTGATAATGGATGTTGTTGACTGGAAATTTTAGGAATCTCTTGTGGCTTTGATGGATTGCCACAAGAAAATATGCATCTGTCAAGCTGAGGACAGCATATCAGTCCCCCCCCAGATCCTTGACGCGCAAGTGAACATGTGAAACCTTATTTTCTTTATATAATTGTTCAAATTTCACTAGCCCAGGATGGATCTGATACTTTCTTTTGCCTTTGTCTTCTCTAGCAGAGCCACGTCTCAGCTCCTTCAATGAAAGCTCCTATCTTTTGTGCTTCTTTCTCAGCACCAGAGAAGAGAATTGGTACCAATGTTCAGAAGCACTATCCAAAGCACTATCCTCACTGATGCCGAAGTACCTGGTGCCCAACCCAAGCAGGAAGGTTCAGAAGGCAGATGCAGGACAGCCTTTATGGGACTGTGGTGCAGTCTCGTATCCCTGTCCTTCTTTGTCCAGTGTTTGAAGTCCCTGCAAATCTGGCAGTAGTCTCGCATGTCACCCTCAGTGAGGCATTTTAGGCAGGGTCATGCTCCAGCACAGATTTCTTGCAGCCAGCACACAGCTTAAAATTCAGAGACCAACTCATACCCTGGTACCAGATGTTGATACCCCATAAATAAGAGGGTCCCACACAATACAACAAAAAGATCCTATATTAATCTAACAGTAACAAATACTACTAATTAACTATTTACAGAAACAGAAGATAAATTGCCTGTGAAGGGAGAAACTTGCAGAAGCAAATTAATGTGCTCTGACTACTGATCACAGGCCGTCAGAACAAATGGAGGGAGATCTGGGGCAGCTGCACCCATCATACCATCACGCAGCAACATGAGGCAGTGGAGAATGTATAAAGTGCCCCAACAGGTACTGCATTAAGGGGAAAATCTCCAACTCTGGGCAACACACATCTGAAGTGGAATGGGCATGCGCAAATCACTTGTACTAGAAACTGAATGCCTGTACACAAATTAAAACAGGTTGATATTTATTCACCAAACTAGAAGACCAAGGTATTAAAAAGCCTAGCTTCTGTTAGTCAGAAAAACAGCAAGGTCAGTGTAAGACAGTGGTTTTCATACTTTTTTCATTTGTGGAGCCCTAAAAAATTTCAAATGGAAGTGTGGCCCTTTTGGAAATCTTAGACATACAGTAAAACCTCAGAGTTACGAACACCAGAGTTATGAACTGACCAGTCCACTACACACCTCATTTGGAACTGGAAGTACAGAATCAGGCACAAGCTGAGGCAAAAAAAGTGCAAACAGGAGTACACTACTGTGTTAAACATAAATGACTAAAAAAATAAAGGGAAAGCAGCATTTTTCTTCTGCATATTAAAGTTTCAAAGCTGTATTAAGTCAAGGTTCAGTTGTAAACTTTTGAAAGAAGAACCATAATGTTTTGTTCAGAGATACAAACATTTCAGAGTTACAACGTCCATTCCCGAGGTGTTCATAACTCAGATTTTACTGTAGTCTGCGGACCGCAGGGTCCGCAGACCACAGGTTGAAAACCACTGGAGTAACAGTCATTTGTGCTGTATAAAGGAGTTTGAACATCTGAAAATGCAAGGAATTTTTCTTTTTAGTGAAACATTGTGAAAATTAGAAATGGAGATGTTCAGGTCAAATACACGCTCTACAGAGATGTGGCTGCAGAAAAATTATACAGTGAGGTGGCCACAAAATCAGCACAAAACAGAAACAAAAAGCCAGAATGTTTTATTTTCACAGTATAAAACTTAAAGATAGAGGATGTTACTGTCATCACAAATTGTTATTTTAAAATGTCACATAAGAGTCAGATTTCTATTTATGAGGACTTATTACATACCAATCCTTTTCTATGCTGTATTTGAAGAAATCTATGATTTAGGTTTATGACCAATACAGTAACTCCCCACTTAACGTCCTCTCGCTTAACATTGTTTCGATCTTACGTCCCTGCTCAATTACAGAACATGCTCCATTTAAAGTTGTGCAATGCTTCACTATAACGTCGTTTGGCTGCCTGGCTTTGTCCACAGCAGGCAGCCCTGCATCAGCTCCCCTACATCCTCCCGCCCCCAGAGCTGCCCGCCCGCCGGCAAATCCCGCGGATCAGCACCTTCCCCCTTCTCCCCCCACCTCCTGCCTGCGGCAATCAGCTGGCTTGCGGCATTCAGGAGGGAGTGGGGGAGGAGTGAGGACTCGGCATGCAGGCTCCCCCTCCTTCCTGAACGCCGCAAACCAACTGACTGCTGTGGGTGGGAGGGAGGTGGGAGACCATGCACCGAGTCCTTGCTCCTCCCCACTCTCTCCTAAATGCCGCAAGCCAGCTGATTGCTGTGGGCAGGAGGGAGGGGGAGGAGCGAGGACTCGGCATGCAGGCTCCCTCTCCCTCCCCTGCCTCCCGAATGCCGCAAACCAACTGACTGCCGTGGGCGGGAGGGAGGGGGGAGGTAGTGCAGTGAGTCCTTGCTCCTCCCTCTCCCCTCCTTCCTGCCCCCTGAATGCCGCAAGCCAGCTGATTGCCATGGGCAGGAGGGAGGGCAGAGGAACAAGGATGCGGTGCGCCTTCCCCATCCCTCCCCTGCCTCCTGCCCGTGGCAATCAGCTGGCTTACAGTGTTCAGGAGGCAGGGGAGGGAGGGGGAACCTGCACTCAGTGTCCTCACTCCTCCCATCTCCCTCCTGCCTCCTGAACGCTGCAAGCCAGCTGATTGCCGCTGGCAGGAGGCAGGGGAGAGGAGCGAGGACGCGGCACGCGGAGTAAAGGGGGAAGAGGGGGAGGAAGAAGAGGTGGGTTAAGGGTGGGGGTTTGGGGGAAAGAGTGTAGTGGGCGGGCCGAGGGTTGAGCCCCCCGCCCCTGGTGCTTACAGAATAGGGGAAGCTGCTGCTGCTGCTCAGTGTGCTTCTCCTAGCCTACAGCACCTTCAGCCTCCTTTCCTGCCTCATTGTCTCCAGTGCCAGTGGGCTGTGCCTGTGTGGGGTAAGGCGGGAGCACCTCCCAACTATAGTACTGTACTGTACGGCAATAAAAATTTCCCTGATACCTAACCCCCACTATTTACATTCATTCTTATGGGAAAATTGGATTTCCTTAACATCGTTTCACTTAAAGTCACATTTTTCAGGAACATAACTACAACGTTAAGTGAGGACTTACTGTATAAAGTTACAATAATGATAATAAATGGAAATAAAATGCAAGAATCAATCACCTAAAAACAACATAAAAAGTAATCTCTGACAATCTTTAGGACAATATACAACGGATATCATTTTAAGTTATTGAGACTATAGCCATTCTAAGATTAGTAACATGAACAATCTACACCGTGTTTTCTATTACGGAATACGCCTAAGCATTGCATGTCAGTTTGATAATGCAGATTAAAACAGATATATACAAAAATAGAATACCCTTTTAAAATCTCAGATAAATAAACCTAGCGTTCATTTTGTAGCAATAAACATGCTTTGTTTTTGTTCTAGAAATTTCTAATACTGTAGTCCTAGAAAATACTATGTATAGGGTGGTGGGATACCAACACAGAGCCTATACAAAGGGACCAAAATTCTAGATCTTTACTCAGTATTCCTGGACCTAAAATCCTGATAGACTTATTTCTCCAACTAATAGGACATTAACTGCAGCACCACCTTTCAGCCAAACTGCAGAGCAATTATAACAGCAGCAGAAGCTGAGGTGTCGCAACTGCAGCAGGAGAGAGAAAAATAAAGATATAGAAATTAAGGTAGCTCTAAATTTAGATTAAGTGGTACCTGTCTTTACATATATCTATCCATCTGTTTCCAATTATATGATTTAATTTTTACTCGTATAAGTGGCTGTTTCACCATCCATGTAATTGTAAACATCAGAGAATTACATGCTTTTAGGAAATGTACATCCTTTGAAAGGGCAGTGCTCATTCAGGCTCATTATTCTTCAAGTTAATTGACAGAGAAAAATATCTTAATTGCTCATTATCACTTTAAATGTACTCAGTGTCTTGTGTCAGGGTCTAAGGAGACTTACAGAGTATGCAGCTGCATATTACTGATTTTGGAACGGAAATCACTCCGCTTACATAGGCAGGTAACAGGAATGTTTACATTTTAAGAAAACTTCTTTTTTAAATACTGTAAGTTTTGATCTTTAAACAGCTTTAATTCTTCAAATTTAATGGTAGATTAAATAATAAATAATATTATTAAATAATAAAAATGAAGAAAATGTTTACAATGAAATACCCATCACTAAAGCTTTTGTCAACCCCAAAAAATCCATATAAGGTTTAATGCTACAATATAGTGCTGTGTATTTGCTTTCTTTAGTTTGTTTTCAACTCCAGAAAGAAGAATGCAGTAGCTGCTTTTGTGATTTTCTGGTAATTAGAACATTATAGTGATTAGTTGAATATCGGTGCTGTAATAAAATATCAAAGCAAAAACAAACTACAACAATATATAAAGGCTTAAGAGTTGTTGTATTGGATCAACTTCTGTGGATGAGACACAAGCTTTCAAGCTTAGACAGAGTTCTTCCTTAGGTCCTGACCAAGCCAATACAAGATATTACCTCATCCAACTCATCTCTTTAATATCTTGGGACCAACATGGCTATAACAACAATATATATATACACACACACTTGGCAGGATTCCATTTAATCTTATAGATATTGGTCAACAGGAGTACTCCTTTTCTTTTAACTGACTCACTGAAACTGATAAAAAAAATAGCCATCGGTAACAGTCAGCATGTGTAGCCTCCCTCCACACCTTCCACCCACATCAGTGCCTCTCAAACTTTCTTTTTTACTGGTGACCCCTTTCACATAGCAAGTCTCTGAGTGCAACCCCCCTTACAAATTAAAAACACTTTTTAATATATGTAATACCATTATAAATGCTGGAGGCAAAGCAGGGTTTGGGGTGGAGGTTGACAGCTTGTGACCCCCCATGTAATAACCTCGTGACCCCCTGAGGGATCCCGACCCCCAGTTTGAGAACCTCTGCCCTACATGGATCGGTTGTGCCCTTCCCTGAGGAAGCACAAGGAGCCCTCCATAGCCCTGCTGCCATGGGGGTGAGGGAGCAGGGCTGTCCAAGCAGGGTTGCAGAAGGCTCCCTGCACTGCTGAGACAATCGATCGCTGCAGGCACAAGATGTGGAGAAGACAGTTGTCCTCGTGAGCAGAGGAGAGACCCCTGGCCAGGACTGCAAGGAGGATGACAAGTCCCTGGATGGGGGAAGAGGTCACCCCACTGCTGAACAGCTCCATCCTGGACAGAAGCCATTCAGCAGTGGGGTGGGCCTCCTCTGCTTTGCCCTGCCAGGACCGCAGCCTTCCTCACACCTTGCACCTGCACTGATCCAATGTCACCAGTCCCGCACACCTGCAGGGAGCCCTTTGTCACAGCCTTGCTCCCTCGCTCACCAGCCAGGAGTGCAGGGGCCATCCTCAGGAAGAGGAGTGGCCTCCCATGCAGCCAGGGGCTCATCCTCCATAGAATCCTGGCCAGGGGTTTCTATGGTGCGTGGCCAAGACCATAGCTTTCCCTATGCTTTATGCATGGGTGTCTTGGGCCCCTTGGCCGCACAGGGAGCTCCCTGCATCCCAAGTGTCAGCTGTGCCCTAATCCTAACATTTACCCTATCCCCGCTTAATTTCCCCTGCTGTAACAATAGTTACAATCAATTATTTTAAAAAAATCAGTGTTGTTGAAATTGCAAAAAAAAATCAAATTCTACCAAACCTACATATAGACCCTCTTTTTTAAATTAAAGATTTATGATCAGATACTGCCACATTTACTCAAATTAAATAATACCTTACTTTGAGAATAGCCTCTGATTTTAACAGAACTACTTGAAGAGTAAGATGTTCCTGAATATACGGATATCAGACTCTGGTCCTTTATGTGGGAGGGAGGTGCAGAGACACATGGGGACAGGGGGAGGGGGTTCAGGACCACATGGGGAAGGGAGAGGAGGGGTAGCTGAGTGGGGGTGCAGGGACACATGGGAACAGGGGAGGAGGAGTGCAGGGACATACTGGAACGGGGCAGATGTGCCTGACTGATAGGAAGAGGCTAGGGGTCAGCCAGGGTCTGCATGGGGGAGGTTCCTTCCCCCCAACCCAAAAAAAACACCTGTTCCATATTTCTCCCACCTACGCCCAACAACCCTCCACGTGCACTCCCAGGCGCCTTCCCAGCAATTACTTCCCTCTCCCTCAGCTCCTCCATTATCTCTGATTCCCGAAGCCTTTGCATTGCTTCTGAGGGGTCCAGGAAATATGTTTCCACATTGTAGTTTAAATGAATTATTACTCAAAGTTCTGTATTAATATGCCTAGTAAGGAATCTGTCAAAAAACATTTTCTGAACCTTTTTTGATGTCTGTATTGTTACAGACATACTTGTTGATAGGTATTTGAAAGAAATTACCAAAATAATTGAAACTGGTGAGATTATATTGTGTTATTTTGACATATGAATTCTGCAGAATTTTTAATTTTTTGGCACAGAATTCCCCCAGGAATATTGCTTACGGGAAAAGTAATATTTGTCCTCTAACATACATTAAGTAACTACTTTTATCTGTAGCTAATCAAGAATGCCAAAATTAGATTTCAGATTACAATGGTTCTCTAATTCTGTTTCTGGAAGATGAACTGTTCATGTCTTCACATGTGGAACGGAATGAAAACAGTTATCAAATGATGTGGTTGTTTTTTCCACACAAATCGATCCGTCTGATAATTTCCACCAAAATCATTAAAAAAATAAGCAGTTGTGTAGGTAGGTGTCTGTAAAAAGACCAAGTTGACTGAAGAGTCACACAAAATCTAAATGCGACACAATTCAGCTATCATACTAGGTGAAGCAAACCACAATCACAAGTTGCTACACATGTCAAATGTTTCTGGCATGAGTAAAAATATAAACGTGCAGGCATAAAGATAAGAAGGGCAAAATATTATGAATACGCTAGCTGTAGATTGTGCCAGAACACAAAAAGATTAATTATTCGTTAGGAGGCAGAAGGAAGGTGCTGACCTATCATCATCAAGTGGCATCCTCCATTCATTCAAAGATGGATATGACATTTATCCAATCCTTTGCTTCTCGAGTCTTTCACTTGGGTTCAGTTCCCTCAAGGCCTGTGTAGCATATGCATACAAACCCAAAGCTGCTGACAAGAGAGAATAAATTCATAGAAGTGCATTCAGAATACCTACAATTTGTAGCCCTCAATATCTTCTGCAAGTAAAAACTGCTTGGACTAGAACTGTTCTGATTATAAACATTTTTCCCAGACTGCCTCAAATACAGTGCTTATAATAATAGTCTGGCTCTGGAAACTACACTAGCTGCTCTAAAAGGGCCAATTTCATAAAACTGAAAACAATTATTGGGAGAAGAATTAAAACAGAAAAAAGTGAATGCTAACAGGAAACCATTTTAAAATATTTTACTAGATGCCCAAAATGCCATAATTCCACAAATGAGAAAAAAAGGTCAGACTGTGGAACTTTTCAATAAGTGTTGGAACACTGGGAAAGTTCCAGAGCCTGGAAGAAAGCTAGTGCTCTGCCTATATTTAAAGGGGTAAAAAGGACAACAGAGCTAATTATAGGTCCTATCAGCCTGACATGAACTCTGAGGAAAACAATGGAATGGCTGATCTGAGACTTGACTGATAAAGAATTAAAGGAGGATAATATTATTAATTCCAGTCAGCATAGTTTATGAAAAACACATCTTGTCAAACTGATCTTATATCTTTTTGGGGTAAGATTACGAATAGAGTTGATAAAGGTAATACTGTTGATATTTAGATTTCTGTCAGGCATTCAAGTTGATACTGCATGGCATTTTGATTAAGATACCAGAACAATATAAAATTAGCATGGCACATGCTAAAATAGATTAAAGGTTGGCTAACTGATAGGTTTCAAAATGTAATTTTAATGGGGAATCATCAAGTGGCTGTGTTTCTTGTGAGGTCCTGCAAGGATCAGATCTCAGCCTATGGTTTCTAATATTTTTATCCATGACCCAGGAGAAAACAAAATCACCACTGACAAAAGTGATATATGTCATCATGTGCCAGCAATGCCCCTTTGCAATGTATATTGGCCAAACTGGACAGTCTCTACGCAAAACAATAAATGGACACAAATCTGACATCAAGAATTATAACATTCAAAAACAAGTGGGAGAATACTTCAATCTCCCTGGACACTCAATAACAGACTTAAAAGTGACAATTCTTCAGCAAAAAAACTGCAAAAACAGACTCCAATGAGAAACTGCAGAACTGGAATTAATTTGCAAACTGGACACCATCAAATTAGGCCTAAATAAAGACTGGGAGTGGATGGGTCACTACAAAAACTAATTCCCCCCTGCTGATACTCACACCTTCTTGTTACCTGTTTGAAATGGGCATCACGATTACATTGAGTCCGGTGGCACCTTAAAGACTAACAGATTTTTTGAGGCATAAACTTTCGTGGGTAAAAAAAACATTGTGGATTTTTTACCCACAAAAGTTTATGCCCAAATAAATCTGTTAGCCTTTAAGGTGCCACCGGACTCCTTGCTGTTTTTGTGGATACAGACTAACACAGCTACCCTCTGAAACTTGATTACACTGGCCTCATTAGCGCTACAAAAGTGATTTCCACCCCTTCTTGTCAACTGTTGAGAATAGCCCACTTCCAACTTAATTGAATTGGCTCATTAGCACTGTCCCCCACTTGGTAAGGCAACTCCCATCTTTTCATATGCTGCATAGTTATACCTCTCTACTATATTTTCCACTCCATGCATCTGATGAAGTGGGTTTTAGCCCACGAAAACTTATGCCCAAATAAATTTGTTAGTCTCTGAGGTGCCAGAAGGACTCCTCGTTGTTTTTCCTGATACAGACTAACATGGCTACCACTCTGAAAACTGACAAAAATTTGTAGGTGACACAAAAATTGGGGGAGTAGTAAACCAAAGAGGACAGGTCACTGATACAGAGTGATCTGAATCACATGGTAAACTGGGAATGAGCCAATCATATTTGTTAATAGGCCAAGTATAAGGTTATACATCTATGAACAATGAATAAGGCTACGATTTAATCATGGGTATTTTTAATAAAAGTCATGGACAGGTCATGAGCCACTCCAGCAGCAGCCAGTCCTTACTTACAGACTGCCCCCCAACCTTAAGCAAATACTCACCAGAAACCACACACCACACAACACACACTAACCCAGGAACCTATCCTTGCAACAAAGCCCATTGCCAACTCTGTCCACATATCTATTCAGGGGACACCATCACAGGACCTAATCACATCAGCCACACTATCAGAGGCTCGTTCACCTGCACATCTACCAATGTGACATATGCCATCATGTGCCAGCAATGCCCCTCTGCCATGTACATTGGTCAAACTGGACAGTCTCTACGTAAAAGAATAAATGGACACAAATCAGATGTCAAGAATTATAACATTCAAAAACCAGTCGGAGAACACTTCAATCTCCCTGGTCACTCAATTAGAGACTTAAAAGTCACAATATTACAACAAAAGAACTTCAGAAACAGACTCCAACGAGAGACTGCTGAATTGGAATTAATTTGCAAACTGGACACCATTAAATTAGACTTGAATAAAGACTGGGAGTGGATGTGTCATTACACAAAGTAAACTATTTCCCCATGCTTATTTCCCCCCCTACTTTTACTCACACCTTCTTGTCAACTGTTGGAAATGGTCTTGATTATCACTACAAAAGTTTTTTTTCTCCTGTTGATAATAACTCACCTTAATTGATCACTCTCATTATAGTGTGTATGGCAACACCCATTTTTTCATGTTCTCTGTGTATATATATCTTCCTACTGTACTTTCCACTGCATGCATCTGATGAAATGGGTTTTAGCCCATGAAAGCTTATGCTCAAATAAATTTGTTAGTCTCTAAGGTGCCACAACTCTGACATTATAATCAAAAACACTGACAAAGGAGGTGCTGTAGTCATAATGAATAGGTTGGAGTATGAACGAGAGGCTACTTGGCAACTCTGTGACACCACATTCTACAGGCCATTACCCTCTGATCCCACTCAGGGGTATCAAAAGAAACTGCAACATCTGCTCAAGAAACTCCCTGAAGAAGCACATGAACAAATCTACACAGACACACCCGTAAAGTCCCGACCAGAGGGGTATTCTGTCTGCTACCCAAGATCCATAAACCTGGAAATCCTGGATGCCCCATCATCTCAGGCATTGGCACCCTGACAGCAGGACTGTCTGGCTATGTGGACTCTTTCCTTAGGCCCTACACTCCCAGCTATCTTCGAGACACAACTGACTTCTCGAGGAAACTACAATCCATTGGTCATCTTCTAGAAAACACCATCCTAACCACTATGGATGCAGAAGTTCTGTCAAGGTTCCTCCCCCACTCTGAACGCTAGGGTACAGATGTGGGGACCTGCATGAAAACCTCCTAAGCTTATCTTTACCAGCTTAGGTCAAAAAGTTCCCCAAGGTACAAAATATTCCACCCTTTGTCCTTGGATTGGCTGCTACCACCACCAAACAAATACTGGTTACTGGGGAAGAACTGTTTGGAAACGTCTTTCCCCCCAAATACTTCCCAAAACCTTGCACCCCACTTCCTGGACAAGGTTTGGTAAAAAGCCTCACCAATTTGCCTAGGTGACTACAGACCCAGACCCTTGGATCTTAAGAACAATGAACAATCCTCCCAACACTTGCACCCCCCCTTTCCTGGGAAATGTTGGATAAAAAGCCTCACCAATTTGCATAGGTGACCACAGACCCAAACCCTTGGATCTGAGAACAATGAAAAAGCATTCAGTTTTCTTACAAGAAGACTTTTAATAGAAATAGGAGTAAATAGAAGTAAAGAAATCCCCTCTGTAAAATCAGGATAGTAGATACCTTACAGGGTAATTAGATTCAAAACATAGAGAATCCCTCTAGGCAAAAACTTAAGTTACAAAAAAGATACACAGACAGGAATAGTTATTCTATTCAGCACAATTCTTTTCTCAGCCATTTAAAGAAATCATAATCTAACACGTACCTAGCTAGATTACTTACTAAAAGTTCTAAGACTCCATTCCTGGTCTATCCCCGGCAAAGGCAGCATAAAGACAGACACACAGACCCTTTGTTTCTCTCCCTCCTCCCAGCTTTTGAAAGTATCTTGTCTCCTCATTGGTCATTTTGGTCAGGTGCCAGCGAGGTTACCTTTAGCTTCTTAACCCTTTACAGGTGAGAGGAGTTTTCCTCTGGCCAGGAGGGATTTTAAAGGGGTTTATCCTTCCCTTTATATTTATGACAAGTTCTCTACACGAACATTCCACACAAAGATAGACTACAAGCCATCAAGAACAGTATCCCCAATAATGTCACGGCAAACCTGCTGGCTGAGCATTGTGACTTTGTCCTCACCTACAACTATTTCAGATTTGTGGACGATTTATACCTTCAAGTCAGTGGCACTGCTATGGGTACCCGCACGGCCCCACAGTATGCCAACATTTTTATGGCGGACTCAGAACGCTTCCTCAGCTCTCATCCCCTAGTGCTCCTACTCTACTTGCGCTACGTTGATGACATCTTCATCATTTGGACCTATGGAGGAGGCCCTTGAGGAATTCCACCATGATTTCAACAATTTCCACCGCACCTTCAACCTCAGCCTGGACCAGTCCACAAAAGGGATCCACTTCCTAGACACTACAGTGCAAATAAGTGATGGTCACAACCACCACCACCACTCTATACTGGAAACCTACTGACCGCTATACTTACCTACATGCCTCCAGCTTTCATCCAGACCACATCACACGATCCATTGTCTACAGCCAAGCCCTAAGATACGACCGCATTTGCTCAAATCCCTCAGACAGAGACAAACACCTACAAGATCTCTATCAAGAGTTCTTAAAACTACACTACCCACCTGGGGAAGTGAAGAAACTGACTGACAAAGCCAGAAGGGTACCCAGCAGTCACCTACTACAGGACAGGCCCAACAAAGTAACGGAATGCCACTAGCCATCACCTACCGTTTCCAACTAAAACCTCTCCAGCATATCATCAAGGATCTACAACCTACCCTGAAGGATGATCCCTCACTCTCACAGACCTTGGGAGACAGGCCACTCCTCGCTTACAGAGAGCCCCCCAACCTGAAACAAATATATACCAGCAACTACACACCACACAACAGAAACGCTAACCCAGGAACCAATCCCTGTAACAAACCCCGTTGCCAACTCTGTCTGCATATCTATTCAAGATATACCATCACAGGACCTAACCACATCAGCCACACTATCAGGGGCTTGTTCACTTGCACATCTAGCAATGTGATATATGCCACCATGTGGCAGCAATGCCCCTCTGCCATGTACATTGGCCAAACTGGACAGTCTCTATGCAAAAGAATAAATGGACACAAATCAGACATCAAGAATTGTAACATTCAAAAACCAGTAGGAGAGCACTTCAATCTCCTTGGACACTCAATAACAGACTTAAAAGTGGCGATTCTTCAACAAAAAAACTTCAAAAACAGACTTTAACGAGAAACTGCAGAACTGAAATTAATTTGCAAACTTGACCACCATCAAATTAGGCCTGAATAAAGACTGGGAGTGGATGGGTCACTACAAAAAATAATTTTCCCTCTGTTGATACTCACACCTTCTTGTCAGCTGTTGGGAACGGGCCATATCCACCATGACTGAATTGGCCTCATTAGCACTGACCCCCCACTTGGTAAGGCAACTCCCACCTTTTCATGTGCTATATATTTATACCTGCCTACTGTATTTTCCACTCCATGCATCTGATGAAGTGGGTTATAGCACATGAAAACTTATGCTCAAATAAATGTATTCGTCTAAGATGCCACAAAGACTCCTTGTTGCTTTTACTAATAATTAATATAAACCATATTTACAGAATGGGGAACTTAATCCAGTACAGCATCACACTCCATATTGTGAAAATTCATTCAGGCAACTTTTCTTGGTTTTGCTTGAAGGACTGTCTACTTCCTATACTTTGAAAATTATGAACTCTGAATGATTCACTTGCTGTCAAGATAAACAATAGCTATAAAATTCCTACCTCTGTCATGAAGACTGTTTCTCAATGCCCTTTCAAACTGTTCCTCTTCAGTAAGCCCACCAGTGTACATGTCATAGTTTCCTGGTATGTTGTATGGATAACTTGGGTGTCTAGAATACCCTATAGAATGAGAGAGGAAAAAAAAGCTAAATAAATAAATAAAATGCTGGCATTGCATAAAATATTTGATTTTACTGTCTATCATTGCCTCAAGCAGGTTTTCCTTTTGAATTAGAAAAGTTTTAGGGGAAAAATACGTGATTAATAAAGAATCTGCTACAAGCATATATGCAGTAAAACAAACTATTAGCCAGTTTTGTATGTTATAAATGATAGACTACGGTGGCATCCAAGGCCTCTGATAATATTTTAAAGAAAAATGTATTTGATTTTTTAAAAATTATTTCATGGTCTATAAGTGTAATAAAATGCTCCATTTTAATAAAAGACTTGTACTCTAAAATTAAAAGGCTGAGTTTTGATGAGCTCCTTTTAAAATTTAAATGCCAAGAACTGGAGACTATATTAATGTGACAGAGTTAAAAAAGGAGAACTAAACTGAATTTTCAGTTACCTTTCATGCATCTTTTGACCTGTACTTCATTTCACTTCTCTCCACAGTCCCCAACCCACTTTGTCTGCAACCATCAGCACTTTTCAGAATTGTCTTTGAGACCTAAAAAATCCCTGGCTCAAGGTACTCCTGCCAGAAAACCCTACAATTTGCACAACAATCCAGAATTTAATATCTAACTGCTCCTGTACAAGCCTCCTGATAGCATTGTGCTACTTCTACAGAGTATGAGTGAAAATTAGCACGATACCCACTGCCAGATCCAGGAAACCCCCCACTGTTAGATCTTCTTTAACATCGCAACCACCACTTGTGGTCTGTTCTTACCATCAATCACCAATCCTCACTTGAGTACTTAGAACCTAGTTCAAGATATAAAGATCCACAGTTCATTGCCCAACTGACCGTATGGAAGCAGAAAAAGAGGAAAGGATTTTAGAGGGTGAGGAGACAGGCAAGAGAGTATTTCTCCCTTCCAAAACAGATTTATAATTTTGGTGTACCCCAGAAATCCACAAGCCTGCCATTCACCTTGACGCTCCCCAATATGAAAAACGTTTGAGTTACAGTAAGTGAATGTATGAAGATGCAAAACAAAAATGGTTACTAACTTTTCTTACAACTACAATACCCACGTGCTGAAGTGAAGAAACAGATTGACAGAGCCAGAAGAGTACCCAGAAGTTACCTACTACAGGACAGGCCCAACAAAGAAAATAAAAGAAGGCCACTAGCCATCACCTTCAGCCCCCAACTAAAAGCTCTCCAACACATCATCAAGGATCTACAACCTATCCTGAAGGACGACACATCACTCTCACACATCTTGGGAGACAGGCCAGTCCTTGCTTACAGACAGCCCCCCAACCTGAAGCAAATACTCACCAGCAACCACACACACCACACAACAAAAACACTAACCCAGGAACTTATCCTTGCAACAAAGCCCATTGCCAACTCTGTCCACATATCTATTCAGGGGACACCATCATAGGGCCTAATCACATCAGCCACACTATCAGAGGCTCGTTCACCTGCACATCTACTAATGTGATAGATGCCATCATGTGCTAGCAATGCCCCTCTGCCATGTACATTGGCCAAACTGGACAGTCTCTACGTAAAAGAATAAATGGACACAAATCAGACGTCAAGAATTATAACATTCAAAAACCAGTCGGAGAACACTTCAATCTCCCCAGTGACTCGATTACAGACCTAAAAGTGACAATTCAACAAAAAAAGAAACTTCAGACTCCAACGAGAGATTGCTGAATTGGAATTAATTTGCAAACTGGATACAATTAACTTAGGCTTGAATACAGACTGGGAGTGGATGGGTCATTACACAAAGTAAAACTATTTCCCCATGTTTATTCCCTTCTCCCCCCTCCGCCCCCCCGCTGTTCCTCAGACATTCTTGTCAACTGCTGGAAATGGCCCACCTTGATCATCACTACAAAAGGTCCCCGCCCCACTCTCCTGCTCACATCAGCTCACCTTACCTGATCACTCTCCTTACAGTGTGTACGGTAACACCCATTGTTTCATGTTCTCTGTGTATATAAATCTCCCCACTGTATTTTCCACTGAATGCATCCGATGAAGTGAGCTATAGCTCACGAAAGCTTATGCTCAAATGAATTTGTTAGTCTCTAAGGTGCCACAAATCCTCCTTTTCTTTTAACTTTCTGTAACTGTTCTTCTTCAAGATGTATTGCTCACGTGCATTCCATGCTTGGTGTGTGCGCACGGAGTGCACTGTTTTCCCTCAGTGGTATCCGCTGAGCCGACTCTAGTGCCCTCTGGAGTGGCACACATATAAACCAGTGTAAAGGTGCATTATAAAGGCCCCGCACCCTCTCAGTTTCCTCTTGCCAGTAACTCTGACAGAGAGGTAGGAGGGTGGTCATGGAATGGACATACGCAAAATGTCTCAAAGAACAACAGGCGGAGTTGACGGTACTATCGCTGGTTCGGGAGAGGAAGAGTGGCCCAGCACGGGTCTCACTATATTAAGCTCTCCCCACTTGGCTCTGTTCTGCACCAGAGAGCATCATCTCCAGGTGCACCGTTTATGTTTCTTACGTTTATTCCTCTGCACCGGAAATGATAAACGGTACGAGAGGGGTGCTCCACACGGATGTTGAAGTGCTTGGTGCTGATTCAGAGGGGCTCAGCTCCAAGACTGTTCTGAGGGCAGCCTCCATGAGAATGGCCTTCAGCCAAAGGTCCCTGTCCTTTTTAGTATGAAGTCTGAAGTCCCTGCCGATCTGGCACTTATTTTACATGAGTTTCCCCCAGACACTTTAAACAGCTAGAGTGCAGGTCACTCACCAGTATAGGCTTGCTGCAAGAGGCACATGGCTTGAAGCCCTGGGACCAGGCCATGCCCAGACCCTCGGGCAAAGAATCCCTTGATGATGCGGACCAACTATTCACACTACTATACATATTAACACTAAGAAGTATTTACACTAACTACAATAACTACACAAACCATGCACAAAGAGTCCAAACCACTGGGAAAGAAGCCTTGCTGCAACAAGGATTGTTCCAGCAACCATCACGAGCGGTAAGAAGGAACTGAGAGGGTTCAAGGCCAGTGGCGCCCCTTACACAGGCGCATATGCCCGCGACTCCAGAAGGCATCAGACCCGGCCCAATGGATACCACTGAGGGAAAAATCTCCAGCTACCCTGCACGCACATATCTAGGATTGAATGGACATGTGCAAGTACTCGAAGAAGCAGTGAACTGTCAGGGGGGAAAAAAAAACACCTTAAAATCTTCCCCACCTTGCCTCTCAAAAATACCAAGTATTGGTTGACATTCTCTGGACTATTCTAATCTACCATATATATGATTTCAAAGACTACAAGTTAGCTCAGAAGCATTAAAATCCAGTGTGACACTATGCTCCCATATTCTTCATAAAGATATTGTCATGATATGATTATGGCATAACTATGATACATTTGATACAAGATAGGTCATGTGACATATCACTGAAAAGGTTATGATTTACTAAATATGATTATTCTATTTGTATGCCTGTGCCATTTTTGTATCTCAAGTTATGAATATCATCTATGCTTCTATCACAAATGTGTTTACACCTGGGCAATGCCCACGAGACAGAATGCAATCAGTCTATATGGCTGGCTGGGAAGGGCCATTAAGGAAAACAATAGGACTTTGAATAATCTCCCACTGGGAAGCCTTCCTGGGAATCTTTCCTGAGGCCCTTACAAACAGCCTCTGTCTCATGGCTGCTATGGCACTACAGACGCATGTGACCAAGTCACCTGGTAATGGACTCCATCATAACACTAGTGTTTTTCCACTAACCGGGCATGGGAATCAAACTGGGAGACAAATGGTTCCCGCCTTATGCTAAAGCTATTTAAGGCAGGGGAGTGACATTATTGTGGTTCTTTCTTCACTTACTCTCCCTGCCCAAGATGACTGTGGTAAACATCTTAGAAACAAAGACTGAACTGGGGGAGAAAGGCTGTACCCAGGCTAGAGAGTTTTTTAGCCTATGAAAGGAATACCTAGAGTTTTAAGCTACAAGCAAATGTAGCTTGACCTCAAGAATCTCTGCAAACTGCCTAAAAACAACATTTAGAGTGAGAATCTGCTACTTATGTCCAATTTCTTTAGTATATTAAGCTTAGACTGTGTTTTGTTTTATTTGCTAATTAATCTGCTTTGATCTCGTTGCTATCCTTTATAATCACTTAAAATCTATCTTTTGTAGTTAATAAACTTGTTTTGTTTTGTCCAAAACCAGCTTGTGGAAATCGTAACCTGGAGCAGAAAGCTGTGTATGTTCATCTCTACATTGAGGGAGGGGGCAAATTTCATGAGCTTACACTGTACAGTTCTCTGTGCAGCACAAGACGGTATAATTTTGGGTTTACCCTCTAGAGGGGATGTGCACTTGAGTAACCGAGCAGTTCCTTAGCTTAGCCTTCCCATGCAAAGCTGATCTCAGAATCTGTGTGTGCAGCTCAGCAGGGTGTGTCCCTACCTGTAAGTGTGGTGGTGAAGTGCAGTCTGAAGCCTGAGAAAGTGCTTGGCAAGCTTGCCTCAGCAGTACAGTGTCAAGGGAGCCCAGGCTGGTGGGCAGGCGGGCTCAGCGGTACCCCAATTCTAGGCGGAACCCTGGGGGGGGGGGGAGAGAACCCGTCACCTCAGTTCCTCCCATCCATTCAAAAATAAACTGGATTTCTTCTCAATTTGAAAAATAAGATTTAGAATATTTATGCATGAATCAAGCTGAGCATACCATTTCTCTTTATCTTCGGACTTAATACAACTAACAGTCATATTAATTAACTTAAAACATCAGCAAAAAGTTAGCCCTCATATTGCGGTCCATGTGGATTTCTTGACATATGTTAGGTAAGAGACAAGGTGGGTGAGGTAATAGCTTCCATTGGACCAACTTCTGTTGGTGAAAGACAAGCTTTTGAGCTACTCAGATCTCAAGAAGAGCCATGTAACGCAAAAGCTTGTCATGGTGGTTCTATTTAAAACCATATTTTTACATACCAATTAAGCCGACTGCATGACCCTGACTATTGATTTGTACATACTTTTGATGCAATCCTTACATATTTCTCCCCATTCACATTATGTTCATTGAATGAAGATTTTCTCTCCTGTAAATGTAAGTTTATCTTCTGGATGTAATTTTATGTTGCACTTATCATAGAATCATAGAATATGAGGGTTGGAAGGGACCCCAGAAGGTCATCTAGTCCAACCCCCTGCTCGAAGCAGGACCAATTCCCAGTTAAATCATCCCAGCCAGGGCTTTGTCAAGCCTGACCTTAAAAACCTCTAAGGAAGGAGATTCTACCACCTCCCTAAGTAACGCATTCCAGTGTTTCACCACCCTCATAGTGAAAAAGTTTTTCCTAATATCCAATCTAAACTTAGCTCAGTAACTGCTTACTGAACTGTAGGCTTCAACATTGCACATTTGAACATTATAAAAATAATTCTGGCACTAAAAAATGTAAATATGTTCCTGGCCATAAAAAAAGAACGAGTCATGTTTTACGTCTGTTCCATAGTCAGAGTCTTATATGCTCAAGGTACTGCATTTGATTCATTACCTTCACAAAAAGCCCTCAAATTGTATTTCATAATGAGAAAGGGCCTCAAAACAACATCCAAGTTATGTGGGGTTCCTACTGTTCTAATTCTACCGTTCATATTTTCATGAACTACATTTCTAAATAACCCAACATTCAAGTACTTATCCTAAACAAATTAAATACTGTTTACAACTACAAGTAGCTTGGCAGTCACTCACGAAAATGTAGCTAATGCATACTCCTTCAGCCTGCCACCCTCCACACAGACTCTCCATGGGCTCCTTGCCTCTCCCAATCAATCACAGCCCTGCTTGATGTAGGGCTGCACCAAAGATTGTACCTTTGGTGATAAGGAGCCCCTCTTATTGGCCAGCTCAGCCTAAAGGGGGAGATGCAGAAGCGTAATGTTCTGCACCCTCCTCCTTAGTTGTGAGCTGGGGGAGGAATCAAAGGACCATTCAGGTGCTCCTTCTTCTACAGCAAGGTCTGCCCTCTCACCCACCTATATGCTGGGGGAGGAGGGAAACAGAGCTTAAGAAAAGCAGTTGGTCGCTATCCTTGGGAGACTGTATTGGTACATATTTGCCAAATGTAAGTTATTATATTGATTGATACAGAATTGTGTTAACGTTTCCATGTGTTCTACTACTTTATGTTGCAATTTTGGTGGTGGATGTATTCTTTGCAGGAAGTACATTTGTTCTGCTCTTTGAGCCAGGACGGCAAGAAAGAGAAGATGTACGTAACCCCCAGAATTGTGGTTCTTATGTAGGTGGGACTGATACTCGTAAGCAAAAGCTGCCTGGAGTCTGTCCTGTGTTGGCCCTAATCCTCTCTACAGGGATGGAGCATGGCTTGGTACAAGCTAAATGTCCAGACTCGTGTGGGACAGAGTATCTCTACCTGGTTAGCCATTTTTACTTTGGGATCTGCCAAATCATGAAAAGGGGTGGCTCATGCTGAGTGGCTATAGTACCCTTTGCTGCATATCCCTCCATTTTTTAAAATATTCTTGTTATTTAATAAATTTGAGGCTTTGTGCCATGAACTGTTCTTAACTTGTAAGGTGTCACTGTGGAGATCCTTTGAGAAAATCTTAGTTGTTACTTCTAAACAACCATAGGTAAAAAAATTTCATATGCAAGGGTTTTTAAATTCATGGTGTTCTCTTAACTGAAAGCACAGAAAAAAATGTGTCTTTAAATGGCTCCCATCACCATTCAGCAGGAAAAATTTGAACAGGAAACTAGACCCACTCTTGCAAAAAAATTTTATGGGATCTTTAATTGCCGCAAGTGCCAGGGATTACCAAACAAACAGATATTTTGATATGGAAAATACCCAGTCAGAGCTCTTATTAGGTGGAAAATACTCAGAAAAAATATTAATGGAATCCAGGACATGGAATTATGTCTTTGTTTAATCCTGAATGGCTCGCCAACTACAAAAGCAGTTTCTCCTCCGTTGGTGTTCACACCTCAACGGCTAGAAGAGGGCCTCATCCTCCCTGAATGAACTAACCTCGTTATCCCTAGCCTAATTCTTGCTTGCGTATTTATACCTGCCTCTGGAAATTTCCACTACATGCATCCGACGAAGTGGGTATTCACCCACGAAAGCTTATGCTCCAATACGTCTGTTAGTCTATAAGGTGCCACAGGACTCTGCCGCTTTTACAGATCCAGACTAACACGGCTACCCCTCTGATCTTTGTTGAGGAGGGTCATGTGAAGCAGAAATAATGTGTAGGGGTTCTGGGTCATGCATTGGCTGGAGAATTAAAAGAGCCTTAGGAGGAAGGAAGAAGGTAGTAATTAAGCTGTTAAGTGTCCAAAGATAGGAAAGGCATGAATGAAAAATTTCCTGATGATCCAGATATTAGTAGCATAGTAAATGACATCCCCAGCAGTTCCCTTGAGAAACTTTCTTTGGGCCCTTCAATAAATGCATAGAAGAAATGTTTTAGAAAAGAAACATCTCAAAACTATCTCAGCTGCTAAAAATTGTTTCCCTAGTTAGTTGCCTGATCTGCTGTACAGTAGCATTAAAACAATGTTCCTTGTCCATTGGCATCACAAAATGATTGCATGACAAGACTAGCAGTAAGTGTTAATGCCACTGCTAATGTTGCTGATCTGACTTTGCTTTTGCTTTTTCCAATAGGGGCCCACCCCAGAGAGGAGAACAGAGAATTTAAGGGCTGTGTTGTTATTGCTGCTGCTATTACTACTACGTAACAAGAGAAAAACATCTAGTAGCAGTGAAGAAAATAGCATGACAGAAAG
The DNA here is from genome assembly GCF_965140235.1 of Caretta caretta. NCBI lineage: Eukaryota > Metazoa > Chordata > Testudines > Cheloniidae > Caretta > Caretta caretta. The sequence goes on from NC_134214.1 coordinate 35,203,947, forward strand.
AAATAGAGACAGTGTTAAGTGTCATTCCACAACCATTACTGTTTTTAATAAAAAATGGCAATTTGAAATTCATACTCAATCTGAATGCAGTGGGTGGAGTATACTAACTCTGGTTGCACAGATCATTTCTTTTGCTCACTGGTTCAGGAAATGGGAGAGTTACTGAGATAATTACACTAAGGGTTGTCATCCTTTGTAGGTTTTCACCATGACTAATATTATGCCTATATACAGTATGCATACCTTGTGAGGTATTGGCTAAGTGAAGCAGAAATCACCAGCACTTGTCTCAACACATCTACCAATGTCTACATACACCTCACGCTTCCGGTATTTACATAATGCGACATGGTACAAAAGACTGCACTCTAACCAATTTCCTCCACTGAGATTTTCAGCCTCTTTGTAGAGAAACTGCTGTTGAACTACCTATACAGTCACCTAAACAGGAAGGAAAAATGTGGTACAGTATCACCAACATATAGTCTTCCACCGTGAATGCTTTGAATTTCATATAATTTAATAAGAACAATGTTCAAAGTTGCTATTTAAAAAAAAACCTAGTTATTTTATTTGTATATTTTGAGGCCAAAATACTTTCTTATGTACATACATAATTTTCCCCCACTTAACCAAATTTCATTTTCCAAATAACCAAATCTTCTACAATTCATAAAATTGTATCTTTATTTTTATAATTTTAAAGAAAAAAATACAAAGTTGAAAGGAAAAGTGAACAAAGTCTTTAGACAATTGAGTGAAAGTGCTCACCTGAGTAGTAGTCTCTCTGTCTTACAGAATCATTAAAGCAGAAAAAGCCACCTACCAGGAAGAAATGTGATACACTTAATATTCATAAATAATTTTATAATCCTTCTACAAAAATTCAAAATTGACTTTGCAGTAATACCACCTACAGAATCTTGGTCTTTTGTGATGAGGCTCTAGAACAGCGGGTTTTCTATAAAATTTTGCCCAGCAATAATCAAAGTATTTAATGTTTATAATCTTTATATTTTTCTCTGAGTCTCAAAGTGATGTCTGATATAATAAAAAGGGAAGAACCATGCAGAAAAGAAAATACCCACAAACAGCCCAGTAAACATTCTGCAGAATTAATGGTTGGGAAATTTTTGCAGCTAAATTGTGCACTGGGGAGCTCCTCTGGAGTAGAGAAAGGAGCTGTTCAGTTTCAGGCCACTCCACAGAAAACTTACGGCTAGACTAGCCCCTGTTCTGTCTGTCCCCTGCTACATAAGAGGAGGAAGAGAAGACTTGAGGATCCAGGAAACAATCTCTTGGCCCTGCCCCCAAATCCCAGCTGCACAGCAGTGCCCAAGTGATATCCTTCCGGCAGCGAAGAGCTCTCTTCAAATCCTGCTCCACCCACTGTACGACACTGGTTCTACCACCAGACAGTACTGCTACAGATGGGTGAAAGATTCACCTGTAAAAAAGGTGCAAACTGTCTCATATCAACCAAGTGGGTTGTGAAATCTCTCTCTTGCTTTTGTCACTTATAAGTCCTATATATCTAGAACTTACAGAGGCTTCATCACCAAACCCTGCACGCACTTCAAGCACTGACAGCAAGAAGGATAAATCTTCAGGCTAGTGACCTACTGGATTATTTGTTAAGGATTTATTTTAGTATTTAAAAATAGAGCTAAAACAAATCATTTAATATAACAGCTTTGGTGAAAAGTAGAAAGAGCACAGATTTCTGAACTGATAATATAGTCTCATTATACATTAGCTATATTCACATTTAACAAGGTATCATGAATAAAAATAATTAATCAACCTTATCAAGTAAATAAGCTACATATCCATATTTATTAATATTTCTAGTTTATACAAATATTTATTGTGAAAAGCTTTTGTTATGCTGAGAACATCAGCTACTATAGAAAATTCAAAGCACTACTTTTGACTATTTACATTTTTGAATGAACATATAAAACACACTTTGTCATTGGGCCCAGCCCTGCAAACGTTCAGTAATGTGGCCCTTGTATTTTTACCTCATTGAAAGAGTGAAGTCAGTGGGACTACTCACATAAGGAGTTGCAGGACTGGGCCCATGGTTTGTATTTCTAAATATACAGATATGCAGTATTTGCATTTCCCCCCCATTTAACTAGCACCTTGTGTAAACCTGTAGTAATACAATACCAAAATCAACAATATTGAAAATTCTTTAGACAACTGTCTATAATGCCAAAAGCTCATTTTTAAAATGTGGGTACTTCCAATATAATATATACAGGTAATAAAAAGATAGAAATGTACCATACTCAGTATAATAACAACATGATAGTTCTCTGGGTTTACTACATTTAATTTAAAATTAAGGTTTTTAAATAGCATTTTAATTTTACCCCGATCTTTTTTTAATAATTTATTGTCTTAGGAAGTACAAACATTTGAAAAATATTTGATCCTGTTCTTGGCTCCATTTATTGTATTTCTAATAACCCAAATCTTAAATTTAATATTAAGCTAGACTGTTAACTTCTTGTCACGCCAAGAGTGTTCACTACATACCTGCAGTTGCTTTCATGAGCATCTTCAGAGGCCCCAGTGTGTACATCAATCCAACAAGAATACCTGCCAGGTGCCCAGCAAAAGAAGTCCTAGGAGGAACAGAATCATTTGCGAGAGTTTGTATGGCTGACGATTAGATATATTCTGTATTCCCATTATTCCAATGTATGTCAATTGGTCACAGTTTGCAGTCTTTGTTCCATATGTCTTTTGTTCTGTGCAGTTTAATACATCTCAAAGAACAACATTTTCCACCTTTTTTGACCACTGAAATGAGTAACAACCACAATATGTTTTAAAGGAACACCTCTGACCAAAGGAGGAGCTAAAAGTGACTGATGTATTACAAGAATCAATACGCCTCAAACAAAATAAGAAGAGTTAAACAAATTGTATAAATTTCACTCAGCTTTAGTTTGTTTCTGTTGTACAAAAAGCATCATCTAAAATTAGTTCTCTTTCAGCTCTTGAAATTCCTGATTCAGCATTACACTGCTCCAGTTTTACATCAATGGTACTCTACTAAAATCAGCGAAGCAACAAAAGCATAAAACTGGAGTAAAGCCATGGTAAATCAGGTCATTGTAAGAGGTAAATTACCACACTGTGTTTATAAAATAATTCAGAACTACTGCACATTTTAAAATACTAAATATATATGAGCGGCAACAATAGCTTTTGTAAGTAAACAGATCTGGCTTTGTTTCTAAACAAGAGCTTTATATAATTAATATTTTTAATTTTGGTGATGGTGTGGATAATGAAGTTCTCTTTCCCATGAACTCACTATAAACTGGCTAGCAGTGCAAAGCGTCTTTAAAACTGTATGTGGGAAAAATTTGGTCCTACTCTTTAGTTTTCTAAGACCCTCCAGTGTGACCCCTACTCAAAATCTCATTATATAGTAGTACTAAGTAATAAGTAGTATGGCAGAAAAGGATCTAGGATAGTGGTCCCCAAACTTTTTTCTGTCACGCCCCCCCTTACCTGTAATGGAATCTGTCCATGCCCTTCACCCCCAGGAGCTGCAGTCGGGAGCTGGGGCCAGGACCAGAGCCACGGCCAGGCTCCGGGCCATGGCCAAGAATGGAACCAGGCCCAGGACCAGAGCCACGGTTGGGGCCAGGAGTAGAAGCACAATTGGGGCCAGGAGCCGAAGCTGCAGCTGGGAGCAAGGCTGAGGCTGGGGCCCGAGGCCGGGAGCCAAGCTGGGGCTGAGGCCAGAATGGAGCTGGGGGCAGAGAGGGGCTGGGCGATGCTTCCTCCCTGCCCTCAACTGGGGTTGTCTCAGGCCCCACTGTGCCCCCTGAACATTCCTCTGCACTCCACCAGGGGAGTGCACCCCATCGTTTGGAGATTATTAGGAGGTTATTAAAGTGGATCACAAGTTGCATATAAGCCAACGATGTGATGCAGTTGTGAAAAGGGCTAATATTCTGGGTGTATTAACAGGAATACTGTATGCAATTCACAAGAGGTAATTGTTGCACTGTATTGAGCACCTTGTTGCACTGTATTGAGCACTGGGGAGGCCTCAGCTGGAGTACTGTGTCCAGTTTTGGGCAACATACTTTAAGAAAGATGTGCAAAACAGAAAAGAGTCCAGAGGAACAACTAAAGTGATAAACAGTTTAGAAAACCTGAACTATGAGGAAAGGTTAAAAGAATTAGGCAAGTTTAGCCTTGAGAAAAGAAGACTAGGGGAAAAGGAGTAAGGAACAGAGAACAGTCTTCAATTATTTTAACATCTATTATAAAGAAGATAGTAATTGCTCTCAGTATCCACTCAAGGCAGGACAAGAGTAATGGGCTTAATCTGCAGTAAGGGTGATTTAGGTTAGATATTAGGAAAAGCTTTCTAACTATAAGGATAATTAAATATTTGAATAGGTTACCAAGGGAGGTTGTATAATCCCCATCATTGGAGGTTTTTAAGACAAGGTTGGACAAACACTTGCCAGGGATGTCTAAAGGGCCTCTTGAGTTCCCTGCTAGCTCT